>NC_089141.1:86839931-88202162 GCF_009819655.1 Sylvia atricapilla
TTCATTCCGTTCAAGTTCCATGCAACAATTTGTCCTTTTCAGGGCACAGGGTCCCCAGACCAACCCCTCATCTGACAACATCCTCAAGCCACCTCCAAACCCAGGTAATAATCTGAGCCAGAATGAACAGAAGCAGAGTCAGTCCCCTGGAGGTAAAAAGCTCCTCAACACCTGATTAGCTAGCCCTCGATCAAATTTGGCTCACTTTGATCATTTTTTGCCAATCTCTTATCCTTGATAATAATTCTTTTGCCCCAAAGGCAAAGGGGGGCAGAAGAGAGCAGAAGAGCTTTCACCTGTTTGTTCTCTATTTTTAGCAATAGTTCATACTTCTGAAAGCATGTATTGCTAAGACAAAGGAACCATTTTCAGTGGTCACAAAATGATGCTTTTACTCCTCCTTAATGTGACTTTTCAGGAAGAAAATTTTTTCAAGTATAAGTAAGGAGCAGCTATTCAAGATATTTTTATTTATTAATAGTTAGATTCTTTCTCTAAAAAAAACCAACACAAACCCCTCCATAGCACCTTGATTGCCTTACTACTTCATATTTGCCTGCATATATAAACCTGATGTTTTACTGCAAGAGAGGCAGCTATTTTAAAGATGGCAAAATGTCAGCTCTTGGATGATTGGTTCCATTTAACAGGGCTCCACGTGAATTTATGAACTGTTCTATAACATCTTCTCCCTGCACCAAATGGCAGACTTTGGGCAGAAACCCAATGTATGTTTAGCTAATGTATAACAAACAGAGTATTTACATAGTCAGTGGACCCTATTAGGTATTAAGAATGGTCTCTTTCTAAATTTACTGTTAATTCCCTTCCGCAACAACCTAACTGAAGTGCTCGCTTCTCAGAGAAGGCTAAGAAAATGTGCATTTACTCACATGTGTGTGTAGGTCTTTTCTTTCATTTTAAAATGTCTTTAACAAAACTTCTGACAGTTATTTTCTTTTGCTGAAGGGTGAGAATGTAGTTTAAGATATTGTTTCCTGACTTTAAAGGTGCCTTGTGGTTTTTAAGGATATTTCAGCAGCTAAAGAAATTCTACTGCAGACACAATGTACCAGTTCATTTCTTAAGCAATAAATGGCAAGCAGGGTGGTGCTGAATAAGCATGCTTATATGGAATTTCTCTTTGAAAAGACCACTAGTTAGGCCTTATAACACTTCAGTTGATATTTCCACAGTGCAAACACGATAGTGGAAATTAAGTTGCCCCAGCAAATTCAGTTTAGGAGAAATTTGTTATGAATAAAATGCTGCTGCTGGCCTTAGAACATTGAATTTATCCACCAAATAATATCTTAGAAATACCACTTCAGAAGAAATCAGCTCTAAATAATTGATAAATTTGGTTTGTTTAGAAACCTTTTGACCCCTGTAATAGAAAGTAAAAACACATTTCAGTTATTAAAGTCACATATATTCCCTCTGGTAGGGGAAGCTTTTAATTTTAAGCTGGTCTCTGTTGGGGCCATTTGATAAAGCTTGGAAAAACCTTTTCAACTGCTGCTGGTGGATTTGGGTCAGCTTCCCTTGGGAAAATGGCAAAAGATAAATTTGTAGCTTTTCATAACACATAAGAAAACTTCAGAGATTTTAAACATCAAGAACTATTGGAACTGAAAGACAGAGTTTCTCTTTTGTTTCTCCCCCTCCTCCTCCTGCTCCTTCTTCTCTTTTATTTCCAAAAGGAACTTTAAATTCTCTTGTTGTTTTAATTTTTTTTTCTTTTTTTTTACTATGGAGGTTAGAAAGTTTTGACCTCTCTAACTACACTACCAGTGGTCCTTATTAGCGTAAGATTTATTTTGAGATAGAAATATCATTATGCAGTTTTTGTTTTTAAATTGAGTCATTTCATTCTACTAGTTTCAAAGCCAAGAGCAAAATAAAAACCTTCTATCACTTTTTTTTTTTTTTTTATGCATTTCTTAAACTTCCTTTAGTCACTGTTACCAGATCTTTATGTCCACAAATATAAGTCAGTCACATTTCCCCAGGACAGTAATCACGGTTTATGAATGAGGGCACTGATTCTATTGGGATTGCCAAAATGTGCCTGACCTTACTGCACTGTTGTTTCACAACAGGGAAATAAATGGGAGTGAAGGAGAAGAAACTTAATACTTAATGAAAACAAAAAGACATAATAACATCCAATGGTCAAATATTTAAGTAGCCACTTCTGCATAAAGCAAATACAGGCAACAAGGCAGATTGTGCTGCCTTCTGAATTTCAGACCTGCACACAGCCCTGCACATATTTACAGAGGTTGCTGCTGTTCTTTGTCCCTTCAGGAGCTGCTTCTGAGAAGCAATACTTTGTGGGGAACATCCGTTTCTATACATTCATCTGAGACTACCAAATTCACTTCATATAAACTACTGAATGGCCATAACTCAACAGAAACAACTATCTTTCTCTGATAGCCTGGGCTGAACAAGAACAAGCACCCTAGAGGATAAAATCAGTGTGTTTCCTTACCGGCTCTAAAATTACTCAGCCTCTCTTCCCTGTTGTCATTAAGACTTAAGAATGATTCCCTGGAATATATTTGTGAGCACGGTGAGAATTTGGAGTGGTAGATGACTCTGGCAAGCTGAGTTCCTCTTCCGGAATTTCATGGTGAATGAAGCATTGGCGCTTTTGAAACTGCAGAGCAGCTGAATTTTTTGATAACTGGACAAGTCCCTAAGAATCTCTCTTTACCTACAGCCTGTGAAGAGTGCTCAGCAACAAATGGGTAGAAAGAAAGCTTTTATGCTAGACAACTAGCCTTTCTTGAGCAGCCAGTTCTTTCTTTTTTGACTTTTCATGCTTGGTTGCTATTCCCAGTGTAAGACACTTTGTTGCATGGATGCAGTGGTAAATTATTAAAAGGGTCTCTACCAGGTATTCATTCATGCAATCACAAATTGTGTTCATGTACCTCTGCCTATTCTTGGCAAGTGCAGCTCCTCTGTGAGTACTTCAGCAATTCAAACACCTGCATTATTTCATTACATTAGAGCTGTTATTCAAAGAGTTGCACCTACACCCCATTAGCACACTCAGAGGGAGGCCAACTCTTGGTAATTTATGTTGTGGAGGGATTGCCACCTTGGACAAGAAAGATGACATGCAGAAAGCTGGCTGTGATTTTACAGCCACACTATTCCAGCTTCTCAAATAAACACACATAGCACACATCTTCATGGTCACTTGGTCCACTTGGATGAGTGTAAGGGGCTTCTTTGTGTTTACTGTGCACTCAGTGTTCACACAGGAAATAGTTGAGGAGCAGCCAGTATTTAAAAAGGTGACAGCCTCGAGTATTTCATGGTGTTTTTCTTGTGTAGGAATGTCTTGGAAGGATGTGACATTTTGAATTGGAAAATGTCTTCTTTTATTTTTTAAGGTTTTATTTTTTCTTTTTTCCTGATGATACACTTTACCTGGTGTCTAATCTTCTGTTTGCATCAAATCATTGTAGACTGTTCAACATAATCTATCTCAGACAGTTTCACAACTCAACACATACTCTAACACAAAGGCAATGCTATCTAATAGTACATGTTGTCCTGCAGTTTTCTCCTGGTTGCACTTGATCTCTTAGAAGCATAGAGGGCTTCTTTATTCTGTCTTTTCTTTGGCTATGGCTCATGCTACAGGCAGTTCGTGTAGTATCTCTACTTCTGGCCTTTCTTTGTTCCTTGGACTTCTTTTTCTTCATCTGCAACATCTGCACTCTTTCCCCCCCCCCCCCCCCCATTCTTCTCTCTCTTCCACCCACCTTATCCCACCTTATCATAACCTCCAGCTCATAGACAACTGCTGGATGATTCCCTACCACTGCCTTTCTCATATTTCAGTAGGCTGACTCTTCCCACCTACTGCAGCACACAAACTACTGCTGGCTAATTCCTCGCCCCTAACGATTGCTAGCAGTACCTTCCCACGCACATATTCACCTGCTAGAAGCCTCTTTATGCCTTTCATCATCTGACACACTGAAATAATGCCTGTTTCTGGCCAAAACAATTGAGTGTTTACACCAGTGGCAGAGGAAGGAGCCAGCATATGCAAAGCGGGATTGTTTCAGTTACGTTATGGTTACTGCAAGTGATTAGCTAGAAGAAAAATCACCAGGTAAGCAAGAATACTAAAATATTTTTAAGTCTATGTAGAACATAAGACATGAGCACAAACTTCTTCAAACTGATTGCCCTATAGGAAAATGTCCCAAGTCACAAGCAAGTGGAAACGTGCTCTGTTGGGAGGCAAAAAACAAAAAAAAAATCCTGCAATTATTTCTGTCAGAAAGTGGTTCTTTCAGAATACATAAAAAAAAGCCAATCAAGTTCAAATATGTAGTGTGTTATAGTAAAATTTGGAAACCATTTTACAAAATCCTTTTTTAAAGGAAAAAGCAGTGAAAATAAAGCTATATTGTTAAGAATAGAAAACTTTGGGTATATTTACATATTTAATGTACTTGATAGTTTCTTCTGCAAGACAAATTTTCCAGAGTACCTGTTTATTGAGCAGAAAAAGTAAAAAACCACACTAAATTATAAGTCCAGCACACAGCTGACAATTTTCCACAGAAATTAATTGCAAATGAAAATACAAAACAGATCTACATTTTCAGTGCTAGAAGTGGGTAATTCCAGCTGCATATTCACCAGAAGAGGCAAAATTATCCACAGGATAAAAATATTTTAACACCATAATGAAAAAGCAAGCACTTTGACACTGTGTAAAGAACACCACTGCGTCATTGTTGCTAAAGGCAAAAAATCAGGGATCGTAGCATTATCCCTCATTCTTCTTTATGTAATTAGAAAACAGAATCCAAGATGCCTTATCAAAAAAAAAAAAAAAAAAAAAAAAAAAAAAAAAAAAAAAAAAAGGCAACAACAAAATCAGCAGTAAATACTGTAAAACAAGTGCAAACAAAGCACTGAAACCTCATGAGATCCATGATCATGTCAGCCTAGTGTGGGAACAGATTTATTTGAATCAAACTAGAAAGATTACCTCTTGCAATGATTATTTCTTGAGTATTTTTTAAATTGAGCTGTTGAACAGCCCATTGATGCAACAATGTAATGACACATTGAAAATCACAGTTTGCTCATCACAGGATTCCAGATGAGTTAATAGCAGATAATTGCACACATTTTGCAAGCACGTTATTTCAACAGTTCTCTTTGATATTTCAATTTAAGTACACCTTGTAAACTCTGGCTATGTACAGCCAAGTGTGCTGGGAAAAGACTTTTTCCAAAGAGAAATGAACTTAAAACAACAAGATAAAACAAGCCAAAACTCAACAATCCAACCAAAAAGCCTACATTTTCTAGGTTAGAACATTTTGATCACAAAGGCATGTGTTGGTGTCAAAACAAGTTCTCTGAATAAAAGGTTTTTATAGCTAAGTTAGCTTCAAAAGAAAATACACATAAACTAGAAGCAAGCAAACATGGGGACAAAAATGCCATAAGTTCCCTGCATTAGCAGCAGAAGTACTGCCAGGAGTTACATCACCAGCACCAAGACCATATGCCACCATTGTTTGTGATCCTGGTGAAATAAAAGCCTTTAGAGAGCACCCAGGTGGATGCTACCACTCTGCTTTTTGAAGTAACACAGATGCAGCCTTCTATGTCTCACTAACTTTGGCTCCTGGATGGGAGAGAGAAGACAATTTTTTAGGCATTTTGTCTCAAATTAAACACCTAAAACAAGTTTACCCTCAGTTGGGCAAAGCTCACCCAAACTCACCAGCCATGCCATAAAACAAAGGAACACACAAACACGGGTGCACATGCTGCATCAGAATGCAAATTTGCTTTGACAACTGCATTTGCCATAGGAAAATGAATTGTTTGGGGAAAGAAAGGGACCAGATGATTTGAACAGCAGTTACTGACAGTTGTCCTAAGTTCCACCTGAGACATTTCTATTCACGTGTGTGTTATGAATAAGTGTCATAACTTACTAATGTCTTCATTTCAGCTGGTTTTATTACCTGCATTTCATTTCCAGAGGAGTGGTGATACAGATCTCATGGTATCCACTGCAATTATAAAATTGAATTCTGCCCTTTTTAGATCCTCAGAGAGGCTGAACGATCCTCCAGGCAGTGCTGCTTCTGAGCCTCTGCCCTGGTGCCAATGTCTCCAGCTTTATGTCTTTTTAACAGGTGGTAAGAAGTGGAGTATTCATCAGAGCCCTGGTTTGTCTACTTAACGCGGTGCAGACAACGAGTGTGCCACGTGCTGCCCAGCCTCAGCGTGGCTGAGGATTTGCAGCACATTCTTAGCCCTGTCTCTGCTGAAAGCAAATAGCAAGCTGGAGGAGGCATGTTCCCACAAGGCTTGGCACAATGCTCAGTGCCTCCCTGTGCTGCATCTTAGCTGGAACTCTTAGGTGCATTTAGCCATTAGAAATCTGGTTCACGTTTTTGTACTACCAGTAACCTCGCTAGAAAGCTACCATAATAAAGCACTGAAGAAGCTAGTCTGTTTTTTTCAAATATGGATATTAGGACCTTTATATCACACCAGTAAAGCTTTCTCCATTTGGTTAAAAACATTTTAAGCTTGGCATATGAGTCTTTGAACTGCTGCTCTTCTGGAGTGAGCTGAAGGGAAGCTAGTAAGAACAAGTTACCCACCAGTTTCCAAGTTCCTGAGAGCATATTTCATTTCAGAAACCCATGAGAGAGTTCAAAAAAAATCTCAGAATTCTAATATCAGGAGAAACTCTGAAAGCAAAATATTGCTTATCTCTGAACTGCTTCAAAACTGAAGTCTGAAATTCCTCTAAATTAGAGATTTATTTTTAAAACAACTCTAGCCATGAAGAGTTTTGGTTGAAGCTGAATATGGCTCTCTTGATATGTGTATGTAAGTGGAGATGGGGGTTCATCTCAGAATCTGATAATTGTGAGTCCTTGAGCTACACTTGAGCACAGTGATCAGTATACATCTCTGTTAAATGATGAAGAAGCAAATTCCAGGTTTTCATTCCAGGACAAAGAACATTATTCTGCAAAGTCTTGTTCAAGATCTCTCTGCATAAGTAAAATATTGGGAGTGTGCAGCACCTTCAGTGACTGAATTCACAATCTACACCAATGACATGGATTGTGTGGCTTTCATGGGTTCTAGACAGTTATTGAAAATCCTTAAATCCTGTAATTTTTTTAACAAAGGAAAGACATACATGATCTAAGATTGACCTAAATGGATAGCACACACTATTTCTTGAGCATAAGAACATACAAGATTCCAGGTTTACAAACTGCTAATTGAAAATAGTTACTTAGACTGTAAAATCAAACATGTAGGACTAAAATATCAGCTATCTGCATGTGCTAAACTTGTCCTGGCCCCTGAACCGTCCACGCTGAATACTGATTTAAAAAGGATCAATTGGAAAATGTAATATGATCATATGTAACACACATTTGCACCAGAACACATTCATGTAAAGAAGGCTAAATTAGGGTTCAGAGGCATTTCTTAATTCTCAAATACTAGCTCTGTGAACTGCAGGAAACCTAATTTAAAGATAACTCTGCTGGGAGTTATTTTACACTCCTTCTTATTTCTGGCATTAGAAGTTACACATGAATCTTGAACCTGCTGCATTGCAGTGCAGGATGCTATTGCTAGGATTGTTGAGATCTTTCACTGTGGAGATGCACATTATCTGAGAAAGGTGTGTGTGTTTATGTGTGTGTGTGAATGAGGAAAACATCTTGAATCGACAGTGTCAAGCTGTCTGTTCTGTTACCTCTTAAACTAAGTATTTTATGGATGGTTTGGGATGGAAACTGCTAAGTTTGGACTCTTTTGTAATGACCACAGACTCAACCTCTTCTTCACCCACCTTTCCATCTTCTTGTCTTCAGCTGGTTCAATCTGTGTCTCTTGGTGTTGGCAGTGTCAGTGTGAGCTTGGCCTGCAGCCTGGAGTCTACTAATGTTTTCCCAAGAGATCAAAATAGGAGAAGGGTAATGACAATTTTTGTCACATTGCATCCTAAATGGAATTTTATGGGACAAAGAGAAGAGGCTTCTGTGGCCCGAAGGGATTTCCTTTGCTGAATGCCAAACACCTTCTACAAACAACAGAAATGTGAGAGATTCTCAAAATAAAAGGTCACAGGGATTTTCTATAATAGAAAGGCTTTAACAACAGGGTGCTGTTACCAGCTGCCCTTCCACTGAATTAGGGAAAATCTTGGTGAAGGACTTCCTCAATATGTTTTTCTGCAATTCAAGGAGCTATTTGGGGGATAGCCACTGGAGTTGCCAGAGTTTGAGTCAGGACCATGATATATATTTAGTAGCAGCCCTGAACACAGGCAAGGGAAGTAAAAAAGGATTCACAGCAGAAAGGGAGATGACCATTGTACTTGGACAGTTTGGTGGAAGCCTGTCCAGGCTTCCTCTGCTCAGGTAACATCCGTGTGTCAGACCAAGGGGCAGCATTTTTTTTGATTTCTGGGAAGAGTTCAACTTTCCTATGAGAAGGGCAGGGGAGGAATATGGCTGGCTAATGATTTCAGACTGCCTGAGGCAGCTGCAGAGAAAAGCAACTCATTCTCTGCCCACCCACCACTTGAAATCATGGTAAAAAAATCATATCAGTTATTTTATGAGCAAATTTGGCTTAGAACACAATCAAGGATGAGTACGACAGGTCAATAGGCACTGTGACCATCTTTGCACCTCATTAGATATCCACAGAAATGGGAGCTGCTTCTTTCTGCTTTTTGGAAGGGATAAGACCCATAGTTCAATCAGGCTACCACCCACTCCAGAAGTTTGTGTGCCTTGAGGGGTTACTAGCACACATGGATGTAGAATAATATACAAGTCAAGATATTATTATATCAAGAAAATACTATGTTCTCCACATTCTCTTCTGTCCTTTCTCCACTACCCCTATCTTCTAGCTATCATCCACATCTGGCCATCACCATTGTCTTCCCCCACCCACTTCTCTCCCTTGGACTCACAAGCTCCATTTCTTCACTCTGGTCGTAATTGTTTTATTTCTTTTCTGATCTAAGTACAGGTAGGCATAGGAAGAGGGACAGCACTTGAACCCCATCCATTTTCAGAACAAAGAATCTGACTTAGAGATATGAACAAACTGGAATAAAGGGCCCCTCTCCTCCTGCAGAGGGTCAGGGGAGGGGGGATGTGACACACTTGTCTGTGCTTAAGACATATCATGAACATCGTGAGAGGTCTGTTGGTGAGTTAAATCATATTAAAAAACAATAATAACTAATAGGGTCTTTAAATATTCAGTGGTATGAAAGTAACCTTGCCTTTTTATGTGTGCTTCCATAGATAAAAAGAAGCAATATTTTTGGGATGCCTCATATTTCAAAGTATTACTTCATAATAAGCATAAAACACATCTTAAAGCACATATTATGGGTCCAGAAGAACACATCTTTCAGTCTTTAAGAAGTATTTAAACTACTCTGGCAGATGAAGGTAAGAAAACATTAATTTCAGCCAGTCTTTCACTTTGATAAGTGCCAATGAGTAAAGAAATGCGAAAATGAAACAACTTAAGAATGTGTAGTTCAAATTACATATGAAAATCATCCATTCAAAGTGTGGATTTAATCATTTTTGTCTTAGTCAGCTCATTCTTTCAATCACCCATTTCCCATTCCAGGTTACAATACTTACACTGTAGTGTAGATTACTATAATTAACAGGTTAAATGCATGAAAACAGTTTTTTCCCCTTGATGTGCCTTTGGATCCTTTATTTTTGCTAGCAGTTATACTGTAGAGTCACTTCCTATGAAGGAGAAACAACTGCCGTGGGGTTTCTTAATGCTGCTAATGTTCTTTTTTTTCCCTCCAGTAATAACAGTAAGAAATTACTGTCTGTAAATAAAAGAATATAATGGAGAACATATATCAGGAGAAGTATGTTAAAAGCTGCATGTATAACATCTGTAGGTACAGACTGCTTATATTGACAGAGCAGCCAGTGTTAGATTTTTTTAAGATGCAATGAGAACCTTTCTAATCTCATTGTCCTTTTTTGATCCAAACGAACCCCTCCAGTTAGCATGCAATTTAATTCTACATAATAAGAAAGAAAAGAGTCTGTAAATGTCTTTTGTGCTGTGATATTTACAGTTAATATCAACATTGTTCTTACTTTGTTTTCTCCACCAACAATGCTGTGTGACATATCCGTAGATTTATTTATTTTTTAATCATATGTCCTGCTGGTTATAACATAACTTAATGTACCAGCTGCAATTAACAGACTGTCAAAGGATCAACTAACAAGTGCTGATAAGCTTCATTTAACTAATTTGAGGAGTGGAAGTTTGATTTTCTTTTTTTTTTTTTCCAGGAAGGTAGCTTGTTTCCTTATTTCCTGTCAAGTGAGCCAACTCCTGTGACCTGTAGTTAAAAGGGCCCTTTGTAATTAAGGCAGTGAGCCTCCAAGTGAACAGTTCTCACAGTAGGAGGGGGAGCAGGGGGAAGAAGAAGAAGAAAAAAAAAAAAGAAAGGAAAAAAAAAAAAAAGACGATGCATGACACTGCTTAACTAACTAATCGGAGCTGAGCCAATCCATTTTCCTGCAGGCCACTCAGTGTACCATGAGCAGGCAGAATCTCGCCCTTCATTGGCTTCATGTCCATTTTATGGACCAGCGAGTCTATTAAGATCTTGGTGAGTGGCCCTATCCGAGGGCAGGGCTCTCTCCCCGCCTACCCACAGACTACCAGAAACTGATCAGCCGTGTTATATCAATAACGTTCTCACACCAGGTTGTGTAAATTGATCTTTTACAATTTCTCTCGGTGACAGTCTCTGTAACCAACAAGATAAATCATTCCTCCTGTGGCTTTTTTATTGATTGCTGAGACCTGTATAAAAATTACACTGCTCAAGCTGTGAAGTGAACATCCTCATAAAAGAAGACCTTCTATTTACAATCAAAATATGTTTGGTCCAGATCAAGCACAGATAGTAAATATTATCCCAACAGCATAAGAGACCAGAATTAACTGAGATTCAAAGCACCAACGAAGTAACACACATAAACTTTTAAAATGTGAATGGTGCTCACCAACACCAAGGAAAAAAGAAAGCAGACAAAAAACCTCCAAACTTGCAAGGTTATAAAGTCTTACTGAGGTAAAGGCAGTTGTAATAGCAAACCATCTGTTAAAAACAATGATGCAGAAGAAGCACATCAACAGTCAGCCAGCTTCTTTTTCCTTTTTTTGCAATTGCTTGTACAAACACTGACACAATTTGCTTTTCAATATCCTTTTAGCATCCATGCAAATATATATATATATATATATATATATATATATATTTAAATGGGACTGTAAGGTTTAAAGGGTCTTACCTTTTCAGAAAAGAAATAATCTTTAACTTTGGATCTGGCAGCTGCAATATCATTCCAGGGAAATTGATTTAAGCTGCTGTATGGTATTGGCTTTTCTGTTTTATTAAAGTAAATAGTCTAATGATGTCTGACATAGGCAATCAAACGCATTCACAGTTTTTAGGCAGCATCAACTCTATAATGATTATATTCCTTCCACTTTATTCTATCATTTTAATTCTGGTAAAATAGTCTGTAATTTCTGTTGCTTTAATTATTTAAAACTTATGCTAATATTGTTTAGAGACACAGTTTACAGGAGTGTCTTTTGAAACAAGTGGACTTAAACAGAGCAAAACTGTTAAATCATCAAGCATGATGAAAGAATTAGCAAGTGATTCAGAGTGCTGAAAACCAGATATGAAATACCAATTTCACTGTCTTACTGATTCAGTCTGTATTTTTTGGACAGGACACTTGTGACCCAATACTTCAATTTACTCACCTGTAAAAAGTTATTACAATATCTAGAGGAAAACTGTCTTTTCTGTATCATGTTAAGTGAAATCAGTAGAGATACACCCAAGCCAGACTTGTTCTCTGGGAAACTGTGAAGTTTAAATTAGTGTTTGCAAAGTACTCTGAAGCACTTGATGATGAGACCTTCAAAAATGCAAGCTCTTGTTCTAATGATTCTCTGACACAAAAAATGAAGGATGCATTCAAGTATTTCATGTTATCAGAAAACTGTGCAGCCATGATTAATGCTACCAAGGAGAATGCTGTACCAAGTAGTCTCTCAAAATTAAGGATGTTGTTAAAGGCATAGTTCCCATGAGGTCTTTAAAGTTATTCTTTTTTTCTGTTGAAATCAAAATCTGTGGTTGATCACAGTGCTGAAGAAAAGATAGATATTTTTTCCTTCCTTTTTTTTGGAATTGTTCACATGGGACTACATATTACATGTTTAGAACTGCTAAATACTAACCTATGCTAAATAATTTTAAATGGCAAAACCATATGCTATTTTTGCTGTTTAGAACTTGGTTGGACAGAGAAACTTCATAAAAAAAATGTGCATCAATCTGAAAATTCAGAGTATGAAACTTATTAACTTTTCACTAGTGCTATAAAACTCTCCATAAATGACAGAGGCATTTCTTTATTTGCTCACTGAGTGATTTCCCCACTTCAATGAAAAGAAAGAAAGGAAGGAGTTTGTTGGAGGAGGGGAGGGTGTAATAATTATGGTTATGACAGCACTCTTCTAAGGGAGCTGACTTCAGAATGAATTTTGCTGGTATTGTCCATTCACTTCTCTTTTCTTCTTCAAAAGGTATTTTCAAAGGGAGAGAGTTAAAACACTATTTATTAGAAAAACTTGATTGGGAGAAGCCAGTTCAGGGCTCGGAACCCAGACAAAGGGCCACTGCAAACAAAGGATTGTGCTAGGACATTGAAAGTAGCAAAATATAAAAATTATGTTTAAAGAACATATTTTGTCTGTATTTTGGAATACTTCGGCAAAGTACTTTAATTATCCAAATCATATTAATCTGATTGATCTTTTTATTATTGATACAATGAAATTATAAAGATATAATGATATAGCTTTATTGATAAGCTTCCCCTTGCATCTTAGTAGTGAACTGATGATGACAACAGCAGTATTTTGGGGCATTGAGAGGTTCAGTGTGTTTCCTTTAGGCAAGAATGCAAAATAACTAGAGCTAATTTCTAGCAGCATCCTCTTGATTTCTCTTAATCCTGCACTGTGATGACTCTTCAAGCATCTCATTGGAAGCAATTGTGGGAAAAAGGCCATTCCCTTTTCAGCTGTTCTTCCAAACCCTAATGAGTTAACAATT
The DNA here is from genome assembly GCF_009819655.1 of Sylvia atricapilla. NCBI lineage: Eukaryota > Metazoa > Chordata > Aves > Passeriformes > Sylviidae > Sylvia > Sylvia atricapilla. The sequence continues at coordinate 86,853,193 of NC_089141.1, forward strand.
GAAATACAGAAAGTTGTTTCAGAGGTCAGGAGAGTATATTCCACACAATGGTCACAGCATTTGAAACCATGACAGCACTATAAATTGACAAACTAAAGCAGAGCACTTGGTGGTCTGAAGTGGAGAAAAGAACATCAGCCAAGAGCAGTAAAAAGACGAGCCATGAAACCACACAGAAAAAAAATGAGTGATTTTTTTCAGATCACCTTGTTAGAATTTAGTGTATCAGAGGTCAGATGAGTGGAACAATAATAAGGTCCAAGGTTGAATACCAGTGGGGAAGCTTAACCCAGGAGCTCCAGGTCAACCATAAGTGAATGTGATAGAACAGTGAAACAGTAGTCACCCGGGAAGGGAACTCACAAAAGTCAGTGGGTTAAGGGGAGGAGCCTGACAGTTATCAATTAGTCTAAGAGAAAGCCCAGGCTTGAGCACCTGGGATAGAAAAATAATCCCAGTGTGATGAAAAGACATTTTCTCCTGTGCACCATTCTTGTTCCTTGGTTTTCAGATTTTGAGAAATTTGAAATGTGTAGAGATAAAAATCTTCAATCTGCAAAAAAGAAAACACCAGCTAGTTGGACACATGTTTTATGTGCACATGAGAATGTTTTCATCCCACATTGGACAGTCTGCTGAGATAGGGGCACAAAAATAAATTTCTTTTAAAAATATGAGCAAACATATACACATACAGGCAAATACAGGCATGCATACATGTACACACTGTAGGGGGGGTGTTTTTCAGCTTCTTATTTTGTCTTCAGTAAAGTATAATTCACACCAATTTTATTTTTAACTTATGAGGAGGAATTTCTTCAGATTTGTGAAGAAAAAATGCTTCAAGTGATAAGTACGGAATATTTAAGTGACATTTTACAATGTAAAATGTATATATATATATATATATGTATGGTTATGCAACTTCCTCTTCCGATGAACACACATCACCTAATTTAGTAGGAATTTTGCCATTGATTTCATTGGAGCTAGAAGAGGCCTAAAATAAAGCAGATCATGTTTGATATCCCATAGTTCAGAGTACATTAAAAATATCCAAGTAAAACTAGCCATACCTATCCACTAATGTGAACGCATTTTTTCTGTTATGTGATTTCCCCTTATGATTGTTATAGGATATGAACAACTGTGGAATTACCTTTGTACATGTCTATGTGAGAGGAATAGAGGTGAGGGGGTAGTGTGTGCATGTGTCCATACAGCAGAAGCTTTTTGTGGTGTCTACACTACATACCTGAAATATTATTCAGTCCTCATGAGCAATCTGTGGTAAAAGGGCAAAGATGTATAATGTCAGCTAGAGTCAGACTCTAAACATCCTCTGGTTTTACCTACTACCCTATTTTTCTATTTGTCTATTCTTAACCTCACATTTCTGAGGAATTATATAATTCTGGATGGCTGCTAAATCAGCAAAATTCTTACAGGCAGAGTAAGTCTCACCAGCTGTAGTAAAGCACACAGTATCCCCACTATCCTCTGGTGCTACTATTTGGGTTACAAAAGACCCATTGTCATGGTATTGTGGTAACTTTTCAACCTCCTTCCCTTTTGCTTCTCCAGAACAATTGTACTAATACAGATAAAGCAGAGGCTGACTGCTAAGCACGCAGGTACACTCTTCTCCACAGTCAGTGCCTTCCCCCATGCACCAAAGAAGATAAAGAGATTATATTGCCAAGTGATTTCTTTCTGCTTTAAACAAGATGAGTCTTCTGACCTGAAAGCTTCTCCTACAAACATCGAAATGGAGAAGTCCAGGGACAAAAAATATCCAACCTTTTTTCAAGAGATTGTCGATGGTGGCCCCTGAAATCTAAGAGGACAAGAAAAAATTATGGTCAACTTAAAGAAGCTGGAAAAGTTTAGGAGAGGAACATGGACTGTAGTTTTCAAACTCATTGCTGGGTATTATGCTTGGAAAAAATAGGTGAATATGAAGCTATGACTTCATTGCATATGATAAAAGAAAAGGGTATAACTTCTTCAAGAGTCCATCTCAAGATACGATTTGTCTAAAGGAAAAGATACATGATGAATGTCCCTCTAAATGGTTCTTTTTCTGATGTCATTAGACAAGTAGAGTTACATCCTGGAAGTTATGGGAGGTCATACCAGATGTAAGCAGGGGAATCAAGAAAAAAAGAATGTCTCTTGTTTTAAGAGAGGAGATCCTTTATAAAATACCAGGCAGACGTATGGGTGGAAATAACATTTCTTTTGTGTGCAACAGGGGAAGTTAGATTAACTAGCATTAGGATTTAATATGCTTTTCTTAGGGGAAAGTTTGTTTCTTTAACTTCATACAAAAATGAAAGTGGTGTACCATTCAGTTTAATTAAGTTTCTTCTTTCTTACAGAATATGTCTGTTTCAAACTCAAATTGATAGCATCTCTCTGGGATACTAACCACAAGAAGACGTCATTATTTGCAGTGTTCACAAATAGTGTTGCATTTGCCCTCACGAGTCTCTGAAAGTACTCTGTATGCATTGAAGCTCATATTTTTAATTTTTTTATACTGCAAATAGTTCAAGGCCAAAAACAAATAAATGAATATTTAGCGGAAGTAGTTCCAGTAACTAGCTCTGATGATCCAATGTCAGAGTAAACAGGTAATAATCATAGGTTCACCAGCTGCAATATGAACCAAAACATAGTTGCCTCCCAGACAGATGAACAGAGTTTTCTGAACCTAAATACACTACAGTCTTGAGGAAGGATTTGGATCTAGCTCAGCTGAATTTTCCTCCAGGCTCCATCACCTGTACTAGCTAGACATCCATTGATGTAATGGAGATTCTAAGTCGTGTGATGACACTGTAAGCACCTAAATTTGAGTGCTTCAATTCATAGATATATAGAGAGTTCACATATAGTTTATATCCATCCATCATTAGATAACTAGGTAGGCTAGTTGGAATAGCTGTAAAATCATCTGCATCTTAACTGGAACCATACATTCCCCTTGTCATCAGTAAAGAGGAATAATCACTTGCAAGGTGAGATTCATCTCAGTCCACAGCAGATGCCTGAAATAAGTCAGATGAGTTACGCCATAAAAGGTGTATTGTTTTCCACTGAGGATAACAGAAAACTAGTTCAGGTAAAGACACCTACATAAGGAGAACAAATGTCTGTTTCACTCATAAGCAGTCATATAGAGAAACTTAATGATCTGGAAAAGATAATGAAGTGGTTTTTAGAATTTTTGGTGAGGGTGATCTCACACAGGAGGAGGATGCCACTGATACCCAATCTGAACTGTAACTAGTAGGTGGCGGATATCTGCCAGAGACTCTGACAAGAACAACATGAAGTAGTTACAAGCTAAGTCAAGAAGATGAGAAACGTAATGTGATGTGGAAAGGAAGCACTAGAAGGACTCAAGACAATGATTCCATGAGCTTGGGAAATGGTTATTGTAGCTGTATTTTCAACAGATACAAGCAGGAAACAACAGCAGCTGTCAGTGCTTGAAAGGAAAAGAATTGCAGTTCTCCAGATAAAGTTTAAGGTGAGTTGTAGGCAAGTGGTGGAAACTGAGAGAAGGATGCATCTTAGACATGCATTGAGGAGTTGCCAAAATAAAGACATGGCCTGTTAATTCACCTTTACTGACTGTGTAGGCTGCCCCTGTGGTTCTTGAAGAGGGATTCCCAGCCACAAGAAATGGCAGATGTAACACTTCAGCTCCCCTGCCCCCAGCATATTTAGATTCTGCTTGTTTAAAATGGATCTTCAGCAGTTAAAATGTCAATAGACTCTTATCAGAGGCATGTTATTAGCTGTAACTCATTTTCCTGTACAGTTAGGAAAACTGTATAAATTGGTTATACAGATTTATCAGTCTGTTAGACAGAAAGATAAACTCTGGTCATCTTAAGAGGTACTCCTCTTAGCACATTTTCCCCAGCTGAATGAAGACCAAAATGATTGATCACATCTTTGTTAAGGATTGCAGGGGGGGACACTGGGAAACTGTGGGGGTCACAGTTCATTGAAGTAAATCACATGTACTCTCTTGTGTTAGTGCAGAATAGCAGAGGGGACAGATGACCAGCGGGATCCAGTCTGCCTAATTTCATACAACCAGTGAATCCTTGACTATGGGCTCTACAGGGCTCTGTGAAAAAGGAGGGACCAAAAGATCACAGTTAAAAACCTCCAGTATGGAAAATATGCAAAGTCCTCAGCAGGGAAGAAAGATAGATAAAAATATTATAATTTATCATGGAGGCAATAATTCCCTCTCCTCACCCATCACAGAGAAATTCGATTCAAAAGAAAGACTGCAGAGTTTTCAAAGATTTTGCAAAACTGGTAATACTGGCAAAATCAGCACCAACTTTAGTGTTTTAAATAGTGCTTTTCATACAAAGTCTATATTCTTTTGTGACAGTGCAGGATCAAGCTGACAGTAAAAATTCTATCAGAAATAAAATTAATGGCATTACCACTGAATTGTTTCTGAATTCAGTATAAAAAATGTCTAGCAAGTGGGCAGTCAGAAGTGAAAGCATTACCTATTCCCTTTCAAAAAGGGGCAAAAATATATCCTTAGAAAGTTCAGTTCACTCTGGTGAGGGGGTGGAATGATTTTCACCCTTTTCTCATCAACTAGAATGCTTTTCACAGCCAAAAAATCACAAGGTACAGTTAGATACAAGACTACTTCTGCAGGAAAATGTGCTCATGTTAAAAATGAATTGAAATTATAGCAACAGAAGAAAATGAAACTTGCAAGCCCAGAGAAATAAAACAACTTGTTATTTATGATAAACAACAGGGGATTGTTGTAGGTCTAAAGCAATCAAAAGAATTTTGCACCACAAAGCAAATCTGAACAAAAATAATAATAATACTTAGAATTCAGAGTTTTCATTTATTGAATTGTTTCTGTACAACAAGCTTTACAGAATAACACAATACATTCTAATGCTCTGGAATTATTAATGAAACAACCTAGTTGTAAAAGAATATAGAGCTATACAGAAGAGAAAGCTGTTATTTCGTTGGTTCACATGCTTCTTACTCACATATCCATTGTGTGTACTTCTCTTTTCTGTCCTTAAAGTGTTCCTCACATTAGTTTTTAAGAGTGTAGGAGTGCATTTAATGATTAACTGGGAGAAATAACTGTTTGATAATACCTTACCATGTGTGGACATAAACTGGATCACAGCCTTTTATTTTAGTGGTTTTCCATTTCCCCTTGTTATTATTTTTATGGTACACAGCCTCATAGAAAATCTGAATTCTTCAATGGCTTTTCATTTACGCCCTTGCTCACACTTGAAAGCTCTGTCAAACTCAAGACCCAGACATAAAATAAATCAGTGATCACTGTCAGATTACAAATTTTTCCTTTTAAAAAAATTGCAAATCCCTAAGAAACCTTATCCCAGTCTGCAAAACTAAATTCAAAATTCCAGTGGTGCGCAAATCAAGACACGATTTGGTCTTATGCACAGCAAGGAAAACATCATATTCCAGCCAATGTAATACATGAACTTGAAATTAAGAAAAACTTTTAAATTCAAGCATAGTTAGTACTTAGACCTTCTTGTATTCTTGCTATCATGTAAGAACTTTACAGAAAGATGGTCTGAAGGCTTTGTCAGGGGTGTGTTATCTCTTTTTTTTTTTTTATTCTCAGCTGCAGTACAAGCACAGAAGGAAGAAATATTTTCCTCCAGAAAGTTTGGGCACACACATGAGTGTGTGCCCCCAAAGCAGAATAATTTCTCCTCCTTCTTGAGGAAATTCAACACAGCTTGTTAACCTTGGAATAACTAAAGAGAAATAATTAGGCTACTGTATCATTTCAAGTCTGTCAAAATACTTTCTGCCTCCATCAGGATATTGAAGGTCCCTTCCTAGCAGCTATTTTCTCTGCTAAAGTTTTCATCCTCTTGCTCAATTATTAAGAAATAAACATATGAACACAGAAAATATAGCTTAAAAGCTGCTTGCATGCCTGCATGAGAAATGTATCCATGAGTTTAAATTATGAACGCCTCTGGAAAGTGCAAAGTCTATTTGAACTGACCTTTGAAGATTTTGCATTGCAAAGAGCAATGGGGATGAAATTTTTTGAAGAGATTGCTATAACTTGTTCACCTAAGTCATTCAAAGGCTACTGGACTACCAAAAGGAGTATTTTATCCACTGATTCTCAGCTGTTGTTCTTCCTCTATAATTTTTTGTTGTGAATAGTTCTTTATTTATGTTTACTGCCCAGGTATGCGGCCTCACAGAGAAGTTTATGATACTACTGAGTATGGAACGATAGAAAGTTGGTCAGAGAGAAGTGAGCAACGCGTAAACAAACACCTATAGCTCAGCCTGATTTCAGTCCCAGATCTGCAGCTGTACAGATCACCCTCGGGTTCTTTCTCCAGATTAGCCTGTGGAAAAATTTACATACTGTGGTAATTGAAGCCTTTATTCAGAACACAGCTGTGCCAGGAAAAACCTGATTCTCACGGATGAGTTTAGGACAAAATTTTGTTATTCCTTCTCCAACCTTACATTTACAGAATATCAAGATCTGCAGAGCAGGATGAATAAAGTCCAATGACCTTTTGCTGAATAAAAACTGCAAGGCCCAAAGTTATGTTGATGTTATCCTGTGAACTGTTTGATAATTTTACACTGTTCTGCTTTGTCTTTGTCTGTACATATACCAATATCTATAGCTATACATACTTTTTTTTTTTTTACTCGGAGTCTTCCCTTATATTGAAAACTTGCCCTCACCACTGGAATAAGTACTATCAGTGTATTTTGTGCCAGTGTTGCTGCCTCACTCTTTATGGCAGCTTTTCTTGGCCCAAAATCAGTTGATCTCAGTTCTTCATAGTTCAGCAACACTTTTTCAATTCATGTCATTCTATCACAGAGATGTTGATCCGATCAATAGAAAACACTTTACAAAAGTAAACTTTCCCTCACTAGAGACCAGCAGCTTCCTTTTAAAAAGAGAAACATTTTACTGACAATTTTCATACTCTCATAATCTCAAATTAGTTTGCAGCCTAAATATTTGTCAAAAAAAAAAAAAAAAAAAAAAAAAAAAAAAAAAAAAAAAAGACCACCACTACACACCAAAAACCTCCAGTCCTATTTGCTCTTTTAGTTTAATTTCTCTCTCTCTCTCTTTCTTTGCTTTTTAAGGATTTATTTCTTTTTTGTCAAGGAAAGTAATATACTAACAATACTTTTTTTTTTTTTTTACTCTCCATTTTCCACTGATTTCTCAACCATACTCTGTGAAGCTCTTACTTGTAAAGTCATAGCATGCAAAAGCAAAGGAATCTGTTGGAAGAACTATATAATTGTCAAAATGGTTTAAGGCTCCTTTCTCACATCTTGGACAACATGGACATTTGCATAACACTGTATATTTTCCATGATCAAATAGCAGGATTTTTTTAACTCCACTGTTCTTGGATATAGTCCTGAAATCTAGCTAGAAAGATTCACTGTTTTAGTAGCTACTACCTTGCACATTAAGTGATACAGGATGACCAGGTGTCAGGTAGTCTGTGGTCCACTCTAGTAGCTTGCAGCGTCCTGGGTAAATTTCAGTTTTCCAATATTTATTTCACTGGCAAGTGCATCTAGCTGCCTGAAAGACTGCCTCTCACACTGTTAGATTTCTCTGCTGTAGAAACTAAATCTAGTGAAACACAACTTTCTGGGACCAGAGCCAGGTCACTCTCAGTTCAGTGGCCTTATCTTTGAATTTACAATTAAGGGCTCATGCATGTCTCCTTTCATGAGAGGCAAACCTCATTCTTCCAGTGATCCATCCCCTCAAATATCAAACTGGTGCTACCAGTAGACTGCATATTTGCACACATGATGAGATTTTGCTGGCAAAAATTGCTGTAGAGTTTTATTCCTCCTTGACTGAATATCTGTCACTTCTAAACTGATGTTAATTGATGCCTCCTTGCTGTGATGGTGGGAGTTTCAGAACAGATGTTAATACAGCAATGAGCACGTAAAGGAAATTTAAAATATAAGAAGACTAACTTGTGCTTACAGTCTATATATACTACTGAAGATTTATTGAAAAACAAAATAAAGAGTATACTTAGCTGCTGTGGGCAGGGTCTGAAATTAATACATTCTCTGCATTTTTCAAACTAAGTCTGCATGGATAAACTGAATTCTCTCCTTCCTTAAGTAGCATTTTAAATGCACCACGTATCTTTTTCCTTCACCAGGTAAGAATCAGTGCTAAATTGTGTATGCTACTGATACACAATCTAGCACTAGCATCTAGCATGAGAGGCAGCTGAACTTAGAAAATATTACTGTTAAATAATTACACACTGTCTTTAAATTATGGTTTGCTGTTTCTGAAAATGATTGTATCATCCATCAAAGTACACTGTAAGCTTTTTAAATAGATATATCATGTAAATGTATTTCTTAAGATTACATATAAATGCATTTCTTTTTATTTTGTATTCATATTTAATTCTAAGTCCATTATTTGAGGTTCAAGATGAGATACATCTCATCTTTAGATACATCTAAATATGAAGCTTTTATACTGCCCTGTAAGTTGTATAGTATAGTTTAATATTAAGATTTTACTAGACAGTTACACAGTACTCAGTTTTAATATGGAATACTTCATCATGTTCATTATCGCCTATTTAGGCTCATGTAAACTGACACTCCTGAAATAAGTAAGCTTTAAAATGTTAATCTAAATGTTATGACTCTTTTAATTGCAATAGACATCTCATTAAGTAATTTAATACCAGTGGGACCTCTTACCAATACACAAAAAAACATACTTTGCCCAGCTTTTACATACAGCACAATATGACAGATATATATTTTTTTTCCACAGTGATGCTCAGCAGCCCTCTCTTTGCTATCCATATCCTCGGTGAGAACGTCTTGGCAGTGAGCTGCCTTGATGGGCTGGATTAGCTGGCTTAAACCAGAGCACCTTTGGTAAGGCTCTACCTGTCTACTCAGGATTAACCACAGCACGACCTGTCAGAAGCAGCACCAGAGAGAGAGAGCTACCTAGACCGTGGCCATGGTGGAATTAGTTCTTCACCTACGTGGAGGAAAAAACATGCATGACATTTCCATTAGCCTAGAAGGCAGAAACATCTGGTTACTTGGTTCAGCTCATCAGCAAGAGAGCCCGTAGCTGATTAGCCCCTCTCTCAGTAGTAGGCGTTACTACAGTCAGTGGGAATTACTAAACATGGTTTCAGGGGACTGACGTTAATTTGGCTTGCCAAAATAATATGCAATTTTTTTAAGGAGTTTGTGTTAATTAGTTATATAATTTGATGTGATGTGATTGGTTTTGCACAAAGTAAAGCAGAACAGGGTTTGCTATTAGAAGCTACAGTAGGAGAATCAAGAGGTGGCACTTAAACAGCTCACAGTGTGATCTTGCAGTGGTGAAAGGCCTTAATTCATGATCTAATTATACAATGGGATTCCCTTCCTCAAAAGCTAAAAGCCTTTTGAATTTTTTTTTGTCTTCTTCCAAGTTATTTTATGCTGATTACTGTACTTATAATTCCTTGCACCTACTATTTTACCACAGATTAAGTCACTTTGGTTATCCCATTTTGGCCTGTTTTGTATAATATTCCACTTTTACCAGAAAAGAAATATGCAAAATGATAAAAGTTGGCAATTTATAGTTTTTATAATTCCTAACTGCATCTCTCTGCATGCCTTCTACTGTCCATTCCCTAACCCTTTTACAACAATTATTGGCAATCTAGGCTTCTTTGCTACCTGTGGAATGGTAATCAGTGGTAGCACTGATGTCAGAATTACAGTTTCTGCCAGGATAACTGATAACTGTGTAGTCTGGGAACTTAGAAACATACATGAGGTAGTCAGCATCCTCTCATTAGAAGTGTTTGCTGCCTGATGGCTGTTGAAAATATTTTAGAACTGCACTGAAAAGTGTCTGCTGAGGGCTCTGGCTGAATAAGAGGGTTGTTTAAGATTTTTCCTCAGTATTTGCTGAGTATGGAAGTAGGAAACTGAAGCAACTCTCAGAAATAGTATACCTTTCCACATTTCTCTGTTCTTCTCAACTTTCTTGCCTACTTGGATGGCAGATTCTTTGGGCTGATGGCTATTTCTTCCTAAGTGCTTGTACAGTGCTCTGCACACTGAGTTGCCAGTCCTGGCAGGGGCCTCCAGGCACAGCTCTCTTAGACATGCCAGTTAATTAACTCTGCCTCCCATTATCTGCCACCCCCACCTAATATTTTAAATTTTCATGTCCCCTCCACTAGCAACAAGAGGCAGGAGTTTATTTATCACTTTTTCCACAGGGAAGGAAGTCTAAAACACACAATACACAGTATATACACTATGAAAATTTAGCTACATACTTAATCAGGAAATTTTGCTCCTAAGCTGTTTGTCTTGTAAATGGCTTCTGCTTCAGATCATCCTTGAGGAGAGACCCTCTCCCTCCATGAACAACCAAATTTTAAGCAGCATGGGCACACCTCAAGACATCCATTTCCATCCTGTTGCAAGAAAACACCACATTAGAAAGCCTGTCTCCACTGGGGATGGCTCAGAGAAACTTATTTGCATGTTGCTTGAGAGAGTCCTCTGTGGACTGGAGTTTCATACAAATCTTCTGGGCAATGGAGAACCTTCTCACACTTTGCTGGAAGTTTGCCTGAACCTTACATGCTGATGTCCAGACTTCTCAGAGATGTTCATAAATCTCAGAGTTACCTGAAATTTCATGCAACTCCAGTTTCCTGTGATAAAAGGTTCTCTTACAAATGTTTCACAGAAGTCTCTTCAAATTTCTAAAAAGAGGCACAGAATAGTTTATGATGGGATGTTCTGTTCAATACCTTACCCCTGTGAAAAAGCCCTGTAGTTTAGATATGGCTTCATAAAATAAATCAAGTCCACAAAAGAGAAGAGAGTTGTTATAGACTCTCTGCACCATCAGGGCTTGGGAGATATGATGGGAAGTGTTTAAAAGCCTGAAGAAGATTGGTGTCAAAGGAAGCATGTCCAGTATGTAGTGGAGTGGAGTTGGTATTACATCTAAATAAAGGGTAAGTGTGCTAGTGCAAAAGGGTGAATTGAGCAACTCTAGTAAGAGAAAAGTGAAGAGGAAGACAAAGCCCAAACGTTTCAATGGCACACACCAGGACTGAGGATGCCTAGAGAGATTCCAAGCAGTTTCTATTAGGTGCAGCAAGAGTGCTGGCATCCATCAGGGTGACTGTCTGTGTAAAGCTGTGCTGTCTGTCTTGGCATCACCTGAAACCTTTATGGATTATAGACTTAAAATGCTCACATGCTTGCTATTTTTTTTTCTATTTGAATATCAGTTATCACTGAAGCCATGTTTGTTTACCTTGAGCAGTCAGTAATTTGTAGTTATTCCTCAGCTTCTTATAAACACTACCTACAGTACTGACTGGTATTACCTGTTTCTGATATTGCCTCAGTTATCTGCCTCTTTGACTGCCACTGCCTATCTTATGCCTAGATTTCAAGCTCCTAGAGAGTGAATGTCTGTATTGCTGAATTCTATATATTCAAGCTTTTTGCAGAATGAGTTTCTGCATTTTATCCTGTACTTTCTACCCGTCTATCACAGTGGTGTCCATGACAGGGAATCCCAGGAAGTACAGTAATGTGAACATTAAGAAAGATTGATAGGAAAGAATTAATCTATCAGAAAAAATCATTTTATCCTGAGATAATTTCATATAAAAGGATATTGCAAGACCAATGTTTTAATCACCTCGTGTAAACATCTCAGAAACAATACAGTAAACAGGCTTGAAAAAATTTTCATAATTATTAACTCCTATGCAATATACAGGTAAATATGTCTTACATCAAGAAGATATATCCATCAATCCATTATTAATTCACAAATACAAAATAAAAACCTCTTTGAGGAAACATATTACTTTAGGTCAGGTTGACTTTTACAGTCTTATAGTACAAATGCAAAATTATTCCTATGGATGTAGAAAAGTTATACTTTCATTTATTTAATGAAAGGTGGTAGCAATTAATTTAAAACAAAGGCAGAAGTACCATGCTGATAACCAGGTTAAACCAGCCTATATAAATCTATATTAATTGTAAACTAATTTTGAGATCAGTAGACTGATCAACTGAATATTAAGAAAAAGTTTTAGATTTTGCTTGAATAAAAAAGAAGAAATGGATATAGAGATAAACCACCAATTTAATTTCTTAGCAAAACTGCCTTCTCTTTCTTTCCATCTCTCCTGTCCTCTTTACTTCCCCAAGTGATATTGGCAGGACACAGGCCAGGAATTTTTTCTACTTTATGATGCGTTACGGAAGTAGCTTAAGAAAAATTGCTGAATGAATGGTTTTCGATTCCATCCATGGTATCAGTACTGAAGGGGATACAAAACAGACAGCTAACCCAGAAAAGCCCTGCAAGGCTGTAATTTCTTGGACACCTGTATATACTGAGGTGTCTCCATGTGAAATGCCAAAACACAATTTTTATTTGTGTCAGTGAAACTAAAAATTTGCCTAATATATTCCCACAGAATTCTCCTGAAGGGCCTGAACAGCTTGGAGCCTGTTTTACAATCACTTTTGTTCCCGTTACTCAGATATATTTTCCCAGTGAAGCACATTACACCTTGGGAGTGCCCAGTCCTGCAAAAGGTAAATTAGCCAGAGGTACATAAACCAAAAGCCTCACAACAGAAGTCACAAGGAAATCTAGCTGAAGTGAATGTCCTGACACTACAGAACAGTTACTGTAAAATGTAGATGCTTTTTCTTTATAACTTGTGATTTTAACATGCTTTTCATCTTTTGGAACAGGGCTGACTTCTTCATTCTTCATCTAACTTCCAGATGTGATTAATCTAATTTTTCAGTCAGTATAGGTTCAAAAATCACTTCAAATGGATGTGTATCATTATTAAAAAAGAAAGGCAATTAAAACTTTAAAACTGCGCATTGTGAAATAAGCCATATATTAATATTTGAAAGCGAGTTACCATTCACACTGAGTTGAAAATTCCATTTTTTCAGCTTTTAGCCATGGAGTTTTTTCCTGAAACCACATAATACTGCAGTACTTCACCTAAGATATATCTGAAGTTTTGTTCAATCATCCACCGATGTTTGGATCTTGTAGCAAACTACAGAACAACATAATGTGATGACTTCTGACTTGTGGACTTATCAATGTCACAGGTTAAGTGGTTAAATTGAGAATCTGTAAAATGTCAAAACAGAGCAACAGTAGTGGACAATATAAATAGATTGCATCACAAGGTGTCTGTGGAAGGGAGGGAAAATGGTCCATTCAACCTTAACTTTCATATTTCTGACTTCTAAGTACTAATGCTATCCCATCTAGGTGAGGCCAAACATGGAACTCACATAGAATAGTGCAGCAAGATCCTCAAATTATACACTTAAGTAATACACTTTAAAAGCTTTTTTTAATAAAGATTTAAAAGTAATGAGGCAACAAGGATTCGCTGTAAGGCATTTCATTATGAAACTCGGTTACACAGAAAAAATATCAGTTTTCCCTAGTTGCCTTCCAAGAAAATGCTGTGACTTTCCAAAAGACCTTACGCTCAATTAATCCCTACTGCCATCGAGGTATGCTAGCTGGGTGTTTCTCCACCAGAAGCATTCTACATACAACAAAGACGACAGGCAAATTAGCACAGCTAACCAACAGCAGGGATTTTAGTATTAGGCTGGGTATAATCCTAAACTCTCTATTTACCTCTAACCTTTCTTCTCTCTGGAGTAACCTCACAACCTTCTGTATATGTGCTCCTGAACCATTTGTTTACATGCAAAATCAAATGACATTACAAACTTTCCCTATTCCTTAGTCTGCTTTCTTCCTCTCAAGATTCATTTTTTGCTTTTTCCTCTGTGACATTTGCAAAACTGGCTGCGAGGGAAGGGTAACTAGTCCTCACTGGGCCTGTGTTCTTCAGTCTAGGTTACCAAGATGCCTAACTAAAAACTGGGTCTAGTATCTCCATGCTTTGTGTAGTCACTTCTGTCTTCTGACTGCAATACGGGCATAAATTTAGCTCAAGAACACTTTGGAGGGGAAGCCTATCTTTTCATTACATGCTTAATACCCATTACAGTGGAACCTGACTTCTAGTTCAGGGCCTGAAGGCATTTCACAGTGCAAATAATAGACAACACTGATAATAGAAAGAAAATTTTCATCACAAGCAACTTGATTAGCTGTCCAAATCCTGGGTAAAAGTGTATATATCTGTATAAAGTTTACCATTTTTGTTTTGTTTAAATACATTGCCATTTAAGACTAAGTTCGTATTTCCCCTGATTTCCATGCAGATACATTTATGTCTCCATATTGCAGTGAGTTCCTTTAGTTGTTGTTTGAATTGCATGTCTCAAATTCATGTATCTTTCCAAATCTCATCTTATGGAATCTTCACAGCAACCATAGTATCTGGGTAACAGATTGTTTGCTAAATAAAAATGGAAATTATCAACTATGTGACTTATTTCCTGTGTTATCCTCGCAACACAGTGCTTTGAGTCACATGCTGTTAGACACTTACTGTGACATGCAGCACTGTTTTCAAGATACCTACAGCTCCCAAAGGTATCATCATGAGAATTAGAGGTCTCAGCAGTTTTTTGATAGGACGGGATTTAAAGCAATATATACACATTATTTTTGTGTTTGAACATTACCCCTAACAGCATATCCAGGTATATTGTCTTTTCTCTCACCACTCATACAGAGATGAGGAGAGCATACAAGAGAAGCACTTGACTTGTGGTAGACTAGTTTTCAAGAACAGATTATTCAATCACTTGGAAATCTGCTCTGGCTAGGTAGTATCAATTCTATAGTGACTGCACATGAGCAGGAATAGGTTTTCGTATGGGTTAATTTGCAGGAAAATTTCTACATGCTACAG
Source organism: Sylvia atricapilla (assembly GCF_009819655.1). Lineage (NCBI taxonomy): Eukaryota > Metazoa > Chordata > Aves > Passeriformes > Sylviidae > Sylvia > Sylvia atricapilla. The sequence goes on from NC_089141.1 coordinate 86,868,201, forward strand.
TGATCCAAATTAATGATATTGGTTTTTATTTTAGTATTGTCATTACAAATTTGGTTCAAGTCCTTTTTTGGGCACTATTATGCAGTAAAGATAACTGTTATAGTAAAGAAATAATTTAAGAAAAATCAATAGAAGAGAGGTTTATGACAAAATAATTGTCCATAAACACATAAACAACATACCAAGAATGTGGATTAGTACCAATGTAACCACTTTTTCATAAGTTTTAGACAGATCTGTCCTAGCTAAAATAAATTTTAAGAACAATTTTGTAAGATTTGCATTGTAGCACTTTTTACAGTTAAGGATTCTGTATGAACTGATTCTCTATTCAGTAACAGTCAGAGATATTGCTTCCATAATTTTATTTAAATTGTTTACTTAGAGTTTTCTAAAATTTTTTTACAGATGGCACATGGTTATGGAGGTTGGATCTTTTGGACTGTTCTCCAAGAGCTCCAGTGCTCTTTTCTTTCTTGAAGATAAGGTAGAATGTGGTTCAGTTTGGGATGGATGTGGTGATCAAGTAACATCAAAACAGGGAGATCAGATATTCATAAACCACTGCAAAAGCACGAATTTACCTACTACCAGCTTATTGGAAAATTAAACCTGTCTTTCTTTCTACTCTATTAGTATGGACCATCTTCAAGGTGCTGATAAGACAGTCCGGACTTTCTGTATTAGGGACAAGTCTTCCATCACAAGAGGGAGAATGTTTCCTACACCTTCTCTGAGCTTCCCAGCCTTCATCCCCACCATCCTCCCAAAGACAGTCTTGGTTTTATTCTTCCACCTCTTCTCCTGTGAACTTGCCCATCTGTTTCCGTTTACTACCAGATTCCCCTCTCCATATAGCTGAGGATCCACACTCTCGCCCTGCTTCTTCCTCCCCCAGCACTTTGCTCACAGCAGCCCTCTCCCTCCTCTTTCCGAGGACCTGCTTTCCTGAGCGAGAGGGCAGCTTGCTCTGGGGTCACTGTCCTTGGGGCTTGTGAAGCATTCTGCCTCTGGCTAGGAAAGATTCCCAACCCACCTTGCAGCTTTGCCAGCCCACTGTCACTCCCTGCCACCCCCGGGCTCCTCAGCTGAGCCGCAGGACACAGAGGCAACAGCACCACAAGCCAGTGTGTGCCAGGCATGTCTCCAGAGGTGATGTACAAGTGGTGCTGCTTCTCTGGGAGGACATCCCACTTTGAGGCACACATCCACACAAGTGCATGCCATGTTTCCAGCACAACAACTCCTTAATGAGTGCACTGCTTCTTGCTTCCTCAGCCATTGGTGTGTTGGCTGTTATCAGGACTTGGCACACACACACACTGTGAAACCAACAAGGCTACACAACAATAAAAAATGCTAGTAATAGATAATGAATGGGAGTCTTCAGAAATAAAGGAAGGAAACAAAATCACAGCTGACATGATAAGTATTTCCAAAATAATAGTAGGGGTCAGTCACGAATTTTCATCCTTTCTCTCCCATCATTACATGAGGGAAAGGAAATACTGCCTAAAAGCAAAAGCCGATCTTTGGAAACTCATGAAAAAATATATTTTCCCTCTCTACTCACAGTATATAATTAGCTCGTGGTAATAATTGCCCTTCTGTGTCACTGAGGCCAAGTACTTTGCAATAAACAGTCAGTACAAAATACTTGTAGTTACCTCTTTTCTAAGAGGGATACTAATGGCAAGCTTCATGCTTTAGGTCAGTCTCTGTTAAAGACAAGGAGGAGACTTGATACACTGGCTCTTTCAGAGAGATTGAATGTTAGACCACAGAGACTTATTGTCTGATCCTGTATGGCAATTTCTACTGTAAAGAGAGCAAGGAGGATGTAGAAGGCTGGAGAATGAAGAGGAAACATGTAAGGAGTAGGAGACAAGATCCATTATAATAAAACAAGAATAAAATAATGGTAAAGAAAAAGGTTGAGCTGATGCTTAGGTAAACTGTCTTTTACTTTGTTTCTGTTTATTGTTTCTGTGGGGTCTACAGAGGTTTTATTAAAGGCTATATATTTACCTTTGTTTTACAGAAACATGCTTTTGAGAATCTTATTTGACTCGGAAGTTACCTCCAGTGTTTACCTAGATGATTATCAATATTCAGTACAACTGACTTTGATCCCAGTTCCATTTACAGTTATATTAATTTGTTCCTACAATTGATTCATCCTAGAAAGGAATGTCCACCAACAAGCAACTTGTGAAGACCTGATATCAGGTGCTGTTACATTTGGAGAAAGCACATACTATAAAGCCCACTACTTGTGCACCAGCTGTTAGAAAAGGAAATTATTTAATTTTTTAAAAAGAACTTGTTGGAGAAATGTTACTCAAAAGTATTTAATTAATGGATAAAGTGAGAGAAATACTATAAGGCTGATTGACCATTCTGGACATCAAGTTAAACATTTGCTGGGGTTTGAACAACTTTTCTTTGATTTTGATCCTCGTGTCTTTCAAGGTTCCATTACCCCTGCCAGCCAGCCTCCAAGAAAGAACTGATTTAATCCAAAATACTAAGGCAAAGTTAATATTTTATATATTACTGACCAATCTTAAACTGGAACAGGTGGTATTTTTGCTTGAATATTCGCACAAAGTGTCGCAAAGTGGATCAGTGTCATTACATAGTATGCATTTGAAGCAATTATTCTGATCCATGTGTTAAAGTTATCCCTTTCCAGTATTTTCTGGACTGCCCTTAGACCAAGAGAAATTTATGTCTTTCATAAATTCCTCCTTTGAAAAATGCAAGCTGGAAACAGAATTCCTCCCCAGAAATCAAAGGTGTTGACTGTAACAGTATGTCCACTCATCAAAGTAGTGCTCCACTTTTCAGTTTAAGTGATAGCTTGTTGTTTTGAGTAGGGAGTGGCAGTGAAACCTTAAAATATAGAAAACCTAGTCTGGCACAGAAATACTCCATGCACACATTCATCTCATTGAGTTACTTTAGTGTTTCTAAGTTTTGTCAGTGATAATGCAAGACAGTAATTGCAACATAAACAAGAGCGAATGTATCTTTATTTGGGTTACTCAGCTTTCTATCCTACTGTTTTCTCCTTCATATTAGCCCCTATTCCATGCCCCAGGGCTCCTTACCATCTCCTCATTAAGGCATGCACCTTGGTGTGGCTCCCTATCAGCCTCCTGCACTGCAACAATTAACCCATTATAGTACCAAGTACATGACTGTTGCAGCATTTATTCAGGTTCATCATGGGATCTCATTGCATGCCAGGTTTTAAAATTAATTTTGAAGGAAACGAGATATGTGTTGAAAAACATCAGACTTTTCCAAAAATGGATCGTGCCATAAATAATGAGGTTTTTCAAAAGAAAAAAAATTCAATAGATCTCGTTCCTCTGCTATCCGTAAAATTATATTATCATCATTGCAGGGGGAGGGGTATTATTTAAACTTGAGAAAGACGAGATCAGTTGGAAGAACTGAGGAGAGCTGATTGGAGAAGAGGTGACTGCAGCTTGTACTGAAAATAGATCTGCTAGGATGGACAGAAATCAGTAGTCGAACCCTACACATACTGCTTTTATTATTGATCATTTTTTAGGGTCCTATTTTCATTAACACCCACCCTGCAGCAAAGGGAGTATATGCAAGTGAAATTTTCTGATTACACAAAGCTAGGAATATTATCTTGTAGCACAGGCAGAGAAAAGGGCAGAAAAGGAATGGGATGGGACAAGGTGAAATCTAGGAGTGCAACCTCAAGATAGTACACTTCAGAAAATAATGAAACAGTGGGTATTGGCACACAGTTTGGGTATACCTTTTGCCTATATTTAAAAAAAAAAAAAAAAGTTTGATGAGGGTGAGTAGGAAGGGAAATGATGGGCTTTTTCCTAATTTTCATTGCATGATAATGCTCTGACAGAGTACAGGTAGACAATGCACAACTTGAGTCACCCATTTTATTGCACCCACATGCAACACAATTATTTCAAACTGGGACAAGGACCAAAACATGCACTTACAGGAGGAGGAAGGGCTATCGAATATGGCAAACTAAAAGAGCTTCACTTGTTTACACAAACAAAACAAAGGCCAAAAGGGAACATAACTTTTGTCTATAAATATACAAAGAGAGAGAACAGCTATTTAAAGGATGATGTTGACATAAGAACAAATGGTTATAAAATGGCCATGAATAAACTCCAACAGGAAATTAGGAGGAAGCGCTGGAATGATATCCTGGAGCAGCCCTCCAACAGGAGCAGGGGAAGCAAGAAACTTCACTGGTTACAGCATGAAACTTGAGCACTTCATGAAACCAATTATATGATGTGCAGTTGACAGCAAAAGCTGGGGCTTTGTCTTGATGCAGGAGGCCCTTTTAAATCCTATTTCCTATGTTTCCAGGGGAAGTTGATTTAAATCTTCAGCAAGAGATATCTTAGATGCTGATAAAAGTAATTAATACCTTACATTTCAGTAATAACCTTCCATCTAAAGACCAGAAAGAACATTGAACACACATGGGAATTAAAAATCTAAATATCCACCTGTGTTTCTGTTGTTTTGCGGCCAGGAAATTGTGATGCCCTGAGCAACTCTTTTGGATCACTTAAAAAAATCTGTAAAAATGAAGAATAGATCTCACAGATCTCCTAGTTTTAAGAAAAAACCTGTACTTTTGAAAATTGTCATTGTGTTTCCAAGGCTTTTTAATTCCAGAAAATGTATGAATTGTATACAATTGCTTGTACAAAGCTATAAGCCATATGCTGTTTAGCTTAAAATGTCAATGAGCGAGTCAGCAACAACAAGAAAATGAAGGTGTTTGTAAATGTTGCATTTAAAAAGCATTTAGAAAAATGAGAGTGGTCCTCCAAAGATGCGTGCATCTTCAAAATCAGAACAATGCAGTATTTCACAGCCATTAAATAACGTGTCACGTAGCTGCAAACAAGAATCATATAGCTTGAAAAAACATTGTTTTCCTCTTGGGGAGTTGGAACAGAACCAGTTCCGTGTGTGTTAATCCCCACTCTGACTTCCACTGGGAAAGGTGCCAGGGGTGGCGAGGGATAGAGAGCAGTCGTTCTCTGGCTCTGCTCCCTGCCCTGAAACCCTTCCCTCCCAAACCTGCAGAACCCCAGCTGTACTTGGGGACATTCAAACAGGCACACAGAAGAGACCGAACACACTGATTTGGCTCTTTTTTGAGGACTTAAAATCCTCTGTCTTATCCCTACTTCCATCACATAGGAATAAATCCTTAAGTCCATGTCATTTCTTGCTTTCACTATGCTGATTGCTAAATAGTGAAGCACTATGTAAATAGATGCATTCAGAGGAAGAGCTCATTTACACAATTCCCACCTACCAGTGTGCTCCTGCTTCTTCTACTATCGTGTCAGATTCCAGGTATGGTGCCAAAACAGAGCAGTAAGACCACTGCCTTCTGCTTCTTCAAATTCCTCCACTCCGCTAGGGCCTTTACAATCCCAAGCAAAGGTGAGCCAGATGGGCTTCCTTGTCTGCATAGAGCCATACTCTAAAAGAACTGGCTGTGCCCAGAAAAATATATAGTCTAAGTTGAAGGAAGCCACATGTGTAGCCAAGCACAGAATCTGGCAGCAGTGGTGTGTAGACCATGTAAAAGCAGGTGCTTGAAACAAGACTGAGTGTGTTCTCAGGTTAAACAAGCTCTGAGGATGAGGACTCAATAAACTTGGGATGGGAAGAAGTGTTGTGCTGGGTGCAGGGGTGGAAGGGAAAGGCACACATAGAAAATCTGTCAGACATCTGAAAGCATACATTTCAAGTCAGTTATTTTCTAGGTGACTAAAGCTTACATATGCCTCTTTGTAATTGAGAAGATATGTCTGTGTAGAGGACTGATAGACTGTCTCCACCCTTCACGTGCTGCTGGTTCTTCTGGGCTGTAATCTCTCCAGTGGGTAGAACACAGAGCCTTGTTTTCCCAAAGTTCAAAAGCAATGAGGCCACAATCCTTATAATAGCATACAAATAATAATAAAAAAATAGGAATTCCTATATGCAAAAGATTGACATCCTGCCCACAAAAATATATGCTCTGTTTAAGTCAAAGAAAATTGCATGTGTGTAGCTGATTTCAAAAGCTGGCAAGGAGCCCACTTGTAACTAAGTCATGCATATGAGGATAGAATAGATGCCATTGTCTCTTGAGAGCTTTTTAATTTTTCTTTGTTTTTCTCTAGGACATGAATTACATAAACTGAAAATCAGAATTTTTATCCAATGTAATGTATCTCTGACAAGCAGAGACACATTACATTGGATAAATTTTATTTCTTTTTAAATCAGTTACCACTTTAAAGACTGCTAAGAAGAAATAATGTGTGTCTACAATCTCTTCCTATAGACCTACCCAAAGAAAGTTCAATCTGCTGTGGATGATGCCTAGAGCAGTCTCTGATCAAGAGCTGCCATAATTAATTTAGTCCAAAACAATAGTTTCCTCCTTTGAGTTCTCGTACAACCTTTTAAAGGCCTCACTTTTCCACTAGAAAAGTGATCCATAGGGACTAGAAGAAAAAAAGTGGAAAAGTGTCTTTTCTGACTTTCTTCAGTACAATATAGTTTTACTGGTCTTGCCTTGATTTCTGCCATTGCACTGGTTAAGGGCCTTCTAAAGAGCAAAGTCAAATATAAGAATTATATGCTTTCCAAATACATGGTCTTTCAAGCAGTTTCTCTGCAGAGTTTTAGAACAGTGGTGCGAATTTCTTCCTATTACTCCCTTTTTACTTCTGGCATTTTCTACCTGTCTTCCCAGAGGATCTTTGCAAAAAACTCATAGAGAAGAAAAGTGACAGGAAGGGGTTTTTTTTTCCCTACTTAACTGGAGAAAGATAGCCTGAAAAAGTTATTTAGTCTAAAATCTCTTGTGGCTGCTGTTTCTGACCTGGAACACACTGAGATTACATCTCAGATCAGCATTTTTAGAAAGATCTGTATACATTTTTTATTTGAGAACTTGCCTTGGTTCCAGATAGGGCTCTTAATATCTAAAGAGCAGAAGGTTAGAAATCTTGAGGAGTGTCCACCCAGTTGAATTAACTTGGAGCCAAACAAACTCAACAGACAGTTCTCTAGTCCCTATCCCCATTTCCTTCTCTCCTAACCTCACCATCCACCTGAGAGGGCTCCGTTCAATGGGTAGAGCTGTGCCACAGGAAATAAATCTCAGCTTGCGTTAACAATCTTTTAATGTCCACTCCCTCGCATCCAAAGTCCCTTATATCAAAAGCAGAGGTATCTTCATTTTGGTTTCAAAGTAACTCAAGCAGAGTAGAAGAAAAAAAACTTCATAAAAAGACAAGAAACTTAACAGAAATCCACAGAAATATCCACAGACCTGATGGTGAGCTGATGATGCATGACTGAAAGGTATTTTACTAGCATCTAATCAGACTGTGGAGAGAAGGGAGCATTGTAAGAGCGTTATTTACGTATTATTTTCATCCTCAGCTTTCATTTAATACATATCAGAGGGCTCAAATGTAACCACCTTAGTGTTTAGGAGATGCATTTCACTTGTGGGAAGTCTTCAGTTTGAAGGCACTGGAATATTTTGCTTTGAAATGGTCTGAGTTTTTGTTGTTGTTGTTTTTTAAGAGCTATAGGATTTAATTAATTTGGTGGTTGGTTGTCCTTTTCAGTCAGAAGTTACACGTAAGCTGTCTCCTGTTTCCCTCTCCTCCTCTCTCTCCTTTTCCCTCACAGAAGATTTTCCAAGGCATGTACATCCATTTCAGAATCTAATCACAGACAACTTAAATCTTTCCAACGTTACCCACATTAGCAATTGCAAAATAATAAACATGACAAAATTCAGATTAATAGGGCATCCTGCACAACTCAGATGGTGGGGAGAGCCCTCCGGAATTCTAAGAGTAATAGGTCTGTGTTTATTTCTCAACCGACGGCATAATGTGACTGATTTACAAGAGTTTAACTCAAGTGTTAATCTGACAGTGACGAAGAGCTTCTCAGTGGCAGAATCACTTACACTATCATATTAGTTGCCTCCTCTATTAAAGCAGTATGGTCGATAATTGGAATGCTTTTATGTCTAGTGGTTCTGACAAGGCTCTCTTTAGGTCACATATGGGCGGTCTGGCTTGCTGCACAGCTGAACAGTGGCAAATGATTTAAACTGAGAAAGTATTGTTCTCCTCGTATTATGGAGCAAGGGCAGTTCAAGGAAAGTAAGGCTCTGCACCGGCTACCTGCTGGTGTGTAGTAAAATAAGATGGACATGATACTGGGTTGGGAGTACAATTAAATCTATTTTGCACCAATGTGTTGGTGGACAGATGAGTTTCCACATGGCAGAGCTTTATGATCTTTAAGGTAGACTGAACTAATAGATTGGTGTGGAGCGCACTGAAGTTACTAAGGATGAGAAAGCAAGCAGCAGTACATTTGAACTACAGGTTTCTCATATGCTCCACGTCATGCTGAGTTTTTATAGCTCCTGGCTTTCAAAAAGCCTGTTTCAAAGAGGTTTGCGCTAGACTGGGCATGCAGTTTTGCTCTGCAGATATTGTCGCTACCGATTTAGTGGAATGCAATTAGGAAGCCTAAATTAAGTGGTAATGGAGAACCAGCTCTTGAAACTGGGGTTTCCACGGCAACCACTGCTTACAATACAGCCTTCAGTTAGTTTTCCCACTTTATCTGCAAAATGCACAATTGAGCTTTAAAACAGCTTTGTGCTGAAAAGCGCACTGTAAACAACTGCTTGCAATGAGAGTTTTACACTGTCTTTAAATACAACAAGCTATCAAATAAAATTTATTTGTCTACACTAATAAAAAAAATAAAAAATTCACACAGTACAGAAAGCACTAAAGGGTCCAGAAACTTATTATTCATTCTGGAAATGTATATATAATTAAAAAAATTCAAGATCATGTGGGTCCTCAATCTGTCTTTTAAGTCTTATCATTATTCCTCAATTTTAAGACACATAATCCCATATCTCTCAGTAGTGAGAAAAACTGAACATTTTGGTACAAATACTGCATTTATCACAATAGCAACACTATATAGTTATAAAGAGCTTTTTCTCTAATATGAACTAATAACTGTGCATTTTCATCAACTTCCTTTAACATCTAACAATCTTTTGCATTTTTTTTTCTCTTTATAATACAATATTATATCCTTCACAAATGTTCTTATTTTATGGCGAAGTAGTGCTCTGCCATTTCTGAAATGCTGAACATTCTTGATTGCTTTAGGATCATAGCACAACTTTTGCATCTTGTCAGAGGCAACCACAGGTGATTAAATATGCACAAAATGCATGAAAGTGGAAAGCATGATGTTAAGGTCATAGATGTAAATTGTATTGACCACCCTTTTCATGATAACCCCATCAAAATTAATCTCTAAGCTGAAATCATGAATTTGCAATCAATTATTCTTCTCTGTTGTACAAGTGCAAGTCTTGGATTAGTACTGTGAGGTGATTGGTAAGAGTTGAGAGTTTGGCAGGTTTTAATTTTCCTTTTATTTCCCCTTCTTATACATCTTTTTTTTTTTTAATTAAGATAAAAATCTCAGAGAAAACATTGTGCAAACTTCCCGGAGATAATTTCAGGAGAGATATCAAGTAATTTTGATTTTTGGCCTATCAGCTGATAAGTAGTCTTTTAAGGAAGCAATTTTTTTGGATAAAGAGAAAAAACCACAACAGCAAAGGATCCTCACAGCAAATCAAAACAGACCTAATGTGTGTCTCAGCTGAAGTACAGCAACCCAAGCATCTTACAGCCTTTCAAGACTGTGATGCACTTTGTGTGTGTGTTTTAGCAACCACACTGGTCGATGCAGAGAGAAAGGGTGTGAGGGTGAAGGTGGAGGGAAGGGGAGAGACGGGGGAGGTGTGGGTGCCTTCCCTCCGGAGCCTGTTGGTCAGAGGACTGCATCTTGACATTCACAGTCATGTTTAAATCTGGATTTGATACAGTCTCTGCAGACTTTGAACGTGCCAGGCAGGGAAGCTTGCCCTTCACAGTATGGGTGCACTTTCAGATTGGGCTGTGACTATTCTGATCTGTTCGAAAGAGCTTTTTCAGCACTAACCCAAAACAGAGCGAGGATAGATAGCAAGGCTGATTGCAAAGTTCACATCTCCTCTGCTGTGTGCTGGTGCTAATGGGAGTTTCTCCTGTGATGGGTAGGTCATAAAACACACAGCTGCAGAGACTGTGCAGGGTGAACAAATCAAAGAACTCAGTAATAAAAATGATGTGTGTGCCAATATTATTTAATATTAACTTGTGAAAACTGTTGAAGAAACACATCTTTGTCATATATCAGAATCGGCTCTAAAGCTGAATCAACGGATTAATAGGGTTATTTGTAATGATATTGTCCTCGTAAAGGCTTTATTATTTAGGAATCAGAGTTGGAAATTGTAATTCCTTTAATGATTTTTCATCACATAAATTAGCCTGCCTCAACTCCTCCGTCTAGAAGGCAAGAGGAGAGGTTGAGCTGGTCCTCTTCCTCATTCTTACGCAAAATCTGCTCATTTGGATGGATCCCAAATTTTAAAGAAACAAGTTCCTGGAAGAAACGCAGAATGCCAGTGCTCTCAAGACTTTCACAGGGCATCTCGTTTCAACACCGACTGCCTGCATTTTATCGGAGTACTAAAGGACACATTGAAATTATTTTGTTCTGGCACTGGCATGTGTTGTGATGTGTATGCATTCAATTGCACTTGACAAATCTTTGGGGCAAACAAAATGGTCTAATGTAAGGAAATATCTTAACATATTCCAAAATGACATTTTTAGACCAAACATGTGTTCGATTGATTTGCCTTCTCCAGAGATCACTTTTGAATGCAGGCCAGCAGTGAGGGGGGGGCAGGCTCTCGCTGAAGGCCAGGCGGGTCAGCCGTGCTTCCGCTGGTATTTCCTGCGCTGCAGAGTCCCGTACCTAACTGTACAAATAGCTCCACATGGCATCCTGAGAGCGTGCCAGGGAATTTTATGATCGTACGCCAAGTATGGTTGTCAGGTTCCACTCCACTGCTGTGTGTGTATGTGTGTGCTCATATGTGTGTGTGGCTGAAGCTAACTTCAGACTGAGTAATTACCATAATCCAAACAGGGCCTTTACCATCTTATTTGCATTCAGCCAGCAGTGCTGTTTTTATCAGCACCACTACTGAATTGTTGCAAAGTTTTAATTATCTTGACAACTCTCTCCTTTTTTTTTTTTTTCCTCCCTCCCCTCTTGGGTTGTGTTTGGATTTCAGCAGTCATCCCCCTATGGCAGCCCTCACATTTCTGCAATGGGAAGTTTTCTCACTTTTTCTTCTAGTATTTATAAGCAGCCACAAAGACTGCTTAGAAGGCAGCAGAAATTGAGGGAGGTTGTACTTATTAGTTAATGCCTAATATTTTTTTCACCAAAAGTCACTCCAGATGCCTCTTTTTGAATTGCACTTGAAGCCCTGGTGTAAGTTTACACATGTGTGTAGGCTTGCAGAATTGAAAGAAAACCATTTCCTCTGCAGAGAGATACCCCCTTGCATAAATGTTTGCCAAAATAGAGCTTTAGTTGTCATGTTTTCAATATTTCCATAATCTTTTGATTTAGGATTAGTATAAAGTGTATCATGTCACTTATATTTGCTCTGTCTCAAACACCCTGCATTTTCAGTACTTGAATGCTGTTAGACAAATTCAACCTTGAAATAAGACACCGTCTCCTAGCAGTAAGGGTAATTAAACACTGGAAGAGCTTACCCAGGGAGGAGGTGGACTCACCATAGCTTGGAGTCTTTAAAATGAGATTAGACATCTTTCTGAAAGACACTGTTTAATCCAGCTACTTGGGAAAGATTCTAGTGCATGTATACAGGGGGTCAGAAGAGATGATTGCCAAAGCCCACTTCGACTTCTCAGATCATTGGTCTAGAAATCTGAGTTCAGATATGTTTTGGTTCTCATTTAAAGAGCAATTATAACATCTACGTACAAAAATTGGTTTTTTGGGAACATTAAGACTAAATAGGTTTTCAAACTTTGTTGTCCCCTGCAGAAAATAATGTTCTGCCTGCTGGGTTTCATACTACCTTTTGTTTTGCTTTTATAAATAGTTACAAATCACAAAGGTTAATACAGAATAAAATACTCCAGTATGAGATTTCTATGGAGGAATAGAAGACTCTAAAGCTTAAAGATTCACAAGCAGAACAAATGCAAAAATGATTTCTAGTCTGTTGGCATCTCAGGTACAATAGATGTTTTAAAAATAAGCCAAATTAATGTATTTTTCTAGCCATAGAATATTATTACTGTTTTTAGCATCTCATCTCTTATGAAGTTTATGCATTAGATTGCATATAATAGTCATCAAACACTGTGGCAGTATTCTGTTCATCTGAAAGATAAACAAATTCTGTTTAACACTCCTTAGACATTTCTTTTGCTGCATTTTGGCCTTATGAACACCTTATCCTTGTTTTCCCTTTAAAAGGAAAAAAATTAAAGGTAAAAACCATTAGGGATTTCTCTTTAAATCCAGCAATCTATGCATACTACTAAGAATCAATGCTCTGTAAGCTGTCTGGTGTTCTGCAATAAATTCTAGCTTTTATAGACTTTTTCTGGGCCAGGTAGCTGTTAATGCCATAGAAATTGATTATTTGTGGTGTTCTTATCACTGCTTAAAATATCTAATTGCTTTTTCTCCACAGATTTGGATTTGGCTTGCTTGATGCTGGACGATTAATGAAGGAAGCCCTAACTGGACAAATGTTGGTCTCCTGAGACAATGTGTTGTTGATAACAGGTCTGATTTGAGCAAGTCTAGTCAAATTCAATTTTGATAGTATTTAAAGGCACACACAGGACACATATAGTGGAGCTTTCATCTGGTTTGTCTGTTTTTTATGTCTGTTGTGTTACCAAACTTATTCCCACTAAGTATTAAACTTTGCAAGCAGTAAAGACACATACCTGTCAGCTGCAGAGACACAAATTTTGCCTCAGAATAGCAGATTTTGTTCAAAATTTGCCTTTTTTCTTTCATACTTATGCAGACTGGAATATGTAATTCATCACTACATGACTGTTCCTGTGGAGGAATTATTGCACTCTGATTATTTTGAACCCTAAAAATTATTGATTGAGGTAAAGAAGAGACAAGAAGGTATTGCAATCAGTTCTCAATCTAGTGAGGGCAACCTATTTAAAGGCAGCTAATCCTTAGCCTAAAAGCTGTATGCAGTTGCTGCCGCTCCTACAGAACTTTTCACATTGCTGTGCCTGTGTCATTTATGTGAAGTTAAGTACAAAACGTTTTCCACTGCACTACCAAATCAAGATAACCACCAAACATCAAGCAGCTATCTTATTGGATTGCTGCACTGAGTGTGAAATTCAGCTTAAAGCTCAGTCACAGCTCCAGCTGAGGAGGAAAAAGGTCTCACATGCCACCAGAATTCTGGACTTCAGGATGTCTTCCCTCTCATGAGGTCAAAGCAATGACATCTAAAGTCAGCAGGCTCTAGAGTACTTTTCTCCTTCCAAGACTTTCTGTTTTCTAGAGGGAGGTAAAACCAGAGGGAAGTGGAAACTGCATCTATGAACCTTGCACCTCTTCCAACCACAATGCTAGTCACTCTTTCTTTGTCCCTGAAGAAGGTTATTACAAGAGAGCCCAACGGCCAGCTCCCTGCAGGTCTAGGTATGGCACTGAACATTGTTTTACCCCAATTTTGTAGAAGTGACTATGTTTTCTTGTGTGGTGTTTTGTTGTCTTTTTTATTCTCTGGAGGGAAAGGTAGAAATCTCAGAGGGAAAAATGGTTGGACGTGGAAAGTCACAAACACAAGGTCCATGCTCCAGCTCCAGCAGTTATCTTTGCTCCAGCAGTTATTTTTAATCATAGCCCTTTTAAGCAAAGTGGTCTCTAGCCAGTTTGGGACCTGGAGTTCTCTCCTCTGGCTGATGCTAACAATATTTGATTCAAATAAATCGATAACCCCATTTATATCTCTTGCAGCATTATCATAGTCACAGCAGTGATGCTGTAAACTAATATTTTACCTAACAGCCTAATAATGGCTTAGGCAGTGTTTCATGTATGAGCATACCCCAGGTCTATCTCAAGGCACAAAACAGTCAGACTTGTCCCTGCCACCTTGCAGGAACCCTCCCCCCTACCTTAGACACAATGCTCTGAATCAGGGCATTCCCTCTCTGTTGGAGGCATAGCATTCTTTAGGAAAAAAATTTAAGATTTATTAACCTTGAGAAAACAAGAAACAGACCATAACTTACTTCTTTTCCTGCTGTGCAGGTACAGAGCAGTTACCTACAATGAGCTCATCCCACAAGCAACAGTGTCTCTTTGTTTATCAGTTTCAGCCAGTTTAATGTTAAGATGGACTGGGTGCAAACAGCTGGTTTTGTGCTCCTATGGATCAATTACTTCTGCATGTCTTTGAAGCATTTTTGTAGAAAATGCAGGAATGAAGTAGGCATGTATAGTCCTTTGAGATGGTTACTTCCCAAAGATGTTTCTCTGTTCAATCCTGCAGTCATTCTCCAGTAAAGCAATGGAGAGAGTTACACCCCTGAGGAACAGGAGCACTCCCCTTTTTCTCTGGATCAATCTTACATGTAAAAGGTACAGCAAAGAAGTCTGTCTCTTGATATTGTACCTGCTTGAGACTCCTGAAGGTGTGATTAATTGGGAGTAATTAATTAAACCATGAGTCATGACCTCCTTTTTTTCCTGGCACATTACTTATGAGCAAGAGGGCAGTCAGTGTAGTTAAATGTTATGAGATATTAAATTTAAAGGAAATTGAAAAATTTAGTTGAGTTGCGCGTGGTCAACCTGTGGGATTTCCTGCTACAGGTGACCATCTGATAAATAGGGTTCCTTGATGGAAAAGAATAGTTGTTAATGCTATTACCATAACAGATGGAACCATTGTGGTATTTCTGGGACTTCTGGGTGTACTGGGAAGGCAGAAGTGGGTCCTGCTTGGCTAATAAAGTAAGAGAAAATGCACCATGTGCTGGGAAGTCAGGCAGGAGTGCTGTTCTCCATGGACAACAGCACTGCACTATTAGCTTGATCTATGACTTGCCATTTCATGGTTTGGTTGGTTGTTTATTTGTCTGTCTTTTTAATTCCTCTGGAAAATACTGTACTGGTTCTCTCTGTTGACTGAATGACCAGGCTTGGGCAGAAGACAAAGCATTCCTCTTCTCTGACCTTTATATCAAAATTGATTAACAATAATTCTTTTGCAGAAAAGGATTGACAACAAGATGTGGATGTTCATCTTTAATGAACTCTAGTGACCAAGTGGAAACCAGCTAACTTTGATGATGCAATTGATTACCTTCTCAGCAATAGCTGAATACTTGTTTCTCAAAATGGTAAAGTAATGCTGTATTCATAGACAATATGAAGAACCACCTGTTGCTTTACCTGGATTTTAGTGTCATATAATTTCTTGGGACCCTTCTCATTAGTGGCAATAGCAGGATATGCTGACTAGTATTTATGCAGTCAGAAAGGGTAATTAATAAAAATAACATTAATAAGTAAGAATTAGAAGCTGCGTGATCCTGTAAAATATTGAGATTTTTTTATTGATGTATTTTAATCTACGTAAAGTAAGAAGTCTACTCACAACTTAATTGGTTTTGTTTGTGATCATGTTCAGCATTTTAGAGAAGAGTTCACTGGAAGGTGTCTGTTTTATATTGTTCTCACTTTCTAATATAAGACTCTTATTTAAAAGACTCTTTGTTTTCAATTACGGAAATACTTTCCTGATCTCATTAAGCCAAAAAAAAAGATGAAGTGCTGTTTTTCCTTTTTATTTGTGACAATACAAATTAAACACACCTATGGCAAACCAATTACTGTGTTTATTCTTTTTATACAGAGCAAGCCTGTTAACTGCGAATGTGAAGAGATGAAGCAAGTGAAAAAGTGTAAGAACTTTGCTGCCATATCATCACTGTATCAGATAGTTTTAGGATCAATGAGTGAATAGGTATGTAAGAGAGTTGGTTATTGTACAGAGATGGGCTATTTCAAAGAAATAAAGGGGGAAAATTAAAAGGCACATCAGTACACTGTAACTATAGGATAACAATATTAGAGAAGGAACTTCATTTGTCTTCCTTTAATTTTGGATCTTTACAGTAAAGAGAATACTAGAGAGAGATCTACATAATATCTTTGATCTAATCAAGTGTTGCCACAGTACCAGTATTGTTCTCTTGTTGGGGTTACTCATGTAAGAGAAACCACTCTGCTGTGCAACTTAAAGGTTCACATCTGTCCTTCTTTTTGGCACTTTATATTATAAGAATCTTTGTTTACTGTAGAGGTAATAGATATCATCACCTTTGTTTAACCATGAAAGTGTTGATTTTCAAATTACTTGAAATTTTAATTATTATGATTATAACGTAATACTGCTGCGATGACATTTCACATGCAGAGCTTATATCAGTGTAGATCTCTTGGGATAACCGGCATAAAATTAAGGGTTTTTTTCTGAATATTCATAGTACGGTGGATACTGTACAGTGGGAGGTCAGGATTTCTCACAGATAAGACCATCTATTGCTGTGTTTCTCTCCATGGACAGGCATGCTACATTCCCTTCCTCCCTTATATACTAGAGCAAGAAGAAGGATTCCCTCACTAGCAGGGATTCCATGGTCTTCTTTGTCAGGCACTAGTTTTGGTGATTTTGGTGCTGAACAAGACCGCTACCTCGCAGAAGATACGGGGGATGTCTGGACTGTCAACATCAAGTGTTTACTTTAAATTCCAGAGGTGGAAGTGTTCTGTAAAGAGCTGAAAAAATACAAGTAGAGTTATTTGCACTTCACAAAAGTTTCTCTTAGAATAGACACAGAAAGGGACTGAATGAAGCAGGAAGAGAAGCAAACATAGAGGCAAAGTAATGGCAAAAATTAAACATTAAATATTTCCTTTAACTGCAGTAAGAGATGGGGATTATTTTTGACCAAACAGCCAAATCCTCCACCACAAGTCAGGGCTAAGTCTTACTCCATTCTTTTATTTCAATACTTTCAATAGAAAGGACCCAGTCAGTTATTCTCTGTGTGTTAAATAGTGTACTGGCAACACTAATAGACCAAGCAGATGGTTTTGTATTGTCTGAGTGGTGAAATATTTTACTGTAAATATAAATAGGATACTCACTCACCTTATTCAAGTTCCCAATGTACTTTATAATAAAGCAAGTAATTTTGACAGAAAAATGCTGACCAACCCTTGCCTAACAGCATTCACATAAGGAGCTGAATACTGACACAAATCCCATCCATTAAAAAAAAAAAAAAAAGTCAGTGGTATTACATTTACTTTTACAGTTTGAAGGATAAATGCATAAATGTAAGAGATGGAGTAACAAAAGCCATGTAGTCCCTGTTCTTCAACAGTCTCATCCAGAGCCTACAAAGGTAAAATACCTACTCTTTTTGATTTTAATAAACTTTGCATAAGTCAAAAATCATTGAAAATTACTAACTGGACAAAGAATCACTCTGTTTATATTTGTTGGGTTATATCCATAATAAACATGTAAAAGATGAAAACAGTAGAAAACGTTAGAACAAATCCAAATACTAAATTTATTCTAGACTTCAAGATTACCTCATTTTCTGCTCCAACATAAGTGTGTGATGACTTTTCCAAAGCCTTTAATGAAAATATTTCTCTTCCCATCATGAGAATGGGAATGCACCTTGCTTTCATCTTGCAGCTGTTCCACCTAGAGACATGCATCTTTGGACAAGCAGTTATCAATATCACAAGGTAGTCTGGAATGTACCACCACCTGGGATACCAAAGGATTACAGATTTCTCTCATGGGAGCTGCTGGATGAGGGATGGTGGTGGGTCAGGAAAGAATCCAGCTGAAGCAGACTGCCCAGGAGTGCTCCAGAGAAACAAAAGCAAGGCCAACCATCATTGTTCCAAGCACAGATTTCTGAGCTAACCCATACTTTCAGATAGAGCAGATAGATTTTATTCTTACAGTGGATTTCTATGTGGGGGAAAATAAATAAATAAATAAATAAATAAATAAAGCTAGCAAAAGGAATATAAGATTAGATCCTCATTCTGCATTTCAGCAAAGGAGAACTGAGGAAAAGACAGATGGAGTGGTTTTCTGAGGCAAGTTGAGCCCTAGGTCGAATTGGATCTCCTGTCTTGTTCAGAGGCTGCCCTTTCCTGACTGTGATGTGGAAGAAACACAGCCATTAGCAGGCACCTGTAAAAATGCTCCACCTGTTTTTGCTCAAAGTGACAAAGCCCAGAGGACGATGTCTGTGTTCCCTGCAGGTCTATAGGGAGCATGATGTAGCTGATGCAATTCCCAGCCCCAGCACACCTGCAAGGTCTCATTGATCTGCTGTTCAGTGCTCTGAAAACTCAGAAATCTATTATCAGTGTGAGCATGTGCTTATTGATCAGGTTACCTGCTTCTGCTCCCTGTGTGCACCTAATTGTACCAGCATACGCACACACACACACATAAATTTTCACACACGTGTGCATAGATCCAGGCACACACACATGGGTTAAGGGGATGTGTGTATGACAAAGGCTTTACCTTTTTTTTTCAGCTTTACAAAAATGCACATAAATAAAAAGAATGGGCCTTCCCCATGAAACGTGAGCACAGAAACGCTCACAAGTGGCCAAGAGCTGCTAAATAATTAATCAATAGAGCAGTGTGGCAGTTTGAAATGTAAATGTGATGGATGAAGGTGTGATGCTTGTCATCAAGCAGAAAATGATGTGACTGGAATGGATAACCCACAGTACCTGCTAACTGGCAAAGGCTTGGACACAAAGATAAAGTAAAGCCATCAGAAAGCAGACCTGGCAACCCCTAATTCTTGCCTTTGACCCACAATTCACTTTCATGTCTCTGTCCCAGAAGAGATGTTTAAAAAAATGATGAAGAGAGATCTTGGGGTGGGAAAGGGGTGAGAAAAAAACCATCTGAAGAAATGCTACCTGACAAGGCTGCAGGCTACGTTCTTGAGAACACCTTTCTTTTCTTTATGTTCTCCTTCTCCTGTTAAATAAAAATGCGGCTCCTTTTTTTCCTTCCCTTTCTTCCAAAACTCTCCCGAGCCGTTCCTGCAAGTGGTTCTGTGACTCGGGAGCTGACAACAGCCGCATGCAAAGGAACAAAGAATGAGAGTGACAATTCAGAGTGCACACAGGTGAGAAAGACACCTTTTACTTATCAAACTAGGCTGCAAAAAATGCTCTTTTTACTCAGCGAGCTAGAAATAGCGGTGATCTAACAAGGCACTGATCCAAATTCTTTATTTATGCTGAGATGTAATGCTAACAGGATTTTTAGGTTGACTAGTAGTCTGTGGCCCCTCCGTTCAAGTAAGGAAACATTCCTGTGATTTGGAAAGAGGAAAATCCGTATAATTACCGTATATTATGTGACAGGAAAATGTATGCTGTGATGGCAAAGGGTGACAGAAAATGTCCATCAAAAAATTTGTTTTCAGCGACTTCCTATGCCAGTCATTGCATTCTCTCTGCGGGGAAGCACAACATGATAGAACTCAATTGGTCCAAATTTGAGAGAAATTAACTTTTGTAAAAAATGGGGTTCTTTGGATCCTTTTTCTACCCCTATAAAATTGCAAGCCTGAAAGTAGGATTTAAAAGTTCAATGCCACCTTCTCCCTAGAAAAGAGAAACCTCTTTCTAAGTAACTACCATTTAGTAGGTTGGGTATTTTTTTCCTCTTTTGTTATCAAAAGCCCACTCTTTACAGAAGGTGAAAAATACCACAGTTTAATATTAGATTTTCAGGCTCCCCAAAATATACATTAGCAGCTAACACCCACTAAAAGTAAAAGCTAAATATAGATATATAATCATGCTTTGGCACACAAAATAGATGTTCTACCATTTCTTAGGCATAAAATATGCACACAAATATTCTCTTAAAATCTCTTTGTGTTTTTAAGACCTCTACATATGTGAAGCAGCCTGCAGAGCAGCAGATCTCCAGGTGAACTGGCCAGTGTTTTCAGTGTTTACTGGCCAGTGTAAAATGATTATCTTACCTTTATTTTGTTGGGATCAGGTTTTTAATCTCTATGATACTTTTATAAAAGAGTCATCAAGAAAACATAAGTATTTCTACACACACACACACACCAAAAAAAAAAAAAAAAAAAACCAAAAACAAAAAAAAAAAACGAAAACAAAACAAAACAAACAAAAAAAAAAACAAACAAAAAACAAAAAACAAAAAAAAAAAAAAAAAACAGGTGCCAAAATTAATTTTGGAAGTTAAAAATTAGATCTTACCAGTTTACCCAGCTCTATAGTAAATAACCTACATTTTGTCTGGGAGAGGTTGCTGATGTAAATCCATTGAAGGGAAATCTTTTCTGTAAGTTGGCTTACCTGAATAAGCTTTGAGCAGAGGGTCAACTATTTATGTATACAAGGAATCACCACAGTCCAAAGAAATATTTCCTATTCAGCTTGAATTCAGCTGGAATTTCATTTTTAAGGCATTTTAAGTTGTGTTTTCGAATTTGTCCTTTTGGAGTTTTCATCTAGGTTGTGTCAGAGTCACTTAGCTGTATATATTTACTTACATAGCAGGCACATTCATAATAATTTTTAGTGTTTTTTTCACAGCTTCACAAATGCAGTATCATCACAAGCAGGAATCAGACCTGAGAGTTTGGAAAAATATGAGTACACTAGTCCCTGGGATGGAGGAATGATCTCACACTTTACATCTGATATGTTTTTGACGGGATACGTTCATAGATTTCGCAGTATTAGAAAGGAATTTGGTCTAATGGCTCATAAAGATTGATGCCGAGTATCAGCAGTTGCTATATTGCTGTAATGTAGCAATATTTATCACTAGTAGGTCTTCTATTCCCTCATAAACTGCTGTAGGAGTGGAAAAGAGATATTTTAGCACTCTGTTGTCACTAAACTCACAGAAGTCCATTTCTGTATCTCTAGTCAGCTACAGAGGGCCTTGCAGTAGAGAAATGACAGATTGGGCTGTAAGTGTGCCTCAGTCCCCCCAGCCTCTGGGAAGGAGAGGCACCTACCCAGGCTGGAGAGGGCTGTGATGCTCTCTGTCCTTGTGCCCAGAGTGGGTAGCCGGCTCACTGCCCTAGAGGTGCTTACCAGCCTAGCAATAGGAGCAGTGGTTCACCGTGGCAGGGACTGTACAGATACACCAACAATTAGCCACTAGTTTCAAATATCACAGAAACAGGGGCACCACCAGGACTTTTCTTTCTTCCCCCTTTAAATTTGCTAGGTACAAACTTAGAGGAAAGGGACATAAAAATTAACCTGACAGAGCTAGAACTGAAAAACAGACCTGCACCTTAAACCCCAAGAGTGGCCTCCAGCAGCTGCCTACTGAAGAGGAGAAGCTGATAACCTCATAGCAGAGTGTCCCAGATCACTGTCCCAGCCTTCAGCAACTTGAAGCTTGGACACTTCCCGAGTTAGGAAATTTTGCCAACCTTGCTGTAACGATGACTGGTTAAATATGCAGCCATGACTCGCCCATACAAGCAGGCTTTGTTTCACCCCAAGTGTTTTGCCAAACTAGTTTTATATCATTGTGAAGAATAACTGCATTTCCCTAGAGCTGATTTCCTACGCCACATTTTACTTAGATACTTTCTCAACACCCTCGCAAATATGTCATAGATCTAAAGCACAATCTCCCTTTCAAAATGAATGGGTCTGATTACAGGCATATTCATTTTGTAAAAGGTACAAAAGGATACAAATGTGCCTTTCCATCTCCTATAATGTCAAAGTAAGACCCTCTTGCCCTTTTATTTCAATCCCCGCAATTTGAAAATAAAAAAAATGACTTGATTATATGTTTTTTACCATTAAGTGTATAATTGCTTTTGTGTTTTGACATTTAATTCCTCTTACCAAAATACATGGTAGGAATTAAAAGTCAAATCTTTTATGTATTTGATGTACAGAACCTTCTATGTATTTCAATAAGAGAGACAGAGCAGTGAAATCTCACGGCAGGTACAGTGAAGCATCTGAAAATGAAGTCACTTTTTATACTGGAAATCTAACTGTGGCCCCAGTTCTGCCCTCCCTTATCTAGGTCAATGGCTTTTGAAATCACTGGAAGGTCTGAATGAGTCAAAACCAAGCAAAACCTGCAGGACTTGACCTCTAAAATAGAGCTGGGATTATACCATGCCCTCTCAGGCAGATTTTGAGATTACAGTCCAGCCTGAAAATTAGTTCTGAAAGCCATAAGACAAGAGTCGGCCAGGCACTCGAGTGTATTGACCTGGTATGGGATGGCAGTAGTAAGGAATATGGATCCCAAAAGGGAGCACCAGGAGCAGACAGGGCATCAGTGGGGCATCTCATTTGGCCCAAGGCCAGCAGGAGGATGTTGAGAGAGAAAGTGAACTCTGGGCTGGTGAAAAGGTGTAGCTGCACACAATATGTTGCTTGTGGGTGTTTCACGTGGGGTTTTTCTTCCCTTTGTCTCAACTTTTCCCATAAGGTTTTCTCACTTCATGTACTGTCCTTCCCTCTACTGCATTCTTCCCTTTCTTTCTCACAGTTTTCATATTTCTCCTTTTTCCTCTGTTCTACCTCTCTTTCACTTCTTGTGCCCTTTATTTGAATTCTCTCACTCCTTTCTTCCCTGTACTGCATGAGAAATTCTCCATCTTTGCCTTAATTTCTGTACATACTCACTCACAGCCTACAGTTTGAGATTTCTTGCTTCCTTCCACTGGTCACTCCACTGTGATCTCCATTCCCTTAAGTCCCAAAGTGAGTTGACCCTACAGCCACAGCTGGGATTTGTGCCCTGAGGTTCAGATTTATGGAGTCTAGTGCTGTCTGAAAAAGTTTTCTGCAATCTGGGAAGTGGACTCTGGGACATCAGATGAATTGATCTTGGGACTGCATGAGCCAGGAATGTTGATGGTAGGCAGTAATTGCAAACAAGAGCTCTGCAGTGCTCTTCAATACCAGTGTTGGTATTCTCACTCACAAATTCTGTCATGCCTTCACAATGTTCTAACAAAAACTGCTGCTCTAGGAGAATATGCTCTTGGAGTAAGATTTGTGCTGTCTTTCTCCTCTTCTCAAAGCCAGGGCCACGATTCTTTTTCTCTCACCTCAAGAAAGATGCCATCAACAAGGGTAAAGGACTATATAAAAGGCATCCAGGAAGAGAAGTAAAGGGAGCAGGAAATAGTTGCATCAAGAAGAAGCAAATCAGAGAAGATGGAGAGGAGGAGGGGAGAGAGAGAGTGAGAGAGCTGATATCTCCACACAACAGTTGTAAATGTCACCATGTCTCATGGAAACACGCTTAGCTCCCCAGAATGAAAGCAGCTTGCATTGCATGGGTGCCAGCCACACAAATGCAGGAAGTTGCCTCCCTTTGGCCATCATGTGCTTGGACTTTGCGGGGGAATGAGAGAGTTTGGGGCTGTTCCAGACCAGCCATGGCTTTCAAGGGCCTGCTTTCCATGCATCCTACTGCTGACAGGATTGTGAGCGTGAAGCTCTTTTCAGGTGTGTGTTAAAGGTGCATTTAGGCATGCATATGTCTATACATGCACATGCACATGCACATTTTTTCTCATCATTGTTTGCACAGACAAAAATTTCAATTTAAAAATTAGAAGGGAATGGAAAGCCCAGAACAAGTAAATCACATAACTGGTCCAAGCCCACACATTCAGGAAGACAAAAGATTTACAACAAAGAGCAGACTTACCATGAAGAAATGGATCTCACTTTTATTAAATTAGTAACTGCAAGTAATAAAAGTCATTTATTTATATCTGTATCATCCAATCTTTGAAGAAGTCTCTTGATAAAAGTTTAAGATCCTGAATATCTTGGGTATGTTCATATGAGTAGCTATTTTACCCACAATTGGGTGTCATTTGAAAATTCTGTATTTTAGAAAATCTGTTATCTTCTCAATTGACCTGCTTCTCAAGGAGAGACCATCAACTCAAGAGATGCTTCAAAGTTAACAGCTTTTTTCTTTTATGATCATGCAATTCTGAAACTGGGAGGTGCAAGACAGGTGCAAATTACTGCCTTCTTGTAGCTCTTACGGGGTGACCAAAGTCTTCAATAAGTCACTTTGGATGGTACAGTATTTCAGAACACACTTGCATCCAAACAAGAGTACTAACTCATGCTACTCGTAAGGATTTGTCTGTTCACACCAGTCACCAAATAGTTTTGGGGTCATTCACGGTGACCTTTTAAATATTATTTTTATGGCAATAATGTCAAACAATTACAGAATTTACTGCTGCTTAGCCTGAAAGGGAGCTGTTTCTCAGAATGGGGAACTAGGGGAAGATGTTTTCACTCAGCTGGAAGCTTTATGGGGCAGATTTCATCCATAGTCCAGAATTAAATGTCAGGTCCCTTGAGCTCTTGAAACTCAATGAATGTTCAGCCTCAGAAATCAGGTGATGAACCAGAACTTCAGTCTCTCAGAAATGAAACCCTTTGTGCTTCAGAGAGATTTGGTTTGGTTTTATTTTTTCTCCATTTTTTTATTCTTTTTCCTTAATTTTGATGGATGGTGTTTTGTTCTGCAGTGAGTTTTAATGCGTGTAGCTGTGGAACATTTTCAATTGTCGCAAACAACAACAACAAAAAGCAATATTTCAATATTTCTCAAGAAAAGGCTTCAAAGGTTTCAGATCTTTTTAAAATGTTTCTGCTTTATTTTGACGTGGCATAAAAGTTTTGTATGCAGTCTCGCATCCGCTATTGTGACAGCTGTATTTAATGAGTGCAAAATGATCAGAAAAACATCCTTTACTGTGGGTTGCCATTGCCAGCAGATGACAGGAGAGAGGCAGTACTGTAATAACAGAAGCAATGAAGTAGTTCGTATTACTACTGATGAGGTATTTCTAGCTCAAACGCCTAGGTACGCCTTTTGGAAATAATGCACTGGTCACATTACCTGATCGTTTCATCAGATTTTGTTTCCAAGCGCATTTTGAAGTAAAATTGTGCATTCTTAGCCTCAGGTCATGAAGTGGTTGGTTGCAACATATTATTTGGGGATAACACAGTCAGTTTTTGTAAGATGAAGAGGGAAAGGTCCTAGTCTTGTCTATAAATACCAGCCTTTCCATCAAACTAATGCTAAGCATGAAATGCAGATCCACAGATATGACAGAAATGAAACATTGCACAATACGTTTGATTTCTATTTTATATGCATATTTATTATCAGACTATTTTAGTCCAAATTGGAGAGAGTATAAAAATAAATCTAAATGGATTTGAAAGGCAGGGTATTTCTTTTTCAAAGCTTCGTCGTTCCTGACTTCCTCTGGTGACTGTTAGCTTATCATGCCTTTGTACAGGAGATCTAAGTACTTCGTTCTCTCTTGTGTCTCCATATGGTACCATTTCGCAGATAGTCTTCCTTTGGTCGCAAGATGACAGTGAGAATGGATTGTCAAACTGGACCACTATGACAATTTACTCTGGGGGAGAAAATCCTGTGGGTGTTTAGAAGCTTTACAGTAAGTTATATTTGATTAACTTATCCTACTACTGACAAATAATTAGGTCAGCAATTAATTTCAAAATGCAAATGTGCTATAGACCTTCATGTTTTAAGAAATTCCCTTTGTCTTTAGTTTCTACTTGTGTTAAAGTCTTAATGGATTTAGCTGAATGGAGAAACAAAATTATGTTTTCTAATTCTTTATTTACTTGGTTGAGTTGGACTTTTTCGGCAAATATTGAAAGCAAATATTTGTTCAGAAATGCTCGTGTGGGATGGAATTTAATGGAGTAAGAAAACAGAAGAGTAATGATGTAAAAAGTAAAGAGTAACTAATTTAAAATATATATACATATATATATATATATATATATATATATATGTATATGTATATGCAATATTCACATTTCTGCTGTAAAATGTTTATCTATCCCCATGAAATAGGAACAGAAAGACAAACCAGAGGGTCAGGGCGAGATCATTGTGGCAAAGTCATTAGTATCTGCTTAAGCAGTCCAAGAAACCAGGGTGTATCAGAAAAAAACCCATACCTAACATTGATACAAGTATGTCTCAAAGAAACTTATCTACCAGCTTATCTCAGACACTTTATTATTAAACAAACACAGATTAAAGGCTCAACTGTTCCCAAAAGAAGCTCAAGGGAGTTTTCTGTTGACTTTAAGGGAGTGAGGCACCTAAGTCTATATTTTCTGTGATTAAAATCATGCAATTTTTTGGAAAAAATTCAAAATATGCTGCTATAAACAAAACCAACCAGCTATCCTGATGTAAAATCTCAATGAATGTACATAGATGGCAGAATTATATTAGAATTTCCTATGAGTTATTTTGCTCAAATATTTCAAGTCAAGAAAGAGAACAACCACTCAAAAATTAGGAGAGGGTTTTTCACAAAATTTTTTACTGACCTGAAGATGGAAAAAATTCCTTTTATGCTTAATAATGCAAGCCACTTTGGAAGAAATAATGGTTTAAAAAAGGTCAAGTTTTCGTCTTTTCTGGGCTTTTTTGGTTTAAAATCGTGCTTTCACATCACATTTGCCTAACTTAATAACGCAAATAATTACCTGAGGGGGGAAAAAAAACTAAGCATTGATTTTTTTAGGGGATTTTCATTTTGGAAGGAAAACAGAGAAAGATGAATTGCATGGGGTCAAATTTGTCTCATGTACATGGAAAAAGCTTGGTTCCCATTCTCCTCCAAAAGATAACATCCAAGTTCCACTAGGTAGGAGCAGGCAACACAAGACTGAAGCTTGATTTTGAATGAGGGAGAATCTTTCTCTCTCTCCCCCCTGAAAGTTGTGAGAAAAAACATCAGAACCATCTCTGGGTGCAAGATTGATTTCCTGAGATGCTGGGAGTTGAAGCTTTCTTATAAGATAAGGCAGTGATCATGCTACTCAGCTGTACACTGGCAGGGACCCCGCTAAAGAATCACTTTTCAAAAAAGATACAGCTGCCTTCATAAGTGTCTGAAGGAGAGGAATGGGAATGATCAGAAATTTGGGAAATGTCACCTGCAAAGGAATATGAACTGGGATGATTTCGTTTGGAAAAGGAGTGGTCACAAAACCCAAAGACTTCAAATATTAAAAGCCTTCTGGGAAGAGGCAGGGAAGAGTTTGTGTTCCACGACTACAGCCAGATGACAGAAAGTGACAGTACTACATTGAAACAAAGGAGAGTCAGATCAAATGCTGGCAAAAATTTTCTCACAGTGATCACCCTGAAGCTGTGGAAATGATTGTTTATGGGGGGTCTAGAGTCCTTCTCAATGAAGACCTTTGAGAATAGGCTGCACAAGCTACTTTCCAAAATACTATGAATATAGTTTTTAGCAGAAATCAATTCCTTAGCAGCTATTAAATTGACACTTTTAATTAATTTTAAGAAGCTGATGGAACTCTTGCTTTTGTGATAGCATAAAATAAACTTTTCAATTAATCTAGGGCAAGAAACATACTATGAATGCCCAGCACAGCTGCCATTATGCATGAGAGCAATTGCGGATGGGACTTACCTGCTAAAGCAGGAATGATAGAATGGTCTGCATGACCAAAGGTGCTCACCTTTGGTAACAAAAGTAACAAAACAAACAAAAAAAAACACCCCAGAAATATTATTTCCATGATGAATTAGCTGGCTTAAGTACCATAAAATAAAGCAAGTCAATAATTTCAATATGCCGTAACTTTATCATTAGAATTGGACTATATTCAACAGAATTTAGGAGCACAGTCACTATGACTGTGACCACGTGAAGAAGTACAAGGCAAAGCAATATTGAACTCTGTTCCAATATCAATAGCAATATGATATAATAGCATTTTGGCAAAAATGCACAGAATACAACCTATATAAATCAAGTTTGAGTGAGAATATTATGTCTTTCAGGTGGTATCTGTATATTTGACAAAAAAAAACACAGAACCCCAGAATCACAAAATACACTGAGTTCGAAGGGACCCACAAATGACCACTGAGCCCAGCTGCTGTCCCTGCGTAGCACCATCCCCAAGAGTCGCTCCTGTATAATATTCACTTCACTCTTAAATTTTAAAAAAAGCAAGTAAATGTTTCATGTCATTTAAAACATAAATTTTTCAAATCAGAATGATCTCTGGAGTCACCTGCATAAGTGTTACAGTATGCAAAATGGTAAAAAGAATTTTGAAATATCGCACTCTAAAATTAGGACTTTCCACATTATTTTATCAACACTTTTGAATCTCTTTATATTGAAATATCCACACTAAATATCTCAGGCTTTTACAAAAGCCTTCTGCTGGCTTCCTTTCCGTGGGCTGCTAGTGTTTTCTCTTTGTCTCAAAAAGGGGGCAGCACATCCCACCTCAGATGGACGGTCTTTCTTTCTGTCATCCTTGGGAAAGAAGAGATTTTCCTTATCCTGTAAAATAGTGTCTGAGGATTTCCTTGTGGGGATCAGAAGGGCATTTCCCTTGGGATTGCAAGGCAATGGCAGAGGCCTGATGAGTATTTGTTTCTCCCGTCATCCATTCTGAGGGGCATAATCCCAAGGAAATCAGTGGGGAGTTTTAATATGGACTTTGAAGGCCAGATATGCCTAAGAACATAAAGGTGATTAAGAAATTATTCTACTGAAGCTTTCTCAACAATCTGGGGCTGGCTTTTGTTTTGAAAAATAAACAAAATTAAAATATCTTCCTTTGTTTTTCATTAATATCAGATGACAGATCTTTGCCCTTTCTTATAGCCTAAACCACATATGGCATGCAACTGCAAACACTAGTTCCAACTTCAGGTAAACTTATTATGCTAAATCCTCCCACTGGTGCTGTTTGGATCCCAAGTGTAATTTTGATTCTTTCTTATGTGGTTTCAACTCCACTAGGGCTTGTTCACATATATGGAAATAGTGGCACAACTAGTGGTCTTTTTCAAATGAGTGAAATTCACAAGATTTACCAAAAAATGCAAAGTCCAACTTTATGAAATCTTTAAAGAAACATCTTATCTGACATTCTGCTTAGATAAAGTTTTCCCTTTGTAACATAGTATGCATAGTATGGCATTATAAAAGGCCTCTTTTTAGGGTAGTCAGACTCTACATTGTCTGGTGTCGTCTCAAAGCATGTATCCCCTCTGCATCCAGCAGCTGCCCCACAATCTTTGTGTGTTTCCCATCTGCTTGAGCCCTAAGTATTTGGCATCCCTTTGTTTCAGGGGCCAAATCTCCTGACCAAGGAAGCAGATATAGACTCTAAAGGACCCACTGCCTTTCAGAACACGCTCTCAGCAGAGTGAGGAGTTTCTTACTCTTGAAAATCCTCTCCAGCACTCTAAAATCCCCACTTCAAGTGTCACAACCCCTTGCGGATATCAACAGCCTGTAACAGGTACCACAGAAGATATTGAAGAGAAACGGAAAGAAGAAAGATACCTTAAGCCAGATGGCACAGTTTAATTTTTTTTGAGAAATAGTACAACTACACACAAGAACAAACCAGTAAAGGAAAAAGTAGGGAAACAGAGGGAAATTCATTACCTGGAAATCAGACACTGGTCTGGGAAGTGAGAGGAGAAGCTTCTTTTCCTCAGAAAACACATATTGCAGCATCTTCATCCTCATAAAAAAAATTAAGTATGAAACCTTGAGAGTGATTACATGTGCTGCTCTCTTCCTTACCACCCTAGTCAGCCACCCATGACAACAGAGCCAGTTAGAGAGTCCCAACTGGCAAAAGGATTAAAAAAGAAAAAAGTAAAGTGGAAAAATGCCTCAGGCCCCACACATGTGACTTCACAGCAAAACCTAGAGCCAGCCCTGAGGGGTCTGGTACAGAGAGTGAAGTAATGTGACTGTGATTAGGATGTGTAGAAATTAGAAACCCTCTTGTTTTAAGAAGGCAGGTTATCTACCAAGCCGGCTCTACGCTTCTTTCAACTGTAACGTGGTGAACAAAGGCTGTCTGTAGAAGATGCTGTATTTTTCTTCTCAGCCTATGTCACTTAGAGCTTTTTATGCCAGGCTCGTTTTAAAAACTTCAATTTAAACCAACATGAAAGGTCCTTAAACAGTAAATAGCATATTATATCAAAAACAAATAGATTAAAAAGTGAACAACCATAGCCAGTATATCTCTTTCCAGAGGAGTTTCACTTTCCACACTAACTAAAACTCTAAGACTGGCAGATCTGGGCCAGAGGTTTGTAATGGGCCTTTTACTTTTTTTTCCCTCCCACTCCAGAGATAAATAATCAGTTTTAGAGAACTGATAAAAAGAGACAAGAATGAAAAGTGAGTGTGACACATTTATGAGAAGGATTTTTCATCTGTTTCTTAAATACAGCACCTTTATTTCAGATTGTATTTAAAAAAGAGATGGGAGAGCCATCCAATCTATGTTGTGCTGCAGGAGTGAATGCATATGAATGCATAGAGCACAGCTGGAGAGAGACAAAAAATTCACCCAAAATTTCCTGACAAGTTGAAAAAATTTATGTTATCATTCAAAAATCATTTATTTGAAAAATAAAAAACAGGCCACATGACTGAAGGCAGCAGAGAATAAAAACACATTGTTTCCAGACAAATCCCCATCAAAGACATATGACTCGGGACTCTGAAGTCAGAATATCTTCATATTTTAAATTTCCATGAGCACTTTCAGGAAAAGCTGGAGTTCTGCTAAAGGATTTGCTACACACTTTTCACTACTGATTGATAGCAAGAAGCAGCATTAGCTGTATTTTTCCCCCATCATTCCTCTGAAGCTAATGGAGTCGAGGATTCGTTACTTGATCTAATGGCAATAGCTTTCCAATAGACATGCACAGAATCATTGATTAGTTTGTCCTCTTCTTGTTTGCATTGGAACACTGTTCAATTTACACCAATTAAAGAATGCTTGGTTTGTGTATTGAAGAATAATTAAGGGATGGAATTCCCTATAGGCTACTAAAAATGACATCTGACTAGAATGGTGATTACAGCATGAAGACAGCATTAGTATTTAAATAGTTTGACTGCTATATAAAATCATTACAGCACCTCACCATGAAAAGGAGCATTAGTTAATTTTGCCTATAACAAAATTAGTTGTATGTATTTGCCTGGTCACTTTAAGTAAATTTGACAAGGCTAATCTTAAAGCAAGCGATCCAAGTTTGGTGGAAGGAGCAGATAGAGCACTGTTTAAAGCAATGATCTTGATAGATATGTCTATAATCTTCAACCAAAATACAAAC
This sequence comes from Sylvia atricapilla, assembly GCF_009819655.1. NCBI lineage: Eukaryota > Metazoa > Chordata > Aves > Passeriformes > Sylviidae > Sylvia > Sylvia atricapilla. Next base: position 86,899,609 of record NC_089141.1, read on the forward strand.
ACACACAAATGAGTAACAAGAGCTTTGTCAGAGATGCTCAAATCAAATGTAAACATTAAAAACACATCGGCTGGTAAAACTGAAAATCCAAGGGTAACTGGCATGTTAATTATTCAACAATCAAGTTTCACAAACGGTAAACACTCAAGAAATCCTTATTTGTCTGCCACTGTGGTTGTCAAACGTTTGCTACCCTTTCTAGCACTGCATGGCACAAAGACTCATGGGAAGCAAACAGGCACCGTGGAAGCAGTCATCCTTACTAGAAGGACTTCCCTGTGAAATATCCCAAATGGTTAAAAAAATATTGGAGTGGCCTAGCCCATCCATGTAATACCTCTTTAGACAAGGATGGTTTGTTTTTTGTTTTTTTTTTTTAATTACAACGTGGAGTTCATTCTTGAAAATACTGTCGAGGAAAGAGGGCTTTTAAACTTCTCTGTTTAAATTTCTCCATGCATATTAAATTCTATCTCCTGGCCTTATAGTATCTACAGTAATGATCTATCCAAAACATGATAGCAACATTACTGTAACATAAATCGCTTGGGGCCAGTCCTGAAGCATATTTACATTTTCACAGCCTACTTAAATATACTGTGTTTGTTTTACTAAACTTGAATACTGTAGTATATTTTATAAGGTCATCCGCCTGCTTGAAGACCTCATATTGCAGCTATCCTTCCTATGGGAATTTATGCAGTTTCAGTTGAAGGTTTTCAACACCCTCTTTAATTCAGCAAAGGGTTCTCTGTGAAGGAACATAAGGCTTTTCCATTGAAGCCTCTAAGGGCATGTAGCAATGCTTATTAGCATGTGTACATTGTGCAACGCACAACTGTGTCAAAGATGCCCAAGCTCCCAAGCCCAAGTTCCATATGAGATGATACATCTGCATAGCACATACCTTTATTTGCATGGCCCAGCACCTCTGGCCAATCTGCAGTGCCTCTTTGCAGATCAAATTAGTCTTTGGTGCCATGCTGTTCTTGTGAACATGCCTGGTTCTACAGGTCATTAATGGGTAGTATCTTCACTGCACTGTATTCCACCAGATGTATCTGCCCTAGAATTAGGTTTGGGACAGTACACTTCATCACACAGTATATCTACTGGCTTTCCATGGGGTTTTGTTCCTACATTTAAAAAGTCTTCTGTTCTGGCTTGTTTTCATGTTGGACAAGTAGTTCTCGCTCCTGTACCAGACCTTCTGTTGGGATCCCAGCGTATTCTGCCTGACTAGACTTTGGGCTTTCAGGAGTGAGACTAACACTTTTTTTTCAATGAATAATATTATTTTGCAACAGGGCAGTTATAAGGGTGTATTCTTCCTTCCACCCATGAGAAGAAAGTCCATTAATTTCAATAGAAACTCTCCATGCAGAAAAGGGAGAACTGTGCCCCAGGGAACATTCATGGAAGATTAATGGTGAGGAGAGAAAAGTGATACAGTACAGGCAGAACAAAATCCGAACCCACCACACAAATAAAACTGGACAAGGGTTCATTTTTTAAAAGTCAGTCAGAAACGGCAGGAAGGCTTTGAAAAAAAAAATCAGGGCTGTTTCTATGCACTTTTGCATACATTGGCTTTCAGGAGACATGAATAGAAACCTAACAGTAACTCTTTTTACATACCTCCTTTCCCGGGTCTCACTGGCAAAGAAGGATTTAGCACTTAATTCCTGTACTTTTATGTGGCAAATTAGGAATTTGCACCTTAAAAGGAAATTGCTTTTCAAACTACCATAAATTCTGGATCTTATTTTTTTAAATGGTGGAAAGCCTTCCCTACGTTCATCCCAACACATCATAAATAGCACTCTCCATTACTGCTCCTCAGAAACGTGTAGGAAACTGGACCTGGCCAAAGAGAGGTGTTTATCATTTCTCCTGAGGAGATGCTAAGGGTCTGGACCCTGTCCTTAACCCTTTTGTCTCCTCAGTCCTTTCTGTTTCAGAGTCTTTCTAGTTTAGACTAGCACATTTGATCTCTTTCTCAAAACCAAGTATCTGTTGAGAAAGCATTTAACTTGAGACTTGGTTACTTGATGAAGTAGGGCCAGCTGGCACTGAAAAGTCCAGACCAAAACTAGAACAAGAGCAGAGTTACTTTATGTTCTATTTTTCAGTTTGCCATAGTCTAAAAGAAAACAAACAAACAAACAAACAAACAAACAAGCCCTACACCAATTTTTGTGTCATTTTAGATAACAACTGCTTGGTTTGCAATTACACCAAAGCAGAAGGAAGATGGTGAAGGAGACTGATACAGCATGAGAGCCTCCAGCAGACAGCAGTTGGTGACTCTCCAGCAGGAAGCACTGAAATGTGGATGGTAATGCTGACCCCAACACAAGGTCACATGTGGAGCTTGAGACTGCAGTTGTGCCCACCAGAGTGGGACAAAGAACATGATCAGAAAACCTCTGAAGATCTTTTCATGGTGGCAAGACAAGACATAAAGACAAGGAAGTGCGGCCCAGTGAAGAAGAGTTCTCTCCCAGCGTGGCACTGTGGCTGTCATCAAAACACCTTCCATTCCATTAGTCAACACTAAAGTGAAGATAAGCTTTCAAAAAGGTTGTTACACACCCTGACTTGCTTTATTTTTGAGTCATTTTTGAGTCATTTATGATCTGGTTTCTTTGTCTCTGCTCTTCCTAGCATGACAAAAGACCAAGGGCAGGTGTTGGGATGGCATCGGTTTTTCTCATTTAGTCTGTGAGGCACCATAAAAAACAATCGACGAGCATGGGGCATGCTCTGGGTGTGTCTAAGCGTAAGTGGCTCAAATACTAACATGTGAATTTAGTAAAGTTAAACTCTGTGGAATGGAGATAGATGACAGCAGCAATTGAAGTTGAATGTGATATAGAAATCCAAATAACAGAAGACTGTCTGGAAACAATTATTCAGAAAGCTGCTGACCCTCTATTTCTTTAAAGAGTTAAACATTTGGATCAGTTAACTGGCAGCTGCAATAATAGGCATATGCTCTAATCTTTGATCCATAGCTGAATTTGCAACTCTTTGTATGAGAAGCAGATCACATAGATTTGCATATTTTTAAGGATCTATACAGAGAAAAAGAAGAACAAAACCTGCCTTTCCAAGATGCCACTTTGAGATCACACAGAGTGTCATAGGTCCTCCAAGTACACTAATGTTCAGAGCCAGTTGCAAGACTCACAAATTTTATAAATGGCCCTAAACTGTGACATTCACATCTGAAGATTAATCAAAATTTCTCCTAGAACAGACTCTTGCAAGCCAAGGTTGCATCGTAACTCTTCAGAGAGTATGTACATCTATCCTTAAGATGCCATTTCTACACCCAAATTTGAGTCAGAACTTTCTTAAAATCTTAAAGCATGCAGAACTAATAGATAAATTTAAAAAATGCTTTGTAACTAAACAAGAAGCTGTTGACTAGACTCAAATGCATGAGTAAGTAAGCGATTTATGCCAAGGTCTTGACATTTTCTTAGATCTGGCAGAATTTTTCAGTGTTGATAAAAATTTGCAGAGAGAATACAACCTCACGAATAGAATGGATGCAATTAACCTTTTTTTTTGCTTTAAAAGTTCATTTCTTGCTCATCTCTGTTTTCAGCACCAACTGAAAGATGTTTACTAATCACTCATTTTGGATCAACAGTCATACCAATAGCACAGATTTCCTCCACTTGGTAGTATTTCACCAGGAAGTAGGTCCTACCAAGAGAAGTGAGCAATATACTGAGTACTATGAAATGAAGAAGTAATCATCCCTGCGAATGTGCTTAACCGTGTGGGATGTTTCAACATAGTCTTTACTCAATTCACACTTTACAATAGGATTTCTCTCCTGGTTCACCTACACAACAGTCTGACATCAATGAAGATGATAAGAGAAGCTATTTGTTATTTGTCTGTGAATATTTCCTATCATCCCAAACAAAAGTGCAGAGTTTTGCATGGGACTATTCAGAGATGTGTGAGAAAGGCAATGCAAAGAAGTCATTCTCCAAAAAATATTCTGTGTAGATTTCTTGTAGTTGCCCACAGTAAGCCATATGGAAGACTTTTAGAAGCCTGACTGACACAGGAGGCAGCACTTCCAGGTACTATCTGCCTTGTCCTATCTGCCTTGTTAAGTCCTGGCAAAAATCTCATGAAGAGGAGAAGAAGGTGTTGCACGTTCCTGGGTAAGGTGTAGTAACAGGGTGAGGTGATGCAACAGTGGATGGGATCAGACCACTGCCAGATGAACCACAATCTGAGCCTTGAACAATAGTTTCAGTACCTTAGAGAGGAACAGAAGAGAGAAATAGAATAGCATACAAGTTTTAATGAAAAAAATTGATGGCTGATAACAGAGGTTTTGAGAAGGGACCAGCCTGTGTCCTGACAGCACATATGTTCCACACCATAAACAGACTTCGAAGTAACCCAAAAGCCAAAATAAAGGTTTGTGGGTTTTGTACCTTTCCAACAGCATTATTTGTCACTCTTCCCTCTCCAGCATGGCCATGTAGGCCATGCAAACAGGCTTTTCAAGTTCTGGAAGCATTATTAAAATAAAAGGCCAAGCCTTGCCTTGCTTCTTAATTAGGAAGAGCTATAGATCTCTATAGAACTATTCTTTATTGTTGTCTTCTGTGTTTTGTATACCTTTGGGTAACTCTTCCCAATGGCTTCTGAAAGATTTTTGATCTCCTAGAACCTTATTTGTGCAGGTATTGTGTAACCTGCTTGTTTTGTGAGAAGGCAGAGCGCAAAAACAGAGAAATTGCTTTATGTGCTGTATGGTATGATTTCAGTAACTTCACTGAGTTATTGTGAACCATAGTTTATAAGTATCAATACATCATATTTGTTCTGGCCGTTGAAATTATGTTTTCAAAGTAATTCAAATATGTATTCTGATATATTTTGTCAATATTACAGTTGTACAAAACTGGTTATATCAGTTAGGAGAAACATCTTAAAATGGCCTCCTTATAATTTATTCTGGATCAACTTTGTACAGTACTACAAGATCATTTTGGTCATGTGCTGAGATCCTAGTATATCACTACATTCAGTCAAAATATTTCAAGTTAAAGTAAGAATACCTGTAGATTATGAAAATGAGACCAAGAAAAGTAGCATTTCTCCTTACATAAAGCAGAAAAACTGAAAATAATCTCCATAAAAACAGATTAGAAAAGGGTGGTTTGGGAGACATTGTCATTATTGTGGACTATAGTAAAAGGAAAACATACATCAAACCAGAATTACTGCCCTTAAATTAAAAATGTTAATAAATCAAGATATTAACAAGGAGATAGCATCACCTTAGCGGTTTGGTCTAAGGCAATTTCCTACACTCCCTCTGTAGTTGAGAGAGAAAGAGAGACTCCACCAGCAACAGAAACTTATTTTCATTTGGCCACATGAGTTACCATCCTATAATGGCCATATGAAATGTTTGAACAGAGATCTGGAGCTGCTACTTGTGACAGGGAAAGAAAAGTCAGATAATTCTAGAAAATTATCTAGAATTCTAGAAGAAAAGTTAGATAGCCAATTCTAAGACAGCCACAGCAATTTATAAAGTCTAGTGTTTTGTACATGAATTCCCAAATTTTAGAAAACTAAAGACCCATTTAATTGCTAAAGTATTTTCACTTATCATAAACAGATGTGCTAGGGATGAGCATGCCTGCTTGTATCTTGACACAGAATTCATAGGCTGGAGAGTTATGAATATTATGAGCCTATTCAACAAGCGGAGCAGAGACTAAAAGCCAAAACCCAGCATTGTTCACAGTCTTTTGAATGGGGGAGGTACAGGAGGAGGGTACAATTCTTAAACCAATCAGGGAGACAACAGAGAGGGGATTAGGGAAGGACTCTCCATATGACAACCAGTAGGGAAGACAGTGGGAGTGGAAAGGGTCACATGAACCAATGGAGCTTTGTGGAATAGGGGAATTCCCAGGAGGGGTTTAGGCAGAGGGTTGGGACAACAAGGTCTGACAGGGAACTTTCTAGAACCAAGGGCAGGCATTAGGGAGGATTGACATTAATGTAGATGGGGTAAAAGGCAGGTCTAGGGAGTGATGGACAGCTGGACAAGGGAGGAGATAATGTAGGAGGTATCAAACATCTCAGGGGAAACAGGGATGATCATTTGGGAAATTAACTTCACAACAACTTCACAAAAACACACCACCACAGTATTCACTTCAATTTAGGAAGTCCTAGGAAGCTCAGGGTCTTTCTTCACAAATGCCTATGAGAAATACAGCTGATAGATTTTAATTCTTCATTTGAAATAAGAAAGTTAGTGAAACAAGGATAGCCACAGTAGGCTTTCTGCAGCTTCTCCTCTCAGAAAGCTAGGACAAACTCAACAGCATAAATGCTTTTCTCTTTGATGGATGAAGTCATGGAGCTGATTTCTGATATAGTCGCCATATCTGGGCCTTAGGCCGCTATAGTGAGCATCAATCTCATATCCATACCATATCAAAGGGATGTTTGTCTGTGTCTCAAATCTTTAGTGAATGCAGTACAAATTAAGCTAATTTCTTGGGTTTGACTCTGTAAGCAGACAGAGTTATGGTCATCAAAGTTCATTGAAATAAGTTTTAAGTCACAAAGCTCAGTAGTGTTTGCGAGCATGTGTGTTCGTAAAGCTGACCTTTTGAAATATCTGGACTGAAGGCAAATTTTCACCAGCCAGAGAATAAAACAGGGCATGGAGAGTATTTGCTCCATTTCTGATGTTCTAGTTCTGTCCTTCAAAATAATTCAAGACTGGATTTGCCATAAGGCAGTTTCTATCTTTCTCAAAACAGAAAGGGAGTGGGAAGAAACAGAAATAAAAACATATAAAAGAAAGACCTGAAAAGAGAAAGAATTGCTCCAGCCCTCAACTTCCCTTTATGAAAGGCAAAAGACCAAAGGGCTTTTCACTTGATGGGGGCCAACCATGGGCTAGGATACAAACGCCACTCCTCTTGGGTTGTGATGCTGAGTACTCATCCAGCCCCTTTGCTGTGACTTTTCATGGAGTGGATTGTCAAAGCACTAGGGAAGGGCCTCCTGCAGGCCCAGCTCCTAGCTGGAACATCTCCCTAGGGACAGTGCCAGTTTTCATTGGTGAGAATTTAACCACCTGTGACAGATGTTGTGCAGAGGAATGATACCGGGCTTAATAAACCAGTCAAATAAGATGTGCTGAGGCTGGCTGTAGTAACATACAGAAATATCCTTCAGTGGAACAGCAAGAGAATACCAGGTTGAAAGACAAGCCTCACCTGTTGGTGAATATTATTCTTTGCCTAGACTTTGCACAAAAACATTGCAGAGATCCCCACAAATCCATATACAGTGGGTCAGAAGAGTGCAACAAGCTAGCAGAGGAGTTAAATTAATCTCTTGCATTGTGTCTGCTGCTGAGAGTGGTGCAGAAATTCCTGTGCCAAAGGCACTTTGAAAAGAAAATCAGAGTGTGGCCTTTATACAGATTGAAGTCTCTAAGGAGGAAGTTGTAGAGTAACTTGAGAAACTCAAGTGCAGTAAATCACCACAACCGGATGGTGTTCATCTGGGAGTTCTGAGGAGAAATAAAGTGAGAAAAAGCCAAGATACTGACAAGAGGATGCCTTCTTCCCTTGAAAAATGCAGCAGCACAAGGCTGGGAAGCCCTATTATGTTCCCTGTCTTCAAAAGGAGATGAGGAAAATCCTGGGAATAATAGAGCTTTGAAGTTTGCCACAGTTTTAGGGAGCCCAAAAAAACCCAGTTCTGAATAACAGCTCAGGAGAGAGCTTGTTGGACAAGGACGCCCCATAAAGGTGTTCTTCGATCTGCCAAACTGATAAGGCTGTTGCAAGGAGGGAAAATGCACTTGGGTTACTTGGAAAAAACAGTGGAGCAACCTTCAGAGGAATAGTGGGATGACAGGGTCTTCTCAGAGAAAGGTGACCAAATGATCCAAAGAGTCTAAAGGTTTTACAGTAGTCAACTATAAGCCATTGTCACAGAGAATATTTAGAAATAAAACTGAGAATAGTACTTGATGATGATTTCATCCTGGAATGAACAACAAATCAGTCTGGAAGAAGTGAATATGAGAAGCATTTCTCTTTCTATTGAGGCAGGGAAAAGTGAACACCCAGTAGCAGGTATCAGGACTAGTGTCATAACATATAAATGAGTCTGACTCCCAAATCCTGGTGCATACAAGATAATGTATCCAGAATCTGGATTCAAGTCACACATGTGGTTCCCATTTTAAAAGGGGACAAATCAATTCCTGGGTTGAAACTCCTGAGGTTTGTGCTCTGAGGTTTGAATACTCCATATTCAAAGACTTCAGCCTACACAACAGTTACGTATGAAATATGGGTGGTGGGAGGAGTGCATGTGTACACATAGCATGCAAAGGAAGCAATTAAATGCAACCCCAAAACAATTTAAAACATGATTTATAGCAAAAAGTGCTCTGATGCTGAGACTAAGTATTTGTTCTTAACATTAACTTGCTGCAGCTAGCTGAAAGGGCAGAAGATTGCAAATAATAGTGGGAATTTTGCTGGGTTTGGTGAGCCCACTTACAATGAAACATTTTAAATTTTCTGGATTTACATGGCTTTGTACCTTTCCATTTTCTCTCCTAGTTTTTTGGTGTGTTTTTTTTTAGTTCCTGTGGTCTAGGCCCAGTGTTTTAAAGGCAAAGTTTCTTCAGTTTTAATTCATTAGATTTTGAAAGCTTTCAAAGAAATCACAGGTAAGAATTAGAGAAAATATAGAAAGTGGGACACTTCTGACTGGCTTGTATGTTTCTAGTGTCTAAAAAGAAAGGGTTTTTTTTAAAGAAAACTGTAGGAGGGTTTGTAAAAATAGATATTTACATTTACATACTGGGACAAATCCTCAGCTGCCATGGAGCAGTATTGCTCCATCTTCTTGAGCAGGGAAGCTCAGCACATCTGAGAACCTGCCTCTCACACATGCACATATATGTGTGGAATATGTGCAGGATTCTGTATTTTTCCAAATGTTCAGAAAGCTGGTTCTCCCTCCAGGTGCTTTTGCCTGTGCACTAGGTTGTGGGAGTTACAGCTCCTCTGTTTTTACCTGAAGGTGGTGTCTTCAGGGAGGCATGGTGTGAAGGAATGTTGAAGTGTAAGGAGAGGGATGCATGAACAAAGGAACTGGCATGAACATAGAAACCCAGAGAAGAAGGTGATGGAGAGAAATAGGAAAGAAAATGGTATCCTACATAGACATGCTGTGCCAAGCAATGTCTGCATTCACAGCAACTGGTAGTTAAACTGTGATTATGTAGCAACCATGACTTTTGGAAAACACCTCAGGTGTCTCCAGCTAGGTAACAGGAATAGCGGGAGACCTGGTACTGATAGCAAGGTGGAGAAAAAGGAGCTCTGTGCTCAGCTGTGCTGTTGCAGGAGTCACGTAACACAGCACAGAGTAGGTGTCACATCAGATAGTGCTAATAGGTGCCAACAGCAACCTTCAGCCCTTTCCCCTCAGTCTTTCCCTGTGTGAGAGTCAAGTGAATATCAATGTGAAACAACTCTGTATGACCGTGTGCTTCTGCCCGCGCAGTGGGACCCTGGTAGTGATTCAGACTGTACTGGACTCTGGACACATAAAGTACACTGAATATCCATAATAAATAATAATTACCACAGTAGGGGGCAGCAGCCAGCTGTGGAGGAAGAGTAGGGCCAGCTGCTGGAAGAGATGTAGGCACTGGCTGAGCATGCAAGCTGGGCACTGGGGAGGGCGAGAGGGCCGTGGCTGGGAGCCAGTGGCAGCTTACTGCCAAGAAGAGGGAGATAAAAGCACAAAAGAGTTTCACCAGAGGGAGCTGCTCCTGGCCACCCCTCAGCAATCGGTAGCGGCCCTGATCCAGGAGGGAAGGCTGATGGCAGACAGGAGCATCGCCAGCCTGTGAGCATGGCCAACACTCCTCACACGTACCATGCTGGAGCTAGCAGGAGGGGTGTCTGTAAGCCAAGCAAGCCTGCTGCAGGGAAACAGCTCTGCACAGACCTCTGGCTTGCAGGAGACCCATACCTCCTCCAGAAATGAGCACAGACCCATCCTGTTCCCCTCAACATCTCACCAGATACACTTCCAGCTAAAGCAGGGTCAATATTCCAGAAATGAGTGCGGATGCAAAAGAGACTGACAGGTACATGGTCAGTGCTTTTCTGAATCCCCTGATGCTCAGGTCTCCTTTATTTCATCTACAGAGAAATGGCCTGATAGCATTGAAGATCCCCAAACAGCAGTGCTATTATTTGTCTGAATTCCTCAGAAGGCCTGACCCTTAGTGCTTGGGTTCCCCAGGTAGTATGGTAAACAAAAAACTGCTTTTGAACACACTGCACACACTCAGCAGTCTAGTCATGCAGTACAACCAAAATTTATCATAGATTTAAAGTATTTTTCTAGGCCCTCTGAAAAGTAATTTCTAAGACCAAATCAGCTCACTTTCTCAAGGCCATTCATGGCATGCTCCTCACACACTGCTTTCTAAACAAAAGTCAGCAGCATCCCAGGGTCAGCTCCTCTATTTGTCCCATATGGAATACTCAACTCTTGCCCCAGCATGGTGTAACAACTAATTAGCACACATTCTCTGTAATAATTAGAACACTGTGGCACATTTCCCTTGAATTTAGCATAATGAAATTTATATTTACTTATATTCATGTCTTACCTTCAAGCATGCTTTCTGTGCCTGGTTATTTTTCACTGAGTTCAATTGCAAATAGATAAAACCTGTTAGCTTTTCTCTTCCAAGGAGGAACATGGGTATTTCCAGATTCTATTTGCATCCACCAGGAAAAGTCACACATGACAACTGAAGCTTAGTTGGGCTTGTGGGTTTTTTTGGGTTTGTTTTTTTTGGGGTTTTTTTTTTTTGCTGTGCTCCTAGTTCATTGAGCATAGGGGGTGTAATATGGGTGATGTTAAAGTAAAGCTGCTTTTCTTCCTTTTCTCAACATAACAGCTGATGGATTTTTTTTTTTTTTTTTTTGGTCTCAGCAAAAAGAGCTGCCATCCAAATCTCAGTTTATGTAGCCCCCAAGATAGTGAAGAAATTTGATAGAGGACATCCCAGGCAAATAGGGAGAAACATCCATCATTTTTGCAGGTAGTAGACAAGCATAATCCATGTGTGAGCTCTGATGCAAATTCATGGGCAACAAAAAGCCTGTATGTTGAACATATATACAGTTCAAACATAAAGAACCAGATTCTTTCTGAATAACTTAAATCTGAATATCTGACCTTAAGAACCATCCTCAGTTAAGCACTGGCAAACACCAGGTTTTGGAAGGAAGTTAGGGCTGTTGCACTTCTTTGAAAGCGCCGTTTTGAACCAACTGTCATTAGGAATGTCTGCTGGTACCCCACACCCTGTCACCGATGAGCATAATGAGAATGAGCCAATGGAGTATGTTGAGCTACGCTTTCTTGCATGTCCTTGTAGCTCAAATTATCCCTTCACACAGCCATAACAGGTAAGCTCTCAATCTACTTATGCCCCTTTCTAATTGTTTCCATTTATTTTGTGTATATGTCTGTGTGTGTGTGTGTGTTTCTATACATATATGCATATTTATATGCACATATGTAGATTTGGACATAATTATTGAAAGTAAATATGCGTATTGTCACAGGTTATTGCTATGTTTGTAAGAGACCCTTAGAGTAGTTTGCTTTATTATGCAATAAAACCATAGAGATTAATTGCCTTCTTTAGAATAAATAAGGAACACAGGATTCATTGCACCATATATGTTTAATAGTTTGGACATCTCAGTGCCCACATAAAAACAAGGAAACATGTATTGCAATAGGCAGTATAATTATTTCAGCAAGGAACATCCATCCCACACTCTTAGAAATATGAGATTCAGCATCACGAGATTCTAGAATTGTGTCATCAGCTGCACGAGTTTCACAGCTTATCTTTATGATTTTATCTTACAGAAGTAAACTCCAACAAAAATGTATAACACTGCCAATTTTACTGCACATTCATGTTAATACTAGCTGTAAAGATTTCAAAAAAGTGGATAGCATCAGCATTTCTCTTCATATGTGTGCACTCATATATATATACACATGTATACAGACACATGCATGTATAAATGCACACATACATGTCTGTGCTATCTATATAACCTGTCTTTGGATATGCCATTTTTTATAAGGTTAGTTCCAAGTACATTAAACTTGAAAACAATGAAAACAATAAACTATACAGTTGACCAATTTAAAGAGGTCCCTGCTGGTGCACTGAAGATCGAGCTAGCTGAGATCATTAAGCATCATCGGATGAGGCTGCAGGTAGCTGAAATATTCCTTAATGAAAATTTAAAGAGAGCAGATTAAAATTGTATTCCTCCAATCCAACAGAACACAAAGGCAAAGACAGTCAATTACAACCAAGATCTCATCTAACACAAAAGGAGTGTTGTAGTTTGTATATCAGAATTTATTGCCTGAAGTGAACAGCTAGGTTTGTAACTATGTATATAATTACTCTCTACAATGCACTCTCCAAACACTCAGATGTAGTTATGGAAGATGATGTCTTCCATAATTTCAGTCTGTTATGTTCATGACCAAGAGTTAGAAAAACAGCATCTCAACAGCATCAAAGATTTTTTTTTTCATCTGTGCTATTCTGTCTTTTTACATTATGAGAAGTAAAAAAAATGCAAAATGCTATGCATTTGTTTTTTTGAACTCCTAGGTTAACTGGTTTAGTAGTGTGTTTTGGGTCAATAAAGTGGCACCAAGGAAGTGGTTCAAGCAGGATACTCTACCTGTGTGCCTGTTCAGAATGCTTGCAGCTGGACATGTCAGGAGGGCCTTTTGGTGACAAGACACTATGAGTGCTCAGCTCTATAACAGATCTGTTGTTAGATCAGAGAAATGCATCACATCTTTAAAATCTCATACCAGAAAAAGACACTGACAGGCAGTTGTGTGACAAGAAGAAATAAAGAATAACTGGAAGGCTGAAAGCACCACTAGATTAGAGAACATTAAGTGAGCTAAGTATCTATGAGTTGCCTTAATGCTAACTAAACACAACATCACACTAGTTAAAAGAGATCAAAAAGGGAAAGAAGGAAATTTGCAAAGGGACGTAAAAAGGAGAAATATGATGACATTAAGAAAGGAAAAAACCCTGACAGCAAGATACTCTGGGCAACACAACCTCTCCCTTGAGATATAGCATCACTTAGGAAATTTAATCTAGGCACAAAAAAAGCACAAAAAATATGCCATAAGAAACAACTTCTTTGTGTTGGGAAGATGTACTGGATGACCCAAAAGATACATTACTAATTGGTGTGCACCTGTTATCTGTGATTTTCCTTGCTTGTATGGCCAACTCATCGTTACTTGTCTGTATTTGGTTTCTCTGGGTCCCATCCAACTCATGCTGCAGTCAACAGAAGTTTCCGACAGGAGCAATAGGACCTCAATGTCTGTTCCAAGTCTGCTGTTCTAAAAAGAAGAGGGGAAAAAAAGCCCACACTATTTTGCAAGAACTTAATGCATCCGGTGTATGAACATATATGTAATTAAACCCTTCACATTTTTTTGATATTTAAACATATATTGAGCCTTAGAGATATCTGAGGAAATGTGCATTTGCTTTCAACTTGGTGCAGCCAAAATTCTTGCTAGGGAGGAAACTTACAGTTCATCTAAAAATAACTTCTAATGAAAAATGGCTTTGGTCATGGCAAGAAAAATTCTCTACACCAAACTAAAAATAAATTCTATATGTTATACAGAAATGGCAGGGATCTTTCTATTGCTCAAACAGTAATTCAACCAATGGGGGAGAAAAAAAAAAAAAAAAGACACCACGAATTCTGAACTCAAGATCTTAGTTTTAAAATACTTTTATCCAACGTCTTGGTATATATAATCAAATAGTACGTAAAATCCACTTGCTTGCAGGTAGGGAATCACTATTTTGTGGCAGCTCAGTGTTGGCCCCTTGAGAGACACAAATTTCTGTGTAAGTGGGGCTGAATGTTCAGGGGTCAGGGCTGTGCACCATTGTTGTCCGTATATCTAGCAGCTGGTATTGTAAATCTTTAGAGCAACGTTTCTTGAAAATACTAAACAGACATTTTGGTAGCCAGTACTGAGCCTGTGGCTATACTGCTTCAGGCTGTGATCTTGTCAGCTTTTACAAGATAAGTAGGGTCAGGCAGGGTCACCACTTGGATTGGTAATTCTGAGGAAAGGCAAGAGGTGCTGGAAGTGTCTCAGGCAATAGAATAGCTGTAACCATTTTCCCTGAGCCTTTTCTAATATCCTGATGAAGGCATAATGCCAAGCCATCACACAAGAGTATGTTCCTCACCCTCTGCAGCTATCAAGTGCATCTTTGCAAAGGAGTGTTTCCCTGGCCTGGTGTGGAAGTGTGAGGTACGTTATGTGGGAAGTGGCAAAATTCAGGTGCTGCATGCACACTTTGTCCTGGATGAACTGCATGTAAATGTGGGGCTCCAGCATGTCTCATCAGGAAGGGGGTAGAGGTGAATGCCCTTTCTGACATCTTTGGGGATGCTGGTAGCTACAAATTAGGTTTTGTCCATGTCTATAAAACGAAAGATAATCCCAAGAGTGAAGATCTTGTACACTAACTTTCAGCCTCACACCCTTCTACAGAAATTATGGAAGGGCTGATAATGAAATCAAATGGTCTACATTCCCAAGAATTTTAAATTGTAAGTTAACCAATTTCTCCTCTAAAGTTCAAACAATAAATAAAATTCTGTGTGAAAAATGGAGCCTTTTATTCCTTTGTTAAAATCTGATCAGAGTAAACTACAGATGTTAAAAGGCACTGTAGTTCAAAGAATTAAAAGAATCTTACAGGGTTTGTACAAAGAAAAGAGTTTTAGAGAATAATATGGAAAATATTATAATGCTATTATATAAATCAGTGGCATATCCTCACTTTGAATACTGTCTTCAAATTTGGTCACCTCATCCCTGAAAAAAGAAAGTAGAAATAGAACAAGTCCAGAGAATGGTAATAAAAATGATAAAAGTCGAAAGGATGGGAAATTTCTTGAGAAAAGAGAAAGAACATAAGCACCAGGTTGTCTCTCAAGAAAGATATATCCTCATGGAACATTCATAGATCTGGCACTTAGGGACATGGTTTAGTGTAGACTTGGCATTGTTAGGTTAGTGGTTGGACTTGATGATCTTAGAATCTTTAATGATTCTATGATACAAATCATATTGAAATGAATGAACCCTCTCCATAAACTTAGAACAAATGCTGTCGTCTCAGATAATTTAGAAAATGTCCTTGGACTCCAGCAGTTTTGGAAAGCTCTGGGACCTTTCATGAACCAGATATTTCAGGTGTCTTCCTCAGTGTACCCTGTTGTCTTAAGTAACTTTCAGCCACTGGAGGCCAATCTGACTCATGGAGAGTGGACAGGACACAGAGCTACATATTAGAAACACCAGTTTTCCTTAGTTAAATCATAGGATCATAGAGTGGTCAGGGCTGAACGGGACCTTAAAGATCATCTAATTCTGATCCAAATAGCATAAGCACAGATATCTTCCATTAGAGCAGGTTATTCAGAGTCCCATATAACCTGGCTTTGAACACTGCCAAGGGTGGGGTGTCCCACATCTCTGGGCACCCCAGTTATAGTTAAGAGTTTCATCCTAATATCTAATCTAAATCTATTCTTCTTCATCTTAAGGCCATTGCCCTTTGTCCTGTCACTGCATATACTTGTGAAAAGTCCTTTTCCAGGAATTGACAACACACCTAACTCATTTTTTGAGTCTAACTTTTAGAAGCTTCACTTTTCCCTGTACTTTTCTTCTGAAAGGCATAGGTGGTTAAGATGTACAAATCCATTGACTTCCTGGCAACTTTTTCAGTTAAATCACTCATCTCACTTGAAAATGTGCCATGTGTCTATTAAAACAGTCTCTGTCCCAAAGGACTTGTACAGTCTCCCTCACTTTGTGTGATGGGGTCCCCAGGCCTCGTCAGAGTTCTACTTAAGCATGACTATAACATAAATAACATTTTGTCCTCAAGATCTTTGAACTTAATTAGCAGCAAAGGAAAATATCTTTCCTATCCTGCAAGGTGAAGCAAAAAGGTATTGAATTTCAAATGGATGAAAGTAATTGCTTTTCCAAACAATGTACAGCTAATTAATAGAACTTGCTATCACATGGTTAGTACTGAGAGAAACAGCATCATATTTTTAAATAAGAAGTCATTTTTAGGCACAAAAGCAAATCTTCACACAAAGCTCAGGTTGGGTTAAATTCAGTAGAATGCATTATGCAGAAGATCAGATTAGATGATAATGATGGTTGCTCCTAGCCTTAAAAAAATCTGTGAGTTTTACTAGCTGCTACTATGCAATGATGTCTAATCATCCTAGTGGTTCATGTGGCAATCAATAGGCAATGTCAGGACAGCACCTTCACCCATGGTAAACCATCACACTGGTCCTTCAGAAGGTCAGGAAAGTCTAGGAGACTTTTCAAACTGTCTCATCTCTTTCTAGAGTGGGACAAATCCTTTCTCCTCCAGCTCTATATGGGAACCCTGGAGGCATCAGCCATACCCATGCTAGCATGGTGTCTCTTCAGCTCTGTCTGCAGGTCTGCAGGAAAAAGCAGACCAAGTCCGACAAAGTCTTGGGTGAAAAAGGTTTGGAGGAAGGTGAGGAAATCAAAAGGTCAATGGCTGCAATTAACTGTATATTTTGACCTGTTTGACAGCACACACTGGAGTCCCAGTGTCCCAGTACCCAAACCAGCATTCCTTCCATCCCCATCTAAACCCAGAACCACGCATGGGAACCTAGGGAAGCAGAAGATGAATCCTCAGGTGCCCATGGTTGAGTTGTATAACTGAACCTTGGAAGCGACAACATTCCCCATGGACAAGTGTGTTCTATGATGTTTCTGGCACTCTTTTCTACTTGAGATATCCTAAGCAGGGGGCAGAACCAGGAGATCTCATTTGTCCCTATTGCCTTATCTCATGTTACCTTACTGTGCTGGGGCAGGATAGATACCTGATTCATCTCTGAACTCTTAAGAATATGTTAATGCTGCCAAGGTATCAAGAGAATAGAGGCACTTTTTGCCATGACTGCACTTACCTACAACTTCAGTCATCTTGCAGGCTCCCCAACAAATCAAGGAGGATGTCTTCTAGTGAATAGCTGTGCTGGGGTCATTTCAGTTAAGGGAAGTTGTTTCAACCTTGTGGATTGAAAAGGTTATCTACTGGGAGATAAAGAAAACAAAAAAAATAAAAGGGGCAAATCACTAGTGTTTTTATACCACCAAGGTGTACTTCTGTATAAAGTCACAGAATACACAAAAAGTAAGCACAAAATGCTCACACAGTTGCTATTCCAGGATATTTGTAATGCCAAGCTAGATTGTAAATTATTTCTTTGGAGGGCAGAAAGCACAGTGGAAATAATGTATATTATTCATAAAAATGATTGTCCTGTTCACTTGTATACCTCTGCAATTTATTCTGTAACAGCTTTTTACTTCCAAGAAATCACTAGCTAATGACATCTCAAACTTAAAAAAATCCACTTATTCACAACCCTGCCCCTGAGGGAATTCCTGCGTATTATCAGAAATTTTTCCAAAGATCATTAACAGATATTACAAACCAATTGAAACTGAGTATTTTCTTTGCAAATTACTTTTAACTTTAGAGCTATTGAAAAAAGACATTGAGTGATTTAATTTACTTAATCTGTCTACGGATTGCAGCTATGTGCATATCCTGTGATTGCATTTCCAACAAAAAGCATATATAACTATCCCTAATAGGGATATTTTTCTAAATTATCGTACAAGATCAGTAAGATCTCTGCAGATATTAATGTTTACTTTTTCATTTAGAAAATTGCACTCAAAAAAGAAATAGGCATCTTTATTCTGTTGTTATTTTAGAAATAATAGCACACTATAATACTTATTTTACCTGCTATTTTAATTAAAACTCTGATAATCATCATATCCTTTGAGGATATGTCCTACTGATTTTTCTGAAAAATCACTGTACTTTCATTAGGCTGTGAAGACAGTGTTTTAGAAACACCTTACACAGCAATGAGTATACCAAAAGAGATCCTCTATCTTGCACCAATCCAAAACAGCAAGCTAATTCAGCAGTGGAGGGCTGGAGAATGTATCTAATTCTGTACCTCATTGCCTTAAACTCCTCCCAGAGAACCTTACATGTGTCAGTACCACTTCTGCAGGAAGTATGAAAAATCTCTTCGCCCATGAATATTTAGTATGCAGCTTCCTACCTAAGGTTCCTGCTCTCTCTGCAGATAAGAGATAAGGGCTCGAAGCTCCTGAAGCTTGGGTAGAGTTTGAAGTTATTGCCTTTGAATGACAGTGAACACAGCTGCTGTACTTTGTGTACTGCTTAGTCCTAATCATGTGTTACATGTGCTTTACCAGGACACTCTTGGTAGACATATGGGTGAAGCAGTAGATAGTTTGAGGAGGTGAATCAGGATGAACTGCTGGGAAGTTTAACTTAGCTGAGCTGGTGACCAACCCAAAGGCATGAGCAGAAAAAAGGTTTTAAATGTTTTAGAAGTTTCTTATCAAAAATGCAGGTGATGAAAAATGCAGGGGGTGTGTAGATTGAGAACCTGGACTTGGAAATCTATATCCCACATGAGTCTCAGCTGCGACCAAATATGGCTATTCAGGGAAGGAGCCAGATTTTTCACAGGAAATAAGTGCATAAACATATTTTCATATCTTGCTTTGAGTGGTGGGAGAAATGTGCAGGAAGGGTGACTGAGAATTTGCAGGTGGTAGCACCTTCCTTGGATAGTCTGCATCTTCCTGTCAGCTGGGTTAGAGGTCTGCAACCGGTCTAAAAAGTTCTCCATTCCCAGTACTACTGAACTCTCACTCTCTTGCTGTTTTCCTTTCCTGGGTTACAACAGAAGGATCTCACAATCAAAAGAATTTCTTTTTTTCACAGTGCATCAAAATACATGGGGTCATTTAAGTTAGGCAAATTTCCAAACTCTGTCAAGAGCTGAAAAAATTACTCCCTGAGCTACCTGTAAATATTAAGAAACTATAAATCTTTACGAAGCTCCCATGCCTATAGCTTGACAATTTGTTCCTGCCACCATCCTGTGGAGGTAGATAGGCATGAGAAAGAAGAGGAACTGGCTGCTACTGAGCAATTAATATCTGGACAGGTTGCTGGCCTGGTTTTAACCCACACTGCTCTCAGATAAATGCAAAGGGAGGATACCATGCCTTTTTTCCTTGATAAAATTGCAGCCTCTCTTCATGCTCTTCACTCACCCCCATGACCTGCTCAAGACACTTTTTTAGTCATGGTCCAAACCTCTAGTTTATAGCCATAATAGCACTGAGACTGTCAGTAGATGTCTCTGTGAAATCCAACTGCTTTTCAGGATCCCTTGCTTTTAGATGTGTTTCCCTTACCCTTCTGCCACACACTTGCAACTGGCATTACAGTGTCAGATCAGATGGCACACATGGAAAGCCAGAATCCCAACACATTTGTTAGTAGTTTTCGCTTCTCTTAGAAGTAATGTCTTGTGCATATCCAGCTTCAGGGACAAGTCAGTTCAGCACTCCATCCTCCCTGTCTTCCCTCCCTGCCGTCCCCCTCCCAGAAGTCTTGTGTTGTTTGAGCTTTACTACAACCACCTGCCTGGTGCTCTGGACTCCTTCTACTTGGAGACTGGTGACTAAAGCCACCAGTGTGCCTCTGTCAGGGGTAACCTGGACTTTCCACCTGCCAGCATTGGGCACTGTGCCATCAGCTGCCAAACTGGCACAGCTCCACTGGCTGCAGCAGCTGAGCGCTTCTGTTGTCACTCAACCCAGGACATATCCACGGAGTCTGATAACACATCTGCTAATTAATGCCAGTTGTGACCATTGGTCAGATCCTCAACTGGGTTAAATTAAAACGGGTCCATTTAAGCCTGTGACAATTAGCGGCAGCTTAGAGCTGACATGACAGTTTTCTCTATAATGTGAATATACATCTTGTTCAAAGGGAGTAAAACCCACCAACAATTTGCATAAAAACTACCAAATGATCAGAAAATGAGTGTTAGTAACTCCCATCTCAGGCCAAATTAAAATGGTGGCAAAGAAGTGATAGCCCTAGCTATGTTAACAAATCTCTGAGCTATCCAAGTTCTTTATATTAAAAATAATTAATAATAATATATGTGCTTCTGGACACATTCACCTTTCTGTAAAGAAAGCTAATGATCTGTCTTTTAAAAAACAGATTATCAGAAAATTTAAATGTGATTCTATTAACTTGTAAGCATAGTGTTTTACATTTTAACAATAGAACAAATCAAATCTATTCTTGAATTCAGTTTTTAAGACTTGTAAAGCAGCATCAGTAAGTGAAAAGGAACAGTTCAAGAATTTTCTTTGTATTTTGTTTCTGCCCTTTGTCAAAATTTTATTTCCACCCCGTTAGGTTGTACCACCAGTTCTCTCATCCATAACAAGCAGAGTTGTAGAAGATATTAAATCTTAAACAGAAGTAAGTAAGGTACTCCTGGAAATAAAGCAAAAGTTTGATAGGTTGTGTCAGAAGGAGCTGCGGTTATTATTATAATTTATTATTTGTTAAGCACTGACAATGTGCTCAGTTCTGCTGATTAAGTTTTTCTGAGCAAGTTCTACTGATTATCTTCTGAGGACAACACACTGTACTACAAAGAAGATATGTGACAGCTATCAAGAATTTTGCTTTCAAGACTCACTTAGCAAAACAATTACATGCCAGTTATGCAGGTTTTATGGAAAAAAAAGAGAGAAAATGCATAAACTGGGTAAATATCATTACTTTTGTGTTCACTAATTTTCCTATTCCAGATCTCTCACTTCACCACTCTCTGACAATCTCAAAGTTACAGTGAGATTTGAAGAAGATCTAAAGCCGCATCCCTGCTTATATTCAGATATAAGCATCATGTTATATTAGAGGCAAGCACACAGGCTGTATTGTTAGAATCTGTCTTTGGATCTGGGACTCGCTCCCCAGCAAGGGCAGAGATGGCTGAATGGGGCCAGCCTGAGACAGACAAAAATCAGAAAAACTTCAGACTCACACACAGATTTCCTTCATGCCACGAAGCAGATCAGACAGACCTAGCCTGATCTGACCTTGTGAAGACATTTGGGGTGCAGGTGCCTCAAGGGAGCCTTCTTATCCTTGCTAGGCTCTCAGGGCTGTTTCTCTGCCAGACCTGTTGTTAAGCTTCTCCACTCTGAGCTATAGGCACATTTTGCAGGGCATCTAGGAGCCAGGGATGTTGGGATTCTGCTGATCTAGAGGCACTGCAGATATTCTATTCCTGTGAACTTTGTGTCTGGTTTATATCTACTTTAGTATGTAAAGAAATCACAGTTTCTTCCTCCACCTTTACCCTCAGATCATTTATGTATAGTTTACCTCCAGGGTGGGAGATTCCCCAAAACAGGCATTTGATGGCAAAATAATGTCCATGCATCTGTGTATGCACAGCAAGAGACATGGCTGAGGACTGCTCTAAGAATCTCTGGCCAAATTTGCGTGTCAGGAGGGTGCCAAACAGTCATTGTCCCTTGCCCCAGCCCAGCAACACCTAGGCTTTCAAACCACAGCACTGCCAGGATTCCAGCTGTGCAGATGTTCTTAGAAGAAAAACTCAAAAACTCCCTTTTGTCTGCTTCTATCCTTTAGCCTGCACACTTCCCTAAATCCTGCCAGCATGCTTTTTTTTTTTTTTTTTTTTGGGTTTTTTTTTGTTTTCCCGTTTTTTTTTTTTTTTTTTTTTTGTGACTGACAGAGAGAAGTGAGTTCTTATATAAATCTTTTGTGTGAAGATCAAACTGTGTGCATGTAGAACTATTTTTTTTAAGGGAAAATCTGCCCTAAAATAATCATTCCATGTTATCCTCCCAGAGCGTCTGCACTGCCTTTTAAAATGCATCCAAGGCCACCCTCAAGACCAGACTCAACGCTGTCAGGTAGCAGGCTGCAGCTGAAGTCTCCGTGCATGCAAGAAGGGCAGAGCATGGGCAGCCCAGGGCAGGACCGGGGTCAGGGGCAATGCAGCTGGAAGGGACCGTAATCTGAGTTGCTCCTTGTAGACAATGTCAGCCTTTGTATCGATAGAAACTTGTGGGGCAACTCAGGAGCCGAGCTGGGTCATGTGAAAAAGGTGTTTCTTTACCTAGCCAGCTTGGAGTCCTCAAGCATCCAGCTGGCAGGCCCTGAGGTTTCAGTCAAATCTTGTAAGTTAACATTAGTTTACTAATAGGCCAAGGAGTAGAGGATTTGGTTGAGAAAATATACCCTTTCATTCACAAACTCAGAAAGCCTTGTGCTAGAGAGGAGAATCAGCAAAAATGATCAACTGATAACAGAACCATTGGGAAATTCTTTCTTAAAAAAGAAAATACTAAAGAAGATAGCCCCAAATGGCAGTACAACAGCAGTTTTAGAGTCAATTTCAGTGCTGTTTTGTGTTTCACTATTTACAATTTAATTACCAGTTAGAAAAATGATCGGGTATTAGGCATAGTGAAGCCCCCATGTGTGACACCAAGCAGTAATACAACTCACTGCAGCATTTTATCTTTGGGAAGCCTCCCTCTCTCCCTTTTTTACTATTTCTCTCCATCTTGCTTCTTTCTTATGCTCCCAATTTCCTTAAATACAATATAGTCAGTTTTACATCCAGCTCTAATTTTCCCAGAAGGGGCAGCCCTTAAAAAGCAGCACAAGTCCTTTTACTCAGGACCATAAAAATGGACTTGTGCTCCAGTGCAGCCATCTAATAGACAGATGAACGAATTCCATAAATATAAAACATTCTACCTGTGTCCATCCTCCAGCAAAGCTTTTACCAAAACTGGAACAAACCCTAATCTAGCCTTTATTAAAGTGGAGAAAAATCAACTTCCCTTCCCTCCCCCATTCATTCTCCACCATGTGATTTTCTAAATTTCAGGCAGGCCTGTGACCAAGAGCTGCAGGGCCAAAAGTGGCTGGATGTGCCATATTCCTGGCCCAAATGGAAGCAGGAAATACTAAACATCTTGCATGGAAGCCTGTTCCCATCAGGTTTATAGACCAGCTTTTTTCATCAAAAGCAGTGAGGATAGTACACAGTTCAGAAATGCATCCAAGCATATGGGAGTCTCTCTACACTAATCCTCCTTTTGAGCTTCATCCAGCACTAAATCAGAGCCACACCGGAGAGAGAAATAATGCAATAACTTGTGGAAAATACATGGCTCCTCTCTGTAAGCGTATGGAAAATCAAACATGACTCACTTTCCTCCTTAAAAATTGTTAGAGGAATATTAACAGCATAAAGCATGACAGAGACTGGAAAAGAACAAAAGTCAGATACCTTTTAAACTTGCCTGCCCTGGGACTATACATCCCCATGCACCATAGGCTACATGTGCAGGGCAGTCTTTGCTGAGACAGCACCAACAACCTTGGAAGAGTAACACGATAATGACACAGGTGGCAAAACTCATGAGAGAGGCTAAGAAAACCCCATTCTGCAGAGTTAACCTGCATCATGCTCACAGCCTTGCAATTGCAGCCACCACTCCAAGAGGTCCCTTGAGAGCATGACTGCTGGAATGCTGGGGAAGAAGGGCTGCATAATCTTATTTTCCCAGACAGAATACAGGCCTCTCTGTCTGAGGGAGAGAAAAGGCTTTGCTGAGCTCATCCGAGGACAAGAGGGCCCTATGGCTGCCCCAGGGCCCAAAGAGTGTGCTGTCACTGCTGCCTTGCACGTGGGAGCAGAACAGGCAGACTGGTGACACCCCACTCTCCATCCCAACCTCTGACTCCAGCTACTGAAAGCAAAAACAACAGAAAAAACAGTAAGAGGAGATCTACACCAGCTTCTCAAGATGCTGCAGCAGGGAAGTACAGGCTGACCAGGGCTTGAGCCCTTCATTCCTTTTTCCATATGTCAAAAGTAAAAAACAAATTTCAAACAAGCACAACCCTGATCCACAGGTTCCAAACACCACTCTCTGGACCTCAGACAAATGACAGAACGAAAGGGTTTTAACAGATCTTTCTTCAGGAGTGCTGATGTATTAGGGAGCTGAAAAAGAGCTGCCAGCTGACAAAATGACGTGGGTAGTTAAGGATACAAGTTCGGAAAGGGATTGGCTATGTAATTAGCAACAGGAAAAATAAATGCAGCTCCAAGCACGCAAGCAGGTACACGTGCAGAGCCAACTCAGAACTTGTAAACAGCCTATTGTTTCTGTACATAAGGACTTGCAAACAGCCTATTGTTTCCGTACATAAACATCTTCACACTAGAATTTTCTTGATCACATTTACTGCCTTCTCCTGATTAAAACTGAGAAAAATCCTTTTCCAATTTTTTTTCGAAGAGAAAGAAATCAGTATTTGACTCCTAGTTCTTGACTCCCTAGTTCTTGACCAGAATCTTGTTTGACATAACTCAGACTCACTATGATAATTATTTCTGTGAATAACATAATCATAGTTATCACAGAATTACAGAATCGCAGAATTGCTTAGGTTGGAAGGGATTTCAAAGGGATTTCATCTAGTCCAACCCCTCTGCCATGTGCAGGGACACCTTCCACTAGACCAGGTTGCTCAAAATCCCATCTAACTCAGCCTTAAACAATTCCAGGCATGGGGTACCCACAGCTTCTCCGGACAACCTGTTCCAGTGCCTCACCAGCTTCTTTCTGAAGGATTTCTTCCTAATATCTAATCTAAACATACCCTCTCTCGGTTTAAAACTAAATTGCCATCTACAAAGCAGAGCATCTTTACCGAAGCTTAAGATTTTCTCCCATATGCTATTTCTTTAGAACAACTTGTCTTCCTCTTTTTCTTTTTTTTTTTTCCCTTTTTTTTTCACAATATGCATCTGGTTTAAGGTGACTTTTTCTTTCTCAGCATATGGAGCTGAATGATTATGATGATTTAGATTTATTTTAAATCACAGCCTATTAAATGGAAAAATAAATGCTAATATGTTGATATGGTTTAGTTCTGAATGAACTATTGATATGAATGAGTAGTTTCTTCTATCATAATTACTCCTTATTAAATAAATATATTTTGAATTAGAGATCTTTGATTAAGAAATCACATTTTTGTCTGAAAATTGTTTCCCTAATGCTAGTATGAGAAATACATTACATTACTCTATGGATTTAAAAAAAAAAAAAAAAAAAAAAAAAAAAAGCTGGTGAAATTATTCAATTTTTTATCTTTTCCTTTTCTCTGTGAATTTGGCAGTGCTTTGTGCATATTCCCTTTCACTGCTTCTCTCCTCTAATCAGTTAAGTGAGGCTCTTTCCCCTCTGTTGTTTGTGTGGATCTGTCACATAGCACCTAGAGACAGAAAAAAAACATTTTAAATAGGAAAATGCAAAACACAAAAACTAAAGGATTGAGGATCAGATACCTGAAACTCCTCTCAACATTTTCTTTCAAGCTGAGCACGTTTCAGATTAATGGTGACTCTTTAACATAAATAATGATCTAATGAAATAAATATGAAATTGAAAAAATCATAAAAAGAATTTTACATTTAAGAATGCCATCTGTGTAACACTTAGCCTAACAATGAAATCATTTCAGTGCCAAAACAGCTCACTCTGCTTCCCGCACAAGTTACAGGAGAGGGTAATGGCTTTGCAAAATGGCATAAAAGTCTGAGTTCAATCACAGAAGGAACACCTGGGTTCGAACTCACTCCACTTCACACAGACAATGGATCTCACACATGAGTTTCAAACTCACCCTTGCTCATGTTTCCACCTCGAGTCATCACAAATTTTTCACAAAGCGGACGATTTTTATTGCAAGGAAACTTAGATATCAGAGGAGAAGATTTTGTGGGTCAGTGTGAGAGGATCTTGCAACAACTATTATATTGATTCTCTGCTTTCCAGCTGTGGAATCCAGAGTCAATATTGTCTGACTGAAGTGCACAGGACTCAAAAACAAGATCCTGTTTAAGTATATCTGTGGCAAGAGAAACTCCTTCATAATGCACTTAGGAGTTAACACCAGATCACTTATCAGTTTTTAGGACCAGTGTCTTAAGCTACGGGTCTGTCTGGGCACACACTGGAAGCTCTGTGTCACAGAATGGAGATGCTGTTTCTGTGAACAGGGAAGCCAAGTTCTTGCCATGTGCAAGGCGGCACAGCAGAGCCATGCAGAACACAATGGAGATTGTTTGTTTATACCAGCCAAAGAGAAGAGAACATATTTGTTTTGAGTGAGCTGTGTTAGAATACATATTGTTGTATATGCCCAGGCCTCATTACACCATGCTAGTCTTCAATATGGATCAGATCCTAAAACTGCTCGACATACTGAAATAAATGTGAGTTCTACCCACAGAACATCTCCAGACTTAGGCCTCATGTCTGTCAATGTCATCTCAAAAAAACAAATGTTCAAAGAAGAAAAACAACAAAAGTATCTTAGAGACTGTGGAGGATGCTCACGTGTGGTAGATGCCATTCAAGGGTATGCTAGGGAACTACTTGGAGAGAGAGAAATCCACATACCAAGACTGGAGAAAAGAGTGGGCCTGAAAAAAAGGAGAAAGAATTAAGTTTCACTGAAAGAAATATTTCTTATTTGTATCTCAGAAGTTACTCTGAAAGCAAAAGAAAATTCTTTCTTCACATCAGCAATGAGGCCACACTAACATCTCCCCAGGCATAGGTGGCCACAGCTCAAATTTTGCTTAAAGATATAACCGTGAGGGCATTCACAGAGGAAGAGTTAAAGTGCTATTCAATAAGCAACCTGAAGTGCTGTATGCTGTATTCATATAAGGAAAGGTATGAGCCAAGGGAGAGAGATGTTCAGCTACAATCAAAGAGGATCTAAGCCTTACTGAGCGCTCACATGACAGTTGGGATCATTTCGATCCCTTCCAATGAAGATAAAATAGCATCAAAAGCAGAGAGGTTTTTTTTTCCTTCTTTTAAGGATGAGAACACAACATCATTAGTCAAATTTACTCTGAACTTCCACCTCCTCATGTTGATTTGTACTCAGGTTCAGTAAACATATCTTTCCATCAAGGTAAATAAATGTAAAAGCCCATCAGTAACTTAATTGCTTAAGGATGGATGCAGTGTGGGGTGTAACACTGTTTCTGACTACACTGTTGATGTTAACGACCTCTCAAAAACACCTATTATACAGCTTGGCAGTAAAAAAAAATCTGTTCCTTCTTGAAAACCTGCTTATAAAATTTCAACCATTTTTTCCTGATGTTGGGGAGGGGGTGGAAACCCCTGAGGACAATTTTTCGGGTGGACTGATTTAAAATGGAGTTTATTCATATAAGATGCCATCCTTTGTGGGTCTGCATGGCCCAGGGAAATTAGGCTCGAGAGCAGTGAGGAGTCCACAGTGAGGGCAAAAGTTAAACAGCCTGGGAAAAACATCTCCAAATTAAAATGCCTATGGTCCTGAGTGGGAGCATTTGCTGGGAAGGGTGGAGGGCTCAGTCCACAGATGTCAGGCAGGAGCCTGATCCTGCATGCATAGCACACACCTAGGGACACCTGAGAATGTGCTCTCCTCCTCTGTCTTTGCACACCTAGAGCCCTGGATTGACGACCCATGGGAGAAAGCAGTTGTTCCCATTAAAACCAAGCCGTTTAATGGAGGCAAAGGCAAAATCAGCTCTCCAGTGAGAGAACGGTGAGGGAGGAGAGTATGCCAAGCATCTGAGAGTGAAATCTGGCTCACGGTGGGCAGGCAGGCACAGTGCAGAGGCACAGCTGCCAGCCTGACATGATGGATCAGAAAAGCTACTAAGGAGCTGTGAGAGTCCAAGCAATTGAAACAAAGGAAAACATGAAAAGGCAATAGGTCAGACCTTCTTTGCAATCTATCAATTAAACAAGTATCCACTTCCAAAGGAGTATGATGTCCTAAACAGTAGACATCCCAGCAAGTGATTGCTACTGTGATGGAGGGACAGGCTTACCAAAAGGAATTAATAATAATAATTACTAGTAGTGCTAATAATTTAGTTGAAGTTGTTCTTTAGTGAACCCCTCTGAGGAAATAACATGGTTGGGCATTTTGGCTTAATTCTGTAGTCCCATACCAGCTTTACTCAGCCTGTTGGAAAACAAAGGTGTGTTCAAATCTGTCCATTACATGGGAGATTTTGTTCCAAAATCTTGCCTTCCTTCAGTTAGGCAGCAGTGGTGAGTACCACAGCATTGGCTTCAGCTGCTTTCTCCAAAACCCTGAAGCTTTCAGAAACATTCATTTCTGCTGGCATCACTCAACAGTTCATTGTTAGGATTTGTTCTCATTGGCATGCATGAACTGAGACTGATGTACGGGGTGATCCAGAGTGACAGCCTTCAGCCCCAAAAGTGAATACCTGCTTCCCTTAGAGTCCAGGGACTCACACTTGACTCAGAAGGATATATGCAAAAATTATCTTTCCTCTCTCATTTGCTCGTGTTAAGGCTAAGTGTGTTCAGCCAAATTAGCAATCAGACAAACTGTGCATGCAGAAATCTGCACTTGTACAAACTGTGCATTTTTTTGTAACATTCCAAGATTAAATATCTTGACAAAAGATGAAAACCCTTTAACAAATCTGCCTCTAGAGAAAAGTAACATTTTTTATTCCATTTACTGTCAAACGACATATAGTTGAACACAGTCCTATAGGTTGATTTGTTGCTTTAAATAATGTCACTAACATCCAGATATCAATGTGATGGTGCAGAAAAAAGAGTTCATATTGAACTAGATTCAATTACAGACCTAGAAACTGAAATTAAGTCTGATGCTACATGCTTAATTCATGTTTGTGTGACTGAGAAAGGGAGTATCTGGTTTACCTTGAATTTCCTGCCTTCGTGTGGTGAAAACATGACCCATCGCATTAATTAAAAAATAGTTTTCAAATGTAACTTAAGTGGTATTGCACTGGCAGAAGGAGACAAACACCTTTTTGTCCTTGACATGTTATGTGATATAAAGGAAGCTGTTCAATAGCTTTTTCCTCTAGTACAAGGTAGGTCTTAAAATTCTCACTGAAGAACAGGAAAAAAGATATGATGACACCTCACAATGAGAAGCCTAAGACTGTGCTTTACTTTTAAAAAAAATTTAAGCATTTATTCCTCAAAACCCATAAGCCTTTTCTGACTACACTGTTTAAATAGGTACCTATAGGTCGTTATCACATATTTTATGCAAGTCTATATTTATCTAATTTGAGTATTATACCCAGGTTGGTATTTTCATGTTTAATACCCCAAAATACCATATCATAGCAATGGACTTTCAACCAGCACACATTTGACTACTGATTTCACATATGCGGCTGGGACTAATTTTTCTCCTAATATGGTGATGGCACAGGCACTATTTAAATGATTCCTGAGCCTTGTAAATATACACCAGATGTATCTTTTGTAAATGTTACATTTTTCAACATCTCAGCATTTGTGAATAGTTGAAAGCGGTGCCAGCCATGCTTTAATGGGGCACAGAAGCGTACTGCATTCAAAAAAATGGCACACCATTGCAATAGTCAAAATTACAAGTGCTGTCAAAAAGCTACATTTTTCCTTTATTGATTAGCACCAGGTAATACAGTGCTTCATATTGTATTTTCATGCATGCCTCTTTCAGCTGACAATATTTCCCTGCACATGGGTAACACAGAGAGGGATGGGGAACTTCCAGGGCTGCACTGGAGAAGGAAAAGGGCAGAGTGGCGTGGAGAGCCACGTGTTCATCACCTCAGCCACTATGATGGTCAGAGGTGGAGGCAGAAGGGCTGTGGGAGCTACCACTCCCACAGCCACGGTCACAACTCAGGGCCATAGGGACGGTCCCACCATCCCAAAGCTGGGGAGAGAACAAAGCTCACCTTTCCCACAGGTACTGATGCTGTTTAAAGCTACAATACATTTTCCTGCAGCTTAGGCTGCTGCTGCTTGGTCCTCCCTCGTTGCAGAGGTAACTCAGCACCAGTGAGAAGTATGTTCCATTAGGGACCTCTTCGTGCGCACAGGGTGAATTCAGGTGTAAGAAAAGTCAACTCCTGGGCTTTTCCAGACCTCTCTTTTTCCCTAAGCTTTTCCTGGGTTTCCTGTGTTGTTGTTGTTGTAGAAATCTCACAGAACAACCAGGAGCACTTGTGTAACAGGTTATGGGAAATGTGCTCTCAGCACCTTCTGCCTCCTGGCACTTGCCCTACTCATCACCACCATATCCAGGCTGCCCTCATAGTCTCCTTGTTAGTGCCAGGCAGTAAAAGGAGCTGTCAGAAACCAGCCATCACCTTTGCCTAAAAATGCACGTTTTTGTAGGATTGGTCCCCCAACTCTCCCACAGATAAGAGGAAAAACTTTTATAATATTGGACAATTACTCTTATTTGCAAGGCAGAGTGCTTTTGCTCAGTGAATTTTTTGCTGGAATTGCACCATGCGACTCAATTCAGCAAATCAGCTAAAATCAGAGCTAGGTGACACAGGACAATAAACTTAGAGGGAATGGACTAGACATAATGCCCCACTACAAGTATTATTTCCAAGTTCACAGGCTTGCAAATTAAAATGTCCCTGGATCACTGCCATAAAAAAGAACATTAAAAATCAGGGGAAGAGGTCTGGGCATCTGTTAGAAGCATCTAATATATACCAAATGTGTATGCTGAGCTTCTTAGATATATGCATTGCTGAAATATAGCCTATGATTAATGTAAAAGCAGAAATATTTTAATTGTATTTTTCCATTTGATATTCAAATGAAAAAAATATATCTTATTAAACACAACACTTGGCTTTGCTATTTTAATAAAAAATAAGTTGTTGAAGAAAAGAAAAGCAAAACTACTGATTCCTTTCCTTATGATGATCAAATGAGCCTTTCATGTTTGTATCTTATACTTCACTTTTTAGCATTTTGAGGCAAATAGCAGATATCAAAACTTAGTAAATAATCAAAGACTTATTCAGTTTTCCAAACTGTCATGCTGCTTATCTTGTAATAACTGATCTCTTAGGTAGCATAAGCTATTTAATTGCTACTGAAGATTATTTGAATGAAAAAAGAGACGACATTCTCCCTTACCCCTCAAAAAGACAAAACTATATTCTTCAAAAAGACACATGCCAACAGATAGATTCTGATCTCTTCTACACATGCACAAGTGCGGGAGCTAATTTTACAAGATTTGATAGGAGCTGTGTGTCTGAGATTACACTCTGTCCTCCAGACTGCACATTCCACATGGAAAATGACTTAATTTGGAAATAAATTTTTCTGCTGATAAATCCAGGCTCTCAAGTCTCTGGGCATCCAAAGAACCAAACCTATTAAATTATTGTAAAAAAAACAGCTACTGCATTTTAAAGGGACTTTTTACAGTGTTGGCAA
Source organism: Sylvia atricapilla (assembly GCF_009819655.1). Classification (NCBI taxonomy): domain Eukaryota; kingdom Metazoa; phylum Chordata; class Aves; order Passeriformes; family Sylviidae; genus Sylvia; species Sylvia atricapilla. Next base: position 86,931,196 of record NC_089141.1, read on the forward strand.
AGTGCGTATTCATGTATCCCCCCTGACATGATAGACTGTAATGGCTCCAGTCTGTCATGTCAACCATCTGCATATTAAACAGTCCCTAAGTACACATTGACACAGCAGACCCTAATAGCTCTGAAGCCGTAACAATCTATTGAGTCAATAATATGCATGTTAAAGAGCATCTCCTCTACTTCCATCAATATCTTTTATCTTTTCCTTAATTTGTATCTTCTTTTTATATGTATATTCAGAGTTAAAGTTTTAGGAACCTTTATCCTTTAATGTGCTGCCACAGATGTGAAACATGTGGAACAGAGAGGCACACGCAGTAGCAAAATCCTTCCCTAGTATTGGGGCCAGACCTTAAAATAAGAACTGTAATATTTTTACACTGACAGCACACATTCTTCAAGATAAGGTGGAAATAGCCCCTCTTTTCTGCTGGGCTGGACCAGTGACAGTGAAAAGCCCGGGAAAGGCTCCTGATGATTTCACGGGCTTTGGATGGAGCCCAGTGTGATGATACTAATTTCCTATTATGCATTTCCTTCTAATTAAATGAAATAGGTCACAGGGGGAAAATGAAACAAAAGACAAATGTATTTACTTACAGTAATATCAACCCCCCAAAAACGGCAATCAAAAACAAGAGAAAAGATAATACAAAACATACTGTCTCTTCATTAACTTGAAATTATGTGTGTTACCACAGTCTTAATTCATTCCTGTGTGATCTTGGGATCTTTTATACCACGGAAGAGGGAGACTGTTATTTAAGCATATGAAAATGGAGACTTAACTTCTTTTGTCTAGATAACTGGAGAGAAAAAAATCTAATTTTCTTTTGTTCAACTTCACCATACCATGCTGCAATCCTCTCGCTCCCTCATCACAGGACTTTCCCATCTTATTCCAATCTACTTACTCTCTGAAAGTATCACAATTTAGCTTACACAAAGCGAAACCAAAGTGCAATTTGTGTTTCCAAAATGTAGACCCGAGGACAGGGAGGTCACTTGACCCTATCAGCAGATCTTAGGTGTCCTAACTTCCCTTCTCCTTTCCATTAATTTGATACCAATGTATCTTTGATGCACATAGGGATATATTCCAGCATATTCTTGATTAACTTTCACTCCAGTGAGGGCAGAAGCATGGTACTCTCCCTCTTGCTTTCCAGGAGTGTGCAGTTATCCTACCCCTGCCTAACACTGTTCCATGTCCCCAAGGCACACCAGACCAGATCATTTACTTCTGTGCCTCATTCAACACAGCATCTCCCAACTTCATGAGAAGCTCTGAAGGCACCTGCCTTCTATTAAGTCCTTGGCAACATCTTGTAGCCAAGAGGCTTTTCTTCCAATGCAATGGCAGGGAAGTGGATCAGATGCCCACATGCATGCCCAAGGGATTTGCCCAGCCATGGGGCAGGTCCTCAAAATCTCAAACTAGTGTATAAACTTCATCTTATATGTGTTGCCTATCTACTGTGTGTCTTATCAGGGCAGGATTTCTAAATGATGGATAATACAGTACTCAAAAAAGCCACAGTAGTCACCACTTGACCTTTTTCATTGAAGATCTAGCAAGCAGATTTAGTTTTGGGCAGGAAGTTTTTCTTCCTAAATGAAAAAATGCTATTGAGAAAAAACCTAAACAAATGAACAAAACCTAAAGAATTGGTGCCATCAAAAAAAAAAAAAAAAAAAAAAAAAAAAAAAAGGTCACTGAAAGGTCTGCTATGTTGCCTGTATTTCCTTTATCTGAGGGAGGCAGCCCCAGTGTATCTCTGGAAGCACTTGCTCCTGACAGAAATGGTTCACTGTCAACTCCTTTCTGTGATGCTGCAGTTCATCACCAAATTATAGATGAAGCGCAGTCCTCTCTCTACATTATTATGGGTACAGCCATGTCCATTTGAGGAAAATAGGTCCTCTTTGGACCTCCTGCAGCAGCTCTCTTGCTATTCACTCTGGTATTTGCTGTGCAGCTACTCAAGAGCCCCAACCAGTCCTGCCCTGGTGAAAGTAGGAACATCACACAGCAACCACACAGCAGGTGTGGATCATTTATAACATCCCTCGCTCCTCTGGCAGTTCTGTTTGTGCCCAATGAGCCTTGTAGGCTTCCTGGAACTTAACAAAATTACCAGGCAATGGCAAAGAAGGACAGGAGGAGGGCTGCTGACCCCACAGCCAGAGTCCTTAGGCAAAAAACCTCTGCACCAAGGATTACTGGCGTGTCACACTCATTCTGGATGGCCAGTGCTTCTGGGAATTTTTCCACTGATTTAAGTGGATAGGTCACCCAGCCCAACTTTGTGGACTTAGAGCAACCGATACCTGCCACCAAGTGAAAGAAGAGCCACCAGCCTTGGTCCATAAATGAGGGAGGCAAGGGAAATGAAGGGAGGGCAAGTGAAAGAAACATAATGCTGTAGGTGAAGTGCTCCATGTTCCCCCAGCAACCTTCTTGTGTGTGCCATGAATGTAAGGTGGGCTTGCTTCCTGCTGCCTTGTCCCCCTCCCGCATATCCTGTTCCATGCCTAGCTGCAGCTGAGCCTACCCCAGGCTGGCCTGACCCTGAATGGAAAAATTCCCAATTACTTCAGTGAAGAAGGCTGTGTATCCTCAGGCAAATGCGGGAGAGCAAAATTTGGGTAAGGCTATGATTTCACTGCCTGTGTGCATAGGATGTCTCCTTTCCTACACAGAGGAAAGCTGGCCACTCTTCCCACTTTTTTGGTTCTCAGTGTTCATCACTGCACCTGGAGTTATCTCCCATTTACCAAGGAGTTGATTTAAGTGTCTGACTCAGTCACATATGTTTGGCTCCCTTATTCAGAGTAAGATTTGGCCTACTAGCTGTGAAAACAGCTTATATCACATGTGCTGCAAAACCTAGCCAGAACAGGCTGAATAAAGGATGAAGTTTAATCATGGAAATGTTGACCTACAAATAGAGAACAAAATGTTAAACCACATGGTATAGGGTGCTGCATGCCCCAAATATCAAGGAGAGGAAAGAAGAATTGAACACATTTGGAAAGTAAAGCTTACTGTTTGGGGTTTGGTTGGGGGTTTTTTTTATACTTTTTCTTTCTGCGTATTCGGAGAGTCAGACCCACACTGTTCCCGCTCGCGATGACACCCTGGCATCCGAAGAACAACATGACACCCACCACAAAATGCTGCTGTTGGCTGGCGCCATCTAAAGCAGCAAGGTTTGGTGAGGGAGGTGAGACTGCCAAAGGCGGGCAAGTGGGGGTGTCACAGTGAGTGGGACCCAGCCGCCAGCATGACTCTAGTCTATGGGACCTGTACAAAATAGGGAAAGGTAAATGTGATGAGGATTAAGACTCCTTTCATCCTGTGTCCCTAAAGACTAGTCCTGGCTTACCCCTTACAGCTGGTGGGTGGGGGGATGTTGTCATTATTTACATACCATCTTTCAGCTGGGACATCCTCACCTTTGTGTGTTTCACACAAAGAAGAGCAATGTTTCTGGGAGAGGGTCCATTTCCATTTTTAATCACAGCCATCACACAAACAGTTCATCTCACATGATGGGAAAACTTTCTCATAGGCTTTATTTAATGTAATTTTGGGTGTTGCAAAGGATAAAGAATAAATTTTTTAATCAGTCATCTTGCTTTCAATGACTTGTCGGCTTTGTCTTTATGTACACTACATTTTACACAAATGTAGTTAACAGCAGCCGGCCAGGCCTTACTGACTGACAACTGTTCTTTACAGGATTTCTATGTGCCAAGGAGCTGGACAGTAATATCCATTTGGTATTCATGGAAAGTACTTGCAGAACAATAATGACAATAATTGCTTCTGATTCTTGTGTTTACAACACTGCCAAAGTATCATTAGAGCCTTATTTATAGATAATAATGCTTATTAATCACACATATTTGAATTTTGGAATGTATTAGATTAATATTTTTTGTAACTTGGTTCTGTACTAATGCTATGAAAAGCACTTTCTGAATGCAGCCCACTGGGAAGTGCTTGCCTTGGTAAAGTAAAAGCATCCAAGCCATCTGCAGGTGAGGGACAAAGGCCATACCTCTTCCTCAGCAGGCACACACCAAAGCCGGACACGCCAGTTCCAAAAGCAGCTCCTTTGGATTAAAATCAGGGGCAGACGCCTGAAAAAAAATACCATTGAAAGGTGTGATAGTAGTGTTGTTCTTGAGCTTGCTTTTTGATGCTCTATGAAAAGGTTTGGTTTTGACTGCTTTATAAAGAAACCGGGTTTGGAAGGTGAGGAATAGATCCATCTATCATTTCACTCTCTAACAGCCCATTCTACCCCATGGGTGAATTTAGCCTGGACTTCAGGGTTCCTTATCAGTCAAGAGGTTGGCAATGAGAAATATACTACAAAAAATGCTCCTAATTTTAGTTATTAAAAAAATTCCAGCTTTTCTATATCAACATCTACAATTCAATATCATGCTAAAAGGAAAATAGGTTTTTTTTTAAAAAAGACGTTACAGAAGTGAAAGCGCCATGCAAATCTAAATACCAATTGCCCTATATTCATATTCTCCTTTGTTTCACTGTAGCCTATTACAATGGTGAAAAATACACCAAAGCAACTGCCGGACCAAACTCTCCCATTTTTAGTGTGTGGCCAGCTCCATAAATTTGTGTTTAAATAAATTAAGTCCAGAAGAGTGTGGAATGTTGTATTCTTATTATTATTACGGTTTTTGAGATAGTTCTTCAAGCAAATTTGCAGAGGCTCTGTCAGTTTAGAGATGACATTTCCATCTGTTTGGTTGGGTTTTTTTTCCTTTTTACCCACTGCTGCTGTAATATAACTAACATCAGAAAGTAGACAAACTAGGAACCGGGGAGCGAGTGTTGTATTTTATTCTGTGTGTCCATTTTGTGGTTTTTTCATGGTGCTCCCTGCACAGTGAGGATAACCTGTTGCTAAGTGTCACAGCCCTATTGTCTCCAGGGATCTTCTACAGTGGCAGAAAAAAAAAAAAAAAGAAATAATTAAAATGCAGAAGCTTTAAATTGTGAAGAACCCTTGTGGCTTTACTGCAACTCCCCCAAGCTGCCCCTAGCTGATATGTTTTAACAGACAAAATTACAAAGTGATGTTGCCCCTTTAAAATGTGTTTCACCTATTAATATTCCAGTGTGCTTTGCTTACTGTGTTTAGAAAATGCCAGTATTGAGGTTTCCCAGGAATTTCAAATCTATCAAGACAGCCAGCGCTGAACACAGCCCAATTGTTTCTAAATGAAGTGAGGATTCAAAATTTTTAAAATCCTAATAGAGAGATTAGAGATGAAAACGAAGTGCAAAGTTGGCGTCGGGATGCAGAGGGAAGCCCCATCCTTATGGGTTCCACACGACAAAGCGGTGCACCCCTCCCATCGCAGAGACCACAGCTCCTGCTGGGGGCTGTGGGGCCAGCTTGTCCTGGGCATTGCTGGGAGGAGGGTCATGGCTTCAACCACCACTTGCAGACAAAGGAATTATTCCCCGAGAGTGGGTACAGGGGGTGCACAGAGCTTTGGATTGGGCTCCTCTCCCAGTTGCAGCTCAGTACCATCCAGCCAAAACTGATCCCAAAACTTGACAGTGCTGCACTGAGGGGACTTCGGTCAATAACTAGTCATTGGTTTTGGTTCTTCTGCTAGTTCTCTTCTGAAAAGAAAACTCATAGCCCCAGGTGCACACAACCTGCTACAGCATTCACTGGCACAGAAGTGTGTACAGATACTCTCCTCCTCCTGGCCATTGGTGGCTCCTTGAAAAGTTTGCTATATTTTCCTTGGGTTTCAGAATGTTGCAGTGCAAAAAGCTATCCCTCAAACAGGTGTTTGAAATCTGCATCTTTTTCTTTCCTAATAGTAATAAAAATAGCTGAAAGAATTCAATACGAGGATCCTAATTTCAGAAAGACAAATCAGCAGCATGTAAAATCATAATTCACCCTCTGCAGATTACAGACTTCTTATTTGCTTAACTGAGTAGAGAACAATAATTTCTATTGTTCCTGTCTGTTTTTTTGTTCAGGGCAGTAGTGGTTTAATAATATTTTTTACCTCTTAGAAGAAAATGGTAAAGAAAACAGTACCACATGAGGTATGTTTGCATTTTATATACATATGGCTAAATCCACAGAAAGATAAAAACAGACACTTTCCGCTATAGAATTTTACCATTTATTACAGTCAGAGATACACAAGTCGGATTTCCATGTCAACACTTGACTTTCTAAAGAAAAATGGGCACTTTTTTTTAATACTGTGTTTTCACATTTCTCATCGAAGTCAAAAGAAGGAGTAAATGCCCAATGCCCTTGAAAAATAGTCACTTTCCCACAATATCCCTTTTTTGTGCCTGTAGGAATCCTCAGCATGAAAAAGCCATCCTTCTTGCACAAAATAAGTAGATGACCCTACAAACACTGTTCACATCCACCAGAAATTCCAGCATGAGTCAGGGTATGCAAAATCAAGTCTCAAGCAAAAGCCAAGCAACCAAACAGCAAAATCACCCTCCTAACATCGAGTGCAGTTACTACAAGTTACATTTTTGGATTTGCAGATACGGGATACGAAAATCAAGACAGAAAAGTTTTGACTGGCTTGTTCACTAAGCATATCTCAGTGGTCACAAATGATTAAAAAGGAAAATTCAACTGGAAAATTCTAAACATAGAAGAAGTTTCATAAGTGTCCTTTTGTAGTACCATTTTATTTGCTGTATTTCTCACTAGAACAATATTTGTCTGCCTATATTTAACATTGGGTTTATTGTCAAATAATTCTTCTTTTTGTTATTGGATTGCACAATTATTGTGTATTTACTACTCCAGATTCGTATCATGAACATTTTTCTTCCTTAGTTTTATATCATATATAACAACTAAAGATGGAATTTGTAGCTTCCCATTGCCTTCATAGAATTGTAAGACAAGGAGGAATAAAAATAAAAACATACCTTTTCATCAAGTAGTCTGCTAACCAATAGAAGAAAAAATAAGCTTTGTGTATTTCTAAATAGTCCTCTAGGAGTCTTATACTTGTACTATGTGCTATATATCATATGGTTTCTCCCCCTGTTATGACATCTCTGATTACTTTAAAAAAACTCGCAAAAATGTTGAGGTACAAACCTTTGTATGGAATACTTTTAGTACGCTTTTTATTCTGACAAGATTAATAATTATCCTATAAGCATGACACAGTGTTTTAAAATGTTTTTTTCTGCTATGAGTTAGGATTGTGCACATAAATGTGGAAAGAAAGGTTATTTCACAGCAGAGAAATGCATATTTAATTAAACTGTGATTAAATGGTAAAACTGTTTAAAAAGGAAAAGCATGGGGTTTTTTCTCATCAAAGTTATTCTGAATTTAAAATACCCATAGCAACTTTCCAAAGGACACTGGGCATTTGTAATGAAAACACAAGCTACTAAAATTAATGGGAGATAATTGAGAGAACCATTGCAAATGTCCCAGGGCTTTAGCCAAACCGGACTTGTGTAGCAAGTGACAATTGTCTCCCTTCCCCACCATCACCACCCTGTCTTCTTCTGTGGCACCTGCAACTAACTCATAGTGGGAGCAACTGGCAGTGTGGGAACCAGTCTATGGACCAACCAGACTTCTGCTGTCTTTCAACAAGACACCTCACAAGTGCTGACAGTCCTCATGGCAGCTTAAAAGCACAGAGCTGCCCTTTCCACTAAGCTCATACGCATCCAGCATTTCCCATCAATGCAAAGACATGGGCATGGGGATTTTTTGATCGTCCAAAATGCCCAGTAATGTGTGTCCTACGTATCAGTTTGTAGTGACCACAATTATTGCTGGCCTGATTCACCAGTCCAAGTGTGTAGGATGCAACCCTTAGATAGCTGAGGCATAAGCACAAGATCAATGTGGCCCTTAGACCTAACTCCATTCACATCGAATAAATGGAAAAATAATCTCTCCACTGATATTAGGGTCTAATGGAGATACTTCAGGTAGCAGAATTAGAGCTAGATCCTGCTCATTCCAATCAAACAAAACTCCACGTGGCTTCAACGACTGGGACAAGCAAGTTTTGGCCCATCCTGAGGAGCACAGGTTTGGCTTCTAGAGGCTGAGCTGTACCTGCTTGTTGGAGAAGAACAGTGAAATACTGGAACCAATAGACTTTGAACTAAGGAGACGACCAAGGGTAACACCTTGTCCACACTTAAACGGATGGCAAGGCAAGCAGTGGCATCCAGTTTGCCTGAGCTTTAGTACTGGGCTTTGACCATGGTCAAGCCTTTTTACTAACTTTACTTGAAGGAGTAATTTTAAAATAATCTAATGCCAAGTGCCAGAGGGCTCATTTTTTCACAACATTAAACTGAATCATATCAACTCCCATTTTAAATATAAAATATGGTTGCATTACTTGACTTCATACTTTTTATAAAGGTCCCATTGTGGCGGGGTTTCACAAGGTATAAAAGCCCATGCAGGTATTATGGGCCATATCAGTCCATTTTATCTAATTAATCATCTACTTTTAAATGTTTTTCTTGTATCATAGTAGAAAAATAAAATAAATGTTCTTTTTTATCATTTCCAAAATTAAATTCATATGCCATAATGACCATATTTCATGTGCAAAATAACAAGATATGCTTACATCCCTAACTTCCCTTCTTTAGTGAGTTGCTTCATTTGTAAAACATTGCATATAAGATTAGAACCTAAAATGAATTACTTGGTTTTTCTTGATATGAAATCTTGTTTAAGTTCACAGCAATTTTAAATATGATACATTTAAAATATTAATATTTCCCATATATTATTCACTAACTTTCAGGTTTCATCTCAAGTTAGTGGCACTTCATATTTCAAAGGAAGAACTGTTTCTTTTTTTCAGTACTAATGTTCTATTAATTCACTTTGTAATATCATTCTGGTTCAGACAAATAAAATTGCACTAAATTGCTTATGCCAAAAATCATGCTAAAGTTGTTGGCACCATATAAAATTCCATATTCCATTACTATTTTATAAGTATTTTATCTCAGTGGCATCTTTTTAGGCATAATTCATAGTCCCTTTTAGTTAGTTCTAGAAGGGCAAATACACATAGAGGGATTTTTATGCTGAGATGGGGGTGTATGTAGGTATTCACAGTAAAGTCTGTAACTAAAGTGACTTTGCAATGTACCAGATACAAACTCCCTATGAACTGCCTTAACAGCTTTTACCTTAATAGCTTTTCCTTTATGAATATTTTTTTTACTTTGGGCAGTTTTCTCTTCCAGCATGTTTTTTTATCACACACATGTATAAACACATATGTACATACACACATACATTTCTGAAAAATAAATTTGTGTGCGTACAGAAATACTTGAACGGCCTCATATGCATATTATGCAACATATGCCATTCATGTAATCACTACATACAAAAAAAAATTCATTTTATAGATACAAATAAAATATGGAAAAGAAGTCCTTAAAGGATCCCTAAAGGCCTCAACATAGATGGATTCGTCATCACATCCAAAGAACTGAAAGAACCATGGATATAAATCAATCTTTTTCTATGTCCATTTATATTTTATACTTTTTACATAAAGTCCACGAGGCCACATAGCTATTTGCAGAGATGTAGAGGAAAGTTACACCTAGATAAACTGAAAACTCTTTAAAGAGTAAAGCAATATCTAATCCTATGAAATGCCTTGCTGGAGTGAAATAATTACTAAATGCTGGAGCAAGAGTAGCAAACAGCAATAAAATCACCAGTAAATAGATGGGAAGAACTATAAATACACTTCAGTATTTGTATAGTTGTCTTTCTCTGACTGTCATCAAAATCAGATGTTCAGGAGGCAGAAATCCAACTCCAAGGAATGGAGATTAATACATATATATATATGAATATATAGTCTGTGACTAAGTTTGCAACGTTGTTAATAATGTATGCTCCTTTTCTAATGCCTAGTATATGCTCCCTCTGCAATTTTAAAAATAAGAAAATTTGGTCCAACTCTTTTAAAAAGTAAATTGCAAAATAACTGATGCAAATCCCTGTTACTTGTGAACACAATGAAATTATACAGAAAGGAGCAAATGTAAGAGAGGTTCCTCCTCAAAAATAGAAACGAATGCCCTGTTCCTATAAGGTCCTCAAATGGCAGGATTTTGAAACATGAATTAGACCTCGAATGCAAATTAACTTGGGAAGGCAGGGAGAGGAAAAAAAATCAGAGAAGCATACCAAGTCAAACGCTCCTTTTCCTGCCTATCTCGTCCGCAATGGTAAAATAGGCTAAACAAAACAAGTGCACATCAAGATAGTGCCAATTAAGGAATAGAGAGCGGGGGGAGAGAGTGGAGAGGAAGGCACCTCACTGAGCACATGGGGAGTGGGAGCGCAGCATCCCACCATACCTACCTTATGAGTGCTCAAAGGAAGACAACTGGGGTAAATTGGAGCCGGCTTTGATTTTTGCCATCCGGTTGCACCCGGGATGCGGGGGAGTGGGATGGGGCAGAAGGGTCGGTCTGGGCGGAGGGAGACGGGTGATAAAAAAAGTGGGGCTGAATACTGAGCGAGGGTGCCGAACGCTATGCAAATAGTTGAGCTGCCTCCTTTTTTTGTTGTTTTTTTGTGATTTTTTTTTTGGAGGGGGCGGGGGAGAGATGAGAAAAGGCACTGTCAGTGAGGAGGTGAGTGGGTCCCCGAGTCGTCCGCACAGGCGTGGGGGAGGGCGAGGGGAGCCGTGCCGGAGCGCCGGCGCGGGGCAGCGCTGCCCACCGAGGGGCGCGGGGCCGGCGGGGCGCGGGGGCTGCACCTTCCCGGGAGCAGCGGCTGCTCCAGATGGGGAGAGAGGGGGTGCGGACCCCCCTCTCCTTCCGTCAGCCATCGCCTCCCTACCCCCCCGACCGCTCCCCCCTTCCCGTTGCGGCTGTCTCACCGCTCCCGGCGGCTCCCCGCTTAGAAATGGAGACCAGCAACTCTCACCAGAGCTCACCCGCATCCCACGGTCCTGAGGAAGGAGTTTGGGGCGGCGGGGGGAAGCGGGCGCGAGGCGTGGGGAGGGGGGGGGGGGGGGTGTTTGAGAGTGACGGTGAGGCGAGGAGGAGGAGGAGGAAGGAGGAAGGCTGGGAAGAAGGGGGTGGGGGGAGACGGCTTCTGAAATGGAGCCAGCCCAAACGGGAGACGATGCTGGAACAGGGGCTGCGTCATTTCGGGGCTGGGAGAGGGCTCAGCTCCCCTTCACCGCTTCCCTGTCTGCAGGCAGGAAGGACAGATACCGGCAGGCCGGGGCAGGGTGCGGGGCGCTCTAGGGTCGGGACCACCTCCGCCCGCCTTTCTCCGCAAGCCCCCGGGGCCGGGACGGGGAAGGAGAACCCCACGCCAGGAAAAGGAATAAGCCGCCTTCGGTCTGCCTAGCGATGCCAGAAAAGACAGGGGCAGGGAGAGGAGTACGGGACTCGTCGGCCACAAGGCAGTAGGCAGGACCGGTCACGAACGGGGGCCCGAGGCAGGGCCAGCTCCCGCAGGGGTAACAGGGTCCCGGGACGGCGAGGGTAGGAGGAATGATCGGCATTTATAACGCCGGGGGAGGCTCACAGCCTTTCAAAGAGTTTCAGCTGGGTGAGTGGAAATGCCTTCTGCCCCTTTCACATATGGAAGCACAGAGATCTTTGTGGGGGGAGGGAAAGCAATTTTTTTTTCTGCTGGACAGTAGATCTCTTTGAGCTTATTGTCATGGCAGCAATTATAAATAAACTTTCTTTCTGCAGAGAGGAAGTAGCAGACACTGAGGGTCTGAAGCTAGCAAATGGCCAGCAGCTACCCTGATCTTTGCTGGCCCATGCCAGCAAGGTGATGGCCTGGCCCTATTTTGAGAGACTGTGGGCACAGCATGCTGCATGTCTGAGGCTTAACAACGGGACTGCGAACACCTTTCCTTGTTTCAACTCTGCCCATCCAATCCAAGACAGTTTCCTTCTGGAGCTTATCCCCTCAAAAGCTTTCTAAATTCAGCTTCAAATACTCATGTTCATATATTTTTAATTTTTTTAAAGAATTATTTTCATACCACCTCTGTGGTCCCATGTTTAAAAAGCAAAGCTGCTCAGTGGGCTGAGATCACAGGTGCCATCATGGAGGTCCATGGTGAGTGTCCGTATAAAGCAAGAGAGAATTAAAACCCCAGGCAAGACTACAGTGCTGGTACACAACCATGTACAGCCTTGTCCAAGCTTTCTACAGCACCTGCCAGAGTAAAGGTGTTGCATGTAAAGTCCTGAAAATATCGACCATAGTTATCATTGTTACATGCATAACTATTTTAGCTTCTTTTTTGACTCTGCGCATGTGTGTGTGCACAATATATATGTGCACACTCATACAAACACACTTAGATCTATGTATATATTCAATAGTGATGGGCCTGTTAAACTGATTCTCTCACTGTTGTATAATACCCATATAGTGATGATACCTAAGGTGTTTGGGGGTGGGGATGCATAATATCTTATAAATTTGAAGTTTTTATCAGGCAGAGCAGATTACTTTAAGCGTTCAATTTCTCAGCGATCCAATTTTATTAGGATTTACTATCATTTGTGCTGCACATCCCTGGGGAAATAATGCTTTGATTAATGTAATCCTGGGCTGGGATCCGCCACATGCCCCTCTCCCAAGAGAAAGGCCCTGTTTGACAAACAAAAATAGAGCAGCAACTATTGCAATCTGCACTCACCTTTCATAAGCACATAGACCCACACGCACACACAGACACAAAATATAACCCTCTCCTCTCCCCAACCCCAGATACAATAGCAGCATCTCAAAACAATGTGCACTTATTCATTTACACACAATGACTCTGATTCAATGTGGGCTGTACAGTCCAGCCCTCAAATGCACAGAGACGGCCCAAAAAGGATTCTGCTCTGTCCCCCGCTGAGAAGCTGAAGCATCTCTGGGAAGCTCAATGCTTCTCTGTGTTTCAGGCCCTCTTTGGGCTCCCAGCATTTCTGTCTCTTTGTTTTCCACTGCAGGGCTTGCCACAAGCCGATTTCAAGTCTTCTCCTTCAGACCTAGGGGTTGGAGAAGCTGTCCCTTCGAGGCTCCCTGACACCTACCAGGGGGACATGTACCTCTCTAAATGGTCCCTGATAAGTGAATCACAGCCAGGCACTCTGTTCAGCTCACAGGGAGAGTGAGGGGACCCAGAAAACAAAGTCAAACAGAAAGACTTGTCACATACATTTTTAAAGAAAAAAAAAAAAAAAAAAAAAAAAAAAAAAAAAAAAAAAAAAAGTATTCTCCTCCGCCTTTGGGGGTTGCTGGGGTTTGAGCAGCTTTGTTCCAGCCACCACCACCACCCCCCGCCCCCCTCCCGCTCCTTCTGTTTGTGTCAAAGGCTGGCAGGAACAATAGCGTTTAAACAGAAGTAAACATGCCCAGATCAGAGCCTAACCTCAGAGAAAGGGAAAGCTTTCTTTACATCCCTAGGTGAACTGGCCGGTGTTTTCCCCTTTCCTCCTTCTCCCCTCACACCCACAAAACAGCGTCTATTCCCGGACGCTCAAATAGCAGATTAATGTTGAATTTCTTCCTTTCACCCCGCCGGAACAAAGTGGGTCCCACTGAGCCCAAGGAGGGCATACAGTCTCGCAAAAAGGGCTCTGGCTGTACTTGGACCACTCTTTCCCAAGTCCGGAGTAATAAATCCAGGGAAAGAAGGAGGGGAGGGATCTCCAGGCTGGAGATGAGGAGGGATGCGGTTTGTGCCGGGGTTTTCAATAAGCTGCTGCTCTCTCCTTCGTGTTTACCCACTGACCCCCAATACGGTGACTCAGCGATTACAGAGCACTGGGTGTCTGTGTGTGTAAGGGTGTGAAGGGAAGCGGGGAGATTTCCTCCCCCTTTTCTCTTTCTTTTCTTTCCTGATGAAAAATGTTGCAATTACATTTCTGCATGGTGATCAGAGAGTTTTAATAATAAGCCTTAAAAGCGTTATCAGGCTCTTGTTAAAGAGGGAAGAGGAAAGTGAAGGGGGGAACAAATCCAGAGGTAGACGCCTGAATGTATGCATACCTGTATATACACACACCTATATAGATACACATTTAAATGACAAACTGTTACAAGAAGAGATGGGCTGTTGTTCAGCCCCAGTGCCTTCACCCCGGCAGATGAGGGAAGAGCCTCAATTTAAAACACCAACCCAACTACAGAAGAAAGAGCAAGACGCGTAAATCACTCCAGGGAAAAGTTATTTAGACGCAATCTCTAGATTTTCTCAGTGCAAACTAACTCTCCTACCGGGTTTGATCCAGTTTTCCTGCTCCCCTTCCCCCTCCCACCCCAGGGGGATCTATCTCTATTTCGCGCTTTCCTTCTCAGAAGAGGCTCCTGCCGCCCCGCCCGGGAGGGTGTTTGCCGGGCTCCCGGAGTGGCCGCGGCCCGTTCCGCGCCCGCGGAAAGGCCGGCGGGGCGGGGGTCGCCCCCGGGGACGCAGGGTGGCTGCGGACTTTCGGGTTTCCAGCCTCCGCCCCCCACACTGCTGCCCCCCTAGCTCTTGGCAGGCAGCGAGAAATTGTTTCAGAACTAGGGTGGCGGGGCTGAATTTAGAGAGGGGAGGAGGGAATAAATGCAAGGAGATGATGAATAACGTTAACTTTTGACTGTAGGAGTCATGATGGAGTTGAGCGAAGCTGCGGGGAAATATGTCATTTAATCCCAGGGCTACTGAAGTCCCTTTTATCAAACGTCGTGATGCTGGAATTATACTGCTGTAAAAGCGACTGAGTACTTAAAAGTATCCAACATCAGGCAAATATATAGATTGGAGGAATGGCTGTAAAATGAAGGCACGTACAAACTAATCACACGACCGTGAAAATCCCAAGCGGATTAGATAAATATAAATAGATAAACATTTAAAAATAAAATAAAAAACCTCTAGCTGCTGTATCCACACAAGGAGAACAGACAGCGCGTGCATGTTTGTGTGCAATGCCAAAAAGAGCAGCCTTAAGGTTGACCTACTGCAATCTGCACTGAGCTCCTCAGACAATAGACAAGTTCAAATGTCAAAAAATCTAATAATAATAACCAGAGCTGCCAAACTGCACGAACTGTTTTCTGGTGTATCACAATTATTCACCCTCTTATCCACTAAAAGGCTTCCAGTCCTTATGCATGTAAAAGAAAATCTATGTAATGCATATGGATTTGGGGGGGGGGGGGTTGTTGTTGTTGTTGTTGTTTTTGTTTATCACATGTGAAACGCCATTGAGATGGCAAGCACGCAAATCGGAATGATATCATGTCTAATAAAAGCAGGGCTAAGGTTTTCACAGTCTCTTTTAAAAGACTCCGACTTGCAAATCCCCTTTAATATCGCTACATGCACAATTATTCTTATTAATAAAAATCTACATGTTCAAGGGTCTGGATTGAAACTATGTTTCCCTCTGATTTTGACATCGGTGGGAGCATTAGGTTTCCATCAGATGTAATGTGTCTACGTTGAGCTCAAGTCAACAGATAGATTGTTCCATTCATTTGGCAACTCTCATTACAGTCCGTGTGAGGTGAACCCTGAGCAAGACACGTTGGGTAATATCAAAATTATGCAGCTGGGAAATAAAGGAATCTTGCTTTGCATGTGCAGTTCTGTATTATTGTTCTAATTTATTACAGAACCCGAAATGCTTTGTTATGCTCAAAACAATAAATAAGGTTCCTAGTGAAGCCTTCAGAATAAAAGGTATGGATAAATGATCCGCCTGCCTATTGTGTTTATCGTTATTATCGTCAGCCTTTAAAAGTAATCTGTGTATTTTCCTATTTTCTCCAGATTGGTTAGTGTAATATCCCTAGTGCAGCTATCAACGTGGTCATAAGAACTATGAACTACAGCATGGGTAAGCTTGAAAAACCCAGAGCAGATCGCATTAGCCAAGAATGCTACATATCTGGAAGCCAGTCAACTTCACGTTTGCAGCTGACTGCTGTATTATGCACGAATGTGTTTTACATATAGCAGACTGTATACGGAATATGTCTTTATGTTTAACATTTTAATTTGTAAATGCTAATTAGGCAGTTGGTCTCCACGGTTATATTAGTACATACCTAATCATTTCCCACTATAAGTAAATGAATACTAAATACGGTAAACACTTTCTTTTCACTATTTCCACGACAGTATCTCTTCTACATCCATTTTCCAAAGGCGTCCATTCGGACAAAATAGGCATTTATTTTAAAAAGGGGGAGAAAAAAATGCACTCTGTAGCACTTTTACAATTGGGGTGCCACGGCAGGCATGGAGCCGGCAATCCTGGCTGGACCGCACCCTTCCAAAGGCAGCCAGAAAAGTTTAGTTTTGCCGAATTAACTTGTTGCTCGTTTTAGCCTTAGTTTTTCTCTTCGCTGGCGGTACCTAGCCGCCTGCTGCTGCTAACTGGTGCAGGCACACAGCAGAGGAGATGCGTTTCTAAATTCTGTTTTGTTTAAAATATAACGCAGGTTATGTTTGGAGGACTGGGGGAAAGGGGGGCAGAGGAAAGCTGAGGGAAATCCGCTCGATCCCGACCCCGGGATGGTGAACTTTGCTGGGGTCTTTCAACTCCAAAACCCGCCCGCTTCACAGGCGAGGGAAATGTTCACTAAACTGCAAATCTCAAGCAAGCGTTTCTGAGGAGAACTGCGCTCTGGAAATGTGTTTTACCATTCTGGAATATTGCTAGTGCTCATTGCGCCAAACGCGGTAGGTGGAAAGTTTTGTTCATGTAAATACCTCAACCATTTTACCTCACGGTCAATACACACGGAGACTTGACTCCGTTTTCCAAATGAAGACCCACGAATACTTTAAATGAAAAGTGTAATTTCTTGTAGGTCGTTTTCTGTCTTTGATTACTTTTCTTTCCTTTTTTTTTTTTTTTTTTTTTTTTTTTTTCTTTCCTATGTGTGTGTTAGGCTCTTAGGCGGGGAGTTCATCTTGCCAGGTTCTATCATATTTATGGGCTGTGTGATTTCCAGGGTTCCAATTGGTCTTTCCTTTATGGAGGCAAGAAATAAAACTTTCCTTGTAAGACGGAAACTGCTGGGGCTCCACCACGGGGGAACAAAGTGGCTTCAAGCTTCCCGCCCCCGTGGCCGCCGCTCCGCACCCGTCCCGGGGGTGCAGGTGCGTCGCAGGATGCTTCGGCCACGCGGGTCCGTCCGTGCCCAGTGTCCTGCCAGCGGACGGGGGCGCGGGGTTGAGAACCAGCTGTGTTTGGGCAGGAAATCCACCCCCCAACAAACCCAACCTACCCCCCACTACATTAAAAAAAAAAAAAAAAAAGCCACCAACTAAATTTTTCCGTTCTGTTCCCTCTTGCAATCACTTAGGGAGGGAAGCGGAGAAGAGGGTAAGGGGCTGAGAGCAGGCGTGCTCGGGAAGGGACAGAGACCCGAGCTGTGTGAAGCTAAGCTGTGGTCGCTGTCGATGTTGTGTTTAGTTGAGATTAATCTGCGAGTGTCCCGTACTGCGAAAACTTGTGCCGGGTGCGCGGCCGGTGCGGGCAGGGCGGGAGGCGGGGGGAGTCCGGCGTTACCTCTTGTCGCTGGTTCCCGCACACAGATAAATCAGGAAGGGGTCGGGGGGAGGAGTGGCCAGCTTGAGGGAGGAAGGAGGAAAAAAAAAAAAAAAAAAAAAAAAGGGAGAGAAAAAAAAAAAAAAACCAGCCACTTTTCCAGGTTTAATACAACGATTAAATATTAAATAATGTAAAAAAACCCGAGTGGTTTTATTGCATCTCCAGAGGCTTAAGCGCCTTATTTGGACAGAAAAAAACCACACAAAAACCCCGCGTGGCAGCCCAGGTTGCCCCGAGCTGCGGTGCCCATGCCTGTGTTTAATTACCGCTCTCACTCCCTCGCAGGCCTCGGCTCCGTCGGAGGCACCGCACCGCCTGGGACACTTTCGGGCAGGCCCCGAACCGGCAGCCCCCGCCGCTGTCGCCCCGCCCGCCGGCCCCGGGAGTCTTGGGGCGCTGTCCCGGCGCGGGTGTCCCGGCGCGGGTGTCCCGGCGCGGGTGTCCCGGCGGCGGGCAGGCCGGTGTGCGGGCAGGCCGGTGTGCGGGCAGGCCGGTGTGCGGGCAGGCCGGGCCCGGACAGCCCCCGCCGCCCTCAGCCCTCAGCCCCCGCCGCCGCGCGGGGAGGGGGCGTCGCGGGGCGCCCCCTGGCGGCCGGCCGGCGCCAGGCGGAGCGCGCCCAAAGTTGATTTTGTTCAGCAAGCCGTATCGTATAAAATTAACGACAGCCAATAAAATTAGCTTACATGTTTCAACCGTAAAAGTCCAAAACAAAATAAAGCTAGTTTTAGTGAAGCTAAGAAGCTCTGCTTTGGCCCCGTTCTCTCTGGCTTGAACTGGGGTCCTTTTATCTAAAGCCCAGTGCACAAACATATAGCTTAATGTGACTAGTGTTCTTCCTTTTATTTCTTTCTCTATGGCAACCAATATGTTCTGCTCAGAAATGTTCCCCCATCAAGGAAACAAATGATCTTGAGGGAGCAGCTCTATACGGCATCTGTTCCGATGGAGCACACAGAGTTAACCCCAGTCAAAAGAGACGCTGGGCACGTCAACAAGAAGTGGAAAATGAGCGATTCTTCTCCCCCCCAAATTGAAACCTATACCTCCGTAGTTTTACAAGCCATTTTATTGATTTGGCTATCGACCGTTCCCAAAGAAGTAACTAATTCTAGGAAATTACAATGATCACCAGCTATTGTGTATCCAAAAGAGCAGCAACAGAGGTGGCAAGGGGGAAAAAATGCAAATAACACGGTAAAATAAAAATAAAATAAAGTCGCATAATGGGATATTTAAGGTTCGGTAAAGTTTTCAGGAGCGGTGTCTGGCCTGTTAATTTAATCCTACATTATTTATCACGTTATTTATCACAATGACCCAAACGGTACAGAAGAGTTTCAGATCATTAGACTACACCTCGCAATTGGATGGGATTCGGGGAAAGCGGAGAGACAGGCAAGATTGTCAAGAGAGAGAAACAAAGTGAAATCTGGTCTGTAATCCTCCAGCCCCAATCTCCTTGGAGAATAAAATGAAGGGATGTCCTGGTTAGTTTTGATTGATTATACTCTTTCTGATGGACTTTCACTACAGAGCTCTAGATGTTGTGCTTAACCGTCTGTTCCCTAGTTACAATATTAACCCTGTGCGTGCACCGCCGCTCCGCACCTTCCCCGGCCTCCCCCCGCGCCCGTCCCTCCGCCGGCAGGTGCTCGGTTCACCGCGCCCCGGCGCGGCCCCGGCCCGGCTCCCGCCCGCTGCACCGGCCGGGTCCCCTCCGCGCCCGCCGGGAGACCCCCCCCGCCCCCCCGCCAAGCCGCGTTTGAAAACAGCCCGCATCTCTGCCTCGCCTCCCCTTCACAAATCTGTAATATTTTCGAGAGCTTTCCTCGCCCCCCCCCCCCAACCCCCCACCCCCGGCCCAGCCTCCCCGAGTCTTGGTGTTACAATAATTAACAGTGCCCAGAAAAGTGAAGTAGTAATCAGAAAGACTTTCCGGCGCTGAAGAACTGCTTTGAGCTTTGGAATGAATCCATGCTTTTTATGTAATATTTCACTAAGGTGCTTTTTGTTGCTGGTGGGATTTTTTTTTTCCCCTTTCCCTTTTTTTTTTTTTTCCAGCCTGTTTCCTTCAAGGCAGTTGCCATGGGTTTCCCTGTCTTGTCCTAACCTTTTGAAAATACATATCCAGAAGACTTTAAAGAAAACAAAAGTAGATAAAAAAATGTAAAACACTTACCGATCAAACTTCCAGGACTTAGAGAAATTTTTAATTTTTGATTTTAATAAGGTGACAGGGGGAAAAAGCATGTTCTCAACTCCAGCGAAACGATCCATGTTAAGATTTTCCTTTGCACTGACTCCACTAAGCCCCGCTCTCCACTAGTCTATTATTTTCACCAAAATATATGAAAATTTATGCAAATGAAAATCAGCACTAACTGTTCTCCCCTTGTTATACTTTGGATTTTTTTCCAGACAAAACAATCTCACTCTGCAAGGGAGGGGGTGGGAAGAGTTGGGGAACGAAGTTGGTTGTTTGTTTTTTGTTGGGATATTTTTTAAAATAAAAGACCTTACTCCAGCTTAAGCTTTATTTTTTGTTGTCGCTGTTATGATGGTGTACGATGGTTTTTTGGTTTGTTTTTGGTTGGTTTTTTTTAAATTATTTTGGGGGGATTTCTCCACCCCACTCCACACACACCCCCCCCCCCCCACACACACACCTTCCTTTTTTTATTAAGAAAGTAGATCTGTTTGCAGAGGCGCTATCACGTTTCATCAGGCCACCTGAGACGGCTTTTGAAAGCGTGTACTGTGAAATTCATAGCAGTAATTTAGACAAAATCCTCACTGTATATTAATGAAAGACGGCCCCATGGCACCGTTCCTATCCTCCCCATTCAGTGTAAACAAAACCACGAGACTCACTCGGTTTTTGAGCCTGATCCAAGCAAAATCGGCTGGAAAGGAAAACATGGGGTTCTGGCACCGACTATTCAAACTGCACCTGGAGATCTCAGATTTATTCAATGAAATCTGTGTTGGATCTTTTATATATATAAAAAAGAAACCTTTGGAGAACGCATGGGAACAAATATACATACATACATACATACATACATACATACATATATACATACATATATATATATATATATATATATGTGTGTGTGTGTGTGTGTGCATAATGATTATGTTTGGTGTTTAGTTACCAGTGCCCTTAAGATCCGTACGCTTCACTTGAATGGTTTTTCTAACCCGACCTGCCATGGTATTTCGTGCCGTGCCAGCCGAGGGCTGGAGGGAGCCCCGAGCACCGGCTGCCGAGCGCGGCGGGATCGGGACGGCGTGGAAGGCGCTGCCAGCGGGACGCAGCTCACCGCCTCCCGCGGCCGGCTTATTCAGCGTGCGGAGAGAGCAGCGGGGAGGGCAGGGCCAGGCGGGGGGCGACGCTGCCCATTCCCGTGCCCGCACCGCGCGTGTTTTCTTCGCGCGGCCCCCGCCACCCGGGGAGCGCGCGTGGGACGGCGCTGCGCGGCGACGCGGTCACTGGCAGCGCCGTGTCCCCTCCGTGTCCGAGCGCTGTTATTGCACCGGCAGTCCCCGAGGAGCGTTCAATTTGCCCTTGTTTTTGTTGCCACTTTCTCTTTCTCCGTGGTTCACTGAGGTTGCCTGCGCGCAGTGTTTCCGCTCGGTCGCATCTCTCCCCCGCGCCCCCCGCCTTCCCCCGCCCCCCTTAACTCTTTCCGCTGGACGAGAAATAATACAGCGTTTCATGCCGCGAGGCTGGCTCCCTGCGAGTAGACCGCAGCGCGCAGGGCAAGCCCGGACGCCGGCTCCCCTTGCCACCTCCCCCGCCGACGGGGCGGCCCTTCTCCGGCGCTGCCGGGCCAGCCCCCCGGCGTGACGGCTGCGGACGGGCTGCCGCGGTCCGGGGCGCACCCCGGGGTGCGGGGGCGGACAAAGGGAGGAGGGGGCGGGCGGGGGGCGGGCGCCTCCGGGGCTGAGCGCTGGGCGGGGGGGGACAGTTCCGAATGCCGGTACGGGCACTGCCGGCGGGAGAGAGGCGGGTGCGTGTGCCCGGTAGCGACACCTTCGCACCAACGCCTTTCCGAATCCAGCCCGGTACTGGCGTCGCTCTTATTGTCGTTATTACTGTTGTTATTAATTAATACCGCCCGCGCTCGCCCCTGCCCGAGCGGCAACGGCGGGAGAGCTCCGA
Organism: Sylvia atricapilla; assembly: GCF_009819655.1. Classification (NCBI taxonomy): domain Eukaryota; kingdom Metazoa; phylum Chordata; class Aves; order Passeriformes; family Sylviidae; genus Sylvia; species Sylvia atricapilla. The sequence goes on from NC_089141.1 coordinate 86,953,019, forward strand.
GGTGCGTGTGTCCGCCGGTCAGGAAGAGTTAAGAGGCGGAGGGAGGGACGGAGGTATGGAGGGAGGGATGAGGAAGAAGGAAGGGGAGAGGGAGGAGGGATGGAGGCACGGGGGGGGTGGGGGGGCAACTTCCATCTCCGACGCCACTTCGCCTAAATTAAAAAGCAGCCAATCGGAACGGCCGGAAGGGGGGCCGCGCGGCCGGCCGCGCGCTGTCCGTCACGGGGCGCGCAGCCAATCGGCGGGGGCGGCGGCGGCCGCTTCCTCGCGGCGGGGCCGGGCGCTGGCGGCGCGGGCGGCGGCGGCGGCGGGAGGGAGGGAAGGAAGGAGAGGAGAGGGAGGGACGAACGGACGGACGGGAGGGAGGGAGGGAGGGAGGGAGGAGGGCGCGGGCGCGGGCACGGCCCGGGAGAGGGAGGCGGGGAGAGGCGAGCGGCGGGACTCCGGCACCGCCAGTGCGCGCTGCCAGCCCGGCAGCCAACTTCCCCGCTGGAGTTAGTGTATAAAGGATACCATATATGCACACACACATACACACACCTCTCCAGCAAGGCGCTCCTCCTCCGCCTCCTCCCTCGACCAACTGCTGGAATTAAAATAAAAAGCAAAACAAACACAACCAAAAAAAAAAAAAAAAAAAAAAAAAAAAAAAAAAAAAAAAAAAAGACAACAAACCAAGCGAGAGAGAGAGAGCGGGAGAGGGAAAGAAACAATTCGCGAGGTAACGAGAAAATTCAACTTTTTAATTTTTTTTTTTTTTTTTTTTTTTTTTTACTTTTTTTTTTTTCCGACCGCCTAAAGGAAAGGTAGAGAGAAAAAAATGTCTTATCCAGAGCGTGACTCTAGCAAGAAGGCTCCGGCAGGACTCTTGTTTCAAAGGGGACAAAGTGCTTCAGCAACAGCACAACTTTGAGAAATGCATCATCACCACCATCACCACCATCATCATCACAGGAAGTTTTCTTAGGACACCAACAAAACTTGCAAATAACAGAGCAAAAGGAGATCGAGGAACCGAGGAGAGAAAGAGAGAGAGGCAGAAAAAAAGGAAAATATACCCACACACAAAGCCTTAAAAGAAGAAGAAAAGGAAAAGTTTCACTCTGAGAGGGGAAGGCTGAGAGGAGGAGATGTACTCCTAGGGGAGCGGAGGGGAGAAGGCACGGGGGCTTTTTGATCCCCCCCCCCTCTTTTTCGCTTTTTAGCCTTTGTTTGGTTTCCTCCCTGCGAGCAGCAAACCCGGGCGAGAAGAAGGCGGAGGAAAACTACATGTACAGCTAAATATTTCTCTTTTTTTGGAAAAAAAAAAGGCTAAAAAAATATAAAAGGCGAAGCGAGAGCCGGCGACCGCAACGAGCGCGCCGCGGAGCGGAGGCAGGACGGCCGGCGGACGGGCGGAGGAGAGCGCGCAGCGGAGCGCTAGCAGGTGAACCCCGCGCCCCGGCGCCCCGGCGAGGCTGGGAAGGCGGCGGCGGCGGCGGCGCGGGCGGCGGCCCCGGCAGCGCCGGGCAAGGGCGCTCGCGGCGGGCGCCCGGCAGCCGGCGGCGGCGGCGCAGCGGCGGCTGCGGCGCGGCGGGGGCGAGCGGCGGGCGGCGGGCGCGGGATGGCCGCGGCCACCTCTAACCCCTACCTCCCCGGCAACGGCATCCTGGCGGCCGGCTCCATCGTCCACGCGGACTCGGGCGGCGGCGGCGGCGGCGGCGGCGGCGGCGGCATGCAGCCGGGGAGCGTGGCCGTCACCTCGGTGGCGGGCGGCTACCGCGGCGACCCGGCGGCCAAGATGGTCCAGAGCGACTTCATGCCGGGCGCCATGGCCGCCAGCAACGGCGGCCATATGCTGAGCCATGCCCACCAGTGGGTGACAGCCCTGCCCCACGCCGCCGCCGCCGCCGCCGCCGCCGCCGCCGCCGCTGCCGCCGAAGCGGGCTCGCCCTGGTCCGGCAGCCCCGTGGGCATGACGGGCAGCCCCCAGCAGCCGCCGCCGCCGCCCGACGTCAAGGGCAGCGGCGGACGCGACGACCTGCACTCGGGCGCGGCGCTGCACCACCGGCCGCCCCACCTGGGCCCCCCGCACCAGGGGCACCCGGCGGCCTGGGGGGCGGCGGCGGCCGCCCACCTACCCTCCATGGCCGGCGGGCAGCAGCAGCAGCAGTCGCTCCTCTACTCGCAGCCCGGGGGTTTCACGGTGAACGGCATGTTGAGCCCCCCCCCCGGCGGTCAGAGCCTGGTGCACCCGGGGCTCGTGCGCGGCGAGACGCCGGAGCTGGGCGAGCACCCCGGGCATCACCATCACCACCACCACCAGCACCCCGGGCACCACCCGCCGCACCACGGCGGCGTCAACAGCCACGACCCGCACTCGGACGAGGACACGCCGACCTCCGACGACCTGGAGCAGTTCGCCAAGCAGTTCAAGCAGCGGCGGATTAAGCTGGGCTTCACCCAGGCCGACGTGGGGCTGGCGCTGGGCACCCTCTACGGCAACGTCTTCTCGCAGACCACCATCTGCCGCTTCGAGGCCCTACAGCTCAGCTTCAAGAACATGTGCAAGCTGAAGCCTTTGTTGAACAAGTGGCTGGAGGAAGCCGACTCTTCCACGGGCAGTCCCACCAGCATCGACAAGATCGCCGCCCAGGGCAGGAAGAGGAAGAAGCGGACCTCCATCGAGGTGAGTGTCAAGGGGGCCTTGGAGAGCCACTTTCTGAAATGCCCCAAGCCCTCCGCCCAGGAGATTACGAACCTAGCGGACAGCCTGCAGCTGGAGAAGGAGGTGGTCAGGGTTTGGTTTTGCAATCGGAGGCAGAAAGAGAAACGGATGACCCCCCCGGGGATCCAGCAGCAGACCCCCGACGATGTCTACTCCCAGGTCGGCACCGTCAACTCCGACACGCCGCCCCCTCACCACGGACTGCAGACCAGCGTGCAGTGAGGGGCACCGCGGGCGGGCCGGGCAGCGCCGGGGCAGCGCGGGCCAGGCCGGGCCGGGCACCGCCGCCGGCACCGCCACCGGCTCCGGCACCGCCGCGCACAGCCGCACGCTCACACAGACACACACGCGCGCACACACACACATACACACACACACGATCCAGGCTCGTTCAGACTGCTTGTGTTTATATATATATGGATATATGCGTGCATCTATATATATATAAGATCGATACCAATAGGGAGCGGTGGAGAAGGTCGATCCGAGCGAGAGCGTTTAGACCGTGTTGGGAAAACGGGGTGGAGATGCATAATGCACCAAAACTGCAGATGTGCCGGGGGGTTGGTTGGTTGGTTGTGGGGAAAGGGCTTGGGGGGTGGGCTGGGGCTTTTTTAATTTTATTTTTTAGTTTTGTTTTTCTCCAAATTATCCCCTTCTCGCAGTGAGGAACACCACTGTCTGCGCTTCTTCTTTCCCCTCCTCCCCACCCCCCCGCACTCTTCCCCCCATCCCCAAAAGGGCTCTCTTCTATGAATCACAGAAACTTTTTTTTTCCTCCTTTCTCTCTCCCTCTTTTTATTTTTTTTTTCAATGGGAGCAATCAAAAAAAGGGAAGCAGAAGAAAAGTAATCTGGTTAATCAGAGGGTGCCTGCTGCATTCCAGCACCCTGTTTTTCTTGGCCAAACCGTAGAATTTTGGTGCAAGGCAGACATCCACTCTGAAAACATATATATCTATATATCTATATACTCTGCAAAATGAAAGGGTCCACTTTCTCCAGGAAAAAAAAAATATGCACACAGCACTAAAAACAAGCAGGCTGAATAGGGAAGCAAATACATATATATATATTTATCTATATATATAGGTATAGCTATAGAACAAAAATATGGAAATAAATGCCCGCACGCAGAGAAAACTGACCCTGAGGAGAAAGGGGGGAGGGACAGACGCCAGGGGGAGGGTGAGAGGAGAGGTTGTTGGTCCCTAAAGTTCGAGCTCTGTAGAAGGACTTTGCATGAATTAAAGGAACCAGGGAAAGAAAGGGAAATAATTTAGGGCTGTCAAAGTCCTGCTCCTGACGGCTGCCAATCATCATGGAAGAGTCATAAAAAAATCCACTGCTAATATTTTTTTTATTAATATTTTTATTTTTTATTTCTGGACTGATTCAGATAAAGGGATTTAGAAGGACTGAGCATCTGCAGCTGCACTTATCTGAACTTCTCTCCTAAATCCGTTGCCAACTTTGATTGAATGGGTGCTGTGGATGTGATTATATAATACTGCCATTTCCAAGCAGTGTTTTTGGTAGGTTTTAATAAACAGACTTTTCAAAAAGACGGCAATATAGAATTGTTAGATCCGTTGTTGATCTAAAAAAAAAAAAATTTGCTTTATATTTTCATTAAATGACTTCTTTTAATATTTTATTCAGAATACCTATGAACTGCTGCAAAACGGTAATTTATTTTTTCCCCAGATCTTGTATTACGTGTTTTTTTCAGACGAGCACAAATCAAAATGAAATGAAAATATGGACAGTTGTTAGGTAATAAGGGTATCTTTTGATGTGATAATTTGATTGTAATTTAATTTGAGTAGTGATTCCGTAAGAGCTGATTGAGAAAATAAATTTGTTAGAATGAAATAGTCTGTGTCTGATGCATAAACACTGTGTCAAAAAAAAAAAAAAAAAAAAGAAAAAAAAGAAAAAAAAGAAAAAAAGAAGTTGTCTGAAGGGACATACTGCTAAAGTGAGAGGAATACCGAGGGTCCGACCTGCCGGCTGCACGGCCCGTGCTCCCCGGCAGTGCCCCCGCCTCACCCCTGCTGCTGCTTGCCCGGCGCGGGGCTCTCCTCCTGCCCGCCTCTCCGCCGAGCCCGTGTCCGCGATCCCTTCCAATCAGCCCCGGGGACCCTGTGTCACCGGGAAGGACGGCGACATTAGAGCTCACCAAATGCCACCTTCTCCCCGAAAGGGCTGTGGCGCCTCGCTTTAGAGTGGCACTCGGGCTCGGGCGATACCTGAGCGCGTCCTCAGGTCCCGCGTGGCCGGTGCTAAGAGGGATGTTTCCAAAAGTTCATTCTTGTTTCCTCTCTTTCCAAACTGAGGCTGGACGGGACGGGGGGGGACGGGGGACGGAGGGGGGGGAGGTGCGGGGGGAGGAAAGAGGGAGAAGGGGAGCTGAGCTATAATTTATTTTTGCCCATTTTATGTATGTATTAATGTTTGTATTTAATTTATCTTTAAAGAAAAGGTACGGGTTTGGTTTTTTTTCCTTATCGAATATATAGAATAATACTTTCAGCATCCTACGTGCGGTCTGCCTAGTTCACCGTTTCTGCTGTTGCTGTTGTTGTTGTTTTAAGGTTTTTCTGTGGGGTGTGAAGTGGTGTCGTCTAGTTTTCTCCTCCACTTTGCCAGTGTGCTGCCCTGCCTTCTTTGCAAACACACGCGCGTGTCAGTAACGTTGGAGATGCCAATAGATGCACTGCCTGACCTGTCATATTTATCCACTAGAATTTATTGCGATGTAGGGACAAATGAATGACCGCCTCAACTCTCTTCATTTTGCAGCGGGGAGGTTGTGGGAAGTAGAGAGCTGCATCTAACGCATCCACCCGCCCCCACTGATAGTCTACTGGAGAATAAGGTTTTCTTTTATGATCCAGCTCCTCTGTGGCTCCTTCCTCACCTTCTTCTTCCTCCCCTCCTCCGCGCCCCCTCCCTTCTACCTTGCTTCTCTACGTGCTATTGAGGCAGGGTTAACCCCCCAGAAAACTGCTGTAGGAACAACAAGCATTTCTCCCTTTCAGATAGGCCTTGTGTCAGTCCATAAATCAAAGCCAACCTGGGAGCCGCGCACCGGGATGCATTATTTTAACACCAGCTCGTAGTAAATATCACCGTCGGTTTGATTTGTGAAATCCGAAAGGCCCTACTGACACGGAGGAAATAAGAGGGGGGGGGTGGGGGAAGAAGCCAACCCAACAAAGGGAAAGAGAACCCGAAAGGGTAAAGGACGCTATTTCTTTTGTTCGTTTTAGCAGAAGCTGCCGGCTGATTTTGCAGCTGGGGAGGGAAGAAGGGCCGGGCGGGGGCCGGCGTGCAGGCGGCCCGGCCGGGCTCCCCTCCGGGGGCCGGGTACCACTGACACTTGAGGTGGGATCCTGTTTTCATACACGAAGGGGAGCAGTTGTATTAGCCGCGGAGAAAGTCTATTTAAATTTCGGAGCGGTATTTGGTTACTCGATTTGGATGGCAACAAAGAGCTAACGTTAGGCTTCACGCTGGTTTCTATTAAAAGGCAACCTTTGCGGGTTGCTGCCTCCGAAAAGCTGGGGGTTAGGCTGGAGGAGTAACGTGTGGTCGGAGGGACCGGCAAAATGTGCCCGTTCCGTGGACTTGTTGTGCACAAAAAGTGAGGCCATGGGCGCTCCCCCCTCCGCCCCTCCGCCCCTCCGCCCCCTCCCCCGCCCCCGAGAAACTGAATCCTTTGAATGTATTTAGGAATTTCAGGGTTGTGAGTCTCTGAGATAGCAAGAGGTAGATAATAAGTGAGAGGGTTTGCGCTAAGGGTTATATTGTTACACGTGTAAATAATGAAAATATTGTTATATATCGCCAGATCTCTTAATGAATTTAGTAATTGTATTCATTTATAATATCAGTGTTCTGTGCTTGGTAATAGAGTCGGCATCGTTTTCCTTGCTTTTTTTTTTTTTTTTTTTTTTCATTCTTTCCTTTTTTTTTTTTTTCCCTCTGCCTAAAGGAAAGCCAAATGTTTTACAAAGTTATGTTTGATCAGACTGGGTAATCCCGAGATGTGATTATTTATAGTTTACATTTTCATATCCTGCGGTCCTCTATTACGCCCCAGTCTTCTCACTCGCATCCCATCCTTCCCCTGTCGAGTCTGTACACAATAAATCATTTTCAGGTGTATTTAAAACAGTCATGTCACTGCTGTTGGTCTGAGTATTTTCCGAAATTTAGCAGAGAGCTCTACTTTGGTTTAAAAACGCAGCGGTTCCTATCAGAAAGTGATCTTTACAGAATCCTCATGCTTTAATGTAGTGACTCGTGTTTGCACATTACAATGCTCATAACTTGTTTTGTATGAATGGTTTTAAATGGAACGTTTAGAGAATAATTGGTTCTAATATGAAATGCAGTATATACTATTGATAATTTTATCAATAAGTGTACTATTTTAAATAACTAACAATTAAATTTGGGGTTTTTTAAATTATATATTTGTAAAATATTTATCCTGTTGAAAGCAACAATACATTGTTGTATTTATTCGTTTATTTTTGTAATAAATGATCAACATCTTCAAGCTACAGCAAAATCGATACTTCTATATACTTATACAGGGATGCCTTTCTGAAACACAGAGAGGCACATTACGATTTGGAAGCGAGTGTAAAGATTACCTCTGTAACTGGCAAGCTGCAGGACCAAACTGTAGGCGTGAGCTGCTTCGCCACATGTACTTTAGTTTGCTTAAGTTCCAGGGTAATTAATCAAACTCTAAAGGGGATGCAACAAGTCCCGACCTCGGAGGCAGGCGTGGGGCAAGCGCTCGAGGAGAGGGACTCATTTTGCTAATGCCACAGTTGGCGAGGAGTTTGGTCGCCTCTGGCGAGAGGGATGGGTGGCTGGATGGAGCGATCGGAGGAGATGCAGGGAGGTGGTTATTGCCCCATCGGTGTTTTCAGTTGCAGTTTGGCACAATGGAGCGGGCGCAGCCTTCAATAGGCGGCGGGAGCGAGGGGAGAGGAGGGCGGCGAGCGGCCCCGCAGTGTCAATGACACAGCAGTAGGGAGTTCTTTGGTTGAGAGGTTTTGGCGACACAAAAAGCTAAGGGGTGAAGGCCGAACGGCGGAAGGCTCGCCGTCCGTCCCGTCCTACCCGACACCAAAGGAGCAGCCGGGCCCGCGTGGTGCCCACGGGGCCTCGCCCTCGGGGCTGCGACGGGACTCGCGTCCCTCTCAGCCCTCCCCAGCCCGGGGTGGCTGCGGCGGGGTCCGGGCCGCGCCGCGCGTCGGGAAACGCTGATGCCGCGTTACCCCACTCGTGGAAGGCCGGGCCGGGGCAGCGCCGACGGGGCGGCCGCCGCTGCCCGTCTGCCCTCCGTGGCCGGCGGGCGGCCCCGGGGCGGCGGGCGGCCCGGGGGAGCCGGCGGGCGGGCGGCGCGGTGCCGCGGCGGCAGCTGCCGCGGGTCCCACAAGTTGTTTTCCTCGTGGCGACCATTCAGCAAAACGCAGGATCCTTTCTCCAAGATTTAAATTTCGCGGATGAATTACCATACAGCGGTTGCTTAGCAACTAAATTCAAGCCGGGCTAAGAATATGCAAGCTTTTTGTATTCTCATTAATAAAAATGCCACTCTGACACAGCAACCTGACTTTGGATCACTGCAACTTCTGTAAAAGCCATAGGAGAATACAAACCGGCTCCTCCATTTAATTACAGATCAGAGTGGCTTGAAATGTGATGTTTTGTTAATCTATCTTCCTAAAAGCGATGTAAAAAATAACGGCTTTTCAAGAGCAGTGGAAAACTACTTTTTTAATGGAGCTGTCTCCTGGTACTACTGATGTCTGCAAAGCAAAACCTTTTTTTTTTTTTTTTTTTTTTTTTTTTAAGTCATGCTTTCAAGTAGCATCCCCTCTTCCGTTTTAAGTCTCCTGAAATTAAAAAAAAAAAAATTAAGACATTTGGAGCCGCAGGGGAAAAAATAATAATAAATAAGCTGCAGCCGATTAGCGCATTAGAGAGGAGAGCATTGCTCGGGAAAGGGAAGAGGGGATTAAAAATGTCAAGGTGCAGCCCCTGCCAGGCACAGACCCACGATGCGGGGTGCAGTCTGTCCTTGCTCTGAAGCAAGAGTCTCTTGTGCAGAAATGGCTCTCTTTGGCATAAAGTGCGTGGGTACATCGGCTGGGGAGGGCGGAGGAAAAGCCTTCAGGGACACCTTGTTGAATGTTTCTCTCCAAAATTTATTTCCCCTTCTGCTAACATTTACTTTATATTGCTTTTAGATCGGCAGAGATAAGATCTTGGCGCTAGATTCTGGCATCTTACACCCAATCTCATATATATGGGAGAATGACCTCATCAGAGGAGGACTGTGTGTATAGATAGAATAATTTAAACATAGACTAACCACCTACATATAAATCTATATATAAAGACGTGTGTGTGTGAGATATATATATAGATATATATGTGTGTGTATGCATATATATATTTGTGTGTGTGTATATGTGTATGCCTTTAGCAGTACCAAAAAACTTCCCCTGCCAGCCCCGCAGACCCCAGGCAGGGCTGCAGCGTTCGGAGAGAGGGCAGCCCGTCCTCGGGGCAGCGAGGGGAGCCCCGGGGCCCGGCCGCCCGCAGGGTACCCGCAGCCCGGGCCGGGGCCGCTTCTCGCTGCCAGCCACCGCCGTCGTGTGACTGGAGGGCACCGGCTGCCGGGGCCGCTGGGCGCTTTTGGTGATGGCCGGGGGTTTGGGCCGTGGGGATTTTTTAGCGACAAAGAGTTAAATCCAAACTTTCTTCTCCCTTGTCGCACTCCCCACTGCCTCCCACCCCACCCCACCTCCGCCCCCCGAGATCGCTAAAATTAAGCCTGAATTGTATAAACGCAAAGCCACGTTAAAAGTTCAGGCATGTGGGGGGTTTGCCTCCGTCGGGGCTTGTCTGCAGGAGGCGGAGGGGATCTTGGAGGTCTGTCCGAGCTGTGCAGGTCACTGAAGAATCAGGGGTTCTCCCCCTTCCCTCCACCCCCGCTTCTCTCTTTCTCTTTTAAGGTTTTCTTTTCTCCCCTGAAGGGGGGACGATGACTTGAAGGGGGGCAGTCAAAGTGGGTAGGCATTTTCCAAACGTGAGCTTGTGATAGAAGGAACTCTCTCTCTCAGCAGGATTGAGTCTGTACTCACTTTAAAACGCAGAACAGCAGACAAAAAAAAAAAAAAAAAAAAAAAAAAAAAATCCCATATAACAAATAGCAAGGGAAGAAAGGCAGTGAAGTGAGAACCTGTGAAGACTAGAGTCCCCCTGAAACTCAGGATCACCCAAAGCTTTACCAGAGTGTTTTGCTTCTCTCCCCAACAGTTACAGGATGAGCATCACAAGGCTATAGCACAAATAATCAGGTTCCATTCCATTTTACATCTCTCTCTAACAAAGCTGAGTTTAAAAGCCAAAATTTGAGCACAGCCCTTACAAAGCTGTCGAATAGTGCCACTACATATGTTTCCCACTCACATGTTGAAAACTGTACCTTCAAACATAGGCTTGTTTCTGATAGCTGGCATTTTTTCAACTACAAGGGGAAAAAAGCAAAATAGAACTTTTCTGAATTGTTCTGATTGCACCCATCCGTGGGTGAAAAGACAGCATTACATCAGCTCTGTACCTTCAACATAAACAGAGAAGGTTTAGCAAGACAAGCTCACTGGCATACCACAATAGAGATCTTTATTTTAGACCTGGGACAGTTCAAACCAGTTTGACACCAGTATTGAGCACCACAAAGTATGTGGTTTGGAACAAATTTTCCTTCACATAGTGTGAAGTGGATTGTCAGGCTTGATGCCAGATGCTTGGTTACTTCAAGTGTGCCCTCACTGCCTTTCTTGCAAGGCGCAGGATACAGAGGAGAGTTTCCATCTGCAGGGACAGTGCTTTCATATCAGACCACTGCGCCATGCCCTCAAAAGTCCAGGGATGGGGTCCCAGCCGAACTAATTCTTCCTCCAAAGGAGCCTAAGATGAGAAGGGGGGAAATGGATTAGAAAGGGGGAACCAGCTGGAGAATGCTACCCTCCCTGGAAGTAGGCCTGCTCTTAAAACACAATGTCAAGGCACTGCAATACGCATGTGAAATGACGAAGACAGATGCTATTTCTTCCTGAGGTCCACACTGAGTGGAGAAAGTCAAAGGGTTGTTGACTGTCTTGCATGTGGAGCCATTCTTTCAGACTGAAATAAATTGATTTTAAAAAGCAGGGACTGGCTAATGGGAAACCAGGTATGTCTGCTATATTTATATGCATCAAACCGAAATTTAAACAACTCGAGGGAATATGGGCTGTATAAACATTTTATATATAGTAACCTTTTTGTTATTATTAGTTTTGGAAATACTTGGAGCTACTTCCTTGCCACTGCTCCATACAGCTGACTAGACAGCATTCAGTCCATACTACAGTCAAGCAGGAACTGTTTGCTCAACAACTCCAGGTTCCATTTTCAACTGGAGTACTAAGGTACACCCAGAGCTGGTCGCATAAATCCAGATAGCCTGATGTATGTAGACCCTTTCACCAAGAAGGCAGATGAAATACAAAAACTAACTGCATGAGTGTAGAGTTTTGGGCTGGAAGGTCTTCTGAACAGGTTGGCTTGGTTTTTTAGATTCTTCATCCCTCTGTGTGAGTGTTCATGAGGATCCTTTGAAGCTGAGACTGGGCTCATCTCTTCACCTCCCCTCCATAATCAAAACATTACAAATATTTGCCAAGTACAAAAGATATGAGAAGTGCTGGGCATTGATCATTATTATATCCCTTCACTGACAGAAAATGGGCCCAGGATAGGAGAGGTGAAATTAATCTTTCTAGAAAAAAAATTGATAAAGAATTGTTCTGGAATAACATACATTTCTTTCATCACCTGGACCTCTCATTCAAAACAGGGGTCTGTCTGCCTGAGTGGGATATTTTTCAGAGAAATCTAATAGATATTTGTTTCAGAGTCCACACTAAAGCTACAGATCAAGTGTAAGGTGCAAATCTCAGAGGTGAGATTTGTTTCTCACTCTCTCTCACACATATGCATCCACACACACATGCAAACATGCACTCCTTTCTCTTCTTAAAATAATAAAACATTCTTTCCCCGGTTCTCTCACATTTTATGCAGATCCATACTCAGTTGTGTACCAAAATTTTTAACTCAGTTTGCTGAAATTACCTAGATTGTCGAGGAAATTAAACTAAACAAGGACCTGTGTGAAATGTTGAACTTTAAATACCATCCACTACCATGAGAAGAAGAAAATTAGTCAATGAATGCTCAGGTTTCTGCTACTTTTAGGTTATCACAATTAAAATAATAATTTCATTAGTTTCTTTGTCTTTTTTTTTATTCTGATGAGAATTTCCTTCTGCTTATATTCAAATGAGTATTTGAAAATAGTGCCCTTTCCCTTTTGATTTTGTACTGAAGGACAGGGTTACGGTGTCTCCCCTACGTGTTAATGCTGAATAGGGATGTGTTTAATTTTATGAACGGTGTGTGTGTTTCTATGAATACCAGGCAAGACTACTATATCTTTCTCAGTAGCCCAGAAGAAGCATGTTTTACCTGAAGAACTGGGCTTGGGCTGGATGCTGCTGTTGTTCTGGGTTTGGTTTTTAATTGCCCTGCCTATTCTCTCAAGTCAATATTAATGCCATACAGCACGGCTGAGGCCAGGGCTGAGTGAGCCCCCTTATTAACAATAGCATAAACAAAGGAAGGGGACTAGTTACCTTGACATTCGATGCCCGCTTTGTTCCCAAGCTTCCAACTGCATCCTGAAGCCCATACAGGGAAGTATTGCCTACGGGAATGAATAATCCGCTCCAGCTATTGTCCCAATCTCCTGCAAAACAAAACAACACAACCAAAACAAAGATGACAACACACCCCCGCTCCTCAAGGAGACTGCGAATGGTTTCATCCCTTCCTGCCTTTCCCCGCGCTTTCCCTGGCCACTCGTATTACTGACCTGCTCCCTTCAAGCGCTGCCCACTGTAGCCTGCGGGAACATCCTAATTTGCACAAGCATCCAGCCTCTTATTCCCCAGTTTTCTCGGGGCGTGGGGTTGGAGACACCCCGTCCTGTGCCTGCGCAGCCCGGCCGGATCCCTGCGGTGACCGGGCCGCGCTGGGGGGGCTCGGAGTTAGACGGGGCGGCCCGGCAGGGTGGGCTGCCCTCCGACCGCCCCGGTCGTGCCCGCCCCCGGCCCGTCAGGGATTCTCCATCTTCAGCGGAGTGGCCTGGCCAAGGGGCAGCGCGACGTCTCTACGCACCGCTGTGGGGATGCGAAGGGCGAACGTGACCCTCTGTGTGTCTGTGTGTATCCCCATCGCCCTTCCAGCTTCTCCCTCCCGGGCCGGCTTTCCGCCCCACCGGCCTTGCCCTCCCTATCCGGGAGCTCCCGCTCCTTAGCCCCCTGTGTTTGGCAGAAAAGCCCTGAGGGGCCTCCCCTGCTCACGCCCAGTCGAAGGAGCTTGCACGGAGCGGGAACAACTCTTTCCTCTGACAAATCATGAAGTTCCCCGAATTCAGTTTTTCTTCTCCTCTCCTACAGTCCCATGGCGGCCGTCGGAGAAGAGGGACTGGCAGAAGTCCCCCTAAGCTTGTGGACAGCTGGTTTGACCCCCTCCTTCCCCTCAAGAGGGAGAGAGGGACCAGACCACGATAGCGCTGCCGTGGGGCTCGTCCCCGAGCCGGCCCCGCTTCGGAGGCAGGTTTTGCTCCAGTTCAAACTCCAGGAACCCTGCGCCTTCACCGGGTTCTCCGGGAGAAGATGAAGGAGACTTGGTACCGTAACCCGAGGTAGAGGGAGGCCTGAGGAGACATTTACATCGACCCTCATGCAACCAAATCCATCCTTACAACGTGCCTCTGTGTGGGGAGAGGCATACAGCGGGTAGAGAAGGAGGTAGTTTGAACCTAAAGCCCTTGCTTCAAAAGTTAATAGCTCCCTCGTCAAACGCCGCCAAAGGCTACTGGGCCGAGTAGAGATGGGGGGGGGGGGGGGGGGGGAAGGATAAGAACATCAACATTACTGCAAATTTCAAAGCACTGAAAATAGTTCTGAGAAATCCCTAGGATCCGCCACCGGTCCTTTTTGTTTTCCCCGGGACACAGGCATTAGGGAAAGCTTTTCTCGGATGTGCTTGTGAGCAAGGCCAGTGGGAGCTGCGGCTGCCTTTGGGGGCGAGCCGGGTGGCGGGGAGGGGGGCTGCGGGCTGGCGCCGCCCCCGCCTCCCCCCATCCCCCGCACCTGCAGCCTCTGGCTGCGATGGGGACCCTGCTGCTGCCGGCTCTGTGACCATCCCCCCGGGCCGTGTCGGGAGCAAACCCACTCCCAAATCCTCCCCCTACCCCGGCCCCCGGGCCGTGTTCCCACCGGGAGCCGCGGCGGCCGGGCAGGGGCCGGCCCCGGCAGCCCTTTATGCGCAGCGGTCAGCAGCCGGGTTGTGGGTTTGCAGCTGCATGCAAATAAATCCCCGGCAATAATCTAATGCGGGTGCTGCCCCGACGACAAAGTGCCGACACAAACGCAAGTGCTTTTGTTTGGTTTTGACGACCTCCGTCCCGCATCCAAGGAAAATAAATAAAACTAGGCAAGGAGAGGGAGAAAGTTGGTTAATGTGGGTGTTTCATCCAGTGAAGTCGGCTTTTGTGATCTACGAGAACCTAAGATTTGTGTTCTGCACCTCTGTGAGGCCTGCACCACCACCCATCCCATCTGGAGAAAACGATTCCACCCGCGATGAGCAGGAACGAGGTGTCCTGCCTACCCGACCGACCTCAGCTGTTACGTTCATACGTGAAAAACGCATCTCTTCCCACAAATTTCAATTAATTACAGCTGCATTCGATATAGGACGGGGGATGGGAGGGGGTGGTGGGTGGTGGATAATTCTGTACACTATCTTCTATTGCAGGTAAAAGGGGTTTGTTTGTTTTATTTTCTTCAAGAAAGGTCCGTTTGCACATATAGGATAGAGTGGTTTGTTTTTTTCCCTTGCTCATCTCAAGCAAAAGCTGAGTAGAGTCAATGTGATGAAGGGGAATTTAAAAAAAAAAAAAAAAAAAAAAAAAAAAAAAAAAAAAAAAAAAAAAAAAAAAAAAAAAAAAAAAGACAGAGAGAGAGAGAATAAGAGAATAAGGAGGGAGTCTTTTGAGAAAGAGCTGGAGTGAGAAAAGGAAAAAAAATCAAACCGCAAAAAAAATACCAGCAACACAATTCCAGAGAGGATGGGAGGGAATAGAGTTTCCCAACTGCCTTTCTGCGGACAGGCAAAAAAAAAAAAAAAAAAAAAAATCACGTTGAAGGCTGGGGCGGAGGAGAGTAAATCTTTAAGGACAAGCTTGATGATGCCTGCTGCCGCCCGGGACGGGCTCACTCCCCGGGGCGGCCGGATGCCAAGGGCAGGCAGGGCAAGGGTGAGGCGCCCAGCCCGGGGAGAACTGCCAGTTCTCCCTCTCTCTCACCCCTAACTTTTGTGAAGAGAGGTCGTTATCATCGTGGAAAATCCCGTTTCCCTGCCAAAAGACGGGAAGTTTGTCTCCAGCCCCTCCCCACCACCAGTTCCCACTTGGGGCTGCGGGCAGCCGGTGCGCTGCCCCCGGCCCAGCCAGGTCGACCCCAGCCGCCGCCCGGTCCGTCCAGCTGAGGCAGCGCCCTCTCCGCTTTCGCGTTCCACCCCTCGGGGAGGGGATGCTCCTCTGCAGCCGCCGTGCTGGGCACACACGGGCCGCCCTGAGACCAGCTGGCCAAACGGCGGCCCTCGGGCGTCCCCATGGCACATCGGCCCTGGGAGCTTTCCCAGGCTTTGCCCGGCTGTCTGAACGCCTCTCCCTGGCCTTGCTCGTCCGCAGCTTTCCCTCCTGAGTCCGCTCGGCACCGCTAGCACCCAGGTCCCTCCGGCGGGGCGGCCAGGGAGCGGCACAGCAGAGAATAGCCCTCTCCTTGGCGTCTGGGCTGCCTGTCTGCGCCACCCGGCTTGTCCTGCCCTCGGCCCTGCGGCCGCCCCTCTGGCCTCCCTGGCATTCACAGAACCCGGCCCAGCTGTCGCTTGTCCCCTCGGGGAGCTATTTTCTTCTCTTCCCCCGCTTCCCTCTCCCCAGATGCTCCTGGACGCGGGATGCAGTCGCCTCCCCGCGAGAGGATTCTGTGCACCCCTTCGGCCTCGCTGCCCACCGCTGCCGCTGCCTCCTTTTCTCCACCGCCAACACAAAAGCCGTGGCCAAAGCGGCCAAGCAGAGACGGCACAGCAAAGCCCACGCCCGCTGCCCTCCCCGTAATGCGAACTCCTGAGGGAAATCTCTCTGCGGGGCTCGCTCCTAAATCCTAGACTCTCTTAATCTTTGAAGCTTTTGGTAGGAGAAAGAGGAGTTTGTTACCTAAGTTGCCCCTCGCACCTTTGTGTGACCTGACGCGGGCACTGGGACAACATTACTTTGGTTTCTGCAATCCAAGAGGAGATGTCTGAGCAAGGGGGCCGTGGGCCGAGAAGAGTGTCCGGATCACCCCCTTCCCTATACCCCATGCACAGCCTTCTCGCCTTCGTCTTTCAAACTGCGTTTGAAACAGCAGCTGAAACACAATTAATTGTAACTGATTAACATGGATCAGTTTCGCCTCCAAAGCACTTTAAGTCAATTCAGCAGCCATATAACAATAATTAATTCATTAATAAGTACTATTGGTGCTTCTCCACTAACGCCAAGAAAAGTTTCCCTGAGAAGTACAGGTGGCAGGGAGTGTTAAAATGAAAACATTTGCATGCAACTTTTAACCAGAAGGGAAAGCACTTTGGTTATATTTGGAGACATGTGTCTCACACATTTCCCCCTTTTTTTTGTAAACTATGTAAGAATAAACATTACAGCTCTGGGCTTTTAATTTCTCCAGATGGAATCATAAAGTACCTAGTAGATTTCTTTTAATATATATATATATATGCACTACAATTGAGGACACATGTCTGCTTTTCCCGATGAGGACCAAGAAGCAACTTAATTTGAAGGCATAACTACTGAACCACATTTTGAATAACACACTAGAACAAGTTCACTTTAAAAGGCAGGAAACCACTAAAAGCAGAGCACTGAAAGTTGCTCCTTCCCATTTGAGCTGCAGTGGAAGCTCAGCAGCCTGACCTTCACAT
Organism: Sylvia atricapilla; assembly: GCF_009819655.1. Taxonomy (NCBI): domain Eukaryota; kingdom Metazoa; phylum Chordata; class Aves; order Passeriformes; family Sylviidae; genus Sylvia; species Sylvia atricapilla. The sequence continues at coordinate 86,969,921 of NC_089141.1, forward strand.
ACACTTTGTCGTTTCGCACACACGTACAGAAGTACACACGAGCGGAGGTGGCAGGGTGCCTATCTGTGGAGGGGGCTTTTCCAAGGCATTCACATCCCCAGAAGGCTCCCCTTGTTATCTGTGGACTGAAGACACTGCCCGGGATCCCACCCCCGGCGCGACGGAGGAGTCCTCTGATCCGCGGGTGACGTGAGAGGTCTCCCGCTGCCCCCCCGGCTGAAGCAAGGGGTTCACTTACCCTCCCGGCGCTCCTCTCCGCTCCTCACACGCACGCTTGCGCACCCAGCAAAGCGCTCTCGTGCAGGGCAAAAAGAGGGAGGAAGTCTGGAAACCTCACTGATCTTAGGGATCCAGGCGTGCTGAGGGGGGCAGAAGCCCCTGGGCTGGGCGAATAATAATAATAATAAAAAAATTGTTTTGAATAGTTTTTGAAAATCCCAGGGCAAGGTTTTGTTGGGGGTTTGTTTGTTTGTTTGTTTTGGTCTGGTTTGGTGTTTTTTTGTTGTTGTTTTGGGTTTTTTTGTTGTTTTGGTTTTTTTGTTTTTTTGGTTGTTGTTTGTTTTTTTTTTTTTTTTTTTTTTTTTTGCCGGGGGGAGTGAGGCACTCTCGGGGAGGGGGATGTTGATGGTGAAAATTACCAAAATACCCTACTTATCTCCCTAAATAGGTTCAGTGTCCCCCTTCCGTCCCCCCACCTCCCCCGTTTTCTGACTTACATGTGTTTAGAGCAATAGTAAGGAGCTCCTAACTGAACCCCTGGCAGAAGGTGCCTTTTAAAGTGGGGATGATTTACTCCTCCAGAGCTCGGGTCCCGCGTGTGAGCCTCCAGCCCCGTGTCAGCTGGGCGCTGCAGACAAACAGCCTTAAATATGCATAAGGAGCAGTTCGCTTTCTTAAAGGAGAACTTACCCCGGCGGAAAGTTCACAGCCCGATGGCAGGCATGGGAGGGGGGGTGCGGCAGTGGCCTTTGCGCCCGGACAGCTCTAACCCCTTCTTTAAGGTGATCGCCCGCACGCTCAGCGGCCCGCCTGGGAACACGCAGCCGCCTTCCCTCTGGGGGCCGGGCAGAGAAGAGTTGAATACTCGGTCATGGACTCAGTGAGTTGAAGACCAGCAGTTTCACACACCCACCTGTCCCTCCTGTCCTCGGCCGGGATGGGTTAGGGGCAGAGCTACGCACCTAGGGCAGCCTCTGTCCGGCGGACCCTCGCGGCAGCCGCTGACCAGCTGCCCGAAAACATGGGGGTTCTACACCGAGGGGAGAAAACGTGGGATTCCAAACAAGAAAAAAAATAAATTTAAAGCTTCAAGGGAGAAGGAGTGGGACTGATTAAATACCCAGCCGTCAGAGCACAAGCAGGCTGTGAACATTGCATAGCAGCTTTTTGGAAAGGAGAAGTAATGCAGGGGAGGGACGAGAGACTGCCTGTGGGTTTCGCCCAACTCCCCGGTTGTGAACCGGCCGGCGCCTGCTCCCCGTTCCTAACAGGATGTTCACCGGTAGGAAGGACGGCTCCGCCGAGCCCCTGCTCGCCCACTTGCCCCCAACTTTGCCCTTGTGGCTCCCGAGGGCCAAGCCCCGGCAGCCGCAGCGGGGCTGGGGCAACCCTGGGCGCTGGCTTCGGTAGAGGGGAATCTCGACACTGAGAGCCGCTTGCCCCAGGCCCACCGCGGGGCCGACTCCCCGAGTTTCGGACAACAAGAGGGTCATTTCTTTTACTGTTATTAGTCCTTTTCCCCCCTCTCGCTCTGTACACGTGGTTGTAAAGTCTGTAGCGCCATCTAACGGGAGGCGGAGGCCGGGCTCCGCGCACCCAGGGCGGGGGGAGCGGGGCCGGGGTGGGCAGCGCCATGGGGAGCCAGAAGGTGCCCCCGCAGGAGAAAGGGCTCGTGTCCTGTGCATAAAACCTGCCCGAAAGGTGCTTTTTAACCTGGCCGGGGGTTATCCTTCAGGAGCTTCCCCCCTCCCTTCCGCGGTTTTATTACGTCGTTGAGGCTGTGAAGAACTGGAGGAGCTACCTCTATGTTTAGGAGGGGAGTCTAGGGAGGAGGAATGAATAAATTCCAGCAGAGTCTGACAGAGTTGAGGGTGGAAGGAGAGGACCTCTTAACCCAGCATATTTGACTTCTTTCCCTTTTCAGGGAGGTCAGGGAAGGCCCCAGCCAGCTGCTGAGTCTTACAAGTGAACAGGGCCCCCATTCTGCTGATTTAGTATCTTTAGTATCTTTAGTATCCTAGGAAGCTTCTTCTTTCCAAAATTTTTGAGCATATGCTAATTTTTATGGTTAAATTATGATGCTGCACTTTTGACAGGACACTTCAGCCATGCCTCTGTCCACATCCAGATGGGAGGCCTCTGACTTGGTCACCCCAGTTCTGTTAAGTCATTGCCTCAGTTGCCCAGATTAGGGGACTGTGCACCCCAGGCCTGTGATAGGAACGTCAAAAAGAAAAAGACTCTCCACAATGTTTGAGCTCATTGAAGGTCACATCCAGTCTCTACAGGTGCCTGCCTCACTTCAGCTCTTGTCACCTCTAAGGCTTCAAGTTAGAATTAGAGAATGCAGGTATTTCTGCTGAACAGGATGTAAGTTTTTCCTTAGGTTTGAAGCTTTCCTTATTTCTGCTTCTGCATTTCTGTTACAGGTACAGAATGTGAGCTAAGTCTTGAAATACACATACCAATTTTACTGTGTTTACTTAGGTCTTCTGTGCATGCATGTTGGCAGGGAGTCCCAAAGACGCACAGAAATCTTTCTGTCCATACCTCAAGTCATAAAATGGTACTGTAGCCTTTGGCTAGCAGCAACTGTGTTTGCATGAGCCACTCAAACTGTATTTATTTTTCAGCCCAGCTTGTCCAATGCCTTTGAATGTCACTTCTGGCAAATCCTACCTGACTTAGATGGCCAGGCTAAACTTGCCCAAGTTATTTGGGCAGATTAGGCACCTGAGCATCACTGACATTGATTGACTCTGAATTGCCACTACTAAGGCCCAGGCCAAAAAGAGAGGGTTTAGGCTACCAAGTCCTGCATGGGATTTTGACTTCCTCCAGACACCAATGGGGAGATAAAGGCTTAAACTAGAGTTACCAGTCTAAATTTTTTGTTGTATATGCAAGACCTCAGTCTTAAAGCCCATACTGAAATATTCAGATTCTAACTCCCTCTTTATTTTGGCATTAACATCTGAAACACCTTTGACGGCTCCTGCATAATTTGGAAATTGGATTCTTTCACTTATGTTGCCTATGCCTTCTGAACAGAAGAACAACTAATTGTTTTGAAAACCTAGGCCTTAAAATTCAACTCTGAAATCTCCTGATAGCCAGAAACCAACATTTTAGCTGCTGTTTCCTGCTTTATCATACAGAACAAAAACTTCCTACACACCAGAAGGAATTTTAAGTGCAAGGTGACCAGGACTTTATCCTTTCTAATTGTGCTGTACCACAGGCCACTACATAAACCAGACAATTAAGCAACAGTAATAACTGCTTGATCAATACTCTGCTGCTTGGTCAAATTTTATCGGGTTTTGCATTTTCAGAGGTGAAAGTATGATTCATAATTCCTGTCCCGTATCATTTTTCTGACACCCTATGGACACCAGCAATTAAAAATAACACAAGTTTATTCCAGTATCAAAAAAAGGTTTGTAAGTAAAAACTAAAATTCACATGACAAAAATGAAATAGAATACCATCAGTGAGCTGGTTTTATCAACAAATAAAGACAATGTGAATGACAACAGACAGGAATAGATTTTCATTCTTGACTCTGGGAATGTTCTTCTTCTTTAATGATTGGGAAAAAGGGCAATTTCTATCTATGCTGAAAAGAAAATGCATTTTTGGTTTTATGGGCAATAGACAGCCTCTAGACAGGCTAGGATGTCTCAGAATAGGCATGAAAAATGAGACACGCTCCAGTTCATTAGCCACCTAGGAAGAGTTAGGCTAGCAAGGTTTATGGCTAGTTCCACTGAAGGATTTACATGTCTTAAAATTTAGTTGTCTCAGTACTTGAATTTCAAGTGCCTTTTCCTAAGACTGGCATCCTTGATGTTGTGTTTGGCATCACAAGCTCACTATACTGTGAATTGAGCAGGTGTGTACAGACAAATCTTTTGTGCCTTATCCAGAGCCATACTGTCCAGCAAAACACATGAACAGCAAAGAGGCCCAGGATGGTGGTTACATTGAGAAATAGCATTTACTGAGAAAATTAGCTGCGAAATTTTCTAAACTAAAAAATAATTTTTTTTTTCTCCACTTCTACATGAACAGTAATGGAAGAACAGCTACCCAATACCTTTCAAATGGAGGAATCCTCATGCTTTACCTCACAAGGACAGCAAATCCAGAAGAATGGCACATGGCACATTTTGCTGTCACAACTTCTAGCTTAGGAAGGGTCCCCCCTGTATTGGTGGTGGAGACCTACTTTGAGCTCTAAAGTAGCAGATATTAATCTATGTCTATTGGGATGGGACATAAAGATTGTAATTCAACCCAAAATACGACACCTATTTTTTCTTACTATATAATCTAGAGCAACTTTGTGGTATCTCTGTTGCTCAAAGGAGTTAAGCTTTGGTTTCTAAATTACTTCAGTGTTGTGAAGTTTCTCATACTTGAAAATTGAGAACAGTTCCTTGAGCTAATTTAACACAAAGTATTTCCCAGGTCAGCCCCAGGAAGGCCATGAGCAGGATTGTGAAGATGCAGAAGGTGTGGCAAGTCAGAGGTATCTTTCACTGTACAACTGATGGGGCTGAGCCCATCATAAGCTTTTGAGTTCAAATTTTCTGAAGCTGTGATGGCAGGTTTCTGTTTCTCCAAAGTCCTTTTGGTCAGTCATTGGTGACCTATGTGATGTGCCTCTGTTTTTTGGTGGCTTCATTTGTGGTTTCATTTGCTTAGTTTTGTTTTCTGTGGGGTTCATTCTGATTCAACTGGAAAAACCCTCTGTCAGAACCAAAGGTTTCCCTCATTGTTCTTCCCACTCTGGTGCAGAAAGACAAAGGGCCAGACCCCTTTGGGGTTCTTCTAGTAAGGCAAGGAGCATACATTATTTCTTTGTACAAAATTGAAGCAACTTCATCCACATGAATTTATTCAATTAAAATTGGAGTAGTTTTCAGAAGTGCTAGAGAATAAGTAGACTCAGTGGGAGCTCAGTCCCTCTGTAATTCACAATCCCTTCATGTAGATGCCAATGTTTTGACTTGGCCGACTATTTTTAATATTTGGGTTTAAAACTTTTGGCCCATGCGTTGTTTCCTCAGGGCCCTCTAATCTTTAACTTTTACCATAGAAAAATCTTAATGTTTTCAAGGTTCCACCTTGCTAGCAATATGGTTTGAATCAGATACACCGCACAAAGACTATTTTGATTTTTAAAAAGAACAACCTTATCGTTTTATTTCTGCAGGTATGAATAAAAATCTGATAGATCTTGTGTTTAGAGTTTGCCTTCTCTTGATAGCAGACAGCATGAGGACTGTGATATGGATCAGTGATACAACATGTTTTTCTTCATTAGAAACACAACCCCAACATTAAAAACAGTCTGCTGAAGACTCATATTCATTTAGTAATCATGTAATTTCACAATCAAGGGGTTACTATCCCTCCCCCCAGCCCAGCTTCCCTTTAGAACTGCCCGTTTATGGACAACATCTGATACCAATAAGTCCCTGATACCTATTTCTAAAAGCAATGCCTGCAGTTCAAATGGGGCTTTAGCAGTTGAGTTATCAGATCCAGCACTAACTGCAGATGGGATTTATCTTCACTAACTTCAGCCATATACTAGTTAATGTGTAGGCCAAGTCTCAGCTCCCTCTGCACTCAGCACAGAAAGATGGAGGGCAGTTCGTGCCAGCTAGCTTAGGCACCTACTAAAGGGAGGGATGAGTCACCTTTTGAAGTTGCCTGCACGGCTCAGTCAGTTTTAGCAGGCAGACAGGCAGCTAGCTTAGTTATAGCATATCTGACCAGATGGCTGAAGTTAGGGTAGATGGATCCTGTTCTACCTATCTGTAGGCAGGGAGGATAAGGACGTGCTGCATTCAGCACTGGCTCAGGGTTCAAGACTAGTCAAGAGGTGCTGTTGTTCCTGAGTGTTCATGTGTTCTGCCCATAACAAACAATATCTCTCAGACAGGTTCAGGAAAAATGACCCCAGCCTGTACCTCATTTGATCAATTTACTGTGATGCCAACTGAAACGCATTTTTATTTTGGCACACTTTATTTGCAGTCCAGGCTGGAGTGATTCCTGGAAGCAGGTCTTACAGTTTTTTCATGACGGGGTGAATTGAACCCTCCTTTTTGTTCAAACATTTTCTGCATAAAAATGTGGATCTAAGAGCCAAGCATTAAACAAAACAAAGACTTCCAAGACCCAAACCAAAACCAGGCAGAAATGAATATAGGAACACCTTTTCATGTGGTTGCTGTGGATTGAAATATAACCCTTTACCTATGTCTGGCACACAGAACTTGTCTAGAGTTAAATCTATACCATGATATACTCAATTTTTTCTTTCACTTTCCCGTTAGTGTAACCCTATCAAGCAGGAGGTATGAAGGCAAGGGAGATGCTGGACTGGGAAGTGGTAGAAGAAACAGACATGCATCAAAGCATTTTGTGTGTGTTACACTCCAAGGGCTCAAGCATCAGCTGGAGCCAGGTGGTGGTGGTGGGATCAGTCACATTTAGCTTTGGAGGGATCAGGCTGAGTCTGTCTGCAGCACTGGGCTGGAAACAAGCAGATTGTCAGAGTCATGGCAGAGAGCAGACAGGTGAATCTCAAGAGTAAAGCATGACACAGAGAATGGATGGCTAACAATGGCAGAGGCATAACCAAGCACCTTCAGAATAACAGAACTGGGGGAAAGAGGAGGGGAGCTGTTACTATTATTGAAAATTTCACTCCCAGGATGTCTCTGGAGAAACAGCAGAAGCACATGGACCCTGTGGGGAGAGAAGAAAATACCTACTTGCTCATCTGTAAGGACTCCATGATCCCAATGAAGCCCATGGGTAATTTCCTACAGCCTCTTGCAAGAGGAAGAGCAAGTCTTTAGCTCTGCAAGTAGATTTAACTTCAAATTGGCAAAGAGCAGCACTGCATACACATGAAATGGAAATAGAAGAATATCCTAGGCAACTTTATTTTCACTTTTGATGATGTTTGACTAGCAGGTAGGTAGTGAGTGGGGCTTTTTCTCTATGTAGGACATAGCCAGTCTGAATATTTCAGATGCCAAAGTTCAGCTGAGTAGTCAGACAAGTCTGAGAAAGATGTTTTAAATTTTCCATTAAAACCCACATTATTCCTCTTAAATGACTCAAGCTTCAAAATACAACTCCAAATTGAAATGAAAAGTTTTTTCAAGATTTGTGTCTTTCAGTTCATGCTTGGCGAACTAGCAGTAGTTTGAAACTGAAAAGCTGAGAAAAGATTTACTAAACAGTGAAGAAGATCTGCAGACTTCTTTCATTATATGAGTCTCTCTCTTTAATCTCTCCCTCAGATATTCAGCCATGGTTGAACCCACAAGATTAACTTGGACTAGCCAGATCTCTTCTTGCCACAAATACATAGATTTGCTTTCAACTGATGACTTTAACAGCTAGAAAATATTTTTCTGCTTTTGTTGATTTCTTGTGGTTGGCTTGTTCTCCTCCTCTTTTTTTTTTTTTCCCTTTTTATAATCCCAGTTTAACAAGCCAAGTTATTCAGGCTTGTTCTTGTTTCTTGCTTGTCAAGGTGGATAATAAGGAAAGGTTTGTCACTCAGAGGATGGCTGGGAGCTGAAACTGAGTCCCTAGGGGAGTGGTCACATCACCAAGCCTGACAGAGTTCAAGAACCATTTGGACAATACTCTGGGGCATATGATGTGACTCCAGAACACTTGGGATTGTTCTGTGCAGGGCCAGGAGTTGGACTTCAGTGATCCTTGTGTGTCCCTTGCAACTCAGGATATTCTGTGATAACACTATGATTTTAAGTTATGTCATTCACAGAATGTTCTGAGCTGGAAGAGACCTATAAGGATCATTGAATCCAAGTCTTAAGTGTACAGGAATCAAGCTTGTAGAGGAATCAAGCCTGCACAGGAATCAAGCCTGCAGCCTTCATGTAGCTGTGGTTCTGCACAGCTGAAATTGAGCTTTCCTGAGCGTGGGTGCTCAGAGCTGCACACAAGGTCTCCTCAGGTTTTCTGCTAAAGCATTAACAGTGTCTGATATCTGTTTCACTGGATTTTAGTTGTCTATTTGATGTCTGGATTGTACTGTAACATAAGAATTACTTTCCATACCATGGCTAGGTATTTGTGTTTACTTATAAGCTTGGGGAAATTGTACTGCTAGTAGTAATTTTGCATTTATATTTTTTTTTGTTTAATCTTTACTGGTTTTCAGAATCTTGACATGCTTTTTATTCAATTAATAGTAATTCTAAATGCTGTATCTTTAAAAATTCTGAAGTCTGTACTGGTATTGTGATTGTTTATGAAAATATGAAGCAATATTTGTCCCTACACTTAGTTTCATGTGCCTTCCTAGTTGCTTCTGTCCAGCTTTGTGATGATTTTTTTTTTCCAGTGGTATCTGTAACTATGAGCCAGATCCTTAATACACACATAGTTTTTCTGCAGAGCTCCAGCTAACAAATAACATCATCTGTGCTGCTGTGCCAAAGGCTGTAGTGAAACACAAGCGAAGAGTATTACACTGTTTCCCCTGTGCAGGATATCATCCAAAAAAGCTTAGGAAGACTTAGGTATGACCTTTCCTGTCACATTTAAGTCCATTCTTCACCTAAGACCCGATCTTTCTTTTAAAAGACATAACCTAATGTACTAGCACACCTCTTGAAATGGTTACACAACCAGGTTTTCTCTTCTGTCTGGTACACAGATTCCCAAAACTTTTAGTTGCTCAGACCTGTAAAAGCTCCAGGCTTATCTCACATTTTATTGCCCACACTCTGCAATCCATCTGAGTTTCATAATCAATTCCAAAAGTTTACCAAACTCTGCCTTTTTGAAATGCAAAATCTTATTAGCAGAGTCACTTGTTTGTTCACTTATTTAATTAGGAAGTGTTAGCTCCTGATCAACTGAACCAAGGTTCTTTTTTTTTTCTGCAGTTATCAGTTATTAGAACCAAGTCTCAATCATCATTACTTTTTAATGGTTCTGCGAGAATTTTATTAGATATTTGCAGACTATTGCATTCATAAATATTTGGAGTCTGTCATTTTTAGTGATGGTTGTTCTTGATCCATTTTTGGGGAGGTAAAAATTTCCCTGCATGATATAAACTCAATAGAACTTGTCTTTTTAATGGCATCATTGATGCCTTTACACATAACCAGAACAAAATCAGGGGGCATGCTCTCTCCAAGTACTCTCCTCTACCATCTTTCCCCAAAATTATTTAGCTGGAATAAATCCTGCTTTTTTCATGCTATTCTTTCTGCACATCCTTCTTTGCAGTGTTTCATATCATTAATGCACAGTTGTCTGCCACCACCTTCACCTTTACCTCTGCTTTTCTGAATAATGCATGTGCTTGGAAACTAGTGTTCCAGCTGTGATTGCTATTCTGTTCTGTTACGAGTTTATACCTGTCCCACCTACTGCCCTGCCAGCTTAGTTTATGCTCTTTCCTTTTTAGGTACATATATTGTTCTTAAAAATTTCTCTACCCCATAACCAGAGTTCTGTCAAGATCTGAACATGACACTCACTGTATTGCCACCCTGGAAACTGTTCTCTCCACAGTTTGCACTTTCTTTATTCTTATTTCCTGCCATTCTGATCTCTTAAATTTCTTTATCCTTTGGCATACCCTCGTGTACCTACACTTTCTCCTCTGGTGCTCTATGGGCATGTGGAGATTATTCAAGTCTTTGACTCTGTACCCTTCCTTTCTCAGTTCAAAGCTCTGCTTATCAGTTCTGCCAGACTTGCTTCCAGAAAACTGTTTCCACAGTTGCTTAGGCAGAGTCCGTCCTTCAAAAAGAGTCTTCTTTCAATAAATACATCCCAATGGTCAAACATTGCCAGTCCTTTGGCTATCTGTTGATCTTTCTTAAAGCAGTCTTATTTTTGACCATGTTTTTATTTCTTATAGTACCAGTAAATGCTAGATGCTAGAGCTCTCTTTAAACAAGCCAAATTTAGAAGGGAAAATTAAAAAAATATAATGGCATCAACCCAAAATCTGCATTAATCTCCAGTTCTAAAAGTAAACTCCCTCATTCAATAAGGCAGCCCAGAGAGGCAACTGAGCAGCAACCACAACAAGCAGAGAATATTCTGTTCCACACCCTTCAGGATTTCCTGCCTATGCAGAAATTTTTGCCATCCTTGCTGTGTCTGTCAGAATCATGAGAAAAAATTGCCTGAGGTGGACAGAAAAATGTCAGGGAAAAAAAGTGATTTTGCTGGTTTATTATTTTGTTCATCAAAACAGTTCCACTGAGGTGGTTCTGTTGGCATTATATTACTGTAAGTTTGCTGGAAAACCCTTTCACATCTAATAGACAAGGTCTAATGGAATAGCAGAGGGCAGGGACTACTCCATGCCTGTTCTCCTTTGGAGGATGATTCGGCAGGGGTGGCTTTAGAAACACATCAGTTTTGGGTAGAAATTAATGTGATACGAGAAAGCTGCAGTGGATGCCCTCCCTCATGCATGTTCTCTGCTCACAGAACTTCCTCAGATATCAGCATTCTTGAGCTACAGGCTCAACAAGCTCAGCAACCACTTCTGACAAGCTAATGTTATGCTCATGTTAGACTATAAAAAAAACCTACTTAGAATATGAGTGGCTTCATAACGACAAACAGGCAAGGAAACAACACATGAAATTGTAAGGGAACCTGAAGAGGCAAGGTAGTCACTTGAATTGGGGAGACAAAATACGTTCAAGGTTTGCTTTCCCTTTTCATTCTTCCCTCTTTTCCTCCTCCATCATTCCCAACTTTTAATCCTTTCCTTTCCTTTCCTTTCCTTTCCTTTCCTTTCCTTTCCTTTCCTTTCCTTTCCTTTCCTTTCCTTTCCTTTCCTTTCCTTTCCTTTCCTTTCCTTTCCTTTCCTTTCCTTCCTTTCCTTTTCCTTTCCTTTCCTTTCCTTTCCTTTCCTTTCCTTTTCCTTTCCTTTCCTTTCCTTTCCTTTCCTTTTCCTTTCCTTTCCTTTCCTTTCCTTTCCTTTCCTTTCCTTTCCTTTCCTTTCCTTTCCTTTCCTTTCCTTTCCTCTCCTCTCCTCTCCTCCTCTCCTCTCCTCTCCTCTCCTCTCCTCTCCTCTCCTCTCCTCTCCTCTCCTCTCCTCTCCTCTCCTCTCCTCTCCTCTCCTCTCCTCTCCTCTCCTCTCCTCTCCTCTCCTCTCCTCTCCTCTCCTCTCCTCTCCTCTCCTCTCCTCTCCTCTCCTCTCCTCTCCTCTCCTCTCCTCTCCTCTCCTCTCCTCTCCTCTCCTCTCCTCTCCTCTCCTCTCCTCCCCTCCCCTCCCCTTCCCCCTCCCCTCCCCTCCCCTCCCCTCCCCTCCCCTCCCCTCCCCTCCCCTCCCCTCCCCTCCCTATCATATTTCTGTGGAATATGAGATTACATGGTTGATCCAAACTCAGTAAAATTTGATTGAATGAAGTGCAAAAATGTATTGGCACTATAAGCAGCTTTGTATTGTAGTGAATTCAGAACTGATGTTTGAATTTAGAAAAAAAAGCCATAGTATTTCTGGAAATGCTAGCCCTTTTTTGTTTCTTTGTTTGGTTTTTTATGGGTTTTTTTGATTTGTTTTGGGGTGGGTTTTGTTGTTGTTGTTCTTGTTTTTTGTAATGCAACAATTCCTGTTAGTTAGAATACAACCTAAAGTCAAAACAATGTAATCTTGTACATGAACACCAAAATGAGCATGTGCTATAAATATTGAATAAAGTTCTGTAAGGAAACAGTCCTCTAGGTATATGGATCTCTATACGCCTCTAGGTTTAACAGCAAATCAAGTGAAAGGACGTGCTGGCTAGCCATTGAAAACAGAGTGTTAGGAGTGAGTAGTTTCTATATCTGGTTGTTAGGAGTGAGTAGTTTCTATATCTAGTCCAGTCACCAGTTTGCTCTGAACTCCAGAAGAGTGACTTCAAGTCTCATTATCTGTAAAATCAGAAATGTGGTAATATTTTCTGCCCTCCTGGGCCCACAGAGGGTTCTTTGAAAAATCCCCAACACACTGACATACATGCAAATCACAACTGTGGAATAATTGTGATCAGCATGGGAATGGACCTATGAAGACCTGAAGTAAGTTGGCCATTAACCACATTTCAGTGAACTATCTCTGTCTACTCAGAGACCATTCAGCTTAAAGAGGTTTGAAGAGGATATTTCAACCAGGGTGCTGGCTCCCAGGGCTGTAGCTGAAGGGCTGTACGGTCAGCCAGATGATGTGCTGGTCTTGTCTCTTCCAGCCCACCTGAAGGGAGACTCTGGACATCTGCAGTCAGCTTCAACCTCCAGCCCCCACCCCATTTTCCCTGCCTGCTTTCTGCTACCCAACAAATGTATGGTTAAGCTGAAGGACAAAGATCAGAAGTTCAGAGAGGCTGAAGACTCTCTTTAACTTTAACTTAGTCATGCCACTGCAGTTTGATGAAGTTTAATTCCTATAGGTGGCTCCGAAAGTTTCCAGCTGCAGGATTTCCCTCAACATTTTTTCCTAGGCAGAATGTAACCTGCCTATTTTTGCCTTTAAAGGCTGAGGAGGAACAACCAAGCAGAAAAATAATCCATCCGTCCATCCATCTATCCATCCATCCATCCATCCATCCATCCATCCATCCATCCATCCATCTTAACTACAAAGATACGACATCTGGCTCTGCTTGTTCCCTAGCTGCTAATCACCAGAAGATATGAGAGGGTATTGGAGAACAACGGCTGCATTTTTTGGCTATGTAATTTTTTCCTAAACATCTGCTATTAGTCACCATCAGAAGCAAGAGTCTGGAGGCATGTCAGTATTATCCAGTTTGACCATTCTTATATTTTGATATTATGTTCTGATAATTTGGCCTTACACAGCCTCAGAAAGCCAAGACATGGTAATATCTGGGCAAAAGGGCATGAATCAAACATTGCTGTCAAAGCCCATTCACTAATATTTTGGAATAAGCACATAATAAAAATGATGAAGAATCCACCCTTCAGCTTGGCTGTTTGCTGCAAATATTATAAGGGTATTAAACTAAACAATGGCTTGTACTCATCTGGCTCTCCAGATGTTTTCTATGACTCTTATTTTCTATCAATCAGTTAACCACGGTTTTTGCTTTCCTTAGCGATGTATTTCCAAATCACAATCAAAGAAACTAACGGCAAATAATAAGGGCTAGATTGTATTTGATTGCTGCTAGTTGCTCATGGGAAAGGAAACTGCAAGAAACACTGCCAATCCTTCACACTGGCAGACCAGCCAGGAACATTTCCAGCCCTCCCGACTGCCCCCGCAGTGCGCTCTGTGCCAAAGGGGCTGAGCAGCGGTCGTCTCTGATGGGGAGACCCTACAGCTAGCAGTGGAGGGAGACGTGCCTGATTGCTATACAGGACAGGAGATACAGAATAATTTATTTCTCTTTCCACTCAGCCCTTTATTACAGCCTGCTGAACTCACTGAGAGACACAGCAGGCTTCAGTCATTTAGAGTTTATCAGTGGGTGTTTTTAGCCTGGCTCCGTGAGAAAGCACAGCTCATATAATTGCTCTGTGTGTGCGTGTACACATACAGTTGTCTAAAAACTTTTGTACTTTTGTACCCATTGGGTAATTGTAGCTGAACCTGGCAGAAAGGTAGAGGTTCCAGAGATAATCAAGTTGGTAAGTTTTTGTGAATATAGGAAACTCAAGAGTTTTTCTACTGATGGAAAGGCTGCAGCCCACGCTCGGTTCTCGTTTGACACAGAGAGAATCCACCTGGGAAAGAGGCTGGATGTATGTGAAGGAAAGCTTCAGTCAAAGCTTATACCTTATTAGATATAAGGGAATCCAGTCTGCAGCCAAGGCTTCTCTCCCCTATGGATTCTCCAGTGTCTGATAAGAGCAGAATTCACAGTGCAGCAATAGTATAATTCATTTAAAATGTCAGTCAGCCATGAAACACTAACTCCATTGGAAACTAGGCTTCCGGAATAATTCTGGTATTCATGGAAATACTTGTTCCCTCACATACTGTAAAGCTCCAGGAGGAATTATGGGTGTTTCTCCATTGCTTCCAGTCTCCAAGCTAGCTCTCTCAGAACTATCTCTGCCCAACAGTAGACTGGATCTTTCTAGCGCCCATAGCCTCTGGAGGCTTCACAGAGGAAAGTTGTACTTCACTTCTTCCCTCAGAGCCAGGCTCATCAAGCATAACTTGTCTGAAGAACCTTATTCACAAAAGAGCTCCCCATTCCCTTTTAGGCACAGAAGAGTAAAAAAAAAAAAAAAAAAAAAAAAAAAAAAAAAGCCAGCTTTCTCAATGGCTTCCTGGCCAGAAAGAATTGCTGGCTGCTGAGCACTTGTGGAAAAATGCTCTATTGAGAAGTGTAAATGAGAATGGAATCTTTCTGAAAATCTGGATCCAACAGGGATTATTGGCACTTGAAAGTTTGGCCCTCATTTCTTTTGAAATACGTAGCTCTTAAATGAGCAAAATCAGAAGTGATTTTTCAAAAGTCTCCTGCCTTCATCTCCCCTTATTCCCAGGTAGCACTGAGAATACTTGTGGTATTGATGTCAGGCATAATGCTCAAACCAGGAAGAAAAAGACACATTTCGTTTGTCTGAGTGTTCAGGTTTCCTCTAGATACTGTTTTAATAACAGGCTCATTAGGAAAATCCCCAATTATTTGTATTGTCTTCCCATGTTAAAAGACAAAATGTGATTTCTTAATTTCAATATTATTATTGAATAGGGATAACTATTCCCTGGAAAATGAATGGATTATTCCAATCCACTCAGGGATCAGCATTATTTCTGGCTGCTACATTTCCCTGGGAATGCATGCTAATATCATGATAAGTATTTGACAGTGGCATTAAAAAAGTAAGAAAGTAGAGAGACATATCAAGTCATTTGATTAGTGATAAAGAGCAAGCGAGAGATCAGCACCTGGAAACACACACAAGTTCTCCCATCAGAGAGAATCCCATGTAAAATGTAACAATTCTGACACCTGATCTTGGCAGAATGTAAGTCAGTGCTGATTTGTCACAGATCTGCATGGGAGCAGGCTTTCAATGACAAAGAAAGCAAAAATTTACTTTCCTCATAGCTACACGGTGCTCTTTGACTTCAATAGGTGTTGCAAACACATGCTGGGAGTTTGGCTCTGCTAGAAGTCCGGGCTGCAAGAGATTGCACTGAGATTGTAGGCAGGACAGATCAGATATTACACAAGCAAGAAGGAAATACAAACCTTGCAGAATTAACATATATTGTCACATTCTATTAAGGTTTTCTGTAGGGCTAGATCAGATTAAATGCATTGAATCACAGTCATCCTACAGCATATGAAAATATTGTCATGGATAGAATTTTTCATTAGTGAATAAAATGCAGAATAATGAACAGTAGACAAAAAAGAGAGAAGATGTAAAGCCAATCAAAGGAAGGGCAGATGTTTAAAAAGTCTTTTGCTATTCAGGATTGTGATCCAACAAAAGCAATTATGTTTCTGCTTTCTCAATTTCAAAACAGCAGAAAAGAGCTTTGAGGTTTTTCCAGTGCTTATGGTCTATCTCCACACCGTTAACTGAACAGAAGGTAACATAATACCAAACATAGCCAAAGGCAAATGATTCCATGCAAAGCTTGTAATTTGGGACATCCAGTGAGTTAAAGGGGATCATAATCAAGGAGGAGATAGATATATATATTCAAAAATTGCCAAAGAAATCTATAAGAAGCCTAATTAAACTCTCTTATAAATTTGGAAGAGGAATCATAAAAAGAAAACTAAATCAGTGCCTACAGGTAGAAATTTAACTTGGTAACTGCCCCCTGTACTTGTGAGAAAGATAATGTGTGGAATTTTGTTGAGTAATGACTGGCATGTGACTTCAGAAAAACAATAGATTCTCTTGGCAAAATACTAAATATTATTTTTGCTCAAAATTTTGTTGTGTTATTTTTGAATGGATGAACACCTGAGCTGTAATTATAAATACACAATAAATAAGTCCACCACACTTCTTCTCCTGTATCCCTAGCCATGTACCTAAACAAACGTAAGTGAGGCTGAATATGGCCATCTTCACTGAACACAGTATATGTATGGACCAATATGCAGTAGAAGAGAGAGGAACATGACAGAATAGTAAGGGAAAGATTAAATGCCAGTCATTCTATATTGTGAGGGAAAAACTTTCTTAGTAATACAACACTCTTCCTGTATTACTTGATGCAGTGCTGATGTAAAGTGATGCTGCTTGCTAGTCAGAGCAGCATCCTAATAAAAATGGTGAAAGTTGCATTTCACCCTTTGCAGTAGTCATACAACTCCTTAAAACTGTGCCAATGAAAGTGGTCTGTGGTGAGATACAAACACATGCAGCCATAGAATAGAAAGTTGTTGAAGTCCATGGAATTCTTGCCAGGGACTTCGGTGGGGCTGAGATTTTTCCCACACATTTTGTCTCCTCTCTCTCATTGTTGTTTTGCTGTGCTATTCAGA
Organism: Sylvia atricapilla; assembly: GCF_009819655.1. Lineage (NCBI taxonomy): Eukaryota > Metazoa > Chordata > Aves > Passeriformes > Sylviidae > Sylvia > Sylvia atricapilla. The sequence goes on from NC_089141.1 coordinate 86,986,657, forward strand.
TAACACAGAATACTTTCCTTTCCTTGGCTCTCTCACCAAGGGAGGAGGAGGGAGCATAAAATCTCCTTTTTGCAGGTAAGTGGGTAGAACTTCTTCAAGACACCATAGGATGAACCTGAGCATGATCCCAAACAGTCTCTTGCATGCCTAAAATACAACTCAGGCAAAATGTAGGTGCATACTGAAGGTACCAGAGAAATTCCTGCCAATCTCGATTAGGTGTTTCCCAGGCATGTATGTTGCTGGGTGTCACTACCTTAGGTGCCCAGTACAGTCCTACTTCATGTGTCCAGCCTGTCCCACCCACAGCCAGCTCACGTAAAAAGGAATGTAACCCTCCTGCAGGCAGAGGGGTTGGGGGCCTGCTTTCCTATGTAGCAGAAAGTGCTAAGGTACAGTGAAAGCAAGGACAAAGCCTGGAGCAGGTCCTGAGGGTTCAGGAGAACAAGAGTCTTGGTCTTTATGCCAGAGGAATAAAGAATGAGGGGCACCAATTGCTTCCCCAAGACACAGGCTTCTGCCTTATTTTTCCGGTCTCTGTCTGAATCAAAGTAGTGGTATCGTCGTTTTTGTTTGGTTTGGGCTGGGTTTGGGGTGGTTTTCTTGCAACAAGTAGCTGAAAAAGCAAAAGCCTGCTTGTTTTACATTTTGAACCCCTGCTACAGGGTTACATAGTTAAACCATTCCTATTTCCTTCCACAAGCTGGATCTCCCTACCTCATACCCTGTTGGGTCAGAACCTACTGAATTTGGCCCAAGGGTCCATGGCACTGTAACGTAGGACTACTCTGGGTTTTGACAGCAATTGAAAACCCTCCTGCTTTTTTGGGGGGGCACATGGGGATAACTAGAACCTTTTGAGCATGAAGAGGTGTAGTTTCATTACTCAGGATCAACTTACCGTAAAGCAGTTCCCCATCTGGCTTGGAAAAAGGACAAAACAGGCTCACCTCCATCTGCAAAAGACCATGTCAGCATAGTCTCATATACTCTTGGTCTCAGCGTTCTCAGCCACTTCCTTTCAAACGCGACAACCACTGCCTGCCCTATGCGCAATTGCCTGGCAGCTTGAATGCTTTGGAAAACAAAAGTTTTCGGTTCTCTTGATTTTGAAGGTCCCTTAAGGAGACTCTCACTGAGAAAGAGGAGGTAGCATGGGAAGAGGACTACATCCTATTTTACACTGAAGTGAGCAGCAGTGCAATCAAGGAGTCTATAGCTGCAGAGCTAAACAGAGCAAAGGTGAGGCACTGCTTTAACGTTGCTTGTAGATAGAGAGGGCCAAACTTCAGGGTTCAGAGACTCTCATTCTCAGTGGGAATACTTATTACCTGCACCACTCGTGGCACTCCTTTTTGCGCCCTCTGGCTCTGTGGTCTGTGCTTTCTGCTGCATAGAGACCCAGATAGCAGAGAAAATAGAAGCACTCTCTCATTGCTATTCCCATTCTCACCTATATCCTTCTGATGAAAGTACTATCTCTACATTGTTGTAGAGTCTGCTGAGATAGGGCTCAAGTCTCAGTTCTGAGGCTCACATTCAACTGGTTATTAGCTAAGAGGGGTATCACCATGAACCTCATCCCTAAGGAGAAAAGAAACAAGCTACCTGCCTTGAAATGTGCAAGTAAGATAGCTAAATACAGGACAGCTTGGTTCAGAAGCTGACATTTAAAGGTACACTTAACTGCAGATCTGATGTGGAGCAGAGTAACTCCCCTTACTGGGATTTCTTATTGGTTTCAGTGACGTACTTAGCTTGCTGTGCTCATGCTTACAGTATATTTACATTGGTGAATATAGACAGACATGTCTGCTCCATATGTGATCTTGGCCGAATGAATATATGGCATTATCATCCCAGAGATTAGTCTCGTGAGCTTAGGTCCAGAACTGCAGCTGTACGGGTACCCACAGAAGCAGGCAGAGGCCTCACTGTACCCATCTTCAAACGATTACGTTTTAAGTGCTAGATTTCACCAGTCAGTGTCAATGGAATTTAAGCTTTCTCCACTTGCATGTTGCCTATGCCTTAGCCCATGCTTGTGGCCTAACCCAGGAATTTACTCACTGCTGATATCTAAAGCCAGAATGCCACTCCCTAAGCTGGATCTTCAAACTATTGGATCCGTGGGGACCCTGTGTGGGCAGCTTGTGTGGACACACTTGAATTCGGTTGAGGGCCAGCTGTTATTACAAGCAGAGTGTGAGTGGTGATTTAGACTGACCTTTGCCCAGGTTATAACGGGCTGTTATAATGGCCTTTTAACCTGTGTCCTATGTCCGTGAAAGCCAGGGGCTGTGATGACACAAAGTGAGAGGTCACAGTGTGCATCAAGGAACCTGCTGCTCCTCGAAGGATCAGCAGGCATCCCCACAGTCACCCACTGACAGCAGCATCCAGCTATGGCTCTTTGACATGTTTTACTTCTTCCCTTCCCCTCTTATAGCTTGAAAAGCCTTGAGGACCTGACCTTCTTTCTCTTCCCGAGGCAACAAAGCTGGATTCTGGGACTCTGCAAGGCACCTTGGTTTGTCCCATGCATGGTGTGGTATGCTGTCACACTCCAAATGTGCCAGTTGCTCAGAAGCTTGGGCTGCAAGACAGAAGCAAATATCTGAATGGTGATGGTAAAAACACCGACAAAGAAACAGCACATCAAGAAGCCCCCTCAGCACACAGTCACCACCCCATTGCTGAGACAGGTTTCACTCCAGGGAAGGTGGGACCCTGCTTCCTCACCAGCCTACCTGATGGCTCACTGAGAAGGACATGCTTCTCCTGACAGTGTAACAAGTGGCACCAGTTGAGAAGTGGTTTAAAAAGCCATCCCTTACCACCTCTCAGACAATAGCCGGTGCCTTCAAGCAGAGAAACCTGCCAGAGGACATGCCATTTGGATAACAGCGTCAGGAGAGTCACAAAGCTCATCAGGACAAATCCATAGGCAAACATCCAGTGTACACAGAGCTTTAAGAGTCTTGCTCAGCACTGCGAATTTTGATTCAAGAGCTAAGCACCCCCTTCCAGGTATCACATAGCTGGCGGAGGACTGCTATTAGATGAGATTTTCTGCTGATCAGGGTAAAGAGGTAGACGCACTCAGCTGTGTCCAGAAGTTTTTCCCCCTTTCCCTTTTCCCCCTTTCTCCAGATGTTACAGCCCAATTGGTTTTGCAATTTAACTCTGTCTGATTGCATCTTGACCTCCAGAAAGCCATTCAGGTTTAAAGAGAAGAGCCTTTGGAGCTGGTCATTTCTGCATGGCTTCTTGGATTATCCCAGGCAAATTGCACTGGGTAGATCTTAGAGGAACAGCTACAGAGCCCATTTTTGCTTTTTGTCTCTGGGGTTCACGTTGCAATGTAACAGGTTAGCTATTGCCTCCATGAGGGTCTTGAAAAAGGAGAGGAAAATACATAAATACCTCAATTGTACCTCTGCTCTGTCTCCACTAGGCTCTTCTATATGGTTTCTGGAAGAACAGATGGCATAGGAATTGGCTCTGTCAGCTCTGTACGAGCTAGGAACTCCCTCGTGCCAAGGGAATCCTTGAATGGGGAGATTCAGCAGCTCCCCAGCTCTTTCAAAGTGGGTCAAAATGATTTAAGAATCTGGCCCATTGCAGCCTCGTTTCCTCTGAAAATTGTACCAAATTGAGGGGGTGATGGGATGGTGAGAAGACAGAGAAGAAAATTTCAAAGAGGATCAAAATATGCCATTTTAGCTTTTGTATATATAAACACGCATAATATGACATTTTGTTTAGACAGTTATTTAAAAAGAAACTTACAATCTTTTTAATTAACACAAATGCAAAGGAATAGGCTATAAATATGAGCACAGGAAGGTAGGAGTTGACAGCACATAGCCTTCCAGACAATCTTTTTTCAGTTGTTATGGGGTATAATAAAATTTTGTTTTCCTTTGCAAATTTTCCATAATGATTATGTTTGTTTTAGGTAACAAATTAACTATAGGTGACATTTTTTTCCATGTATCATGTCATGTGTCAGAAGCCCTCACCTTAGAGCTAGAGTGAGAACAGTGAATGAGATTAAAGGATGAAAGAAAAGAGAGAGCAAGATCACCATATGGGCAGGCTATACCTGAATGGTGGATGTGATATGCTATTTAATTTATGCTGCTGCCACTATTAAAACATCTCTGGCTCCAAGTCTCATTACCTTACCTCACCTCACCTCTGCCATTCCACTGCTGCCCACCTTGCTTTACCTCTGCTGCCTGTCTGCCTGACTCATGAAATGCTAAACAATTTTGATATTTACCTGTTTATGATTAAATTGCAAAATGATCTGTTTAGTTCTGTTCTAAATTAAGGTCTACATTAAATGTCATAGCATTTATCTTTCATAAAACGAGACAGCAAGGACACTAATTTCCCAGGCACTCAATCACTGCCCGGTGCCACCGGAGAGAGTGGCTGTGGAGGCGCGTGCCCGCCATTCACAGCCGGCTTGACAGCGCCCAGGCGGAATCATAAAAGTCAATTAATCATTAAAAGCTGTTACCAGCCCGTATTGAACTGCTGTGGCACAAAATGTTAATCAGCCCCACATCAATACCATAAATTCCTGCAAATTGGAGCGGTCGATAAGGCCGGGGCCCGGCAGGTCGATGGGAGGGCGCGAGGCCTCTCCGCCAACATGGTGGCTGGGCAGGCGCCCCGGCCTGTGCCGGCCCGCTGGGGCCGAGCAGGTGCCAATGCATCACTGCTCCTGATGGCTCTGTCAATAACACTGAGCAGGGGAGGGCAGCCCTCACAGTTTAATCGCTTGAGGCGCCGTGTGTCGCTGCATATGTGGCAGCTTAAAAGCAGGGCCAGGTCAGCTGCTGCCCAGGGACGGGATGGGGCGGCTGGCGCCATGTGCCATTAACCCGGGAGCTGCTGTGGAAGGAGTCACCCGGAGCTCCCTGGCTTAGGAAACCATTCCCTGCTGAGTTATAATGTTACTCATGAATGGTCTTGGAGTTGTTCATTAATTCCCTGTGGGCCCAGGGACAGTGTTTTTTATTAGCCTCTGGTACACTGCTGCCAGGCATCCATGAAATGAGGCACATGGAGGTGTGGGCAAAAGGGGAAGGTCGCTTCTGTCTTGGCACCTGCCTAACACTTTTCCCCACGTACCTATTTCTGCCATGGAAGTGTGAGCAGTACAAGTGAGCTGCCCCTGAAGAAGAGAGCTACCCCTGTGGAGAGGCCATTTAAGGCCTCTCCTCAAAGCAACCCTATGTCCTTTAGCATTGGCTGCACCAAAGACTTCACATGGCTTGCTCATTTTCTCTCCACCCTCATTCCTGGGGCCAAGGAGGACTCCTGGCCTTCCAACCCAGACATGCAGAACAGACTGGGACAAGCGGAAGACCCTCTAGAAGAGAAGTGAGTGCCATGGAAAGGACTGCGTCCCAAGGGAGGAGGACCCTGTTCCCTGAGGGCATCACAGCAATGCCCTTGCTGCCTCCTGCTGCTGCTTCTCCTGGAGGGGGAGAGATCCCTGCCTAACATCTACAGGGCTGCCGAAGGCTCAGCTGAGCCCAATCCATTTATCTCCTGTTACTGTTATTAAATCTGACCTGAAGTGGGGGGGAAAATAGCTTCTTTAGGATTGCAGGATATTAAGAAACCTATTTAGAGATGAAAGAAATGCCCAGTACTGTTACTCTAGGGAAGGATTGTGTTCCACTGGTTTCATTGTCATTTAACGTAGAACATAAAGGTTAATGCTGAATAAAATAATACTCACGTTGATTATTTTAATAGTCTCAAAGTATAACTTTTTCCCTGGACTGCAGTTATCTAATCCATGTGCTGTACATGCACCAGCAGTATTTTGTACTTTTCCACAGCACAGATATGATGGTTCCATTAAGTTCAGGCTGAGAAGCTATTGTGTGTATCTCTAATACAATCATTCCATACTCTATGGAAAATGGAAAATATACGGATCTACAGACATGCTAATTCCTAAGATTTGTACATTTTAAAAGATTAATAAAAAAGTCCATCTTATTATTATCCGAGTTGTAGGAAACATCAAAATAAATTAAGAATCCTACTGCAAAGAATCTCCTATTCAACATATCAAGACAGGATGATGTTATGAGTGTTCAGACAAAGGTAATACAGTCCCTTTATTTAATTGCCCTGACACCTTGCTCAGTTCCTCCAGCTGTACTCTGAGAGCTAAAAAAACTTTTCATTGTTATTAATTGTATTCCTTTTTAAATGTAATGCCATATTGCTGTGGACTGAGCTAATGAAACATAGTCATATAACCAAAATAGGTATATTTCTTCTTGTACAACACATTCTGTCTAAACTGTCTGCTAAAGACATTGTGTTAAAGACCTTTCATAGAGCTTTATAACGAATATCTCAGCTACTCCAACATTTCTATTACATGATCATTAAAATACCCAAGAGAACTAAACAATATAGTGTGGATCCAGTTATCATATAAGAGTTTAGAAATATTATTAATTCCTGCTACTGATTTATGTTAATACTAATGCTAGATTACATGCTATGGCTACTAAACAGCCACTGAATACCAATCCACACAAAGACAGCCCCTGTCCTCTCCGTGAAAGCTGCACTCTTCTGTTATAATGAGAACCTGAATTATTTATCTCTCTTTATCCTACAGTAGTTCACTTGACCACAATCACTTTTCTCCCCCCTGTTTCTACCACACATAAATGCATGTAAACATGACATAATAACAACTACTATCTTTGCCTGTTTCAGCCATCTGAGACCAGTCAGAAGATGGACGCAAAACTATTGCCCAGTGCTGCGCAAGAACAGAGTATGAGGTTGCGTAAATGACACCCCTACCTGAGCGACCTTCAGTATTTTTAAATGCAGGTCCAGTGTAAATCACAAACTGAGCAATACAGAAGACTTCCTTGCTGATGGTTTCCACTGCTGGCAGCTTGTCTCAGGTGCCCACTGCTTTTCACAGCTCTAGCTGAGTGTGAAGAGCTCCTCCGCAGCACGTGCACAGGCTCTGCTCACTCTGAATGAGACTCCAGGCAAAGCCAGCAGCGTGGGCAGGATCAACTACTGGTCCATTTTGGATATTCATGTAAGAAACAAATTGCAGAATATTCTGAGTCACAGAATGTTTTGAGTTGGAAAGCACCCACAAAGACCATTGAGTCCAGCTCTTAAGTGAGTGATACAGGGATCAAATCCACAACCATGGCATTATTGGCACCATACTCTAACCAACTGAGCTAATCTCATATTTTTCCTAATCAAGAACAGAGACGTGGCCAAATCAGATGTGGATGGAGTACTGACCCCTCTTCGACATGAGGGATGAGTACTGAATCCACAATGTCGCTGAGCAGTCTGTGGCATTTCTGTGAGAGTACTTTTAATCTGTCTGTAACACCTGCTCTGTAGTCTTTAGAGCTGTGTTTACGCATTCTTGATCAGAATGCATTTTGCTCCCTTCATACATAGCACATGTAAGTTGAATTCCATCTGTGATATTTGTGTGCTGCAGCCCCACTACTTGCAGTCTCACTCTGCACTTTGGCCTTGGCTCATCCAGAGGGTAGGAGTCCAGCTCTGGTGAATTAATTCTGAGAATCCTTCTGGAGAGTTCTTTGGGGAGGATCTGTTTTCCTGTTTCCAAAATAAAGAAGCTCACACTACATCTAGGACATTATTTCAGCAGTAGGATACCAACACATCTCACCAGCTCTTCCATGTGTTTTGCAAGCAGCAGTGAAAAGGATGCTCTGGATCACGGCAGCCATCCTACAAGCATCCATGTGGAGGCATGCAGATTCCCATTGTGCACTTACTGCTCTGAGACCCAGGCTCTAGACAGAGCTCACAACTGAATGCTTCTTGCCATAAGGAGTTGCAGAATGCCATTTTACATGGTGACAGGACAGGTAGGAACTTGATCTGAGTTGCTAAGGATTCATAATGGCAACAGAGTAGCATACTGTAAATAGAGGATGGTCAGCTACAGAAAGAGTAAAAAAAAAAAAACATTGATGGAAATTTGAACCCCATCTCAGCTGGTGAGGAAGGAATATTGTTATTCTCAGGAAATGCTAAGGAGGGGGTTGAAAAGGTTATTTGGAAATGTACAACCAAAATTGCTTTTTCTAGACAGTTTGAAATGGGAATAATGGGAAACTGAAAGATAGTTCACAAGGCAGCATGCTCCATTTGGAAGACTTTGGTAGTCAGCTACCTGTAGGTATCGGATGCACAAAGCTTGGACTCTAGCATGACTTTCAGAGGACCTATACCAGAATTTTCGGTATTCTTGACCTCACAGTTACAAGTTAGTTGGGAGGCATATTTTTCCACTGTGCTTTTAACTGTTGTCCACTGCACTGTTTCACTGCCAGTGTCCCTCAGCTAATAAGACATCCCATGATGGGGTTTTCCGCATTCCTTGATAGTCCAAGGCTCTGCAAAGTGCCTAAGTTGTTATCAGTACCTTGGTAGGCAGGTAAACCCATCAAAGTCAACAGAACCATCATGTTAGCCGCTATCCATCTTAGTGACTTTTTCACTGCCAATTTCAGCCACCATCTAGAGAGTTTTCGCCAGAAAAAAAACCTGTGGAGTAGAAATAAAAGGGTGAGATTTATATCAAGACCCATTCCCCTCACTTCCTTACAAGAGATTGATTAAGCAGAATCATTTGTGAGTAAGTATGACTGTGTGGATGTTTGAAACCACAGAAGTGGGTATATTGTGTGCTGCTAAAAGCCAGGGGCCACTGTAAGGGCTTGAATCTCAACAAGAACTCTCATGGTGTGCTCTGAAATACTTCCTTCACTGGAAGGATGTGAACAAGGCATTTGCTGTTCAGCCACAAGAGAGGGGACCTCTGAGTCCAACTCTGGAATCTGAAGATGGAGACTCTGGCTGTGCTGCTGACCCACACTAGCTCTATCTTTGTTTCTTCCTGCATTGGGTTTACTTTGAACACATTTTCTCAGTAATGTGTGATTGTCATTGTCAGCAGATGACCTGCAGGCTCCTGAAACTGAGGGATGGGAGAAGGACATCACTTGCAGGGGGGCAGAAATAAGGGAGGGTGGAGGAGCAGAAGTGGCCCCAGAAACAGTATGGGCTCTTGAGCCTGTGTGCATGGGGAGCTTTGGAGGCAATGTTGACCACATACTGTGAACCAACTTTCTTTTTTGACCAAGAAAGCCTAGCCCTGCACTATTCAGTGATGCTATTGATATGGTGCCTCAGAGATGGACTCTGAATTCTAATTAGTTGCAATAATTAGTAAAGTTCAGTACCCCAAAGATGGTATTTTAATTTAGGAAAAACAGAAGGTCAGATTTTATGTGTTATAAATTAACTTCAAACCCTTCAGTACCACACTATAATTTCTATTATCTGTTATAATGGTTATGGTTGCAGTGGCTACCATGACAAACCATTTTTCTTTTAGGGAGCAAAGGTGTAGAAGTAGGCTTTAACCTTTTATGGCAGTCTAGACCTAGAGTAATTCTACTGAGTTTGAAGGATTTACACCAGATTGACAGTGTAAGAAATGAGGTCAGAATCAAGACAGTAAAGCAGTGCCATTTAGCATCTATCAGAGCTGATGAGGGCTTACCTTGTAATATTTAAAACCATGGGTATTTTAGTCAGATAGGGAAATGCACTTTCAGAGTCCAATTTAACAAAGTCTAATTTCAAAAACTGAAGCCCTGTTCTCCTAATTTGAGTGACTTTAGATTCATATGGGAATATCAAAACATGATTGCCCTGAAACTCAATCTTCTTCTTTTTAATTAAAGAAAGAATCCTATCTTAGTCACTTGAGAATCTGAAAGATAGTCTAAGTATTTGACACTCAGAAAAACTTTTAACAGATAAATTATGATGACAAGAGACAAAAACTACCGTCAATAGTAAAAGCAAATTTTAAATAAAACTAAAGATGCTCTAATAATTTAGAAAAAAACCCTAATCAATCCTGATCTTAAAATTCTTCCTTCAAGCCAAAAATAAATGTCTTGCAGGAATTAATTTAAATTATAAAAAGTCATGACTAGATGTCAAGCTTTTGATTTACAGTTGTAAATCAGCAAAGCTCCACTGATTTCAATGGAGCTGCACTAAGATAGGTTAGATAAGAATCTGACCCTCAATTGCTTTGTATTTTTTTTCCTAATCAACAAACAAAATACAGTTTTTACATTAATGTAGAATCCTAGAATGGCTTGTGTTGGAAGGGACCCTTGAAGGTTATCTGGTACAACTTCCCTGCAATGAGAAGACATCTTCAATTAGCTCAGGTCATCCAGAGCCCTGTTCAACCTGACCTTGAACATTTTCAGGAGTGGGGCATCTATAAATCTGTTCCAGTGTTTCACCACCTTCATCATACAAAACATCTTCCTTATATCTACTCTGAATCTACCCTCCTCGAGGTTAAATCCATGACCCCTTTCCCTGTAGCAACAGCCCCTGCTGAAAAGTATGTTCTCTTCTTTCTTATACATCTCCTTTAAATACAGAAAAGCTGCAATCAGATCTCCCTGAAGCCTTCTCTTCACCATGCTGCTCTACCTCAGTTCTCTCAATCTTTCCTCACAGGAGAGGTATTCCAGCCCTCTAATCATTTTATTGCAGTGGTGTAGAGAGGGAGAATCACCTCCCTCAATCTGCTGGCCACACTTCTTTCGATGCAGCCTAGGACATCATTGGTTTCCGGAGTTGCAAGCACACCTTGCCAGCTCCTGTCCAGCTTGTCATCCATGAAACATTTGTCTTAAGCCCTTTCTGTTTCTCAGTCATAACCCGGTGTTTCTTTTGTACCAGATATCTAAGTTTCTCTGTTTTAACAATTTTAGAAGTAAGAAAAACCTTTGAGAAAACACTTTCTTTAAATCAATTCTGCAACCTTGACAAAGTATGTGTTTTTTACAACACACTGCACCACCTTCTCCTGACTTTAAAGGAAGAACTAGGCAATGCTAAAGGATTAATCTCTTGGCATAATTTTTCTGGTGTCATCCAGGCTAACATACATAGGAGTGAACATGAAGTCACATACCATATATTGCTTGACAGGCCTTTGTTAGAAAAGTTTTACTGGGCACATCCCGCTTTTCCATTTTTAAAGTGTGTTCATCCCCAAGAATGTTGTACTGAAAAAACAGAAATTGAATGCAGCTGAGATAAATAGATCACACTAATACTAACACTCCTCTGATCCCTGCAGGAAAAAGCTGAAAAAGCATTTCAGGCTCTGGACTGATGCTGTGAGTGCTGTGCAAAGGCTTGTGCTTCCAAGGAGCAATGACTGGTACAGACTGTGGTTCCTCGAGTGGTCCTTCAGTGCCAGGACTGGAGTTCTGGGCAATGCTGGCAAAACTCCCTCCACAGCCAAAAAGAGAACAAGGTAGGGGATGTAAGATCTGCTTTTCTCACCAGATGAATTCCCTGAACTGCTATACTTCATGGCCACATAAACACCTGGCTAAGCAAAGCATTGGAATGACGTGGAGCTGGAAATGAGTAGTCAAGGGGCTGGAGGGTCAAGAGCTACCTAAGGCCATCTAAATAACACCAAATTTGTCACCAAATAAGAAGCCACACAATCTGCTACACAATCTGCCACACCATACCACACTAAACTTTCAGGAGCCGTTCCACAGCCTGAATTACAGACGAGAAGCAAACAGGAAGCATAGACAAATGGTGGAGCTCTGGCATCCTATGCCAAACCAATTAAGCAGTCAGGCCCATGGGTAAAATTGTCTGGAAAGAAAACAGCTTTGTGCCCTTCCCGAGTACAGCACAAAGAGAACTGGGAATACTGTGGGACTGGAAGGAGACCCAAGCCAAGCAGCAAATCACAGTGTGGTGGCTGCACTGTCCCCTCAGTGCCCTTGGTTTTACAGGTGTAGAGGTCCCCAGATCACTTCCTAATAACTTTTCACTGAATGCAATGAAAATGAAACCCATGTAGTTTTTCTCTCATTGACAATGAAGCTTTTAAAACTTGGGCATATAGATATCCAATTCTATTTTGTGCTGTGTTCTTTTCCATTTGCAAGTCTGGTTTATGGTCATAGCAATGGTAGGAGAAGAATAGAATGCCCCTTATATTTTAACCATCAGGTTGCCATTTTGAACATTAAATAGCATCCTGACTGCATCAAAATAAAAAGCACCAGCAAATATTTAATGCTACACAAAAATTAGAAAAGTCTGGAATTGTCTCTCATTTGCTAACCTTAATCATACCAACCTGTTCGCATGTGTATCAAATGTATGTGAGTGTATCAAATGCCAAAAGCCTGCTGGGAACCCATCCCTTTGCCAGCTGGTATTCACTGTATTTTATCAGGACTCTTTTTTATATGGGAAGCAATGAAAAAGCATCCACAGCCGTTTGACAAAAAAAGATGAAAACCAGCAAACGCAACTGGAATTTTCTGAGAACAAGCACATACACTGTGTGTTCATTTATTTTCCCACAAACAGGGAAATAGACAAGACGATGCAGCCTGTGAAAGCCATGCTTATCTAGGACAATATCACTGGGACATAGTATATTACTGCAGAGAAAGCACACGTACTTCCAGTTTTCGCCATGAAGAGAAGCTAACAGTTAATCTGAGTACGTGGAGGAAACCATACAGATTGACAAGGAATTTTGTTACCAAATGTTCATCACCCCTTGAAGAAGTAACATGCTTCGCTGCACAGTGGTATCATTTTTTTCCCCACAGAAAGTGGAAAGAAATTCAGCACAGTGAAGGAGCAGATCAGCAAGCAAGAGGTCCAGAGTTATGCCTACAAATGTCCTCTGCAGCCCTTGAGAGGGAAGAGGGAAAGGGAGCCTGTTATTCCTGCCTGGCTCATTAAATGTGCTCTGGGCCATCCTGTTGAATGCCTTTCCTTCCTGCTGCTGAATCATTTTTTGACTGAAAAAGGAGCAAATTTTGCACTAGAAACTTTCTCTTAAAATACAACACTGGTGAAAGACAAGTGGGATGATGCATGTTATTATTAGTCTTTTAGTGTAAGATTGAATTTAAACTCATGGGATTAAGTTTTCTTCTCACTTTACTGGTCTTGCTGCTTTCAGTCTTGTCCACTGTTTTTGCTTCTGACCAATATGCCAGCAGCTGTTTCCCTTCTATTGCTGTTTTTCCCTGGATAGGTAAAGCGAAGTCTCTCTTAGCACTGAATTCTGCACTAAATAAAATTCTGCCTTTTTAATAATGAATTCTTCCCATTGTCTCAGGGGCCATGCACACAATTAAGAACAATATGAAATTTAATTAACACATGATAATAATAAGGGTATTAATGTCACAGGGAACTCTGAATACAGACCCCCCACAGTAAATGATTTGGGAGCTAGAGTGAAAGCCAGCTGCTAACACTCAGGTCCCAGATACCCATGTGGAATTTCAACACCTGACCTCAAGTATCAAGGTACAGGAAGGAAAGAAAAGATGACTGCCAAGCAATTAGAACCCAAGTGCTACAGATCTGTATAGGGTAATGCTGAACCAGGGTGTTATACCCATAGGTGATGATGGAGGGACTGGAGTCTGGGCACTAAGAGCTCTGACTGCCTGCAGCCTGCCTGAGGTACTGCCCGTGGAGGCACTACAGGTCACATTAAAGAGACATTTCTCAGAGGGCATTTCTGTGCTAGTCACTATGACGGTCACAGGCCTGTCCTTTAAACTGCAAAACCCACTTCTGGTCAGATAAGGTGTTACCTGTTTTGCCATGTGTGTCTACATCCAGAGTGTATTTTGCAGTCCTGGAGTACCTTCAGACATTGTTTGGGAACAGCAAAGAGTATAGGTTAAGTAGCATCACAAGTACAATTTTTATTAGTAAACCAAAAAGGCTACTACAAGATAAAAGAGTAGTGGGTAACGAAAGGAAAGAAACAACTGATGCAGACAGCATTTTCATTGGGGCAAAACACTCACTTGCTAAGATTTAGATAAATCTTCATTACAAAATCCAAGCCCAAAGGTAGACATCTGAAGTGTGGTTAAAGTATTTCCATCCTCTTGCTTCTCCTGTCTTTTTCCCTCTCTCCAAAGAGCCAACACAGCTCTGGCAGTGCACACTGGCTGAGAAATGGGCTTCTATTCCTTAGACTGTAGTCATGTGCGTGTGTCTTCTCATTTAAGCTCTTCCATTCTGTTTCTTTCAGAGGCTGAGAAATCTGCTTTTGGGGAGAAGATAAAAAAAAAAAAAAAAGAAGTGGGGAAGCTCATTAGCAATTTGTTTAGAATTTGAATGTCAGCACAGTCACTTATGTCTAAGTGACTAAAAAATGTATGCGAGTACTCTGACTTTCAGCAAGAGATACAGCGTTCTAACATCAGAATGAACAATATAATTACTGTGTGTATGAAGACATATTGGTCTCCGTATAATGAGGTATTCAAATCTGCTCCACTTGAATCAGATCACAGAGATATATTAAACACACATGGCAAAAGAATTCAGTGTAAGGGTAACCATGTGTTCTGCCAAGTCTTTCTATGCATGAATGGGCTGCCAGGGCACCATAGGCTACAGACAAAGTACAGGAGAGCTGTGTTCAGAGGTAGGGAAGTGAGGTTGCAAAGGTATTTCCTCTTCATTCCCTTGAACATGTGAGTGTCTTCCATTTCTCTTCCTCTTTCACAGGCTGGTGCACCCCAAAAGCAATTCCATCAGAATGTACTGTAACATTCCTGCATCATGGTTCCTTGGTACGGTTTATTACTGTGCATTTACAGCACCCAAGAGTGAGCCGGCTGCCTGAGAGGGGTAGCGATTGCAAAGGCTATTCTCAGTCTCGGTTGCAGAATTGTTTTCACAAGTTTGTGACGTTCTGGAAAACAAGCCTCCTTTTCCAGTGCCACTGCAGCTATTTTCAAGCAGAGGTGCTTGAACCTGCGGGCTGGCGTCAGCGTGTGTGTGCCTGATAGGTGCTGAGGATTGATTGACACATTGGGAAGCCAAGGCTCGGGCCCCTCGCTGTGCCTGAGATCATCAGTACGATCAGGAGCAATCATTGTCAAAGCATAAAATGTCAATTTTTTGGCAGTGTTATTTCAACATCTAGATACTATGAAAAACATGGTAAGATGAAAACAGTAGCTGTTTTGCTTACTCGTAGAATTGTTTAAGCATGGATACCATAGCAGATTGAGTTACACCCAGCTGCCAAAACAGACACGGAGAATGTTTCTGTGGGTCACAGAAAAGACTGAGCATGGGTGGCTGAGCTACTGCAGAGACCCCAGTGTGACAGATCAGGAAAACACAAATGAATCAAGGCCGTGATTTCAGTCTCTGCCACTCACAACTGAGCCTGTGGTTAGATGGACAAGTTTCTGTACTCAGCATGTTGACTGATTTTAAAGGAAATTTTGTCTTGCTTTTTGTTCCCAGGGCATGTGTGATGTTTATGATGCACTAAAAACGCTTTTCTTTGGGTACAGCTGCTCATATATCTGTTGGGTAGGTGGGCATTATCAGAGGATGCTTCTCTTTTCCCTATGTTGATGGAGGCAGAATTTCAGGGTGGCAGGAGCAAGCTGGGAAGGCAGGAGGAGTCCTTACTCCTCTCTTGGCAGACACTGTGTCAGCATTCTGCAGAGCACTTATCAAGATGAGGATGGCAACTCATACAGAGCATAGGTTCTGGGGAGAAAACATCAGTTCATGTGGCTGCCAGTGAAACGAATGTGGTAAGAGATTCATCAGGAGAAGCCAGTCCGGTTTTCAGAAGAGAAAACTCACTGTTTTGAAGCAGAAAAGAGAGTGAGACCTATCTATTTCTTCAGAGAACCACAGCTGCTAGAAGGAAAGATGTCAGATGTGGTTACCAAACCCAATTCTTTTAGAGGCTTCAGTGGTATCTAGGGAAGGGGAAGAGTCTAAAAGATTTAATGGGAATAGCACGTGTGCAACCTCTCTTAGAATAAAGCTCAGACATTGTACTTTATTTCACTTAAAGATGTACTACAGAGTTTATTTGTGTGAAACTGGTGAGGTAAAGCTGCAGTTTTAGAAAAACCAAACTATGGATGGTTCCTATCCTTTTCTGTTTCATACAACTCTTTGAAGTCTATGTGACCTTTCAAATACTAAACTGGGATTCAGATGCCAAGCTCAGTTTTTAATGCACACTTGAGTTAATAGCTCAAATATCTAGAGCTAGACTACTGAAAACCTTTTCTCATAACAATATTTTAATACTGAGATCAGCTATAAACCTATACTGCAAGCCCATTGAAAGGAAAACCTATACTGCTCTTTAGTCTGAAAAAAAGAGACACATTCTTGCTTTTTAAAAGCAATTGTAGTAACATTTATTTAGTACAATCATAGATTTCTTCTTTCCAGGGCATGAGGCTGCCTTTTAGTTTCACCAACTGTATCTGAAGGGTGAAGAAAATCAAAAAGAGACAAATAGACAGATAGTTAAGCTGGATGGATAGACTGACTTCTGTCTTTTAGCCAGACAATGTTTTTCTGCCTAAAAACTCCCTTTCATCATTAGAAGAGTTAGTTCATATGCTCACCCTGTGGAAGTAGTTAGCTTTTAATTCATTCAAGAGACGCTATCAAAAAAGAAGGAGGTATTTTTTACAACCCAGCCCCAAAATAATACTGCTAAACAATACATAATTCATATCTCTTCAGAATTCTGAATGTGGTCAGAAATAAATAGCAGCACAGGCATTTAAGAGCTATTCTCATTGAAAAAATGTAATTAATTGGTGTCATGCACAAAATATTTCTTTGAGGGGGGAGCAGCATTGCTTTAATTACAAGTAATTGTTCTCAAAATCATGCAGCTCATAAGTTTTGCAGGCTAGACAGTGATTATGCATCAATACACTAATCTATCACCTTCATTACTTTAGTCATCTGGGTGTGATCATCAAATTTTGGAGTGTAATCCAGACAAGAAACCAGACATATCTCATGCTTATGTTCTTTCCAAATCGGTTTGCTTTAAAAGCAGTTTGCACTGGCCATGCAAATTGCAATGCTTTTGTTTCAAATAAAGATGGTAACTTAAATTAAATTCCCCTTTGTATATTATTAGATGATGACAATGGAAAGGATATTTTTGTGACTGCACAATGGCCTGGAGGGCATTCAGGAGACCTCAATATTTCTACATTTTGCCATGGACTATCTTTGTAGACATGAGATTCCCCTTTATTAATTTTGTTCGAACTACCCAGTGAACATACAGGGAATCAGCTACTGGACAGACCAAGCAGGACGACCAGCTCATTGCTCTCTATCTTAGATATCATAGTAGTGTGATCCCCACACTGCTCATCTTTAGGTGCTCTGTTACCCTGGGAAAATGACCCAAACCTCCTCCCAACTCAGGAATGCAAGGAGCCTTAAATCATTAGTGTTTGTACAGCTTACTATTTGATCTATTTAAATGAAAGTAGCTACCTAGTCACAAATCATTGTTGTTACTGTTACTGCCATTAACATTACTAGATGAATGCAGAGTTTTATCTGTTATTAATTGAGGCAGGGCTCATCCCAGTCTTTAGTCATCCCTATCTGAGATACCACATAAGCACCCATGTAAATCAAAGTTAAGCAGAGGATTAAGTGCTGTCCTGCATAAAGATGGTTTAAGTACATGTTTCCTGAATCGGAGCATAAGCTGTTATTTTACTACTGTCTCTGCAGTACTGCTTTTTCTACCTCATTAGAATGAGAAGATGTTTGCATAAATTCCTCATATTGACACACAAGGCTATGCCTGTCTCCCTGAGAATTTTGAGATTTCTTTCCCTTTCCCCCAAATTAATAAGTGCTGTCACCTGCATCGCTAAATACCAATTTGCTGCTTACCGCTAACAAGACCTCCACGTAATGTAGCTAACACTAGTATTTCAAAAATAGAGCTCTCCTGTTCCCAGCATGTCTGACAAGAATACATTAGAGGCACCTGTCTCTGGCACCAATATTTTGTTTTCTCTTTATCTACCTGGGAAGAAAGAAGTCTAAAGCAGTGAAATTTGCCTTGAAAACAAAGCTAATGTGAGCACAGGAGTCTGTTTCCCCATGCTTCATCCCCTGTTTCAGCCCTCTCCAATTGCATGGAGATTTTAGAAAGTAAGTAAACACTAAAATCATTTGAGTGAAAAACTAAAATTGTCTCATTTTTAATAATTTTCATTTGAAAACAATCAGGGAGCAGGAAATCTTTTAATTATGTTTGAAACTATGAGACTGGCTCTGTGCTCACCAAGTCAAAGACATAAATACTGCATTATACTGCAAATATACTGAAAATATCATCAAGCTTAAAACAAGTTCATCATACCCATTATTTATCTGGGTCAAGACCAGTAACAATAGTACAATAGAAACTCAGAACTGTAAAAACTAGATATTTCTTACCCCAAAGGATGTTAAATGGCACAATATGCTTCTATATCCTTTCTTTGTATTGCAAGAGTAATTCTTGTCCTGGTTTAAACTTGGATGGAGTTAACTTCCTTCCTTGGAGCTATTATAATAGACTGTGAGATAGATTCCTTCAATCCTTAGTTTCGGACATTTGTCCTGTATACTTTTACACCTCGGGGAAATCCCTTCAATATCAGTAGAGGGAAATCAGTGTTTTGAAACTTGATTCACCTAGTCAGATGTAGATGTCAGCCCTAGGAGATGCTGAGTAGGTACCTCGTAAACAGCCTGTTTCTATGTATTTACTTCAAAAGGAGCTTTAAGTGATGTAAACATCTAGATGGAAATAACTATGTTTAGTTAGATGAATCCCAGGATTCTGGAGGTCAGATGAATCCTCAGACTTCACAGGTCTGCTCAGCTGCTTTTACTAGGCTCTACCTATGTCCATTTGCATTAGTTTTATTTGGATTCTATTTGAAAATAACTGATTTCTGCTTTTATCCCTGTAACAATGACACTGCAAGCTAACAAAGTACTTTCATTACATGAATGTCTGTCCTATCTAGGATGGTTTGTGAACTCCTTTCAGCTTTCCCTAGCACTGAGCAGCAGATTTGAATAATCTTAGACATGGATTTGATGCTAGATTTGACTCAGTGGTGTTTGCAATAAAAATATCTAAAATATGTCCACTGACCAACAAGGAAATCGTGTTGGGTCTTTCCAGTGTGCTGTCACAAAGACAGCTAAGGCAGCACTGTAAATCAATAATATTAATTTCAATGAAATCCATTGACATTAGGTGGGAATATAGATGTAAAACTGTTTCCTTTCTTATTCATCTGAGAAATTTTCTATGCTATAGGAAAGGAGTACCCAAACAATACATTTGGAGAGGGGGCATTTAACCTATAATCTTTTGGTGTTCCTGTCATATGAAAAGACAGTCTCCTCATTCTCCTTATGATTTATACAGTGTTTCAAGTAGGATCTCTTATTTAACCTTCCCTCTTATCCTCATCTGATGTTTGAATAATGACCACTTGTAAAAAAAAAAGCAGCAAAATATATTGACTAATTAAATCTTAAAAAAAGATTGTTTAACACTTGTTGCAATTAATTACTACTTCATTATGCATGTCTTTACTCAGCTTTCTAGTAGGATTTTCAGACACGTGGTTTTCAAGAACTTGGCAAGTCTAAGACAAATTTTGCAGAAGTAGTTCTAATAAATCTTTGTAAGGTAAATATGTAACAGAATGACCTCAGACTGAAGTTTCCTTCTTGCCTGTTTTCTTGAGTAAGGATCTAAGTTTGAAAAAGCTGCCTTGTTTAAATGAGGAGTTCACTTTATAAATAATAAGATTGTATTCATTTTCTTTTACCAAGTTAGTCATCTTTTGACCATTTCATCTCCTCCTAGATCATGTAGCAATAAGGAATAAAGACATTTTATGGACCTAATTTTTCAAACAGTTACCTCACTGTACACCAGAAGCACCTCCCTTGTAGTCATTAGGTCTGATTCCTCTGGTACTTCATTCCTGCCTGGCTTCCAAAAAACATAGGGCATGGAAAGGGGTTGGGGAGCTCTTCTGTCCCTCTCCTCAAGCCTCTTCAACTTGTGGCTTACAATAGTGTTGCCATCCTCTAGGCTCACACAGGTGGAATACAGCACCAAGAATAAAGAGCACCAAGACTTGGAGAGTCCCTTTTTAGAATTACACACATTTTATAGTTACTTTAAGTCTCATTGTGAAGAAAAGAGCCCCACACATTGGAACTGGCCCTGTTTCTATCCATGATCTTTCGCATTCACAGTTGTTAAAGAAACAGGTGGAGTCTTCACAAAAATTTAGATTTGCTCAGAAGAGAAAAAGCTGCAGTGAAGTCACACTTTGATTATAATTAAAAACTTTTCAGTTGATTTAACAGTTGACTTTAGGCATTTTTTTAAGCTGTGGAAGTAGTGCTTTTAAGATAATGAACATTGTATGATTGCTAATGAAATCCACCTATGCATACATATATATATGACATATATACATACATACTATGTAAGTATGCACATATATATATATATATATGTATATGTGGTCTTTATGCTATACATTAATGTGTCTACTACATAGATATAGAGTCCTCTTAAGTTTACTTAAAAAGAAATCAAATGTGAGGGAAAGCACATTTTTCAAATGTGGCTCTAATTGTCTTTTGTGAACGTTCTATAGATCATTACTGATTACAAATCTTGTGTGGAATGGCTTTATGGCAATAGAAAAGGTAACATACCTTCATTGTTTATAAAATGACAGCTCTTAATGGACCATATTAGCTTTAACACAAACTATTAAATCCTTTTCATTAAATTATTCTGCGCTCTATTTTGGAATCTTGTTAGCTCTGGGAAGTAGGTGCAAACTCCTAAGGAAACATGAGCACACATTGAGACTATTATAGATAATGTTTATTAAATAAGCCTCTGAGGATGTTTTTCTTGGGTTGCTCTCAAGCATTTTGAAGGAGTCGTGTTCCATGTTTGAGGTCCCATGTTTCTTCCTCTTAAACTATGAGCAGCTGTAGCACATGACCTACTTCTGTAGAACCCTGTAATGATTTCCTTCCTTCAGTGGCTTCAGGAGTCCCTCTTCTGCCCTGTGAAAAAAAAAGGGACAAATATTTTAATCCAAGCAAAATGCTAAAGCAGGTTTTGTTGGTTTCAGGGAAGAAACTCAATACAGCTACATCACTGAGCGTAGGCCTCAAATTGGAACCATCTGGCCTGCAGAAGCACCATGAGATCGTTGGGAAAGGCATGGATATTTTTGCCTTGGGCTGTAACACATACACCTGCAGAATGGGTAGACATGTTAGCAGACAAGCTGGACTCGTGTAGCAATACAAGCCTTCCCTTACAGCACTGTGGCAGCGCTGGAGTTTGGAAACTACCCTGATACGTTTAATAAATGCAATCACTGTACTGCAGGCTCTTCAGATAGCAAGTATTCATCTGCACTTGTCATTAAGTTAATTCAGACAAGTCTGCACTCCAAGGCTGTGTCTTTTCACTCTTCTTGCACAGATAGCTCCTTTGAAGACAAAATAAAGACAAGAGAAGGAAGACAGTAAGCACAAAATCATGCACTACATCTTAAGGCTGCCTCTTGCAGGAGGTAGCCTCATGTGATATTCATGTGAACTGGATTAGATGGAGAAGAGATTTGTGCTGGTAAATATTCTATCTCTTGGAGAACACAAAAGAACGCAGGAGTCAGTGTAATCCATCCCCCTTGGTGGGAGATTTGTAAAATCTCTAAGCTGGACGCAGAAGGAACAAGAAGCCACACACAGACTCTAAAGGTCATGACTCCAGAAACTGTCAGAAAGAGTCAGTGCTCAAGCCCATCCAAAAAATGAAAATGCATCTCACAGAAGCAGAAGGTGATATATCCTTTCACTGGAATGTCATTAAATAATTAAGATCATAGGTTTTACCAGAGCTCTGCACCATGCCCGGTTTTCTGCCTGCAGGCTAGTGGATGGCAGAGCAAAAGACCAGAACGTGGTATTTGCACCTTTGTGATCTGAAGTTGCAAATACTACTTTGCACCTGCAAATTTGTACCCTGCCCCTACAGGCACTCTTCAGAGAAAACTCTGAGCAGTCTCTTGGGGCTGAAAGGTTAAGGCCTGTAATAGCTGGACATTAATACTGTGTTATTCTTCTTCCAGCAATATAATGTGTACAACATCCAAGGCAGAATATCTGCTGCTGGGTTAGAGAGTGTGGTTTCTCATGCTATGCAGTAATACACTGAAGGGGAACAGGTTTCCCCAAGTTTTCTCTCACTCCACCTAGAAATTACACTGATTATATCAAACTTCCAATGGGGAAACTTTACACCCTGAATGTCAACCTGTACTTTCCCATACTCCTCAAGAAGTCCAAAGAGAACATTTTGGCCCGGCTCTGCTTTCAATGTACTCTATATTGCTAGCATCTGGAGCCACGTACGTGAGCTACCCCAGCCCTGAGCAGGGAATAAAATAGACAGAATGTGCGCAAGATTGCAGTCTAGTCCTTCATAATGCAGAATTCTGAGCACTGCTAGTTCCCCGGTTATCTTCTCTTTAGGAGATGCTGAAGTATTTTCAGAGATAAATCCTCAAGGTGACTTTTTAATTGTTTCAACTCAGGAAGAGATAAACCAAGACTATGTCCAGTGTGTAAATATCAAGTGCAAAATCGCTAGCTCTGCTCTCCTTCACTCCTCTGTAAATGTGAAGCAGCTCTACAAAAACCTACAGAACAGTGCCAGGGTAAAACAGACGATGGAGAGACCAAAATATTTTTTCAGAGATCTATGGAAACATTACAGAGATTTTGTGGATGGTCAAATATAACAGGAATAAAGGTAGAGCTGTCTCAAAGGATAGTGCTCTGAAGTGGCTTCCTCAGTTTCCAACTTACTCTCGCCTGATTTTGGAAAGGAAATCTGATGTGATGTATGGACATGTAAGAAAGGTGGGGTATAGCACAAAAAATAGACATACTTCCTTCTGGACTCATATTTGATTTCCTTTTGCTTTTCACCATACCTTGGTTCACCTCACCTCACAGCAGCTTCTCACTTCTGTCTATGCCAGCCAATATACATCTAATATACATCTCCAACACTTTCCAGTGCTGTTTCAGCAACAAGATGAGAGTTAATGAGGCTCAACACACTTCCTACCATACTTCATGGGGAAAACCCCTTGAGTGAGAGCAGGAAATCCATCTTGTAAGAATTACAACGTGGTCTCAGTTCCTCAACTAGAAGCTGAAGAGAATATTGATATTTTTCAAAACACCAAATACTAAGAGTAGGGGTTCCCCAGTCAAATATCCCTTTGGTGCAACAGGACAATTTTTCATTTCAGTGTCATTTAGATTTCTGAAATAATTTATTATATACTTGAAGAATGTTGAAAATTGTGCTAAACCAGATTCTACTGCCTCTATTTATGCAGGCTGTGCAAAGGCAATCCCACTGCTGACAGGAAAAAAAGGTGCTGTTTGCTATGAGGGAGCGAGGGCAGAATCCAACCCTTCTTCAAAGCCTTCTGCAAGATGGGGAAAAGCAAGAGGGCCCAGGTTTCACTAAGTCCATTTTGACAAATAACTAAACTGCCTTGTGATCTCAACCAGTAAACTAGGGAGGCTTACCACAGCCTTGCTAAATGCCTTTCAAAAACAGAAATTCCTCTATCACATTCTGGGAATAACAACAACAAAAAAGAAATCTTTATGAGAGGAAAGAAAATGCACCTGTGAACTTGGGGACCAGGTAAAAGGGATTTGCCAAAACATAAAGAGAATAGTACTTTCTCTTAGCAAGTTTTTTCCAGCCATCTGGCTCTTCCTGCCCTCCCCTCCCCAGTCCTGGGCGTGATGGTCCTTGCAGCACACTTTTCCAGACACACACCAAACCTGACACATGGGCTGCAGCCGCAAGCCAAATGTCTGCTTCCAGATGTGCCTGCTGGCCCCAGCAGAGCTGCTCCCCCATCACATGGCTCACGACCCCGGGTTGGCAGCTAAACTTTTCCGGGGTACCAAACAAATAAGTGACTGCCCAAATCCTGATCCTTTCTCTGCTCTCGTTTCAAACAAACATGGGAGAGGTGCTCCCTGCTTGCCGCCATCATGTTTCACAGCACTGGCTGTCCCCTTTCTGTCCAGACATAGGCATTTTCTTCCTGTGGAAAACACAGCACAGGACAGGAGAAGGAGGATCCCTCTAAACACAGATCTCACCTCTGCACACAGTCAGATGTTGCCAGAATCAGTGTCTGAATCCAGAAGCTGGTGAGCACTTGTGGACCCATGATTTAGGTGTTGTTCAAGTGCTGCTAGAAGAGTCACGTATATGCAGTTTACAGAAATGGAGCTTTTTTATGACACACTTTTCCCTTTCCATCAGCAAAGGCAATAGAGAGCTCTTTCTCCTCTGGAGTTTCAGGCCTTGGAGTTCATTTTGAAATGTTCACAGTCT
The DNA here is from genome assembly GCF_009819655.1 of Sylvia atricapilla. Taxonomy (NCBI): domain Eukaryota; kingdom Metazoa; phylum Chordata; class Aves; order Passeriformes; family Sylviidae; genus Sylvia; species Sylvia atricapilla. The sequence goes on from NC_089141.1 coordinate 87,011,153, forward strand.
TTCGAGGTTGACGGAGTTCCAGCTATTGATTTTCTCAACTTGTTCATAAGTTAATATTTACTGTAAATATCTTGTTGAGAAAATGAAAAGAAAAAACACATTTTCAAAACAGCAGAAGCTGATGAGATAATGAACCAGGCACAACTTTAAACAAGATATTTTAAGAAACTCTAAACCTTCCTCCCCTTTTTAAAAGTAGTGGTAAAAAGAAAAAAATTAAAAACAAGTGCCCCCAAACCAGAAGGGTGAGAAGCAGTTTTTATTGTTGAGTTCATTACTGTGGTTACTTTGAGAGAGGAGACATTTTTCTCTTAATTTATGAGCCAGACATGAGCTCTTTGGAGGCTGTAGTAAAAAGACCTCCTTACAAAGGACTGCAAAAAGATGACTTTTCTAGAAGATTCTGACTGGTTCAACCATATCCAGATGCCTGGGAAGTTTGATCATAGCTTGACTAACTCTCACCTGCCCTCATCAAAGAACAGCAAAGACCAGGATTTCCTAGGAGCAAGCATCCCACCAGCAGCAGCACAGCAAGTGAAGCATATGATGGGCTGGAGTACCGTAAGCAAATGCAATGGGTTTGGCTATGGGGAAAGGTGGTGGTGCTGCAGCCCACCGTTGATTGCTAACGCAGGGCCCTGGCTTGCTCCTCTCCAACCTGCAGAAACTGGAGCTCAGCTTGTAGCCCAAATGTGGACTTTGTTAGTCTGCTGGTCTGGAGTCCCACACTTGCTTGTCACCATCTACTCTGGAAATGGCAGCAAACCTTGCTCACCCCCTTCCCATCTCCCCAGCCCCTTGCTGGGGAGAGCTGCCGACAAACTCATCGACAGGGAGGGCAATGCATGAAAGAAAACACAGAGCCGACAGAAAAACGAAACGCACATGGCAGGGAATAATATTTCATTTGTGCAGTAGCAGCCCTGCTCAAGCAGTGTAAATAAAGCAGGTTACTGAGATGTGAATATACCACTGTTTATAAATACTAGCCCTTCTGCCCAGAGACGTGCGTGAGGAGAGCTGGACACTCGTGAGGTCACCCCACCACATTTTATGATTTACATAAATCATGTCAACACCGTGAGCAGGAACGGTGGGCGAATGGTGCTGCATGAAGCAAACCATTCAGCCTCCTGTCACAGATCTTAAAACAGGTAGAAGCTGTTAACAGGCCCACCAAATCTCTTAAAATGCAGAGGGGATGAGGGATAATCCAGTCAAGGAAACAAGGCATTCACCCACCCCATGTATCTCAGCTGACAGAAGCCTTCCCGAGCTTTGAGGAACAGAAAGCTAGCCAAAAATAGGGTGCTAGCAAAGGCCAGGAGCTAAACTTGTGATTAATATTCACCTTCACAGAGGGTAGTGTGTCCCACCAAGCAACTGCTCTAATGAAGAAAATGCCTGCATGCCTGGCAAAGGTGAAGAAAACAAGCCAGATTTTGCTGTGTGCAGGACACTTCCTCCCCTTATTTACCAAGCACATTGAAATGTGATTTTTCTGGCAGAGGAATCAATATTCTGGGACTAAACGGAAGCCCCTCTGTAGGTTTGCCTCGCATCCAAGTACCTGTGGTTTGGGGGCCAGAGATGAAGACAGATGCAGAGTGGGGACAGATGCAGAAAAGCAGTGTGCAGCTTCCCATGAATTTCGTTCGACTCACCATAAGCACTGTGCCTAACGGGGATCACACTGTACAAGGCCAAAGCTACAGAGCAAAGGATAAAAGTGGCAGCGATAAACAATTTCCTTTTCCTTGCCACTTCACAGTCATGTATCTCTCTGGGGTTGCTCTAATTTCAGTGGACAGTAGTCCTTTTTGGTCCAATTTGCCTGTCTCAGGAGACAGATGATGCCATCCGGGTGGGTGCCTGAAACATTGAGGATCTGGCTTGCAGTCTTTAACTGTGCCCAAATTTCAGCTCTAATAACATGTAATTATGTAAAATAATTGTAAAAATTACAATCACACATGAATCGTGTATAATTATGCAAAAGAAATGTAAAAAATGTAAAAGCGGTACAAAATCCTTATGATACATTGCTGGTATATGGACATGTGCTATTCACTACTCTTAAATACAAGTTGATTTAAAAATATTATTTTGACCATAAATCAACCGTGTTCTGTGCGATTCCTGTTGATCTACAGCTGTGACACATTCTCAGAGAAGAACAGATGTAAATATTAGGCAAAATTGGGAAGTGCTCTGCAAAGTGTTTTTCACTGAAAGATGTGGATTTGTCAAAAGCAAAACCTTAGAGAGGAGATGGTATTTTAAAAATGGAAATGCCATATTCAAATACAATTGGAAAATGTTTTTAGAAATTATCAGAATATCCTCTTTCTATAAGTTTCAAAAGAAAAGATGTAATTTTCAGACTGAAAGTAAGTTTCTGTTTTCAAATCTAAGTAAGATTAGACCAAAAAATCAGGAAACAATACTCAAGTAAAAACACTTCAAGGCTTACCAAAAACCAACATTGCAGAATTTTCAATCTGATCTAAATTTTTGCATTTTACTCTTCAAATTCAATCTTTTTTCAAGATTAGCAGTTCTGCACATGCAAAAAGTGGTAAGTGCATAAACCGTTTTGGTTTTTTTTTTTACCTCTGCAGATCTATAAAAAATCTGTTTTTAGCAGATCACAGACAGATCACACAAGCTTCAGTATCTTCTCCAGAGAAGCTTCACCCATCGAGAAGATGTTAGGGGGAATCTCAATCCTTCAGCCCTGGGAGGGTCCAGAAATATTCTCTGCTCTGCTTCCCCAGTTTCATTCTGGACCTCAGAAAAAGCTTTTTTTCACAAAGGAGAAATGCAGAGGTGCCTTGCAGCTGGTGCCTTCCCCCTCTAAATAGAGGTGGGATCCTTTCTTGTACAGGTTGGTGACATCTGTGTTCTACTCTGGTCAAGGTCACCTCTACCTGCTACCTGCTATGAAGCCCTGAATGAAAACTAAAAGATTTGGGGTTTGATACTGTGCCTTCCTGACAGTGATGTCTTTTCAGGGGCAATTAAATGCTAAGCATCGGTCTGTTAAATTTAGTGGCAATTTCAGTTGTATGAGGCATCAAGTCAAGGACAATTTCAGTTTCAGGGCAGCTTTTATTTCATGTTTTGAAATTGCAAGTGCTTTTTATTCAAGAGCAGCTTTTGTTTGAAATAATACAGCCTAGCTGTTTCTCTGTGGTCCTGATCTTGCATCTCAGAAAGGACCTCACTCACAGTCAGAATCCTACTGATAATCAGATATTTTCAGCAGGGAGACTGAAGGGCCCTAAGCATAGGCTGGAGCCTGCTGTGCATATCTGTCTTAATGTGGGGAGGGTTTTTAAGATCCAGAGGTTTTCGTCTTCTAAGGCCCCCAACCCACCTATTGGCAAGACTTTTTGGGAAAAGAGTCACCTGCAGGATTCAACTTCAGATGCAGATCCAGATCAGAGGTTTGCAAAGGCATTTGATTCAGGCATGTCATTGGGTTCCCCGTAGGAGAGGGTCTGTGTACCCACTCATTGACGTCTGTGTAGCCATACTTCATCTGTCTACGGGCAACAGCTTCCTTGAGTTTCCTTCCTTAAGACTCAGGTTTTATATTACCAGGTAAATTTCCTTTCAGTTTTATTTGCATGGAGCAAGAGTGACATTCTGTGGCCAGTTAGATTTATGGCAGCATTTCCTCTCTCTTTTTCCCATCCCATAAATACCTCAGGGTATAAACCGTCCTCTTTTGTTTCGTTTGTGGCTTCTATCACAGTTTGTGAGAAATAAATATAGAGGAATTCTCAAACACATTTCTGTGGCATAGAATCCTTAGGGACTGCTTTACCATGAATTCCTGACAAATTCAGATGTCTATGTGTTGATTACTATTTTATGAGAGCAATATCTGATTTATATAATGTAAGATACCAGAAGCATGAAGAGACTATGACATGCTCCTCGGGCTCCACTCTAGCTGGCTCAGCCTGTTGTACTTGGAAGGGATGAGGAAACCATGTTCCAAAACCCCATAAAAAAATAAAGCCGAGTGCTGTTTAAAATAAAGCAGTGGGCTTTTTAGGCACTTATGTGCTCCAGATAATACACCAATGACACTAAATTGAACTCATTTAGCTGTAAACATGATATTACATTTGACAGCTTCCAGTGGTAAAATACCAGACAGCCCATGCTGAAGAGAAAAGAAACAATATGGAAGGAGAAAAACTCATCAAAAAGAAGCCACAAAATGGCCAACAGGGGAAAAGAATACCCAACAAAACCCCAGCATTTTTCAGTGGTTACAGTCATAACTCAGCACAGACACGCATGGTACCAAAAGCAACCTGCCCAGTTTAAACAGTGGAGAGCAGGCGCTGGAGTTTATGTTGTTCCCCTGTTTATTAAAAACGGATGGGAGCACTTGACAGAAAAATCAAACTTCTGGTCATGGCTCATTAATCTCTGTTGTATCTGTCAGATATGTGTGTCTAGAGTTTCAACAAGGCTCTAGAATCAAGATTACTGCTGAGGTCTGTTGTTTTCTCTAATTTTGAATGAGGGGAAATGCTGCCAATCACCCTAGGCAAGAGGCAAGCGCCAGGCCATGGCTGCAACTCTTTGCAGCCGGCATCTCCCTGCCCAGTGGTTTGGATCTGATTTCAGAGGCAGCAACTCCTCTTTCTCTTCCTCACCACAGCCAGTTTTGGCTAGCTGCCTCCCTTCCCTTCCCCCTGAAAACCAGACTCTTTGCCCACCATCAAAGCACATGCCTGTCAGTATTAAGGTGATGACGAGGCTGATCTGAGGCAGTGGTGGATGCTTCTTCATCCCTGAATTCTGCTCTCATACACAAAGTGTTAATCACATTAATCCACTGAAGACAGTGGAGCTCCTCCTGTGTAAAACCAGGGTAAGTGATGGGCTCAGCAGGCCTAGAGTGGGCTCAGCAGGTCTGAGACGAATATGGTATGAAACAATTAGCTGCAGATGGTATAGGAATCTCGTTTTCTGGAAATACAGATTTTGCCTGAAGATCTTTCTATATATATTGGATTTGTCAAACTGATAATGACTTGAACATTTGGAGGGAGAGGATAACCCACCGCAGGGCCAGATGCAGCTGTGATGGGGAGGATGGAGGATGTATATTAGCCTCAAAATGTGTCTGTCTCCCCATTACATTCCTATGCCAGTTTGTGGTGGTGGGAGGATGGATGAGGCCCTGAGTAGAGCAGGGCAGAGGAGATCACCCGCTGCCTCCCCTTATGCCATTACTTTCTTTATTTGCTTTGGACATTGCTCATTTCTTCACTCATTCTTTTCTTCCCCTCTTTCCTCCTCTTTAAATTGTCAGTGTTGCTGTTTCCAGAGACAGAAAAACTGATGGGCACTTAGAGGATGAGGCACAAGATTTAGCTGCTGCTTTGCTTAAGTGCAAAACACAGGCAATTGTGAGAGGAGGTTTCCAGCTCTGTCTGCCAGAGGACAGACTGGGGATTCCTTTCAATCCTGATACCATAAGCACTGTTCTTCAGGCAGGAACAGTGGACTCACACAACACAAATATAGACACAGATAGAAAAACAGCAAAGAAAATATGGTTTTATGACTGCAGGTATACCGCAAGCAGGCAGCCTGACCCTCACTGCTCACCAACTGTAAATGGCAGTAGCAAAACTGTGTAAAAGCCATGCTTGCCAGCTTCTTTTTCAATGAAACACATGGAGGTTCCCTCCAGGGGATGTCTCTCCTGCTTGCCAAAGTCTGCCCTCAAGATCAGCCCTGCCTGCTGCGCCAACTGCAGGATTGCAGGCACGGCTGCCACATGGTGTTCAGATCATATGGAAAGTCATATTCCTGGGGATGTTCAGAGATGCCAGAGAGCATGGCAGTCAGTTGGACTGGGAGTGGGCAGTAGGTAAATGGCAAAGAGCAGCACTTACCCTTTGTGCTGCAGCTCTCTGTTTCTCAGAAGCATAGGCATAGCCTTGTGTTTCAGCCTTAGCAGAGCTTGCCCATGCAGAACACTTCTCAAGACCATTTTGAAGATCAAATTTATAAAGCTAGACTTATTAAAAAACCAGAATGTCTACTAGATCTTAACAGACAGGGTGAATCCAGTTACTTGCTAATCTGCCTGCAATGTGGTGGACCCTTCTAATCCCAAGAGTAAATTCCCATTGCTTTAATGTCAGCTCCTATCGCTTACAATATTTTTCCTAGTGGGTTTTTAGGAATCTGGTTATTGGACCAAGAAATCTGGGCCTTCTGGCCTGTTTATTCTTGCAGACGTTTGAGTGGCTATACTAGTATAACTTGCTGTTGCGCAGAGAAGACTCTGCCTCTCTCTCTCTCTCTCTCTCTCTCTACACATATATGTATTTGCAGCATTTCTGAAGCTGCTCTGTATTTAGCACTTAATATTTTTCAATAAAGCATATATGACGTAGGAGCCATTTTCTATAGCCACATCAGAATTTAAGCCTGGATCCTTTAAGCTATTCAAGTACTTGTGTATACATATACGTCTCAGTGGAAATGTTTCAGACATCTCAGTGGGTTAGATGAGGAGCTTCCACTGAAATCTGCCCTCAGTTCCAGCTTCCCCTCAGTTGCTTAAGTTGTTCTTTTGGGATTTAGATACTGAGATGACAGGTACCTAAAATATGCAATAGCTGGATGACATGCACAAGGTAAAGACGAGTGTTTGAATCCTGTAGGATGCAGGATAATCTTTAGCTGAAAGACAGTTCAGGAAAAGGCCATGTGGCCCTCCTAGGTAGCTCCTGATCACCACAAGCCCCAGAGTGAAATTGTCAGGCAATAAACGCTGGTAGGTATCTTGTTACATGTCTGGGTATGCAAAATTTCTTATGCAGATACAGAAGGCATGGCACAGGCAAAACCTCCTTGCTAGCCCTCTTATTGGGAGCCAAGTCATAGTAATGAGCCTCTCTATTGAGAGCACTTCAGGTCAGCTCGGGTGTAACTGAGAGCAAAGAAGGGACCCACACATCAACCTAGCAGAAATAAGGGTTTGTTTCATCGAAATAGTGGGGGTATTTTTAATGGCAACCTGTAAGGAAGCTATACTGTATTCTTCAAAAAAGCAGTAGCAACTGCTGCCAGATAGGCAATAGCTGAGTGGGCTTGTTGGCATGTATTGCTTCCTGACTTTGGGCATTGGTCACACAAAATCACTATGAACCCAGGATTTGTTACCATCTTCCGTCCTTTTGGGTGTTAATTTTTTTTCTAGGAGACGCAGAGAAACCTGAGGTAACAGACCTGTTCCAACTCTACTCCTACCTCCAGGATATATATGATACAGCAGTCCTTGGTGTCCTTTACTGCATGGTGCAACAAGCAGCATTCCCTTTATTCTGAAAAAGACTTTGTGTCTCCTTGGAGAGAATCACAGAATCATTGAAGGGTTTGGTTGTAAAGAACCTTAAAAGGTAATCTAGTTCAATCCCCTGCAATGAGAAATCAGGAGGTTCCCTTGGTGGTGTAATTTGGTACTGCTGTGTACCAAGAACAACATTTTTAAGCAGCCACCATGTCCTTTGCCTTTGCAGTTTTCTTTCTGCTCTCTATTGCTGGCAAATTTTTTTGCATGCATCTGTTATTTGAACAAAATAAAATGTTTTCAAGTGAGTAAGTATATAAAATCAAGTTATTTGTAGTTTGCTGGGAAGGTTAGTGGAAGGCAATTACAAATGTTTTTATGCTTACCAAAATATAGCTGAAGAAGTTATTTGCTTTGAACTGCAAAACCTGAAAGCACAAACCCTTTTGTTATTCGAGATGTGTCACTAAAAGAATCTTTTATGAAGGGAAAGCTAAAAAACCCAACAATATTATATTTAGTTACTCTGAAACTGCAACCTTTCCCTCTGCATCTCTGTTTTTACCATCAGCCATAAAAAGCCCTTCTTCTTACCACAGAATGTATCAACTGCAGGTCTCCAGTTAACTCATGTGTGAAATGTGCTTGATACCAAATGAATGGATGATCATAAAAACAGCGTTCCTTTTTCCTGGAAACAAAAAGCAGTGGTGATACATATTGCTTCTGTTTTCAGCCAAAGACTATAGTACCAGATGGCTAACACAACCGTAACAGCTAGCTGCATCTGGATTAAAAAGTTTGAAGGGTGTGAGCTAATCTTTAAAAAATGCCAGATAACTTTTACCTCTTTAAATCATGCTACTGCTCACACCATCCTAGGACTGCTCAAACATGCCTTAGTCAAGTTCATATAGCATAATTAAACTGAACAAAAGGCTAGTAATTGTCTTTGTCAAATCAGAGGCCATCTTTTGGGATATGATTCAAGATCCACTGAAAACAAGGGAAGATTTTTGTGGCCTTGAAGTAGGAGCCTGGTGGTTATTTCTCCTTGTCCACATTGATTACAGCTGCTTACTTGTTTCTTTGTATGACAAGACTTGGCTTTTCAAATTCAAATATACTTTTTCCCATAAAGCAAGATGTTTGGGTAACAGTGGTTGTAATTGCAATAGTGATCAGATAGAGAAGAAATTTATCTTTTTGCTCTATATGATTATGAGGTACCTGAAACAATAACTTGTAGTGATGCCCTGGGCTTAGCTACAGGTGCTTGCATTGCAAAAGTCAAGCACCATTTCAAATTACTTTTATTTCAGTATCTTTCATAATCAGCTAGAAATGAAATTAATACACTGTTGGATAGTACAGTTGTTTAAAATTAATTTAAGGAAAAAGTATTTTTATTCTGTGAACAATAAGGCTGAAATGTGTGGATGGTGGACTAGATACAGAGCCACTGTTCCTTCTTTCCATAGACCGTGCCAGGCTACCAAAGCTCTGAATGCTAGCTCTTGAGTTGGTTTTGCTTTTCTTCCCTCTCCCATCTTCTTTCCTATAATGGTAGCAGCATACCTTAAAATTCCACAATTTCCACTCTAATCTTTGCTACATTGTCAGATACTCAATGGGAAGAGTTTCACAATTGCTCAGGGTTTCATGGTGTTAAAATGTCATAACAATTCAAGCATTTTTTTCATGTGAGAACATCTACAAAACTTCATGACTCGCCTTACCCGGACAGAGAAAGAGAACAGCCTTGCAATACATCATGCCATTTCTAAAATGTTGGCTATCTTAATGGGGTCAGCACTGACATTTGTCTTGAAAGCCACCCAGTTACAGCGAGAAGTTCTCACACAGTCTTCCTCACAGATGGTGAGACCTGCCAGCAGTTTTATGGCTGAGCAGTGAATGGCTCTGCAGCTGTATGGCCATACCTGCTGGAAGGCTGCCCGAGGGATACAGACAACACGTGCGGCAAAAAAACCCCAGCACCACTGGTGGCTTCCTTTGTTTAATCTTCCTCCAGCAAACAAAAAGTGACGTGGCTTCAAAACAATGGGAAGGAGGGAGAAAAATAAGGGGAGAGGGTGCTACTGAAAGATTTAGTTAAAGTCTATTCTTCTCTGGTATTTCTCAGAGTAGGGGTCAATGGTTTAAGTACAACAGGCTTGATTCACTGCCTGGATGAAGCAGATGGGGCAGATCGCCAGGCAGCGGCTTCCGAATAAAAGCTGTGGAAGGCAGCTTTAACTTTCCCTGCAGACCAAAGGGCCATTATAACACCAAGAAAGAGGGACCTGACCTGACTCAGCCCTCACTTCCATCTGCTCCGGAGAATCCTTCATATAGCAGTTCTGGTCAGAAGGACAACCTGAACTATCCCTCTCCTCCTCCATCAGCATCTTGGAGATCCAGTAGAGGAGCTGACAGACAATCTGACAGTGATTGCCTAAATCAGTCAGCCCCAGTGTGTTGATGTATACTCCCACCTGGAGCCCAGAGTTTACTGCAGGAAAAGGTGCTGCACCAGCAACTCACAAAAGGTCCTCTTGCCTGAAAGAGGAGAAAGTCTAAGAATGAAACTAGAGACAGCATTGGGAACATGGACACTTAGAGGGAAACACAAAGAAAGAGAGAGCTGACATTGCTCAGCATCATGGCCAGCAGCCTGACTGTTGCTGTGTGTGTTGCAGGCCTTGAGATGCCTTTAAAACAGGGAATGAGGTAAGTTTACAGACATCTGCTGGGAATTCTTCCCAAGAGAAAGATGAGCGAAGGGGTGAAAGTACTTATTTGGAAGTGCAATAAGTGGGTAATAACTGTGGTTTCATGGGACAAGGATGCAAGATTCAAAACAATACTAGGCAGTGAAGATCCAAGAAACTAGAAACAAGCAGTTTATGTCAGGAACCAAGATGGAAACCAGGAGAGAAGCAAAAACATTAAGTCAATATGCAGTCTAGAAGAATTAATTTTTTCAGTAGAAGTCAAAATATGTTTTTGTGGCACTCAGCTTTCCATGATTTTCCAAGGCTCCTTTCCCTTCTCAAACCTGGAATAGACCGTAAGAAATCCCTCAGAGATCTGATAGAGGAGTACCTGGAATTAACACACAGAGACACCTACTTCTTATTTTGTTTTTCAGCATTGGTGGTCTGAGTGTCACCATCAGTCTACAGAGGAGTCTCTGTTCTATATGTTTTCTAGATTTTTAGAGATCCTGACTTTGAACTACTAGCACCCACATCGTTCCCCAAACTTTTATGAAGCTTGAGTTATGAGTGTGTATAGTGATACACAGCTCTGATGAAAGGGTATCGTCCAGATTCCTATCCCATGTATGGAAATGTGTGGATAAATTTTTCCATGTCTCTTTGAGTTCATGTATTATTAGCAGATAGTCTGAAAGACAAATAATTAAGAATAAATCACTCAACACATTGTATGTCCAGAATATTCTACTGTAAGTAAACGTATTTCTATAGTAATATGTATTTCTATAATATCTTTTTTCTATTCGGTGATTCATAATTTTCTCAGTTCTTTCACTCCAACATCTGCTTGTTTCCCGAGTCTCTGAACAAGCACAGCATAACTGCCTTTCATATGCCCGATATCGACCACTGCCTTTTCTTTCAGCCGCAAAGTTTCCTAGACACCAAAACAAAGCATTCTTCTTCAATGCTCAAGAGCTTTGCTCTCATACATCACTAACTGGGCATTCAGTTCCCACATAGTTCAGTGCTCTACTAATCCTGAAGAAAACTACCCTCACCCAACTCCAAAAGGATTTTCATTTGGAATTCCTGTTTTCCATAGGAGTTATGTATGGATCAGGCTACAGATATTCAGCCACAATAAGGAAAAAATGTGCAATCTACATCTACAGAAGAAGAGAACAATGATGGAGGAATTTGATTCCATGGTCCTGGGACAACTAAACGTTGTAAAGGAATACTAAAACTAGGTAAAGCCGTAATTTATGCCTTCTTGCCCTGTCCGTGCACATTATCATCACCATGTAATTCTTCAATTACCCCAGGATCGCAGTGATGAAACCTCGACTATATTGACTTCAATGGATTTTGAAGAACTGGGTCAGAATGCATGTATGACAGATAATAAGCCTTAACTCTAAAAGCAATAAAAATGCAGAAGGTGCTATCTGTGTAATATAGTCCCATTAACATATCACACTTGAAATCTTAATTTTGGAATTTCCTGAGGTAATTTTAACTATGCAGTCTTCACTTTACATTAAGAGTCTTCCTTGTATAACACCCAGGGTGGCACAGTGTAGCAGGAACTGAAACGTGGGTTTCTGAGCTAAGTGACTTTATCCTCTGCTGCTTGAGCTTAAAGATGGCAGTCAGGAGAGACAGAGTGCCAGCGTGGGTTACAGTAGCATATTCTTTAGTTTTCTGCTACTCACACCCTTGTTTTCACAGCAGAAAAGGAAGATCAACAGGCCTGAAGGAAACTGGATGGAAGCATTCCTAGACTCAAAATAAAATAGTAAGATTTATTTTGAGTATTAAGACACATATGCATATATGGGGGTTGGGAGTGAGGAAAAGAAAAATACTCAGCATGGGTGTTAAGGAGAGAAAAACAGTGTCTGCTTTGACAGTTAGTATTTGGTGCCCTCTTCTGCACCCATCCGTATTTTTAAAGTTCTTTAGAATGAGGAGAAGAGCATCTGTCTGTCGTCCATTTCTACATAGCAGTGCTTAGCTGTGGGGGGCAGGGGGTCATCCTAGCAGATGTCAGCCATCGTGGTGATGGGAAAAGTAAAATCTTTTTTTAGGTGAGAGGAACGAGTGTGCTAATAGAGAATAAAAGGCGGTGAATAGAAATCAAAAAATATTTAACTGAGATTTCAGTTATGACATCTAAACTATTATATTAATAAAAGAAGGTTGTATTTTGATTGGACTGAAAAAGAAGTATATCATGTATATAAGGTATATAATCAGTTTAATCATATGCTGATCCCAGGACAATCTCATCCCAACATTTCATGAAATTACAAATAATATAGAGCACACACAATTCTTCATAGTAATTTAAATGTCGCTTTGCTAAATGAACTTGAAGACAGATTTGCACTTCTTGAATGCAGAATCATTTCAATATTAATTTCTATTTTTTCCATAACTGGAAGATTATTTTATGCTAGAATTTCAAATACTTAAACCCAAAAGGTTCACCAATTGTGGACTCAGCTCTTGAGTCTCAGTTCAAGTTTCAAATTCAATTGGAAATTTTCCTAACCATCTTTTTCTGTCTACCTTGAACTTCATTTTATCCACAGATGCACAAAGCATTGCAAACGTCTTACAGCATTCTCTATCAGTCTGCCACAGCCTGGGCAGCTCTTGTTTCCTGCAAGATTATTCATTTATTTTGAAGAGCAATGGTATGGGGGTTATAATTGTGCCAGCTCACAGCTCCTTCACTGAAGGAGAACTGAAGAGAGCAGTATCTAAATTATAGACATTCTTAAGAAAATGACAAGCCTCAGGTTCCTGGACAACAGTTCACCTGAGCCCCTGACCCCAGTCAGGGTTGCTCAGAAACATCATGTGAGCAAGAAATAGCAGACTGAGGTCTGGTTTTACCATTCCAGGTATGTTTCTGTTCCTGTTTATTGCTGGTTGACTTCATGAGAAGAAATCCATTTGACATTTTAAGATTTTCTTTCTTGGATACATAGGTTTGAGCAGCTGCTGCTAACCTCCCCTACAGTTTTGAAGCCAGTTTGTTTTCAGTCAAGTTAAACCTTAGAGCCAAAACTGTCAAACTTGGGTGACTACATTCCACAGAGAGACATGAAAGCAATTGGCCAGATTTTTGAGGCTGGAAAACATTCTGAGTTTGGATCAACTTAGCAACTCCAAAAGTCAGGCCATTCATTTAAGTGAGAAAATATGTATTTAGATTCCCAAATAGATTTTTTTATTTGGAATAGCTGGCTATTGTTTTCAATTTCCCTCAACAGTGAAGTGCCATTCTCAGTAACCTGTCCTGAAAACTGTTACTTTCTTTCCTATTTTCAAACTTTGGAGCAGGGAAGATACCTCTTTAGTGTAATGACTAAGTTTTATACATATGGCAGAGGATGGATAGAATGGGGTATGTCACGAAAAAAGGCCCAGGAAAATATGCAGACTATTTATTACTCTGAGCAGGCACCCGACCTCAAAAGAAGCAGGCACAGTGCACTCAAACTCATCCTGAATCTGACATATTATTATCACTAAGCAGATCTGAGCAATATAAGGAAATCTTGCTGTACTAGATCTGCATCATACTGTGCAGGAGTGAAAATCCCAAATGCAAGAACATCTCTGCAAAGCTAACTTTAGCCTAAATGTTGCCCAGATTTAACCAGGATCCCAACTTCAGCGTGGTGAAGCCTGTGGCTCTAACTGGCTGGCCCACTAATGGATGCAGTCTAACAGTTGATCTCCCTGTAGCAGGGACATATGTTTGCTCCATGGGAAAACTTCAAGGGTATACAGTCCTTCAGTGCCTTCTGCTCATCTAAAGAGGTCGGCCTTTTCTTATAAACAATTAACTGGGGATGTTTTGTTTTGTTTTGTTTTGCAGCTTGCTCCAGTAAAGAAATCCATAGGATGCCCATCCGCAACTGTTAGTATTACATACAAGCATAGTGTGGACAAAACAAACTCCAGTGTTATTTCACAGTGTGGTTGCTTTCATGAAAACAGAGCTTATCCAAACAGAGTAATTCAAGCACGGATAATTCATGTTAACTCTTCACTGAAGACACATCCATCAGTGATGCATAGGAAGAGATTTTACCCTTGCTTTGCTTTCACTTAGGTTGCTAATTAAGAGAAGATAATCTAAACAAGTTTGAACTGGATTCAAAGTGTCAGCCTCATGGATTTTTTTCTAGTTTAACATAGATCAAATAAAATTAATTAAGTAAACTTTTGGAACTTTTCTAATGAGGGCAAGATCCTGTGTAATAAAAAAATATTAGCAAAGACTGCAAAAATAGATTCCAGGGTTTACAGCACTCCTTTTTGTGATGTCTTATACTTTTATATCATATGACCATCTGCAGCTAAGTGGAGCTGGCCATTCAACAAAGGGACTAGTCAGGTCACTGAAATATGGAGTTGCCCTTTGCTTGTATTTGGATAACTGTGATGGATAAAACATTGCTGAACATTATTCAAGAATGACATCAAAAAATTTGCCTCTGTACACAAAAAATAGCAGTCTAGACTGAGAGGAGGCTTTCAGCATTCTTATTTTCTACTCAACTTTGCAAAAAGATCTTTTTGAATTCATTATTAAATGAAGGCATTTAAAAATAATAAACTAAAACTGCATTTAAATTTCAGACAAGGATAAAGTACCTGTGGAAAGAGGAAGGACATTTTCCTCCTTTTACCATAGTACCTTACAGTTTTTGAAGATGATTAACTATTAAATGCTCTAATATTAAAAGTATTCTTAAAAGGAATTTTATTGTGAGGATTCCTGATTTAAAGAAAGAAGTAATCAGCTGTTTTACTATCCTGTTGAGATAGCTATCTCTGACACTGTAAGCTCAAGTAGTATTCATATCAATGTAAGCAATGTTATGGCATACAATCTCAGATTAAACGTTGTGGAAAGCAGCTTCTAACATTGCATCATCTACATAGTAAAAATATATGCCATTAATAGAATGTACTTACAAAGACAACAAACAAATATCATGGGTAGGCTGTTTAGGAGAAAAAGGCTTCATCACTATGTAATCATCATATTTCTCTAACCTAACTAAACAAAAATAACTTTGATGAGTCAGTTAAGAACATGATTTCAGAATAAAAACACTTGAGTTTTCTTTTTCAATGTCACTGTGCACATCGGATCAAGTGCCTTGGCATTTAAACTGCTTGCCTCATGTCACACTGCATCAGCCAAAACAGACAGAGGAACTTGTGCTAGAAGTCTCTTCTTTAAGAAGGAGAAGCCTTGAAGGGGGTGAATTTCAAAGGAGTTACCTTGATTTTGGAAACCATTCCTTGTATCAACTGGTTTATCTAGGCTGTTTTCACCCTTACAGATTTCAGAGTCTATCCTTACAGATTTCAGAAGCTAGTTGTTCTACTAGACCTAACAACAAGGCTCTGAAAAAGCCACTTTTTAACTCAAAACATCACCTAGTACATCCAGAATCTAAAAGCTAGAGCAACATTCTCAACCCAAAACTCATGTGGAAAACACTCTGACCTGTTACGTAGGGTGACTCAGCACTGATGAAAAAACACAGATTTCTGAGGAGAAACAGTTTAACTGATCTGATTATAAATCTATAATATTCTGCTTACATATACAGATAAAAGGATTGAGCCCAAGATCAAAAGTGTCTAGTAGCTTCATAGTGAGAAATTAGTTTGGATCTTCTCTGAATAGGGTGAGCTCTGGAAGTGTGTGTTGTCACACAGCTCCCCACAGCTCAGAGCAAATGTCACCTCCTTTAATTTTAACCACCTCAGCCCTTCAAGACAGACAGTCATCCCCTTCTAAGCCCAGCCCACCCAGCCTGCAGCATGGGGACATCTCCAAGCAAAGGCAACACCTGTGAACAGGGATCTCAGTATCATGATGGGTCATAAAATCAATAGAGGTTTTCTCCTAAATGTCCTGAAGCCAGGGCATAGAAATCAGACTCCTTGGCCTATGTCTATGGGATTCTTGTTGCTCTCTTACTGATCCAATCTCTAGGGTTATATATAGGTAAATTAAACAGTGTCAGGCAGAGTTCTTGGGTAGGGGAAGCCTATCAGCTATATCATAAAATTAGAGTTACAATACTTCAGAATAGTTGCCACAGTTGCAAGCACAGCTTTGGTGTTGCCAAATAGGACTTCACCAGCCATGTTTCAAGAATTAGTACAGCCTTGGCACCACTTCCAACAGGTGGTGTGGATGTGGACGCCCTTTGCTGAAGGGTAAGACTTTATCAGTGCAGTTGCAAGCCACTCTGTAGCAGCTGGCTTTAGTGCCAGAACAGGGCCCCGGGATGTTTTGCTAAACACCAAATGCAGTTTAAGCACTTGCCAGGTGAAAACATACTTGCCCTCTTCACAAATTCAGGACCAGATGTGAGGCATTTTCCAAAGGTTTGGAGACGCTGAGAGTGGATGATGAATTGGACCACTTCAGTCACCCTCAGAACTCCAGAGCACTCTCTGATACACCTCTGGAGAGCAATACCATGTCCATATGGGCTGCTGTTAGCCTGAGGTGCATCTGTGGATGAAAGTGAGGCAAGTATTGCTTTTCATGGCTATCAGAAATGGAAATGGAAGCACCACAAAGCACAGGTTTGCTGCTGTTACAGGCAGTATAAAAATGAAAATGGTTATATATCTTTCCGCCGAGGTGTTCATTTCTATAGCTGCAATTTTCAGATGAAAGGGTATGTCCTGTTGCAGTCTTAACTTCCAGTAAACAGAGATATGGTTTTTAATAAATGCATACTGTGGCCCATAGAAAGTACAAATCATGTCCCTTGCTACTATGCAATAAACCTTCTCAATACCTTTTATTTAATTAATCAATGCATAGTGAGATTTTTATTTTAACATCAAGTGACTCCTTAACTATTAGAGTTCACTCCCTGGAGAGAAATGTCCCCAATTATCATAATTATCACATAGTTCAGCTCCTGCAAATTTTATATTATGCATTTAACTTCTGGCATCATAAAATGTGAAGTGCAAAGTATGCATGATGTGCCTTCCTTCACAGCTTCAGAGTAGCATCACCTACTTCCTAGACCTGCTCACTTTTTATACTTTTGACGTGGAATTACATTTACATTAACATTAGCCATTCTTCTCTGTTGCTAAAGTAAGAGAAAACATTTCTTTGCTTCAAAACTACTTGCTATATATAAACCTTTTCTCCATTATAGCAACCATTCAAAAACTGTATATTCAATTTTTAGAAAAATTCCTGGAGAAATTTCTGGACTCACCATAACAGGCTAGTTTGTAAACTTTTCTTTTGGAGATTACATGTATAAAAATTTCTCAAACAAGTCTCCTATCTACAGAGACATTTGCTCAACTTTCTCCTCACTTATCTTTAAGAGGTAGAAACTGTCTGTTACAGTGGTACTGACATACCAGAGCTACTCCCAGCAATAGTGATGTATTAGATGCTTTCCAAGAAAGAATGCTTTCTCTGCAGTGGTAGCCTACTTATCTGATAAGTTATCCCAGAAATTCACTGCGTGAATATACTTATTCTTCTGGAGTTTCTTCAGAAGTTTTTCTAGAGATTTACTTGAGGAAAGTTCAGGATAGATCATAGTTTTAAGAAATTTCAAGATAATCTTGCCATTTGAAATGATGAGTTGCATTTTCTAATTAAAAACAATTTATCTGTATTTGGTACTTTTTATATTAGATGCTTTGAATCCTTGGTTAAGCAGCCTAAGGATGTATTTAAGAAAATTTTCCTGTGCATTTAAGAGCTTTTATTCTCAGTCTTGTTTATTTAAACACTTTAGACACATACTATAGCTTCCTTCCTGCTACAGACTTCTGTCCCACCATCATCATCCATTTATTTTACTCCTAAATGAACATTTGGAATTGTCACTTAAGAGAAAGCATATTTTGTCAACGTCCTTCTCTGTTCTACTTTACTCAGTTCTGTTTATTTTCTTTCCATATCTTCAGTTACATTTCTTTAAATATTGACTTAGAAATTCCTTATATCTTAACTAAGAAAAAAGACAGACTTCTTTATTGGTTTGTGTTAGAATTACTCATAATGTACTGTATATGCCCATCCAAAAAAAAAATTTTAAAAAACAGATTTTGTTCTAAATCAAGAAAATCTACCACAAATAGAACTGTAACAGCTTGTAAGCAGACAGTGAGAATATTGCGGTGGCACAAAGGTTTCTAGATTTTTCTAAAGACAAGTAAAACAATGAGATAGTGGTGTGAAAAGGAAGAATCTTCAAACATGGATTATGGAAGAAAGCTCGAGAATGTAGATTCACTTGGAGCTACTAAAAATATTATCATATTCCAACAGTAATGTTTTTATAGATTAAAATCAAAAGGATAACTGGAATTTTAAGGAGAAGTTATTTTGAAAAGATGAACCATCTCATTATAAAATTAGTTTTGAGTCTTTAAAAACATTTGGCTTCCATCTGCTACAAATTATAAAGCAAACAGAGAATAGGTACAAAGAAGAGAATATTAATTGCTCTTTTCATTCTATTCTTTGATTTATGGATATGATCCTGTTTTAGTATAAACAAACAGTATATATTTTGGTTTAAAGAGAATATTTTTCAGTAAAAAGAAGTTATTTCCCTGACCACCTTCTTTTACAGCTCCTCTTTTGCATCAGCTTGTTCAGACATCTTCAAGAGTGTTTAAAAATGCTGCAAGCTGCACGTACAAAACTTCATATTGTAACTCAACTATGTATTGGCCAGCACCCACAAAAGGTGGGTAGATTTAACACTTAATCACTAGTGTGCTTGCCATCCTGACAAAGTACCTGATGACTTTCTGCTGGCAAGGCAGGCATCAGACACAGGGAAAAGGTTCCTGAGCATGGTCCCTCAGCATGGCAGAGCTACAATCTTTTACTTCAACCTGAAAGCCCCTGGCCTGAAAAAAATTCAATTAATTGATCATGGAAATTCTTAGGACCAGGCTTTGAAATTCCTTCTTGTGGTGCATGGCATTGAATAGTGTGCCATTAATGGCAATAGCTTTGTTCACCAGGTAAGAAGTTCTTCAAAGACATATGGCAGCAGAATCCTGGCCTTGGCTCAGTTCCAAAATTAATTTCAAGAGAATGGAATCCTCACATTTTTACAAATATGTCCAGGTTCAAAAAATGCAGTGCTATTTACACCTAATTTTATTATAATCTTCCACTCTATATTCCCATTAATTTGCTTCACTGACCTTAACTTCAGAGGATTCCTAAATTTTACATTTTTCTGAATACTGTGTTCCTGACCACTCACAGCACTGCCACTACCCAGTGACAGTGATAAGCTGTTCTATGTATTCTATCAGCTAAAATATACCACCATCTAGAATTAAACATTAACTGAGAGATTAACTGAATATTGCACAGAAGGTTTAAGAATTCATGAAAGTCCTCTAATGCTTGAAAGCAGATGACTAATTCAGATACGTTGATTTATTTTGTTAGATTTGTTCTACTACTGGAGTAAAGAAGCAAAACATCATCTAATTCTCAGCATGAACATGAGAGGACAAAAATTTTATTTTTCTAAAGAATTTCAAACTACTCTAATTTTGTGCATCAAATATTTGCATGAATCTGAGAAAAAATCTGAAGACCAATATGTGTTTGCAAACATTCTCAAAATAATTAAAAGATGCTTAACAATCATATGCCATTAGAGTGCAAAAACTTCTTTCAATAAACCTAAATAGGCAATCTAAAAAATAATTAAACTGCATACTATTTGCAGAAAATTTAAAACAGAAAAAGGCAAAACAAATTTTGTTTTCTCAAGTCTGCTCCTCATTGCAAAACAAATTATTTTCAGGCTCTAACAAGGTGTTTAAAATGTGATCTGAGCATTACCCTGAATGTACTTTATCAAATAATTCCTCATTTAATTTCATGCAACAGAAGAATTACATATAGTTGACTCATCTCCTTTTTTATTTTTAATGTTTGAAACCATAGTTTTTATTTTGAAATGCTTCCCATTTTCCCTGACAATTTCACTCAGAAATAGACTTTCTTCTGAAGGCTTCTTGCATTTAAAACCTGTATTTGCTCAGAACCTCTATATTCCAACAGAAACTCTTACTGAAATTCCAGTCTGATTAAATTTTTTTAATGTATTCAGAAGAGTGGAAAACTAGAAGTCATATCCCAGGGGACAGTGAAGTCCTTTCTCAAGAGATATTTTAAAAGCTTATTAATTTTGCTGAGCTTTTAAAATTTTATTTATTTTTAAGTAAACAGAAAAAATGTAATCTAGTTAAATCATATTGTATCTATAAGTGCAGACTGACCTTTCCATGTAACTTTATAAATGAATGAGAAGGCTTGGCCAAAGAGACAAAATGTCTGGCATCTTTAAAATATGCTGGAGCCTACTTACCTCCACAAGGTTCAGGATAATTTGCTGCCAGCCAACCACGTCCGGCTGGACTGTGGCAGCACATTATAAATGACACATGACTTATGTCATCAATAAGTAAGTGAATCAGTCAGCTTGTGACTATGATCACAGAAGTTGGAGATTCCATCTCTTTTCCCCCTCAAAATCTGCCAAGTTTGTCTTCTGTTTCACAGAGTTACCATAATATGAGAAATACAGTTGCTTGCTGCAGGTGTTCAGATTTAGGCTGACATGCAGTATTAGATTCTCACATGTAAAGAGGTGATTATTCAGACAGTTTCTACTGATACTTATAATAAACTCAGTTACATGTGATATTTCATGAGTGAGCTCCAGACTGTACCATTTACCCTCTTAAAGTGCTTTCTTTGATGGCTGAAGATGGCAGAGCAAGAGATTTTGAAACAGGAACTGCCTTTCTACCTGTAGGTCAGGTTGAGAAGAGAAAGTATTCATTAATGCTTCCTACTCTTCTCCTCAGGATTATTTCCTACAGTTGGACCTTGGCTCAAAGTGGTCACTGTCTGACAGGTTCTAAAAGTAGGCATAAAACACCTGTAAGTAAAACTACTTTCCAGGTGCCAGCTTAGTTCTCCAAGAGCAGAGTACTATTTCTGCATTTGGGTTACCTCTTGCACTGATGTGTGAATCTTAAAGAAGCTTTCCTTGCTTACTTCCCTCTCCAACTATACCCACATAAGATTATTGTGGGTTAACATCTTTACATATGCAGCAGAACAACTTCCAGCAGTCACATTGACTGAGTTTTCAGGCACCCACAGGGCAGACTGCATGTAGTGCCTTGTTGCTGCAGTAAGAGAACAGTCAAAAATTATCAGTTCTTTACTTAGAACATCTGGGAAAGACATCTGCAATATGTTAGATAGGTGGTTTTGCTGAACACTTTATGGTCTTGACATAGATTCAATGCAGGTACATGATTTGCTTGTTTCTGTAAAGAGTTTTACAGCAGACAACTGCAAATTATTTTCTTTGTTATTTTAATATAATGGTCAGAAAGTAAGAGCAGTGATTTGTGGTTTTTGCTAGTTTTTTCCTTCTTTAATCCAGATCCAATTTGTCATTCTCTTTCCTTGTTATTTCTAGTAAAGATGCATTGTATTTATTTCTTTAGATTTTTTTTTGTGGAAGTCCTGATGACTGAGAAGTTTCTGATGCTATGGCTGTTTAAAAATCTGAAATCATTTAAGTCCTAATTTCTTGTACTTCATTATTTCAGAGACTGGTTCAAAGCCTATTAATGTAAAGTTAAAGCTTCCTTTTCAGCTCTGAAATGGATGGTATTTTGGTCATTAGTTTCATTTTGAGGGGAGAAGAAATTTAGTTCTGAATAACCACTTGGTCCTCTTTAGTACATCTCCAAAAAGCATGAAAAAGTGCAATGGCTGGGTCTGCCATTTCCTGAGCTCCAAAGACACTGAGACGACCACTTCTATTCTCTAACCTTTCAGCTCCTATCCAGTTCTCAGAAGGTGAATGCAGTCTTCTGTTAGAGCACTTTGTGGCCAAGGTGGCCACAGGTTCCACAGCCTGGTCTGCTCAGCAGGATCAACACAGTGTCTGGAGACACAGCACTCTAAGGCACAGTGCTTGGTCACTGACCATCATGCACCTGCATGAATTTTAATCAAGCAGGAAAGATGTGAGGCCACAGGAAGACACACGCCAGCCTTCAAAACCAAAGAGAGCATGCTGAGTCTGACAAAGATACAGATGGAGCTCACAACCTCCAGCAGCATTCATAAATTGTAAAATGGTCAATTCCTCTTGTCCCAGGAGGGCGTGCTCAGAAATGTATTTTCTGGTTATCTGGTGAGGCAGACAGGACTTATAGTGTCTACTCCCTGCCTACAAATGAATCTTGGGAAGCACACACAATCTGACAAACTACTGTTTTCACCTATATTCTTAATATATGTTTGTACCAAGCCCTTAAAGAAATCAATACTGAAAAGTTTATAAATCTGAACAGGTTCAGTAATGGGAATAACAACATATTTCCTTCAGTGAGATGAAGGGATAAAACTAATACTGCTCTGTGTCCAGATGGGGGCGAATATTTGTATTTCTGGTTCTATTTTGGGGTCTTCCAAGCAGCTGTGCTATACAGCTTAGGGAAGGTGGCCCTAAGCAATACTAATGTGACTTGATTGAGGCCACTTTGTCTTTAGGCCAGCCCTTAGGTCTGTTTTATTTAGAAGCACAGGCACAGCTTCTAGATATAATGTCAGCTCTGACTCAAAAAATGGTACTAGGATCAGCAATGACATTAGTCTAATCACAGTGAGACAAAAAAGTCTGATGCAAACCCTAGTCTAAAGAACAGCTCCAAATGATTCTATTATTGAAATACTGAATCAGCAATAGCAACAGTGATAAACATATGGAGGCAAAGTGTATGGTAGACAAATGACAAAGACGCATTACATAGTCTAAAAGTACTTGCCAACTAAAAATAGGCATAGACACTGCATTTATATTACTTTGGGCTGACTCTGGCATTTATGTGGGATAAAACTATCTTCAGATGCCTCCAAATTACATCCATATAAGTTCTCTTTCTTTCTTGGAACTATTTGTAAATTCAGTGGGGTCTACCCAAGCACATAAATTATGGCAGAGCTGGAACATCACACTGCAGAAAAGAATGTTCCTTAAAATGCCTTGCAGAGCTCAATGACACCCATAAACTGTGGGGGGAAAAAAACCCAACCAGCAACCCCCAGACCAAGAAGAAAAGATGAAACAGATGCAGGGCTGGGATCCAAAGTGCAGTGAAAATCTGGGCAACACCTTCTTTCATGGAGAGGAAAGTAATGCTAAAGAACAAAACAGGGGGCACTGCTTTACTAGTAAAGGTCTCTGGCTATTCTTGATTCACTTTTCTTAATTCTATGCTCAGTCCAAATCATTTTCACTATAAAGTCAAACAGAATGCCTCTGTATTTGGTGTTGTCAGTTAAATTTGCCTTATTTTTATATTTGATAGTGTTGGAATAAAGATTCTTGAAATCTCTCTCACTACAAACTTGACTGACAGCCCCCTAAGTGCTGTGCCTTTTATAGCGTAACATAATTGACAACCCTTAGGTAGCTGGCATATGCAATCCATGAAATGAAGTGTGCTCGTTCCACATTTGAAGAAAAGTAGGTGCAATGAAATAGCAGTTGTTATTATTAGCCTTTTAAAATAGAATTTATGTGTTTGCATTAAAGAAAGCATGACTTCTGGATAGATCAGACTCAAGCCTTTCAATAGTGATGAGGAAGATCAATGCAAAACAATTTCTGTGTCAAAAAGCACACACATAAAATATCTGGAAATTACTTAACTGGAACAGAGTTAAAATACTGCTGAATTGTCTGCATTTTTAACATTCATGTTGTAGTTTTTCAAACACATACTGATCAGCTTTTGAAACACAAAGCTTTCTGTCAAGCCACTCTTCTCCAGTGCTCTCCCTAAAAAACACTCCAATTTTTTTGTTCAAAGCTGTACCCGGGTGTTCCTAAACTTGCTTGAAGACAATCTAGAAAGTGCTCCTGGAAATGCTCTAAGAAATGCTCTTGGCATGTGGATACTGTAACATCCTGAGATTCTGTGACCCAGCCAGCCCCTGTTGATTGCTGTCCCTTTTGGCACATGTGTCCTAGAACTTCAGCCAAAGTACTTACAGCTTAAAGAAGAAAAGCCCAGGGGAAAGAGAACAGAAAACGCTTTATAAGTAGAATAACTTTAGTTCAGAATTCCAAAACAAATCTACTCTTATTTCTGTTTAGGGAAAATGGAAAAATTTAGGCATCTCTTCATGAGATCCATCAAAAATGGATTTGGAGTACAGCATTCTGTGACGTTCTAACCCTCCTGCAACTATTTTCTTTGTTTTCTGATGGACAGAGTAACCCATCTCTGCTGCAGGTTAGCTTGTTCTGTTGCAAGGCAGATCTTGCTATATCCTTTACTGTTCTGACCTTTTCTCCTGTGTGAGTTTCTCGAATATCTAAGCCTCAGATACACTCTTCAGCTCACTACTGATGAGGAGAACCTTTCTCTGTATATCTACCCCTGTCTCTGTATATCTGCCCTCATCACAGTCTGCAACTTCCTTTTGAAGGGATGAGGAGGGGCAGGCACTGATCTCTCCTCTCTGGTGACCACTGACAAGACTGGATAGAACAGCCTCAAGTTGCGCCAGGGGAGGGTTAGGTTGGCTGTTAGGAAAAGGTTCTTCCCCCTCAGGTGGCTGAGCACTGCAACATGCTCCCCAGGGAAGCGGTCACAGCACCAAGCCTGACAGAGCTCAAGTAGCATTTGGACAATGCTCTCAGGCACATGGTGTGATTCTTGGGGATGGTCTTGTGGAGGACCAGGAGTCAGATTTGATGATCCTGAGGGGTCCCTTCCAACTCAACATGTTCTGTGATACTGTAAGCACCTATCACTCGCAGAGTGAAGCCATCAGGCTCAATACATCTTTGCACTGCCCAGATCTGTGCCAATTTTTGGACCGCTTCTATCAGGCAGTGAGCTGGACAGCCACACATCCCCAGCACTGCCACCAGGACACCTGCTCCTCAAGCAACTAGTTTTCACACTACCCATACTAGTAACCTGAACTCATGTCATCTACAAATCCCATCTCTGATTACAAAAGAACGCGCCAAATCTCACTTCAGAATAGTTTGCATGTAGGCTGGTAACATAAGCAATCCCAAATGACATGCTTACCCCTCATCATCTAAGTCTAAAAACAAAAGCAGGTAATGTGCTGCAGGCAACAGTCCCCAGTTCTGTGATTGCACAGAGCATGAATTGCAGGTTACACGAGGATATGGGTAATCAGGCTCACAAATTGAAACAGCTCCCCAGAGTAGAATATTGCCCAGCTGGGCTCAAAAAGTACATCCCTGCCACACAAGTGACTAAAGTTCCTCAGAAGGCTTAGTGAAGCATTGGGGTAGTTTGTATGGATTAGGTAAGCATCTACAGTCTGTCAACTAAACACAGAGACAGAAAGAGGAGCCCTTTGGAGTT
The DNA here is from genome assembly GCF_009819655.1 of Sylvia atricapilla. Taxonomy (NCBI): domain Eukaryota; kingdom Metazoa; phylum Chordata; class Aves; order Passeriformes; family Sylviidae; genus Sylvia; species Sylvia atricapilla. Next base: position 87,036,740 of record NC_089141.1, read on the forward strand.
AATCTTGGGATAAGCAGATTAAACATGGTTTTCTTGCATTCCCCTCCACCCCTGTCTTAACAAATCTTGACAGAGGGATGGGGTGCAGGTGGTTGAGCATGTAAATAACCTCTGCTCATTTTTATTCTACCTTTATTTGTGCTAAAAACTGATTTTGAACTGGCAAACCCAGATTCCTACCACCCAAGCAGAAGTGGCAATCTTTCCACTAGAAGGAATCTTTCTGGAACATGCTAGACACAGCAGTATAGTTCCTTCAAAGCATCCCAAGTAATAATACATGCACTCCTGATCAGTCTAGAAAATAATTTCTCAGGGATGTCTGTACAGGTGTCTCCTAGGAGCAAGCAAGCACAGGTAAACTCCTTGGCAGAAGCAGGATGGCTGGGAAATATACCTGAAATTTGTGCAAAAATCTTCCATCTTGAAGGGGCAGCTATCAGCTTCTAAGGGCTGACAGCTTTAACGATCCAAAAGAAACACAACATAGCCCTTAATTGTTGGACTTCACATACACCAGTCTCTATTCAGCAATAGGCAAGAGCAATTCTGTAACTTACAACTGAAGCCATGGGCTGTATGAACCCCAATGTCTTTGAAATCATGCTCCAGACTGCAAACGCATTTAGGACTTTCTCACAGTGAGGACAGGAGTAGAAAATGGTAGGAAATCAAAGAAGTTATATTTACATCAGCTAGTTACCAAGAATAAGTGGGCAATATTTTATAGGTGGCCTGCTCCTCAAGCTTAATTGATGATTAATTATATGTGGAGAATAAAAACCATTCACTCCAGCGGCGCTTTGTTTCTGTAGAGCTGACAGGGGTGAGAAGTAACAATTGCTCAGCACAGCAAGGACTGAAGAGCGCCTCTGCTGCTGAACAAAGCCAAGCTGTGGGGCGACAGATGGCAGATGAGATTCACCATGGGCTGCAAAGAGGCCATACTCATCGCTGGCATTCTCCACCCCTTCAGCTCTGCTGGCTGCTCCAGAAGGTGGGTCAGTGGGACTGTGACCCTAAGCCAACCCCCTTTTTCTCTTCCAGAGAAACAGCTAGCGACTAAATGCCCTCCCAACATACCCTGTGACTGAAAGCATGGCTGCAGTTCCCAGTGCTTGGCCAGGTGTGCACAGGAAAGACACTTCACTGCTTTCCTTCAGTGCAGTGCTCATGGCAGTCATTTGCACATATCCACTTTAGTAAAACTGCTGCTGATGAAAACCCTTTCACAGCTGGCAACTGCAAGAATGGATACACCTTTCCAGGCTTCTCCTTGAGCTCCCTGCATGGATGACTTCCTTTGCCCATGGTCAGTTTTCTTATAACCTCTTTTATAACCCAGAGAGGAAATCATACCTACATCTGCATAGGGGGAAGCAAGGGCCACCCACGAAAAACTTAACAGAAACATAAACCTGGAAAAGCACAGATTCATTACAGAATTTCCTCTCAAATAGTAACTCCTCTTAAAAAGAAGGTCCCAGTTCTTTTCTAAAGAAAAGCTTCTTAAAATTCAGTTTTTAATTAATTTCCACTTTTCCCATTGGAGAAAAAACTGACAGTATCCAGTCACCTACAAGGGTATATCTTACTTACTCACAGAAACTAGGAACACTCTCAGGCTCCCAAGGTTCAGCATCCAGAGACACAGTCATCACCTTGGGAGACGACAGGATAGACACCAGCCTCCCCTCAGCAAGAGAAAACTGTTGTGTCTCTAAAATATATCAACCAGAGAAGGGATGCAGAGCTGGTGAAAAGCCTGGAGCACAAGTCCTGTGAGAGGCACCTGAGGAGCCTGGGGTTGTTTAGCCCTGGAAAAGAGGTTGCTCACAACCACCTGAAAAGAGGCTGCAGCCAGTGGGGGTCAGTCTCTTCTGACAGGCAACCAGACACTGGACAAGAGGACATGAACTAAAGCTGCACCAGGGGAGGTTTAGATTAGACATTAGGAAGAATTTCTTCACTAAAAGGGCGATAAGACATTGGAATGGGCTGCCCAAGGTGGTGTTGGAGTCACCGTCCCTGGAGGTGCTTAAGGACAGACTGGACGTGGCACTCAGGGCCATGGTCTGGCTGACCTGCCGGTGATTGCCACAGGTTGGACTCGACGATCTCAGTGGTCTTTTCCAACCTCATCAATTCTGCGATTCCTTGATTTATTTTTTTTCCCATGGGAAAAATCCAAACAAACCAGTGCTAAGGTGAAATCTGGTTTTTGCTACAAATCTCCAGAGCAGTGCTGTCGCCCCAGACACGCTGCAAGTCCCAGCGCTGCGTACTCAGAGAGGAGTCCTGCTTTCAGCGCTGTCCTTCCGAAACAGGAGGCCGCGCCGGGGCTCTCCTGCTGACCTGGTGGCCACAGTGAATGTAACTCCAGGTATAACCCACCACCCTCCCGACGGGGCTGCATTTCAGGAAAACCGAGCCACCGCTGAGCGAGAACCGGCGGGGCCCCGAGCCCCGGCCGCAGGCTCCGGCGGTGGAGCAGCGCGCAGGCGCAGCCAGGCCCCGCCCCCGGGCCCGCCCGCCAATGGGAGGGCGGAGCGCCGCGGTCATGGCGGCGGCCGTGGGGCGCGTGCTGTGGCTGTGCCGCCGCTGGGGCGCGGGGCCGCGCGCGCAGGTGAGAGGCGGGCGGGCGGTGAGGGGCCGCGGTTCGCGTCCCGCCGGGAATGTCCCCGCCGGGAATGGTGTCCCCAAGAGGGACATGGCCTGGGAGGCCCCGGTGTGGTGCTGCCCCTGCTCCTGGGCCGGCGGGGCTGAGGCAGCCCTGCTTGGGAAGTGTCCAGGGCTGGCGCCGCGTTGAAGTCCTCCTTTCCGTGAGCCGCGTTTGTTTAACTTGATGTGAAGCAGAAGCAGCTTGGTTGAGCCTAGAATTAACAGAGCGGTATATAGAGCAAAGCCCGGCGCAAAAGATGGCTGGTTTTAGGTAGATAATTTTCAATGATGAGCTAAAACGCAAGACGTTCCACCTCAACATGAAGAATTTCTTTACGTTGATCCTGTCAGGGACTGTATTTTCCCTTCCTGGGGACATTCCAAACCCACCGGGAAGCATTCCTGTGTTACCTGCTGTAGGTGATCTTGCCTTGGCAGGGGGTTGGACTGGATGATCTCCAGAGGTCTCTTCCAACCCCGACAGTGCTGTGAATTCTGTGAATGGTGTTCAGTCAGCAGGTGGGTAGGTCACGAATCATAGAGTCACAGAAAGATTTGGGTCGGAAAGGGCCTTAAGGACCATCTAGTTCCAACCCCCTGCCATGGGCAGGGGCACGTCCCACTAGACCAGGTTGCACAGGGCAAGTCTCTGAATATCTGCAGTGGGGAGAGAAATGTGCTCCACAAGTAAGGTAACTTCTGATCAAACAGAATCGTTTTGGAGTAGGTGTGTTCAGCTGATTGCCATTTAATTAAAAAGCTTAGCTCCTGTCAGTATTGTTTGTGCTGTGGTATTTGATACACCTGTATATATATTTAATCAGTGCCCAGCAAGTGGATAAAAAGGCCTGCTGGTAACACTTTCAAATTACAAAGTAATTTAGGATAATATGGGCTGAAGAACTGTTGGTGACTGAACTGAACCAATCCATGGGGTAACAGAAGAAAGATGCAGTAAGGAAATGAAATGTAATACCGGAAGGAGCAATTTGAGCTATTTATATTGGTTACATCTAGATTAACTTTACCCATTAGAGACAAAGACCTGGTACCCATGTGAATAGTTCTTTATGCAGCAGTCAGGAATACATGCCTTTAAGGTGTGCAAGGAATGACAAAGAGAATAAAGTTGAAAATATTCTAATACTTGATTTCACTCTCAGTTGGAATAGTTTGTGTTGCTTTGGTTATCTTGTGTCAAAAGTATGATTATGACAGTAACTTGGTTTTCTTGGCAAGGCACATCCTTGAGTTTTAGCTGTAAATGATCTGTATTGTAAACGAGAGAATGTTCTTAAAGGAGGAGTCACAGAGGAAGGCAGGACTGGAAGGGGCCTTGAGGGATCATTTATCTATTCTTCTCACCCCAGATGAGTACCTAAGCCTGTGGCTATACACAAATTCTCTAACTGTCTGTGAACCAAAGAATATGAAGAGAACTAATGGGAGGCTGGGCCCAGAAACCTTAGAGACTCTTCTTTCCATTAAGTGTATTTAACTTGTGGAACTGTTTGGTGAGAATGTTCAGGATGGTAAGGATTTACATGAATAAAAAAAAAAAAAACCCAAGTTGAGAAACTTGGAAGAAAATTCCACTGAGTACCATTAAAAACAAGATACTGACATGCCTGAACTGCAGATTGCTGGAAACCAGGCACGTGTCCTGGGAAAATTATAACTACCTATTCGTCCTGTCCTTGTGACTCTGATACAGGCAGTGTTTGAGAGCAGGGTATAAGTTGATGTATCCATGTTCTGACTTGCTGTAACAATTTCTTACATTAAACACTTCCCTGTCCTGACTGTTGGAACTTTTTTTATGATGCTTGCCCGAAAAATCCCTTGCAGCTTTTTACTTTATAACTTCTTGTCTGTCTTAGTGGGAGAAAATGTTTAATTTCTTAACTTTAAAGTTTCTTGCATTGACAGGCAAAATGGAAGAGGAACTTTGTAATTCGAGTTCCCTTAGCATTGACTGAGCAACTGGTGTAGTTTCCTATTCTTCCAATAAGCAAATGGCAGAGATGTAGTGCTATTTATAAAGAAAAAATTATCTAGCTTAGTGGCTATCTATCATTCACTCTGATGTGATTGAATAGCTATGCTCAGCAGAAGAGTTCAGAGTTCCTATTTAATTTGATTGGGTTGAGTACTTTATCTAAATTATTATGGATATTATATGTACCAATATCAGAAAGAGGTGATAATACTTGGATGACAGACTTTCAGAACTACTTACTTGAAATGTAAGAGAAGCCTTTTTTGCAGTTGTTAACTAAGATACAATCCAAAAGCCTTTTAGTACCTGAAAACTTGAGCCTAAAAACAACCAGATCTGAATTCTGTTCCCTGTTATACGCATCTGACTTTTGCCATGCATCAATACCTTTAGAGCTATTTCTTACTTCCCCAGTGTACAGCAAAACTTAATATGTAGATTTAGTAAAACATGCACAGAAAGTAGGTTTTCTGATCAGGTGAGATGCAGTTCTATGGTTCCTGCCAAGGGACTTAGCTAAAAAAAAAAGAAAAAAAGTTTCTTCTAATGATATACTTTGTGAAATCAGGTATTAAAAAAAATAACATCAAATCACTTATGCATATTTGCTGACATCTTGTGATGCTCTCCGATGTGTTTTGCAAATGCTTCTGAGATATAAATCTGATAGTGGTTCACATAATTAGTTTGTAGGCCAACTGAAATCTAAGATTATATCAAATGTTGTTTTAAATAATTCAATTAAAACACATTTTGGTGAAACAGCACTCTAGAAATCCAAAACTCACTTATTGAGGAAAAAGCAATTCGTTAGAAATTGGGATGGTTCTGAGCATTTATATTCTGTACAATTGTTGTGTAAAAAATGTTGTTTTTTTCTTGTGCAACAAGTAAACAGAGGACTGTCTTGCGTGTCTGCTGGGTTCAGTAGCAGCGGCTGTGTCAGTAGCTGGAGTGTTGGACACTGGGCAGCTTTAGTCCTGCATACTGATGTATTTATACAGCTCCAGTTCCACATCTCTTAGTGAAGTCCTATCCCAGAGATAACTTCTTGGTACAAATTTATTTGTGCACTGCGTGGTTTTTGAAAAGGATGTGGTTGAAGACTGCCAGCTTAGAGCATGGAAGAATCATGGTAATGGTGCAACAGTATGTATGCCATGTCATTTGATGCCATCTTCTGCCTCTGTAACTGTGTCTTGTTGTAAAATGAACAATTTTGGGGTTTCAGTTTAAATCTCTTGACTCCAGTCCACCTTTCCTCTCACTCGAAAAGTACAGGAAACTTGACTTCTCTATTAGTTGGTTTGGTTTATATCCATGTAACTTCAATGGAGCAAAATGAACAGGATGAGGAAACAGGTAGTCCTAGTTACTTCTCTTCTTGGAAAAAAATAGGCCAAAGAAGTTGAAATTGTCTGAAAATGCTAATTTTTTTCCTAAGGCAAATTTAACGTAAGCTGATTTTCTGTAAGTTCGTGGTCTCCCTGTAAAATCAGGATTTGCCAAACAGTTTTAATTCTAGGTTGCTTAGAAAGAAATTGGGAAGGAAGGGTTAATCACAATGAGTTGTGTCCAGAAGTAAAGGCTTTCCTTTCTCCCATGTTCTGGTGCAAGAGCATATTATTTCATGAGCATTGTTAATAAGCATTACTGTTATTTAAAAAATGGTGAGGCTGCTGTCTTCAGTAATGCTTTATGAAATGTGTGAGAAGTGAATGCAAACCTCTGTGGTTTCTTCTACAAAGTAGAGGAGCCTGCTTTCTTGTTTGAATGAAATGCCAGAAGCATTTAGCTGTGCTTTGCAGTTTCTGCCTGTGCCACCCATGAAATAATGCTCTTATCCCAGAAGAGGTACCCAATACAATAGATATTAATTTACATAAGAGGCTGTTTTCTAATTATGAACAGTTTGTGTGTCCAGGGACTTTTGATTAGTGACGAATTGAAACTAGGGAAGAATATGAATAGCTTGAGGGAAGAAGGACAAAAATGAGAAAATTACAATAGAAATTGACAGGAATAAGATGAAAGCAATCTTTTTTAAAGTATTCTGTTTAAAGCATACCAGAGAGAAAGCTATTTTGGGCCAAGTAATAAGGAATCGTATGTTCATTAACAAGAATTACAAATAATTAGTTACTATTAAGACAAGTTAGACAGAAGATGAATTGAATTCTTTCCTGAGGAGTTACTAGGAGAGAAGAATAGAGAATACATGGAGATACCTTTGCTTTCCTCACTGCTTTATAAGGATACCACCAGAGCCTTGCCTTTGGAAAATGTGTAGATTTAAAATTTTGATTATTTTTCTTTTAATTCTGTGTATGTCAATGTTTCCTCACAGGAAACATGAATATTAAAAAGAAAAGAAAAAGGAAGAGACAAACCAGGATTAGAGCTGCATGCAATATATATATGAACTGCAGAGAAAATGAAGCGGTAATAGGCTCTTCAGCACCAAATTCCACCATAGACCTGTTTTAAAATCTTTTCTAGCAGAGGTAGATGTTAACTCTCCTGAGGTTCATATCCTGAGGGGCAAATCTTTGTCTGTCAGGTAAAAGATTACTTTACCTTCTATGTCAAACCTGATTGAATTCACAGGACCCATCTTGCAGCCCAGGCATGGGCTGTATACAGGTTTAAGGCAGCATATTGTAGTCTTCATTTCAAGTTGAAATTTCAAGTAGCGTTGTTAGGTTTTGTATATTGAGCACTGACACAGGCATGGATGTGTAAATTGGTCGTGCACAGCTTTATGTATGTGCAGCAAATTAGATGAGTTGGATCAGTCCATCCTGAACTGCCAGATGTCCAAAATACCAGCTGGGCTCTGTGAAAGTACCAAGAAAATCTGTGTTTCATTTCCTGTTAAAGTGGGATGTGACCATGTAATGCAGAACACCAAGAGCTTCTTGTCACAGAAGTTCTTGTAAGCTAACTGACTTTGCTAACAGAAGGTATGAATTTGATCTGCTTTTCTGTTTGCCTTGCAAATACATTTATATAATCTTGTTTTGATGAGGCATGTGTTTGTATTGTTTTGGTTATAACTGGGTTTTGAGATTACTGTTGTGTTAGTTACACGAAGGTTGCAAGTGTTTTATTTTATTTATATTAGCTGAGCTCAGAAGGGTGAAATCCGTCAAAATGCTCAGCATGTCTAAATTGTGCTCTAAAGAAGACAATTCTCATGACTTAAAGAACATTGGATAATTTTGAATATGACTTGTTCTGTTCCTTGTAATCAGAACCCTAGCTAGTTCACATTGCTGCATGTATTTGGATTTTAATATTTTGCTGAAAGTAGACTGAGGCTGCAGCTCCCAGAGTATCAGGGGCAATTTAATAATTTGCTCAAGGAAATGAAGGTAAAGGAAAGACTCTCCTCTACTTTCTTTCTCCCAATTGAATGTTTCAGCCACCTTCTTGTTGCAGCTTTGGCAATTCTCAAAGTGATCTCTGAACTGCTCAGACTTACCGGCTTGGCTGGGGATTACATGCTTGTTGGGATGAAGCAGAAGTTAGTGTTCTGCCACATGTAGGCAGCTGAGTTGGCTTGCAGAAGAGTCCTGTGCCAGAGCTGGTACAGGGCAAGTAAAGGAGTGGAGGAAAGAATGCTGGTGGGCTGAACTGTGAGATGGGCACTCTCTGCCTTGTGAGGCTGCACTGTCTCTGCACGAAGCCTAGCCGTGGCATGTTGAAGGGATGGGGGTGAAGTCTTTCAGGGTACTATGTAATGAACAAAACTTGGCATTTTTCTGAATCAGAAGTGGTTCTTTTTCTGTCTTTGCTTTTCTGTCTCACATTACTTTCTTTCTTGTGATTCCCTCCCTCCCCCCAATCACAGAAGACCACACAAATAATCAGTTCTCATTCAGTTCTTACAGTAATTAAGCTGCAGCGAACTTTAATACAAATGTTGGAGAGCCAAAATAGTGCATAATATTGACACTAGGCCAGAATGGAGACATTACAGCTCTGTAAGTGAAGCTCCTGTTTGTCTGGCAGAGAGCATCAGTGAAATTACTCATCTTGACATCCTATTGTCTTGATAGAAGTAAGACCAAACGTGTGCTGCAAAGATCAGAAGGTATCTGCCCTCTCAGTTATGACTGGAGCTGTTACAGTGCTCTGTATTATTGGCTGCTGCAATACTACCCTACTAGTTTTCTGATTGGTCTGCTTGAGACAGTGAAGTTGCTTAAGAACCATTCTGGCACAACAAACAAAAGGAAGGAGCAAGCCTTGGCCTTTCCAGAACTTCTAGCAGTACTTGGTCACTGGGTTCTGAAAAGCCTCTAGGGAGCTGCCCTGCATATTTTTAGCATACTTTATTGTGGGATGCCTTTAGGTGAAGGGAAAACCTGCTTATTTGCTGATGGATTTTGATTTATGGTAGGATGTCTTGATCAGTGCTGTTCCTTGCTTTAGGTGGATGTTCCTGGCTTAGGATGTTTATTTCCATCAAAGAAATCTTCTAAATTAATTGTAATGTGTGAAAATGTGAAGGTCTTAGAATGTGTTTTTCTGTTCATGGACATTAAACCATTGGAAGAAAATGATTTAATGAATAATAATGCTTTTCCTAACTTATTCCTGTGATGTGTTGAATCTTGTTATAGGTATGAATAGCTTGCTATAGTATTCATGTATTCATTTTATTTAGAGCTCACTATGCCAGAAATGTAAAATAAATCTCTCAGTTTTTTCTATTTTTTTTCTTTTCTCCTTTTTTTTTTTTTTTCTGCTAGACATTAAGGCTGGTCAGTACCACTACAGCAGTGCTGAGAAAAAATACAGGGGCCCCAGGACCTGAAAAGTACACAGAGGCATTTATTAAAAAACAGATTGAAGAGTTCAACCTAGGAAAGAGACATTTAGCCAACATGATGGGAGAAGATCCAGAAACTTTTACCCAAGAGGATATTGATGTAAGTACAGTTGCTCTGTTGGAGAAGTAATTTACTGTAGAGTTTTAGATATTGAAAGCACTTTATTTCAGCATGAGCCCCTCAGCTCTCTGTGAATTTTAATCAAACTGTCAGAATAAGCAAGAATGCTACTATACATTGCAAACATTGCAACTGTGACTGTGAATAGACATTCTACTTCTGCTACCATGTGAGGTCAGACATCCCAGTATAGAGCTGTATACTATACCTTGTTAAAGCACAGTAGGTTCTTTTTAAAAGTGCTAATGGATAATTCCCTTGATCTGAGGTTATAAGAGGCACTGTAAAGGTTTATGTAGCATTTCAAGACATTTACTCACAATTTAACCAGCTGTGTATGTTTAGGATTTTCTTGTGTCGTAAGAACCACGGGGTTGCTGGTAACAAATATTAAAATTTATGGGATATTTTATAACCAATGCACTGGTTTAGCTTGAGGATTTTAATGTAGATGTGAATTTAAACTCATATCAGTATCTACAAACATCCTGTTTTATTGTCATTCCCTCTCATGACTGGCAGATGGGTGGCCTCCTCTTTCTCTCTGTCGTTTAGCCTCATGTAAAGATAAGCTCCCTTTCACTCAGAAAAATGTTTTGTTGCATGGATTTTTCAATTTTTTTCTTTTTTTTTTACTCTCACCTGGCCTTCACTTCTGTCATATCTGTCTTGTTTTATCATACATCAGAGGTAGGAAGGAGAAATGTCATTTGCTGACATTCACTCTTTGGAGATGAAACTGCGTGAAGTCTCATGGCTGAAGTTTTCTTTGCACAGCAGCAACACTACTGCTGTAGCCAAGGCAGCCCAGTGTGGCAACAGGGCCCTTAGGACAGAGGTAGTGATGTGGTAAGCACAAAGCAAGAGGTGTCCATGGTTTCGTCTTTTTCAGGGAGAGGAGATTTGTTTGTTGCCTTTCCCAGTGGCAAAATTCAATCTGCATGGCTGTGTCCATTTGAGAGGTCTTGGCAGTGTGCTTATGCCAGGAAATAGTCTGTAGGTTGTGATATAGGCTCATTTCAAACATGTTTGATGGACTTTAAAACTAAGTTCTAAAAATAGGCAGCAAGGTAAAGCGATCCAGAGTAATGGCCTGTTGAGAAAGAGGCTGAAATTAGACTTGAGTTTTATCAGGTATCAGAAAATCCATAAAGGCAGCTTGAGTTCAGGTCACAAATCTGCAGGAAATCAAGCTTTGTGAGGGCAAAGCTATGCACTGATACTGCATCTGCTTCCATGCAGAGGTGTAGGGATCACTCTGCTCTTCTACCATCAAGTGCCAGTGCAGGGACCCCTCCAGTCTCAGTGGGTAAGGTCGACAGTAAAAGTATTCACTGAGGTCAGGCTATTTCTTTACACTGGCTATTTTATTTCTCTGCAAACTATAAGAGTTCCTTTCCATGTATTTTTAGTTTTTTTGGTTTTTTTTTCTTGCCTTTAATGATCTTTATTTTTTTTAGTTACTTTCTTGTAAACTGAACATGGACCAATCTACTGCTGGGATGCCTTCCATGTTAATACAGTACAATGATGATGCTGATAGTTCAGTTTGCCTGAAAGGTTAATGGTAGGAGAATGCATTAATCTGTAGTCTTCTTTCTTCCTGCCTTGACAGGGTCTAGGAAGAGGCTTCTATAAAGCAAGACTGCAAGAAATGCAAAATGAGCGTATCTGTGTAGTGGTTTCTTCTTTATAAATCCACAGCACTACGATCATTTGCACAACATTAACTAAGCTCCATCATTAGTAAAAGCAGATTCATTCTGGAAATTAGCTTTTACAAATGCAGTGCAGGTGAATGCTTTGCAAACTGTTTCTGAAATGATGGAGAAGTGGAGCCAAAAGAGTAGTGTTTTGTTTGGTGATACCAAGTATCTGCGGTTTGATTTCTTCATATTCCATTAGGTGTTGGGAAATAATTAGAGTGTGTAATAGTGTCTGCTATGCATAATTAAATTTCTGTTATAAAAATATAAAAGCTCCTTAAGCACTGGCAGGAGAATTACCAAGCTTTACATTTTGAACGGCAATAATTCTTTCTGATGAGTACTTATATACCTCTATGTCTTCTGCTGTTAATCAGTCTTTGCAGTGTATTTCAAAAGTAGACATCCTAGGATTCTGTCCTTCACTGGAGTTTTAGCTAGAGTTTAATAAAAGCTAAACCTTGGGAAGTTTTAAAACAGGAAAATAAGTTGACTTACTTGCTAATCCTCAGATGTTGTGGAAGCAGAATTGCCTGTTACTGATGCTTTTATTTAGGAATGAAAAGTTAAGCTGTGCATTACAACAGTATTTCTGGAGAAGAAAAAAAAACCCAGCAAATTGATATATAACTCTGCACAAGTCTACCAATTGCTTTTTAATTGGTATTATAGACCTCACTCAGAAGCTAGGATGTTTTATTCTCCTATGTGTGAATATATGCTATGAAGTTTTTCTAATTGATTTGCTTTGCCCATTCCATTTGATGTATCATTTTTCACAATATTTCATAATTTGTGCTCATTTCTAATGAACAGAGTCGTTAGGACAGGCATGTCTAAGTACAACTGACAGCTAACATTAGGTGCCAGATGCAGTTTATAAAGCTATGTAGAACTGCAGAGAACAGTTTAAATAAATTAGCACCTGTACATTAGTCTCACTTGCTGGTAATTTATAAGCGAATCAGTAGAGATGACATTTAGGTAAGTCATTGATCAAGTTAACAGCTGCATACCCACTGCCCAGCTGGGATACCTAATTAATAGAGATTGCAGTCCTGACCTAGTGCTTTTCCCCGTTTGAGTCTGTAATCCTTTTTATTTTGTGATTCAACTTTTAACTTACTGTTGTAGTAAACAGCCCACAGTCATTTTCCACTGTCAGTTCTGTGATATTCCACTTTAAAGCCCAGAAATCTAAGTAAGATTAATACAAGAAGCGTGTCTTAAGCTTCATGACCTATTTATATGCCAGTATTTTTATTATTCATTTTTATGCAGTCACTAAATGCTCCCTCTGATACAAGCTCATCATAAAGCAGTACTCTTTCCCCGTAAGAGTTAGTAAAACTCAAAAGCTAAAGATCTGCATTCATTTTTGCTTATTGTCTGTCTTCTGACCTAATAGATTGTTGTCAAGCAGATGGAATAATTTGAACATAAAATACATATTTTCCTCTACTAGCATTTATACTGCTGGAAAAGTACCAGTAAGGTAGTTAATGGTGAAAATGTTAAATGTTAAAAAACTTAATTCTTCATAAGGTTTCTTTCAAATAATTAAGGCTTCTTTCATGAAAAATTGCTTGTATTCAGTTGCTTTTAAAGGTGACTCAGCACATCTCATTTCCAAATAATGTTCAGATTTTAGCAATACAGAGTATTAGAAATGAGTGAATATTGGCAAATGTGAAATGTCAGAAATGTTATTCAGAACAAAATGTATTTCTGCAAATGTGTTGTCTGCAAGAAGAGTGTCTTGTCCTGCATTGTTCTTTCAAGAAATAATGGATTTTGGATTTATTTAATAATTGAAGCTAAAATGTTTTTTTCAATTATTTTTAGTTTTTTTCCCAGTAGAAGCAAAATCTGCATCAGTTTTTTTTTGGTGTTTTTTTTTTTTTTTTTTTTTTTGCTTCTGCATCAGTCCAGGCTGATAACTGCTATTTTTTTTTATTCTTTCTAATACTGTTCCATGTTTTTAAAAAATGAAATGAAGATAGAAATAAAGACTGTTTCTTTCAACAGATTTTTGGAGGGTTTTTTGTTCTGCAAGCTCATGACAAGACATTAATTTTCATTTTGAAAGTGATTACAGAGCATAAAAATAATGTAATATTAAAAGAGGGTGGGGTTTTGATATAATGACAATGGATTGTTTTGCTTGTTTTGTTGGGTTTTTTCAAGTGATAGGGTTAAAATGGTATGTCACTTTGGACTTGAAACGTCTTTCTGTACAAGCTAGAACTCAGCTTTAGATGAACAGTGATGGGGGTGGTTTCAATAAATTTTAGTAGTTAATTTTTAGCGGAGGAGTTTGCAGAGGAGTTTGTTTTGCGGTATAAACTTAGTTGTGTCACTTTCGGGGGGAGCGGTTGTGGTTTGTTTTGTTCTTAACCTTTTCTGTCTTGTTAAATAAAAAAGAAATATTTCAGAGTTAACATTTTGTGTCCCATTTTCGTTTCATTCATTACTGGGTTTACCCCAGATATGCTGGATTTTGGGTGCTGCAAGCTGTTAAAGAATACTGCTAGTGTGGTTAGAAGGAAAACAGCTGTTCCAGAAAACATCTCGGTCTGAGAGGTGATGAAGTACAGTGACTAAATGATGTGATTCAAGAGGCACAGTTAAAGAAGGGAAGTGGCTCTCGTGTGATCAAGTTGAGGAATGGAAGCTGAAACAGCTTTTGCTCAGGTGTTTCATTAAAATGGCATAAAGTGTCACTTCTCACTTCAGTGTTTTGATGATTAAAATTTCGTGTATATTTGAAAAGGAATGAGCTGGATTCTTGAGCCTGCTGCCAAAAAGGCTGCTGCTGCAAAGGAGCCCCAGAGTAGAGGTGGTTTTTGTTTGGGTTTTTAATTTTTTTCTTTCCTTTTCCCTAAAATACATTTCCTCACTGCATGTTACTTAGCTAACTATCTTTGCACATGTTTTGAGCAATGGGAATTAGTGAAATGTTTTGTGTTTGAGCTTCAATAAAAAAGGGCAAGATCAGTTGAAGAACTGAACTGCAGAAGTGTCCTATCCTAATATGACTCAATGAACTCTATTTGAATTGAAGTATTGAATTCTTAGTTTCTCAAGACATTGGGGAAAAAAGAGTAAAAGAAAAAGTAACTCCTACTGACCCATCTGAACTTAAACTTGATTCAGAGTTAGTCTCTGATGCATGAGAAAGTGAGCAAACAAAACTGCTTGGCTTGTAGAGAGGCGGTAGAAAGGGGAAGGAGGATCAGATGTCAGGATGTGCAACATCCACAGGGAAGAGGAAAGGTGAGGGTGTGGCAAGTACACTGAATTTACACAACATACACATGCAGTGCTGGACAGATTATTTAACTAATTGATTTGCGTGTTTGAAGGACTGCAGGTTTTTTGGGGTTTCTCTGGTTTTTTTGGGTTTTTTTCTTAATAGGGGATTCAGGGTTGTACTCGTTATTCCAACTGGCTTGAATTCAAACTTAAAGCTGCAAGTGAAAGACATTTTGGTCCTGTAGGCAGTGTATTGACTCTTGTGGTCCCTCAACAAATGATATAACAGGATTTCTTTCAGTGTGGTACAGGAAAGTAAAGTTTATCAGCTATGCAGTTTGGGAAATGTCAGATGTAAACTATCTTGTTACTAGCATGTTCATTATGATCTGCTGTTTTTAAAGGTGTGACTGCTGGGTATTTCCCTCTTCTCTGTGTGGATCAGCAGTGAAATTCAAAAACAAAGATTTTCAAATTCTTAAAAGGCATAACTAAATTTTTTTAGTAACTCATAGCAGAAGCAGACTGTACCCATTCCACCTTTTTCAAGTAATTTTAGTAATTATTTTTGGAAACACTGTTGTGTTATTAGGTACCAGGAATTTTAATTGTTATTCTGCTGAAAATAATTATGGATGTTTAATTTTTAGAAAGTTGTGGTTTATTTCCAAAGGCGGTGGTAACAGTGTGATTTAGCAAATGGAATGTGAAATAGCAGCCCCAGAATCTGTGGAGTCTAGAGTGAGGGGAATGTATCTTCTACAGTTGACATGATGACGTTGAGAAAGTAGTTCTTCATATTCAGCACAAGAAGTTTCTTTAATCTGGAGTTCAAGTCCAAACAAGCACTAAAAAAAGGGTATGGCCAGGACCCTTGAGGTGAAAAACCACTTCTGGAATGGGAAACTGCAGTTGAAGGTTTCTTGGGAACTTTACTGCTAATGTTTACATTTTGATTATAAATGTTTACATCTTGATTTTAAAGTTTTAAAGCTTTTTCTGTTCAGAAAAATGCAACACGTGCAGTTAAATCTCTGTGGAATTTTAGTTTGAGACCTGGAGATTCCTGAAAGAAACCTATGTTCCATATCTGAAGACATTTTTAAAAAGATTTCAGGAAAATAATTTCATGGTTATGTGCTTCAGCTGCGGTTTGGAGAGACTAATTCTGATGTAATTCCTCAGATTGATCCACCACCTTTTTATACTGCTAGTACAGGGCTTTTTAAAGGATTTCTGCAAAAATGAAACATTTGCATAGACAAAATCAGCTTCTGTAGATGAAGTTCCCAAGAGGGAGCCTGACTTTCTGTGTGGTTGGTAAAGTACAGCCTGAGGACCTAGCTGTGTAAAATTAAGAAGAAACTTCTGAATAAAGCTGAACTGGAATCTATTGCATTCCAGGATAATTCATCCTTGATTACCTTTCCATAAAAAGAGAGAAGTCAGGAAGACTTTTTTCCATCTTGTAACAACAAAAAAAAAATAAGCTTATAAAATGAGCCATTCTTCTTTGGTTAGTTGTTGTGTGGAGATCTGAGAGTAGGTGTTAGGATTTCTTAATACAGGATGTGTTCATGCTGCAGTTTGAAAGACATGAGTATACGCTTAGCAGTAGAATTAACTTTCCAAGAGGTAGAAGGTCTCAGATGGCAGCTACTTTTTTCATGGTAAGTGTTAAATTGTTATATTTGGCATTTATTAAGGTGTCATAGTTACAGTAACTGTTTTGGCTGAGATTGTGGAAATGCTTGTATAAAGATTATGTCTTAAGTACACACACAGTCAATCTCAAGATCCTGAAATAATTCCTTTTAATATATTATATAAGGTGTTGGTTTAACATCGTTTGGCTCACAGTAGATTTCTCTCTTGTCATCATAATTAATCCCCATTTGTTCATAAATAGGTGTTCACCTACAGTGTGTATCCATAAAATGCCCATTGACTAACAAATGGGAATACAGTAGTCACTAAGAGAAACAAAATTAGCATTTTATAAAATCAAGTTAAGCCTTTTGTTTGCTTCAGAATTCTGAAAATTTCTGTTCAGAATGCCGGTAGGGGATTAATGAAAGTAATGGGTTAGGTCTTTTTACACTCCATGCATATTAAATCTGTTTCCAGCACTGACAAACCACTGTAAGTCTATGGAAAAAATTATCAGCAAGTAATAGCCCTAAGGTAGCCTAACTAACAAAGAACCATTCTTCTCGAGAGAAGATTTTAAACTCACATTTTATTGTTAATTCTACTTCTCTCTACTGTCTAATGGAAATACAAATGAGACCACTGCCAGAAGGGTTTATTTGGTTGGTCCATTTTACTGTACAAGCACAATATTTTTGGCTGAAGCTCTACTACCCACTGTCTGAAGTCGGCTGCACTTGCCAGACTCCTACATCTGGGAGCTTTTGGTGGCTAGCTTTTTCTAGTTTGTTTTTAAAAACAAATGAAAATAAACAGCTCTGACAAATGCATGTTTTTATATTATTAAATTTTTGTTTAGTTACACTGAAGAAGAAGAGTAAGATGCTGTTGAACAGAAATGTGTGCCATAGGGCTTAACTTTGTAAGGCACTTTGCTTTACATTTTGGCCAGAATGACTTGGAATATTGTCACACTGACTTCATTTGTTATAGAGAAATTAAGCACGTTTTATATATCACATAAATACTGGTAAATATTGATTCAGTAAAAGTATGTACCTTGTATTTAGTAAAAACAGTAAACAATGTGTGTAATGAATGTCATATTTTTCTGAAGTGTTTTAGCAAACCTTCAGATATCTAAGGAAAAAAAAGATGTCACTTGAGTCTTTCTTCTCTGGGCAGTTAATTCAAGTTCAGCAAAGATTTGGATGATTCAAATCTTTGTTTCCAAATGCAGTGATCAATGATATGCTTATTTAGGCTATGTACAATTGCTATTACTGCTACAACAAACATAGCTTTGTAGCCTTGAAGAAACTGTCTGGAAATTGTAGAAGGAAGTATTCCAAATGTTTAAAATTTGGCTTTATCCTGTTGCCTCAAATAAAATCACATGCTTGGTCTGTCAGTAGGCACCGTTAGCAAGCACTGATACTTTCTAGAAAGCTAAATAGGTAAGTGTTGTGATTTTCTCTGGAAGTCACAGCACTTGAAGTTCTACTGGAAAATCGCTGTTTATAAAGGTGGTCTTTGCGCTGGAATACTTCTGGTAAGTTATGATAAATGCATTCTATAATACCTAAATTTGGCAGAAGAAAGTTCACTCATTCTGATGCAGTAGAGTACAGCCTTCAGAATAACGTTTTTCTTCTGAGGATTCCAGCAGAAAATGCCTGCTTTTCTTTTCAGCACATCTCATATGTGTCATATTTTCTTACTGATTTGGTTGCCTACTGTACAAAAGTTATGCTATTTTTTGCAAAAGAAAGTACATAAGAAATGTTTTGATGATGCTTTTGTGGGGAAAAAAGTCACATACAAGCTCTTTCTTCTTGTTTTCAGAGAGCTATTGCCTATCTCTTTCCTTCTGGCTTATTTGACAAACAAGCCAGACCTCTGATGAAGGTAGGATTTCTTGTTACATTTCTGAATAACTGTAGCATGATACTTTAAGTAATTTTTTTCCTTTTGCTGATATTTTTTTTTATTTACAGCATCCAAGTGAAGTTTTTCCAGAGCAGAGAAGTAAGTGTTCTTAGATACTTATTTTATTATTTCTAAGTATTAGAGTTGTTGCATATGAACGATTTCTTATTTTTATGGATTGGCTTTTTTCCCTGTTCCTAATGACTGCTAAGACATAAGCAGTAAAAGTCTATTCTGATACTCTGTGTTTTAGGATAAAAATTATGTCCATTCCAGAGTACCACTAATCTTCTCAGAAACTGTGTTAACTGACTATGATAAATGTTCTTCATTGTTTAAAAATAAGCAATAAATAGAATGTTGCATAGAATCTCTTGAAGTCGTGGGAAAACCTTTTGTTAAATTCAGTAGCTTTTTGTCAGAGCAGTCTGTCACCTCCATAAAATATTCATTAATACTGTTTTAAACCAAAAGTTTTCTTTTGTAACTTAGGTGCTCTAAAAGATTAGAAATTGCAGTTTTGAATTTTTTGAAATAATAGGCAGAGTGGAACCTCTCCTAGTCTGTTGTTTGACCTTAAAGTCCTAACTCTGTCCATACTGTCTTTAGTCTTGCTCCTGAGACACTGTATAAAGCCCCAGATGTCAGTGATATGCCAGTATGTTGATCAGTTCACTAAAATCGACAATCTTATTTTACATAGAATATTTAAAAGATAAGGTGAAAACCTGTTTTTGACTAGTATTTGGTATGAACTAGTAGCATGGGTGTGGAATTCTACATTCACTGAGCTATCAAGTCTCAGAGAAACATTTCTGATTATCATTAAAATCTTAGAATTTTTCTTCCTTTTTCCTGCTGCTGGGATAATTGATACTTAATTTTTGGTGGAATTTGTGTCTTTGGAAAGATGTCTAAACTGTCTGAAATTTTGGAATTTCAGCTTTCAAATGATATCATGCCTTATTTTTAAACTTCCCTGTATTGCGAAGTAAAAAGTAGAAAGTGAAAGGATAAGAGAGAGTTAATCATTAACTAGTTTCAAAATCCAAGGGCTGTTTTATGGTAGAACTAAGCTACAATTCTTTGAAATGCTAGCTATATCCTGAGGACTGTAAGAACAAATTAGTATAAATGTGTATTTTGTATTTACATCTAAAAATAACACTTTCAGTAAGTATCTCTTAAGGCAGCTTTGTCTTGTCTATGCATTGCGTCTTTGATAACTTTGAAGTACAAAAACTTAAATTTATACTTTGGAAAGTTTCCAGAACAGTTTTTTCAACAAAATATGCTTTCACAACTGCATACATGGAAAATCACAAAGCCCAATAGTAGTATATGTGGGTAAAAGTCCCCTGTATTCTTTCTTTTCTGCTAAGTTTTGCATCTTTACATTAAACTCCTGCTGTACTATATCTTGATGTTCTGATCCAGTATATATTGTGCTTATCAGATAGGTTTTTGGAATGTTATCTTTGCCTCTGGTTTATACACAGCTTTAATTAACTTCACTGGATGAAATGGCTGATATTTTCTCTACAGTTCAGTTTGTAAAAAGCTCTCAGGTTTTTATTTTTGTAATTTTTCTTTATTTGAAAGAGATTTTTGTTATCTAAGTTTGCCTTTTTTTTTCCTCTGAAGTTGAAATTTATTTGCCTTCAAATAACATTTTGTAATGAATAAAACACACTGGAAATGCTGAATTAATATGAAACATTTGTTTTCTTGCTGAACTAATTACATAAACTCTAGGATAGGTCTTTGTATTTAAATATCCCAAATGTAATAACACAAACGGGTTCTAAAATCACCCAAGTTCTGAATGTGGTTGTTGCCCACAAAAGACAGTTATACACATCCTTAGTTTAGCTTAGATGTATTATAATAATAAAATCCTTCTTTGTTTAGAACTGTTTTTTCCAGAGCTGCTAATCTTTCATCTTTTGCTTTTCAGTGTAGATTTCAGTTGTCTCTTATTTTGTATTTCTTTTTACTCTAAAATGTATACTTATATTTGTAATGCTTATATAGTCTTTTAGAGTTGTATACAAGGGATTTCCTTATGCAAGATGTTGTTTACAACTTTAGTGTTAAATATTTTATTGTAATTGCAGACAGAGATTAGCTTTAAAAAAGATTGTGTAAATATTAGATTTCCAGACAGTTTGAACATCAGTAAAATATCTTTGTTCTCTGATATTTAAAAAGATAATCAGTATTATGAGAGAGGTTTATAACTGCAGTTAAATACAAGGGATTTTTTTTTTTTTTTTGGTGATTGTATATGGCTTTCTTGTCTAATCTTGCCTTCCATTAGAAATCCAGTGGGGAGAAGATGGCCGACCATTTCACTTCCTCTTTTATACTGGCAAGCAGTCATATTATTCATTGATGCATGTAAGTATTTTATCTGTAATAAATAATGCCAGCTCCCAGTTAAGTACATATTATTCTAGAGGTGCCACTCAGGAGCTCCTGACTTCAGTTATGTTTTCACAGTAGACCATAATATCACCACTGAAGCTGCATGCAATGTATATTTTTGCTTCACAGTATTCATTATTATGGTCATTTTTATGTCACATCTAAGAGAAAATACTACGTAATAGTTCTTCCTTTAATTTTAGGTCCATTTTAGAGTTTGGTCTGTGTATTCGTTTTGAATAGTCTGAACACTTTCCTGTAGACTGTATCTAGCTGGTAGCAAAAGATTAGTAGTGGAGAATGCACATACAACAAAAATGGCTAGTTCTAGCAAAGTTCATTGTAGAATAAAAAAATAGTTCTTTTTTTTTTTTTTTCCTCTGTGAAGGGCAAAGCTATAGGAAATGTTATTTGTGCTGACATTTAGTGTGAAGAAAATTTGCATTTAAACTGCTTAATTGATTTTTGTAAGATGGTTCCATTCATGCAAACTTAAGGCTTTTTCTGATTAATATGGTTCCAGGAGTAAAGGATCTGCATCTTTTACCTTTATGAAAAAAGCTGTATCTAATAGAACACCACTAGACCCTGAGTCTTGACATGGGTTATGAACAGACATTTCTTATCTGTGACCATTATCTACATCTTTAGAAGAATCTATGGAAAGACATTCATGTTTCTTACATGTGCTTATAGAAGACAAAAGCATTAATAACTTATAATGTAATAATGTAGAAATATTTAATTGAGTATTCATGTCAGATTTTGTTTTCTCATTAAAGTTTTAAGGAGTTAGTTCTGTGGTTAGTCAGTTGTCAGAAAAACAAACTTTATGGTCACAAATTCAGTGCACAGCTTTACTGAGTATAGTGTTTTTATTAGAATGATCTGATATTTATTTGCGTTCTATGTACCCAAAGGACAAAATCCCCTCTTGTCAGGTACATTTATTTCTTTGGGAGAATAAAAAACACCCCCACTTTTTTTGCCTTTTTTTTTTTTCTTTTTTTGTTGACCTTGGGCAAATGAGCTTCTTGCCCTGGCAGAAATGAAATGAATGATAAATGTAGAGAGTGTCTTTGCTGAGTAATGGAGCTGCAGCATAGGCTTTCCACAGAGGTTTTCTTCTGCACAGCCCGAGGCAGCCCGAGGACCCCTGCTGTTCATTTAAATAGGTATGTCAAATCTGCCTCGAAACGCCGCTGGTTTGATCTGTGGTAATATTTGTGAAGGTTCCATATGGACTTGAGCCCCCTGCAGTGCTAAGAAATAATGTACAACGCTTCATGGTGCAGACGCAAATTTTCTCTGAAAAGGGATGCAATGCTGCGTTTTAGCTGTCGGAGAGGATGATGGAGCTGACGCGCTAGGCCTGTCAACTTGTTACACGGATGGGTTGCACGCAGCAAGGCTGTGGAAAATCTGTGCCTTTTAACTTTTCTACTTAATCACGGTTGTAGCATTGCCTTTAGACTGTATGCTACATTAATTCTCTTCCTGCCTTCTGCCTTTCATCCCAAGTTTCACGGAAGAAAGTAAAGCATGCAGGTCTTGTAGAGGAGCCTTATCAAACAGCTGTCATCTGACAAGCCATTTGCATTTGTTTTGGCTGAAACAGAGCAACCCAAGGGCAAGATGTTTTGTTGCATTCCATCATAATGAAGAAATTACAAATTTTACAAGGAGCTCAAGTTTATTTTTAGCTCTTCCTAGCAGTTAGAGTATGCAAGTTTGCCTTGGAAATCTCTGAAAGTATAGTGCGCGTTTTGTTTCTGAGAGTGCGGCAACCACCTTCGAACAAATGGCCTTGACAAATGCATTTTTCATTAGTATAGGATACTTGAGTGTTCTTCAAGTTTCTGAATGTTTTTGTTAAATAGGCTTCTATAAATGTAAATCCATTAAGTGAGATTTAACAGGGGTTTTTTTAAGTCGGCCAAATGAAAGCCAAAATCTGCATGACATTCCCAACATTGTTTTAACCACTTCTTAAACTAATGTGTCTTAAATTAATTTAACAAAATGTATTCTTAAGTCTCAAAGCTAATTAATTTGTCCAGAAAAGAGTTGTATGTTAATACAGCCTAGTGTAAGTAATCAATCCGATTTGAGGATGTCTTTTAAATTGCTACATAAAATCTAATAAACAGGATAAACATATTATTTAGCCTAAACTTGTATGCCGTTAATTACTACATGGGCTCACGTGGAACTTGAATTGTATTACTTGTTAGTTATATAACTGAGCATAGCATTATTGTGTAGTTAGTGCTAATAAATAATATTGTTCGTTAACTGAAAATAAACTATCTTTGTCTGTAACTGCCAATATACATGTTTGGCTTTCTATATGAAATTAACTACCATACAAGATATTTGTTACATGCGTTACTGGTTTTGTTCTGCTTGTTGAATAAAGTTTAGCTGTAGGGAAGGGGACAATTTCCTTTTCTTCTTATGCACAAAATAATGTTTATTGCATGAAACACTGTTTCACAAATGTTTGATAGTACCTCTGATCATCATTTAACTTACAAGTTTTTTAGATAATATTATTTTTGTAATGTGTAGAGCAAAACAAAACTGAATCTTCATACCATTGAGTACAGGAAAATAGTAATTCCATGTAATCATGCTTATACGTTTTTTAGAGATATCAGGGCTTGTGGATTGAGGTAAATGCTCTAACAATTGAGCATTTTAACTCTGAAAAATATTCCAAAACTTAAAACTCTTCAAAGTGTATGCTGAACTCAAAACACAAGAAACTAAGTAAAGTGCAAACTAAGGTAAAATATGAGCTCTGCAGCATATCTTAACTCTAATGTTAATAGAATTTTTTCCCCTGGAAAAATTCCTTTAGGATTTCATTTGCTGATTTCTTCCCTATTTTTTAATGCAGAGTAAAATATTTTTTTATTATTTTAAGTGTCCCTGTAGAGATCTGAAATTTGATCTCTCTATTAAAAATGGAAGCGTTTCAGTACATAGTCAATCTTGTAAAATCAGCTATTTTGATTGTGTAATAGCTGAGTTTACAAGACACACAGATGTGTACAGTCATGAATTGGACTATTGAATCCTCAAGTGATTAGTGAAATCTTCACCTGCCAGCTTTGAAAAAGCAAGTGTTTCTTCAGAAGCTTTCTTTAGCCATTGGGGAGTGAAGATTTGTCAGATAAATTATTGGGCATTACGTGTGATTCCTGATTTTGCAAAGACTCATCCACATACTTTACTTCACACGTGAGTGCTTCTTTCAGTCTGTTGGCTTTATCTCTATACAGAGATTAGATACATGCATCAATTTATTTTTTTTTTTTTAGTACTTCAGACCAAAATTTTATAAGTCCACTTTCATTGCCAGAAATATGTAGGAAATTACATTTAACATTTCTCTTACACTTGGAATTACTTTAAAATGCTACTTTTCAATGTTGCTTGACTTCATCTCCCATGTAAAGGGTTCTTTGTCTGAATAGACATGATTGCTGTAATTTAACCAGAACGGTTTAAAGAGATAATTTTAATTCTTAAAAGTGCATGTTCTTAGAATTAAATGGGCTATGGAGTGTTGGTGTTCTTTGGGATTACTTGGGGAGGGTCTTCCGGAAAATTTTATTATTGCAGCTGTTCTAAAGCTTTTTGTCATTGTAACTGACAATTAATTTCTGAGGCTAAAAATTGGTAACCCATATCTCATTTTATTTGCCTGTGTTTATCAGTAGTTTCCAAATATGACAAAATTCTTAAGTGTTCTTTTAACTTGCGTCACGTTACCTGGAAATACTTGAGTTGCTGTTGAGAAGCAATTCTGACTGTAGTCAGTCTGCCTTAAGGTCACAACTGTGATTACTTCCCTGTGTCCTTTTTTAAGGAACTGTGTTGTAGCTGTGTTGAGCTCCTATTTATGTATTTTTGCTGACTATATGAATAAATAAGTATGTATGCCAGAATTTAGTGGAGGAAGATGGGTGTTGGTGGGGAGGCAGACAGGAGACTGCTTTTGCAGGTAGAGTGGTGACACCCTCTGCCTTGGAAGGCAAGTGGTAAGTTAGCAGTAAGGAGAAAAACCTCCTTACGCATTTATAAGACCTAATAACCCAGAACCTCTTCTAAGTATCTGACACCAAAATATCATCTTTGTGCCTGGTTTCACTTCTTCCAAATGCAGAAACTCATGAAGCTCATCAGATTCAATCTATAAGACTCTTCCAGCTTGCGGAGAGACAGATGCAGCCCTCCTTCCCCTTCTCTTCCCTCGCTCCATGGTCCCAAGCAGAAGCTTCCATATCTTAACTACAGATACCTAAAAATTGCTTGGTGCTGGCACACCTCATGCTCTCTAACCCAAACTGTGTGCTTTTAATTTATAGGCAATAATTTTTGAAGCCTAATGGTCAGCTCTGAGTGGAGTTAAGATTACCAGAGTGATGTGACACAAATCTTGCCCACAGTAATGATACCATGTCTTGTTTTCTTAGAGGACTACAGTTATATTTGTGAGGTTTGGAAATACTTAAAAATAGAATTTCTGCTCTTTTGTGTAACATTGCCTGTGTTTGAAGATAAATATTTTTTTTAAGTTAAATTTTTTCCTAGTTCCTATTTGATACAATTATCTCATGAAAAATAAGGGATTTCTGAAAGGCTTACTGCTATAATATATGAATTCTCATGCTCTCTCAAAAGGAAGGATTTTGTACTTCAAGGTTTTTAACTGCAGAATTATTTCAAAAATGTTTTTTTCCACTATGCCATTAAAAATGTCATCAGTGACCTGCGTCAGAGACTTCAATGAGTTGTCCCTATTTAAATGCTTTGAGTGTAGCTCAGATAACAATCTGTTCTTTGTTCATACATTTTAAGTACAAATATTTTTAGTGTATGTGCAGGTGTATTTTGTATTAGTGAAAAAATCAGCTTGAACAGTAGGTGTTTAAAACTAAGCAAGGGGCTTCTATTTTGGGTTATTTTAAGCTTATTTTAGAAATTTCACTGCATCCTGTTACAAATCCCAGTTTTACGTTAAGAACTAGTATTTCATTAGTTAATATGTGACAGCAAAAGAGCTGTCTCATATTTCTTCCTTTAACTGTTTTTTTGAAAGTAATACAAATAAAAAAAACCCAAACCATTCCTTCTTGTCCCCACTAATTCTTAAACTTTTTTCTCTCTAGTATTTGCTAAAAGTATGGTATACCATAATAGTATAGTATAAGAAAGGACCTATAAGCTTTCTATTTCACTTGTAAATGAAAGTAAATTATTTGGCATAGAAGTACTTGGTTGTAGTACAACTGGCCTGTTGTTTCAATATAATTTATAATTATTTGTCTAAATGCTCCTATTTACCTTTGCATTTGCATCACTGTTGTAATTAAGTGTGATTAATGTAATTAACAGTATTAAATGTTATATTTTAGAACAAGTAGTCTTCATAACTTTCTGAACTGAAAAAAAACCCTAAAAATACTTTATTTAAAACGTGTTTCTTGTGTAATATTTTTACTGTGAATTTTTTGAGTATTTACTCCTTTTGGGTTTTTTTGTGGTGTTTTTTGTTTGGTTGGGTTTGTTTGTTTGTTTGTTTTTTCTTGAAGTACTAAACCACTATCACACCATAGTTTGAAAATAATAACATAGCTAAGAATTTTGAGGAAACTATTTAAAAATACTGAAAATTCAGAGTAAGTACATCTGCATGGTTGAAAGAACAGAAAATCCTACTATGGTAATTGTGCAACTTTATGTCCGTGTAGACATGCCAGGGTGAGAAGTCATGACTGATATCAGACCCACCAGTAAATCTGACACTTCTACATGTACAAAAATCCTAACTAAATGAAATTAAATAATTTTTTAGGGAGTCAAACCAAAATGTGAATGCACTGATGAATTATTGTCCAGTATGTTTTAGAGTTGCATTCATTATACAAGTGTATTTGTCTTTCTGTATACAGTTGTGTTTTTTTTTACAAGGATATCTAAGAAGGCAAAAAAAAATAAAACTGTTGCAGAATTCAGAATCAATTATATTGAACTACACATGATTTTTTTGTCAGAGCTCTGCTTGTTTTCTGACCTCTGTATTTTAAGTGTTTGAAGAGTAAAACCACATAAACATATATTTTAAGTAGCAAAATTTAAATATTAAAATAAAAAATCTATTTAAATACTTTTTCATGTACATTTAAGGAAACATATGAAAAGTTGCTGAATGTTCAGAAACATCAAGACCAATTGATAGCTCAAGACCTTCCTCTTCAGAAGGAAAAAAGGTGAGCTTCCAATTAGAATGAATATTGGTAGTAGTTTCTTTTCAGAATATGAAAGCACATGTTTTGGCACTTCTGGTAGTTCCCCACCCTACCTGCCTTCTATTCCACAAACACATTTTCAGGCTTTTGCTCTATTCCTTGTGTAATATTTGTATGGTAATTTCATGTTTAAAAGTTTTACCAGATATATGTGGAGCACTTAATTCTCATTGTTAAAGGAGGGAAGCCCCATCTATTTCTCTTACGCTTTAATCTCTCTCTGCTCTTTTCAGTATTCTTTGCTTTATAAAAGTTCTGAAGTGTGATTTGAAAATAAACAGGAAATAGCCAGAATGCTATCTTTCTGTATGAAACGTATTTTTATTCATATATATGAATGTTTTATACATATATAAAACACACATTCTGTGTAAATTTTTCTAATTGTCTTTTATTGAAGCATTTTGAAAAAATGAGGTAAACTTCTTATGAGAAAGCAAGGGCTTTTTAAAGTACCAACTACGTTGTTCCTGCTTTAAAAATCTCCTAAGGCTGAGCTCTTTAATAGTCTTTAATTACACTTCTTGACTATTTTAACTTACCAATATTTAAATTTAAGAGTCTCAAAATACTTAAATTCTCTATTTTTGTTCTAATGGCTTTGAACAGAAATCATTAAAACATAGTAATTTTAAAAAAGCTCATTTGGCCATATTTCTTTAATTATCACCACTGTTAGTAATTTAATTTAGTGTCTCTTTTCTGTTTAACTTCTCTGGTATGCACAGCAAGCTCTTCATCTAGTTAGCCACTGGACAGAAAAGATCCATGTCAACCAGAAGCTATGGAAAATCTACAGTTGTTGGTTTCCAAGTGTGTCCAGTCAGGATATGCTTTTATGTGCTGTTTGCTCCTGTTACACTGTATTATAACTCTTTTGAGATTTCATGCAAGGATTTTATATTAAAAAATTAGGTTAAGCAAGTGTTTAAAAGAAGTGGATACAGCTAGGAAGTTTTGAGTTAGGCATTTACTGCTTTTCTGTATTATTACTTTTTTCCAAGTCCCAAGTTGTTTTTATCTTTGTTCTTGCTGTGTATTTTCTGGCCAGATTTATGCATTGCTCCAGGAGCAAATCGTGCTGGTTTGTCACTTCTTCATTTTAGCCATTTGTTATTTAGGTTAGGAAGAGAAAGGATTAATTTGCTGTGATGATTTCAATTTCTTAAATAACAGAAGTTCATGTTTCTTCGTGATATAAATAACATTCTGTGACCCACAGAATGTTTTATTATAGATTCATGTTAGGTTCTGAGCAGACAAGAGAACAAATGAATTTAGTTTCTTGCTGCATCCTGCTGAAAAATAGCCTGACTCCTTACAGAGCTCAGCCGGTGGATTTACTGATGTGAAAAACGACCTAAAGCTAGTCAGAGATGAAAGGTTTTTTCCCTGTTAGGTTTGTAAAGCTCAGAGAATTTAAAGGATTTTTGAGACTTACTTCTCATGCTGGATCTGGTACTTCCTCTGAGATTAGTCTGGATAGGATAATTTATCTCCTAAGAGTAGGTAGAGGGCTGGTGGGAAGGGCTGTTTTTTCGGTTTGAGAGGCATGGAGTTTGTTGCAGTTTGGTTTGGGGTTTTTTCCCCAGAAGATAACCTATTGTGAATGTGTTCTGTAATATTAACTGTAGGGTTAGGATGTGATCTAAACTACTTCAGGTTTATAGCTTTTTACATGCAAGAAATTTTTTCCAGCTTCAGTGGAAATAGTAAGTAACAATATGTAAATGTAAGTATATACTTGAATCTGTCGGGATTGGAAGCTTTTAAAAAATCATTGTTAAAATCTGCACTGTTTCTAAATAATCCTTTCTTGTGTCCTGACTCAGAAAAACATTAAAATGCATGCTTGAGAAGTAGTACTTCTTAAAAACACCTTCAGAAGGAGTGTTTTGCTGGATCACAGCTTCCTTAATGCTGCTGAAAACGCTGTTTCTAAAAAACCCGGGGAGTTAAGAAGCTAGTTACATTTTTGCCTTAAATTTACTTGATAACGTTGGTATGTATATTTATGGCTGTTTAGTTGGTCACTTCACATCATACGTATTTCAAAGATTCACTTCAAGCTTTGGTTTTCATTTGTGTTAGCATCTCTGTATGAAGCTGTTTCCTTAGAAATTTCTGCTTTTGCTATCATCAGTGCAGTCACTGTGCTGAGCAGCTCGAGATTACACAGTAGA
This sequence comes from Sylvia atricapilla, assembly GCF_009819655.1. Taxonomy (NCBI): domain Eukaryota; kingdom Metazoa; phylum Chordata; class Aves; order Passeriformes; family Sylviidae; genus Sylvia; species Sylvia atricapilla. The sequence continues at coordinate 87,065,828 of NC_089141.1, forward strand.
TAGAATACAGGGTGTCACTGCTGTGTTAGTACTTTGACTATGCTTACTGCTAATGCTGTTCTTTGTATTGATCAGAAAAGTAAAGACCAACGGCAAAAGAATTTGATTTTAACATTCTGCCTTTGATTTTGCTCTTTGCTGCTAGTAAACCAAATTTTTCCTGGCAGGAGGCTTTTAAAAGTAAGTCATAAGTTGAGGGGAAGATCACTTCCTATTACAGTATTATATTAATTCAATCTCAGACTTCAATAATATGAATAATGCATAGCTGATACTCATAATGGTCATGTGGTTAATTCAATACATGAAGTTACCATACCTTTCAAAATGTAGATCTTTTAAAATCAACGTAGGCCTTCTCATGTTTACTATAGGAATGTGATCTGCATTCATTTGTAATGGAAAAGGTATTTCTGAATGAAGACTGACTGGATGTGTGGTCTTTTGTGATCTAACTCTAACTGCATGGTTAATTAAAGGAAGAATATATGTGATATTTTAAACAGAAACCTGGCTAGCAGCAGATGGCTGACTAAGATTGAATTGGAAGAAATGCTGTTGGAAAAAGTGTCAGATGATGATGTAAGTAATTAATCTTCCCAATCTTAAGGAAGCTTGTGTCTTAAAAATATGGACTCTGGGTGTGGTTTTGGATACTGGAAAGGTATTATGCAGAAGCAGGTGCTCTTCAAAAGAGTTTGCTGTCTTCTCATGAAGTCTGTATTTGCACTGTCACATTCACGTTGTTTTGAAGTGACTTGTGTTGATATTTAGCACAATAGAGCTCTTAAGGACTTTCAATTGTTACTACTGTAATTTAGTTTTTCTCCTAGCAACATTGTGAGACCTAGAACACTTGTTCCTTGTTATCTAATTATGTGGTCAGGAATGGGGTATAAGAATTTATTATAGAAGTAGTAATTTATTGTAGCTACAAATGAAAAATAGAGCTAGAAGCTCTGTTAGTAATTGTAGAGAAGCGGTAAATATTCAACATGGGGAAATTCAATGGATTTGTACAGTTGTAAACCTGCAGAGAGGCAAGTTATTCAATGTTAAGGATGATGATGTAATGATAGAAAAGTCACAGAGGGCATACTAGAAATAAGAAGTCCTTTTTCTTAGCAATTGACTCTAAAATCAAATAACAGGAACAAGACACAAAACTGTATAGATCTGTAGTTTGATACAGATATCTCCTGTTACATTCTCCTTTTTATGAATATGGTGGGACAGAGGATAGTTCTGCAATTTCCTGCAAACTGTATCAATCTGTAGGTTTGGAGTCATCCTTTACATCTATCTCTGGGGATAAGACTATTCATCCTGATAGTCATATACTTTTTTTCTCACTCAGAGCTTTTCCCTACAGTCCCCCGAAGAGCATTAGATTTTGTAACAGCAGGTTCAGTCTATATGGCCAGCTTTTGGAAGCTTAAATATGACAGTACCAGAGAATGTAACTCTATTTGTCTGAACATTCCAAGTCCTTTCTCACCTACAAGCAGTGTTCCTCAATCTTGTCTGTCCTGTGAACAACAGTTTGCAAAAATAGCATAACAGCAGCAAACATGTCCTTTGCTCAGTTGTCATCTGGAACAGTGGCATGTGATGGCTTTGTCTGTGGGGGATGTAAAAAGGTGTTGAGCAGATTGTGGTCCATAAGAATGAGTTAGAGTAATGAGTTAGAGTAAGAGTTGTTGTAAATTCTCCATCCTGATAATAGCTAGGAGACTTTCTCTATCTTGCTCACAGTAGAAGCCATTAAGGCTTCAGTATTTTCAGTATTTGGAATGGCTGTTCTTCCTCTCCAAGTGGCAGGTCTACCTACCAGCCAAACAGTTCTTCACTGCTTGGTTTTAATACATTCTACATCTTTAAAAGTACATTGCAGTAAACTTAAAAAAACCCCAACCAGCCAAAAACCTACACAAAACCCATATACATACTGGCCTCTCCTATGTAGGACCACAAAGCCTCATACCATAGTAAAAAACATTTTTTAAATATATTTGAAATGGCTCAGTATAAGCTGCCAGTCTTACCTGCTCAGATTCTTACCTTTTGCCACTGCAACAAAAATTTCAGTGGTGTTTGTATTATTAAACAAAATCAGAGCTATTGATTTTTTTTTTCCCTTTGCACTCTCCAAATGAAAACTGTTGGAAGCTTTCTACTTCTGTAGTCTCTATAATTTCTACAATTTTGCATTTCCATATTTATGCTCTTCAAAGGCTTTACTAAAGTCTATGTCATATTGTTAGGTAGAAATAGTTTTCAAGTATTTGTCAAAGTTCCAGGGACTGTTTTCAAGTTACAAGAAAAGTAGTGGTTGTGTGCTAGAGAAGACTCTGGTAACAGAGGGAAGAACAAATACTTGCAAAATGGCTCGTAAGTAAAAAACCCTTCAAAAATCAGGTGATGGTATCTACATGAAAAATCCATTTTTGATGGTATGATACCTTTATATCTGGTGACAGCTGTCTAGAGCTCCTGCCAGTAACACTTGGTAACAGGACATCCCAGCTTTTGGCACAAATGGGTTAACACACTGGTGGTACTCTTTAATCACATGTTGAAGAACTTTGGAGGGAAGTATAAGGGGGAAGGAGAACCACACAGTAGCGAAGGATAATTTATTTCAAGAGGTTGCCCTTTAAGTCAAGTATCTCTTGAATTTTTAAATACCTTGATTGTTCAGTTTTAAAGGAAATCATAAACATTAAAGTAATTCAGGTTGAACAGCCAAAGATAGGCATTTTTTGTATATGTTATGAAATATAATCATTTATGAGATTCAGTTCAGTGAAGTAAAATTATTTCCAAATTAGTGAATATGCTGACTTACTGAAAAGCGGGTGAAAATCTTTTCCTTTTCCTATTTTAGTAAAACAATAATAAAGTAATTAGGCATCCCCCAATGTTTGTTGAGTTTTTTTAAGTGAGACAATCTTCATTCTGATATAATAATCCTTTATTTAAAAGGGGTTGGTTATGCTTTGAAATAAAGTTTCACTGTTTTCTGAAGAAAGAACTAGATGTCTTTAGTCACACAGAAAATGATGCAACTGCATGCTGTTCTTAAATCAGCATGTAGGTGCAAAAGTGTCATCTTGTCAGAAATCATCAATAAAAGTGAAGTAGGAAAGATCCATTAAATAAAAATAGAAAGTTTTTGCAAATACAATTACACTTGCATACTTTAATGAAGTCTTGTTGTCTTACAGTATTCAAGATTTATTCAGCTCTTAGAAAAATTGGTAACAATGCCATGTGCTGACATCGAGGAGAAGTACATACAGAAGTTTTCCAAAGAAGTTCCTGTGCAATTGCAGAAGGTGGTTATTGAGCCCTTGCAGTATGACGAGCGAGGAGTGGCCTTCAGCACTGGGGAAGGTAAGAATTCCAAGTTGATTGGTAACAATGCAGACTTTGTCCCTCTTCAAACTGCTTTCTTTATAGTATGTACAACACTGCTGAAAGTGTTACTTCTTCATTTTATATGCTCATATATACATATACTGCATGTATAGCTGCCAGTGATGTTATGGAGCACCAAGTTAAGACATGGACTGATCAGAAAGTACAAGGTTTTGGCCCAGGCTCCTATTATCAGTTTTTTATACATTTTTATACATATGTATTTCCATACAGTGATAGCTCTGTAGAGAGGACCTTATTGTGTTACAGGTTATAGGGTACAAAAGGATTTTCATTTTTGGCCAGAGCTGACTGCTGAACATAAAGAGTGGAGGACTGCAGGAGCACAAACACATATAATAATGAATAATTCCATGGATTTAACAGTGTTGTTGCTTAGTATAAAAACGGCATGCTTAGACTACTGAGTAACCTTTATCATGACTTTTGTAGGCAGTCCAGCAAAGGGGAACTTTGAAGATGCAAAGAATAAATAGCAAGGCATTTGGATATTTACAAACAGCCTAGGAAAATGTGAAGAGGAAATTTCTAAATATTACGGGACAGAGGTGGATAATGGGATATTGATCATTCATACCGAAATTGAGGGGATGTTGGAGAAATGCCATGAAGGTCTTTGTGTCTTCTAAACACAGTCTGTTACATTTTCATTGAAGAGACACACAGCTGGAAAACAATATAATATAAGATGTGAATGATTGGATAGAAAAAATAATGTGGCAACAAAATATTCAGGAAAGGCAGGTGACTTTCTGGACAAAGCATGTGCTCACGCACAGTTTATGCTGTACATTTAAGAGGAATTTTAGAGATGGTGGAAATTAAGCTGCAGGCAGCAGATGATAATAAGAACAAAGGTCACAGTGAATTTGAGGGGCAAAATGGCTAGAGAGCTCTGCTTTACCTGAGTTGTCTTCAAGATTACACATGACAACAAAGAGATGTGAGAGCACCAAACTGTGATTTAATTTGCACTGGTTTTCAGTAGTATCTTCAGAACAGTAGTTAATGAAGTTTGATAAGCATGCAATCTGTGTGATTTAAGAAAAGCCACCAGGTTTAATAAGTTCAAAACCAGTCTTGTTTGTGCCCCATCGCCCCCAAAATGAAGAAGAATGTCTTATTTGTTTCATAATTCCTTTATCAGAATGATTGCTTCCTTTGTGCTGAAGAAGATTGGTTTCCCAACACACACTTTTCCCCCACTTAATAGACATTGATTAAAATATATTGAAAGATAGTGTTCTTTGTTTGCATTTTTTTTTGTTACTTCAGCTTGTAAAACCTAACAGCTAGCACTGTATGAATGTGTTGAGGTTTGTTTAATTACTTGGGCACTTGAAGTTCTGTATAATATTGAAGTCTCATAAAAGATTTGGCTTAATTCCTTTAAGGTAAAAGAAAAACTGCAAATGCTACTGCAGTAGTTTATGACAATGGGACTGGAAAAATTACAGTAAATGGAATAGACATTTTACATTACTTCCCAGTGCTGCAGGACAGGTAAGAGCACTATGAAATGCTGCATTTTTACTGTACTTAAATTATTCCAGCAAAAGTAACACCATACAGTCATATGTTGGTACTGTGTTGATTCTGTGTTCTTGTCTCTATATAACTATCTGTTTTATAAAAACATTTCTTCCTAATTTTGAGGAGTTTACTGATAGGCAAGCCTTCCTCTGTGCTCCTTGCCTCACCTTTTCTGAAGGGATACAAAAACCAAGAGCAGAGACTGTTTTAATAGGTCGAATTTTAGTTCCTTTAGAAAGGGTTTGAATTTTATTTTAAGAATCAATAATAAACATTGTTCTTTAAGTGTTTATGCAAGAGATGTGCAAATTGCATGCGTGTGTAATTACTCTGGTATACAGTAATATAGTGAAAGCAAACGAGGTCAGGCTTTTCATTTAAAGCTTCAGATTTTTGAGGATATGCACAGTCTGATATAGAGAAGACTTCTCATTAGGCTGACATAAACTTTCTATTCCTAACGTGATTTTTATTTTTTTTTTATATTGTGATTTTAAGCTCAGGAATAGAGGGAGGGGTCACTCAGTTTCAGTATCCAGAGCGGATTGATCTTGACTTCCTTAGAGAAGTTGTGGAATAAAAGTAGCTGTAAAACTGACCTTAAAATACTTACCATTGGCAGTTAGAATATGCTCCTAGCTGCTAATTTCTGTTGATTTGAATGAGATATGAATGCCTTTCTGGACCTCTGGAAGCCCAAAAGTTAACTGGTTTTTTGTATATACAATAATAAGAAATGCGCATAAAGTGGAAATTTATGCACATTAATCTTTTTTTTTTTTTTTCCCCTGTAGGGAACAGTTGTTGTTCCCTTTCCAGTTTCTTGGCAGAATTGGAAAACATGATATGGTTTGCACAGTCTCTGGTGGAGGAAGATCTGCACAGGCTGGAGCAATACGTTTAGCCTCTGCAAAAGCCTTAAGGAGTTTTGTGACAGAAAAGGAGGTGGAATTCATGAGGCAAGGTAGGAACTGAAATTATTTCAGTGTTTCTTAATGTGTTTCTGGTAATTAACAGAATTAATACAAGGATCATTAAGGATCAGATTTGAGTAAATAATCCCAGTGAAACCTTGTATATTATATGAAAGGGATCTACATTTATTTATAGACTGTTTTCAGTTGTTTCCTAGCATCCTTTGTGTACATTTTGGATGACTTCTCAAGCGTTCTTCCATCTGTTCATGACCTCTTTTAGGTCTATTAACCATATTATATTGCCCCAACATAGAATCATGAAACATGAATGTGTATTCACTACTAAACAAATCTGTATCAAACATTAGTGGGCTGTAAGGTACCGAGATTGTGGTTTGTTTTACTTGGCTGGTCGTGTCTTGTTCATGTTTTAAAAAGTTTCCTTCTGCAACATAAATGCTGGAGGGTTGGCTTTGAAGAGAGAGTAACGAACATAAACGTGCTGCGTGCAGCTAGCCAAACCAAGGGAGCTTCTTTCCTCTCTTGCATTATTTTGTGTTTATAAGTTACCTAGGATAAGATAAGAGTTTATTTAGATAACTGCAGGATTTGATGCTCCTCAGTGATGAGATATCCAGGCTGTTTCAGCAGATGCAGAGTTATGCACAGTGAGCTTTTAACTATGCTCTTTCTGGATTAGTAGCAAGAACACCTGCCTGCATTAGTGACAGAACAGCTGTGATTTTTTTTCACTCTATTGCCAGCCATGAAACCAAAGCTGTCTTCATACTTTGCAACAAGTTTCTTTTACTGTACCTTTTCAGCACTGGCAAGTATGACTTGCTAGGAAAACCCTTGTAAACAGACATTGTAATGAGTTTGGTGTCTTTACTGAGATCAGCATAATTCTGAACGTGTTTGGGACATTGCCGAATAGACTTTTAAGTATATTTATATATATAAATATATTTTGTACTTATATGTAAATATGCCACAAAACAGTGGTCTTCATAATGGGGAATGTGCAGCTGATCCATTGGGACTCAGTAAGAATGTGCTGAATATAATTCATAAGTGAATAAATACATATATCGAGTACATGCTCAAAAATACTTTTAGGACTACATGATCAAAAAGTTTGGAGACCACTGCTTTAAAGGCTTAAAGCAATATGGGTAGCTTAAAAAGAATGGGTGGTTATTTTAGTGATGTGTAAAGGAAAACATGAATGAAGTTCAGTTACTAAAGAGAAGTTAAAATGTTAGAGGATCTGATGACGCTCCTTTCAGCACTTGTGGTTCTGAACCTTTTGCCCTCTAGATGATATAAATCATACAGTTAGTGAAAGTCAGTTATTTGCTCACAAGGTGGTATACCTGTAATATTAACTAGTAGCAGTAAATAAATCGGTGCATTTCTGTGTTTTGTAGCTGGATTACTGACAGTGGACCCACGTGTGAAGGAACGAAAAAAGCCTGGTCAAGAGGGACCCAGACGGAAATTCACCTGGAAAAAGCGATAAATCTTGAGTATTAGAAGAGTGACAAAGTGCTACCAAAACTTCAAAACATTTATGATTTAAAACTGTTGTATGAATATATTTAGTAATAAAGACTTTCTTTCCCTTTATAATTATTGCCTTCTGTTTAAAAAGTAACAAAACTCTAAATTTAATTTGAAATTGTGGAAAATCATGGGGTAATTTGATGGAATGCTAAATCTAAAATAATCACCCAAGTGCCAACTTTGCATCTTAACTCCAGTGAAGTCAATAACAATTTATGAAACTATTGGTGGATTATAACTTCTAAAAACCAGCCTATTTGTTTAATGTTTTGACAGTTTAAATTCTGAAGTTAGGCAACTCCTAACCAGGTATTTGGATATCTTCGATGTGCCTCCCTTTCTGCCTTGCAGGTATCTGACGATAAGAACAACTTCCTACCTAAACTGTGGTGAAGTTGAGAAGCCAGTGAGAATGGTACTGACAATTGAGAGGATGTTGAGAGAGGAACTGTCACAGAGGATAACCTTTGCCTGTGGAATCAGTTGTCTCCAGGATGCTTCCCCAGGTTAGGTAGGGAGTGATTCAGAACAAGTACCTAAAATTAGGTTCTCTGAGTCATCCTCTGGAGGAGTCAGTTTTTCTGTTCTTCCCCCAAATGCAGGAAGAGCTGGAGGGATTAAGCTGAAGTTGTCTTTTAGAACACTCTTCTCCACCCCTTAAATCTCAAGGGGCCTGCTCAAGGAGGTGTGTTCCGAATATGGCTAATGCACAAAGATAGCATTGGACTCTTTGCCAAATACAGTCATAACTTTTCTGTTTTAAAATCAGAAGCAGGAGGTGATGACAGTGCTGCCCACCTCCTGTCTATAATTGTAGCCTTCCAGAATAGATTAGTGGTTACAGTGCTCACCCAGAAGCTTAAGGTTTTGGTTTATTGCCAGCTTCCTTCCTGGGACAGAGGTCAAATACTTCCAAGGAAGAGCATATCCTTCACCTGTCCTGTAGGAAGGGGGCCACAGCAAAAAAGGTGATAAAGTTTATCTCACCAGGAAAAACAGAAAAATACAACTCAGTAGTTTTTAACAACAGGGCACTTTCCTGCTTTCTTTTAATTTAGAACACTTAAGTACTTGGAATTCTTTCTCCCACCCAGTTATTTTTATGTGCATGAGTACCTGCTCTGCTTTATACTTGCTGTAGATCATACCAGAAGCTACACCTTAGAGGTCACAAAAGGTGCCAGCAGGTCACTGCAGGTGATAGGAAACTATAAGTGGTGTGTACAGGTAATTATTTTCCCAAGCAGCATTCAGGGGAGCAACAAATAAATGGACTCATCAGCTGAGCAAAAGAGAGGTCAGAAACTTGGTATGCATCCATGACATGTTTGTGATTCTTCTCCCCAAAACCTGTGCTTCTTTTTAACTTCTGTTCCCTGAGAATACTCTGTAAACTTGGATAAGATTCCTCATTGCTAAGGTAGTTTGTCTCAGAGTACATGAGGCTAAAATTACCTGAAAGGACATTGTACTAAGTTGGTTGTTGGCCTCTTTCCCAAAGCAGCAAGTGATAGAATGAGAGGAAACCACCTAAAGTTGTGGCACGGGAGGTTTAGACTGAATATTAGGAAAACTTTCATCACCTAAAGGATCAAGCTGTCTGGGGGAGTGGTGGAGTCTCCATCTCTGAAGTCTAGACATGAGTCTACATGTCTTCCAAATACATGTAGATGTGGCACCTGGGGACATGGTCTAGTGGGGGACTTGGCACTGCTGGGCAGATGGTCAGACTCTGAACTTAGAGGTCTCTTCCAATGCAGAAGATTCTGTGACTGGTTAAATGGAATTCAATAGCTGAGGCAATTCACCTGTCACTTTGAAGAACAAATGGGGGTTTTATCTGACAGAGTCTACACTAAGGTAAATACAGAAAGGCTTAACCAGCATTTCTTTTAATTTAAATCTGAATTGCTTCTGTGTAGCAAAATAACTCATGTATCAGTAGAAGTTGTGATTCCTAATGAGAGCATTCAGCTGTGCTGGGACAGGTACCTAAGGATCTTTTTGCTGTGCTCACATAATGAAATTAACATAATCACATGGTCTTGAAGGTGCTAGCCGAAGATGATTCTGGAGAAGATTAAATAGTAGAATTTTTATCTTGGTATCTTCTCAAATGACAATTGATCCGTTTGGCCATATTTCTTGCCTCATTACTAGGCAAGAAGCTACAAGTGCAATAGCTTATCAGCACTTCAAACATGGAAAGTCTTCTATCATGTTTTAAAGGAATTACTCGTGCTTTACCTTCCAAAAAAGTATGGCCATGGCCTTTGATATTTAAACTGAGCAAAGAAAATGAGATAAAGTTTCAGAATTTACCACAACTCTTTAGGAAAGCCACTAGGAATACTAGTTAGTGCTATGCAGCCAGGTCACTTGCTTAGTAGCTATCTGAAAGTGAGCCAAAAGAGAAAAACATTTTTAAAAGAGAGAGGGGAAAAAATCAACCAAGAATTGTACAGGTTTGGTTTTTTTTTGGTGGTTTTGTTTTTTTTTTTTTGTTTTGTTTTGTTTTGTTTTCATTTTTCTTTCCTATGAAGTTCCTCTCCATCATCTGCACTATATGTCAAGATTTAGTAGTTAGGAAGTTAAATAGTTGTATTGAGAAAGACTACTATATCTGTAGTGTTAAAGCTGATGAAAAGGCAAAACTACCATTTTTCACTCATTTTTGCAGACATCAGAACAACTATCATGCTTGAGAGAACCAAATAAGAAAATTTATCAGGGTTGTTAATTGTTGTTTGTGACAGCGGCACATAAGTAGAACCAGTTAATCAGTTTGAATAATCTGTTTTAACTTCCCACTCCTCTTATTCCATTGCATTTCCAAAGTTACTGAGAGAAGCAGCCCTAAACACCTGGCTTCTAGCTTCAAGACAGGCTTCTTAGGTCTCCGTTTTGAACGCTTGCAATGTGGACCAGCTTATCTCACCAACAAGATTTCATACTTCGGTGTCCTGTGACAGGTGCTTATGCACTGAACATTAAAATATCTTCTGAAGCTGGGCAAAAAGAAATAAGCCCTCCATGCTTTTTTTGCCAATGTATATTGTGATTCGTCCGGGCTTTTTTTTTTCCGTTCCCCTGCCCCAAATGGGTAGTTTTGCTTTAAGGTACCGCGATCGGCTGTCAGACAGTTGGGAGATGTCTGCGCCGGCGCTTCCCGGTGCTCGGCCCGTTCCCGCGGGGAAAGCTGGCGGGGCCCCGCTGCGGTCAGTGCCGCCGCGCTGCCACCAGGTGGCGCAGTTCGCAACAGAATGCACGGCCGGGACTGGGATGTGCGGATGCTTGGAAAGAGAGGAGCAATCTTCCTCATAAACGCTGCTTCGAGAACCCCAGGTTAATATGGGAATAAATGTATTGGGTTTCAAAAAGGTATAATCGAATCGTCTTTTTTTTTTTTTTCCTCGTGACAAGGGAAAAGGTTTTAGTGAGAAATAATAAATGTCAGTTAATAATACTTCTCAGCAATCTAATTTCTGTGTGTTAGTAATACCTTCAAATTGATAGTACAGCTAAGAAATGCCAGCTGCTCTTTGAAACAATTGTAACATTGTGCTAGTCATCCAAAATCATGGAATGGTTCGGGTTGAAGGGACCTTCAAAGGTCATCTAGTTCCACTCTCCCTGCCATGGGCAGGGGCCCCGTACACACGACCAAATGGCTCAAAGCTCCATCCAAGCCCCCAGCCTTGAACACTGTCAGGCATGGGCAGCCATAGCTTTTTGGAGTAACCTGTTCCAGTATCTTGCCACCCTCATTGTAAAGAATTTCTGCCTTATGTCCTAAACCTACCCTTGGTAATCTCATACCAAACATTTACATAATATAATAAATATAATTACTTAAATAAAATGCCAGAAATCAGTTTTGGCTAAGGGGAGGGAGGTTTGTTATCGAAACTGCATTTTATCTGTATAGTTACATAAAATTGTAAATGTTGAAATTAATTTTCCCTGTATTCTCTGATATATAATATGGATAAAATTTCATGGGCTGGAATTGGAAGCATTTGTTTTTTATGCTGTATTAGCACACAGTGGATATAGATCGTGGTACCTTAATAAATGTTCAGACAAACAAGTGAACATAAATCACTGCCCGTGTACCTGCCCACATAAACAGTGTGGGAGCAGAACAAAACTAGCAAGCAAATGGGCAGTAATGGGTTTAGATTTCATGGTGCTTAGCATCTGCCCTTAGCCACTGTGTCAGAAATCACCTTCACTCTTAGTTCTTAGTATTAAATACCCAAATGTTTAAGTCTTTCTGGTGGGCAGTTCCAGTCCACCTGCCATTTGTCTCCTGGTTACCAGCCACATCAGCCTATGATGGATACTCTGCTCCTCTGCTAGGGCCTTGTTCAATTTGAAGGAAGGAAGAAAAACTTGAGTGCTTCACTCGCAGCACACTGTATTTCAACACACAAAGTCTTTGAGGTATTCAAGGTGTGTTCTGACTATTTCTTAATTGTTTCAATAGATGTCAAATTCAGATGCTGATTATACTGACATAATAAACAATGCAAGCAGAGCAGTGTGTGCTTGTCACATGTCCTGAGCAGACTAGTACATCACAGAAGCAATTTCAGGCTGAGAGATTATTAGCGGGAGATACAAGATGATTCAGTCTTTCTGAGGTCAACAAAAGCAAACTCTCCTTGGTTCCAGAACCGGTCCTGACACTTTGCTGCTGGCCTAGTAACTGTGGTAACTGACATAATGCTAAGAAAAATTGATTGCACTAACAGTACCAGGGCAGAAATTATTTTAAAAATTATGTCTTGCTACAGTCCTTATTTCAAGTCCCAGAACAGCCCTGCAGGATTTAGATTGGTGGCACCACTAAAACTTTGGCCATATGGACCTAATTCCTTGAGTGCTAGAATGCATATAGGTAGTGGCAGCTGTAATGCTTTTATACTGGTGGAGATATCAACAGGATATTTTTGCTTGTTTAAACTCGTATTCATACAATGTCAACTGAGGTGTTAGAGGAAAATATTTTACAAAGCAAAAATGAGTATAGATTATCCATTGCCAACAATAAAATGGTGAGAATATTGTTACAGACTGTGTAACAGAGAAAGAAGAGGTCATTGCTTTGTAAAGGACCTTTTGTCTCTGTTTTGTAAAACTCTTTTCACACTTGGTCAGAGCACGGCATGCCCATCTCTGCAAGTGTGAGGTGAGCCAGCAAAATTCTCACTGAGTGCTCTTAGGCAGGAGCAACAATGCCCAAGAAGGCTGTGACATGAATAATGACAGTGCTGTGTGAGACAAAGCATCTGCTTCCTTCAACTTCATAGCAAAAGGAGAACAGGAGCACACGGTTCCACAGTGTCCTCCTTGTTCAGCTCACAAATAAAATCACATGGCCGCTGGGCTGTCAGGATCTTATACCTTTCTGTTACATGTCACCTGTCATGCTCAACCCGAGCTGGACACCCTCATCTCAGGAATGAACTTCGGGGACAGCTGACAAAAGCCCCAGGCAGCTCCTGCAGAGTGTGTTGCAGTCCAGGCACGCTGCTGGTGTGTTTGCTCTCTGGGTTTGCTGTGAAAGGGAAATGAGGCTCAGAAAGATCTCACTGAGGCTGTGGTGTTCTGGTGGGGAGGGACCACTGCAGCGCTGAAGCAAGGGCTGCTCCTGGTCATGTAATAGAAATCTAGGATCTGTTATTTCGTAAAAATTTGCCCACAGATTACATCACTACTGCAAGGTAGTGAGGAATTTGCTTTTCTCCTTGCTCAGCTGCACTTAAATTCTTAGGAATTAAAAAGCATGTTCTTTAGTGAGACCTTGACATGCATGCTGGCATCTCCTGGATGTTTTTGAGCCAAGGCTGCAGGGGTCCCTCCTGCATCTTTCATCTGAGATACCTGTGGTAGCTATTACTTCTGCTAGGAGAGCTGACACAGATTTAACATCCAGCTTCCCTCAAAGAGTTTCCTTCCTGTGAGATAATCACTTTGAGACCTATTCTAATTCCTCCCCTATATTACCTCTGAACTCTGTATAATTTCAGAGGTTAAACAAACAGGCAGTTTATTTTCTTCTCTAAGTCATGCTTCCAAAGCTGACTCATTTGTACTCAAGTTGTGAAGATCCCTTAATGTTATTTGACTAATGCAAAATGAGAAAGGAAAACAATATTTAGAAACTTTCATTAGAAAAACATTTGGTTCTTTGTTTCTCCAACAGCCAGATTTCTGTGTGATCTCTACCTTAATTCATCAGAGATAGCTGGTGTGCACCAGGTGTGCTGATGGAGCTGGTGTGGATGGGTTGAGTGTGCAAAGCATACACATTACCCTCTGGAAGACTTGTGCCTCAGACCAGGAACGTGCAAAACAGCTGCCCCGTGAAGATATTCCCAAGCAGGAAACAAAAACTGCAGGAAGCAGAACAGCTGAGAGCAGCTATAGAGAGTCAGGGGCAACTGAACTTCCAAGAGCATCAGGCCAACCCTGCCAGCTGCTGAAGTCTGGGGAAGCCCTAGGAAAGGAGTCACCTCAGGAGAGGAGCCATCTCAGGTGGTAAGTTGCAGTTCAGTGTGAAAGCTGTGGCACTGAGTGAGTGATGATGTCTAGTGCTTCAACTGTTTGGGGTATCACCCTGCTTTCGTGAAGAATGGGGTTCCAGATCTCTCCCACCTGGCAGCTGGGCTGCTCTCAGGTTGGCAGGACAAAGTCTGGGAAGAGTTTCTCTCTGGGAAGGAGGAACTGCTGGCTGGAACTCTCACATTGTGCCTGGCCAGCTGTACCCCTCTGTACAGCAATGCAGCTGATTTTATTTGCCAATAAAAAGAGGACACTGGCTGTGTTTCATGATCCACTGTGAGCTTATTTTTATGTTGAGGAACTTGTCATTTAATATAGCGTGTTATGTTAGCATAAAGTTTATCAGATGTTTAACATCCAAAGTCAAGACTTCATCCACTGCCTGAATTTGGCATAAATCTGATTGGTTTCTTTTGTAGAAAGCCAATTTAGGAATCAATTATATATTGTGATGGGTGTGAAAACAGCTCTTCTTTGGTCATTGTAGTAGATTGCAGCTTGTAGTCTGACATCACTTAACTGCACAGCAAATTGTTTGAAAATGAAAACTCCTATTAGGACACTTAAAAAATTTCTGTTTCAAAATGACTACTTAACAACCATTAAAGCGTCTTTATAGAAATGTCACTACCCTCGTTACATCTGTACCTTTGGTTAGTTTCTTTCCCCCTTTCTAATTTTCTCCCAGCATCTTGCAGCTTGCCTATTATTTGGATGTATAATTAGAAATCTATTATTATGTTTTATGGAGATATAAAGAGTAGGAAGAAAGCTGCATAACTACTTTTTACATACAGCATGCAAATTATCCACCTTGTGTATTTTGGCTCTGAATGTTCTGCAGATGTAGTTTCATTTCCCTTGGATCTCTGTTTACCCATTTTTATTGCTAGTCATCAAGTATAGAAGCAGAAAAATCAAAATAGGAGGGGAGGAGGAACTTTTCCAAAGAAGCAGCTTCGCATGCCCCCGTCACAAAGCAGTATCAAAATTAATGTGCTTCACCTACACAGTTCTGTGCATGGCCATTATTTATAATAGATGGTCATGGAAATGGTAGGGGTAATCAAAATCTCATGAGAAAAGGGTCACTGCCAAAGCTGAATAGTTGGGAAAGTGCTTTGAAGGATATGGTTTAAAGTGTTCAAATCTAGATGCTATGTGTATGGAGAAAGGATGTGGGATGGGGCCTTGG
The DNA here is from genome assembly GCF_009819655.1 of Sylvia atricapilla. Classification (NCBI taxonomy): domain Eukaryota; kingdom Metazoa; phylum Chordata; class Aves; order Passeriformes; family Sylviidae; genus Sylvia; species Sylvia atricapilla. The sequence continues at coordinate 87,081,050 of NC_089141.1, forward strand.
ATGTACCCCACAGAGCAGGATGAGCAACACTTCTTTCCTCAGCCTGACTCTTCCAGATGGGTGTTGTTGTGGACTTGCCTAAGAATAATATGCCACTGTGTGCTAAACTCAGGACCTGCTCTGAAGTCAGTGGAAACCTTTACATCAGGTCCTTACATTTTTAAGGATTCAAGATCTCTCTGGTAAACTCCTATCAATGCCCGTAGCACAGTGTGGTTTATGGGCTGCACTCTTTCAGATTTTCCAGTCCACTGGAGAGTGAATGGAGGTTTGTCCCTTCTCCGTCTGCATCCCACCAGACAGAAATGTCTTGAGCCAAGAGGCTCCTTCCATGCTCTGCAGCTGTTGATCTGAAAAGTGTGGTGAGGCTCCAAAAGCTGGCAAAGCCTCTGAAGCTGTGACACTGTTTTGGTGTGGCATCAAACACTGAACTCCTTGAGAGAGCTGCAAGCCTTGCTGTGCCTTTTGGGGCCCCTTGCTGGATCCCTGAGGGTGTTTCCTCAGGTGGGAGGATGCCTCTAAGGCAGGAAGACCTTAGTGCAATGGCTTTAAAGCAAAGATTACTTCAAACTGGGACTGGACGTTGGGTCTGATACCAGTGCATGAACATGGCTCTTGGAGAGGGTATAAAAACACATGATCTTTCTTTTTTGGGGGAAGGAGAAGGATGTCAGTGTTTGAGAATGAGCTGCCTTCACAAGAGAGGGAGCCTACCTAGTGGGGGTCTGGCAGAGACCTGTGATGTGTGAATTAAGGTTACACATAGCCTTCAAGGTATATGGTTTAGTGGCTCAGTGTAACTTTTGAATATTAAATTTTAAAAAGAATAATGGGCAAAGTGCACCTAGTATTATATATTTTAAGAAATGTATTTTGCTTTATTGAATATAGTAATTTAGCCACTGACTGGGCAAAATGAGATATAACATCTTTACAATATATAGACTTCTCCCCATTTTGAGTTGCTGCTGATGCTTAGCTTTCATTTAATATAATTGGCAAAAGAATAGATTGCCCAAGAGTATCAATCTCTTTGAGTCAGAGTAGAAGCAGGAAACAGATTGTGGTCAACCACTTGCTAACACCTAATAATAAAGTAGTAATGTTTGATCAGTGTATTATATGCATGTATACATGAACACACATTTGCATCCAGATATTACACACATCAATTAGAACTAGGGAAGATACAATATTCTATCTGATTTAAATAAGTAAATAATTCATTGAGCTAATTTGATAACTGTGCTGTGGTTATGACTTAGCTGTAAGGTCTGGAACAATTCAGAATAAGATTGCAGTTAAGAAGCTGTTATGATGCTGGAAGAGCATGCAGTTGAACTCCTTCTCCTTTCCAGAACTTATATGTGACTGTGGAGAAATTGCCTACTGCCTGACCATGAGCTGCAGGCATCTGGTAATACTTGAACAGAGGCAATGAATGGCACAGGAGATCTAAATTAGCTCATTACAGTGTCCAAGCATTCAGAAGAGAGTCCAGATATGAGCATGCTAATGTCAGTCACCCTGGCCCTGTCTGTCCATCCTCATGGCTGCTCTCAGGCAGCCTGCAGCTTCTCCTGCAGCCCTCATGCTGTGTCCTGAGCTAAGTATTTGTGCCTGATGGCACCAGAGGTACTGCTCTCAGAGAATAGTTGTGCTACCTCCTCACCTGCTCCAAGTCTGCCACAAGACCCACAAGGGCTCAGTTCAACTGGCTTTTGGGACTTCCTGAACTTTATATGGCTACACAGCTTTTAGCTGGTGCTCAAAACTGGCCTATGGGTTACTGGAACTGTAGATGAAAGAGAACTGTGTTTCTAGGATGAGAACTGTAGATAAAAGAGAACTGTGTTTTTAGGATGAGAGGCTGAGCTACAGAAAGGAGGAAGGATGGGGCAGGAGGAAAGGTCAGACCTTTAGTTTCTGCTGCCATTAGCAATGCGGGAGATGCCATGAATGATCACTGCTTGAGGTGGCAGTATATCATTCCTCAGAAATTAATTATATCCTTTCTCTGTGTCTTCCCCTCCTCCTTGATGCCAGCACTGGTGCCTGAGCTGGCTCTTGTGTGCCTGAAACCTGAAGGAGGCTCTGACACCGTGGCCAGTTTGTCACAGTGAGAAGTATCCTCCCACAGGTGATGCCGTGCCTAACCCTCAGCTGTCCTGCTCCTCAGGCAGGAAAGAGAAGCTTTGTCCAGCTGAGGTCTGCCACAGTTATTCCCAGACATGACCAGCAAGCGGCTCAGCTGCATTTGTGCAAACTTTAGATGTTTTTTTTCATTTTAGGGTTGCTGTAACATTTTATCCTTTACTTTCAGGAGAGGGTGCAATTTCGAGACATTGGGGTTGTTGCTTGCAGCATCAGGGAAGTGATGAAGTTCAGCCAGGTATGGACCAGGACATTTCTAGCTCAGTCTTGTCCCATTTCTGGGTTGTGTGTTGCAGGTCCAACAGCTGTAGAAACTTTTTAAAATCACTAATTTAAGAAGATATATCTCTGGATACACCCAGGGAGGAGATCTGTTGAAGGAAGCAGGTGCCAGTTTTCCATAGTTACTTTTAAGAGCCAAATTGTGCCTTACTGCTGATTTTTAGTTTTAAGGCAATATTGAAAATTTAAACACTCTTCTTTCTTTTTTATTATTTTTTATTTGATCCAGCTGGAGCTCATACTTCCTCTTTAACTTTTTCTTTTATTATTTAAAATCCTTAATTATCTGAGACAAAATTGGTAAGAAAATCTGCAGAATCTAGGGATTCCACAGAGCTCTCTCTATAAACACTCAGGCTATTCACTGTTGCCAAATAGACATGTGCCAACTCTGAAACACCCACCCACTCCCTCCTCCTGCCGCAGCAAACTAATAAGCACATTGATTACATTCATTTAAGGAAAAACACTGCTCTTTTAAACTTTACATCCCGCATGCTTTAGATTTCTGATTACGAGAGATATCCTGTTTATCACACATCATGTGGTGAAAAAGCTACTTGACACACCTCAACGCATTAGATATTTTAAAAGAATATTTTATAGTGTACCAGCAAGTGGTAGTAGGAGATAATTATCATTTCCTGCAAGCTCTTGTACTATTTGCAAGATGAACAAGAGGTCTCTTAAATGTGATTTTTGTAAAGGTCCCTTAAATGCCTTCAATCCCCCCAAACAAAAATGTTCACATGCAGTTTCTCTCTTCCTTCCCTCTCCTCTCCCCATCTTCCCCCTCCCCAAATCTGGAAAAACTTTGTTACAATTATATGAGACATCCACGCAATGGCCAGTTTGCCTCTCTGTAGGAATCAGTCATTAATAATGACAATTCTAGAGGTCCATATAGGTCACATGCATATATATATATATATATATATATATGCAAATAAATCATATATATGTCTTGTACATGCATTGATAAAATACATAGTGTATATTCAAGTCAAAGTTTAAATCCTTCTTTTTAAGATTCGAAGCCTAGCAGGAATGTCCCAAGGTAGATGAAAATCCTTTCCAAATATCCCATGCAGCTATATGTAGTTTGTACAAAGACAAGCTTGCTTTCCTCAGTGGACCCTTGTGGGAGTCCCTCACCAAGCCCCAGGGCCCTGGAGCTGGTCAGCAGAGCTCCCTGGGTATGGTCCTGGCCAGGTTTCCTGAAAGTGTCAGTGCAGGGAAGGGAGGCAGGTCCCCATTGGAGCAGCTGGTGCTGGTTACCACCTCTGAGCAGCTCAGGAGTGAGCAACAAACTCATTGCAAAGCTGTGGGAAGCCTTGCTTGCAATCCTCCTGTGGACCTATTTGGGTTTACTGTGATGAATTTTTGTTATAAATGAGTGATTTGATCACTTAGCTGTCAAAGGTGTTGGCAAAAGCAGGGTTTAATATAAATTTGTGAAAATATGACACAGAGTTTGATGGCAAGGTTCACTTTATTACTTACTAGACAAGATTAGGCATCCATAGAATGATAAAGTTAGATAGAAGCAATTTGGAATGATTTACATGGAAGCTAGGAGTGCAAAAGAGGTAAGTGTGCCAAGGAGGTGGATGCAAAGATGAGGTTGCAAAAGGGGTTAGCAGCACTTAATCATTGAGTACTTTAGCATTTACAAAGTGATTCACTACAAATATAACAATGACTTAACTGTAGATTTGAGATAGTAACATTTATACCATAATCAATTCACACATACACAGGTTTGTTAAATGCAGAAAATACCCAGATCCTAATTAATAACCAGAATTCTGATTCCTTCACCTCACTTGAATTCCCCCGAATGAAGAGGGTCAATGTAGAGCACCAGCCCCACCGGCTGCCCAGCAACATCCCACAGCAGTGAGACAGTGCTCTGCCAGGATAGCACCATGTTCACTTTCCAAGTCTCAGTGCTTCACACCCTTCTAGCTCCTGACCAGACCTTAACCTTGAGTCTGGCAGTGCCCCCATGAGAGCTGGCAAGGGATTAATGACACGGGGATGGTGTCTGTAGATTCCCTGCTGTACCTCTCCAAATAAGAGCCGTCTTGTGCTGGCTCTGACAGTACAGCTTTGCTTTTCTTTCTCCAGAAAGGAGAGGTTATCTGCAGGTAGTAGAGAAATCTGTTGGGATCTGATTTTTCTTTGCCACTGAACTTCAGTATTTCTGATTCTTAATTCAATGTCAGGTGCTATGATAGTAGGGAACAGAGACTTTGTGCATCTGTAAAACCACTCACCATAACCCAAATAACCCCTCATGGGCATAAAGTAGTGTGAGGTTTTAAAATTCATTGTGCTCATTTGTAACCTAAAGTAAAACATTTGTCTCAGGGCCTGTTTCCAGACCATGCAATGGCTATGACTGAAGCTGATGTTTCCACTGCTTCTCATTATCAGGCCGGGGCCTGCTTATATTTCTCAGTACAAGCATGTATCCACAGTTACAGATTAATTTTATTAGTTATCTTTAACCCAAATCCATAAATATTTCTAAAAAATGTATCTTTTCCTGTTTACCTATGCTGTACTAATGTAGATTGAATCTTTCAGTCAAACCCAGGTACTGTTTGGTTTGGGGTTTTTTTCATTCCACATGTGTGCAATCTCCATAGCTATTCTAGTAGACTTTTAAAGGAGTCATTTACTAAGAATTCTTCCTAATATTTTGACTGCTAACCACGGATTTTTCCCCCTTAGAATAGCTTTTCTAATGGAACAATTCAGAAAAAGCACTATCATCATATCATAATGTACTGTGACAAGAACCGTTCAGCTTTATGTTTTGGCATTCAATGTATTCTCAGTTCTTCACTGTGTCTGGCAAGATACTATAGAGAAGTAGTTGAGAAAAATCTTTGTCATAACAAATACAGGACAAATTGTAGCAGATCTCTTGCTGTTTTTCAGTTGTTTCTGTCTGACATCTTCCTGTAGAAGGACAAGACACCAGCTGAAAATTTCTATGGCTTGCAACTGCAAAGTTTCTGTAGACTTTCCAAGATTCAGTAGAGCTTGTTTCTGTCCTTTGAAAGAAGAGAGCAACTAACTCACACAGAGACCATAAATATACAGAAATCATGGCTCACAGTTGAGGGATTGAGTTGTCAATCTAACTGAGTGAACTTAGTTAGCTTCCAGAAACTTAACTGAGTTGTTTGAATAAGAATTACTTTGTTTGGATATATGTCACAAATCAGGAACTTGTAAAGTTGAAGAATCTTCTGAATTTTCAAGTGTTGTTGAGAAGCCTTCTATAGAGGGATCAGTAGAAACTGTAAAAACACTTCTCTGACTCTAAAATCTTAGAAATAATTAAAAATATTAATTTATGCTGTAGAACCTTGTTTCTCTTGCTACATATTTTTGTCACTGTTCCTGTTGAGACTCTGCTGTAGTGAACTTTACAGGGAGGATTCCCAGGAGGCCTGAAACCTTACAGATCTTATTGCTTATATGTTTTCTTTTCTTGACAGAAAAGTATGAAATACCTGACCTTGCCCAGAGCAATATCATTAAAGCTAAACAAGATAACACTTGTACTGTGTCTTGGTCAGGAAGTGTCTAAAGCACTTCCTGAGTTCTTGTGGAAAAAGAAGAAAAATTTAGCCACACGTTTGAAACAAAAACAAAACAAAAAAATGGGGTATTTTATAGCCTAGAAGCTCATCTGGAAATTGTTTTTATCATACAGTAAATTAAATTTACACCTAGGTATTTTGAAGGACTTTTGTTTGAAGACCCACTAATGTGCTTTGGGCTAACACCAGGTGACCAGCAGAGGTCTGTCAGGATGTTTTTTACCTCATATCAAGCATAGGAGCCCAGCTGACTTTATCTACCAACTGGCAACTGCACATCATTCAAGGTGACTGGGGAGCCAGGAAGGGCTAAGGAAGTGGAAGCTGGTGGGTAAGGGAGGTACACAGCAATTTTCTGCACTGAACTCAAGGAGACAAAATTAATTTTCGACAGACAGTAAATCTACAATTACTTTTTTCCTTTACTTGGGGAGAAACTCAAACCACTTTTTATATAGGTCCCATTCATGCAGCCTTTTTGTTCACGTACCTAACTGGGCAAATATTTTAAAGTCATCATTCTCTTCCCCTTTTTGTTCCCCAGCTTCAGGGGAAGTCAGTCCTTCAGTGCTACACGAAAGCACTGCCTCTGGTACGATTCTTGTGGCATCCAGTGACCTGGTGAGTGGCAGCTAACAGCTTAAGGAATGAGATGGTGCAGCCTGTTGGTGAAGCCCTGGGGGCATCGCGGGCCATGCCCTGCTTTGGGCAGAGCTTTTCCCTTGCTTGCCCAGGAGCTACATGCAGCTGCTTTATTTCAGTTGTCCTTTGTGCTTACGTAGCACCGAGGAGGGCGAATAGCCTCAGGAAGAGGATTATCCTCCTCTCTGGATCACCTTTTCCCCTGCTCTACTGGCTGCTGTGTGCTTTTCCCCAGTTCAGCAGAGTTTTACTAGTCTGGAGTGCCATTCACAGCACACTTCCCATCCTGGAGATTGTAGTCGACACAGATGGCTCTTTGTCGCTGAGTATATGTGAGAGCTAAATTGAATGTGAGCTCTTGTCTAATATTTAACAAAGCACATATTGAGTTAATGACTAATGTGTCATTATTGCAGGAAGCTTTTAGTTCCAAAAGGTTAAGTGGTTCATTTGAATATTGCCCAAGTATCTTTGTCAGGGTTTTTTTCCCCCTAAAGTTAATTTGCTATTGTTGTGATCATGTCTGACAAGTGGTGAGTAAAAGCAAAGGCAGGTTATGGGGTCTGTTTCCACGACATTATTTTACTGGTTGGATTTATTTAGCTGAGCATCTCATTTGCATGGGCCCTCCTTCAGGGATTAAAAGCCAGTTTTGATCATAGGGCATCTTCCACTGGGAATTATTTGCATCAGAGGCAAAGGACTTGGGGAGAAGTGATAGAAAAGTGGGCAAAGTTAATGGATTCAGAAGAGGTTACCAGAGCTACAAGGAGAGACGTGCTGTGCTTTCACAGGTAGAGGACCAGGCTTAGGAATTATTGTTAAATATAAAATTGTAGAGGTTGAGTACTAGTAAAGCACCATAGAAACAAGTTTCTACTGCACTGATATTAATCATAAGAACTGTTTATGACGTGTGATCAAGAAAATGGAAAAAGTATTTCTTTATGTTACTTTGCTTATGTTGAACTCTCCGTTATTTGAATGAATTTTTCAGTGAAGAACAGATTCCTCTTAAATTGGTTCGGCACATATTTTTCTATTAATTTGTTGAGAAGCGGAACACACATGCACATCAAATGCCCACTGTCACTTTGCTGCTTCCAGCACAGGCACAGTGTGTGAAGCTGTCCTCTGGACCTTGCAGGAAAACCACAGGTGTTGCAGTTCATCAGCCCCTTTTCACCACGGTCACTGTAGCAACTTTGCCACCCTGCAGCAGAGTGGAACACCAAAGGTTCACCTTTGGCTTTCTAACAATGGCATTTTTAGCATACCTGCTTCGAAGGTCTGTGTGATCCAGCTGTATTTTGAATAGATTAAAGATTTTTTTATTACTCTGAATCTTCAATTTAAAATCTTTTTAAACTATTAATTAATGATAACCCTCAATGGCTCCACCTATCTGGAGAGGAGAACCAGCTTAGTACAACAATGCTAATATAGAGGAAAAAACAATCATACTTTCAAGGTAGTGGGTGTGACTTTTTTTTAATTAGTTCTTTTATTAGAGTTTCTACATCAACTCCTTGAATTAGGCAAGCTTCTCTGTTCTAAATCATCTAAAGAATTTTTTTCTAAATCAATTTTCTAATGCCATCTGAATTAAGATGGCTGTTTAATTAAAACTTGCTTGCAACTGAAGGTGAAATGTAGATAAATTGAGATACCTCCTGGTTACATATTGTTTTTTAATTTGTAAGATAAAAATGAAGCATTTTTTCAGCTTTCAATTCAATAATAAGATCAGCCTTAAGCATTGGTAGGGAGAATATCCAGGAGCTAGACTGAGAACAAATACGTCTGTGTGCTAGCAGGGGGATCTAAATTAGCAGTCATCAATTAATTTGACATACTTGCAGGCTTCTTAGTCAAAACAGCAAAAGGCTTGGACTTTAAAGTATCTTTAAAAAGCTTCTTTAAAAATTTTTAAAGATACTTCTGTTGGCCTTTGAGTAGCCTGGTATGTGTTCTTGCAGTGGAGTGATTCTTCTGTCCTGGAGAACCTCTCTGCAGTTAGAATTACAGGACAACTTCTAAATTCCTTCTTCCTCAAGAAAAAAAAACATGTCTTCTTTCTTTACTTTATAGTCTAAGCTCAAAATGTTTCTTCAAATGGTTCTCAATGGCTCCCTGTGCATATTTTTGGCCCAATAACTAGCATGAAAATCAGCTTCACATTTCTCACTTTTCAAGAGTCCAGAGAATTTTGACGTAGAAAAATATTTTATTCTGCATTGCTTAGAGTACTTGAAGGAACTGTTTTCTCCAGGAAAATAAAAAACACTGGCCAAAATGTGCTCTTGTTCCAAAGACCTTTTCTTCCCAAATCCAGATCTTTACCTCCCTCAGAGAAAAATCTCCATGATGGTTATCAAAGCACTGTAAAATCATATTGCTTTTTGATGCAAGTAAGCCTTGCTAAACCAGGGTTATTTGTGCATTTCAGCATTGCAATTCTATGAAAGGATCAGCCTTCTTGCTATGAGTTTGGACCAAAAATAGGCACGAGGAAGTATTTTTGTATATATGCTCTAATTCATTCAAAGGCATTATTGTCTAAGATCTAGTGAGCAAGATCTTATAGGAACGACCTGATTTCACTCCTTGTTCAGTATCATCCTTTTTCTTTTTGGTAGCCTTTCTTCCTGCTCTAATGCATCAGTAGATCCCTGTTTGTGGTGGTATTTCATCCCACCTGACATCCAAAAGTGAAACACATGATCTGCAAACCTCCTCAGAGCAGGGTGGGCTGCAGGGGAAGCACCTGAGCACAAAGAGAAATGATCATCACAGCAATTCCATACCTTGGGCCAAGACACGGGAGTTATTCAAATGACAGGGAACAAATGTTCCTTCACAACCTCAGGACCACTTCAGGAGAGACACCCGGTAAGGGTGACCAAAAAATACACCCACATTAGAACCCACACTGCCTCTCCTTCAGAGCAGAATAAGCTAAAGTGGCTCATTTCAACAGACACCTCGCATTTCAGTAGAGTGCCTCAACAGACACAGAACCCCCGAGGTCACCACTCAGGGATGCAGTAATATGGGTACCAGGACAGCAGCTGTTTCCAGATGTGGGAAGTGAGATGTGTGGGAACTTCTTTCTTGTGCCCATCCCTGCCTGTGCTGTGGGGCCAGACAATGCTGTGCTGGGGCATGTAGCAGTGTTTTACTTCACGGATCTGAGAAGGTTTGTCCATTTGCATCATTCTGCACAAGGTGCCAAGGGGCCATTAATGGGTTTTACAGACCTAAATCCCAAATGTATCCAAAGGAAATGCAGCAAGCTGCAAATTTCAGTGAAAAGATAACACCCTTCTTTTTCAATCATGTCAGTGACTTGAAATTGTTGCGAGAAGCTGAAGTGGGTGAGTGGCAGAGTGAAGCTGCCATGTCCATGGTTAAAGGCTGGCCAGCTCTCCTCTGCCTACAGCGTTCTCCATCACATCACTCCTGATTTTCCACAGGCATCTGACCAGCCGCAGCCCGCTGAGTTTTGCCTCTCACCATATGCTTCTCCCCTGCAAGCACAGCATTTCCCACGGGAGCCGTTTCCAGTGCCTGCTCCTAATTCCCGTTCCTAGTGCCTGTTTCTCTCCTGCTGGAGGCGATGGTCCCGGCTGCTGCAGGCGATGCTCCCGGCGCTGCCGGAGCAGGGCTGGATGTGCCGGCGGCTGCCGGGCACCGCCCCCGCTCTCTGCAGCCCGACCCGCATCCTGCTCTCTCAGTCGCTTCAGCAGATGTGCATGATTAATGGATTATTTACCTTTTACTGCCTGATTATTATTTTTCTGCCTCTAACCTTTTCACTTTTACAAATATATTTTGGCTTTGAAATTCTGGGGATTCCACTTATAACCTTTATGTTTATTGGTGAAGTAGCTATTATTAGACTGTTTTTCCCCTTCTTTCTAATTCTGGAGTTTAATTATATTTTTCCTTCTGCCTTTTAGTACAGGTGCAGTAATTAAATGGCATTAAATCTGTTTCATGATCATTAAGTAGGCTCGTTATTGTCCTTTTTGTATATATTTTCAAGTTGTAAATAACTCACCTTTGCAGTGAATCTGCTTGGTATAACTTTGCCATATCACTGAGATAGTGATATGGTTGTACACAAGAATGTCATGAGTCAGGTACAGTCCCTGTCCCTTCCCAGCCACCGGCACAGAGAGGTCAGAGTGACAAAAGGACCACTGTGTTTGAGAGTGCAGCCTGAGTCCTGCAAGGTGGGATGAGCCAAAGGGAAGAGAGGAGACAAAGAAGGGAGAGATTTCAGTTGGCTCTTTGGACCACCATTCTCAATGCCCTGGTGGCATATGTGGGTGCCTCCAGCCCTGAAGGCAGTCCTAAGTGCTGAGTGGGCACTGAGGAAGTCTTATTTTTCTCTGCCTTTTCTTTCTCTTGCTCTGTTGCAGCTGTTCTCTATTCTCTCTGTAAAAAACAACTCGAATTGTGCTGAACCTAAAATAATTAATGTAACTACGTAAAGCACTGACAACTGTTCAGGTACAAGTTTGTTTTTAAACTCAGGTTTGTAAGCCCAGGGCGCCTGGACAAGACCCCTGAAATTTTCTGTGCGCATGGGTTTTTTCAGAGTTTCTACAGTACTATTGATGAGAGAATGTGGTGGGATCTTTTTTTTTTAAACACTATTTAAGGGGTGAAACACTATATTGATGCAGTGTGCATGATTTCAGAAAGGCTGAATTAATCAGCTGTATGTGTTGACTGTGCAGGAATGGAACTTGCATTATTACAAGACCACACACTTTAAAATATGGTCGTGGCAGACAGCAAATGGAATAGAGATGTCCCAAAGGTGACTAGGGCAAGGAGCAGGAAGGAAGAAGAGGGGCTTCTTGCTTGCATAAATCCACAGTGTTAGAGCTCTTTTCCAGCTAAGGCTGGAAATTTATTTTCCACCATTACATAAGACGAAAAATGTACTCATCTTTTGGGGCATGTATTCAGGTTTTAAAATTTTCTAGTAAGAATCCACATAGAGTGACAAGCATGACCTGAATAAACATCACCTCTGTGTGCTACTTGCCTCCTCGTGCCCTGAAAAATAAAGCTGCCAGCCTTTTTTATTTTGTGGATTTGTTTGGTCACCTTCACTGGCGCCATCAGAACATGTTCCTCCTGAGGCCAGGTTGGGTAAGCTCATCAGAACATGTTCCTCCTGAGGCCAGCTCAAGTGCAAGAGTAGTTGTCTGGGGCATCACTGAGTCAGCTGAATGCTGTAAGTCAATCTTTCTTGTTTTTGTTATACTTTTATTGTTCTGCTGTAGGGTGTGTGGCACTAAAGTTGGTACCCATCTTCGATGCATCTCTCTGTCACTGCACTGTAGGAAGAGCACTGTAGGTACTGTACATGTCTCCTCTTGGGTGCCCAGCCTCCCACCTGCTGCTGGGCCTGGCCCAGATAAAGCCTCCATCAGAAAAGGATGAGTAAAGGACAGCCTTGGAACCAGCAGGTTTTGCTGCACATCTGAGCCAGTGGCACATTTGCCTCTGACTTTCATGCCCACCACAGTGCTGGAGCTGCTTCTTTCCCTCCATAACACCCAACATGTGCTGGGAGCAAAGTTATGCTGGAGAGGATTTGTTATACTGCCAAGGACTGGTTATACTGGTGAGGACTCACACTTGTGCTGGTGCTGCCAGCTTCCTTTGCATTGTGGTTATATCATCTACTGGAAAGTACAGTCAGTGAGAGCACAGCTTTAGAACCACCACTGTCACTTCACAGGTAAGGCATGACAGTGTTCAAGGAGAAATGAGGTCGTTTTCCACCTTGGGTACAGTTTTCTTCCCCTTAAATGTTACAAATAGCAGGGAAAAACTCTTTGTATGTCAGAGCATTCCCAGTGCTCTGACAGCAGGAGGACAGTTGTGTAAAACTACTAAAGCAGGTAATGATGCATAAAATAAGCATATCAAAGCTGCTAGGTTTTTTATGATTTTCATTGCTGAGACTACCTGAACAAGGCATTTTATGAATTTTCTGGGATGGGTCTGACCTGATGCTGCAGGTAGCACGCAACACTTAGGTGTTATACTCCAGTATCTAGATAAGACATGATGAATCCATATGGATGGGACACATCTCCTCCTCCACGTCCCCCAGCTTACCCCCCCACAGATACTTGCTGTTTATTGTATGATGCCAGTCCACAGGCAGCAGGGCTGTCCCTTTGGCTTCCTCAGACCTCTGCAGACCTGGACAGAATGTGACAGGACTGCTTACAAATGTCTTCAGACTCCTTTTGGTATTAAAACTGTAAGCTGATGTATTAGATACTACTTCCTTAGTAGAATCCTTAAAAACAACATTTCACCATAGAGATTTAATTAAACTAGTGGGTGTATGAAAACATTTCAACAGAAAAAGATATTTCTACCAAGTTAAGAGACCATGAATTGTTGTGTTAAAACACAACTTTGCTTTTATTTTATGCAACAGTGTTTAATAAAGTCAGGAATCTCTGTTTAGTTTTGCCTGTTTTTTTATCTTCTAGCATTTTACTAAAGCCTAATATCAAACTGTATGAAGTTGATACAACACGTGAGGGGAAAAGTCTTCAAACCCAGGCAGAGGGAGCACCCCAGTGCCCAGCCTGCACAGCCCCAAAAGCCATGCAGCTCTGCAGCCAGGAAGACATGGAGGAACAAGGTGTGACCAAGAAAGGGAAGGTGGCCAGGGGCTGCCAGAAGCCTGGGGACAGAGCAGCCTGGTGTAGGCGAATCCGCAGACAGCTGGGACAAAGAATTTTGCTGACCTGTATATTCTAGAACACGTGGTTTTATTGCAAGGGTCGTGGGTAAAAGGGCCTTGCCTTCAGCCACCAGCCTCGACTGAAGGGAAGTCCCAAAGAGAGAGGGAGAAAGAACAGGAGGGTGAGAGCTAAGAGAGAAGGGAGCGAGAGAGCAAGGTGGCAGGGGGAGGAGTGCAGGGGGAAGAGAGCAGGGGTAGGAGAGCAGGGATAAGAGAGCAAGAGAGAGCAAGAGTAGGGGGAAGAGGAAGAGCAGGAGAGCTAAGAGTAGCAGGAAGGAGAGGAGGAAGAGGGAAGAGGTAAGAGGTAAGAGATAAGAGGTAAGAGGGGTAAGAGGTAAGAGCTAAGAATTAAGAGAGCAAGGTCCTCGTTACAATACATTATATGTCCTTTTGTGATGAATATTCTAATTTACAGTGACCAACCAATATAAGACAGAAAATCCTATAGAATCTACATACAGCCTATAAGAACTACTACATTACCATACTGTGTTGTATTTTAAACTCTAAAAACTACTCTTTAGAATTTTCTGTTTTGCTACATTGACCTTTGGATCCCTTAGCGAGCAGAAAGGTATTGTTCAATCAAAAGGGATTCTCCTTCAGCTAGCTAGGCTATTGTTTTCAGCTTATATAGTAACTAAGACTCAGTATCCTACAACTCAAAGTAAGCTTTCATTTGTATTTCGATTATAGGTTTCATATTTTCAGAATCTTTTGCTAAGCAATCATATTTATAAGGTTTCCCTGATTCATCTTCCCCAACAGCCTGGCAGGCCCTGAGAGCTGGAGGAGTGTGGCTCAATCCCAAGGCAGTGAGAAGGGGCTGGGTGGAAGGACCTCTGCCATTCTGGAAGTCAGTGAAGTTTGTTCTGCTTCATCAGAAGTCAAAACCTGACTTGACAAGACACAAGGTGGGGAATTTGCTTGCAAATCTCTAAAACTTTCTCCCTACTCAACTCCTGAGCTTTTTCCATTTTAAAATTGTTCTAGCTCATGATTTCACAAAGCCTGGCTTTTACATTCAGACCCCTTTTAGTGCTTTTAAGGGCACTTGCTTTGAAAAAGGGCCCTGTCAGGTCTTCTTTTTGGCTGCCTTCAAATCTTGTAATGGCATGGCTTCAATCAAGAAAATCTTCCCCTTTTCCCTTCCATAGGGAGGCAAGTTATCAGCACAAGTGATTATTTGTATGAAACACTACACACTCTTGTGATTTGCTATCAGGCAGATGGGAAAACCAAAAGCGTTGGGTATTAAGGCATTGATAGTTAACAGCAGCTTAACAAGAGACTCCTCCCTCCTCTGGGATTGAGATTTCTTTGGTTTGTAGTTTTTAGTGTTGACCATCTGTGCTGGTTTTGGATGAGATAGGGTTGATTTTCTTCACAGTGGCTGGTATGGGGCTGTGTTTTGGATTTGTGCTGAACACAGAGTTGATAATATAGAGATGTTTTTGTTATTAGTGAGCAGGGCTTCCACAGGGCTCTGTGGGGCTTGGCTGCTGGTTGGGGCTAAACCATGACACCAGCACAGTTGTATGGCCATTCACATTACAGAATGAGCAGCTGTGAGCAGAAGTACTCCTGACACGCTGACTGGAGTGTCTGGAGGGGATGTACTGAGTGGCTGCTATCGAGAACAAGAGATTTCAGGGAGGTTTTGAAGCAGGAACACTAAAACTTCTGCTTGACAAATCAGCGTGTCACAAAAGGCCACAGAGATGCTTTGAAATGAGATATGACAAGTTAAAACCTAAAGATGGATCAAAAAAGGACAGAAATGAAAACCTTCTTTCGCTTTGCAAATACAAATCCCCAGTGAATGACATATTTTCAAAAAGCAGATACAAATCCATCCTGTACTACTCCCTCCCCATCTTCAACTGCTTGTGATTCAAGCAGAAAAACCCCTACTTCTGTCACACTCTGGGAGCTTTCTGGCAAGACACTGCAGAGTAACCTTGTATGTTAGAGGGACTAAAGGGATTGAAACATCTTTGCATGCTGTCTGTGACTTTCAAACAGATATAAAGAACTTGCATTTTATTTGAATATACTTCTCTAGGTTAGAGAGGCACAAAGTGCATAATCTTGAAGCTGTCACCAGTAACTTGCTAACTTTTAGAAATTCCCTGTTTATTATTCTTTCTGTAATATTTGAAAAAAAAAAAAAACCAACCAAACAAAAAAACAACAAAACAAACAGCAAAAAACCAACCAACCAAAAAACCAACCAACCAAAAAAACAACCAAATAACAACTCCACCCCCAATTAAACTATTTATTCAAGACAAATGTACCTTTTAGCCTTTTACCTTTCTTTAACAGAGATTATTTTGGATGTTTACACAATACATGCCTCTGGCAAAGACATGCCAAGAAGACACTTGGACCCTTGCCAATGTGGTTTCAGGCTTGTCAACACTGGTTTAAACCCAGACAAGTAACCTGACACAGGATGACCATGCATCAAGTTGGGCTTGGGTAACACCATCTCCAAATAACCAAAGCAGCCTAGATTTTTCTAGAATTTAACATGCATTGGGATGGTGAGGCCCCACTCGATGCAAGTATCATGTTGACAAGGTGGTTATGGGACAGTATCTTCAGGAGGTTATTGGCAATTACAGGCATTGGTAATGATGTTCATGACTGCTATTGGATTTTAGGCAATGTAATCAGCCTTGTTAGCTACTGAAAACCTGCCCTGCATTCAGCCATCAGCCTTCTTCTGGCAGCCCTGGCCTCTTTGACCCTGTGCTGTCCTGCAGCTACAGATGTTGCAGTGAACTGGACCTTTGGGACTCATTTCTGCCTAAAGTCAGCTATACTCTATTGATTATTTGTCTTGGAAGGAGTTGCCATCTGGATGATTAGCATGGACCATTTTCTAACCACTGTCTAGAGGCAAAACTAGCTGAAATCCCACTGTGCTGGAGCCACAACTGGGTTTGGGGCTTAACGCTTTCTGCATTACCTTTCCATGGATGGATGGATGAATGCATGCATGGATGGATGGGTGGGTGGGGAAATGCAAACCAGGGCTCTCCAGGGTGTATTTCCTGCTGGCTGAGCTAATAAAGTCATGCTTGTTGCTTTAATTTTTCAGTCCTACCAGCATTATGCTGCACTCAATATTTGCATCCCAAACACCATCTGCAAGAGCATCCTGAGGACCCACCAAGGTTCCCACAGCCTTCACTTCAGCCAAAGGAACAAACTTTACCTGATAGGGCTGTAGGAACCTTGTCAAGTGACCACAGACCTGAAGTTCAAAACAATAGCCTTTCCCTGAAGCTCTGTGTTGGATTTTTGCCCTGCTGGATGCCCAGTTAAGTTGTGCACACAACCTGTCCTCAGCACCCAAGAGATGCCTGCAGCATTGCCAGTGCCTGCACTGCCTGGCAGGGTGGGGCTGGAGAGCAGCTGAATTAGGTCACACTTGCATGCCCTAAACACTCCTTTTCTGCACTTCTTTGCGTTCCTCTCTCACTCCCCTTGGAGATCATACCAGTTTCCTTGGCTTACCACCCTTCCTGTCCTGGGATTTCCTTATCCTACAGTGCCACTGAGGTGGCTCTGGCCCCTCTTGCTGAAACTAGGGAGCAGATGGTCTTTTGGCCCTGAAGCCAGGACCATTAGTCCTAAGTGGTGAGGAGGAAGATGAGGAACACCAACACTTCTGCAGTGTGTAAACACCAGCCTCACTTCCACATGTCAGAGATCTGTCTCCTCTGTCAGTCACCCTGAAGAATCCCCTGTTTATCAAGAGATCATCTTTTCCCTTCACTTAGACATTCATATTCCAGGGTTTATGTATCTATGAATCCATAAATAACATAATTAAAAGATTTTATTTTATTAAAAATCAACATATTTATACATTTTTACATTCCACATACTGCTGTGTATGTTCACCAATATAACCACTAAGTCCAAAAGCCTTGACAGTACAAACTTCCATCTGAACAAATTACTGCAGGGGAGCTTCAATTTTGAAATCAATCATACATTACAGAAGGTTATTAACTTCTCTTCTTTTCCCTTAAAATGTAGCAGCACATTTAATTACCAGTGTTCACAAGGCATAAGCCCCAAAGTGTTGTACAGCAAGAGAAAAATTAATTAGCTAATATAGGCAATAGGAAGAGAGCTCACAATGAAAATGTATTAGTTGCTGCCTGTTATGAACAGCAGGATGTTAATAAAACACTTAGAGCCATGCTGAATAGACTGCAGCAAACCAGGAAGAGTTATAAAATAAAAAATTACTTCTTGATAGACCTGTATAAAACAAAATATTTTTAATTCATTCAGGACAGGAGTCCTGCGAAGAACAGATGTTGTTATAAAGACTCAGCAGTCAGGATAATGCTTGTGTGTTTAAACATGTAATAAAGTTCTCAGAAAACATACACATACTCCGCCCCCACCACCACCTTTCCACAGCTCACATTAGCAGGGCTTCATGTGGCTGAGTAATAAAGTGACATTTTACTAAAGACAGATCTGCTCAGGAGTCCCCCAGACCTCTCAAGATTTGTACCCATGCCAGTTAAGTGCTAGAAGAGTGACATTAATCAGGTAACAAAGGCTGGAAGGTCTCTGGAGATTGGGAGCAAGGGGAACAAAGAGAGAAGCTCTCACTGTAACCTGGACTTCTGTGCACATCACCTCAGTATGGGCTGCCTGAACAAGTCAGATTATAGCTGTCTGTGGTGTGCTCTGTGTAACAAACCCCAAATTGCTTATTTTCCCCTGGCTTTGACAATATTACAAGAATACTGATCTCAATGTGACAAGTTATCCATTTAAACAAAGATGTAGATGTTTTTGTTTAAAAACAAAAGAAACAAAGATGCAACTGAATTCTTTCTCATGAATATACAGCCATGGATCTTATTTTGAGCAGAGTGCCCAATTCTTTTTTTATTAGGATTTTTCCTCTTATTGAGTTAAAGAGGGGAAAAACTACATATGATGACATACACACATCATAGGTAATTTTTACGTGGGGAAAAGTGGAGATATGAAAGTGTAAAGAAAGTTTAACAAGTGCTTTTTGTTTGTTTGTTTGTTTGTGTGATCATCTGTAACAGTGGATGGCTAAAAAAAAAGTCAGAGCTGCAACATTTTAGTTACTAGAGGTTACATGTTAGACAAACGTGTCTCAATATCTGCAGAGACATCAGTGTGAGAGACCAATCTCATTTATGATGTCCTGAATCACAGACACAGTGTCACATTAAAAAAAAAAATTCTGCACTACTGTTTTGGGTTTCACACATACAAAGTTGGAGATGACGCATTGGAAAAAGTGAGAGAGATGAATTTCAAATAATTTAGTAACAGCTAAATTAAGGATAAATATTCTGGCAGAATCTCCACTCTCCAAGGGCAGGTCTTAGACACCACATTCTCTAACTGGAGATAAAAAGATCACATCTAGCTTTAACTCCCAGAAAGCATTTACTTTCCAAACTAGAAGAGCAGTCAGAGAAATATTCCTCTTTCCTGCTTCTCCTCCTTCACAAATGCAGTCAGCAATTAGTACCCAAATCTGATTTCTTCCCTGTTCACTCCCTCCATGCTGCTGCAGCCGTAACATACCATAGTAGCAATGCTGGCCCAGTATCTCAGGTACATAAACCAAGAATCATCAAATTGACAGTGCCAAAACAAAAGAAGCAATGAACTCAGTTCCCCAGAATGAACTCTCTTACCCAAGGGGTGTTCAGTTGTCCCACCTAAGGAAATCTGAATGCAGACCTTTCATAAATTTCATGGTGACAAAGCACAGAATACCACACACAGTCTGATGTGGGCTGACATCTCCTCTGGTTGAGAATTATCCCAGTTGCTCCTGTGCTGGACACACACACAGGAAGAGCATGGTTCACCTGCCACCTCTCTGCTGAGCTCTTGCTCTGCCTCAGCCTCACACTGGCTTTCTTTGCTTTTTCCTTTAGTTACCGTGGAATTTCCGTATTAATTTATCCAAATGACTTCCAGTATAAAGCTTTACAAAGCAACAGGTAACAACATATATTCATATCAATATCAATTCTTCCAGTCCACATTTTGGGGGGACTGGGCTTAAAAGAACTAGATGCCCCCAAATTAAATATTAATCACACTTCTGACTGCAAAAATGCTAGCTTGGATTATTCTGATTTCTGTATTTGTTCTGTATGTACAATTATTTGTTTTGCTGCATTTTACTGCAAAGTACCTATCTGCAAAAAAAAATTGACTATTAATACAGAATTGTTTAATCTTTTAATAGACATCTAGTGACTAAGTCACTAGAATTACTCTAAGTCATGGAGAGGGGTCTTTATTTTAGTACCTCCCTAGTAAATAGATAAAAAGAACATACTTGCGATGCTGGCAGCAAAAGAAAGTATTTCTTAAGAAATGCATGCTAGTGTATATGAAAGGTTTATAAGGTCTTTGTAAAAATCACTTCACCTCTTATCAGCATTTTAAGGACAGGGGACTACAAGTTTTTCTATACCATTACTGCCAGCTGTATATGCAATGTTTAAAACTCATGACTGTAAGATAGAGAATCTGCTTATACCAGTGCCCACAGCAGAATTAGATTGCCAGAGCTGAGCCAGAAATGCCCACACTTGACTTCTTTCGAAGTGCCTCTCACTAAATGTGGCTTACATGTCTTAGTACAAAGCACTACAAAATTCCTTGCTTGGGCTTTCAAAAATAAGTAAAATTCAAGACAACAGTTAATACTTCCCTAATTTCAAAATCAGGAAGGAGAAAGATTCAAAGGTGTTTTGCTTTAAAGTAAAGTATTCCACACCTTGAGTACAGCTCTGGGACCCACAATACAAGAAAGGTGTTGAACTGTTGGAATGAGTTGAGAGTAAGGCCACAGTGATGATCACAGTGCTGGAGCACCTCTCCTATGAAGATTGGCTGAGAGCTGGGGCTGTTCAGCCTTGAGAGAAGGCTCTTGGAAGACCTTATAGCACCTTCCAGAACCTGAAGGGAGACAGCAAGGGAACTGAAGAGGGACTTTGTACAGATGGAAACTTCCAGGCTTTGCCCTGGAAAGATTTACCATAGAGTTCCCTGCCTAGGCTGAAACAGACAACTTCCTGCATGGTGTCTTGCAGAACTACTGCCAATCTACCCCGGATTGCTTCCTTCATTGGTCACTTAACCCTGCCCTCCCGAATTGTTCATCCCTCATACCCCTCTATAGGTTGCCTTGCCCTTTCTGTGGCCCCTGTGCCCTCAGATCATTAGCCACTGACCCCATACTTAAACCCCCTGAGCAGCACATGGTCTGGGTCTTCCGTCCACGATCCCTTCAGCATGCTGAAATAAACCTTGCAGGAAAATATCATACAGGAGGCCCTTCCTGTCTTCCCTCTGCTGAGGCATGTATGTGTGCATGGACTTGAAAATGGCTGCTCCTGGGGCCTGCTCTGAGCGGCTTCTGAAGAAGACGCTTCAACAAGGTAGGAGCATTTTACGATCCTGCCACTGTGCTACAGCAGCCATAGGGCAAAGGGGAATGGCCTTAAGCTGAAGGAGGGCAAGTTTAGATCAGATATCAGGAAGAAATTCTTTACTGTGAGGGGGGTGAGGCACAGACACAGGTTGCTCAGAGAAGCTGTGGACAACCCATCCTTGGAAGTGTTCAAGGCCAGACTGGATGAGGCTTTGAAGAATCTGGCCTAGTGGAAGGTATCCCTACCTATGGCAGGTGGGTTAGATGATCTTTAAGGTCCCTTTCACCCCAAACCATTCCACGCTTCTGTGAGAATTACTGTGGACATCATCTTCCCCTGGATGAGGTCTGGCTGCCCCTCCTTCGAGGCAGCACTGTATGTAGAAGCCAGCCTTTCTGTACAAGGAGGCTGGACAACACTCTGAGGCACATGGTGTGACTTTGGGGTGTCCTGTGTGGGGCCAGGACCTGGACTCGATGATCCAGATGCATCCCTTCCAATTCAGCTTATTCTGTGACTCTAGATACGACCAAGCAGAGACTCCATTTTGCTGAAAGCCTCCACTGGTTTGGAATTCTGAAATGGTGCGGCCATACTAACTCAACTTGATGCTGGTCAGTAAGCCTGGTATTCATTAGAGCTTCACAGAATTAAAAGAAATGCTTGCACTTTGCAATACTTAAATTTTATTTAAAGTTGTGATTTTTTTAACCTCTCTTGGGAGAAGCTGCATCTTTTAAATCAACTGCTTTAAAATGGTTAAATAGCAATGTGAATACATATGAGGGCAGTTAAGTAAGGGGTTTTTGTTATTTGAAAAATTTTAGTTTACAGAATATTTAATAGAATATAAAAAACCCAGTATCTCTGTAGTGCACTTTTGTAGAATTCTTACAATTTTAAGCCTTCTCTCTGTGGTTTTGATTGCACAAAGTCATCCATAAGCACTAAAACCTATTTTTGTGGAGTCCCAACCTGCCTAAGTTATGTTATAGCAAACACTTAGCACATAATCTGTACACTTATGTATCAGCTACACCTTAATCCTCCAAAGAAATGCTAGAATAAGATCAATTTATTCAACTGTATGTACAGCATATTTGTATATTAATAAATAAATTAGTATTAAAGTCAGGGCCTCTTCCCCCATATAAAAGTGACTACAGTCTGACCAGACAATCTTTTTTTTTTTTTTCTTCTTCCAAGCTCAGCTGTGTGATTGAGGTTATTGGTTTCCCCTCAGTACATTACAGTAACTGCAGGAGCAGAAACCTAACAGAGCAGTGCTTACATTTGAATTCCACATAGCAAGTGCATGGGAGGGAGGTACTAAAAAGTGCATCAAAAGCCAACATTTTGTAGGGCAAAAGAACTGAAGTTCATAATGTGATCCTGGAGAAGATAATCCAGCCCAAAAGAAGACATGCTGCAGCAAGCACTAAAATCGATGCACACCTCTGTCTTCATAGTAAGCTGCATGATGCAAATCTTGTCCCATCACTCTTTAAGAATTCCAACTCCAACAGATGCCATCTTCCCCTCCACAAATTTATCAACACCACAGTCAGTGCAAAGTGACAATTCTTAAAATAACTGTTTGCCTTCACTCCCATAACATTCATCCTCACTGTGAAGAAAAGGCTCCTTTTCTCTTAGGTGTTTATTCCTATTCACAGAAGAGCCCATATTTGCACCTCTCCACATCTGGTAGTGAATTTTCTTTTCTATCTACATTCATTAGAAATCAAAAAGATACATAGCAGTATTTCATATTTACTGGAAGTCTTCCCATTAAACCAAAAACCTAGCTGTCCATCTTCATTTATACTTAAAGTAGCTGCACTTTTTTCTTTCCAGCCCACATTCAATGGGGTGTAAGTCATGGGAACTGTGGGAATATTTCAAGTCTGATTGCTGGAGCTGGGAGAGTGATGAGTCACACTGGAATGGAGATGTCTGTTTGCAGCACAATGTGTGTGGGCCATACTCCCATTCGGGTATCTTACAAACACAGGCTCGCAGAAAGGATTTTGGCACACCTGACACACCTTTTTGTCTGAAAGAAGAATCGGGGCTCCTTTTTGTTTAACCTAAAGAGAGGGGAAAAAATCCAAATGTGAATCTAACAAGACAGGAAGGGAAAGGATGGAGCATAATTGCAACTGTACCAAATGGATAAAACAAAAACAATTCTAAGAATCTGCTGTGAACTCTAAGCAACACTGCCCTAGCTAGCAGTAGATGAAAACTTCACAGCTGAATTTACCATTAACAAAATCTACTAATAAGCTTCAATTAATAATAAGTTCTGGCAAATTTTGACCGGTGACACTGTAAAAAAAATTGAATTGGAAATTTTGACACTTTCTCCTAATGAAAAAAATGCTAACTCACACTTGTTAAATTTTCTGCAAGAACTCTGTTAATCTGCACATCCCAGATTCACTTCATACTTAGCCTAGACGCTCAAAAAGGTTATTCCAATTTCAAGGCCATCACTTTCCCTTTTGCTTTACAGAAAAAACATAAAACTAATTTTGAATCTAGTAGTCATGGCAAAAAATAAAAAAGCCTAATAAATCTCAAAACCATAAAGATAGCTTCTGTACTAATTCTTCAACCTTCTTTTGATTAGTGTGTATCAAAGGACTCAACTGTAAAGCTTCAAAGTGCTTTTATTTAAAAACACCCCAGTAACCTACCTTCTCGTGCTTGTAGATTAGGTTTTCTGCTTGCGCTAACCCAAGTGCCACCTGAGTCATTCTTTTTGTGTGAATGCTTTGCCTCACTGCTCCAGCCAGGAATGGGGAGAGGAGCTGCACTGACCAGCTGTCAGGCACCACCTGCAAAACTAGACCTGCATCAAACTCCGCAGCGTGGTTGTTCAGGAGATCCACAGCAGCCACGACGAGCGCACAATCCGATGTGCCTGGAGTTAAATACACGGACAGCAGCATGTGGAAAAGCCTCTGCCTGTACTGCACGTCTCTGTTCTCAGAGTTCCACATACAGTACTCCTCAGCAGCATGGAAGTCCTTCAACTCATGGACAAGGATATGCAACGCCTTCTCATGTTCTTCTAGTTTCCCATATAAAATTGCACTTTCCATATGAAGGTCTGTGCCCTGGATTTTGTCTGTTAAATGAGAAACAAGCCAATATTTGTTCAGTGGAGGAGACAACTGCTCCCTCTCCCAGTCAGTGCAACTAGAGAAGGCAGATGCTTGTAAGTACAGGAATGCTCAGATGTATGGGAACACATCTCTAACAAAAGAGCACCACAAAATATGGGACAAAAAAATTACTAAATAATAGGTGATAAACCACTGTCACTGACACCTTCTAAATTCTAGCAGACACTGCTACCATGTGCAATAAACTGTAAGACGAAGCTGCAATATTTTTTACCTCTGCTTCTCCCAATATTATAGGAGGTCACAGAATAAACTCCATAAAAGACAGTAAAAATCAAACAGTACTTCCCTTTAAGAAAATGACACTACAAACCCTTAATCCAGTTTAAAGTTTAAGTGTCAGCAAAAGGCAGGTAAAATGGCAAGTTCATCTGGCATTTCAAAATAAAGTAGAAAATAATCTAATTACTATAAAGGTGATAAAGGTATGGTACAAGCCTATGTAAAATGCATGGAAATATAACGTTTTTCTCACCAAAATGTTTTGGTTTTTAGGAAGGAACACACTATCTTGCACTGATCTCACATTCATGTAACGTAAGAATTGTCGTGTAAGAAATCCTTTGTTTTGGAGCACATGGATTTCAAGATAATAATCCATTTTGTAACTCTTGACCTGAAATTTTTGTTTAAAAACTGACCAAAAGATGAAAAAGAACAAGACTTTCATTGACTGTGCTCTACTTGTACATTATCCATCATATAACATTTTGCTCCCTGAAAAGGCAAGGAAGCATTAAACTTTGGCCAATTACTTTAGTTGCTACTCAGCAATTTTTATTTCCACATACACTGGAAATTTTTTCCATTGAATTTCAAAAACTCATTTCACATCTTTCAGTTCAATAACAAGTTACTTCCCTTTCATCCACTATTTCATCATTCTTCAGCCATAATCTAGAGAATACTAGAGAAGATTCAAACACTTGGCTTGTTTAATTGCACTGTATGTTTGCATTCCAGTAAATGAAACATTAAAAATTAACCATTATAAGCAATGACCAAGGAAAATATTTAGCTCAACTGTTGCTTGTCTTATAGCAACAGTAACATGTATGTTACTGTTTTTCCCTTTAAAAGATGCTCATATTTTTATTTAACATGAACCCCAGAGTGAGTTTCAGGGTTATGGGTAACAAACAAGTCCTTGGCAAATAGATTCCTCAAAGTTTAATTTCTGTTAATTAGAAGCAGGCTGCTCAAAAAATTAAGTTGTAGGTCTTTCTTTTGCAAAAGGTTGTCATGTCATGTCATGCAAAAGTTCCATGCTCATCATTAAAAAGAAGGTGACTATTAAGAAAATTGTATGCAGATATTTGTTCTGACCAATTGGTATTTTGTCTCTGGTGCAGGGGCAAATATACCATTGGAGCTATGGAGACCAAGGACAACACCAACACATATGCTTTCTAAATTAACCTCTGTCTGTTAGAAATACAGCCTATCGAACAAATACACACAGAAACCTTAGATCTCTTATTCTTCTATCTTGAAAGGACTATTATTTTGTGTCCAGCTTGAAATCTCATACAGCATTTGTAACAGACAACATGCAACCTACCTAAAATAAAGCGAATTCTATAAAGATCAGATTTCTGAAGCAGACTGCGCAGTTTCAACAGCAGTTCAGTTGTTTCTGTACAATTATCTGTGGTCACGGATTTTAGCTGAAGTATTGCCTCCAAGTACAAGACAGCAAGATGAGTATGGTACTTTTCTTTCTACAGATGAACAGAACAACGTTAGCTCAGTTTGCAATGACAATCTCTTGTCCCCATCAATAACAGTGATTAATATTTACTTAATTACATAGAAAGGTGTTTTAACTTAATCTGAATTAATCACAAAGTTTTTTGTCCATACAGATAGATAATTATTTTAGGGCAGCCTCACAAATTGCATTGTAAATATGGGATTCCTCATACTCAGGTATGCTCTTTGACCTTTTCTATTTCTGACAAAGCCACCAGAGGCAGAAAAGCACTCTGAAGGCACAGTGCTTTTTTTTGTTATCCACTATCCAATATTCATCAAAAGAGGCTGGTGATTTGACTGTTTTAAACATTCTCACCAAATCATTCACAATAATCTAGTAATCTTTAAAGACCAAATTGATTTATAACCCAGCCTTTAGTAGCAAGTAGATTTTATTATCAAATATTTCATAAATATTCTACAAGGCACTGTGTTTAACTCAAAAAGCTTGTTTGGAAATATCCATGATATTAGAGACAAGTACATTCATCAGTACATTCATCAGTCACACCTGCAACACCAATAAGGGGAAACCCTGATCTGATGTGTATTTGAAGAACATGAATTGTGCAACGATCATCAGTTCTACAGAGTTCTTTCACTGTTCTTTTCCTTGATTTCTGGGTTAAAGAACTTCCCCTGTGCTTAAAATGTCTCATCCAAATACATTATTTTGCTTCTTTTGTATTGAGTTAAAACCCTCAAAGGTATAACTGTCACTTACGACTTGTGAATGCATGTTTGGGGCATTCAACATCAAGAGTGGCTTGGATTTCTAGTGAGGATAATTAATTGTTATTCTTAATTGTTCAAATCTCTCCAGAAAGACAGAATAAAACATTCTTACTTGTAAAACGCTGAATTAGCAATGTTAATATATTGCTGCCGCAGTGCAATAGGATCAGCAGTTGCTCAACATGTTGTTGATAATTTTCTATGATTTTACCAGAAGAAGGTTTGAGCCTTATCAGTAAAACAGAAAAGTATGGAATAACCAGATGTAAAAAAACCCCACAAAACTCTTGAGAGGACATAAGCAACTGTCTTACTATCACAAACATTGAAAAATTAAAAATAACGAAGGTATTCACTCCTCACCGTTGACTTTAAAAATACTCCTGCCCTACTCTGAATACATTTGAAAGACTTCATATTATGTCTATTTCTTTCAGACATTGCCTATTTTTAGGCTTGTTGATCATAATCTGCATTCTGAATCCTATGCCTACTTTCAGCATTCTCACAGAACCTACCTGTATTTTTCTTTCCAGTACTAGATGTTCTAGATATTTGACACGTGCTTTAGGATATTTGTTAAGGCAACTGATGATATCATCTGGATTAATGCTGTTTTTCTCCTGTTCTTCCAAAGGCCTTTTAGTGAAAATCTGTACACCAATCTAGAAGAGTTAATTGCATTTAGGAACCCAGTGACAATAATTTTATTAAATAAATAATGAAAATGAAAAAGGAATAGCACTACTGTTAGTACATTATTTAGGAAGATAAACACAAAACCCTGAAAAACACTGCAGGATTACACTATCCTGTGCTTATTGTGATCTCACTCACTCCTATCTTCTCTAACCTCAATTTGTAGTCTATACATTACCCAGCCTATAAACCTTGGCTTCGGCACAACTTCCCCAAAAAGTATTAAATGGATTTGCACAGCAGAACAAGAGACTTCAGCCTTTGCAACAGGAAAGTTCTACTTAAAGGCCAGAATGTTGTAAGCCTTTTCCCATGTGATGATATAGACAGAGCAAGAGACTTCTGTAATTACCAAACCAAAAGCTGAGAAATCTGCCACTGCACAAAACAGCTATGCTGAAATTAATATAAATCAGGCAGTGACAAGTTACAACAGCACAGACTGTCTGATAGAGCATCACACTTCTATTTTTTTTTTTTTTTTTTTTTTTTTTTTAGATTACATTAATTCTTCTAGCAATGAAATTTTGTCTTGAGTGGAGGTTATTTATTCCATGTCCTGGTGTACACAGATATCTCCCATCCACTTCAAAATAAGAAGCAGCAGCAACATCTAACCTGCCAGGTGATTTATTTATTTATTTTAAGATTCAAAAATTTTCTTACTCAATATGAAGAAAACAGAAGACATACTGTATTTTTCATGCCCTTAACTACATTTTAAGAATAAAAAGAGGGAATTATTACTAGCACTTGCTAATAGAGGGACTTGGATGAATTAAGAAACCTGCAAATTTTCTTCTGCTGATTACTATTTAACTGGCATTAAATATTCTGCAAAAGATCCAATCAGTTATCAAGAAAAATCAACACTAAGGAAAACCCAAACACCACTGCAGGGAAATACTGATGTTCTGTGAAAAGCGTATCAATCACAAACCTCCTCATTTTTTCCTAAAATCCATTCAGAGTACTTCCACACTAGGTCTTGGTCTGAGCAGAACGTAAGGAAGTCTACTATGTACTCATAGAGATCTGAACGTGTAGAATCTTGAATGTCTCCATCAACTATTTTCACCCATAACTGCAACAAAAAAACACAGAATAAAGTGCTTAAAACATGTACCAGCTCTTCCGGCTCAAAATTTATGTGAGCTACTAAAATCCTTAGACCTAGACTTGTGGAGTTAGAAAGAGTTGACAAGAACACCAATTGCAAGGAACATTGCTGGTCACTCACTTTTGCCATTACACCCTTCTCTTGCACCTGCCATATTCACCCAATTCAGGCCCCATATCATGTGGGCTCTCCTTCTGAGAGTGACAAATGGAGGTACACTAATCACAAGGAAAGCTTTTATCAAAACCCCTTTTCTCCAATGCATGGTACACTTTTCATGTGTTCTGTGTGTGTAAGATTAAAAGCCAATTATACAAGCAATTTAGAAGAAAATCTGGTTTTCTGCTTTTCTTTCATTTTGACTGAAACTACAAGTACCATGTGATATTGTTTTTATACACATTATAATTGGAATTAAAATGTGCTACATCTAGCAGACCAGTTTTAACAATAAACTAATAAACTTTGGTTTTTGCAGCATCAAAACTCTTCCAAGATTTCTTGCACGTGACAAATGTGTTTTGTTGCCCTTACCTGTTTTCTTCTCAGGCCATTATTACTATTTATATAACTAACCTGAATGTGTCTGATTGGGTTACTGTGAATAATGTGTTCAAAAAGCCACACAATAAGGCAAACTTAAGATGCTGGATATGGTTTCAGATACATCAAGAACATTCTAATTTCTCCAGATGAAGTTTTGCAGACAGGAAGAACAGAATTCTTTACTCTGAAGTGTACAGGCCACTACTAGTATTAGTGACATCAGATGGAAGATCCCCTAAGGATTACTAACCCATCTGAAACCCACAGATCTTGCAGAATGTGTTCACTGTTCATCACCAGGTAAGGAAATAAATCCTCAGTTGCTGTCAGTGTCCGCCATGAGATTACAATGCTTTTTTGCTGTGTGAATATAGATCAATCAGCACACGGCACGCTCCTTCAGTCCCACAAATATCTTTTAAAGCGATTCCTTGATTATTCTACCCCTTCTGTCAATCTTTTAAGAGTATAAACACATGTTCTGATATGTACAGTTTTGCTTTGAAAATATCAAACAAGCATATAAATAGCAGTCAACTTCAATAATCGTTTCAGGCTTTTCACATCTAGCATATTAACTTATTCAAGGAAGTCTTAGCATAAGTTTCTCATATACACACATATACATATACACACACCTCACAACATTTCAAACAGCTAATTTAAGACTTCAGATTTTTATCTCAGAGATAAAACAGTATTTTTGAATGATTTACAGATGACATTAAAAGCTTTATTCTAACCTGAATTGCTGCAGCATCTTGACCATTGTAGTGATACAGGAGACCAAGTGCAAAATACCTGTAAAGAAAGAGAAAATACTATCAAAATTGCTAGAACTTTCCCACTAATTTCACTATGGACAGATTAGCACAGAGTACAACAAATAATGGCTTACAATGACATGCACATGGCCATGTCTACACTTGAACAAGCCTCTGTAGGCTATTTTTATGAATGAAAGAAGAGAAGTTCTGCCCTAAAAGTGTGTCTTCGTCACTCCTGTCCCCAGGACAGTTTGTAGTTACTAGATCTAACTACACAAAGTATGTGACCAATTAGAGATGTTTCCCATGCCGTTCTGTCAATTTCATGTACAGACACAACACACACCTCCAAGTAATTATTCCTCCAATTGTTCATCAGCTGTCATTAAATCATATTTTATTATGTGTTTATTTAAAACTCTGTTTTACTATCAGAAATTTTTCTCTTTACTGTGGCACGGACTGAGGTCAGGCAAAGAAGACCTTTGTACAGTGCAACTACAGAGAGGGTTTTGTGCACTCTAAGAAAAATACAGCCGATTTCTGTAATGGCTGTCCTCAGTGAACAATGCTCTAACATTCATTCAATTCACACTTGCAAAAGTATGCCATGGAAACCACACTTACCAAAAGGTTTTAACAAAGCAGCTAAAATAAATGAAATCACTCCAAATATAATCACAATTAAAGATTCTTCCTCACCACTACAGTTGTTACTACTGCACCAGAGTTTAAAGCTAAAGAAATGAAAACCAAAATAGACATACTCATGCCTTAAGTTTTAGCTTTCATGTTTTTCAGATTCTGTGCTGCCTAGGGGTGTAGTTTTGAGCCCCATATTAAGTGTTAGTAAGCTCTCTTCACAGAGTAGGTAGACAAATCCTTTTCCTGCTGAAGACCAAAGACAAGGAGTACAACTTTCAGGCCCAAAAGCATAAACAACAATGGACTGAAGAGAGAAAACAAGAAGGATGAGACCTCACAACCTGAAGATGCAATTGGACAATTAAACCTCAATATGCAAATAGCCCAAAATTTATACAACTGTAAGAGGTCATAACAGGTGATCCATTTTGATCATTCCAAGCCCACCTTGGGTGTAGCCCTGGTCAGGCTCTTGTGCTGCCCAGGGTGTACCCAAAAAGGCCTTTTAATAAATATCCACTTAATTCTCTAGCTCTGTCCAGTCTCTGTTTCAAGTCAGCCTTCCCAAAGCATCAATACTACCTAAGGCTGGAGTTTGTATTTTACACATCTACTATCTAATGTTTCCTGCTTAATGAGAGTCAATTCTCTGTCTGCTGGCATTTCTGGTTTGAAGTCATTTGCAGCCATCTTAAGGAACCTTTTTTGGTCAATCTTTCTGAGGAACACAGAAAGCTTGCCATTCAGAAGAGCTCTTTCCCTGAATAAGCAACTACAATTTTAAAGCCACTAGCTGGTTAATAGCTTTTACCTAAGGTAGTGCACACTTTAAGGCATCTTTTCATTCTGTCTGTGTACAACTACTGCAGCCATTCCACTTTCCCATTATCACAAGGTCAAGCAATTAACTTTTTTCTTCCAGACTTGTACAGATTCTTCATTTTTGTGCTGGATACAGAAACTTTCATGGAGAATTGTGCATTTACCAGGATAAGATGGAATGCATTTCCTTTACCTTAGACTGTCGAGTAGTAGCTTTTCACCAACATTTTTAAAGGCTAACAATGTTAATTCAGACTGAGTTGTCTTTTGGACAAGTGTAAGCACAGGAGCTACAAGTACTTGAACACATTGTTCTGGAAGCCAAGAGCATCTAAGGCAATTTTCCCTCTGGTCTAGAAGGTGCAGTAATAAAAAAAATCCACTTACTTTTTGTGTTTTTCCAGCCAGGCAGCACTATCTGTTAAAAGACAGAAATTCTCTGAAACTAGGAGATCCAGGAGGCTTTCATGATTTGCCTCTGCATAGAGTTTGAGTAAAGCTGTGTCGATATCCTCCTTGTAGCCGTTTGCGACCTCAGTGCTGCGGACTTCATTCAAGTAACTCATGAGGAATCGTTTGCATTTTGTCATCTTCTCCTGGTCCCCTTGGGTCAGCTGGTTCAGGTCCGCGTACTCGTGCAGAGGGGGATGAGACCGGATAAATGAAGAGGAAGTAGGCAACAGGAAGGGGTACAGAGAGATCAGCTCCCGGACATCAAGCTGGCCGCTTCTGCAATTACAGTGTCAAACTAGATGAAGCAAAAAGAAAGAAAAAGTATACATAGGCACAAAAAAATATGTGTGCTCACATATGCTTAGTCAGGATACTAACATGTAGTTTCTGGAATATTTTTTGGATGTATCTTTATTTATCATTCTTCCTCCTCCTCTAGACATTGAAAGCTCTGAGAATTCAGAGACTGACCAGCCTTTTGCTTTTGACCTTCCACAGCTGTTCTATGGCATATACAAAAATCAGCTGAACAGCCCTACAGCAGTCCTAGGACTGCCCTAGTCTTCATCCATACATTTTGCTTCTGATGGCAGAAAAAAAAATGTGAATCCTTTCAGGCAAGCCACAAAAACTGTGGCAATGTAATTCTGGAAAAACCAGCAACTTCCTTTACAAAACTAAAGCTTTCAGAACATTGTGTTTACATGATGAAAACATTCTTCCCAACCCTAAAATGCACCAGATTCCTCATCTGGCTCTTTTCTTACAGAGGCTCTATAAGCAAACCAAATTGATGCATAAAGACTGATTATGCATCAATTTAACCAGTAAGTCTGTTGTACAGGCAGAGAGGCCTTGGGTATGCATCTATGGAGGCTCCTCTGGAGTGGCTTTTCCACTTCTGGTGTGAAGGACACCCTATACTTTTATTCAACAGCAAGTTGTAACATACATATGCCCCACAAAACATTTTTCTTTCAACCTATATTGAAATTCTTCAAGCTTTTAAAGAACACATGCTGTGATAGTAGAATTTGGTTTTTTCCACACATGGCAAACAATCCCTAATTTTCACAGCTAGAGTGAAACTTCTTTCCAGGCCTTGCTTTGGAAGAACAGCAAGACATCAGGATATTTATAATATTTTATTTCACTGTCAAAGTCTTTACCCAGAATTCACGTTTAAAAATTAACATTCCTGAAGTGAAGAAAATACTGTTGCTGAAAAAAAAAATCAAAATGAATTTGATAGTTCTCTAAAAGAAACCCTTTTTGTTGCAAATAGAACTTTTTAAAAATAAACCTTATCTACCAGGTGATCAGCAAACTCAAAGACGTTCTCTTTACGACTTTGATTGGAATGAATTCCAAAAAGAAACAAATGATAACAAATAAGTAGAAAAGTAGCAGATTTCTACAGGCAAATGAAGTGTGAAAGATCATCATAAACAGGCTCATCCCTTCACAACAGGCATGCCCTGCATTGTTCATTTCTTCCCAGAGACACCATTCCAAAACAATCCAGGAAATACAAACTAATAGGAACCATCAGCCATGACAATCCCCATTTAGAACTTTTCCTTCAAGTTAATACAGTCCTTTACTACAAAAATCTATACCAGAATAAAGAAATCCTGGGAGACAGCAACAACAGCAAATTTAAAAGCAGCATCCTCTCTTCCAGAACCTAGTGACTGCAGAGCACAGGAGAAGCAACACAGACAACAGAGATGAACCACAACAGACAAAAATAGGAAGCCTTCCCACGAGGAAAGGTCTGAACAGCAGGTTTTCCCAATTCATGCAGAGAACTCCTACAGCCTAAAACCCACCTCTACACTAGAAAGACCCACCTCTAACTGAGGGTAAAGCACTCAGGTCTACTTCACAGATTTCTGCAGCTGAAGTTTCTTTTAATCCCTCTTTCGGGATTTGGCTTTGAAATTCTTAGATCTATATTATGATAAGAGGCAGAATAACCAAGAAGTATCAAGTTCTGTCAGTGGCATGACCTGACGTTTCCAAGAACATTTGAGTTTTCAGCATGAACTTACTACAGTAACCTAACTGCAGTTTTAGCTACTGCAACTACTCTGAAATTTCAAGTCCTGAGGACCACCAGATTAAATATATTATATGAGATGCATTGCACTAGAAAATAAGCCCTATTTGAAGAAAGATGATTTTTTTTTTTCCCTCAAATCCAAACAAATCTTCCCTGATTCATTTTAGAACAAAAGCCAATCCATAACTTGAATAATTTCCACAGGCTGCTCAAAATTTTTGCAAAAAAAAGGAGCCTTAATAAATCTGGAGAAATTCAAATATAAACATCAAGTATATTTATAGCTATGCCATCAAGTATTTGGAGATGGCCTAAGCTTGAGGTGGAGACTATGACCATAGAAATGGATGAAGTTAAAAAATGCTATATTTAATATGCCACTTTTAATAATTTTTTCAACTTCTACAGTAGCTTCTGAGTCCTTTCACCTTACTATCTAAGTTTTCCTAGATGAGGTTAGCTACCTTACCTCTGACTTCAGAGATTCTGGCCTCAATGATGATCTGTTTCCAAAAGTAAATTCCACCTTCAACATTGGCTAGCCCAGAGCCTGGGCTGTGAATCACCTGTGGCTCTCTCAGCAGGTCCGACTCAAGCTCAGCTGTACAGTTTTGTTGCCCCCAGAGCAGTGGTAAGCAGCAATCAAGAAGCCTCCTTAAAAGCACCACATTGCCCAGGAGGTCCTTCAGAAAAACACCAAATACTAAACAATGACCCCACCTGCACAAATGGCTAACATTCAGCTCAAGGCTTATGGCTCCTGGGATTTGTGGATGTCTTGTGGATCCTTCCATCACATATGGACAAAACTCTTCCAGAGCAGCTACAAAGAATCTCATCTCTTTTAAAAAACATGTCTGGGCCTTCAGCTTCTTGCATCTCAGGCTCAACAAAATACAGATAGGAACTTATCACACAGTAGAAAACAAACTCTTGAGACATCAGTGTTGTGAGGTAACTTCCCTTTGAGCAATTCTGCATTAATTGTCTTTGGGCTTCATATATATAAGCAAAGCAACAGGCAGAATCTACAAGTTCTCAGGAAACTTAGGTCTAAATTCAAACCCTCGTATCTACAGATATCAGAGACATCAAAGAAGCCTACAGTGTTAACTCTTCTGCCTAAATCCCACTGGCTGTATTGGAAGCTTATATTCTTGAATCACATTTAAGATGCAAATCTCACATCATTCCTACTTTTTTTTTCTACAGGTACAAGTACTGGCAATTTTTTAACCTTTTCAGTATAGGAGGGACTTATACCTAAATTCTATCTGAAGGCTTTCCAAGGTGAGAAATACTGTGTGAAGAGTTAGCATTTTTATTTGTTAAAAAGAGCAAAGTTTAGAAAAGTTCCAGTATCCAGTGGGTCAGAAGGCAAGTAATATCTAACCAGTAAACACTGAAGAGAACTGGTTTCCCTATGACAGCTGCCAAACATCTCAGTAAGGCATGGAAAATTCACCAAATGACCTCATAAAGAGCACTATTTGGTATAACTATAAAGATAGCAACATAAAATAACATAACTATAAATCACAACTACGTAACACAATCACAATTCTGTTATTGCTTATAACAGAATTTGTCAGACCAAAGAAGCCCTACTGTTACTTCTCACTCAGTTTTAAGGGTAATGGATCTAGCTGAAGAAAATCATCCTCCTGCTGTTGAACTACTTGAGTTGCAATAAAGCTACCACATTCTACCTTTTTTTCAACCTTCTTCTGTATTCAGAAGCATCAGCATTAACCACAAGGAACATGACAAATTATTCCTCTTAAAAGTTCCAGTCTTTAAGAACTATAAATTTAAGCATAAGATACAACTGTTTCTTGACAAGGTTATCCAAGAAGAGTAATATTGCAAGAAAATGAAGACCTTTAATCCAGTATCATTCCCCCGCTAAGTTGTGACTGTCAGATATTTTCCAAGTAGTAAGACAGTCTCTCTCCATATTTAGCCAGAAGCAGGCCCATGTATCACACCAAGATCTGAGGTACTGCTGCTACCCTCTTTCACTGCTGAAATTTCTCTTTTCTCAGATAGGTAGCAAGTGTCCCTTTGATACTAAGACTGAAGTGATTTCTAAGACAAGGTAGAAACATCTGCAGAGCAACACACTGAGATGGGAGAAGTGTTTTCATAGACTGCCACTATCTTTCCCATTTTGCCTGTGAGCATCAGTAAGTTCAAAATGAACAACACTGAGACTGTATCACGGCACACCCAGCTGTTAACGCTAACTCAGTGTGCCCACCAGGGCTGAAAATCAAGGAACCTGATTACCATAACAAGTTTTTTCAGAATCCATAACAAGTTTTTTCAGAATTGCCAAAATACTCTGCTTAGCTAATATATGGCTGGACAGAAGAAAAGCACAGAAACTTATTCTGGCTATCTTCCCTTAGCGGATACCAGTAATTCATTCATCAGCAGAACTGTTGTTCTGCTCAGGAATTGCAGCTTTTAGAGGAAGGGAACACCCTGGGATGCTGACTCAGCTGCAAAATTTGTGGCTGGACAGCACATTTTCTCATGAAGCATGTTTGTTTCTATACAGAAGCTCTCACAATCCTATTAATTAAAGCTTATTTGTCAGATAGACTGATAGTTGGATGGAGGATGCATAAGCAATCTTGCCTCCTTCCACAAGGTGGTAGAACCCCTCACAGGATACATTTCCCTCTTTTCAATGCTCTTAAAATATTCATAACTATGGACCTTTTGTACTTCTGCTTCAGATACACGACCCAGGGGTCAGATACACAAGTGTCTGAAATATTATAAGGGTGAAGAAAGACTGCAAGTTGCTCACAAATGACAACAATTACTAGGTGAATAGTAATAGAGGAAGTGGTTGTGGCCAGAACAAATTGTCACTAAATGCTGTTCAGGCCTTTCCTGTCATTCCCTCATCTTCACTCAGTGTACACTGCTCATCCAAGCCCAGTGTCTCCCATCATAATAGTGAGCAGGAGGCAAAATGGCAAAGTCCCTCACCAATAG
This sequence comes from Sylvia atricapilla, assembly GCF_009819655.1. Classification (NCBI taxonomy): domain Eukaryota; kingdom Metazoa; phylum Chordata; class Aves; order Passeriformes; family Sylviidae; genus Sylvia; species Sylvia atricapilla. Next base: position 87,117,829 of record NC_089141.1, read on the forward strand.
CAACATTCCTTAAAGCTTTACCTTCCTCAATACATTTCCATAAATCCAAGGACAACATTTTTCCTGCACTGTAAATACACTTCTGATATACTGAAAATTGTCTAACCTTAATCCTATTCCATAGACTCTAAACTGATTTAAAGTGAATTTCAGCAGATAACAAGGAGAGTTATTTTATGTGGTCAGCATGCATTCCACTAACCACAGACACTACTGAATCACAGAATGAGGCATGGCTACCAGAAATGAAATTATCAAGTAGAATAAAGATAACAAGCAGCATTTTCTGGAATGAAAGTGGAATATCAAGGTCAATTTATAAACAAGTGACTGCTGAAATTGCTAAATTGGCAAGGTTAGTACAGACTTCAAGAACAAATCTGTCTTCTGGAAAAGGTCTAGCAGAACAAGTGTAAAAGCAAATACAGTATCAGCATCCTCCAAAATTAGTGCAATTGTGTCAATAATAATTAAATTGTAACTAATATTTAAATTATACCTTTTTTAAAAAGTATTATATATATTAAAAAAAAAAGAAGAACAAAGCACTGTTTATGCTGTAAATCACAGCACAGAGTCACAGTGGATAAAGCCTTGACCTTCATGGGCATAAAGTAAAAAATCTCCATACATACAACACTCAAATTCTTAATGCTATTATATGCTAGCATCCCCCCAAAAAATGAGTTGCATTAACTCTTAAGCTATACAGTTGTTTCAATGTTACTCTGTTCTTAACCCCAACCAAACCATTCTATTACAGTGAACTCACATCTACAACAAAAAACATTCAAGAAACTAAGTTTTTCAAACCAAGAACACTAACTCCTTATTCAAAGAAGGTAAATTATTAAATTTCTTGTCACACAATTACCTGAAGAGTTCTTTTGCTTCAAGGAACTGAAGCTGTGCAAACTGTATAAAACCTGCTTGCTGCAGGATTCGTTTGTACATTACCTATAAAAAAGAAGGAGGGGGGAAAAAAGGTTTATTATATTTGTATTTATGTACTGCTAGTTACTACTGCAATAGCTACCTGCCAAAAAACACCAAACGAACAATCTTCAGCCACACCTGAGAAGTCACAAGCAAAATAAACCTTGATCCCCTACACTTTAAATTATGTAACTGAATATATTGAATTTGCTGCCCAGACTCAGTTTCTTACACAAATGTGCGTGAACACAACGCTGCTCATGAATACCTACTAAAAGCAAAATCAACAAACAGCAAGTTTAGGTTTTCTTGTTCAAATAATGACTTAGCTGACATCACACTGACTTGCCTCAAGTTTTTTCTTGAGTTATTTTAAAAACCAATGGTTGTCTTTGAAGCTCCTCACAATTCAGTAAGCACAGATAATAAAGAGGGTCCCACCTGACCACACACAGCCACTTACTTCCTGTCTCATCTCTCTGGTGCAAAATTGCTGGCAATTCCCATAGTCTCATCCCCAGTTGATGGCCATATTTTTGACTTTCTGCCAGTTTTGCTACTTTGATTTTTTTTAAATAAAAAGTTCTTCCAAAACAGCTCTACCTATCAAATATGCAGTACATTACACAATGTACCATAAAAATATGGTTAAAAACCAAGTAAACAATAATATGAAAAGCTATTTGTTAGCAAGTCTTACTGTTAAGGTCACACCTAGACAGAAAATGTTTAAATGAAGCTCAGTAGAAAGAAAACACAAAAACCACTTTCAATGATAAGTAGTTATTAAATCTGAATGGTCAACCAACTACCAATTAGAAGATTAAATTAAATCCTTGTGCTCAGAGTATTTCCAACAGCAAAAGAGAAGTACTAAAAGCAAGGAATATAAACTGCTCTGCAGAGCATTCCCATTCATGACAACACTGGCATTTTGGCAAACACACCCAGCTACCTTTTCATATCCTCAGTTTTTCCCTTCAATTTGCCCATGAATACACAGCTTTCTAATGCTTCACACTGTACAAGAAGGCTGTTACTAATATCAGACTTAAAAAACATTTTCAATAAAAATACCCAGAGAAACCACAATACAAGGTAGTATTCCAGGAAGGAATTGCTGAAGTTGAGGCACCAGGCCTCAAGTACAGTGGACTGATACTCTGACTGATGATTTTTCACCTTGATTAAAGGTTATGGATTTACCAACAGAAAAGCTTGGCTTCAGTCCACTTAGTCTGTGCATGCTTTACTAATGGTTTTTCTAGTGGAAAGACTTAATCTCTGTTGTTAGCAAGTCTCTAAAATGCTTTGTAAGGTTGTGGGCCTTTTCTTGCCTCCCCAGTGTATAAAAGAAAAGGGGAAACAGAAATGTTATCAGGCAGTTTTTCAGACAAATATAACAATACAAAATTAAACAAACAATATTTCATTACATCTTTATATTAACTAATGCTTTACATTCAAGTGTAATGATTAAAAATAGAGTTAACTAAAGCTAAAAGAGAATTTAATTAGAGTTACGAAGTAAAACTTCTTCTGGGGATTGACTCACAAAATAGCCAAAATATTTTGGATTTCTGACAGTGTTATTACATCAATACACAGTAATCTATGAATCTGGTCACCTTCCTAAGGACACTGCTGAAGAATTTATTTCTGCAAATATTTGCACCTCATAGCAGCAGAGAAACATTAAAAATCCTGCCTGACTTTCCAAGGAAAGACTTCTCACCCTGCTGACTAGTATCAAAAGTAGATAGTTTGGGGTTTTTCCCACTCCCTCCAAAGCCTGTTTTCAATTTCAATTACAGTAGAGTGATCACTAAAATTTACATATTCAGTCAATTATGATATTGTAATAAAGTTTGAATTAATCTCACTGAAAGCACTCCTTTAATTGCAGAGCTTAGTCTGTAAAGTATCTTTTAACAAAAAAGTGGAAAAGAGCTCATTAATAGTGTAACTATAGGCTGAAGGAACCAGTTTTAAATTTGAACTGATAAAGTGATATTCACTTTCATTTAAATGTTGACAGATCTTCAATTCTCCCTTACAGACATGCAACAAAAAATCGTAGAATATCTACAGGCAGACACTTTCTGAACTTTTTAAAGATGCAATGATGAGATTAGCAGTGCCCAGGTAGATTTTTAGCTGACAATATAAACACTAGATATTAAGATGTCCTAGGGTAAAGATTATGGAAGTAAACTGAGCAGAAAACAGAAAATCCAATATTCCCTTTCTCACAGACTTTTAAGAATGGGCTAGAACTACATGTCAAACATACAGAGTTAAATTCTGTTTATGACAGAAAGAACCCTTCAATTCTTCCAGATCTGTTTGTCAGATCTGGAACAGGCTTCTTTTAAAAAGGTATTAAGCTACACATAGTCAAAATTCAACACATTGTTTTAGTCCTTTATAATTTCTGAAGAACCACCATAGGACTTGCAAATTCTGCACTGTTGACTGAATTCACATAAAAAAACCCAGTAGCTACAAAAACATGACATAAGTTTTGAAAAAATTCACATCTGAAAAAGCAATACAAAAAAGAAAGATGACTGCTGAAGTGATTGCTGTAGTGAAGTCTTAATTCTCTCAACTGCTAAAAAAATCATTTTTTAAAATTGCCAGAATTACCAACTACACTTTCCAAATGAATTTTTCTAGAAGGCCACTTTGTCTTTTGGTCAGATTTGGGTGGAGTTAACATGTTTTTTTGAAACTAAAAAATTAGGAAGGAAAAAAAAAAAAAAAAAAAAAGAAGAGAGAGATACCTATGCAAGATGTGTGTCAATCTAACCAAGGTCTTCACTACCATCAACCATGATTTCTGCAAACGTCAGCTGTCCTGAAAAATTAATAAGTAGTATTCAGTCATTTCATGGTAGCATGGTAGAAAGGCCTTTGTATTCTTCTGTCAAAAATTATATCCAGCCAAGCCATCTCCTTGGAACACTTTTGCTTACTGTTTTTTATCTAGCAGGAATTCCTGATGCTCAAAACCAAAAAAATTTTCATCTGTTATGGCAGAGCTAAATTTGCAGTCTGCAGGGACCACAAGTTAAATAACAGGCTAGAGCTTCTAAGGCATGGCCTGCTACTTTGCAATAACTAAATATTGACTGTACAAAGAATTCTGAGAGTACAGTACTTCATTGTTGCTATTCCACCATCATTCTGCATTACCAGCATATATATATATACACAAATACATATTTGTGCTGTTATACAGAGGGAGGGCATGCACTCATGTATGCATGCAATGACAAAGTATTGAACTGTAGGGAAAAATCCCCTTGTCCTCAAGATCTGCCCTGCAGTGCCCTGAGTTCAAGTGACAAGTAAGTTGGATTCAGCCATTGCAAACTGCAGAACTAAAGCATCATGTGACAAAGGGAACACTACTTTCATGAACCAGACAATAATAATCACTATTACGTATATCCATATTATAGTGGCTGGACACAATATTTTGATGCCAACCCTATGCACTCCATCCTACTGCTTGTACAAAATGGCAAAATAAGGCCTTCGAAGTGTCAGCTGCTCAGGATTTTGTAATGCCTGCAAAACAGATACCAGAAGATACCTATTAGAAAATACCAATTTTCTAACAGATATCTAATTCTCTAATAGATATGTATTATCTGAGGACAGCTCTCAGAAAGGAGTTAGAAATGAGTGACTATATGATCAGTTAAAGTATCTCAAAGAAATGTTGCAAAAACATATGTAAGGCATTCAATTTGGTTGAAGTTCATCAGACTTACATTACACAAGACTAAAGGAAAGGAAGTCTGATGTGCCTGTAACAAACTTGTAATGACACCAGGCATCAGAGTCACCTTAGAAAGCAAACTCAACATCTTATATTTCTAGCTCCAGACAAGCTCTGAAAAACTGGAGTAATGTCTCAACAACTAAGCCAAGCTAAGTCATTTTAATAGGAGTCAGTGGGAAACTCCACCAACTCAAGAATTTGATAATTGGTTAATATCAGTTTGCAAATATCCCCGGAAACAGAACCGGCTATTTTGCCTGCAAGTACTGTGTTTTCTGTTTTTCAGTGGTAGCATTGAGTTAAAGTAACTAAACACACTTAAAAGCATACTAAGTTAGAAAGAACTTAGAATTTCTTCAAGAAACTAGTTTCAGGAAGATTAAACTTGTGCACTTAAGGTATTTGTGAAAAGAAAGTAACGTATTTTAAAGGCTAAAAAATTCTAAATGCAAGAAAACTGAGGAGGAATGAGATTCTACATCATGTATTTTAGATAATGAATTGTTATTCATCCTGTGGCAAAACAAAAAGTCATCTCCCACACTAAACCTATATAAACTGTAAAGAAATAACTGGAAAATTATCATACATAGAAGAAATTGATTAGCTCATGCATCCTGCCCTCACAGTGAGAGTTTTGTTTGCTTCTTTAAATAGATTGGAAGGGAAAAGTAGGAAGTGAAGGTGCAAAGCAAACCATGCTGGAAACTGAACTCTGTGTTTGCCTAAATACATTTCAGCTTCAAGTACTTTCAGGTAGTTGGACCTTCATAAAAGGATAGGAAAGCTTTTCACAACAAGCTTTTTAGTTCCCAGTCTCCCAGCTGCTCATTTAAGAGAGGAGTTAAGGATCAAAATGAAAGCTGATACAAGTTTCATTTAATGATTGCCTTTCAAGGGCCTTGACCAAAACTGAAAAGGAATTAAAAGCTTCTTGAAGAAAAAAAATATCCTGACAGTCAGAATCATTTTGAACCATTGCAATCCTGTAACTTCCAGAATCATGTTCCAAATGTTACACATTTCTAAACAAACCAAAAGTAATACAACTGTTTCAACGGCAACAAAAGGCTCCAAAATATATTAAAAAAAGGGAAACCACAGATTTTCTTCAGGTTACAGATCAAATTTTGCTTTTACAATAGGAAAGAAACTAAGTCAAATGTTCATTCACCTACTCCAGGAGTAGAGATGTCATGCTGATTTTAGAAGTCTCTTAACAGGAGCAATATGTAGCATACGTATGGCAATATAAATCAGAGGTAGAAAGGAATGAGTACAAATCTTTAATCAACACTATAATCAAAGAGTTTGTACTTCACTTCACCACACAAAAACCTTTAAATCTGAGTTACACAGCAGTACAACCAATGCTTGTAAGAGCTTGGAAATAAGATGCTTTTGCTCAAGATTTCCCATCGCTTAACTTTGAAGTTAAGTGCTACCATGGAGTTTAGGATACAGAGAGAATCTTTGATAAAGTAAAATTTCAAAATTCTAATTTGAAATAAAGTATACGTTTTTAAACAGCAATAGCAAATAATAACTGAATCTAGTACCAAAGGAGCATCCATTGGGTTGTTTTCCACTAGCTTTCTGATTTTGCTTTATTTTCAATTCTCTCAAGTTACACACTTGAAAAAATTCAACAAAAGAAGAACAACAGCATTCAACCCTGCCAATGTCCCAGCTTCTGCATGAACAAAACAATTTAGAAGAATACTTGTTTCCTCAGGCTGAAATCATAAAAGGTATTACAACTTCTCTACAATGTAAATTCCTCCCCCACCTTCTCCAATCACTTGACCAATTGAATACATGAGCCCACTGTGAAATTTAGGTTTTCATGAAAATTAAAGGAAGGACAGACCTGAAATTTCTCTTTTGGAATATTTCTTCGAGCTCCTTTTGCTAGAACAAGGGCTTCTTCCACTCTGTGGCTAGCTAGAAGATCCTGAATCTGTTTTTCCAAAGGTAGTGGCACCAAGATATACACACCCTTGTTAGTAGCAACAATCACCTTTCCTGCACAAAACAAACAGATATATTCAATTTACAGCCTCTACAGAAATAACTTTAAAATACACAGTTTATGATACCAGAACAGATACAGTGTGAAATCCCAGAAGAAGTGACCTTTGCTGCTACTATGTTTACTTGATAGTACAGTTTACCTACAAATTCCACCTCAGAAATACAGAGATAATGGTAAATTTATTTAGTTACAGCAGATTTTGTTCCACTCAAAGTAAGAGAAATTGGCTAGAATCACTCATGATGAACTAAGCTGCTAAGGCCACTGAAATTATTGCCCAGATTCCAGAGAGTAGGAACGTTCAACTAACAGGTATTTCTTCAGGGTTATATTTGAAAATTTTAAGCCATACATCAAATCTAGCAAGAAATACACAGTTCACAGTGCTAGAGCTTTACTGGGGGAAGAAAAAAAGTAGCATAGTATATTCCACTCTTAAGGGTTCTCAATTGAAGAACCAATCAATAGAAATGTTTGCATTTTTTTGTTTAACAATTCTATGTGAAAGATCCAATTTTAAACCTCTTACACAGATATTTTAAAAGCTATTATTCTTTTGTATTCCTTTCTAATATATAAGACTTTTGTCAGGATAGTCTATGGACAAATACCTGTAGGTCACAATTACTGAGCTGTAGCATTGAATTAACATTGCTCCTTTGAAAGAAATAATCAAGTTACAAGAAAAAGCTCCAACTCCATAGACTCCTACCCAACAATTAACTTGACAATTACAGCACATTTAATGAGCATACATTTTGTTAGAACTGTGGAATTTTGAATTACTGAAATCTGCAAGGAATCTAACCAGGAAAACCCTTGCAATAAAAGTTTCAGCAGTTAACATACTTGTTAGATACTTTGTTTAAAAAACAAACCCCAAGCGGCTGCAGGGGTTGCTCCAGAATTACAAAGTGCAACAAAGTGTCCTTTTTAATACCTTCGAAGTCCTGTAGAATGTGACCTTCTTTAAAAGGCAGGGTTTGCTTTTGCTGCTGGTCCAGCATGCTGTGCACCGTAATGAACTCGTCATCGAGAGCAACCACATAAGGAAAGCACAAAGCTGCCCCAATCACATTCTCTGACCAGTGCACTGGGGCACGCTGTGAAATCCCATCTACAGTAGCAAACATGCCTACAAAAGGGGAAAAACAAAGCCTGAGGTTCATGCCAGTAGAAGACTGTTGCTTTCCCAATACAAAGCATGGGTACCACGGTACAGCAATGGAAAGTCTCAGAGCAGGTGCAGCATCAGGCAGCATGATGACAACACAGCACACCTCCCAGGACCTGACAGATACGTTGGTTAATTCAGTTCATTTTTTTTTCCATTCTCCTTTAGCACAGGAACAGACAATGCCAAAAACTGAGATGAGTACTGAAACAAACTCACAAGAATTAATCAAGTTTAGTAAGTGTAAGAGCTGTCTTAAAGGAATTATGCCATGTAGTTTGGATTCATTTCAGAAAAGTAACACTTATTGACACCCAAATTTCAAACAATCTTGCCTTAGTAGGAGCCGCACCACCTGACCCATCTGGCAATGCAAATGTGTTTGTTCTTGTAGTGTCTAATGTCTAAAGAGCATTTTAGCGGCCACAATTGCTTACTTGCACTTTTTCACTTTTGCTACAGCCAACATTTTCAGAGAACAAGAGCCCAGCTCCTTGGAGTGAATCACTCCCTGTAAAGTATCTGCCTTTTCAATCATTTGAAAAAATGCAGAGGCTGTGTACAAAGCAGCACAGAGTAAAGACTTTCTATTATCCCACTCCTATGCTGTCTTCAGAATAATCATATTAAATCCTCAGTTAATTTGTAGGGTGTTTTTTTGCCATTACTTTTCCTCATGTTTATTCTGTCCTCCGTTCTTCTCCTAACTTAACAGACTTTCCAATTGCTTTAGGACCACATGTCACAAGTTCTGCTCATGCTACTTGATATTTCCCAGTTCTGAGACATGACTTGAAGAGAAATTTCAGTCACAATTTTCAGGCCTATTTTCATAAAGATTTACCAGTCTAAACTTCTGTTCTAAATATTAATTCAGACCCCTTAAACCAAGTATTCTCATGCCATTAAAAAGACATGCCCATGAAAACTGATCTTTGGCAGCAGTGAGCCACTTGACAGCTGGTAGAATAAATCTGAGCCCTAAAGAACAGAAGAGATTAAAAGATTATGTTATTCAATTTACAAAATCTCTTCCAAACAGAGGATAATGAGGCAAGGCAAGCTGGGTACAAGGACCTTCTTGGAAGGAAAAAAAAAAAAAAAAAAAAGGAAAAAGGAAAACAGAGAAAACAAAACAGAAGGTTGTAGACTACAGTTTAGAGACCAAGCTTTTGGATCCCTTACAACATCTTTCAAATGATCAGACTTTTCCCCTGACTAAGGGGTTTTTTTCATTACAATAATCAGCTTTTCAACCAGAGCACCTTACAGAAAATACTTTCTGGGTCATAATATATAATCCCTAATTTACTCTATAGATCTTGATACTAAAATGTTATGTCAGGCAAAATGTACCGTCCAGTTTTAAAGGCCTTCAGTAGTTATTCCATTATATAATCCCACTTCAAAATGTGGGAGAAAATCTGTACTAAATACATACTAACCAGTACTAAACTTAGGGCTTATTATATTTGAAAGACTAATTCTTATGCTTTTCTATTTCTGTGATGTTCTAACAAATAATTATAAACCCCATACTTTTTTAAATGAAAAAGCTCTTTTTTAAGTAATTAAAAAAATCCTTCATGGAAATGAAAAGTTATGCATTCAAGTCAATGTCTCTCTACACCCCTCTGCCTTCAATAGCTAGGGCTTCTATGACAGAATGATGAATTTTCCCTCTTCATCCAGCTCTCACCTAAGGATAACAATAAATATAACTACAACCAGAAACCACAGCCTTTTTATAGTATAGGAATGCATCTTATGAAACTTGAGATAAGGCTGGCAATCAATTCCATATTACATTGCATAGGCTACAAGGATTACAAGAGTTACCTGATACAAAGCTACACTGTGTTCAGCACAAGAGATACAGAAATATTTTGCATCATCTGTAAATTTGTTGAAGGTGTGCCCTTCCCTACCAGCCATGTTGTTAAAATGATGTTGGTATTGACCTCGCATTGGCCTCTGGGGCACAAGACTAGTGACTGGCCACCAGCTGCACTCAGCACTGCTGACTACAAATCTTTCAGCCAAGCTTTCAGTCCACCTCAACTGTTTCTCCAGCTCATTCTTCATCAGTTTGTCTACAAAGGGTGTCGTGGCAGAGAGTGTCAAAGCCTTGCTGAACGACACAGGATTGCAGCTCTTCCCTCATTTGCCAAGCTGGCGTTTAATCACAGAAGACAATCTGGTCAGGCAATTTCCCTTTTTAAAATCCACATGGATTACTTCATATCATATTCTTGCCCTTTCAATATTTGGAAACAGCTTCCAAGATTTTCTCAGATCACCTTCCTGAGGAACAGGGCACGGCCAGCTGTACTTCCCTGGTTCCTTTCTCTCAGTCACCTAAAGCAAGAGTGAAAGCATTTGTTTTCTTCCAGTCCTGAGGAACCTCCTCTGATCATCATGACCTTTTGAAGATAATAATTTGGCCTCACAATGACATTGCCCATCACCCTCAAGCATTCATGAGAACATCCCAGCAGGTCCCATGGATTTGTCTGTCCAGTTTATTTAAATGTTCCATAACTTGATCCTTCTCTGCTGAGAGCAGGTTTTCCTGCTGTTCCTAAGGGCTGATGATTCCCAAAAGAAGATCATACCAGTAGACTGACATAAAGAAGGCATTAAAAGTACCTCAGCCTTTTCCATGCCTTTTGGCATCAGGTCCTCCACCCCATTTAACAGTGGGCTTCATTAAGTCCTCCTGTGCTGCTATGGTTGTAAAAGGTCTTTATGTTGCCCTTCCTAGTGTTCAACAGAGTCAATGCCAGATGGACATTGGCCTTTATCCTGGTTTTGGATAGAGTCAATTTTCTTCTTAGCAGCTGGTGTTTTGGATTCAGTATGAGAATGATGTTGATAACACACTGATGTTCAACTGAGCACACCCTTTCATCAGCTCCTCAGTCACCATCAATGCACTCCAGAAAACTCCTGGCCTGCTTGTCTCCTGCTGTGCTGCCCCTTAAGCAGGTACTAGTAACCAGCAAATGTAGACTTCTTCCTGTTCCCTTACCTACATCTTCATCCTGATGAAGTCTGTTCCACACACTCACCACAATGAGTTTTGTCACCCATGTCAGCTTGTTCTCTAACCCAAATCCATAAACTCTCTTCTCATCTTTCTTCTCATTTGTTCCAAGGCACCCCACCACATTTTCCTACTGCTCCCATGTTAAGGGTAACTCCCCTCTCAGCTGCTAAAACACAGCTGCGCTGATTTCCCAGAAAAAGTGAGAGAGCTTCCACTAACTACCATGATGCTTTGTAAAGACTTTTTTCTCTGCATATGCCTGAAGCAGAATTTCTTCAGCTCTGTTTGCTGCTTATGAAGTCCCTTATCACACCATCTTGCACTGATTTGTTTGCCAACACAGCCTATCACTACCACCACGCTTAATCTAAATCCAACTTACCACATTGCTCAGTCAAGCTGACAAAAGCATTTTTGCCTCGCTTGACCTGGTGGATCCCTTATCTTCCTTAAATAGGGATCCATAGTCGTAAAAGACAAAACCCATCACCCACAAGCTGTATCACCACAGTTGGTGATCTGCACAAGCCAAGTACTCCTCCTCAAGATGTTCTTCCTCACCAGCAGGACTGATGAGAAAACCTCCATCTCCAATATGATGGAGTCTCCCACTATTATTTGCTAATTCCTCCTGGTGATACTGCATTGTACAGGCTTGGATGATTTGTTGGACAGCACTTCCTGCTTTTCATCTGCTACTGGAAGCACTGAGCATATTCTATAGATGTAGATCAGCAAGCAGAGAAGGAGAAATCTTCCAATTATGAGAAGTCACAAGTTTCCAGTGTTGAAACTATAAGGCCATCACAGAACAGCACATGCTCAGCCTGTCCTTCCCCTCTGTACAGCTGGAGGTCGAAGGCTCACGCCTGGGTCCTGGAGAAGATTCCATTTCCTTTTCACCATCTCTGGTGTTACGTACTCTGCTAACCTCCTACTGCATCCCATTTACTTGGCAGCAGAAATCCTCAACCAAGCACACATCTCTCATGGGGCAAGGACAGCATTTTTACTTGGTCCAGTCTCAGCAAGAGGCACTTTGTTGAGCTCAAAGTGTGAGGAGCTGCACCCTCCATTGGGAGCTTAGCCTGAGTCAGCACCTGAGACCTTCTGGAGCAGCTGGTGCTGGGAAGCCTAACCTGTGCCAGTATCAAGAAGTGTCTGCTGTTATTTTAAACACTTAAAGCCTCTGAAAAGCAGGAAATCTGGTTAAAAATATGCAACCAGAGCTTCACAAACTCAAAAACTGAATTTTGGTAAGTAGTTTCAAATATATCAGAAAGAATTGATTTTCAACTGTAAATTAACTAATTACTGAATGAAGAAGCACCAAAAATTAAGCTTCTTTTCCTTTTCAAAGAAGGATCTAAACACTAACTGCAAGTAAAGACAACAATCTACCAAATGGCTGAGGATCTGCTATCAATTATTCTAACAATCAGCTTAAAATCCAGTGTCCACATAAAGAAAAAGGTTACATACACAATAAATTCAGAAATGTTTTACTTTTTCATTTTGAGCACTTGCTTTTTTGCCAATCTAAATTCCAGTCTTAACTCAAAAGAAAATTAATATAAATATCACTTCAAATACTCTAAAGCCAAATGCATTAATCCAGAATATCTCCACCTCTGTAAAAGAGGCTGAACTTAGCATAGATGCTAAGTGCAAAACCAGCATGCCCTGATCAATGAGACATATAAAAGCAAATCAAAATTAGAAGTGAAGATCTACATCAGGCCTTTTCAAGTCCATGCATTCCACAGCAGAGGCCTACCTGAGATATCAAGATACACAACACTTATCTACTATAAATGTGCCCAACCATCTTCATAACTTCAGAGACAAATGTTAAAGACACTTCGAATTCTACCAAGGTGGAACAGCAAGATGGATTATACTTAGTCAAAACATCAGTGGGGAGAGAACAGGAGCTAAAAAAAGATAAATTAAGCAAGGAAAAGCTGTACAGTTGATAGCAAATACTCCAAAAAGTCTCTGAGGCAGTACAAGACTTTACCTGTATCATAAGGAAAAGAGTGGTTTATAGCATGCTTACAGCAGCAGAAGTGCATTTGCTTTAGATCTCCCACCTAACATTCTAACCCCAGGACATTCTACTTACACAAAGATGTTGGACTTTATAAGTTACCTTCTTTTCATGTATCTCTCTTACAGTATACCTGACAAAAGCAAAAGTCAGACTAAATAAAATCCTGATTCCTAACTAAATACAATGATGCTTTTGGAACTATATTCTTTAAAAAAAAAAAAAAAAAAAAAAAAAAAAAAAAAAAAAAAAAGAGAGAGAGAGAAATTACTTGAATGGAGTCTAGTTTAACATGCCTACATTTTTTTAAAAAATTAAAGTAAGAATGGAATCTTCTCAGTAAATCAGCTAATGCACAAATTTTAACTTCTCTAGCACTGGTGAAACAGTTAATGGTGAAAACTACACGTCCATACTTAAAACAACTAAGAACTTTAACAGGAACTGGGCAGCCAGAATGACTTACAAAAGCCCTGTATCTGAAAAAAAAAAAACCACTCCAAGTTCATCTTGGAACATCTTTTACTCACATAAATTCCAATTCTACTGAAAGTATACTACTTTAGAGATAAGCTGGTGAGTTGATGTACATCTTGCATTTTAGTCATGAAGGAAAACTTCAATATAAGCAACTCATTTTCTTTGGAATTTATATTAAAAAGTCAAACCTGAATTAAGAACTTAAATAGCTGTGAACTTTGTGCCATGCTATTCCTAATGTTTCAGGGAAAATACATAAACTGTGTCTCCTGATAGGAGAGTCATATGGCAAACAGCATGAAAGCACTCTGCCTGTGGTCTGTCAGCTCTGGGACACTGCAGCTTTTCCAAAAAAAGCCCAAGATTACCAACCTCACATATTGTCAATTTAGATAGATTACAGTAGTCCTTACAGTCATCTCTTAGACAAGAGCATAATTTCACATGATTAACTTTGGTTTTGAAATACTTAAACTATCATTTTCTGTAACACAGAGCTGAAAAGTACTACTAAAAACGTTAAGCAAATGGGAGCATAAAACTGGGTAGTATCTGATAATCCCTACACTTAGGACAGCATTTACTATTATAGGAGTTAGGATGCAACTTACTTCCACTAAAATTTCTAACTAACACTGTAGTACAACATATCTCCTTGTGAATCTGTTAAAACCTATAAAATGGACTTCATATGAGCTCCTCTGAACAGAAATAGAGAAAAAAATTATTTCATCTACACTAATTAAACAATTTTTTAGCAATGTGGGGCTCCACAAACCCAGTCCCCCTAGTCACTACAGACTGTCTATCAATCTCTGAAATTTCACTAGGTACCCAACAACTTTTTGGCTAAGGCCTGCAAGATACAATGAAATGAAACTTTGATTAAAATGTAACACGTGATTAGAATAAAAATAATCATAAAACCTTGTGCATTAAAAAAAAACCTTAGTGCGTTTTTTATAGTTATAATAGTATTACCGAGTTATAATAGTACTAAGTATCAAAAATTTACCATCCCTTTTTATACCTCAGCATTCCAATATAGACCTGTGAAGGAAAGCAACATTATCAGGCATAACACTTAATTAGTAAAGCTTTGCTTCAGAAATTCAGAGAAATAAAGAGTAGTTAAAAAATTGCAAAAAATTAAAATCCTTAGTCTCACCTAGGCCTCCAGGGCCAGCCAACAGAAACTCTTGTCTGCCTATTCTTTTCACAATTGGCCGTTTCTCATCACTGCAATAAGGAAACAGGTCCTGGGAGACACCAGTATTATAATTCAAAATTATGTACTGTGTAGTAAGGGCAAGGCATAAGTAGTAACCATCTACAGCCACAGCACAGGGTTGCTCTGGAGTAAACACTTCCTTCACTATCTGGACTCTGTCTTCAAACACCATGAACATTTGAATGGTCCGACGCTTGACCGAGATAATGCAAACTTCAACGCAGAAAGGATCCCCACTCACAGGGTTTTCATTCAGAGTGAATGTCACAGCTCCTTTGATCCTAGCACCAGTGGGGACAGGTTCCAAGTTGATCATGTTCACCAGTGTTATCGTGTTGTCACAAAGCACAAGCAGTCTGGTGAGGGCAGAAGCTGCTTTCAACTCGCTCACAGGCTTCTTCAAACCCAGGTATTTGTGTAATTGCTTGGTGGCAGCAAAACTTATTTTTCCAGCTGTTGATACCTTTTCATCCAACAGAAAGTGATAGATAAAGCAGTCATTGGTTCCAATATAGAGGTTCTTCCCACAACACTCAATGCACTCGATGTTGATGTAATTTTTGTCTCCCATTAACATCTCCCGCTCAACAGCAGAAACGAGCTTGAAGGCTTTAACGCTCATTGTGTCTTCTGGGTGATCTAATTAAAGAGAAAAAACACTGCCATTTACCTCTGCACATAGAACCAAATATCAGAGATAGCAATTTAACATTCACTGATACAAAAACTTAACTATTACATTTTTTAATAGTCTAGACTCTATTTCCAACCCGACTACACAAGCCAGAGCAAGCACATTAAAAACCACAGAAATTAATCAAATGGTATGCTTCCACTTCTAATCTATTCTGAGACAGATTCACAACAGCACCCAGCTATTTTGAAGTGATGCTTTCTCCACAAGTAACCAGCATGTTATTGGCTCTCTCAGACACTGGCATTAAAAAAGGAGATGGCCAGTAGTTACTTATAAACCTATCATGCACAGCTTTCTATTACCTGTACAGGAAAATAGACAAGCTTCTGGTCTTAGATTTCCTGAGAGGCCACAAGGCATTTAGTGATCCTAGTTAACATGTCATGTTGCTTTACACTTCACTGTTAATACATAGTCTTTCCACAAAATATCACAGGTATACTCCATTTTAATACATATTTTACATTTCTTAGTCTCCAGCAATCAGAAATACATACTTCCCAAGCCAGCTAAATAATAACTTATACAAGGTATGATCCAACCTATAATAAAAGTTGTTGGTTTGAGTCTGTAGCTTGTTTGTTTTATTTAAACATATGCAGAGTGCATGGCCCATAAAGTATTCATTGGGCTCAAGATGCAATATCACAGAAATTCAGAGTGTTTCTGTTCTCCACTACCACAATAATTCCAAAAGTCTGTCTCTAAGTGCTAACCAGCACTTCTAATATTTATTCTACAAAGTATACCTACCCTCCTCCAATCAAGCATAGTCAAGGGACAGATATAATTTACGAAGCAGATAACAGTGTTTTAAAAACAGTCCATGCAATTTTATTATACTCCAGACTCGTGTTATTTTTATAAGAAACCAGCAGGCAGCTGTGTTCAACACTCCAAAGAAGAGCAGATGAGAAACTGCTGACCTTGTTTTAATCACCTTTTGTCATGACTGGTCTGTAATGGCCACTTAGCCAATGCAAGGGAAGACACAACACTAAATATCTCAAAGATACACAATAACTTCTACTCCACATGTACAGTGGTGATACAAAACATCAAATGAAATCTCTGTGGACCAACAGAGAAACCAAAATCAACAAAATGCTCCTGCAAACAAAACTGAAACTAAATAGAGTCAAAACAAAATTAGTTTCCAATTGTTACAGGTAACAAACCCCTTCATTTTTGCAAGGGAATACTAAAAACCATGGCCAAAAATATTTATAACTGAGTGAGAAAATATAAGATACTCAATGTGCAGGTAGCCAAATAGTTCAGAGTTCATTTTCGGGGGTTTTTTCAGGAGTTAAAAAGATTTTAGTTTGGGCCTTCATGACATTCTCAAGTTTCATCCTCACCTGGAGTGTAAATTAGTGGCATGACCTACAACAACAAAAGCCCCAAATAAACAACAACAACAACAAAAAACCCAAACCCAAAAAACACAACCAAACAAACCCAGTAAGCACTAGAGAAATAGCCAAGGGTAAAATGATAATGCAAGTCTGGCAACATAGCCACCTTATTCTCCAACATGATCAAAACAAACACAGCATTTTAAGTTAGAGAGGGCTGTCCAAAGGTTGACTGCCAAAACAACCCCAACAGCTCTTAAGAGCCTGTGTGTGTAGCCTGAAGTGATAAACTACCATCTGCAGAGGTCAGGCAGCTTTCATACCTGAAGTTGCCAAGGACTTAGTTAATGTTCCTGTAACCCAAAGTAAAAATGTTAATATGTGCCATTGAGAGAAACACAGAATTTTGCTCCTGACCCAGATGTGTTAACAAGCCCAAAAGAATTTCCTAAATCAAAGCTGATGAAAATTAAAGCATGAAAGAAATCTTAACAGATTCATGACTCCTGAACTGAAAGAACAAAAAATCCATAGTACTACATAAGTCTGGTAACAAATAAATGAAAGCATTTGTTCTAGAAAAAAATAAAAAAGGTGTGAGAAAAAGCTTTTAGGAACTCATGACCTGGACGTAACTTCTTTTTTAGCATTTTTTTTCTGGTTCTCATTTACGAAACCTTAGGGGCCAGCGAGCACTGTAAAGAAACAGGTTCTGTAGAACACGCTGTTCCTTTGAAGTGGAAGAGGCCACTCCATAGTTACAGACAGTATTTTTGATGCTGCATTTACATGTTCTGAAGTCCAGAAAACAAGATAGCGGGGATGTTTTGCTGTGAAAGAAAAATAAAACAATAGCTAAGAAAATTATCAGTCCAGAAGACACTGACTTTTAAGCGCAGTAATAACCCCGCACGTACTCATTTCCTGCAAGAAGTGGGAAGCAGCTCTCCCCCGCTCCAGTGAAGCAATAACCCTGCATTACATTGTGCTCTCCCTGCCTTGGAGAGCAACACCCTGCCTCCCTCACCTCCGCACCGCTCCCTCACCTGCGCGCACTCCTACACCCTGCGCGGGCTCTAATTAACCTGTGGATACAATTTTCCCGAGCCGCGGAGCCCCCGGGAGGACAGGGGTACGCCGCCCGTCCCCTCGCACACACCGCGCTCAGCCAGGCCCGCCGCCGGCCGGCCCCGGTGCGCCCGCCTCCGCCCGGCGGGACGCGGAGCCTCTCCCGCTGCCGTCGCCCAGCACCTGCCGGCGCACAGCGGAGCCGGGCGCGCCGCTCCGAGGCCTCGCGGTGCGGTGGCGGCGGCCGGGGCCGCCTCGGGGCGCGCTGGGATCCGCCGGCGGCGGGCGGGGGCAACGCGCCGCTTCCGGTGCGGCGCCGGCCCCGCCCCCAGCGCGCGTCACCGGGCCCGGGCGGCCGCGGGACACCGCGTCCGGTCACGTGCGGGAAACGCCGGCCGCTCCGGCCGGGAGCGACTCCGGGAGCGCTGCGACCGTGCCGCCGGGAGAAGAGACTAACACTTCTATTTCTTATATGTATAAAAGCATTTACTTTATGCTTATATTTATAGTATATACATAAGAGAATCTAAAGCCTTGACATATATATATATACACACATACATATATATATATGCGAGATGCTTTTTTCAGATTCCCAGAAAGTGCCTTCATTCAAATTTGACTTAGTAACAGAATAAGGCTTGCATCTCTTATGAGAGACTTACAATAATGCTATTTGCATACAATATATTATATAAGTCTCATATATTACAGGAGACTTATACTATTATATATGTGAGAGACGACGCTCACTTTTAAAAATTTAAAAGTTTTATTAAACCTTAACAAAAGACAACAAAAGTCTGATTAAGGAGCAAGAGCAGCGCTAGGAGTCTCCGTGACCACCAGCCACGTGCTCATCTACAAAATGGATGCTCTGCTTTTGCTTGGCCCCTCTCAAAGTCTTGTCAGTCAACTCCTTCTCTTCCGTCTATTGGTGGACATCATTGCCTCACAACCTGATTGGAGGACGGCTGTTACCATAGGAACAAGACTGCCCGCCCCCAAATGCCTCGACCACCGAGGGTGTCCCGTGACAAAAATATAACGGGGAGAGAAAGAGGACTATGAGAGGACATATCAAAATAACATTACTATACATCTACAAAACTTCTTCTAACATATACATAACATGTATACATTAATTGTGAGAGCAAATCATCTCATTACTCATCTGTTGGGGAGGATGAATCAGGGAAACCTTATAAATATGATTGCTTAGCAAAAGATTCTGAAAATATGAAACCTATAATCGAAATAGAAATGAAAGCTTACTTTCAGTTGTAGGATACTAAGTTTTAGTTACTATATAACCTGAAAACAATAGTCTAGCTAGCTGAAGGAGAATCCCTTTTGATTGAACAATACCTTTCTGCTGGCTAAGGGATCCAAAGGTCAATGTAGCAAAACAGAAGTTTAAAAAGTAGTTTTTAGAGTTTAAAATATAACACAGTATGGTAATGTAGTGGTTCTTATAGGCTGTATGTAGATTCTATAAGATTTTGTGTCTTGTGTTTGTTGGTCACTGAAAATTAGAATATTCATCACAAAAGTAGATATAATGTATTGTAACAAGGACCTCGCTCTCTTACCTCCTCTTACATCCTCCTCCTCTCCTTCCTGCTGCTCTTTGCTCGCTCTTACCCTTCCTCTTCCCCCTACCCTCGCTCTCTCTTACTCTCTTTCCCCTGCCACCTTGCTCTCTCACTCCCTCCTCACTTAGCCTATATCCTCCTGTTCTTTCTCCCTCTCTCTTTGGGACTTCCCTTCAGTCGAGGCTGGTGGCTGAAGGCAAGGCCCTTTTACCCACGACCCTTGCAATAAAACCACATATTCTAGAAAATACAGGTTAGCAGAATTCCTTGTCCCAGCTGTCCGCAGACTCGTCTACACTCATCTATAACATATATATATATATATCCCCATATATATAGTTATACTATATATATATATTCAGTGAAGGTGTTTTTTTTTTTTTTCCTTTTGTATGTCATTTCATCCTCTACTTCTTTAGGTTTGTTTCCTGCATTTGGGGTTTCAGTACGGCAAATTTTAGGAAGTTTTGGTCCTTTTCACTGTAAATCATTTCTTGCCAATCCATTTGCTTGTAGTCACTCCATTTCCAAATTTTTTTTTTCATTTGATTTGAGAGTTGATCTTATCTTCCTTCCAGAGTGTTTGTAACACTTTCTCTTCTGTTTTCAAAATTTCATTTCCTTTCCTGGAAGAAAAACTCTTCCTTCCAGGAAAGGAAATTAAATCTTCTGATTTCAATGAGGATCAATTCTTCAAGCTTTGGTCCGTATCCAGGCATTTAATGCTATCCGATGCCATTTTATTGTCTGCCATGGCATGTCATACATTTCTTCTCTTGCCTTTTCTGTCTTTTTGTTTGAGATTTCCGCTGATTTGGGGATTTCTGTGAGGTAAATTTAGGCATATTTGTTTTGGTTTTTTTTTTTCACTGCAGTTGATAGCATCCCAATCCATTTGATTGTTTTCCCTTTGGTGAAGATTATTTTTTCCCATTAGCCATGCTATTTCATTCATTTCTTGTCCTTATACATATACATATATATATATATATAAACTCTGAGGTTATATATATACATATAATATATATACACTTATATATATATATATATAGTTGTATTTTTATATATATAAAATATATTATGTATAATATATTTAAATTATACACAAATTATATATATATATAAATTTTAAATATAAATAAAGCCCTCAATTATTATATGTTAAAAATATAAATTACTTGTCAGTAGAATTGCCTTCTTAAAATTTAGGGCTTGACATGCCTCAGTGACCTAGGAGGAGGTTAACGAAACTTGGCAAGAGTGGTGTGCTACTGATAATGGACACAAGGAATGCAGACTTTGTGGGTCACAAATATATTTGGCAGAGTTCCCAATAAAGGGAAGAAACAGGCAAAGCCTGCTCAACTACTCCGCCGAAATCAGCTCTGACTGGGTAAAAAGTAATTTCGGCAGGGAGAGAGCTACAATCACTGGCTCACAGCCACCCACCCAAGAAACCGACTGGGTCAAGAAAAGAGAAAGACTGAGCATGTGGGCTAATTAGCGTGAGAAGTGAGGGAATCATTGAGCAATAGAAGACTAATTAATGAAAGAACGATGTCATTTGTAGCCAATGAACATTAATGCCTTTGTTTGCTAAAATATGTAGATGCTACATTTTGATGGTCATCCTGCTGGCTTTGTGGATTTGCTGTCCATCACGTCTTTCTGCACAGAACTGTAAGTAATTAAAATATCTCCATTTTCTTTGTGCATTGGCCTCTTGCGCAGTGGGTGAAATAAGCTATTTTGGGACAACAGACACAGCTAAAGAACAAAGTAAAGCAGAATGCATCAGAACCGATGTAAAGCATTATTTTTTGAATTGTAAAATCTTAAAAAGAAAAATAATGGGAAATGATACCTGGTATTATTTATTTAAAATTACCTCATTGCATTAACAAAAAATTACAAAAAACTATCTCTACTGTGAAATGCAATAGGATCATGCAACAAATCTATGAAAACAATATAACTCATTAAAATTCCATCCTTTTCAGAACTTTATTGTGAGATCACATGCTTTTGTTAATCAAAGAGGAACTATAATTTTGGGTACAAATGCCTATAAAGTAAATAGTAACATACGAAAATCACAGGGTAAAAATCTTAATCAGTACAATTCATTTGGTTAGGAAGGATGTGTTTCTGTGAGACAGAACTTATAAGGCGCTTTAGGAACAGTGAGATGATCCATGTAATTTATAAGAAAGTAATTTCATTCATTGAAATTAGCACCCAAATACAGGCTGAACATTCACCCTAGAAGCTATATTCATTTACAAGATTACTTGAGTTCAGTTTATTTTGTGGCATAATTGGCTAAACTGAGAAATGAAAGAGAAAACGAAAATCATATTAGTCTATAGCTGTGAGCTTACTGGGCATAGAACTATAAAGTTGGGGCTTTGGGCAGCCCTGGCACCCAGTCCCTGCTCCCCCTTGGATGTCACTTCCCTGAAGAGAGAAAGCACAAGGGAACAAAGTGCCAGAAGACACTTTTAAGGAAGCTATATGATATAATGTTACTACTTACTTATATATAAAATAAAGCATATATGTAGCATTTATATAAATAAAGCATATATGTAGCTCTAATGTGATATGTATCTGCAGCTCCTTCCACGTGGATGTACTTTTATTGTGTTTCATTGTTGCCTGTCCCTTGCAATTTTGTAAAATGTATCAAGTATTTCAAATTACTTTGTAATTTTATGTTGTAACAACATGGTTATTTACACGTGTAACCATTTGTAATTGCCTATTCTGCTTTTAAACCTGTAAGCTGGTGACAACCTCCGACACGCAGGCAGCTACTGTGCTTTGGAATTACAAAGCAACTTTTGTTGGTGCCAATCAAGCAGCGTTACCCAGTAGGTGTCGAAACTATGGGCACGACGGAGATCATGTTTAATTCCGTAGCAAATTTCCGGCATGCAGCAGCAGCACAAAGCGTTCATAATCTTGTATGCTGACAGAATGAAAATAAAATAGATGCTCTCCCGGTTCTGGGCTATCAGCTGCGGGTTGACCCCACCTTATCAGCAACACATAACCCCCTCAAGGTCAGAGAAGCCTTGCAGAGAAACTCAGACAAATTAGAGAGCTGTGCAATAACCAGCTATATGAAGTTCAACAGGGACGAATGCTGGATTCTGCACCTGGGATAGGACAACCCTGGATAAATGGAGAGACTGAGGAAAAAGAGGCTGGAGAGCAGTGCCATGGAAAGGGACCCGGGGGTCAGCAAGTTTAACATGAGCCAGCAGTGCCCTGGAGCCAGGAGGGCCAGGCCTGTCCTGGGGGCATCAGGGACAGGATGGCCAGCCGGGCAAGGGAGGGGATTGTCCTGCTCTGCTCTGAACAGGGGTGGTCTCACCTCCAGTGCTGGGGGCAGTTCTGGGCACCACAATAAAAAAAAAATACATAAAGCTATTGGAAAACATCCAAAGTAGGGCCATGAGGGTGAACGGCCTTGAGGGGAAGCCGTGTGAAGAGTTGCTGGTGTCACTTGGTTTGTTCAGCCTGGAGGAGAAGAGACTGAGGGAAGACCTAAACACAGTCTACGGGTTCCCCATGAGGGGCAGTGCAGGGACAGACCCCGATCTCTTCTCTCTGGTGACCAGTGACAGCACCCAAGCGAATGGCCTGAAACAGTGTCAGGGGAGATTTAAGCTGGATATCAGAAAAAGGTTTTTCACCAGAGGGTGTTCAGACATGGAACATGCTCCCCAGGGAAGCAGTCACAGCACCAAGCCTGACAGAGCTTAGCACGCATCAGGAAAACGCTCTCAGACATGGGATGTAATACTTGGGGCTGTCCGGTGTAGGGTCAGAACCTGGACTTCGATGATCCTTGCGGGCCCCTTCCAACTCAGGAGGTTCTGTGCTTTTCCCCTGACCCGGCTGTCCCGCGGAGCGGTGCCGCCCCGGCAGGCCGCACCCCAGCCTGCCGCTGTCCCGGCCCCGCCATCCCGCCCCGCCATCCCGCCCCGCTGTCCCCGCTGTCCCCGCTGTCCCAGGCCCGCTCCAGCCGTGACGTCACGGCGGCGCGCCGCTGCTCTGGAAACGCGTTTCCCTCCGCGCGCGGGATTGTGGGAGTCGGGGAAGGGGCCGCCGGGGGAAGAAGATGGCGGCGCAGGGGAAAGCCCGGGCGGGCGGTGGAGGTGGCGAGGAGGAGAAGGGGTCTGGGCGCTCGGAGGCGGAGCTGATGCTGCTGCACCCGGAGCTGCTCTCGGAGGAATTCCTGCGGCTCACCCTGGAGCAGGTGCGTCCCGGGAGCCGGGCCGGGCGGAGCGGCGGCCCCTGAGGCGGGGCGAGGAGAGTCACGGCGCTCAGGGAAGAGCAGGCACCAAGTCGGTGCTCTGGACACCGCGAACTTGCAGAGAGGAGGCTCTGACGCGGGAGATGTCTCCGTGTTTGCAAAGGGGCTGTGCTTGAACACCGAGGCTGCTAAAGAGCAGTCTACCCAAATCGAGACAGTGTCTGCATACAGTAAAACTGGCTGTGGAAGGATGAGCTTTACACTGTTGAAGTTGCCACGTCCATACCCTGTATAAACTGCTGTAGGTGACCCTCCCTTGTCAGGCCGGTTGGACTAGATCACCTCCGGAGGTCCCTTCCAACCCTAATAATTCTGTGATTCTATGAGTTAAAGAAATGCAGCCTATGTAATCAGTCAGGCTAATAATTTAATGCTTAAGCATTGATACTTAGATAATAACGGAGTTTGAAAGTGAGTTATAAACAGTTTAGGACCATCAAAGCTTTAGATGATATTTGGAATACTAGTTACTGTCTTGGCTGAAAATTTCAGGCACATGAAACAATAGTAATCAAAGTTTCAGGGTTTTGTATAAGCTCAAAGAATTTTTATATGTTTTTTTCCATGCAGCCTATATGGACAGATTTCAGGCCAGCATCAGAAGTCATGAAGTGTTGCCAGAACGGGTAGTGGCAGAGGCTTGACCTGCTCTTGGTGATCTCAATTTATAGGATGTTAGTGGGGTTTTTTTTTCTCAATCCATAAATTTGGTATGAGGTACCAAGAGATGTTCACAACCCAATAGACAATTAAAAAGGAAACTGTTCTAACTGGTAACTAACAGAATAGTTATGGTTAGTAGGGACCTCTGGAGATGATCTTGTCCAGCTCCCCTGCCAAGGGAGGATCAGCAAGAGCAGAAACACAACCTGGTGGGTTTTGAATGTCTTCAGAGAGGGAGACTCCACGACCTCCCTGGCAGTCTGTTCCAGTGCTCTGCCATCTTTAACATAAGGAAGTTCTTCCTTATACTGGGATGAAACTTAGCTCCATTATTCTATGGGAACTGGGGAAGAAAGCACAGCTCTACATCTGTAAGTTTGACTTGCATTAAACTCTAGTTGTCTGTTTTCTGGAAGTGTGAAAAAGTGCTCTGGTATTGTAGTTGCATTCAGGGAAGTGTGTTTAAGAGTTCATGAAAACATCAGCCATCAACAGTATGTCTATAATAACCCTAACTTTTTCCTTTTTTGGCTGCTAGTTTCCATGGGAAAACTTGCAGTGTTTTTGGGAGAGAGGTGCTGCAGGGTTGACCTGTGTGGGCAAAGGTGAATAACTGCCCAGTGCTGGTCACAGCTGGATCCATATGTCTCTCACACTGTTGAAGAAAGCAGCCCATCACACCCCAGAATCTGAAGCAGAGTTGCTCATGCCACTTGTGCTCAAATGCACTTCAAAGACCAGCAGATACTTGGGGGCAGGAGACTCCAAAGGACACACAAGAGGAGGCACATGAGTAAACATGTGCAGAAATGCACTTGCAGGTGGTGGAAAAAGAAACCACTACGCACTGACCAAAACATCCCGTGTTTCCCATTGCCTCACTGAAGGGAGAGGCTGAGTGTAATCCACACAGAAAATGAAGGAAGTTGACAGTAGGAGGGTAGGAGACCAGGCTGTTGTTGGCACTGAGCAGTTCATGGCCTCTCCAAACTGATCACCCCAGCCACCCGTTTACTTCTGGAACCCTGGCCCAATACAATATTTTACAGTGGATTTTGAAATAAGAAATTATGCCACTCAGATGGTTGAACATTGAATTTGTCATAAAAATAACAACTCTTTTTCTGTTCCCCACAGAAAAATATATTAGTTGAAAATGATGTAAAGATGGACAAAGATGGGCTCACTGATCTCTATATTCAACATGCCATTCCCCTGCCTCAGCGTGACTTGCCAAAGAGTAGATGGGGGAAAATGATGGAAAAGAAAAGACAGCAAAATGACTTGAAAAGTGAGAATAAAAGGTAATTTAGCGTTATTGGGCCAGACTTGGACAATTTAGGACAAAGCATTTAGTTTAATCTTTGCTTGATTAATGAAGCTTGTACAGCTTTTGGATATTGTTACAGTTTACAGAGAATCCCATGTTGGCTTGCCTGTGTCAGAAGTATTAGGTTCTACTACTGCAAAAATAGAAAAAAAGGGAAGATAATTTTTTTTCTTTTGTCGTCTAAATATTGCTAGTGCCATGTAGCTTATAGTGCTTCTTTTCACAGAACTGTGTTTCTCATACATCTCCTTTAGCACTGAAAGGCTGCAGTAGGGTCTTCTTGGAGCCTTCTCTCTTCCAGGATGAGCAGCCTCAACTATCTCAGGCCTTTCCTTATGATCATTTTTGTGACCCTCCTTTGGAGCTGCTCGATGCCTTTCCTCCAGAGGCTCCACATCTGTTGCAGCATTCTGGGTGGGATCACCAGGGGAGAGCAGGGGGTGCAGAATCACTTCCCTTGACCTGCTGGCCACGCTGCTTTGGACATGTTTGGCTTTCTGCAAGCACAGATTGCAGGCTTGTGTCCAGCCTCTCATCCACCACTATCCCCAAGTCCTCAGCAGGGCTGCTCTCAATCCCCCAGTCTGTATTGGTCTAGGGAATTGGTATTGTTCCTTCAACCCCCAGTGTGTGTTGATATGTTATTTGTTGATAAGGTTGTGAGTTATTGGTAGATTTCAAGGTACTTTATAGTGAGGAGAAAGGAAATATTTTTTGTTTCACTATATAATTGCTAATTAATAATCATGGTTGCAGTGTTTAAGGAAAGTACTAAAAGCATATTTAACTATGCTTGTTCCTGGACAAGGGTGGCCTACTCCATCTAGAGTGAGGGATGCAAGCTGCAGCAATTTTGTGTGTCTGTTTCAAAATTAACATTTGCTTTCTGAAAGAAATATTCTGCCTCTTTTTAGAAATCTTCCAGTTTATATTTGCTCAGAATGAAAAATCCTCTTCAAAAGTTTGTTTTACTGAATCTCTTCACTCAACCTTCCCCCTGGCCAAAACTTTGACATGTGTTATGTGTGGGTGGTATTCTGGTATGTTCAGCAGTAAATCCTAAGGAAAGGTGGATGGAAATTCCTGTATTTTTTCAATTACAGCTTGTTGATATCTTGAGTCTCTTTTAGATTTTCTGAGGTTTCTAGCTGTGAACAGCTAAACAAATTCTGTCAAGTGATTTGGAGTTTTTTAGGTGTTTTTTAGTTTTTTTTTTTAATTGTAGCAGAAACTAAAACACCAAGCTGTCTTTTGTCAGGTTTATTTTCCATGTACATAAGAGTTTGTAGTACTTCAGTTTGTTTACGTCTGTGGACTTGAGGATGGAAGCATGAAGTTAGTGTTTGGGTAGGAAACTCTTAGTGTGCTGAAATAGGTGCAAAAGAGCTTTTTATCAAAACTGAAAACTGAAGTTTTTGAACAGGAATATTATATTTCTTAATGGTGGTTTGGGTTTTTTATTTGTTAAATCTGCACTTTCCATACACTTTCTCTTTGTCATTCTTGAGCATTGCATTTTAAAAACTCTGAATTCGTATAGTGTGAGTTATGTTAACTTTGCACTTTAATTTTTTTCAGTCAAGATGTTTTCTGATAATTCTGATTACACATAGACTTAAAGGCACAAACTAATATTATTGAATGTTATAAATGTTACAAAAAATTATTTAAGCTAATGTTAGAAAAAATGTTATTAAATCCACTTAGGGTTCCTGTTCAAAGAAAACTTATTTTAAAAAGGTGTGGGTTTTTTGCTTAATGTTTTTATTCCTGGGCTAGCAATCCTTTGCACTTACCTTAACATTATGATTTTGGATAAGAGTGCAAACAGGGAAATTTAGAAGTAGCAGAATATGAGATGCTGTTCCTGTAGGTAAGGCACTCTTTCTTAAGTGCTTATCTTTTGAAATACTCAACACTTATTATCTCTGTAGTTACTCTAGAATAGCTACAGTAATAGAAGCATAGTGCCTTTGGTTGTACAGCTGTAATTGTCTGCTTAGTTCCTTACACAACTCTTCCTGAGGAGCTCTGGTCCTCACACAGCCCCCTGCACCTTTGTATTTTGGAAGTGACTTATTGCTTTTTATTTAAGTATATGTAAGTTGTATATAAGTATATTTATTTTTACTTGAGTTTGGAGCATCTCAGAGTTTAATATTAATATTTTGGGATATATATTTACTTTAGGTAGGATAAAATTAATTTTTGCTACTCATGTCATGGGTATGGTGTTTTTTGATCACCTAACCTATGTTGCTGAGAATTTTATGGTTTGTATTTCCAGTGTTGCAACAGTGGAAGGTTTAAGGAAACGGCCATTAATTGTATTTGATGGCAATTCAACAAGTACAAGCATAAAGGTGAAGAAGACTGAGAATGGACCTGCTGATCGCCTGAAGCCTCCTCCGGCTGGGAGCACCACCAACACAGTTAGAAGACTATCAGTTCCTTCAAATACCTCCACATACATTTCAGCTTCCAGTTTGTCAGAGGACGCTAAACTGGGAATAAGGAATAATGAGGCTCAGCAGAACAATATTTCAATGACTGACAGCAGTGTGTTGACTGGTCTGAAGGTTTACCCTTTGTCTCCAATAGCAGGAACTACTGTTGTGAAGTTAAAGAGGTCTGTTCCAAAAGAGGAGTCTGATTTGCCGGTATGTTTGCCCAGTATCTTGTTTTGCAGCTTTTTTTTTTTTTTAAATTGAGATCTACAGGAGCCAAAGCTAGAGCCTTGCAAGAGTTTTCAGAACGATTTTGTGTTGGAGTAATGGGAGAGTATTTAGAAACAGACAAAAGTGTAGCTAGTTTGGGAAATATCAGAATGTAAGAAATTTGTACTTGTCAATAGGAAGCTTCTGTGTAGGTAATGGTGCTGAGTGTTGCTGCCCGGATGGGAACAAAGAACAGTGGTTAGTTTTGACAATGGTGTGATCACAGGGCTTGTCAGTAAGGAGCAATGGACCATCTCTTAAAAACATGCCACAATATAGAGATAGGTTTTAACACTTGTGTTGTCTTTCTTCATGATACAAATGAAGGAGTTTTCACATTTCCACTAGAATATGAAAATATCTTGGAATAAATCTGAGCTTTAAAGGAAGAAATAGAAGCATCTGTTCTCAGTTGAACTGCAGAGGGAGCTTTAGATATACAATATGCAGTTACATTGATTAGAATTTTCCCAAGGCATGACACTGAACTTTGTTTTCTCAGTATTGCCTCATGATATGCAATAAAATATTATTATTCATAAAAATATTGATATTAATATTAATTAAAATATTAATGTCTTAAAAAACCGTTTAAAGAAAGAATGCAGGTAATGTTCTACTGCTTGGGTTAGTACATTCCATCAGAATTCTGTTAAACTTGAGTACCAAAACACATGGCGGTTGTAAAAGACAGCCTTAGCAGTTTTTAAAGAGTCATGGGTGAAGCTCTGAATGCAATTTATGCTTGAGAGGTGTGTTTCCTACTACCACTATTACTAACTTCTTTCAGTATTTAGAACTCTTCCAAATATTGGTCAGATCTGAACCTATAGAGCTTTTGAAACTTGTTTGGTATATACCTCAAATCTTCTTTGTATTTAATTTAAATGTTCCACAGACACAATGACAATTTTAAGCACCACTGTATGACTGACACTCAGAAGCAGTGACCTCTGACATTTGACTTTCTATATTAGCCTCAGTTTAGGTTGCTCCAGGTAATACCCATGGGTTCAGACATGCCTTGGTTGATGCTGGATAGGTGTGTGAAGTTAGGCAAGCGTGTTCTGTGGATGTTACTCTACCATGTGAAATTAAAGAATGTGCTATTGAATAGTAACTGATGCTGTCAGCAAGAATCAGTGTGCTTGGCAGATGACTGTAAAGCCTGATCTATTTTTAGTGTAATGACAGTGAAGACAATTGTGTATCCAAGCAAGTGACTGTTCCTTGACTTTACTTACTAGCACAGAACTCTCCCTATAATCTTTTGGGTCTAATTCCCTTAAACCTTTCAGTGGTTGCAGTCCACAGGATTCCTGTAAATAAACTGACACTGAAAGTCTTAAAGAGAAGAGAGATCTGTAGATTGTGGTCCCTGATCCAGTGTGTTGCAGTATGTTCTTGAAAACTGTTTTCACTCTGCTTATCTGACCTATTAGAGCTCTAATTTCTCAGATTTTTAAAAATTATTATTATAGATGGTGAAAGGGAATTATTTCACCATTTCATCTGCCGTGCTTTGCTTTGGCCTTTCTTGATTTTTACAGGCTTCTTTGGGCTGGGGGACTTGACAGATGAGTTCATCTGAGGCTTGGGCAATTGTTTCTCTTCTTTTTATCCAGATCATTACAAAGGAAGACCAAATTTTCTTTTTCTTTTTTAAATAATTTTACTATTTGACAAAAGTAAATTGGTTTCCTAGTTATGTATTTGATTTTTTTTTAAATACAATTCCATTTAACAAATATTTTGAGAAGAGAACCTGAAATAACTTCAAAAGTATGTTTTGAAACTCCAATATATACCTGTTTCTAAGCTGCATAACTGAAAGAAATTTTTGAATATTTGAGAACATTTAATTGTAGGTTGCTGAAAGCCAAAACACAGGTATGATTTGCAGGTAGTTAGATTCATTTGCTCTATTTTTATCTTCACCAGAGAAGTTCTGTGATATTTAGCTTTCTCCACAAGATGGCAATAGAAAGCTGTTGTAGTAGCCTGTAGCTGAATACTGTAACAGTACCAGATTGATGACTGACTCCTGTTTGCACAGTATCTTTGAGAATAATGATATATTTCTTTATATTCCAGAATGACCTAAAGCCTTCGGAAGCAAAGAAGAAAATCCAGCATGTTACATGGCCATGAAGTAGCTAACGGTGCTTGAAACATAAATATTACTTCCATATTTTCAAATAGATAGGTCATATTTAAACAGTTTAAATAAAATTATTTTAAGATTTACAGACTTACAGAGATTCAGATTGCTGTGAAGTTTTAACACATTTAACAGCTCCCTGTTGTAAAGCTGGAGTCTCTATCACCAGTCACCTTAAAAGTATCCACTCTTGTACACCAAGTAGTAAATTACTTCTTTAAAAGGTGGTGATAATACACTCTACTAAACCCTCCACTCTTAGTTTTCAAGATTATTATAGTTCATCTCCTCCATATCACTGTGATTCACACATTGTTTCACTAAGGTTCAGTTTTATTCCACGTCTATTCCAGATTGAAATTTAAAGTCATCCCTAAGCCTTCTTGGCTTTAAAAAAATAACTAATTTACATGAGAAACTTGACCATTCTGCTGATAAGATTGTCTACAGATTTTTTTTTCCTTTTTGTTGCACAGGAGTGTAGAATTTGCAGTGCAAGTTAGGTTGGTAATAAGAGATGAACTATTTTAACAGCATTACTTCAAATTGAAGTTTCTCTTGATATGTGAAACAAGGAATGCACAGATGGAAATACGTGACAAGACTGTTTGATATGAAACTTGGAGAGGAAGTAGTGAATGGATTAGTGCCATGTTCCTTTAAGTACACAGGCGTATTTTATACATGCATAAGTGTAAAAATGCGCCAATGTAGCAAATTTGATTGTTTTCCTGGTTACAATCATGATTAAAAAATATCAGGAAATCCAGTGGAATGCAGACCAGTGCTTTCTCAGCTTACAGACAGTTGGAGAGGGACATGGACAGGAAAACAAAAGTACCTTGAGAGCATTAACACATGTAATTGCACTCTAGAAAATAACCCACAAACCTGTTTTCCTTTCCTTTGATAATTTAAGATGGATTTTTTGTTTTCTGTGAAATTTGGTGTTTCATCTGGATTATTAATAGTGCCTCACAGAGCAAAAATCCAATTAAGTTGATGGAAACATTTTTATTAAAACTCATTGGCTCAGGGTGAAGCCAGTTTAGATCAGTTTTAGATATGGATGGTAAATAAGAATAATAACAGTGCTCCCAGACTTGGTAAAACAAAAAAAAAGAATCAACTTCTAAATCCACTTAGTTAACCCAGTAAAAGAAGCTCGGTAGAGATCTGAAAGCTTGTTTACATTTTTAACACTGGTTTATATTGAAACCAAAAACTGTAGCTTGGTTCTTTTCTTTACAGAAGTTCTTCATTCACTGTCATGATGTAAAAGGCACTTCTCAAATGCTGTAAAATGATAAGAATGTGTGTTTTTAAATGGTGTGCTGTTTCCCTTTTACTAAACACTTGTGCAGTTTTTGTACTTGAGTACAGCAAACTTTAACGTAATGTACATTTTGTATGTAAAGACTTGTCTTTTAAGTAGCCTTATCCTATTTAAATAAATTAAATTAAAAGCTAATGAAACAGTGCTGCCTTTTTTGTGTGGTGTAGTTAGGCTTGTTCATTTTATCCGGTTATATTTCAGTGACTTGAAGTGATCAGCACTTAAAGGGTAAAGGGTCAGTAGCTGTTTTGGAGCTGTAGCAGCAGTTAAGAATCATGTGAAGTGTCGTTTTTTGCACTTGTGTAGCAGTCTGATAGGAATTCTGTTTTGTAGTTGGCTTCTTGTCAGTGGTCTGGAGTCTAGTGTGTATTTTGTGTAGTTCCAGTTGCTAGGAGCATGTGTGTGTTGGTCTGTGTTAAGGAGGGATATGCAGAACTGCACTGGAGTAATAGTATGATGCTGCTGTTGTGTGGTAGCAGTCCTGTTTCCAGGCTGGGATGCTTTTCAGCCTTGTCATGTTTCACCTAGCTTTCCCCAAAGCTGGGGCCATTTTGCCATCTCTTGTAGCGTTTGGGAGGGAAGGTGCAAGCTGTGCTGCTCCTACTGCCTTCTTAGAATCATCAAGGTTGGGAAAGACTTCCAAGATCATCAAGTCCAACCTTCAACTGAATTCCACATGCACAGTAAGTTGTATCACAAAGCACCATGTCTGTGTGTTTTTTGAATACTTCCAGAGATGGTGGGTGATTCCACCATTCCCTGGTAGCCTGTTGCACTGTTTTACCATGTCCAGTAAAGAAAATTTTCTTAATACCTGGCCTGAACTTCCCTTATCACAAGCTGCCTGAGAGAAGAGGCCAAGCCCCACCTTGCTATGATCTTTCAGGCAGGTGTACAGAGCAGTAAGGTCTCACCTCAGCCTTCTTTTCTCCAGGCTAAGCAACTCCCAGCTTCAGCCCCTTCACCAGGTCCATTGCCCTTCTCTAGATGCACTCCAGCACCTCTGTCCTCCTTGCTTGTAGTGAGGGGCCTAAAACTGAGCACGTGACTCAAGATGTGGCTTCTCATCAGTGCCAACTACAGGGGCACTCCACTTTAGCTCAAAGGAATCTTCCTTTTATCTGCCAAGTACTGGAGCAGAGCTGCAGTGTGCTGGGGGATTGGCAGACCCTGAGGAGAGAGTGAGGTGTTTGCCCTCCTTATGGAAGTGTGGATAGAGAGAGATTTTTGTGAGTACTTGCTACAGCTTTGGTCATATAATGAAATCACCAAGGGATAGATTTTAGTCATTCACTGAGTTCTGATTAGCACAGTGTACACTTCAAAAATGTCAGCCAGCCAAGTTCTTTGAATGGGGTGCAATAAACGAAATCTGATCTGATACATCTATTTAGATTGTTGAATTAATGAGAGGAGAATGACCTGTAAGCACTTTGCACTTGGTACAAAGAGACAAACTCAAGCGTGGTGGCAGAAACTAGGAGCAAACTTTCCCTACCCAGTAGCACACAGAGTAAGTATATTCCTAAATCTTAATTTCACGTCTGAAGATTCCTGTTGGAGGTGTGACACATTTCTTTCCTCCTTTTTCTGAACACAAATTATTTCCATCTGGAAAGTGTACTGGGATTGTACATTGCTTAACATGGCCATATTTCTTGCAGTTTTATCTTCCTTTGTATTTTTCTCTTTTTGACGGTACTGTCCTGCCAGCATGCTGTTGCTGATAGTAGCTGCTGTGGCAAACGTAGCAGAAATTATGCTACAACAAAGGGAGGTAATATGTATCCCAACAGAGAACAAAAAGCATGCCCTGCTATAGAAGTTAAACTTCTGACTTTAGTAAAGATACACTTTAGTTGTCTTGACCTCCTTGCTTGCTGAGAAGAAAAATATTTTGGGCTTCAGTTTAGAGCCTGTGAACACATTTTTATCAGCTGCAGTCAGTTCAGTGTGTGTTTTCACACACTTGTTCATTTTTGCTGATAGTTTTCCCACTGACTTCAATTAGAAAAAGACTATGTTGTACAGCAGGGCCCTTCTGAGAATTGTCTAAACTTCACACCCCCAAAAATTTGGTGTAAATTGGTTTGTGTTCCTATGCACTGTATTTCTTTAGAATGTGAAAACATTTTTTGTAAATATTATGTAAATACAATTAAGCAACAATCACAGTTTGGTTTTAGACAATTTTATTTTGAAAAATACAATGTACAGTGTAATGTCAACTAACTGTAATACTGACACTTTCAATCAGAACTTGTACTTCACATGATGATCAGCTAGACATGCAATAAAATAGGTACCTGTTACGAAGCACTTCCACTTCCACTGTTTCATCATTATCTCTTTATGGCATGTCACAAATCCATGTACATTGAAACACACTCTAGTTTTTCAACCTTTCTACAGACTTGACAGCACACACTAGTCACGTAGCTCAAGAACACTGGGGTTACACCAGCCTTATTGGAATTGAATGGCCTTTGCCATTGATTTCAGTGGGCTTGAAGGCTTCACCCTGAATATCCACCTATGAATGTATTGTGTGTGGCCGTTGTAATTCCTTGAACTGTATCACTTGCTTGTAACTGGAACATTTTTTAGGCAAAAAACCCCAAACCCTTAAAAATAGTATGTTATATCAAAAACGGCCAAATAGTTTTACATCATGGGTTTTGCATTAGTTTTTGTTATTGGTATCTTAAACACAGACACTGCTATTAGAAGTTTTCAAGTTGTTTTCCCTCCAAATTTGGAGAGTATAAAAAAAAGGTTAAGAAATATTAATAGTACAGTGAGACACAGAGTGGCAAAGCTAGCTCCAAACGTCCATGTGTTTCAGACTATATATTGCAAGCACAGCTTTCCTCCCTTCTTCCTCACCTCTTAGTTTGAGCTTTAAATATCCTTTCCACATTCAGGGCAAAGGATATCATCCCTTTCTGTGAGGAAGCCACGACCCACCAATGAAAGGGAGCACTTCTTACAGTTAAAGCAATCATTATGCCACTGCCGTTCTTCAAAAGAGATGTACTTGGTTCCTCCGAGTCCTGTTTGAAAAGCAAAATTGTTCTGTTACAAGAAAAGAATTGCAGGTCAGCCATCAGGTCATGCAGACTGACATGGAGGTCTGACATAAAGCAGTGAAAAAGTGTCATTGTGACAAGTCTGTTTGTTGCTGTGCTAATTTTGCCACCCTTATTCTGTAGTGACTAATATTTTCATCCTCAGATACTTCTGTTGCTTTCAGCAAAGTTAATGAGCAAGGCTGTTATCCCTAGTGATAATGGCAGAAATTAATTTCCAAGGGATGGCTCTGCAACATACAGCAGAAGAAAAGCAAAGCACCTACCTCTGAACAGATTTCTGGTAGTTTTTTACAGAATGTTTTATGGTGCCTGAGTATGTTAATTTATGTTTTGTAGAGGTGCATTTAGATAATTAAAAAAGAAGTCTGTCAGGTGTCATGACTTGATTTATAGTTCTGAAGGAAGAATGCCTCAGGAAAAGAAGCAGGTTAGTAAGAAAGCATTCCAGAGTTCGAGGCTATGGCAGTTATCATCAGATGTATTGAAGTTGTACAGAAGAAAAAAGCAAAAAGGGAAAAATGTCTCTTAGCAGTAATTGTCTTTTACTTAACCTCAAAAATTACTAGCTGAAGTTCTATTAAAAAAATTTAGTTGGGCATCTCTTGTACCAAGTCAGACTTTTTTTTTAGTTTTGCCTTTAGTAGCAACTACACAAAACCTCCACGAAATGTAAAGGCACCATCCATGAGAGACCTACCACTGATTGGGTTTGTGCATCCAGCACACTTTTTGGAGTAGAGGTTGCAGAAGCAGCTCAAGCAGTATGCAAACTCATCCCTGGAGGTAAAGCGCTGTCCAGACAACTGCTTCTTGCATGCAGTACACACAAAGCACTCCTTATGCCACGGCTGCTCCCGGTAGGTGACACCTCCTGTGGTGATAGCCTGGTTTAGGAAAAAAAGACAAGAAAGTGTTTTCTTAAGAGTGGCAGGTTTGTATTTTGATTTGGTAAAAAGGAAGGGTGATGAGATTTTAGTGAATGGGAGAAGGGGAAGAAGACTCAGCAACAGCAAGATTATAATTTTGCTTGGAGTTGACCTGTAGAAAATTATGCAAGGGTTTTATTGTAATTTCCTTATTTATAAAAAGAAGCTCCATGCTAAAAGTACTTTATTCTGCATATATTGTAAAATCTCACTCAATTGTACTCTGTTTTTCAAGCAACTCTTTGTATGTTGCTTTTCGTATGCATGTACTAGAGTTTGTTTCATCACTGTCCCTTTCTTCATGGTGGAGGAATTACCTGATGTGTTTCAACTTCCCTGTTACTTTCTTCGGGTAAGACTGGTTTATTTAGTATTTTAGATGAAGTATTAACTTTCTGCTTCTCCAGATTTGTCAGGGAGTTTTCTCTTACAAGTAAGTGGAACTGTAATTATATCATCTCTTAAAACCAGTTAACTCTTGATACTTTTACACATACACATTCTGCCTACTTGGATATAAAATGGGATGGATTTCAATCCTTCAGGTTTCACATAAGCAAAATAAGAGCACTACCTTCTTGCACTGGACACATTGCATAGCAAACTGCTTTTCATAGCAGGGTACACAAAAGTTTTGATTGTCCTTGGGGATGAAGCTCTTTGTCCCAATAGGCTGTTGGCAGTGGTAGCAGATAAAGCAGGTCTCATGCCAGCTGTTGCCCTTGTATTCCATTTTCCGAGTACCTGTAATGAGACCAGAGCATCAGTTGAACTTCTGGATGAGATAGATGCAGTTCATAGCTCTTGTTTGCCTGGCAGCTGGCTGTCAGTCCAGGAGCATTGCAGCTATGAGCTAGAGGCTACCAGCTTTGCATGACAGCTGGTACCACTTTAGGCTTTTGGGGAGCAAGTGATTCTTCTCCTGAAAAGAAGAGAAACCTTTATTGCAAACAGCTACAGCCTAGAACAGCTTTTTGTGGTATTATTAGGCAAATAATGAATTCCAATGCACTGGAAGATTCAAGCAAATTGGACAGACACCAATATAAGCTGCTGTTCGTGCTGAGTGTAGGAAGGCCATTCCTCATTAAAGATTAGACCTCATTCATGCCACATCTGTTTTGTTTCTTTTTCAAATAGCAGCAAGGTACCTGGTTAATTACAGACTCACAGAATGATTTGGGCTAGAAGACACCTTAAAGATCATCTAGTTTTAAACTCCCTGCCATCGACAGGGACACCTTTCATTAGACCAGGTTCTCAGAGCCTGATCCAACCTGGCCTTGAACACTGCCAGGGATGGGGCAGGCAATTCCTGGCAACCATCTTGCCTCCCTTTCCCAATGAAATATAGTCACTGTCTGAGACAATGGATTATTTCGTATCTTCTCAGGGGCCTTTTTCTTGTTCTCATTGAGGTGTATTATAAGTTTGCAATTGTTTCCAGCTCAGCAACATCTATCCTAAATGTTTTTTTTCTCTCTTGAACCTTTCAGTAAAAAAGAAGCTTTCTCTTTGTTTTCAGCTGAATTGAAATTATGGTTGAAATGTGGAATTTAAACAATCCTTTCTTGAAAAGCAGAAAAGTGATATGGTAGTTTGGAAATAAATGCATTTCCCTAGAATAAAGTTTTAGGGCTCAGATAGTGTTCTTTGCAGATTCACTCCATGGTATGGCAGGCAGACGCGGCCCTTCCAGGAAATTGGAGGTGCCCTATTGTTATATGGATAAATTTCTTTGCACAAGTTATCATTTCCTATGTACCAGTTTAAGTCAGAATATTTGATACTGGCCAGAAGGATAAACAAACAAATTTTGTTCCTACAGTTCTGCATCACTTTTGGAGCCTGTAATAGTAGACACAAAGTCAAATTGACAAGCTGATTGAGTTGGCTAATGATGAAGCACCACACTTAGGCCTTTGATGCCAATTCTGCACACCCTTGTTACTGCAGGGTGAAGTTTTGCTTTTTTTCTCTTCTCAAGCATTAAATAATCTTTATTTACTAGTTGCATATTTTTCTTCTTTTATGATCTCATTAAATTCTGCTGAGAGGCATACTTCAGGATTTATTTGGTGGTTTGTTTTTTTTTAAATTGACTTGCATCAGTAGTAGCTGAAATGTCAATTATCTTTCTTTCTGATGCTTACATTCTTCAATATTTCTGCTCCATTTTATCAATAGTCACCTTATACAAATTGTACCCTCTCCATGCTGATAACTTCCTATAGCATGGCAAGGAGCAAATAAATCAGTCCTTGAAAGAATAATATCCTGGAAAAAGGAGATGTGGATAATCTTTTATAATAGTCTAGAATTTTATTTTCACATTTTCGGCTCTGGTTTCTTTGGGATGATGTTGTCACTGAAACTCAGAACAGGGAGACCTCTGTTTTCTTAGCTGCTAGACTGATGTCAGCATGAGTTGAGTTTGCAGAAGGACTGAAAGACCAAGCTTGTAATCACTTAAATGGGCACGTCATGATAAATCTTCATTAAATCTACATTTTACATTTAGTGGCTCAAAGCAAAGGTCAAGTTTAGCACTAACAATCTCCACACAGGCTATCCAAGCACTTGCTGGTTCTTTCAAAATGAATTA
Organism: Sylvia atricapilla; assembly: GCF_009819655.1. NCBI lineage: Eukaryota > Metazoa > Chordata > Aves > Passeriformes > Sylviidae > Sylvia > Sylvia atricapilla. The sequence continues at coordinate 87,156,449 of NC_089141.1, forward strand.
TGCTTCCACTGGTGACCATGCTCCTCTGCTGTAGCTCCTGTTACTACCACAGTGTGCTGTGTAAGCAGGAACAAAATGCTGAGAGTAGTGCTCTTCCAGTGTGGTGACATCTCAGCTATCTTGGGTAAGCAGCTAGAGACCAGTGGGTAGTTGTAAAGCTTACAAAAATAAATTTATTCTCTTTTGGGATATAAGAGAAGAAGGAATTCTGTGTCTCTGAATCCAGCCTCCATTACTTCATATCAAAGAAAAGCTGTTATAATAGACAAAAAAGAGATCCTTCCAGTAAATCACTGAAAATGGCAGTGAATCCAACGAACAGTATTAAAAAATATACACATATAATTATAGAATCACAGACTCATAGAATAGTTTTGGTTGAAAGGAACCTTTAAAGATCATCTAGTCCAAGCCCTCTCAGTAAGCAGGGAGATCTTCAACTCGATGAAGTTGCTCAGAACCCCATGCAAACTGACCTTGAATTTTTCCAGGCATGGGAAATACACCACCTCTCTGGGCAACCTGTTCCAGTGTTTTACCTTACACCCTCATTGTAGAAAACTTATTCCTTGTATCTAATCTAAATCAACCCTCATTTACTTTGAAACTGTTACATTTTGCTCTATTGCAACAGCCCCTGCTGAAAAGTTTGTCCCCATCTTTATTAAGGGTCCACTTTCAGTACTGAAAGGCTGCAATCAGGTTTCCCCAGAGCCTTCTCTTCTTCAGACTGAACAATCCCAACTCTCTCAACTTGTCTTTATAAGGGAACTGCTCTAGCCCTCTTTGTGGACCTCCTCTAGACCTCCTCCAACAGTTCCAAGTTCTTCTTGTACTGGGGTTCCCGGAGCTGGATGCAGCACTTCAGGTGGAATGGTTCAAGAGCAAAGTTATGGGGCAGCATGACCTCCCTTGACCTGCTGCTTTGGATGCAGCCCTGGATACAATTGCCTTTCTGGGATGTGAGTGAACTTTCTGTGTCATGTAGTTCCAGCTTTAAAACTAGCACTGGCTGTTCTAAAGCATGTCAGTTTTTATTGCTGTGTCAGCAAAATGGGTGCACATGGAATAATAGGAGATTCCTAAACTCGGTCATGAATAGATAGGGTCATCTGCTTCTAAATATTGTTGTCCTATTTCATCATCAAGCCTTCATTTTTACACCCCAGGAGAAAAATGTTGTGGTTTTCTCTTTTTATCTGAGATGACCAATGTCAGAACTAGCTGACTAAGTGCCTAGTAATCATTATGGAGTGTGTCATATGAGGATTCTTCAAATTGCCTTTTAATATTTTATTTCTGCACTGATAGCACTTCAACTTCAAAACCCTCAAATCATCACAGAATGCTATAGTATTCACATGAAAGGACAGGTTTTAGCAATCTATTGCTATAACTTCATGTTTCATGTTGAAAACTAAAATAGCTCTTTCCTGTTTCTTCATATAGTTGTGCTCAAGGAGGACCTCAGAGGCACTTTCATCAATTTTTCGTCTGTCTGAGAGAAGCTAAATTTAGAATAATTAGAAAAAAATATCATGTGAAAGACAGTTCTTCCATGAGCCATTATGAATTTTATATGTTCTGGTCATGGAAATGGCCTAGAATGCACCCTCATCGGTTTTTTTACACAGTTAGCATGACTTAGAGATAGTCAAGGAGAAACATTTCTCACAAATGTTCCTGAGTTTGGGCTTGATATTTAGTCCAAAAAGTGAACATCCTAACCTGGCATAATAGTCTTCTTGCACTCATTACATTTGGAAGAGTATTCGTTGGAGTAGCAGTCAGTACAAAGTAGGTGTTCCTCTTTTGCAGCAAAAGGTTTGTCCACCAAAGAATTCTTGCACTGGAAGCAGTGGAAGCAGGCTTCATGCCAGTGGCGGTCCTTGTAAGACAGATCCTGCAGAAATCCAAAACCACAGAGTAAGTGGAATGAATGGTTTGCACAACTGGAAGCTCAGAGAATGCAAACACATCCAAATCTGAGTTCCAGCCAGGAGCTGGGGCTAATTTGAAGAAAACAAAATGTTCTGATGAAGGTGAACTTATTTTGCTGTGATAATCAAGAGCAGCTCATGACAACTATCAAGTATCAACCCTTTTTCAGTTCAAGGTAACCTTTTTGTATGTGACAGAGGAGCAGCTAATTTCACTTAGGTATTTCCTTTGAGAATAAAGACCCACTTTATTCTCTGGATTAAAAGCTGGATTAAAACTTCTTAAACTGATAGGTATGATAGAATTCCCCTATTTGCCTTAGTATTGTTGATTTCTAGTTCATTCCATAGATATTTACTCCTGAACAGAAATAATTTTTCCTAATTGCGTTCTGGTATTTTTTCGACAGATTTACACCAAAAGTGGAAAGAGTCTGATCTCTGGGGTTTCTTTCACTTCAACAAATTTTTAATGACACTTGTGTTTTGGTTTACCTATTTTTCAGATGTGGCTTTTACTGAAGGATACAAGACCACATTGTACCTGCATCCAGAGTACAGGTCAAGGGATTAGTGTGGGCATATTATTATTTAAAATACTTTTCACCATGGTTCCTTTTATTATTTAAAAGTTCAAAATTGTGACCTAAAAGGGTGGATTGTGCTTTATAAAATTTAAATTAAGGTGACCTGTTCATATAATACTTGAACAGTGTCTTTAAACTTCACACAAAATAGAGCTTGGATGATTACAAGAAACAGTGTCTACCCCAAAATACAGAGGCTCTGGTTTGGTTTGGAAGTGTGAAAGGCTAGAATCATCATGAATAGGGAGTATAAAAACTCATCTGAAATAAGTTCTCAGTTTCTAGCTCAAGATCTACTGTGTATTTATTGCCAGCAATAAACTAATTGGGTTAGCTGAAGGAAAAGAGCAAGTGCTAGAATAATGAATTCCAGTTTTTCAGTTGCGTGAATCATCACAAAGGGTTCATACCTGATCTGGCACAAGCTGTACTATGTCAGTCAGTGCAGTCACAGGTAACTCCAAATGTACAATCTTTACCCAGAGCAAACAAAATATACCACAGATTTAGGTTAACCAAAATAACGCTGTGTGTTTGGGAGCCTTGTGCTCATGAACAGCTAGCAGGAAACACTGAAATAGTTTCATCTAGCTCAGCTTGTTAAACTCTAGTAATTTCTGTAAGAATTTGACCATACAATTAAGCATTTCTGTCTACATCTGTGCTACTCACCTAATTTTTTTGAATCATTGCGAGTGACTATTGATACCCAATGTGTCTTTCATCTCTGAGATTGTACTCTGATAGAATATCTAAGACTTCCACTTTACAGCTTTCAGACTGTTGTTTATTCAGCTCATCTATTCATTTCAGCTAAATCCTTTTGAAATGACACAAATTTCTGACTATAAAATTTTAATCTTTTCTAATAGCAAATTCAAACCAATCTTCTTTGGAAGTTGCTTACATATTTTTTCTTCTCTTTAGGTAAAGTCAAATAGCCTAAATCTGGTCTCAAATTATATTTTCAATAGAAAAATACACAGTGCTTTCCAAAGGAACTGAATTTTGCCTTTTAGAAAGTAGAACAACAGATTTGATTTTCTTTCTCTTGTAACATGATGCATTCGATCATTTTTTCCTCACTAGCTGTCATTTCCTGGTTTTGCAATTTTCAGCAAGTTATTTTTTAATATTCAAAATTCATGTGCTGATGTATGCTTATTTTATCAATGAAATTATGCCCTGCAGAAGGTGCATGCCTTTTAGAAAAGGAGTAATGAAGACAAATATTAGGTGTCAATGATAAAAGATTTGACCTCTGAGTCTGTTATGATGACAAGATTTTATAGGCAGTAGCTGGGTAAGTGACAGTAGCAGATATTTCATCAGGATGAAGTTCAGAAGCAGAACATCAACAAAAAGTACCCAAGACAAAAAGTGGATTGAATAATCTTTAGCTACTTTAGATTACTATAACAACTATTGTCATTGAATGTAGAGAGAGTCTAAGATGTCTGGCTTTGACGGTAGAATATTAGACTGGTGAAATGGATATTGCTTTCTCTCTCTGAATCTGTCACATCTGAAAACAAGGATGTCCAAGGTACTGGTGAAACCATTTATGCACCATGAGTGTTCTTAGGTCACTAAAAAGGAGGTTTGGCCTATTTCAGCATGTTGTATATTTCACTGGAGCCTTTGGCTTGTTCACAAGCTGTTGATGTATTGATCTGGAGCAAAGTCTACTCTGGGAAAGCATGTGCAAAAACTGACTTAAAGCTTTCTGAATGTCAGGTTGCTCCTCTGTTAAGCTGAAAGAACATCAGATTTAGTCTAGGCATGTGAATTCTAGTTTATGTTAACTGATTGTAACCCAAATAAATCTGTTCCAGCAGAAGGTACAAGGGATATGCAACTCTTTCCTGTTGTATTTTCGCTTACTTTCATTATGACACCCACAAAGAAAACTTTGACAAGATAACTGTTAACATTGGCAAGATCAAGTTCTCCACACAGCTTCTCCATGGCTCTGTAGAGTTTCGCTCCAGCATGGTTTATTTGGCCTCTAGGGTGAGACTGCATGCTACTTATAAAAGAGTGTTTTTTAAAAAACCCAGAAGACCCTCTTAGACTAGGGTTACCAGTTAACTGCGTTAAGCTTGGGCTCCTCACACCCTGCATTTATATTTTCCTCTCCTCAAGCTTTTAAGACAAAGCAAACTGAAGCCATTATACAGTACCATTTCTCCTGAATGGCCTTTCAGCAGGAATCCAGTAGGAAAAAGGAGTTTAGAGAGCTTATTACCAGAACTGTAACTGTAAATGTTTTTTATGGATTTTTGCCTGCCACAGTGGTCTTTTCAGAAGGTTGAAAGTAGGAAATGGGCTATACCAACTAAATATCGTGCCGATTTTAGCTACACACACCATGTAGCAACACTTATGTATGTTAGACTGGCATATACCTATAAAAGTATGTAGAGAAAAGGTAAAAGCAAGCAATATTGTGCTATACTCAGCCCCTTATACGTATGAATAGATATTAAGGTATCCACCTCTTCTACCATTTCACTTTACAACTACTACCCTGAGATTCAGTAATGAGCTAAAAAAGTGTTGCATGTTGGGACAGAGTTTAAATATTAAAAAATATAAAAAAATTATTTTTTTCCTTCCCTGGTCCTCATTACTGTAGGTTTTATATTCTTGTTTAGTTTATGTGTGAGAATGACCCTTTTGAACCATTTTTGACCTGAGTGCTGACACAGTAGCCGTATCTCACAATCCACTCATAATTTAATTTTCACATTTCATAGAGAGAGTTTTCACCCCCTTCTGCCTGCCAAGGCCAACTTGTGGACTGAATTTAACAAAGGATTACTGCAGGTATTTCCTGTGTTTGCAATGGTTTCTATACCATAGGATCTGCAAGGAAAGTATTAAAAAAGCCAAAGTCAACCAAAAATAACCATTCAGCAGTGAAGCAAATGGGAAGAAGATGTATGGATTTCTAGAAATAAGCATGAAACTGCAGGCGTGGTGAGCATTCACCAGGGACTTAACCAATAAAATGCCGATTTTTCTAGAAAAAGTAAATTTCTCCTATAACCCATTGGCATATGGATAATGTGTAATGGGTGTGAGAGAAATGGCTTTGTGTTTTCATATTGCCTGCTGATGACTCCTTCAGTATATGAAGTTTTTGATTTGTCTGTGAAAGTTTTGTAAGCATCAACTGGAGTTGTTTACAGTTAATGAAATGACCTATGCTCAAAGGTGTCATTCAGACATATATTGTCATTCCAGGAGTTTTTAGTGGAAAATATTTGTTCTTTTACAGTAAAGAACAAATTAGCTATTACTCAGTTATGTTCATAGTTACCCACAAATCACCTTAGAAACTAGAAAGATGGTGAAGAAAATTCTGCCCTGACTTGAACTCAAGGTAAGTTTCTATACAGCATTGTTGTCTTGTGGGCTCTTTGTGCTATAGCTAAAACACAATGTGAAAATCCAGCATCAATTTCATCCTCTCAGAGTCCAGTGCTGACAGAATTTGAGTGTTACAAGTGTCCTCTTCTCAGCACCTGTGGCTTCACTTTGGTGTTACCTTGTCAGTTACAGGAGGTTTGATTGTAATTGGGAGGGTGAGAAAGAAGGAAATTAAGAACATCTAGTTCTCAGTGCAGCTTTTCTCAGTGTAGAGAAAGAACAGTGGCCAAGAAGGGACTTGTGAAGGAGAATCTGATATGAGAACTATGTGGGACTTTCCAGGCTGTAATGTGGATGTAAGTGTGGACACCACTGCCAGATGCAGAGGCCTGGATGTGACTTTTTCTCATGACACTGTCACTCCACTGGGTTTTTTATTCCAAATTTTACATTTTTAGGTTATGTCGAGAATACAAACAAATTGGAGTCCATTTTGTACACACAGTAAGCACACTAGTTTCGTTCCCAAATATAATACAATCAAGTGAAAAAGTAAACGGAATGTGTAAAAAGATTTATGTAAAAATGCATACATATACATGTGTGTGTATTTCTTATGTGTTTATATACCTATATACTCATACAGTTTAATGAGGAGAAGCCTGATTTTTTTTTGTAACTGTTTCATTTATGCTCAGCCTAGATTATGCTCAGTCATACAGTGCACACACTTTATCTGAAACTTATCTTGTGGCTGAAGCACTCATAAGGGCTCTCTCAAATGTGTTCTCTAGTGTCTATTGCTGTTATTGAAAAACTACTCTAGTTTTTTTCTCAGTAAGAACATTCACAGATCACTTTTTCTACCCAGACTTGGGTTTTTTTCAGAAAACTTGAAAAAATCCATCCATATGTCAGAATTTGCTTAAAATTGGTCGATAGCTTCAAAAGCTATACCATAAAGCATGGACAGGCACAAACAGCAGTCAGAGAAACAGAAAGGACACATTTGTTTCTGGCACACTTTATAGCTCTTTAAGAAATCTTTATTTTCTATCTCTTAGTTGTGTTTTCCACATATAATTCTGCTTCTTTACATAGATATAATATTCTTAGATTGCAGGCAGTTGGGGCTTTTTTCTTTTTTTTTTTTCTATCTGATATTAGAGTGTGTCTCACTTAAAAGTAAAGAAAAACAGTATACTGGATAACACCCACACTCCCTAAATACATAAAAGCGGGTTGAAAAGTTCAGCCTGATTAATTCCTGAATACTTTGACTGAGACTTGTTGAAGCTGGTCCAAGTTTTTAAATTCTTGACTATCAGCACATGGAAATATCTTCTCAGGGGATTAGAAAGAGACCTTAAAACAAAAGCATATTCTGGAAGGAGGCAGGAATATTTTGCTTTTTCAGGTCAGGCCAGGCCAGCTGTATCTCATCTCTAACCTGAATATTTATGAGCTGTAGGAAAGCTGGCAATTTTATACCTTCTTACAGATTATTGCCAGTTCCCTGTCTTGGTGGTGAAACATTTTTTACCTTTTTAAGGCTTCTGAAAGGCACTTTGCTATTGAATTGCCAATGGGGTGTTGTAGATCAATTTGAAAGGTATGAGACATTTATTTTTTCCAATCTCAGTAAGCATATATTTTTGCATCTCTGAACTGGCAATTGAGTGGAAGTATCACTAATGGGAATTAGTTTGTCTTTCTAGAGGTACAGATCAGATCAGTGAGAAATCAAAAATCAGATATCCTTGGGAAAATGAAGGATCCTATGGCCATGCAATACAAATTGCATTTCTACTGCAATCTCACTGTCAGTGAACCTCTTGCCCAACTTTGAACAGGTCAATTTTATGCGAGGAGGATGTATATCTGATGAAGTATGTTTGTAGCTGTATAACAGACACTCCACTGGATGGTTCCTCTGTTTTCATTTAGGCAGTTTGAAATTGGCATGAACTCCAGTAGTTCTCATTAATTTAAAAGAAATACAGGTAGTCACAACTAATCTGTACCAGGCAGGTGCTGCCATGTAACTCAAGCAAGAAAGGCCTCTGCTCTGTCCATCCCATTCTTTAATTAGACTCCACTATCATCTGTCTGTATTTAAAAGGCTAATTTTTCTGACTCTATCTGATTTATTGCTTGGGCCAGCATTAGCTAGATTTCTGTGACCTCCAAATTGGCACCTTGGCTTGAGCGTGTCTTGTCTCTTGATGACCACAGAAGAGTGGTCACTACAAAGTCAGCAGTGGCTTGGCTTCCTCTGACCCAAAAGTAGGCACAACCAGCTTCTGTCACCCTTTCAGATCCCAGCTGGCCCTGAGGAAAGGTTTTCCCAATGAATTAAAGAGATTTCTTACATCAGAGCATCAGATCCTTCTGTGCTTTTCAGGAGTGCATTTCTATTACCATGCCTGGTAAAGACAAATGAAATGATACCAAACAGATACAGGGGGCCAGAAAACATGCTGTCCCATCAGACGAAACCCCTGTGTAGCTGCTAGGCTGGATTCTTTCAGATCTCACAGCTCTGTATCCAGGCTGCTCTGTCACAATCTCTGTTATAAGACACAAATCTGACATACCTTGCAGTCAGCGCCAATAGGATTTTTGCATTCCTCGCAGGTGTTGGAATAAAGATTTTCATAACATTTCACACAGTAGGGGCTGTCCTCCTTCAGGATGTACTTCTTACCAAATAGAGACTCTTTGCAGTAGTGGCAATCAAAGCGTTCAGTCATGGTGTCTGGAGTCCAGCTATCCTGCCAGAAAGACAGGAACATGTCAGACTGAGCTACACTTAACCCAATCCCCCAGGAAAGGTTTATCAATTCTTGTTTAGCACATTGTACCTCAGTTTTAATCCAACTTTCAGTCAAAGAAATGAACACAATAAGAAGAAACAGGGCAATGAAATTTTTAGTGCAGCCCATGTAGATTAGCCATCTCTTGATCCATCTTTGGCCAGACCTAGCGTTTGAGATGAGAGGAAGGTGTAAACCCTGAATCTGAAAAATTCTCATGGGATTTGTACATGGAATCTGACCTATAGGTCTGCAATAAGAAGGTCTTTCTCTAGGGGATGGAGGGAGTCCAGTCCATTAAGAGGATGAGCAGCTAATATTCAGAAGCAACATCTTCTGCATAAGGCAAGAGGAAGGTTTACATTGCTAGTAGACTTCAGTCATGCACAGCCTTTCAGGCACCACAGTTATGTGCGTCTACACCTTCCTTCTCTGCACTCTCAGTAAGCCAGTGTCTGGCCATCATTCCCCCACAGGCAGACACCAGCTCTCCATCTCTGCTCATGCATGGAACTATGGGCATGGGAGGTGTAGGGTCAGTGACTGTGTATCTGATTCTCCCCTGATGCAACTGAAGGAGTTATCCAGCAGCTGTAGTGTACTGGGACACAGATGAGAGTGGGCTCCCAAGTGTCCTGGCTCAGACAAATATCAAACAATGATTATGGAAGGGGGAAAAGCAAGTAGAATAAACTGTATATGATGTTTCAGCTTGTCTGAATTAGGGACAATTGATGCTTGCTCCTCAGGTTTTGTTACATCTTTATCATTTTCTGGATGCACACATGAGCAAAGATGACAGAAATGCCTTTGATGAATATTTATTATTGCCTGGGATAATTTATTTTGGGTTTCATTACAGTTATCACCTTCTTTCCTAACCTGAGGCTTGCAGCATGTGTTGCACCTGAAATCTGTTTGGAAGTTACAGCTGGAGCAGGGCATAGCTGCCTGCTTAGGGAAGGGAATTTCCCAAGCAGAAAGTACATGCCACCTGGACTGCATGATCTTCACTGCCTGCCAGGCTGCATCTCCTCTTTAAGCCACATCTGATCTATAAATCCTTAAATGTTTTGAGTACTGATAGCTTAAGTGGCTACCTCTGTCTTTCATGCACCAGTGACATTTACAGCAGCTGCAGTCCTTTCACCAACTTCAGCTCTCGGTTTTAAACAATATGTTACTTGCTTAGTTTTCTTGGCACAGGTGGCTGATTCCTGGACTTTATCCTCTCCCTCTGGCAGTGGGAGCCACCCATAGGGCATTCTGAAATCCTGAGTTCTCCAGGATTTCAGTTTTTATTACTATCTTTCATTCTATCTAGCTGGGATATGATTAAGGTTTCAGGGCTCTCTGAATAGGAAAACTTTATTTTGATGACTAGAAAGCTTTTTTTTTTTTTTTTTTTTTTTTTTTTTTTTTTTTTTTTTTATGGTCAATCCACTGCTGAATTTTGTGGTGACTACCACAGGCTGAAGTGTGAGTGCTTTTATACGTGTGAAGTAGGTAAGTGGTGTCTCAACTGCTGGAAAGTCTTATGAATTCCAAGTAACTACTGAAGAAGAGAGACAAACTAACAAACCCTAAAATGTGCTTGGAGGAAGCACAAATGCTGGCAGCTGGTCGCCTGTGCTTCTGACAACCCAGTGCAGCTGCTTTGGCCTTAAAGATGATCTAGGAGCTAATTAACTTTCTTATCCCAGAGGGGAACTGGGAGTATGTAGGGTGCTCTTTGTCCTTAAGGAGTAGAGAGGATCACAGGACTGATAAGAAGACTTAGATATGACTGATAAGAAGTACTGGAGAGAGAAGTGCAGTGACTACCCGAAGCTCCCCTCTAGCCCATTTCCACCAGCAGCAGCTAGCAATGGAAGTAGAAGGCAAGAAGAAGAGGTACAATACAAAGGGATATTTCCTTAACAATTACTTCCAGCAAGTTAGTCTTCTCTTGAAGTACACCCGCAGTCTTTACCAGAACATTTAAAAGATTATCATGGATTTTCCTCTCTGTTTTGAGCCTGTTGACACCCCTAACCACACAATAGGTTTGGACTTTCCCAGGAAAGAACTAATCAGGACTTAAATTCCTTCTGGAGTAATCTCAGCTAAAATGAACGGAGTCAGACCAAAGTACACTGAGTTATAAGTGTAGACATATGACAAAGTCTGAGAGGAGTGATAGCTTTTGTTCAAATAGTCTGTCTTTAGTAAAGAAATCTATACTTTTAACCAGACTATACTAGGTATTTTTTTTTCCAAATTATAGGACTTTGTTGCCCATTTAATGTGCATTATTGCTAAGATAAAATGTGAGCAGAAACCACTCATGAACTTGCATTTGTCACCCTTCTTCGGAATTACTTCTTTCTAGCCCCGATTTAAAATTAGATGTGTGATACGGAAGAGTGAAAAATTTCTCTGCAGTCACGATGTGTAAAAGCAAAAACTATAGAGTGTGATTCCATTACAGGTTTATACCCTTCATCTGAAGCTGCTAAATGTAAAATACAGAAGTGCATTGGGACTAGAAGAAGGACTGTTCCCTTAGAGGTGGATGTTCTTGTCTCTTGGTCACAGGATTTTCCCTCTTGAATGCTGTATTGTCTTCTGGGTGCATTTCACAGGAGCAGAGGCAAGCATTATGTAATATATGTATTTAATAATTTATATAATATTTATATAAATTATATAATATCATATAAATATTATATAATTTATATAATAATGCAATAATTCAACAATTCAAAATAATTCAGCAGTTATTGCTGCCACTATTTCAGGAAATATGTGGGCACTTCCCTCCTATCCTGAAAGGGATCTAGTTTTGTTAAATGTTCTCTAAGGTTGACCCAGGGGATTGTCACCCTCCTCTGAACAGGGAGAGGCAGTCCTCGTTTCTACATCTCAAACAGATTTAAGAATGCACTCTGCTCTATAAAGACACTGCAGGGGCTGCTCTGGATGAGATTTGAGGAATAGCTCTAGAGATTTAGGAAACTGAAAGAGAAGATCTGCATTTTGGCTCTGGTTATGTGAATCTTTTATTGGATCTGGGACCAATTTTGGATCCAATATCTCTTAAAGTTAGGAATTCAGGTTCATGTGGTTTCATTCAGTAAGCTGGAATTAAGTGTGAAGCATCCCAAAATTCCAGGCTGTTTAAATCCAGGCCTTGGACTGAATTTCATGATTTAATATGTATTATTTTAAGCATATTGTACAGGGTTTTTTTCTGCTCCAGAGAGAATTAAATGTGAGGTAATAATGGGTCCTTCTGCTAAATACTAGAAGTAATTTCAAACAAATCATTTCACTGTTGTCTTACAATGCAGAAATGTAAAATCATACTGAGCAATATTTTTGCCTGTCACTCTGTACACATGGTCCCTTACTTTGCCAGTCCATTAATTCCTGTTATATAAAATCCCCTCATGTTTAGCTTGGTGCAGGCTTTATGCACTGTTTTGGACTTTAAAGGAAAAAAAACCCAAAACAAAACAGGAGACTTGCTCAGCCATGGATGGACACAAATTGCAATTCAAACACCTTGCCATTGATCTATTTCTTTCTCTTGTGTTTAATACTCGCTGACGGTAAAGCATTGTGGGACAGAGGCTCATCATTATTACAGCTCTTTGTGGTAAAAGGTCTTTGGATTTTATCACTGTAGTCATTCTATACTTATGCTTTTTCAGATTGCTCTCAACATAATCATGATGGAGAAATTGATTTTTTTCTGCCATTCAGTCTCCCTCCAACAGCATCAGACATAACAAGTTTCCAAAAGGGAAAGAGCTTTCTGTTGCATGCCCAAAAGAGAAGCTACGCTTATGCCAAATGTTAATACTACCCACACTGTGTCTCACAGGAAGTAAGAATTGGCAGGAAAATTACCAAAAAGTTAGTAGACTGACTCAAAATCTATGCTTCTTTCTTCTTTCCCCATTGGCTCAGTCTCATTTTACTGTCAATTCCTAAAGTTGTCATATTACCGCATAAATATTAGGGCTTACCATGTCATTAAGAAATTATCCAGTGTTCCTCCATCTCATGACACTATTGACTGCTGAAAAGGCAGACCTTGCCTGCTTCTGCAGCTATGTCTGCAAGCCTAAAGATGCTGTTTTGTCCATCTCTTATTTCAACTCTTCTTGGGGAGGGTTGAGCCTTGAGAGGTGCAGATGCACAGGCACAAGAGCGAGAAAGAGGCCAAGGGAAACTATCTAAAGCATGTAGTGTATGCTACTAAAGCATGTTTAGTGTATTCAGTGAAGTTCTGATCTCTTGTTGTAACAGCAGCTGGGGACACAGAATTCAGCCCCTGTAGATGCCAAAGGGGACTTGATTTTGGCTTATTTATGTCAGTAGTGCTGGGACTCTCTCTACCTGTGCCCCTGGGTTAGTATGTTGTGTTAGCCACCTGCACAGGAAACAAAATCTGCCTTCAAGATGTACAGACATTTTTCCCACCTGGCTATTCTTCCAGAAGAAGAGTACACATGGAGAATTTTCTATCTGTTTATTTTTCTTCCCCTGAGGAAGGAAGATTTGTGTCTGGCAACTCCAATGACATGAGCCATGCAGGTCTAAAGCATTTGGAAACAATTTATGTTAATGCTTCATAGGCTAAAATGAAAAGATTTATCTACAACCATGAAATGACAGTTCAAGCTATGCTAGTCTTTCTGGAAAAAGGTGATTTTTTTCCTGCAGTTTAGCTGCTCTTACCACATTCATCATCCATCATCTTGTTGCAGCAACAGGAAATCACCTTGGAAGACCTAAGCATCTTTCCAAACCAGACCATAAGGCCATGCATGGGGAAAAGAGGGCAAAATAATTTTATTTCTTTTTAATTTACATTAGAAAGATAAGAAATTACCATCTTCTTGTAGTACTGATGAGAGGTGGGGGGTGGGGGAAAATTATGTAGGGTCAGAATTCACCTGAACCCCATTGTGAAAAAGTTAGCTGATGCAGAAGTACACCACGACTACCCAAAGCTCTCCTGTGTGTTTAGATTTATGAAAACACATTCAGGGCTGGTAGCCTTCTTTGTTTGGCTGTCCAGGTGCATCTTACCCTCTTCACTGGGTGCCCACAAACACTGCCACAAGGGAGCAAAGGGAACCTGAGTGCTTGGAGGCGTTGTTTGCCACAGGACAAGTGTTGATGCTTTGAGCTGCTTGGAGCTGTGAGCCTTGAGCAGCAGCTCCTGGCTGTGGGGAGCCAAGCCAGCTGATGCACAAAAGGCAGGTCTCCCTCCATGGAGCCACATTTGCTGCCTTGCACTAAAGGTGGTCAATGCAAAGGCTAACCAGGCTGTGAGGGACAAGTGGTTTATTCTTAGCTTGTAAATGAGACAGGGATGTTTAGGCAGATATGGCTGTGCTCCTTGTCTTTTAAATTTTTAAGCTGAGAAGAAAGCAGAAGCCTTTTATTCTTGCTGCTGCTATGGAAGAGCAATCCTGAAGTAAGCACAACAAAAATAATTCGGCACATCTTTCTGTCTTCAAGAAAACAAGACCCTTATGATATATCATTTCTCTCCCAGAATAGCCCTGTTAACAAACCCAGTGCTTTACCAGTGTCTGCATCAAGGTTGGGATATTAAAAGTACTCAGTTACAGAGGCGTTTATTGCTGTTTCTTAAGCTCAGAGTAGATGTTCACAGATGTCCTAGAAGCTCTTAATCAAAAGCCAGGAAAATTTGGTTTAATATTTGAAAATAATAGTAATAATAACAAAAAGCAATAAAAAATTGACCCCTAGTAAAATATCCCAGTCATCATGCCTTTAGATGCTGAATTTTAAAAGCTATTTAAAGAAAAAATAATTTTTAATAAAGTTACCTTACGATATTCTTCAAAATTACATTTGGATTTTTCCAAGGACTCACCTTCCTTGGAAATGGCTGATTATTTTGCATATAGTCTAGTATTCTGATCTCTTTTTTAGAGTTTTTTTTAAATCTCTTTGGAGCAATTTTCTGACCAAACAGACTGCATTAACATATGCAGATAACCAAAGCATACCTGGTTTCTGTCTGGATTGTACAGTCAGTCTCTCATGAACAGGAATGTGGATAGTGTGCTGGTTAAGATTGTATTCCTTAGCAGAATATAAATAATGAAAAAAAAACAAAATAGAAAATGTTTCTATGTGTGGCAAGGTTCCTCACGCATCTGGCTAAAGTAATCCCAGCGGACAAGGAACCTCCACTTGTGGTTTCTGTGTTGTTTATTGTGTTTGACAGTCAATAAAAATCTGCTCCAGTCTAGAGCCACTCCAGCAGTGGTAGAGCAGGAACCAGTGTTAATATCTCCAAACACCATAAAAGAACTGAGCACTGACACTTTGAAAGTGTACCCCACAGAGTTTTCTCTATGGTTATTTCAGGCTGATATTGAAGTGACTAGAGAGTCTATGGTCTTACCCATATCCCTGCACACAGTTCAGTTACAAAAGAAGTGTATTGAAATAACGTGGAGTATGACTTAAATCTGCCACAGCAAGGAGGAGCACAGCTCAAGTAGAAAGGTTTTTTTGTATTTTAATGCCTTTTGAAATTGCTGTCCTCTATCTTTCTCTTGCAAAATAAGCAAATGCTTGCTCAAAGGAAAGGTCAAGTACTTGATCCTGTTAAGCATAAAAATTTATATTTATAATAAGAGCATTTAGGCAGATAACAGAAAATGATAGAGGAGAAAAATAGTATAAGATTAATAAACTTTATTATTATTTCTGGCACTATCCTGCAAAAGTAGTGTATAAGCTAAATGTCTGCAGACCCTAACCTCTAACAAAAGTTGGTTTTTCTAGAAAAGGATTGTTTTCTCTTATTGATAGGAACACTGATAATCTCAGAGAAATTAGACTTTAAAGGTGAAAATGCCCAAAAATGCCATGTGCTACCATGCAGTCACATTTCCAAATTTTTCTGTATTTTTTAAATCTTGCCTGTTACTACCCAGGGCACAAAACCAGAACAGCGTCCCCAATAGCCTGTGTTTCCTTCTTTAAAGAAAGTACAGAAGAGAAGTTGGGATGATTATGTGGAAGAAGAATGCTTTGTTATTTGTTCTGGCCTCTAGCAGCACAGCTCTGGTTCTGTTTACAGAGGTAAGACCACAAAGCCCCCTTGTGTCTGAGAAAATTGGCAAACCTGGTTTGGGGAATCAGTTAATGCAGGTGTTACAGCTGCTGTATAAAACTGCTGTGGCAGTGAATGTCTCAGGGCTGAGAGGCATCCAAACTTCCCTGCTCAGCTGCCATGCCTGTGGCCTTCCAAAACGTGACAAAGGAGGCTGCATAAACCTTGGGGGGACCCATTCAGCTGGGCACATCTTAGCAAACCAGATTGATTGCACTTGGGTGAAACCAGTTAGGCCCAGTTTTGGGGGGGTTGCAGCTGGAGGCTGGACACAGAAAGCAAGGAGAACATCTACTAAGGTTGAGCCAAAGTACCTGTGGTGCATGAGAGGCACAGAAGAAAGCAGCAAGACACAGAGAGCCTGGTGACATGGACATAGGTGATTTTTTTATGGGCAAGATTATTTCCAACTGAAGAAGGAAGGTGTTGAATCCACCATGGAGAGCTGCCCAGAATAGTATGGAGAGGTGGAATTCATCAAAGGTGAGATCCTGGTCTCTGAAGACATTTCTGCTCTAAATCTCAAGGATACTTCAAAGCAACCACAAAACACATCTGTGTAAATGCTTGCAAATATTTAATGGCTTTATGCAATTTGCTGCTTTTATTATGTAAGATGAAGTGAAATAACAGTGGTGGGTTTTGAGCCCTTGCACTTACGCTTGCTGAGGGTCTAGAACTAACTCACACCATCAGAGTGATACCTTAGACCTTTCTCTGCAGTGGTTGATATATCTGAGACTTTAAATTCAAAAACTTCCTGTAAAAGGGAGTGGTGAATATGCTTATATCAGTGTTATGCTCACCTCTTATGGCATATCATTATATGTACAGTAACCATTCAGCATCCTAGTTGACCTAATCAATATAATATAGACTATAATATATATATAAGAAATATATATTATATTATTATATATTATATATTATATATTATAATATATAAGATAATATATATAAGATAATATATATAGACAATATAATATAGACTGATATGTGAAAAAGAACAAAATTAACTTTTTCACCTGGCATGAGTATTTTGCTGTTCATCCTTAGGAGAAGGCTCTAGTGATTTATAATCAAATTCTGTCTATATATAGCTAATTAATATTGTTGAAATGTTAATGCTTCAGTGGCTGTCAATGTATCCAAGATTTACTTTCATGAAACCTGTCATTACCCTGCCATCTCACACTCTCACTTGGGGTGAATCTGCATCACAAATAACTGTGCATATGTAAATTAAATATTAAAACTACACCATTAGAATTAATCAGTCTAAAAATGCAAATTATGAGATTCCCCCAGTCTCTGAAGCAGTGCCCAAGTGAGGAAAGATGATTGCCTACAACACTACACCATTCAGAGTTTGTCCAGAGATCCTCAGGACAGATTTACCCATAAGAAAAACATGAATGACACTTAGACCTGAATGTTCTCGGCCCATGGGGACCTTGAAAGGCTGTGAGCATGCTGGCCAGCAGCAACAGGCTTTGCCTGTGGCTGATGGTGCTAACACTTATCTGGCCTTCCCTTAACTCTGAATATCCTGGCCCCTGTGAGATGAGGCAAGGCAGAGGTGAGGACATCAGCAGGTAATACATTTCTCAGCTCTGAGGCTCAGAGCTCAATGCCCTGGAGAACTGAGGCAGGAGTCTCTCATGAATAGAGGTCTTTGCAGCCCTCCTCATCCCTTTCTTTTGGGACCAAAGCTTGAATTTGCAGTGCAGTGTAGCAGAAACTGTCATTAACCTTTACGGTTATAGGAGTTGTACTTTGTCAACAATGTTTTTTGGGGGTTTTTTGTTTGTTTTGTTTTGGGTGGGCTTTTTTGGTTGGTTTGGTTTTGGTTTATTCGGCTTATGATGTTCAAAGCATGATGAATCCTCCAGACTGTGTTGTGTGTGATCAAAGAGTTGTCTGATCTCTTTTCTAATGCGAGGTGTGCCATCTGGGAGAGCTGATGTTTGTATGGACAGGAAAGATGTGATTTCAGGGAAAGTGCTATCCCTAGACTTCGTTAAGAAGTGGGAAACAGATCATCACTTATACCTGAGTTCTTCAGTTGAGAATTACCATTACATTCTCTACATGGTAGGAACTTCATAAGACAAACAATATCTGACACAATATAGCCGCTGCTGTGAGATAACAGTGATTTCACAAAAACTAGTGATATTTTCCTGTGAATCCAAACCACCTGGAAGTGACTATTTGGTCCTTGTATATGTAGCACTGCTGATTTCCATGGAAGCACATTTGGCAGAATGGTGAGAACCAAAAATAACTATATTTTATCTCAGTACTTTAGCCATCTTGGGCTTTTTCAAAAGACCATAAGAACTGGTCCACCCCCTAGCCTCAGGTGTGTTTGTCAGATGGAGATGTCAGGTGGGAGCCCCAGGTAACTTTTATAAATTTGATTCCTCAACATCATTTAATGTCTTTTCTGCTGCCCCACTCACCTCAACCACATGTTAGTTCACAAGCCAGAGATCTTTTTACCCTATGGCCAGGGTAAAAGACAGTTTTATTGGTGCTCTAGTCAGATTTTGATAGTAATGCTATGGTGTGTCAGGAACTGAGTTTTCAACACAGCAACTCATATTTTTTAAAAAAATTCCATGTGTGACCAAGAATAGTAAGATTCTATTGAAAAAGCAACCTTTAGAATCCATCTTTTCCCTATTATGTCTTCAGGTGCACAAAATAGACATGAATTTTTGTAAAATATACAAATTCAGATTTTTTTTTTCTGTCTTCCATATCGAAATGCCTGAAGCAATCATGTTCAAAGTTTATCATCTGGCTGATAAAAGGCACAGAAGACTTTGGCCAGAAAGCTGGGAGTCCCATAAATTAATGAACTGATGAAAATAGGGTTCATAGCAGAAACCCAGAGACAACCTTAAGAGTAGCATTATTTCACATTTGGATGCATTTGTATATCTAATAACACAGCCTTATGTTTGTCTCTTTTAGAACAATTCCTATTCAAGACAATATACAAATATGCATAGCCATCGATAAATGTTACAGCTACTGACCCTGGGAATCCCAATGTCAATTAGCAATCTTAGTTAATATACTTCTAGATTGGACTCAAGGGAGTGGCAATCATAGACTGACTGACTTGCTGGTATATATATTTTTATAACCATGTCTTGTGTACTCGGCAAAGCTGCGTGTGTCCGCACACAGCAAAGCTGAAATATGCAGGTATTTGGTCAGCTAAATAAAAGCCATATCCCTTGGGGAGAGTAAAAAGTTTGGAACAGCAGTGTCAGTGCAGACAATGAAAGTTAGTATTTCCTTTATTATGTACACAGAGAAATCCACGTTAGCGTACAGTAAGGGCTGGGTTATTGTGGCTGCACACCCATGCGCACAGAGAGAAGCACAAAAAGAAGGAAAGCAGAGCTATTAATTGGGATTTGTATTCTAATTTATTCTCTCCACATCAAAAGAAGCAATACGATGCTGATGGCTCCCCGTTTTTCCAATACACAATCTGTGCACACTATTTGCCTGCAAAGAGGAGAGGCTACCTTTGTTTCATGTGCATCTGCTCTTGCTACAGTACAAAAATGCTCCTTTGTTGAGCTGGGCGGCAGGAGTGCACGGAGGTGTAAGGAATCTAAGACCCCATCTTCTACTTTTTATCACCTCCCCCGTGGATTACACACAAGCAGCACAATACAGTCATTAAAAAGAGTTACACATGAAAAGAGCCAGCGCCTCATCAGCTCGCTGATGTGTCACACTACTGACGGACATGCAGCCGTAATTGCTGTGATAAGAAATCTGTCTTTCTGTCCTCTTCACACCCCTCCCCGTGCGCTCAGGAGAAAGGGGGACAAGCAATCTCTCCCCTCGCATCCTTCCCCAACAACACATTGGGATATTAAATAACCCTCTCGTCCTCTCTGCACCCTTTGTTTAAAGCGACATCTCCAAAGATATGTTCTGTGGGTAGTGGGAGGGAAGGGGGGAAAAGGGATATTTACTTACAGAGCAGTAGCGGGCAGTTAATGCCACCTCCTGGACCGGGGACAGGGGCTCACATCCATTAACAAACGTGCAAAGAGCACACTGGCCTGTGCAGAGGAGAGCTGTACAGCCAGCTGGGGCTTTCTAGCCCTGCAAAGAGCGGCTCTGCCGATTCCAGCTCTGCAGTCAGTGTGGTGTGGAAAGAGGCTGCTGCCTTCCCCAGCCTAGTGAAACCCCTCGCTATCATTTTACCATATAAGGAGACAAAAGCATCGGAGACTCTCATTCTTTGAGGCGCTCTGCAGCTGGCATTCGACACTTTCTCTATTCCAAGGGTGTCAATACTTCCCCCTCCTAAACATCTTGTCTTTCTTGGCCCCCTTCCTAAAATAAGGCTCCTTCTCCCCTCCTCCAGCCTTTGTTTCTCTAAACCCCTGATGCTTATTAATAACATGGCTTTGCTAAATCCGAGAGCTCACTCTTTACAGAAGGAGATGTTTTACAGCAACTAGAGCCAAAACCTTTGTACGGCTCTTCACCTGGCTGAGAGAATAAAGTCCTTGGTTCAAATTGGTATGAGGCTCTTTTTGCTTTGGTCATTTTGCCTACTGAGTGTCCTCTTGCCAAAGAAGAGTGAAACAACCTGTCTCTCTTCTGTTTTGTGGAGAGGTGCACATTTTTACAAAGACCAGGTGTGCAGGCATTTCTTTATGGGCATTTAGACCCCAGTCTAGTTTCTCTCCACCCTTCTTTCTTGCCAAGCTTCCCCATAATCAGGAGGAAAATGAACAAAAGCAGGGGAAATCGATGAAACCAAACCCAACCATCTCTTTGTAAGAGAAAGCCAAAGGAACAGATTGTCTCAGCACATGCTCAGTACCCAGTCAAGAGCCTTGCCAGTGTGCACATGGTAAGAAGAGGGGGAACTATTTATCCTACTATAATCAGGAACTGCTTTTTCTGCTACAAAATCCAATTTCATTTATCAACCATTCTAGCAGAAACACATTCTGCTAATCAAAACAGTGAGGGTCCTGGGAAACCTCCCAGAGGGAAGAATTTGGATCAGAAGCACATGGGAGATGTCTGCTCTCTGCAGCTTGAGGGGTAGGCTGGGGAAGCATTACGGGGTATTCTTCAGTAATGGCTGGTGCTTCCCAAAGGGAGGTGCTTTAATATGAATGCTTTCCACCTTAAGGAAAACCAGAAGGATAAATATGTAAAGCCCATTATCCTGAGAGAGTCTTGCTGCTGTTTTGCATCCAGAAGATGCTGGCTAGTCCAGTTTTGGGTACTGGGCTCTGGCACGTGCCTGAGCGGTGGTGTAGATGTGCTCATCAGTTAGATAAGGGTTTTTCCTGCAAAACAAACTTGTGCCAGAACCCTGCCCTGTACTTGCTGTCCTCTTATGCACCCAAATATAGTCAGATTTGGAATGGAGCTAAAATGTGTTAGTTGATCTCAGTGCTACTCCAAATCTAGAAAAGCACAGAATAAAATGGTGGGGAAGAGCCATTCCTAGTTTTTCTATCAGAAGTCAATTCTCCTTTACAGATGTGAGTTATTTTGATGACCAGCAATGATCTGTTTATCAGCTGATCCAGCCTCTGCTGTTGAGTTTTCAAAATACAACCACCATGCCCTGGAGGACTGACAATGGGCATACAGGATTAAGAATGCCATGGCAATTAAATCTTACTTAAATCAAAGCTGCTGCACTCCCCAGCCACATGGGGAGTCACAGACTTCTTCCCTTGAATTTGCAGTGGCATTGTAAAATTAATTAAACCAGAGAGTGCAAAGATTTCATTGAACCCATGAGTTACCTTGGAGCTGCACCTATATCTTGGGAGAGCTACTGGTTGGGTTCCCAGTCCCATCAGTGACTTCCTGGATGCCCTTGAACACAACATGTAATTCCTTAGCTTCACTATCTGTAAAAAGCTCAGGACAGCCAAAGGCATGTGAAGTTTGCTAGGAAATATATAAAGGACTAGCTAGAGCATAAATATAATAGGAGTAATAGTTTCTCTCTTTTAGGTTAAACTATTGCACAGTGGCAACAATAGTAACTTATTTGCATCTTAGTTACTGTTCTTACCTCAGCTCTGATTTAATAGTGTACCTAAAAAAGGAAACAGGTCTTGAAGGTGATTAGAATTGGGCTATTTGATTCCAAACTTTTCTAAACAAACTAAATATTCTGAATGTGTTAATTTGTTTTTTTTTTCAATTTCCATGATATTTTTATTTCCCCATCTGTCTATTGACAGTTACTGCAGCAAGTCTGACAGAGATTTTTTGATGATCCCTGTGGTCATACAAGACAAGTATTTTCCACAAACACAAGTTTAAATATATGCTGGCTCCAGCTGAAATGATTTAGTTTATCTGTTGCAGGTCTGGGTTGACTTAAGGAAGGTAGGTAATTTTTGTCTAATTTACTATAACACCTCTGACTCCTTGAAGGCAGAAGAGCATCTGCCGATTTAAAACCCATTGATTTGTGGGCTCACTACGGGACTTGACACTCAGCAGCCACACCAAGACTGTGTGGAGCTGTGAAAGGGGTGAGGAAGGTTACCAGGCAGCATCTTCCCTCATCCCATGATGAGGTGTATGCACTCCATCAAACACCACTAGGGAAGGTACAGGGAATGTCAGACCTCTTGCCCTCCTTCAGGACCACTCACTCCACATTTTTCTGGCAAGTAAATATTCGTCAGTGGTTGGCAGCCTGCCCCAGCCTTTTTCCCACCAGAATCTAATCCAACAGGTGTGGGTGGGTGGGAGAGCCACAGATTTCATTAATTTTCAGAAATGGGGAGGAAAGGGCAGAGGCCCTTTCACTAACAAATTTATTATGTAAACCCACTTCTTCTTTTTATATATATATGTATAGAAATAGATAGATAGATAGATAGATAGATAGATAGATAGATAGATAGATAGATAGATTTTTTTTATTATTTTTATTTCATTGGTTCTCTGAAGAACCCAGCAGAGATCAGTCACCTTCAAGGCTTCAGAGGAGTCAGTGCAATGAAAATGGGGGCAGTGCTTCTAATAGGGGGCCTAAACCAAGAGTGGAAATGCAAGTACAGTGCAGTGATTCAGAAACTTATCCTATGGTTTATCTTTTCTTCATGTATATAGCATTTACATTACATATATTGCTTGTTCTTCAGTGGTCTGAGTGTTTAACAGGTTAATTCTATGTGTAGAATGCTGTACCTCCATATGGGGAAAAAAGGTGGAAATAGTACCATTTTTATAGCAGGACTTCTCAATGATTTTATTAAACCTTCATAGGTCTCACTTCAGCTACTGGGCTGATGCTGGAATAACTATAATTTCAGCAGTTATCTCCTTTTCTGGCTGAAAAGAATGAACAAAGAAAAGTACTGGAAAGAGACAGCTGGAAGTGGAATATTTTTGTTTCCTCTAGTTTGAGACACAGAGAAATACAATGTCTGTGAGAGATCAGGGGAGGGGAAAACATACACTTTTAGGTTTGAAAATGGCTAAGCTACTGGCTGATTCCTTACTCCTGGAAACTGTTAAGTTACTTTATCAGAATTCAGCTAATCCCCTTTTTGATACTTGAATCTGTGTAACACAAGCTTCAATTGAATATGACAGGGTGCATTTAGGAGAGCTGCTATTTTTGGCACTACTATTTAGGAAGGAGTGTAGACTAGTGCAGATGTTGCATTTTAGTTCGTTAAATCTAAAATAACAGCTAGGCAATACTAAATCATCCTGAAATTTCATTCTTATAAAATACTCACAGATATGCATTTTCTCCAAGATTGTAAGGAGTTTGCAAAGGATAAAAAGATGTATTTCAGCATGTATTTTCTTTCCCAATTCAGTTTCCAAGTCACAAGGCTTTTTGCAATATTCTGATTTTCCTTTCTTCCCCTAGAAGACTCGAACCTCAAGTAGAAAGACATATCAGGTAAGAAGTACCTGTGTTTCACATATTCTGATGAGGGAATTATGGACATCTTTTGACAATCCATTAAAACCTCCCCAGCCAAGACAGATAGAGAAAGTCTGTCTGCTTTGGAATCATGAAAGACTTATATTATTAATGTTTAGCCTAAATCAATGTGGAAATATTAGTGGTTTAGAAACTCCAATCTAATCTGTAAAAAAAAAAAAAAAATCCATGTTAATTTCTTAATATGTTTGAATAGTTTTCACATGCACTGTCAAACAATTTTCTTCTGTAATTTAGAGAAAGGAGCCATGGTTCAGTAGCATCAGAGAACTTCTGTTTTTCATAGGAAAAGTTATCTTTAGAAGGATAATGTGATGCTATGTGATAAGAGAGATAGTTGAGACCCAAATACAAGCGTGTCTCTGTAATAGCATGGTCTGGGACAGAGACAAAAAGCATTCTAGACCATTATGGTCAGTTTGGACAAAGATTTCATTAATTTTTTTAAGTTAGTCAGGACCTTCGATCCAGTTAGCCCCAGTTTCATTCAGAGAAATCTCTCTCCTGAAAGAGGTGTCCCAAAGTGAATATGGCAGTGAGACACCTGTCAAAATGTGCTCTGTCACTTTCTGTTCAATTGTTCCCATGCCGTTCTCTCTGTGAACAACAGATACAAGAGAGGGCTTGCAATGGGTGACCCAGGCAGAGAGACAGCTGTGTCCCTTTTTCTGCTGCTTTCCTCTCTCCCAGCTGAGTAGACAAACAGCTTTTACCACTGATGTGCAGAGGAACACAATTTGATCACAGAAGAAGACAGAACACCGGAGAAAGTTTCAAGGATCAGCCCAGGGCATAAAGGAATGGTATCTGCTAAGGAAACACCCTCCTATTGACAGATGAGTTTCCAAAAGCTTGGAAAGCTGAGGAACCATGTCACAAGGCTGACAGGTCCTCCACTGAAAAAGCAGCATTGTCAGAAATCTATCCCAGGACCTCATGGATTAAACAAAAGCCATACAGGCCATTGCAGGATCAATGCAGCCCATCAAACAACTCCCCAAGCAGTAGCTGCCTCTACCATGTGGGGCAGCCACCCTGAACAGCCCTCACCCAGCTGTGAAACTGTGTGAAGACATAACGAAGACTAAAACAAGGAGTGGATGACAACAATTCTGCTGGAGTATAGGGTTTTCACTTACTATCTCTACCATTCTTTCTCATCCTTTCCCCTCACTAAGGAAGGGATGGTGCCTCTACTTTTAAGGAAGCTAGAGTAAAATATTTTGGTCTTTGCCATTTTCACACTTCTTTGGCTTCCAAGTGTTCTCTAAATCCCTCAGCTCCATAGTTTGTTCATCTGCAACCAAGGGTAGAGATCTTGGTGGCATGTTTTTGGAAATGCTTTGGGATAGAGAGACAACCCCCAACAACAGGTGAGGGGTCTTCATATTACTCTAAATGATAATAGTGCAGGGACCTATGCAGAGGAGTTCTTGCTTCTCTTCTTTCCTCTGGATTCAACTTGACTGCCATGAATATGACAGATGGAAAGAGCCTTTTGGGTTTCCTACCCCTGCAGATGGAATCTGGGATGTCAAATTACTGCAGAGGTTGCAGTAATTGCTGGTCTTCTGAGCTGGCAAATACTACCCCCTAATTTAGGATTTATTAATTTTAGTATAATCATGATTTATCATTCCCTGTTCCAGATGCATGAAACAAACACACTGTGATTGTTCCAAGAAACTAATCACTCTGTGTTTCTGACAACACCAGAGACTTGCTATTCTGTAAAAAATAGCTCCCATTCCCTGTGGTGTTCCCAGCAGCACAGTCAGCATTTTCCCTGAGGAAAAAGGCAAAATCCCCTTTCCACAGACTTTCCCCCTCTCACTGCCCCATTGCCCATGGCTTCTTCTCCAAAATCTCACTTCTGTGTGTATAATTTGCTACTGCTCCCCTTAGCACTTTTTCTGCCTGCACTCCTGATAGCTGTTATCACCCTCTGGAAATAACCAAGAGCAACATTTGAGACTACCATTTCACTTTATCAGCCAGCCTCAGGAACTTCTGAGCCAAGACATCTGTCCTGGGGCGACTTTATGAGGCTTATATCCGCAATTGTCTGTTCTGTTAACGCTGGATATTAAGTTCTGCACCTTTAAGACGATTCTGAGAGCGAAGGGAGGATAGAAGAAGTGCACAGTTTGTTTTGTGAAACTGAGCAGTTGGCAAATATCTTAAGAACTTATCTAACTAATTTCCACGGCAGAAGTGACAATGTCTAAGTCATTCCTGGCAGATCTTTGTCTAATTTGCCCTTAAGGATTAACATTAGGACTCCACAACCTCCAAAGAGGGAGGGATGCAGGCAGGAAGGAAGGCAGGAAGGAAGGAAGGAAGGAAGGAAGGTTTATACTAAAATTTTTAGTCTAACATTCATGCCTGCAAAGTATGAATAGGGTCAGGCAGAACTTGTCATTTTGTAGCTATTCAGATCACACCACAGCAATATGAGAATCACTGAAAGCAGGGTTCCTCCAATTTGTTATGCTGCTCTTGGGAAATGTCTTGGGAAGTAAGTGAGAAGAGAATTTAATGATATCTCTTCATAATACTCTGCCAGCCTCCAGCAACTTTTGGCTTGGGGATTTCTCAACCTGGAGGCAGTATCCATACTGAATATCACTTTCATGAACTTGCAGTTCCCTCCTGACTGCCTGAAAGGAAATCCACAGCTTCCAGTAACAGGTAGTTCTACCCTGTGTTGCTGAAGAACCATCTTCTTTGTGTCAATTTTGAACATATTACCCAGGAGTTTCATCTGAGACCTCCTAGGTCTTACCTTTGGAGATATAATGAGAAACTGATCTTTATTCATATGCTCCAGACTGTTCATGTCTTTGTCAATCTTTATCATATCTCCCCTCAGCCATCCCTCCTAGGCCAGGGAGTGCCTGTCAACCTGTTCAGTCTGTATGAAAGCTACTTCTTGTGTTTTATCATTTTTCCTCAAACTTTTTCAATATGAAAATTTAATTTTTTACATGATGTGGCCAAAACTTTTAACCTTCAGTTTGCATTTTGGCTGATTGTGTCCTGTTGTTTTGGGGTTTTGGTGTAAACCTAGATAACCTCTAAATTTCACATCCAGCTAGACATCTCAGAAACATTACTTT
Source organism: Sylvia atricapilla (assembly GCF_009819655.1). NCBI lineage: Eukaryota > Metazoa > Chordata > Aves > Passeriformes > Sylviidae > Sylvia > Sylvia atricapilla. The sequence goes on from NC_089141.1 coordinate 87,183,435, forward strand.
ATAGCTAAAGTTGCATTTCCTCCCCATGTTCACTGTTTTATGCTCATCTACATTCAGCTTGAGATGCTGTTCTAGTGCCCACTCATCCTGTTGGCTAAGATCCTTTTCTCTCATCCAGTTTCTCAGCCTTAGAAGAGTTTCCACTAATAATCTCCTATTAATCTCTTTACTGTAAAACCTATTTTTCAATTGATTTTATGTGATACATGTAAATATCTTCCCTCTTATCTTATTACTGCTTAAGTGTTTTTAAGGTTTTGTGGTGAGGGCCCTTAGTGAATACATGGAAAAGGACAAATACGCAGATGCTGTCAATCAATGATCTCTTGTATCTCCATGCTGTTTATTATCTCACAGAAACCTGATAGATTTGTAGAACATGATTTCTCCTTACCAAGCTATATTGAATTTCTCCCCATGTATCATATTTACCCCACTTCTCTACCCTACATAATGATTTCTCCTAAATTTGTCAGTCTTACCAGGCTCTATTCCTCCTGTTTGCTCTTGGAAGCATTTTAAAAGGCTGATGCTGTGTTGGATACATTCAGGTGCTCAGTTCTAAGTCTGTTTTAAATAAGAGACCATGGACTATTATTATTTCAGCTAATTCATCCTTCAGTTCCCTTATATCTGCTGGATGAATACCACCTGGTTCAAACATTTTCTTTCTATTCATTTTGTTTATTTGCTCCATACTTCTTCTACAGACATTTCAGCTTAAAATAGATCCTCTGATGATACCCATAAGGAAGCATTCTGCTGCAGGAAGCTCTCCAAGTTCCTTATAATGAACACAGGAGCAAAAAAAAGAGATCATTAACCTCCTCTGTTACAGCCATCTCTTCCTCAAGGGTTGGTTTTCTGTTGGTCCTATCGTTGTCCAAACCCTTCAACTTGCCTAATACTCAAAAGAATCACTTCCCAAATAACTTCAGACTCACAATATTTTGATTGTAAGTAGAAACAGTCACCCTCTCCAGTCTGACCATGATTGGGGGTGTTCTGTTTTGAAGAAAGATCCTTCTGCATGGAAGCAATTATTTTTCTTCCCAACTACTGTTTGTATATACTACAGATAAACTGAGAGGGTCTGAGATGTAGGCTCAGACATATATTATGATTGAGTATATGAGCTTAGATTGTGCACTTTGAAGTAGAGTCCTTGCTGTTGATCCTCTTAGGCCTGTGCTTACTTTGAACCCTATAAGTGCTCAGACCCTTTAAATAAGAGGATTAAAGTGATCATTTGGTTGCTGATGTGAATTTCATGTCTACCATTTCACACAGAACTGAAAAAATATACCATCCACTGTCAGCCTGATAGGCATATGGATTGTGTTTGTCCCTGCCAAGTTTATATTCACATGGCTGTCTAGTGGAGTTACTGTCTTAATGTGAATGAAATTCAAATGTTTAGAGTAAAATGAAAGAACAACTTGTAATAATGGCTTGTCTTGAAGTGTCTCTTGCTGAAAGAAAAGTAATTCTTATGAATCATTAGAGAGGAGTCAGAACTCATGTTATGAAGCAGTGCTAGTCCTTTTGCTTATCCCTAATGTCTAACCATAAAGTCCAGTGAGTCCTGGCTGGGTTGCTGTAATGTAAATTCCTTACATGATAGAGCACTGCCCATCTGTCTGTCCCTGAAGAGCCAGTCCACAATGATGCTGACTCTCTTATACCCAGAAGGATTTCCAGGAACCCAGACTCCTAATTTGCAAGGAAGAGTTTCTAACACTTGGGTGTCCATCAAAAAATATGGAGAAGGGGCTGGCTTGTCTGGCAGCACGCAGAGTGCTGGAGAGGCAGTGGAAACTTCACTTGCAGGGGAGGGCAGAGGAAGACAGAGTGCTCTGCCTGAGTGCCTACAGCACTTCCACAGCCATGCCCACACTGCTGCTCCTGCTGCCTTTCTCTGTGAGCATGCCCTGGACCCAGAGCTGTTTGCTATTTCCTTTAGTAAGGTGCAGATCCACCCGACATTTGCATTAGTGAACACAGGGCAAAAAAGCAGATGGCTGCCCTCAGATCTGGTCCCTAGAACACCCTTACTTCTTTGTTCTGAATTAGGGAGATGTGCTATTTTTCTCCTCCCTTCTGTTGAGAGAAGAAATACTCGAAGGTGAAATGCAGGCCATGTGAGCACATAACACATAATGTGTCTAACCTGTGCTCACACAAATTCCTGAGGTGGACTTATGTGGTAGAGTCGAAAAGTACAGTGGAGTTTGCTCTGAGAACTTCCTCTCTGATGTTGTTCTGTACCAAAAGTGCCCTGCTGTATCTCTCTCTTTGTATTATAATTAGTGTACTAAGCCCCTGAATGTCCTGCTGCCTTCTATACCAACGCTGGAGGCTGGGAGATGTGTTGCAATGGAAACCATGCATAGGGAATTAGGATACCAAGCATCGAAAAAATGGCATAAATAACAGAATAATTGGCTTCTGTGTGATGGCATCTATGGCTTGCAGGTATTTCTGTTTTCATATGGTAATCTCTAGGCATGCTGGGCTTTGCTTCCCTAGCCACAGACTACCAAAAAAGGAGCACTAGTCAATGGTGTCAATGCTTCCCTTCTACAGAAAGCATGCAAATTCCTAGGAAGACTTTGGTGAAAATCTGTTCATTTTGACAGGGAATATGCTAATCTGAAAGCCCACAAGCTTTGTTTCTGGAGTGTATGAGACAGCTTCTGTCCCCACTTATGTGCCCATTTTATTCTCATGACAAAGTACTTATTTTCATTTTAAAAGAAAATTTTACTGTAATTTGTTGTGATATGGGAGTTCCACAGGTATTATAGGAAGAAGAAAGAATATTATAAAAGAGGGCCTGTATAAGTGGCTTCATAAAAATATTACTGAAAATATGAAATTAAATTGAGGGAAAATGCTTTTTCTTCTAGCTCTTTCAGTTTCACTTATTCTTGGTAAGCATGTCTTAACAGTAGCCAGTAAATCAACCTGCAGCAGGAACATTTTGAGTTTTATGAAGTTGATGGGTCCCTTTGAAATGTCTGTGGTAGTCCCTCTTTCCATGTTTGTCAGAAGGAGTTGAGCAAAACCAGGCAAAATTGCTCCAGCTGCATTCAGAAAAACTAGGACTCTGTGCAATATGACCTATGCTTCTCAAAGTTGATCAGCATTAGACGAGGAACATTGTGAAACAGTCTGAGATTTATCAGCATGAAACTGTACTCACTGATATAAAGCCAAAGATAAAATATTGCAGTCAGTAATAAATCATCTCAGTGAAAAACAACTGTGTCAGAAGTGTCTGTGGTTTGTTTAGACAACACATAGCCACAAAGAAGGAAAAATGGTAAGAAAAAATTGCAAATGCACTTTTGTGGTATGAATCTACACAAATTTGACGCTATTAAAATTAGGAGGAAAAAGAAAGTTCTGAGTTTTGTTAAAATAATCTGTGGATGCATCTGAGAGAACTCCCATTGACATCTGTGGGGCCAGGATTTCACTCCCAAGTCAGTATTCACATCCACTTCCTTTCTCTGGTTTTCTTCATTGTAAAATAGCCTTTTACATTTTCTGTATTAAAGAAGTGTTTGAATGAAGCTGCCCCCTCACAGCCTCTTGCCAGCTGCAGTCAAAGGTCTGCCTTGTTCTGATAGCTTGCTGTTTGCAAGGAAAAAATAAAGCCATTCATCGACTAATCATATTTTTAAATGCTAGGTGAGAACAAAGTATTATTGTTGGAGACTGCCTTTAGAATGGCTTCACTTTCTAAACACGCTTTGGGTCTTTTTGTTTAATTTCACTTTTAAATTCAAATCCCATTAAAAAATCGCAGCATTCGTATGTATGTTCCTGCATTTTGTTCCAGCTAAAGACTTTTGGCCAACACAGTTTTTTTAAAAAGCTGATGCTTTGCTGTACATGATTGGAATGCTGCTTCTGCTGCTTGTTTTTAAAAGAGAACACCCTCAATACATCAGTGGCTGCAATATCTTAACACTAAGTGCCCAACCAGGACAATTTTCTCACTTTTATTGTTCTAGCCTGAGGCTTGGAAGATAGACAAAGAATTTGAGGACACAAGAAAATTTCTAGTATGTGAGAAGTGAGACTACTAAAAATTACTAGTTTTGTACATGATTTCTTTATTGCACAATTTACTGTGAAAGCACATCACTTTAGCTTAATAGCAAGATCTTGTAATACACAGAAGAGGCAAGGCAGTTGCCAAGTCCCACTGGTGTCCCTCTAAAACGCTGCATTCTCTGGTGGGACAATCTGCCTTTGGGCACCACGTAACAGGAAACTCATCTCCCCAGTGCTGAGGAGCAGAGGGTTGGAGCTCTGTGCAGATCTGCCCAGACCACAGTGGCAAGATGGTTATAGCTGGAGAGCAGGGAGGTATGTGGAGGTGCTGAGGTGCTGCCTGCAGTGTCTGGAGATGTTCAGCCTTCCAAGGCATCCATGTGGGGACAGTAAGTCCCAAGATAAGGTAAGTGCATGTGCAGATAATTTGGTGTTTTACATCACTTTATTATTCCACTTAAGTTATGTGCTGTTCTTGACATGAAAGGTGGAGCAAACTTGTCCCTAAGCATGTTGTCTCAGCACTATCCTCACTGACTGTCACAGCCCACACCAGCATAACCTTGAAAAGCTAAGCCAGACATGACATATTACCTGAGGACATCAACCGTGGCAGCAAGTGCCCGTCACAGGTGAGGTTGGACACATGGGGGTGACCTCAGAGGCCATGTCTTTATAATTAAATAAATCAAATAGGACACTGAGATTCAGTCACCTATGCTTCTGTTGACCAGACGTGTAGAGCTGTCCCCCCTAGGCATGGCCTAAGAGCAAATTCTATCCCTAGGACATGTTTTAGATATGTTCACTTGATTTCAGAGGCCATGAGTGTGTTATGGCCTGGGCACAGCCCAGGTCTGCACTTCTTGCAGGAGCACTGCCAGGCACATGTTGCCATGGCAGAGCCCAAGAGACAGCCCTGGGACCAGCCCAAAGTGCTGCACCAGTTGCACCAATGTAAACATCTACCTCTCATCTTAAGTCAGTGTCTCTCCAGCAGCTTTAGACCAAGTAATCATCTGACCCCCTGCCTTTGAAATCCTCACATAGGATCTGACCTCAATCTCAAACACCTTGAAGTGGACTGTCCTTTCCTACAAGCACTGGCTTTGGGTCAGGTCTAACGAGCACGAGTCCTGCTCCTCAGGGTACCAGGGCCTGAGATCCTGCCAAAGCCTGGGAATGACTCAGCATCTGAAAAAACCTTTCTTTCATTTAAGTTTTTGAATACTGGAATAGTAAACAAACTCTAGTGCAATGTGTGATGGCTTTAGCTTTTAGGCTTAGAGTAAATGAATTATCTTTGTGTCATATTTTGTAATCCTTGGATTTAAAAGCCTTTGGTTATAGGAATACTTATAATAAAAAATTATCTGCAAATGCATCCAAACAAATGTACACACATACACAAATAATCTTATTTTCCCTAAGAGGTGTTCTTTTATTGGCTCCATTTGAAAATTAATGCTCTCATGAGATGAGGTAAAAAGTAATTTAATGTAACAATATCCTGATAATTGGCATTTTGCAGTTATTGCTAATGCTATTTTACAGTCTAGTTTTGATGAATTCCTGCTTTGACACACAGTTATGATTCAGTGCTTTGCTTTCTTTTCCCTTTTCCCTCAGCTGCTGTAATCCATAACAAGTAATTGTTTAAAACATGAAACCAGCAAGTGTCACCTGTGATTTTCCTTTTTTTTTTCTTTAATGGCCCCTAGAAAATGGTCTGAAAGAATAGAAAAAAGTAAAATGTTCCTTCTGTCTGTCCATGTTTTTCCCCACTATGTATTCATTTTCCAAACATTCAACATAAAGAAGAAAATGCTGACAGAGGAGAAAAAACCTCCAAAACCTAATTAAAAGCTTTCTGCCTGAAGTAATTCAGTTTGCTATTCAAACCAAGGAAGTGTCTATAGTAAGATACGGCTGTGTTCCTTAAGAACATGAAAACATGACATTGTATTATTAGTGAAGAAACTAAAAAGCAGCTGTTAGTTAGCACCTGGTTCCCAACAGCAGACTGGGAATACAAAGGGAAACTCTCTGTGTGTGCCCTGGCCACAAGAGAGGAACAAACATCTTGAAGTCCACTCTTCCCCTGAGAAAGCAGCACTCCCCTCAAGAGGTCTATGCAGAGCCCCGAGAAGTGATGGCAAATGGCAGGTGGAAAGGAGAAAAGGGCTCAAAAGACAGTGAAAACCAAAACAAGGCACTATCTTACCTTGCTGCAGCTCAGTGCTGCCTCTGCTCATGAGTCTGTGAAGGAGAGAAGACAGGACAGACTTGCCCCTTTATTGGATTGCCCAAACTATATGTTTCGTAATTAGACAGTTGGGCATCCACGCTTCAGGGGAGCTATAAATATAATATCTCCAAAGCAGCAGCCATGGGCAGGAGATAAGGGCTGCAGCATTTCTGTGCTAACCAGCCTTTTAAGGCATCACAGCTAGAGCTGCATGAGGGCCCCGATGAAAAAAGCTGTTGTGCCCTTGAGTAGTGCCAGCCCATCCCTTTGCTGTGTTTGGGAGTGCCTTCAGGAGGTGCTGCAAGGCACCCCAAGGAGATGGCGATATTCCAGGGCTCAATATTTTGTCTGGGATATGAGCAACTCTAGGTTATCAATCAGATTATTTGTCAGGCCTTTGGGATTGACAGAAACACCTTAAGAAGTGCTGACTGCTCTGTTGATGTAACAAACTCCAACACTCCTTCATCTGTCCGTCTGTCCACCCCAGATGTGCAGCCCTGTTTCAGGGTGGTTTGTGTCTTGTGTCCTGCCTTGTTTTTGCCCTGCACCTCCTTGTGCAGGAAGCTGTAGTGCTACCTCACTACAAAAGACAGCAGCTTTAGGGATTAGTCTGAGATCACAAACTAAGTCTGTGTTAGCAGAAGGACTGTAGCTCAGGTGAACTTTCTGCTCCGGGCTTTCTGCTGCAAGATAAGTGTGATGCCGGGTGAAGGGGACACTTGTATATATAAAAAAAAAAAAAAAGCGCAAGATGTTTGAGGTGGAAAAAAAAAAAACCCTCTTCTAGTAACTCCCATGGGGACAGTCTCACTGGCTGGGGAGGAAAACCTGTCTGAGCAAGGCTTAGTGTAGAGCTGGAGTTACAACCTGCCCTCCTCCATGCCAATACTGGGTCTGCCTGCATTTCAATGTATTTCTGCAGAGAAAGTTGTAGCAGAGACATGGTCCTTGGTACAAAGTTGAACTGTTTTAAGGGGACGAAAAGGAAAACCTCTCTGTAAGATGGGGTGGTAAAGAAATAACATCAGGCAGACTCTGTGTGTAGGCAAATGACTCTCCTTTCCACAGCAACAAACTCATCTGAAGAAGTGCCATGCTGTTGAACTGAGGTTACTGATCGCTCCTTCCCCTGGCTGAAGCAGCAGTACTTGACTGCTGGATTCAATTCCTTTGCTGATTTATTTATTACTTCCATGGTCCTGAAGAACATCTCATTCCCTTCATCTCCCACTTCTCTCTCTTTTCTTCAGAGTCCTGGTTGAGCAATAGCCCTTAGGAGAGAGCATCACCTCCCACCTCATCCCTGAGCAGTTCGGACAGCAAGTGTAGGTCAAGCTGCAGAGACAGGATACTAACACAAACTATGTGCCAGGCTTTTTGGCATGACAAATTGATTAATGGCTTGACGTGGAGCTCAGTCAGGTTTTATGATTTTAACTCCAAACCAATGAGAAGTTGGCATCTGAGGCATTCATTCTACCACTAAAAAGCTCGCAACAGCATGTCCTCAGCCTCTGCCAAGCAACATGATTTGACAGCCTGAGTCAAGCCTCTGGCAGAAAATGACTTTCACACATCTCCTTTTATCCCTGCAGAAATCCCTAGCTTCCAAGCACCATGGATGAGGTGCATAGCCTAGAGATTTTGGTTAAGGAGATAAGAGAAACATCCTGCAGATTCCTGGGGAAAGCATTGTTCATCCTAGATTTAGTGGCCTTTTGCCTCCTATTTCTTTAGCTACCATGTCAACAGCCCTTTCACATTTTCCAGAACAATAAACAGTTATGAAAAGCTGTTTAAGCAGCAAAAATGGGGTAGTTAAGACATATGTTTGGACAGCTCTGGAAAGCCTCAACCTTTTCATGTTAGCCAATTTTTTTTTTGTTTGCATGATTCAAAGGTCCAGCTGTTGTTGTAGAAACAACCTGGATAAACTATGGTTGTCACCTGCCCCAGTCCAGGGTGTTCTGGGCACTAATGACATCTTTAATCCCCTAAAGATTAAGATAATTCAGCCTAATTGCAGAACATTTCTGGATCTGGTGTACATCCAGCAACCAGGGACCAGCTTGGGGTAAATGTTGCCTTCCAGAACACTTAATCTAAAAACTTGAGAAGGTGGATTACAGATCTGCTAATGCAAACTTTCCTGCTTTTCCCTCAGAAAGAGCAAATGTTCTCTAAAGCTGGTCACCCCAAGTTGTGCTGCTAGTTACACTGTCCCAGTTTCATTTTGGGTGTTGTTTTACCCTCGAGGACCCTCACCAGGACTCCTTGAAAAAGGATGCTGCCGGAAGGCTAAATCATTAGCAACATGTCAGGCCTTGATCCTGTGCTCCTGGCAGCAGGTAACAGCTGAGTCACTTCCTTGAGCCAGGCAGGGAAATGCCCACACACTTAGGGGACCAGCACTTCCAAGGTACAGAGGGGTGGCAGGCTAACAGTAGAGGAGAGGTATTCCTGTGGATGTTGTCAGAAGCAGATATCTCCAGGTGTCTCAGCCATACAGTGGTGTTGGAATTTAGCCTTTATGAAAAGGGATGGGGGTTGAGGCTCTCCATCCTACAGCAGTGATGGCATTGCTTGGCACAAGGAGTCCCCTTGCCATTTCCATGGGGCTGTAGCCCCAGAGCCAGCCCTGCTGCTTCCATTACTGAGGCACAGGCAAGAAGCAAAGCAAGAATTTCAACCAGTTTCCTACTCCAAGGCAATGGGATGTGTGTGTACAAGAAGAGCTGCTTTAGAATCACTGAATCATTTAGTGGAATGATTGGAAAAGACCTTTAAGATCATTGAGTCCAAATGTGCTTTAGAAATGGAAATCAAATGCTGCAAGCTGTAAAGCACAGCTCCCTTGGAAACAATACCAAGGTGCCATTAGCCATCCATTGCAGTGAGGTTAAAGGTTTTACGACTAACTCCTTGCAATCAGGATTCACCCTGCCACTCTCTGCAAGTCACAGAAGATGCCAATGTGGCATCCAAGAAGAGTGTAAATGTTCAGGATAGGTTTAACAAACCAAAATCTAACCAGCTTGCACTGGTAGTGAATTTACTAAAATAAGAGCTCTACTAACAGATATTCATGGGAATCTGCCCTTGCTGTTTTGACATTTGTGTTCATGGTAGGTAGCACAGTGATTAAAACTGTGTTATGATGTTTTTGAGCCTTTAATTTAATTTGGGGGATGTAGATGTGGGTTCTATACATATGATACTGACTGCCAGAAACAGCAGAAGAGCCAGAGGGGAAGAGGGCACCTGTAGAGATTGTGCTGGTAGTAAATATTTTGCAAACCCTTCACATTCATGTTTTCACCGTGAGAAAGACAGGATTAGCATTTGCTGTTATGAACGGGATTCAGCTGTGTTAGCAAGACATCAGCCTGTTGGCTTCTTCTAGCCCTTCACAGGTCATACCAGTGCCTTCCAAACTAGACATAAAACTCCACACCCAGCCCCCCACACCTGTGCGAGTACCTGGAGGATCCCAACCCCACCTCCCTCCTGGTGGGCAGCTGTTCTCATTGACACTGTTGTGCCCAGACTGTGGAGCACAGGTGAGATGTAGGTGCTTTTGTATGAAACAGCAAAGCATGGTGGTTTCCAAGGGCCTCATCTCTGCCTGATTTCCTCTCTGCCCTGTGTTTTGAGCTGAAGCTCCAAGAAGATGTCATTGCTGCAAAGATATGCTCAGGCTTGAGAGCAGGTTGAAACACTCAGAGCCCTGTGGCCTGCATGTTTTCCATGGATGCTCTCATCAGCAGTCCACCTCTCACGGGTTTTGCCACCAAAAGCTGGCAAATGGAGCTGGCCAGTTATCTGTGTGCTTTCTCTGGGGGCTGGAGGTGCCTATCTCCTGCTGCTGACTACTTGGTGAGGGAAGATGGCTCACACCAGACTTTCCTTCATATAAATTTTGTCATCAGCTAACTTCTGATTACTGAATTTATGTCAACTGTGCCTCACACAGCATGAGATGTCCTTGCTTTGTGTAGTGTGCCACAAAAATTCCTCTGCTGTGTGAGATGTAAGTTAACCTAGCCTATTTTTTTTTGCCTCCACCTAGTAGTTTGTGCTTGTGAATATATATATATATCCCAGAACAGTTGTCTGAATTCCCACAGGTTTTGGGTTGGGAACTCTCTGAGACAGAAGCAAATGATATTTAATGACCTTGATGGATTTCTTTTTCTTTTCTTTCCCTGAATTTCCTGCTGTTTCTGATCCCAAACACTTTAGGTGTTTGTTCTGTCCCATGCCCAGTTCTGCAGCTTGTACCCCTTGGGCCTGGTGGCTGTCAGCACTCAGAGCAGAGGCATGAGTCCTTCCCCTTGCACAAACAATGCCACATTTGGGTAAATGATGAAGGTGAGCCTGAGTTTGAAAATTCAGACACCCAACTCTCTCCAAAACCTCTAAAACCAAACTTTGCATGGAAAACCTAGGGAGGTTTTCCATTTCTCCCCCTCTCCATCCTGTGTCCCACTTACACGGAGGGAGATGAATCCAGTCCCCAGGCTGACTTTCTGTGCCTATTTAAGGGCCCCATGTCTCAGGGTTCACTTTGCAGACCTGATGACACAGCACTGACAAATGCCCTGAGTGAAGAGAGAACTGGGTGGTGACTCTTAAACCAGAGGGACTCTGGGTATATTTTCAGAGTACAACCAAAGTTGGAAAAGCAGAAATAATTTCTTCTTCACTCCTCCACTTGTCTGCCCAGCAAATATCAGAGCTCACAAAAGGCCACTGCTCTTAGCAGCTGTTTCATGGCTTCATCTCTGCCCTTTCCCATTTTGGCTGAAATAATCATTCAGTATGCTTTAGCTGCTGTTTTTGGATCGTGCTAAGGCTTCTTCATCCAAAACTTCAGTCATCAAAATCCACCAAAATAAGTCCTTACAAAGCTAAGCAGGCTTCACTTAACAACAATAAAACCTTTTGTGTGTTATAGTGACAAAAGGATCCAAGTGATTTCCTGAGTTCAAAGCAGATGAGATAATCAGTCTCAGTAATACTGAATTTTGGTGCCACATTTGCCCGCTTACCCGTCTGTTTGAACTAATGCCTTTACCCCACTCTAACTCTACCAGCGAGTATATGTGCAAAAAATTTTTTCAGGACTCCTTTTAGAAGAGAGGAATTTTCTCCTGAGGTAACTCTTATCTCAGAGAAGTACAGTGCTGTGACCCCAGCAGCAGGAGTCAGGAGTTGCCATGGGCAAAATGAAGAAATCAAGAGGCCAGCTGGCTTTGCCTGCTGCCAAGTGTGAGGCTGCTTGTATGGATCAGGAATTTTAGACTAAGCAGTTTTATTTTGGCACGCACAAACACAAAAGCAGACTTTTGTAATGGAAACTGTAGATTGCCTTAAGCATAGGTGTAATCACCAGCCTGCCCATAATAAGTAATAATAATCCCAGCTCTGACATTAATTCATGGTGTGACCTTGGACATGACACTCACGTCCATGTTATCCAACCTGGCAAGTAAATGCAAGTCCCAGTGACAGACAGAGGTGGTGCAAGTGCCAAGCACTTTGGAAAAAAAATCAAATTAAGCTCCCAGGGGCTCAGGTTTCCCACTTGTAGGGGAAACTATGAGAGAGATCATTGCTCAAGAACAAGATCTGAACAATACACTGAGATGATTAAAAGAAAGAGCCCTCAGTGGACTTTGAGTTTTCCACCTCTCCACAGTCAGTAAAAGGATCTTTCTGTCAGGAGCCCATTTCCCAACAAAATGTCCCAAGACTAGGCATGATAACTCTTTCCCCACATCTAACTCAAGTTTCATGCTGAGTGAGGAGTACATGGTCCTGAATAGAGGTGCTTCAGCATCTCTAAATCATCCTGTCTGCACCCATTGCCACATTGCAATCATAAGCTGTTCTTAGGCTATATAAAGTAGGACTTCAGATATAAAATTGTATGGCATTCTACTACCTTCAAAGGCACTTCCCAAAACAGCATGCAAATAAAAACTTGGATAATGCAGCTGGAAATGGTGATAAATATATAATCATGCACAAAACTGTTTAAGCCTTGGATTGTGCCTGCAGATTGTTGAGTAGGGCAATAATCCCCTTTTTTGACATTGCCCTAATGCAAGCCTGGTGGGTCAGGTTAACCTGAAGAGGGCCATCACATGCAATTTGAAACAAGTCCAGTGATATTAAAAAGTTGTGTTTATAAAGACCAGTTGTTGCTGTTACAGAATATACCCTTCCCCTGGAGACACAATCATCAGGTAACTCAATCTTTGCTAGAGCATTGCTGAAAAAAGTGCAGCCTGGAGCTAATGTGTACCTCTTAGGCTATTTAGCACAGTGAGAAGAATTTCACTCTAGAGCCTAGATTAGTCTGGATTCAAGTGCTGAGATTAATGTCCAACCTGCCACTGCCCCTTACCCAGATCCTCTGTGTGACTACAGTAAACTTCAAATGTTTCTTTTCTCTTTATGTTGGGTCACTCATTTTCTTCTCCATAATATAAAAACTCTGAAGATGGTTGAATTCATACTTCATTTGTTTCAGTGATACCTTTTGTGAGGGCTCATAGTGATTTCACTGGTGGATCAAAAAGTTGCATATATTAAAACTGCCATTAATTTTATGGTAAAGATTTAAAGAGAACATGACATGTCCAGTAGGACAGCTCTTTATGGCACCTCAGTTAAACAATAGCTACTTCTGACATCATTGGGGCTGCTCAGATTTTCCCAAAACAATTCAAAGACACTTTATCACCTCTATGGATATACATTAATTTGAAAGACTTGACAGACATGTTCAGCTATTAAGCTGTTGGGGTGCAGAAATCAAAATCAAAGCATGCTGAGCAAACATGGCGTCTCTTCTACATAGGCTTTCACAGAATTCAAGAATTCACAGAATGACTAGGTTGGAAGAGACCATCAAGATCATCGATCTTGAAGATCAAGATATGGCCTTCTCAGCCAAGACTAGGTACACTTTTACACACCAATCAAAATGCACAAATAGTGCTTTAATTTTCCAATTATAGGGGAAAAACCCACAGTGCCTTTTTTATGCTTAAAAAAGATGCATTTACATTCAGTGTGACTGGAGGACAGTGAGATAAGAGGGTTTTTTATGCAAACTCTGAGTTCTGTTTTTTGCATATATCCTGACGAATTTGCTGACCTTCTTCTAATGCTGCCCGTATGCATACCTCGCAAAATCATCATCCAGTGTAATACTAGACCATCTTGTACATTACCATAATTTTCTATGCATTTCATTCCATAATTCCACCACCTCTTTTCCTCTTACCTGTTATGGCTGGCTCACCACCTGTCTCCACTGCTTCTTTTCCACCCCAGACATCTGCAGGGTCAGCAGTGTGGTCTTCCAACCTTCTCTTTCCACTCAAGCCATGAAACCTGCAAGGTAATCCTTTGAATTGCTGCTTCCTTAGCGTCCTTGCCACAACTTCTTTCCTCTCAAGGACTAATAGATGTTCCCTCAAAACATCTGCTCTTTCTCACCTTCTCCTCATTCCCCTCACCTCCTTTATTTCCCTACAGCACTTTCTTTTTGTTTGCCATCGACAAATGTCCTTGTGATATTCCTCACCTATCTGGCCCGCACAAGTGTGCGTGTCTGGCCCTGTTTTGGCAGGGTGTGCAAACCAGGGCAGGAGCTGTGGCCATCTGTTGCAGCTGTTGTTTCATGGCTCCTTGCCGTGCTGGAGCAGCCCCTGTCTCTCAAGCAGGAGGGCTGCAGGGAGCAGTTGAAATCGATAAATCACCCAGACCTGTCAGGTATGCCCAGCTACAGCAACAAGGGCAGCTGCTGAGCGCAACCCAAGCACCTCTTGGAAAACTCTTCTGTAAACAAATCTGCCACTGAATTTTTGGGCACAAATATTAAACATTCTGGACAGCACCCTGCCGAGATGGAGACGAGAGGTTTGCAGCTCTCTTTGATCCGTGATCATGCTAAACTTGGCTCCTGCTCGGCAGACAGCAGTGCTTCTTTCCGTCTTTTAGGAAGAATCTGCTCTTCTGCTAGAGTGTATTGAGAAGGTGTTTTTCTGAGTCTCTGCATGAGCCATGGGCTTCACCTGTACTTTGAAATTGTTCTTGGGCCTGAAGAGATTCAATAGTTGCCAAATTTAAAGAAATATGAAAAGAAAGACCTCCTTGCATTGAAGAGTCTAGAACTAAGGAAGATGAACAAGTAGAAAGAAAAAGAAGTTGCTCTCTCTGCCTTGCATGCTGAAATGCATTAAGAGCATTCAGTTCTGCATATCACCTCAACAAATCCTAAAGCAAGACTGGATCCCAGACCTGTGGACTCTCTGACCCTGATCCTGCTCCGGTCTTGATCTTTTGTGTCAGGAAGGGCTCTGGAGACAACTTTGCCTCCTGGAATTCAAATATTAAGAAAACCAGATATTGACCATTAACAGATATTGATGATTATAGTGATGATGAGGAGAAGGGGGATGAAGACTAAGAGGAGAAAGAAGAGAAGGAGTAGGAAGGAAAGGCCAGGGGACCCCAGAAACACAGCTCTCAAAGTACCTTTTCTGGCACAGTTGTGCTAAGGACTGAATTGAGAAGCCTTTTACATGTGGGACCTTTGCTGCCATGATGAAAAATTACTTGCATCACTTCTCAGTGTGATTACAGCAGTTCTGCTCCTTTTCAAACATGTCAACCACTTGAATTTCTCAGCTTTTTCTTGGTAGCTCTGTAGATATGAATGCCAGACTCTTATTGAGGTCAACCATTCTGTATAACACTGTCCAGCTAGCATTGCTTGTGGAAAAACAACAGTTATTTTCTAAGTCAAAATCATTTTTCACAGAGATGTGATCATGTTAATGTCAAGTGACCGAAAATTATTCCTCCTGTTCTCGTGGCCATTGCAAAGATATCTACAGTCCTTCCAAAAGAAGTTAAAACTTTTGCCATCAGCAACCAATTTTGAAACTTCGTAAGTGAGGATTTTCACCACTGTCCCATAATGAAAATTAAACACAGGGATTGCTTGATGCATTGGCTAATGTGAAACCTGGATTTTGGAGAGCAGATGAAAAATAAAATTGTGTTAATAGAATGGAGTATGATAAATTACTTTTGGGTTTAATGTTTTCCAGCAGTATCTCATTCCGTACATCGACGCCTTTGAAGGAAGAGGATGTCATCTTGGGGTATTGCATGGGCATAGTTCATTACAAGCATGTTCAGGTCATTTTCACCCTGAAATAATTTGATTGCTATTAATCCTTGTCTCAATACAGTCAAGATCTAATTAACTACATGTATTATCCCTGCTTATATCTACTACTTATGATTTTTAGCTTATTCATATATACTAGCTGGTATTTTCACTACATAAAAAATTAATAACAAGAGGTCTGAATCTTGCTCTGCCTTTCAGGAGAAGCTCTTCTTCACAGTCAGCATGCACTAAGGTAAGCAGCAAGATATTTTGTTTGGGCAGAAGAACCCACCAATCCATCAGGCACCAAAGCTTCCCAGCTCAGACAATGGCATGAGTGGGAGAGGTGTGAGGAGGACCAAAATAGCCCAGGGGAGAAAAGAGGTGTGCAAGGACATGCACACCCCTGAATAAACATCCCTTCAATGAAATACATACTGTGGACTAGGTCTTGCTTAAAGACAAGTTTCAAGCTGAAAGGCATGTAAGCATGCTGAGAGCATTTCAACAGGATTAAGCAGATAACAGAATAATCAGTCTGCAGCTGTAAGTTTTCTTTACTTTATGCACAGCTGCCTCTAAATAAGGAGATTGTAATGCTGATCTTTGGATTCCTGAATAAATTCATTCCTTACTTTATCTCCAAGTCTGTCTGGTGGTAGGAGTGATTTAAGTACAACTGGCAAGCCACCATCATTCCATTCCCATATAAGCCAAAATTCAGTAAAGTGGTGGACTGTTCTCCTAGAAAAGATACAAAGTCAGGAGTAGCCAGATGCTTTTCCACAAGTTGCATGAGACATTGTGAAAGCTGATAATGAGGCTTGTAGAGGACATCCTCTTGGGACACAGTCTTTATCTCTGGAAAGCTGGAAAAGTGCCTCAGCAAGGATCTCCGTCAAGTTCAGGGTGCTAGGGTTAGCTGTACTTCATGACCTTTAGGATGCAGGTGAGGCTGCTGCAGCTCTGTGTGCATGGGTCCAGCCTGTAGTGAGGCTGAGCATGTATTACTGATAGACAAACACACCCATGCCCAGAAAATGCCCATTGCTGGTGACACAGGTCAGCAGAAAGGGAGCCGTGCTGCGTGCTGTCTTGGCACTCCTGGCTCCACAGAGGATAGCTAAACAAAGTAAAAATACCTCTTAAGCACAGAGGATTAGCTGGATCTCCAATTCTGCTTGCATGTGTAAGACCAGGTTTCCACAAGTAATCTTGATGGATTCCATCTTGGAATGTCCAACTTGAAAGACATAAAAGAACCATGATTTCTAGAGGATTCAAATGCTGATGAAGGTCAGTCCTCTGAAAGCTTCATATTCCCACAGAACAGAATCTCCCCACTCCCCTGGAAGCGCAAGTGCTGTGTTTATCCTTACCATCTTTGCCTCACATACTCCTGGAACTGAAATAACCCCAATTGCCACATTTAATTAAACTACCAGTTTGAAACGTCTGAGTGTTGTATTGAGACTGCATGGAAAATATGAGCACAGATAATTGTGTTAGCTAGGGATAATCAAACAGCTTGCAGCATAAGAATAGGCTGATGTTAAGTGTTATCCAAGTTGACAAATCCTGAGGCTATGGCATTAGGCTGGTTCTGTTGTGGACTGCCAAAGAACTGAGGCTGGAAATGTTTATTTTAAAATGGGCATCCAAGGGTGCGTTCCAGGTGATTTGTTCCTCCTCATTGAGGTTGTGTGTATTCCCTCAATAACCACTCTAGCTATTAGCCCAGCCACTGCTTGATACTGCATGAGCAAAGCCATCTGTAAGAGGGAGAGCACAAGACCTGGGCTTACTCTTGGTGGCAACATCTAGATGATGGAGATGCTTAGAGACTAGCTTAGCCACAGCTAGGGAGGTTTTGGCTCCTTTAATTTATACTTAGATGGCTTTTTTCTTTACTGGAATTATGTTTATTTTTACCTCACTCAATCTGAAGAGCTATCCTGTGAGAAAGAGGAGAGCTGTAAGGGGCATCATGGCAGTTGCATAACACTCTCCACCTCTGAGAAAGGTTTATCAATCCACTGTATCCCAGGTGGTGAGCTATGCTGTGTGATTTTCTCTGAGCTTTCCACTGTGCTTTAGTGGCAGAGAGTTCTGTAACAGGGCTGCAGCAATGACCACCTGCTCCATCCTCCAGGCCACTTCAGCTCTACCAAGTAGTGTCCCCACCCTCAGCCCTCCTGGCAGCTTCTGCCCAGGCAGGAGGGTGGCACAACAGATCTGATATTTGAAGTGGCACAGCTGAAGGTGGCTGTTAGTGGGGAGAAAGCAGCGCCACTATGTTTGCCTATCCCTAATCAACATACTTTGAATAAAAGACCATAATTATTGTTGGTTATATTGACATACCTTAAAAAGAGCCTCTACCAAGAGACTGGGAAGTCATGGCAGCTAATTAGTAGAATAGCCGATAAAAGGCATTTTATCTTTAAAGTAGCAAGGTGTGAAAACTCTTTTTTTTTTTTTTTTTAAGGCTGATCAGTTATGTGTTGCCAGTTCTAAGGTAAGATCATAAAGCAGGCTGCTTAAAGGCAATCATTAAAATGTAAAAAACTTGATTTTCCAACTGTTCTGAGGATGTTATTTTTAGGGTGTGTGTTAACTGCATCTGTGTGTTTCTAAACCAAAAGATGTGAAAGGAAACAAATGTGAGACTTGTTTCACATCAGCAGCTTGGCTCATAGGGCTTTCACAGTAGGAGGCTGCTCTTTGGGCTTTCTAAAAACTGGAAAAGCAAAGCTCAGTTCAGCCTGAACGCAACCCAGATTATAAAGACTGATTTTGGACCAGGTCCAGACTAAAACAAATCACAGCTCTCGTTAGCCCAAACCTCTGCCTTTCCCGTGATTTGCTCACCAGCTCCTGGGACAGTCACAAGGGCTGCCATGGGTCTGCAACTCCCCTGTGAGTCTGTGGGCTCAGGAGTCACCCTGTTACCTCGTGCTGCTGCACCAGATGCTGGTCACCCTCTGCCCCTCATGGCAGCATCTGTCCAGCGTGGCTCTGGGGAGGGGACATCTGGGACCCCATCCTGCCCCAGGGCTTCCTGCTTTCCTGGCCCTTCAGGAGCCCTGGCGGACAGCCCAGTTGTGGACTGCATTTCTCTGCAGGAGCTCCTGCTGCTCCATTTCAGCTGCCTGATGGGCCCTGCAGCCAAAGGCCCTGAGGGCTGTCCTCCTTACAAATCAAAACAGGAGGAAAAATGTAACATTAAATAATCCAGGCATTAGACTATGAGTTGCTATGGGGAATCAAAACCCAACCAAACAACATGAGCAACAAAACCCCCAAAACTTCCTAAATGCCACAGAATCTTAAATATTTTTCTTGAACTCTTTTACTGGATCTCTCCAGGAGAAAGAGTCAATTTATCTTCTTACTCGTCCAGGCTGTTGTATAGCTTTGGGACATGATCCAAACTCTCCTGAAGTCAGTGAAAATTTTCCAAAGTTTCTTAATCAAGCCCCAAATGCAAGGTGGTAAAAAGCGTGAGTATTCTGCCTTATATTCCAGGTGAAAATATCCACATTCTACAGGTGCCAAACATCAGAGCTCAGTAAATATTTCTCTCCCTTTCCCTGTTTCTCCAGTGCATGAGCAAATGTCTCTGATCCAGAAGATGAACCTCTTCTCAGAAATGAGGACAGGTCTGGCTTCCTTCCAGCAGTGAAATGGCTATTAGCAGTAGAGCTGCACCATATGAGACACTTCACCTAGTAACACCATAGGTCTCTGAATGATAACCCCCTGCTTCTGGTCAGGCTGAAGAATTGTGCACAATCTCTGAATAGTTACCAAACTGTCCATATTGCCCAGGCTATCTATGTTTTAATCAGTCAGACTTTGTTACATTCTCCAATCTGCAAACAACCCTGGATAACACAATTTCAATGGCAACTTCAGAGATGAGACATTGACCGATGCCACAATCAGATAAACTTCTGCAGACCTGAGTGCTTACTGATCTGACCCCTTGCACCAAGGTTTTTAAAGAGGGCAGATAAGGATCTGGCCATAAAAATAGTTTCACAAGCAGAAAGACAGAGCAGTAGAGGATAAAGGGATGGGAAACATTTTAAACCTTCTAATTCATTCAAATTGCTGTATGTTAGGCCAACTCTGCTTACAAATAGCTGAGGTGAAGGCAAAAAATCTTACCTGTGACTTTATAAGCTCTGTTCAGTACAGTATGTGCCAGGCACAAGGGCAAGGTTTGCCAAAGCCTCTCATGAGGGGTCTATCATAAAGGCAATTTTGTACCAAAAAATATGCACTCCCCACTTCACTTAGCACCATCTTCTAGTGAAAATGGACATCACAGAGATGTAAGGATAACCTCCCATCAAGCCACTACTTGCTATATCAGCTTGATTTTTCCAGAAGTGATGCCTCAGGCAGGTTTCAAAATTTAAATTTCTGCTATTCTTCACATTTCCCCAAAGCTATTTTTTTCATTATATTTTTTTTCTAAGCTGTTACAACTCCCTGAGAAATTCAGGTTCTGTGTTATTTCCTCCAGCTTTCCTCCTCCTGACCATAGGACTCACTGAACACCACAGAGTCACAGGAAAACAAAGCTGGATCTTCTGCCCCTGGGCAAGATCAGCTGTAGACATACAATTTCTGACAGATGTCCTGACAAAATGCTATCTTATTCTTATTCAACAGCCTTCCTGAACTGTGTCAGCCTTTTTTGCTCATGCCTGACTCAGATCTTTAGCTCAATCCACAGATTAAACTTCATGAGTCCTTCTGCAGTCAGTGGAGGCCTCCAGAAAGTGGGCTGGAGGCAGCACAAGTAGGGGTTAGACAACATGAACACCTGCTATGTGCATTTCTATAGCGTGCCAGGCTGATTTGGAATAAAACTCTTGCAAGGTTTTCCTCTCAACCTGTGTTGTGGTACTTAGAAAAGTGGAGAAGAACATCTGGCCAGCTGTGTTGTAGGTACTTAGAAAGAACAACCAGTGGTGGCATCATAGGTGGAGACATGCAAAGATAAGAAAGAAGAGATTTTTTTTTTTTCCCCATGATAACTGGCAACCATTGTCAAAATTCCTCTTCTTGGTACCACTTATTTTGAGAGTATACACACACAAATCACAAGACAATGAGAGTGGTCTAGGGCTCGTCCTCCATCACCTCACATCTTCACTTCCCTGCTGCGGGCAGCCCAACACACACTGGTCAACTAGTGCTGTCATTACTGTTACAATTACTGCTATTATTATAAAAACTGCTAACAATGGTAATAAATAGAGTGCCTGGTTTAGGTTGACTTCTATCAGCAGCTCCTTTTTTAGTGGAGTAAGGCCTCTGCTGAAACTTCTTCCTGCCTACAAAATATTACTCTGAACCCTTTCTTCCATCGTGCTCACAGCAGACACTTTCCAGTTCACCACTCATTCCTTGGAAATATCAGATGTGTCTTTTGTGAAGAGCTCCTCTTTTTAACAATAGATTGCTATTTCAAGCAAATACTTGGTGAGTCTCCAGGTTTTGCCAGTGGGTCATGGCATCTTTGAAAGAAAAGGATATTTATGAGCAATGCTGGTGGGTGTAGGGGTGTACATCAGGCATGTAAAAAAGCATACCTTTTGGGTTTAGTGCTGCATGAGTTGTAACCACTGAAGGGAGCGAGGTACATTCCAGTCACTGTGAGAAAGACAAAAGACAAAGATTTATCTTCCTAATTATTTATGGAAGCCTGCTGTTTTACTATGCAATGCTCTCCTGGATAGATTTTCTTTCAGAAGTGTACTGCAACATTAGTTGCCCCTCAGAACATCCACTCAGTCATTTTTGCATAGATAAATGGTGGCATGACATATTTGTTGTAAAAAAGGTGTGACTGCGGTGTAGGGCACTCTGCAGTGGCTCCATGTGCTCCCCAGGTATATCATGTTATACTTCAGAGACTCCATGAAGCAGGGACGTGTAGCTGCCCAAAAATGAGTGTATCAGACATCTTGGGTGAAACTCCTGACTGCCCTTGTACCTCCTGCTCTTCCTTTTGGCTTTCCTCTCTTGCCTCTCTCTTCGCTCCAGATTACACTGTGGTCAGTTTTAACATGTCGTCTGCCAGACATCTTTTAGCTAAATATTATCAGATGTCTTAGATAAATGCTGCCTCATCCTGGTCTTGGCTGCTCATTCTTACCCACAAACTACTTCCCCCGCTAGGCTGAAATAATTTTTTTTTTTCAAAATTGTGTCTGTTTTTTGGCTGAGTGAATCACCTCAGGCACCATGTACAACCCATGGAGCCCAAAGCACTATTCAGCTTACCTGAAAGTGTAGAGACATCCTCACTTTTTAAACATATTCATTATTTTAGACAGAGAGCACTGCTGAAGCAAAACAAGACAAAACCTTCCAGATATTTATACACTCTAAAGACTACTTCAGAAAAAGAGTTGCTCCAAGTCAACTTTCAGGTGGAAATCATCCCTGGTGGATTCAGAGAGGGAAAAGGGCAAGAGAACCTGTGATCCACAGATAACTTTAATAGTTTTTCCCTTTTGCCACTCAGTGCTTTTCACCCAGCTGTAGCAGCGCAGCACTAAAGAAACGATGACTCTGCCTGCTAAAACAAAGCTAATCCGTGCACATGTTGGTCTGAGTGACGTGGGCTTGCAGCAGAAGGTTTTAAAGGAGATCTGCTTAAAGCCTGCTAGCGGATGGCAGGTCATTTGCATGTCAGAGAACACTCCCGATGGAAACAAGCAAGCATAAACACCTATCCTTTACAAGCCCGCTTTCATGCTCAAAGAAACCTGATGCTCAGCCATGTGGAGAAATCATTTCTTTCCTCTCCACAGCATAAAGTTCACTGAAATGGAAAGCAACTCTTACAGCTGAGTGCTCCAACTGGAATCATTAAGTATTTTTAATAGCTAGCAAAATGATGCATTCAGTTTATCTGTTATCATGTAAATATTCTGTACTAAATACACTAAACCATTTTTTGCAAGATTAGTTTGGCTTAGACACATACTACAATAATTTTAATGAAAATGTTTAGGTCTGAAGCAGGATTTAAATTTTATTTCCTATCACTTTAGTGCCTTTGTATATAGGTGAATGTGATCCTCTATGTTAAAATGGTTTATAGCATCCAGCTTAAACTGCATCACACAAGAACTTCTGTGTTGCCATTAATAGCCCACGCTTAATTTGAAGAGGAAAAATAATAATCAA
The DNA here is from genome assembly GCF_009819655.1 of Sylvia atricapilla. Taxonomy (NCBI): domain Eukaryota; kingdom Metazoa; phylum Chordata; class Aves; order Passeriformes; family Sylviidae; genus Sylvia; species Sylvia atricapilla. Next base: position 87,206,162 of record NC_089141.1, read on the forward strand.
AACCTGAATTTCCAAGCATTTTCTAGTTTAAACAAATCTCAGTCACACTTACATTAAAAAATGTGATCTATTTGCTAAGTCAGGAGAATCTTAAAAAAAGACACTAAAAGCAGAAGTTTTAAATCATACAGTTTACCTGAGCTGCCTCGAGGAGTCTCTCTATAACATAGTCTTGCCTGAGCTCATCCTTTAAAACACAATAAATAGGGATTTAATAGAAAAAAACGCCACACACTTACTAGACTGGCAGCCATGGCTCTCTGCAGGGATGTCCTCCTTCTGCATCCTCGTCACTGCTGGCCCTGTGTCCCTGCAGACAGCGGCGTCCTCATTCCCCACGTAAGGCTCACCCAGCACCAAAGCGGTACCAAGTGGGTGGGAGGAAAGACTTTCTGTTTGCAGGACAAGGATGCCACTATATTTTTAGTACCTGGATCCTGGCCTATCCCACTGCCCCGCTGGGATCAGCTCCCTGACTTAGTTTTTGGGCCCATGATCCAGCAGTCCCAGGAAGACTCAAAAAGCTGTTTTCAGCACTGAGAACTGGACATGCTTATGGCAGGTTTCAGCCAATGAGCATTCACACACATTTATATCCTTTCTGGCCCAGGATCTTAGGCACTTGCTAAGACTTTAGGAATTGGTTCCAGAGAAATCAGTTTCATAATTTGGAAGTCACTGCCCAGCAAAACTTAGTCATTTGTTGTCCTTGAGCTATTGACACTTAGCCTGAGGACTCTCAAGTAAAAGTTTAGGGTGGTCTGAAAGATGAATCTGGGAGGGAGTCACTGAATTGTTCACATTTGATCCCAGCTCTTTTCCTGTCAGACCAGAGGCAGGTAGCTCTCCACAGTGAAGTTATGCTCCCAGCAGGAGCTCTTCAGCCTAGCACTCCCCTCACCTGTGGGCATGATTTAACAATCCTCAGGCCTCTGCTGGAGGTTTTAGTGTTTTACTGGGGATTCTTGTCACCCTTCAGTACATTTTATTTTGAAATAAATTAAACCACTTCTATCTATATGCTTCAATGATTTTAAACTATGATTTCACATTATCTGAATGGTCAGTTAATACTGTGCAAGACTTCATATCCTGGAAAAAAGTCTGCATTTTTCACCAGCCATCAGTTCTGCAATGCCTAAGTCCCCAGAGCTGTGCTTTTATAAGCACACAGCAAGGTGATAAGTCTGGCTCTTGCAGCAGGAACCACCTACACCTTTCTCTTGTATAACCCTGTTAAGGCATGGCAGTATGCCAGCAGGGAACAGTGCCATGGCTGGGGCCATCTCTGCTGGGTCTCCTGATGGCCGGGTCTGCCCTCACAATTCCTTCTCCTGTATGATAAAAAGCCCTCTGTTTGCAGTTCTCCTCTACTGGAGAAGATGATTCTTGTTCTGCCACCTTAAGTCTTCTATTAAGGGATGATACAGGAGAGCAGAAAACCCAAACTGTGTGAGTTAAGCATGGATTGCAATGGCCACAACTGTGATGGAGGAGTGCCTGCTTTGGAAACGGGAGCCAAACATGCCTAGCAACCTATAAATAAACAACTTCGGGGCCCAGGCTTTCAGACACTTGTGTCACAGAAATGACAAAATGCCTGTTACAGCTCTTCAGCACTTTAGAACTGAAGTTAATAGCTACAGGCACATGATGGGGACCCAGAGTGTAGAAGACCTGAGATATATAGCAGGTCACATATGACATCTGTAAATTATGATAGAACAACTTCACCCACACAGACAAATCAAAGAACTAGCAGGAGGTTACCTGTGTCCCATGTCTAACTTGTCAGGCTACATCTATCTTATTTTGGGCCTACATCTATCTTATCTTGGGCCCACAGATACTGCCTCTTAAGGTGGTAGCTGTAACTTAGACCACAGTAATCTGTCATACTCTAGTTGCCTCAGTTTCCCTGCTTTCTGTATCCAAAATGCAGCCCTGAGCACTCCCAGCGACCATCACATTCCTGAGAGATCGATCACTTTCCAGGACTATCAGATAAAGAAAAAGGGAGGGGTTAAATTACCACTGAAAAAAAATGCAGCAAAAGTGTGATTGTGTCATTTGTCAGCTCAGTCCCACGTGGAGATAAGCCTGAAGGTTAGATGGACTGCCAATGCTAATTTCTCCAGGAGTGGGCTCTAGATGAAGCTGTACTCTACCTCACAATCTTCCTTGCCAATGTGTGAAAAGATGTCTGGGTTAAGCAAGCACAGGTATGCAGGCTCAGGTAAGCCTCACACCTTCCCCTTGCACAAAGATGTACTACTAGACAGTGCTGTCTGTAAGCTTGTATGTATGCAGTTACTTGTGCAAGCTTAGAATCACAGAATCATCAAGGCTGGAAGGGATCCCCCAGATCAGCTAGTCCAACCATCAACCTAACATCACTGTAATCACCCCTAAAACATATCGCCAAGTGCCACGCCTCCCATTTGGTGTATCTCGATTTCAAAAAGAAAGGAAAGCCTTGAGGAATTTTTCCTGAAGCAATTAATTTGCGTTTCTCCAGTCTCCTAAAGCCATTCCTCTGCTCACTGACAGATTCATTTCCCTTCACAAAGCAGCATTCACAGGTGGCAAACCCAGCTGATCTTTTCAGTGTGCTACATGTTTCCGTGGCTAACTCTCCTCACAGCTGCACCACTGTCAGCGAAACTCACTCCATTTCTCCTCCTGCCCAAGCCCCCAGATGCCTACCTCTGCTACCACAACACAGGACAGAGCTGGCTCAGCTGAGTGAGTACAGCTCTGCCTGGGTCTGGACTGAGACAACTGAGCCATCTCAAAATACTGTTAAAAAAGTAATAATATAGCCCAGTTTGTTCCCCTGCTTGGTTCAGTGTGTGCTTTCCTCCAAAAAATGTAGCAGAAAAGTGGGAACATGGCATTGGAAACTACTGGTGGAAATGGGAAGGTTGGTAGAGCATCTTCTAGCTGCAGTCACCACAGAAAGACAATCCATGGTATCACAGAAAGCTTCCCACACCACTGGAAGCTGCCATGGTCAGAAGGTTTCAGACTAAGTCTCTGTGTTTCCAACCATCTGCTTCCAAGAGATCAGGAGATAAAACAGTGCAGGAGTTAACAGAGGTGGCTAGAGAGCATGGTGCATATCTTTGGATTTTTTCCACGAAACAATCTTCCTGTCTAACACCACACAGAGCCCATAACTAACATTATTATAGAGCAGCTTTATTTGGTGTGGGAATGTGGACAAATCACTCAAATAAACAGGACAGCTCAACAGAAGCCTTCTGCTACTTTTGGGGTGTAAAATGATCCTTACTTCATGTTTTTTTCTCTTAACAAGAAGACATGAAGTCTGCCTGAGAGACTCCAGTAACAAGAAGAGTTCAATCTCATGATTAAGGGAAATAAATTATTTGGACCAGTTGTGCATGGGGAGCACTACTATTTTGAGCACAGCTTGGGAGAACGCTTGTTCAGTGCCATGGTTTAGAAATGGTATTCCCCAAATCAATATCCCCACCAAGACTTTCTCAAACAACTTCTCTCTCTTGATCCCACTTCCCCTCCCACTTAACACTGTGGCAGGATGGAATTGAGAATTGGAGGCACAAAAGTTGAAGATAACAGCCTGAGGTAAGAACAATTTGCTGGAAACAATGAGATAAGAAATTAAACAGTAACAGCAACAATATTAATAACAAAATTATACAGAGATGATTCACATGCAAAATGCTTACCATGGAGACTGTGACAATAAAGAACACCAAAGAAAAAAATACAGTTTTTCATTTTTCCCTCATCATTTTAACAGAGGAGTATAACAGGAGGCATTTTTTAAACAAATACAAACAACAGGGTTGTGATGAGTGTTATAACAGTGTTATGATCTGATTATTGAGAGATCCCTCTACCTCTATAAATTAACATTAGTTATCACCAAAATTTCCATGTTAGCCGATTAATGAATTCCAATACTCCTTATTTATTTACTCCTTAAATATCTCATGCTTTCATGCATCAACAATGGAGAGGGCTGCATTAAGCTCTGAAGCAGCTTTGTGCCTTTCAAGACTACTGGCAGCAGTAAACTGCTATCCCATCTCACATCCTGACAAGTTCAGTTTAGGAAGTGTACCATTTTGGACCTTGTATATTATTCTTCTTGCCATCATGGTCTCTGAACAGCTGGCTATTACTTATTCTTGTGGTCGAGTCCTTAGAAGACCAACAAAGGGTCAAAAAGTCAAGACCTCTGGTTGCTAAACATGAAACAAAAGATGAGTCCAGAACAGTGAATGTTCTCCCAAAGTCCCTGCTATCCCATTCAGAAGAGCAGGAAAGTGGTCCCTTCTCCCTGCATTCATCCTGGACACAGGCTCTGCTGTGCTATAGCCCTGTATCTTACAGCAGCCCCTCAGCAGGAGAGCAGGGACTTTGGTCTCTGAAACGCCTCCTGAGCACTGCTGCAGAGCTCGGGGCTGCTCCTGCACAACCAACTTTCGTCATCCCTCTCCAGGAGCTGAGCTTCTGAGAACAGTCTCTGCTGCCTATCAGCCCCACTTCAGAGGTGATGAATTGCTGTTGATAACCCTCTTCAAGTGAGCCAGACACACCACGAAGAGCCTTGTGAAGCTTTGACTTAGATTAGGGCAGGTAGTAGTTATCCACCATCATGTGTCTGTCATTAGCTATTAATTAAACTAAGTAAAAGATAAACATTGGCTTTAGGAACCATTACCAGGTATTAAGGGTTTGCCCTCACTGTACATCCATAGCTTAGCACATGCCTGCCAAAAGCAAGTTAAATAGTTCTTAAATTCTTTGCCTCTATGTTTCACACAGTATTTGTTCTTAATTTTAGAAATGCTTTTGGAACGGCTGAAACTTTATGTAATGTTCAACTTTTATCAACCTGCCTACTGTCAGTCTACACCAATGACAGCAACTAAATCTGTCTGGGAGTCTGAGGAGGATTTCCAGGAAAACCCTTGATAGGATGACACAGGGCATTATTCAAGTTGGTGCTGGCCTATCTTCTTGGCTCTGAAGCCAAATGCATATTTTGGCTGATATGGGGCTTCCCCCACAGCCGCTGCTTCTCACCCCTTCTGCAGCACATATGATGGCTCCTAACAGTCCCCAGGCTGTGGGAACCTGTTGGGAAAATGCTGGACACGTGCATGCCACATCAGAGCCTTCCAGCCCAGCTGCCTACTACTCTGATCCTCACATCCTCTGATCCATGCAGTCCCCAAACACAGGTGTGTCCATGGAAGTAGAGGCTCAGTCAGGATATATCAGTGGCACCACAGGGACTTGCTTAGCTGCAAGCTGGGTCTCACTCAGCCCTCAGTTCGTGTGCCCCCGTTCATCTGTCCCAGGAGTTAGTGGGTGGCTGGGGTGTTTTTGCAGGTGAACCATCACCTCATGATCCATCTGCTCACATCCAGCCACGGAGGTGTATTCCTAGCCAGAATTTAATCAAGGCCTTTTACTGCTATGACAGTGAGCTCTGGCTTTCTTCTGGTAACACAGGTCATTATTCTAAAGTCTAAAAGGCAAGCATCTCTTTTTGTGCTATGTTGTTTTCTTCACTGAGACGTCAATATCAAAGTCAGATAGGGAGGAGATGGACCTTGGCCCAAAAAGCAGGAATATCTCCTGTTGTCTGCTATTTAGACAGCAGTCTCAGGTAGTGTATGTTTAGTCTGTATTTTTGATACTGAAATTCTTGGAAAATTCAAAAATTGCAGAACTTGCAGAAAACTTTCTATGGAAAGGAAATAGTTGCTGGTTAAAAAGATGGTTTGTATTCAAATAAGGGCTAAATTTTTCAGGATTCAACAGAGGATAATGCCATTGCCTTAAACCTGAGTAAACCTGAAAGAGGATATAAAAAGATACACTTTAATTGGTGATGTATGTCATCACAAAAATCATCCTAGTGATGGCTCAAAAGAAAAATTCATCTGTGTCTTCCTTATTCTCATGTCCTTTTCCTACTAATTAATAAATATTCCTAGAATTTTTAAGAGAAAAATATTGAAGATTAATTTTGTCCTTTAGATAGTGCTCTCTTCTCTATTCTATTGCAATCCCCATGCCTCATTTCAGCTTGTACAGTCAGTTGTTTAATATGTTTAGCAAATAGAAAGAAAATATTTATTACTTTGAACTTAAGGGACATCTTAATTTCTATTATCTTGGCAGAGTCAAGATACCAGATTTTGCAAGATACTAGGTTTTGAAACATCTGTGCTCTGAAGATCCTAGGGTCCTGGGTGTGAAAGAAGTGAACCCATAACTTTCATCTCAAAGGGGTTTTGCAAAAATGATAATTCAGAGTTTTTTTCTCAGCCTCTCACCTCATTGATTTTTTTTTCTATATTCATCCACCATGAAAAAGATTTAAGATGCCACCTAAACTAGCATTTTATCTTTGTGGATCTCCTGTCTAAGGCTCGCCAGATGAAGCAGGGCTTGCTCAAGTCTAGCAAAGTCTCAGCAGTAGTCATAAACCATTTTGCAGTGCGTGGTCTGCCTTAGAAGTGCAGGAGTGAACTTTCAGCTTTGGTGGTTCTTTACTGCTAAGGCTTATGCATCTTCTCTGCCACTTCTCCGCTAGTGGTGCCCTGGAAAGCGATACAGCTAGAAGGTTTTTGAAACGAAGAAGTAGCATTTATTGTTTTGCTTGCTAAGTACATGAGCCTTTGATCTAATGTACCTGTGCCTGTCTCAACACATGGTATCTAACCACCACTGTTTTCCTAGCTTTGCCTAGACACTCCTCTCTGAAACAATTCCTTTTTAGAGTGTCTCCTTGCTTTGTGCCAGGCACTTTGCTACCCGCCTGAGCAGATGGAAATATGCGTGCCTCTAACAAATGTGACCTTGTTAAGCTGCTCATCCTTCATGTCTGAGCGAGAGAGAGAAGAAAAATGTTACACCCACTACCTTCCAGAGGGCAAAAAGCCTCCAACAACGCACACTTGCCGTGCTGTGAGGTGTCTCCTGGTAACGCTGCCTTGATATGATCAACATTGCAGCTCCTGCTTCTCAGTATCTCAGAGTTGTTATAAAGCATATGCTTGCTGCACACCAACGCCTGCTCTCTCCTCACCTCCTGGAAAATGCACCTGGGGGCTAAACACAAGGTGCCAGGAAGGAGCCTTGGCACAGCAGTAGCTGTCATTTTGGCAGTCCTGGAAAAGGTAATGTGAGAGATAAGCACAAAAAAGGTAATGTGTGAATGGAAGAAGAGGATAAATGGAGGTTTGTAAATAGCTTTGCTCTGTGACTTGATCTTAAAAGAAAGTTCTAAAATATGACTGCAGCTTCTACAGCGTAATTTGGGTTTGTCTCACTTCACGTAAGATGCAAGACAGTTGTAAGTCTAGAGTCTGTGAGCATGACCAAAGAAGTAGAACATGAACCTTCAGAAAGTAATTCATCTGGGCTCTTTTAGGTGCTTAATTGTCCTCTGGAGAAGCCTATTCCTTCCTAGAAAAAGAAAATATATTATTCTTAGCCTTTGAGGGATCCAGGCAGTTGCACACAGGCAGCTGTTTCAAGCTGTTGGATATAGTTCAAGCTGGGGTCTCTTGGACACCTCCATGGGGCAGGAGGGAGGACACAGGAGCTGGAGGTGGCCTGTGCTGTTGTGGCTGCATGAAGGTCCCCAAGGTATGAGACATGGTGTGGGCAGTGGGATGAACGCCCTAACTTTCAGACAAATACAATACCACCAATAACCACACTCAGCCCATTGTCCTAATAAGGATAAAAACTGTGCCTGTTATAACTCCATGAACTTCAGGCAACCAAGTCCTACACGAGCTCCTCTGCCAAAGTGCTCTAAAGAATGTGAGGTCCAAGGACTGCTGCCAGTGTGAATCACAGCTGAGGGCCACATTTCAGTGCCTTACAAGTTACTTTCTCACCTTAAGCATTGTCCTAGTAGTGGAAGATTCTTGAAAAGTGGCAGGAGAATCCAAGGGAACAGCTGCAGAGATGTGAGGTTGGGGAGTGTGGAGGGTTGACAGTGAGCAAGGAAGGGATTGCAATGACCTTTGGTCCATCCTAAGCCTTCTCCCCCCTCCTCCAAACCTCTTTATAGCTTTCATACCCTCTTCATCTACTACTGGCATTTCTTTCCAAGTTTTGCAGCTGCTGAATACAAGGGAAGGAAGTATATGTAATTAGAATGTATGATTTGAATATACCATCAGGGATACATAGGAATTTTTGTCTCTATATTCCCATAAGATGCCTCTGCCACTACAGTCATTTGAAATTGAATAAATCTAGGCCCTTCCACCATATTTAAGACTGCTGAAGCCTGACAATTGGTAACAGAATGACCTGGCTTTCATCTTTCACCCTTTGTCTTTGGTGGCAGGATCCCACTGATGCAGTGGGGTAAGGAGTGAGCTACCAAAACCTCACATCTCTTTTTCAGACAGGGCAGTGTTGAGTGAATGATAGCAGCTCTTTAAAAGTATTGGCTGACTGAACAGTTGTTAGCAATAAACAAGGAAGTCTTAACAGACAGACAGCCTAAAAATCAGAAAGAAGTTTTCATTTGGGACAACTTAAAAGCTACTAATACCCAATATCTCTCCTTCGTAAGGGTGGAGAGGTGGCTGCCAGCCAAGTGTGTGTTCTCTCCTTGTGTAGGTCCCTGCTGTCAGCAAATTGTTTCTATGTTTGGTAAACCAGCCAACTTCTGACCTATTAGTTGCTGACAAGTGAAGATGGTGCTCTTCTATGCCTGGTATAATAACAAAAAAATGATAGGCCAGATTATCAAATCTGATCTGTGGTGTTCAGGAGATGAAAAGGAAAACATCCAGCTGCAAATGACCAGCTAAAAATGCCTCTCCTGGTCACCCCAACTCCCAAGAAGAGCAAAAATTGAGAAGAAGCAGGTAGAGATGTTCCCCATGCAAAGTTAAACTTAACCCAGGTCCCTGCATCAGTGTAAGTGAGGTGCCTTAGCCCACAGGTACAGACTGTTAAGAAAACATGACTGGACTCATCCTGGTAGTTCTCAATTTCTGGATCAACCTGGAACAGACTGTAGCTAATTAACTGACCACAGCTTTCTGCCAAGCAGCATTTCTTGGGGTAATCCATGGTGGTGCAGTGGTGTGTCTGAAGAAGGGCAGAGAGACTCTGACAGCAGCTTCTGAGTAATGTTTCAGCAGTGAAAAAGAAAGAGAAGATACTCTTTTCCCACTGCTCTAGACACATAAGAAATTTAAAAACTGACACTTTTCCTTCCTTCCCTCTTGGAAACACCTCTCTTACAAGGGGCATGAGATTTCTGTCCTTCTCCTTAGTTGCTCTCTCCACAGACAAGGGAGGAAAGGCAGCCTCAGAGTGGGAGGTATCGCCAGGCTTCACTGGAAAAAAACAGAAAAAAAACCCCTCTTTTCTGGCAAGGAAAATGTTGGCAGTGTTAATCATTGCCAGTGCCAAGTGTTAAGAAAAGGACAAACAATGAGGCAGATTTCAACAAACATGAGATTAAAAGCAGTGCCTCTGGCTTGTGTTAATGGTCTCTTGATACCCAAGCTTGTGGTGTTAAGAAGAGGTTGCCTATGTGTGGGATGGGAAATATTAGATGCTACCCTTACAGGTTTGCTTTATCTGTCATGAGACTTGAAGCTGTCTTTTTTAAAAATGAAATCTGGGATTCTTACTCAGCCCCATGTTTTCAGAATGTGAGGCTTGATGAAAAAGATCAGATCACTGAACAAAATGAATAATGGCCATCACATGCAACATGTTGTGGCCTTTTTCTCTTAAACATATTGGTATTTCTGACTAAAGTATCGTACAATAATCCTCCACTACAACTAATACCTGGGAGAAGCATGCAGGAATTGTCTCAATTTTAGACCTTGTGGCTGTGTAGACTCTTGTTTCCTCTGATCAGATACTGAGAAACACTATAAACTACAGGACCAACACTTTACTTTTCATTTAAATTCATGTCCCGGTTCTATCAGGACAGGTTTAATTTTTGCAGTAGCTGGGATGGGCCATGGCCAGTAGCTGGAGGTTGTTCTATGCCACCTCATCATTGCCAGGCAGGGGGAGAAGAAACTTTCCCTTCTAGGGAGAAGGGCTGCCTTCTGGTCAAGCCAGCATGGCAGAAGGAGCAGTGGGGTAATTCTGGCTCTGAACCAGAGGGGCAGTGGGGCTGGCGTGGAGGAGTGGGCAATTGGGCATTGTCTACTGTCAGGGGGTTCTGTGGTGAGCAATAATGTCTATTTTCTTGTACCCTCTGTCATCAGTATTGCTGCTCTTATTGTTTGTTTTCTTATCTCATTGCTGTTTCCAGTATATTGTTCTTATCTTAACCTGTGATCTTTATTTTTTGTGCTTCCAATTTTCCTCTCCAGCCCATGGCAGGGGAAGAGGGAGAGAGAGGGACAAGGAGGAGGGTATCAAGCAAACAGCAGTGTTGTTTGGAGAGTCTCAGGGGAACACTGACTTGGGGAGTACCATTCCTAAACCCTAACAATTAGTCCAAAATCTTCCTTCAAAATTCTTTTTGGTGTAAACCAATGTAACATTTATTTTCCCAAATAAATGTTTACTTTCCAAGATGAGTATTTAATTTATTGAAAAAATAAATTTAATTAATTGAAACTTTGACCCCAGGATGTTATGAAAGCTGTGGTTCAGTGTTCCTCCTGTGTTCCACTGCTTCCCCAGGGAACACAACTCTGTAGCAGCAGAGCTGCAAGGTCACAGGCATCACTTGCCCAGCAGGCCTGCTGTGTGTGGAAAGGATGTGGCTGTGAGAGAGCCACAGATCTCAACAGTCACTGCAGAGACAGTTCTAAAATACCTTGGTTCTTGGTGGAGAGATTTTTAAAAATAAAAAAAATAACATAGATGTTTTGTTTTGTTTTTTCAACAATCAGGTTTTCCTTGCAAAATGAGGAGAAAGCATTTGTTTTCTCTCAGCTGGTACAAACTATTTTTGCACCTGTGTCATTTGGCACTCGATGCATTCATTATGTTTTTTGTAACCCCATAGTGCCTGAGAGCCCTGACGGAGACCAGAACTTCAGAGAAACCAAAATATATCTTTCTTGGAGCTAAGGTAGCAGATTTCTAGTTGACAAATAGAAAATCCTCAAATTTGTTTAACAAAACTCTTAGTACCTTTTAGACCACAATAAGAATTTAAAATACAGACAAACTAAAATAGAGATGTGTTGAGATTTCTGCCTATAAGATGATAAATTTGAAATATTGCCAGTTTAGGTGCAACATCTACACCAGACACAACTAGAAACAGAAGCTCTTTAGCAATTAAAAGCAAGAGCAGGGTCCTACTGTTCTGTGCAAATTAAAAAATTGAAGAAGAGTTGTTCATGAATTTGTGTTAGATTCAGCATCATTCAGCATCATAAGCTCAGCCCAAAACTTCTCCTTTGCTTGGTGCCAATTCTCTGATGTCTAATGAGGAGATAACCCTACATCCTTTTAGGGTTTTGTTTCTCTAGTTAACTGCTTGTTTTCATGACTCCTGTAGGGGGAAAAAAAGAGTTCTATTTGAGAGCACCACCCTCCTAACAATGTATATGGAAATAATCAGGGTCTTCAATGGTTGTTGGGTGATACACACACACAGTGTGACTGGACAGAAGGACATCTGCAGCAATGTGCCCAACAGGATGCCCTCCCTCTGTCAGAGTTTTGTGGTGTCCAGCAGCCTAAAAACATTTCCTAGCAGGCTTCTCTCTATCAGTTTAAATAGGAAAAGCACTTGAAAGCTAAGTTCCTATTTTTGTCATTATGATGGTGTTTCAAAACTTTCCCCAGAATCATCTCTCATGTGTTGAAGAAGCTCCTGTGTGAGAGGAGAGAAATACTGCTGAGCAAGATCAGGAACAGCATGGGAAGGCTGTCTGTCAGATTTTGCCTCATCATCCTCAAATTCAGTTCTGAGGGTGTCATGAGTCACTTTCATGGATATAAAAGTAGAATATTTGCACAAACCTAAGTAAAGATATGGCATTTTACTTCCACTTTTCTGCTGGATTCTTAGCTCTGTAATTTTCTTGCTCACTTTCCATTTCATTCTTGGATTTTCTTAGCCCTCATCTGCTCAGCAATTCTCTGGTTTATGTCTACAGCCCTTGTTAGTCTTGTCACTCAAATGCTGCAGGAAAAGGCAGCATGGTGATGTCCAGAGGAAAAAGAGGAGGGTGGGTAGATCAGATCATACCTCTGCTACATCCATACCTGTGCTGTGGCTGACCTGTTATATTGCCTGGGGATGTCTCTCTGCTGGGTATCTCAGAGAATCCCAGCCATACCAGAGGAAAGGCTGTCATCTCTCTGACAGTGTGCAGGAGAGAGGAGAAAAAGGAGGGAAGTCTTCAGGCAGAAGAGAAAATGAAATGGGAGACTTCCCTGTCCCTGGAAAAGGTTGAGGCAAGTCCAGACAGGGACAGGAATATCATTCAATTGTTGAGAGAGAGAAAGAGTGATGAAAAAGAGTAATATTTGATCTGATATGGTTGTTTGCGGTCCTTGAGTAAGGAAGGCTCAGCAGCTCCCAGTGCAGGTAGAGATGGGTTAGGCAGAAGCATGGGCATCGTTAGTCAAAAACTCTTCAGTCATCCACAGGCCCCAAGTCTCTTCTATGGCCATGGAGTAGGGCAGTTCTCTACCACCAGTGCCATTCCCAGCCTGTTTGACTTTAGAGAAAGAATGGCTTGACCCTTACTCATTGACCTTTTAGATAACAGCATAAAGGTCACCTCTGGTTTTGACAGCCTTTTAAAATAAAGGAGTTAAAAGGTTACATGGACTCCAATATATGGCCAAAATTTGATCACTCTGCAGAGCCTTGCTGTGCTATAGGACAGAAGGCGGAAAAGGTTGTTGGCCTTTTCTCTTTAAATTCATAATGGAGGAGATGGAAGGTTTTGCCTTCATCTGCAGAAGTAACTGAAATGGTATATCAGGAAAAAAATCTGTATAGAGATGGTTTGACTGTACCACTGGATCATATGATTAATCTCCTGCTTTTGACAGATTTTATTTCAGGTTACAAAGCATGAAACTGCATTCTTTTTTTGTTGTTCTGGTACTATTGATTAATCTTTTTCTTCTTGCGTCTTCCTCAAAGTTTACATAAGAGTCAGTCATCTGCACCACCTCACCTAACCATATGAGGATGTCCAAGTCTTTTGATGAGGAATAAAAAGTATTATTAGGGCATTCTGTTTATCTGTTACTGATACTCATTTTAACACCTTTATTAACAAATCAGAGGGAATACACTCAAAGGTCAACATGAAATCCAAAACTAAAGCAATGAATCAACAACACATTTAAGGTTTTCAGGTGGTCTATAGCACTGAATTTTAGTCAGTAATTTCATTTAAGGAATGGTAGCTGATTTAAGATTATAAGCTAAGTGGAGGTCATAAAAATTTCTGCCATATCATGGCTGCTCATTGTGAAATAAAACCTGTTTGATCTACACACACCACTACATCAGAATATCTATCTGGAAAATATACCCAGGAAATAAGTCTTATATATCACTGATGTAAAACTACAGCTGCTTTAGAGAAGAACGTTCCACAACTACTTATAATCAGGATCTATCCATCCTTGCCATTATTTAGAAAACAACTTTCTTCTGGGGAGAGGAAACTATAATGACACTATCTGCTTCCTGAAGTGTCTGGAAAAAGAGATATAGACATGAGTACAAGAACAGCAATCATCCCCCACAGTATCCTCTCAGTATACATAAATTACTAACATGACTATCACACTGTTCTTTAAAAAAAAGGTATAGTATGTCTAAACAATATTTTTTAAAAAGTAAGATGCTGCAGTTAGTTAAGTTTAGAAATGTTGCACTGTAAGAGTAGCAGCAAGAATGACAATTTAGCAGGAAATACCCCTGTGAGTTACAATTTTGTGTATTTCTGACTACAGATGATGATAAGAAAAAAGAAAAGAAATCTGTTAGAAGAAATCTGATTGGGATTAGATGTTTATAACAAAGGCACATTTCCCCTACCTCCTCCTCATCCTACAGCCCATTTCAATAATCAGAAGGCCATATCCAAGCTCTGGCTGGACAGTCAGCAGTGAGCATCATCCCCCTGGGCCTGCAGAGAGGCCAATTCCAAGTCAGCAAGCACATCTCCAGGAAAAAACATCTTTTTTTTTTTAGTGTGGCCACTGTCCCATGGCCTCTTTTTTGAAGTTCATTGCTTTCAAGAGTTGTGAGCATCCAGATGTCTCTCCTCTCAACTGAGAGAGCTTCCTGAGCAGTTTTCCTTCCTGTCCTTCTGCAGTTCATAACTCTGACATGAACCATCTTTTCATGGGATAGAAAGTCACTTCATGAAATCAGTAGTACAACATTTCATGGATCATTAGGCAGCCCAACACAGGAGGATTGTTTGGAGAAACAAGGGAAAATGGAGAGTACCGTGACAGAGAGTTTTACTCTGTCATATCCTAAATCCTGAATGCTTGAATAATTTATGCTTGTGCACAGATTCCTTAGTGAGAAGACAAAACAAAATCTGATAATGTTTCTTTTAAGCAAGTCTCAACAAAATCTTAGATCTTTCTTGCCAGATAACGAGGCTGCTGTTTTTCCTTTGCTTTTTTGTAAGCATTGTATGAATTTTTGTAGTCTTGGGTTATTGCCCTGGAGAATGGCCCATAATGTGAGTGACTGAACATACTGTCTTTGTTATGACTTTGAATGAGGTTGGTTCTAAATAAATCATGAATAACAAGAAAAAACCACAGCAAACAAATACAGAAGCATCCATGTGACCAGACCAGACAACGCTAGCCTTTTGTATCCAAGTAAATCATATGGTGGAAGTGGATCTGCTCACATTGAAAATGACAACTAAAAGTCCTGGTAATGGCTGAAGCTTTGCATGGCCATCACGATGATGGTTCATGTGCTCTCTTACACTTTTCATGATGAGCTTTCTAAGGCAGCAGAGAAATCCCTGCCTCAGTAGGAAGGTCAGGCAAGTTCAGAAGAGGAAGACACATGAGGTCTTCAGCATGAGAGCAGGGAGCTCATGAAGGGTTGTAGGGCATTCAGGCCTATTCCCCTCCTGCAGCAGTGAGATGAAGGTGGCCCTGGGGTAAGGACAAATTCCTTCGGAAAAGTATCAGCAACAGACTATCTGGCAGTTGTGTAGGCACAGGGTTATCCGTGTATTGAGACAGATTCACTTTTCTCTGCTGGCACATCCAACATACAAATGTTATTTGTGTGTTGCCACCATTTCATGTCAGTCATTGAGCCTGTCTTGGTCCAAACACCCCTCATTGGTCAACTGGAGAGCATCTGCACAGAGAGGTTCTTCTCTTGGCCACCACAGATCATGCTTCATGATCTACATGCTTCTTCCCACCACTGCATGTGTACCCAAAAACATGGCATGCAGGCTGTGCAGGTCTTCCAGAAAAGGACAGAGACAAAGACATGTCTCTATATGTGTTCTGGCCAGTTTGAGGGACAATTTCCCAACTTTCCTCTTCCAGTTTTTGCACCAAGCCCAACAGCTGCATTAGGAGAAGCTCCAGTGGACTCTAGCCTGAAGATACTTCTGGAGACAGTGTCTGGTATGAACAAATGATCAGGAGATTAGAAAAAACTTACTGTGGTACAGAAAGAAATATTTCTATTTGTTTCTATAGCTTTGGTCAAGGCCTACAGATTTCAAGTTAATAAGAACTTTATTCCTGTTTTCTGCTTTAGAACTGATCCAATTAGAGTTCAGACCTTTTCTGGTTTAAACAAACTTGTGCTGTAATGTGTAGGCGATGTGCTGATATGTGGGAATGAAGGGATGTGCTAAAAATATAAATGCACTTAAGGGAATAAAAAAACAGGGAAGAAATACAGGATGAAATATTATTTAAATGCTAAAACAATAAGCAATGGTTTGGTCCACATAAAGTAGGCATAGAAAATACTTCAAGTGTAATTTTTACTTTGTTATATTTCTTTGAAAACTATGAAAGTGTTTGTAGCTGGCTGAAGATCCTCTGGGAAAACACGTCCATTCTAGCAGCATTATCTTCTCAGTCTGTTCCTATGACTTCTGTGTACTGCTGTTGTGACAACAGATTAGTTGCGTCTATTCCAGTTTCCAATTGAATTTAGATTAATGGGTCATTTTAAGGTCTTCACTAAATCTATTGCATACTCCACATAAATTATTGAGAGCTGGGGTATTTTGGAAGTAAAGAAAATGCATACAAAAGCCCATATATTGCTACAGGTTTTTTTTTTAGCCTCGTGCTTTTGTCATTTTCCAATGGAAAATGGAGAAAAATGTAGTCCAGGACAATGTACAAACTTTCTCTGTTTAGCTGTATGGTGTTAATATTTCATTCTAGTCCTTCACAGTGTATAAACTTGAAGCTCAGTGAAATAAATGGCGTAGCTGGAATTCACAAACATAGCTGCAAATCCTATTAGCAGTTAAACACAACAGGTCTGAAATGCACCCTAGTGTGCATGAAATCTACTGTGCAAACACAAAATAATCACTTCGGGTTGAGCGACATTTACAAGTTAAAGGTAAAAATAGTCAGACAAATTAGTGTATTTAGCAAGTCTGCCTTTTCCTGAAAGTGTCTACTAAGTCACTTGAAACTTAACATTTAATGGAGGAGAGAGAAAATCAGCCAAGGTGATGTCCTGGTCTAGTACAAGGCTGGATTGTGATAATAGATGGGCTTGTTACATGGCAACCAAAGAAAAGCAGGAGGGTGTTTAGCTTCCAGCAGCACTAAAATAAACAGGTAAGAGTGTGAGGCTGGATGGGGATGTGCCTCTGTTACACACTGGAAACTGCTATCCGGGATATCTAAACACATTCCTGGTGTTCTTCCAGCCAGCACCTGTCACTTACATCCATGCCCAGGTCTGACACACTTGTGTAAGCAACCTTATTCTAGCTGCTGTAAGAGTCAGCTCTGAGAGGAGAGGAGAGGAGAAGAGAAAGGAGAAAGGAGAAAGGAGAAAGGAGAAAGGAGAAAGAAGGAGAAAGGAGAAAGGAGAAAGGAGAAAGGAGAAAGGAGAAAGGAGAAAGGAGAAAGGAGAAAGGAGAAAGGAGAAAGGAGAAAGGAGAAAGGAGAAAGGAGAAAGAAAGGAGAGAGAAGGGAAAGGAAAAAGAAAATGTTCCCACCAAAATACTTGCCCTTACTCAGAGACAACTGATGATGGTAAATTCAGCATTTACTTTTGTAACTTATTCCAACAGTTACTTAAACAGACATCACAGCCAAAGCTCCAAAGCCAAAGACATCTTTTCCTGTCTCTGGTTTGAATGAACTTGGATTTAACTTCCAGGCATTAAAGCATTCCCTCCTGCCCCTCACAGGAAATTACACACAGGCACTCAACCCCCTCCAGTCTGTTTTTGAAGAATTAACAGGTTCTTGCTGTATCAGAGCACATGACAGTTTTTCCAGCCTTTAATTCATTTTGGCAGCTCTTTGCTGCTGTCTCGGTAGCCTTTCAAGTCCCTTTAAAAATGGGAATTATGTGCTGGTATCTGTGTTGACAACAGAGCTAAATTTATCTCACTGCTCCTCTGATTTTACACTCAGGATCCCACATGCCCTGGGTGACTGTGCTGGTCCTTCTATGCCATCACCTCTCAAACTGCTGTTAGGAGCTGATGTTCCTAAGGATACAATTCCCCAGTCTGAGAGGATGGTCTGGCTCTTTTCCAGCTGTGGTTCTTCCAGGTCTGATCCCCACTTGGCACTGGCATCAAAGCTTGTTTTGGCTGTGACACCTGATCTGAGGGAGGGTACATCCACAAGTGCTCATGGATGCCCTAGGCTGGAGGTAGATGTTGAACCCCAGCTTCCTTGAGTGATCCAGTTCATTCAGCATCACTGTCCGTTCCTCACCATTGTGTCCTGCTTCATAATCTACACGTATTTCTAGAAATAATCTTATGTATGCTTCTCAATTTGAAGTGATGAACAGAGTTAAATTCTAATACAAATGCCCGTGGGACATGACTAGAAATGACCATTAATGACTACCCATGGAATAATAATTTTTGGTGTCATACAGAAAGTTTAGGGCATTTAGTGTATTATATTCATAGCACTAGCCCATGTATCAAGTATGATATTTTTAAGAAGAATCTAAGTATACATCTTGTGCTGTCAAGCTCCTTTATGCCACAAACTTGTCATTTCATCAAAAAAGGAAATCAGTCTTTCTTTACGAACAGATCAATTTTCCATAAGGCCATGTTGATCAGTATTAATTTAATTCTTTGCCTTTGTTTCTTCTTTAATTTTCAAAGCCTTTTATTATTTTGAATTTGCTAATGACTAGTATCAGGCTCAATAGCCAGAGTAAGTCTGCTGCTGGCACAGAATCAGCATGTTCCCACACTTCTGGGATTTGCATGGGGCTCCAAGACCTCTACAAAATAAGTGTGAGATTAGGCCATCTTGCTTTTTTTGCTAGCATTAATCGAAATTCTCAATAAATTATCATTTAAAATAGTTTGCCATCTCCCTGTAGCAACTGGCTAATATCACAGCACATATTTTTCTCCTGGTAGAATTAAAATTCCTCTAACAGTCTGTGTGTGACTCAGGTAGAAGACAGGCTATGTCACTGATCAGAGAAGCAGCTAGCACAGCATGAGCTGCACACAAAAGCTGTTGCTGAGGTGAGCTAATAAGGACAGGTAAATAACCCTAGGTACACTTCCAGCAGCCAGCCAGTGTACTTGTAGTTTCTCTTGTTTGTCTTCACTGCATATATTCTAATTTGTACTAATTGTCTCTACATTCCTCACATTCACATCTCTCCATATTCACAGGCATATATGCTCTCACATAGATATGAGAGCACCTTCACTATTAACAAGCTACACTTCAACCAAAGCTCACTTGATTGCAACTTTTTAGGTGAGTCTAAAAAGACCACTGGATATGCAAATTCTTTATCTGTTGATGACCTTGCTAGGTCCTGCAAACCCCAGTTTAACATAAATGATTAATTGTCCCTGTTTCTGGATTCTTTAGGGGTCACATTAACACAGTCCCCGTTTCCTTTCCCATTGAATGGTGACAGTCCTTAGAAGGATTTTGCAACAGCCCCGTGGAATATATTGGTAAAGTACCCCCATTAATGTCTTGGCTGTACAGAAGTCACATAAAAGGAACAAGATGACTAATAGATGATAAGAATGGTACTTATTTATCATTACAATAATCTAATTAAAGCATAAATTATTATATACTTCTAGACTAAATATGCATACCAAAGAGAGCATGCAAGAGGGTCTGAGATGGGCATGCCATTTGGTGAGCACACTGTACAAGAGCATGTGTCACTCATCTAATTTAATGTATGACTAACAACTCCTGAACATGATTAGCACTTCTCTAATTGTGATTGATGTGAGATATTCTGCAACAGCCTTTCCACAAGTGCAAATTCGTAGATTGTTAAGACGGAAAAGCAAAGTATATTTTATCATCAGCAACCCAACATCTTGGAAAGTTCCAGAGTCTCTTCCAGCAATGTCCCAGTAAGTCTCTAATTAAGTCTGACACGAGTGGGTTGAACTACACCCCCGTTTTTTTCAGAGCTGACATTCAGCTCTGAGAAGTTCTCCAACAGGTGGCCTTCAGTTGGATGGCTACCAAGTGACAATGGTGACAATATGGTGCCCCATACATAAAATACAAGGGATGTGACAATGTCAGGAGATATCATAGAGCACAAGAATAAAGCCTCCAGATAAACTGTGGACAGTTCTCTTTTTTTCCCCTTAGTCTGCCGGTTTAAAGATGAGCTTTCCTGACCTTTGCTCTTTAAAAAAGCCTCGGTTTGCTACTTCATTTGCTTGCTTCCACTTTTCTCCAAGGGCATTTGGAAGGTAAACACTGGGTTCTTTTCTGCTCTCCCCAAAAGATTCTAGATGCTGAAAGAAAAATGTTTGAAAGCCAGTGTATTTCCTTATTTAAAAAATAAGCCTTCTGATGCTCTTCAGAATTTCTACATTCCTTTTGGGTTTGGACCACTTGATGCACACAGTGTGTGTCTTCATATCATTGTATAAAATCATGCTCATTAAGTTAAATCAAAACTTTATGAGAGAAAAGCTGAATTCCTTCACCTTAGCTGAGTTGCCTACATCCCTCAGGAGAGTTTTCCAGAAATTGCCTGGACTCTTTTGGCTGTGTGGTGACCAGAGTAGCCAGCAGTGGTTTATGAGCCAAAGGAAAGGGGTGCAGTCTGTTCCCAGGGAATTAACAGGCAACAGCCAGCTTTCCTGGGAAGCAGAGTGCTGGGAATTTAGGGAAGTCCCTTGTCCTCCATGGAGTTTGAAAACTTTTCTGTGAATGAGACCTACATGCTGGGTGTCCTGGGGTAGCTGCTCCTCATTTTGGTACCCAGAGTAGGCCTGGGAAAGGAGTAGCAAACACTCTGGGTTCAGACACACTGTCCTTTCCTCTCAGGGAGGTTACATTTGGGGGCTTAAACCACATTCAGGCTTGCCAGCATCAAAAGATATTCCAAGGTAGCAGAGCAGAGGGGACAGCAAGAAACCCATGCTAGGGCTCCTCTTCCATGTCATACAACATGATGGAGCCACAGCCCCCAGCCTGCCTTCAGGTCAGGGGTATTTCCTCCCTGTCAAAAGGCTTTAAATGAAATCATCACAGTCTGTCAGCAGAGAGGGGTGGACACTGGTACCTGAGCTTCCAACACTGTACAGGGGAAAACGGAGTAGATAGTATGATGGACAGGGTAAGAAAGCCAGGTGTGAACTCTGCTCCTTAAGGCTTGAAAGTCAATTGCAAGCCAGAAAGTTAGGTTCAGTGACCACGGTGGCAATTTATAGAGTAACATTTATATCTATGTATTTGTTACCCCTACAGGCATTGCTCTAGCAGTATAAAAGGCCTTTAGACCTTCCCTGGATGATATTGTCTATTCAGATTGTCTATTCACAGCCATGCTGTTCCCGCGACATCCAGCCCCAGATACCCAGCTGAAAGCAGAAGCTACTGACGAATAAAGTACAGCAGGGGTCTGCTGATGGTGAAAGGAGAAGCTGATCTGCCCTCTTGTGTACACGGCATCTACTGCAACTTTTTCTAAATTAATATGAAGTTAATTTATTCCTTGTAGTAATAAATAGGGAAAGGATATTAGTACTTTCAGCGTTTTAACTTCACCATAAAAAGAATAATAACAAAATAAAGGATGAAGGATTGGGTTATTTCTTCTCTGGAATTGTTTTGTAGACCTGAAGGTAACCAATGTATGTAGCATGATCAGGAGGAGCTGCTCTGGGCACTTAGACTATCAAACTAGAGACTGTGAAAATACAAAAACAAAAAGAAGATAAATCTGATTGCTAGGGAAATTCAACCATCTGCAAAATTATTACCCATTAAAACTAAGCCACTGCTTTTTTTGGGGTTTTTTTGTTTTGTTTTGTGGTTTTTTTTTTTTTTAACGAGGATGACAAGTAGGTTACGTGTTTTTATTGCATTCATCACGGCAGGAAGGAGATCAAGAGAGCCAAGAGAGAAGATTTTGGCTGAGGTAAGCATATTTAGCCAGTCTTAATTAGACTGGAGAGGGACAGAGGGCAGTGAGCTTCATAGGGTTGAGAAGGTCAGATCTTCCATTTCGTCCTCCTTCCAGCTGTTTTCTTTTGAAACTTCCCAGCCAGTTTCTTTAGTCTCTAATATACCCAAATATCATGTATTAGACATGGCACTTCTAAGAAATAATAGCCTGGACAGTTTCTCTCGACACACAGATCAAAAGATCAGACTCCCAACAAAGACAAAATGTAGCACAGGTTGTTTCAACTGCAAAGCTCAGGCTTGTTTTGGCACGGCACTGGTTGATCATGGGCAGATCAACCTATAACCAGGTGCTCATTTTCTGTTTGCAAACAATGTAGTTATGTCTAGGGGTGGAAAGTAGAGCTTGTTTTGGATTGGACTTCTAAGAACAATGTGTTTTTCCTTCCCTTCCCTTCCCTTCCCTTCCCTTCCCTTCCCTTCCCTTCCCTTCCCTTCCCTTCCCTTCCCTTCCCTTCCCTTCCCTTCCCTTCCCTTCCCTTCCCTTCCCTTCCCTTCCCTTCCCTTCCCTTCCCTTCCCTTCCCTTCCCTTCCCTTCCCTTCCCTTCCCTTCCCTTCCCTTCCCTTCCCTTCCCTTCCCTTCCCTTCCCTTCCCTTCCCTTCCCTTCCCTTCCCTTCCCTTCCCTTCCCTCCTCTTCCCTCCTCTTCTCTTTTCTTACTTCTTTCATTTCTTTATCAACAATGATGTGAAAAATCAATTGAAGGAAAAAAAATTAAAAAAAGAAGCCAGGGAAGTACTACAGAAGAACCTGTCAGTAGACAACGCGTTTACAGCTGAATAGGCCAGCTGTAAATGGCCTATTTAGGATGCAGTTTTAAAACACAGGCTACAGCAAAAGGTGCATTTTCAATTTGTCATCACCATTCTGACAATATGCTAGGTCTGATGGCATCAGTTTTTCTTTTCTTTACAAGGAAAAACCAATTATATTCTGGGCCTCAGGATATAGTAATATATAACAAAATAAACAAATTCTTCAGCATATAGGAATTCCGTCTTCTGTAGAAGCGGTAAATGCTGTTTAGGTGATTTCCCCACAGTTTTCACTCTCCTGATTCTCTTTAGAGTGTTTTTTATTAAGAGTCCCAGTGAGATCAGCTATTAAGCAATCTCATATGAATTAGCCTGGTTTTGTCTGAAGCAAAATTACACTAGCAATATATGTGATATGGTGGATCCTATCTAATAAAACTTCATTATAAAACAACACTGATATCCCTCCTTGCCACAGGACAAACAAGAACAAAAAGTAAAATAAGTAATTTCTGCCATTGAAATAACACAAATTATTATTATGGCTCACTCTTTACCCTATACCTATTTCAGACTCACTGTTGAAGATCTGGGAGATTTGTGGCCTTTTATGCTTGTTTGTGCTATAAAGTGGTGCCAAACATATGGGCTTGCAGTTTGAAATGGTACTGGGGGCAAAACTGTTTAACTGCATCATGAAGCAGGCTGCAAAATATTGGATAATGGGCAGATCAGGTGTTTTCTGTTGATTATTTCTCATTAAAAGAAAGGCCAAAATAAATACATGTTTTAAGTCCTCTTTACCAAAAAAAAAAAAAATTAAAACACTTTGTTTATCTGTGGTATCAGATCCATTCTTTCATTTCTGTGTGTGTATATATATATATATATATATTTATGCACACATATATAAAAAACCTCCCAAATATCTTCCATTCTTCTAATATTTCTTTCTTCCCTTCCCAGAGGGCTGAAACTTGTGCACAAGTAAAGGAAAACACATGATACCCCCCTCTTTGTTTCTTCTTAGGACACATCATGCTGGTGGATGTGAGTAATCAGTTCCCAGAGAGGGGATGCCCTTGAATCCAGGAGAACTGGAAGAATGTGGAGGTGCCTTCTCACCTTCTTTAACTGGCCATCCAGACTCAAACAGAAGCCAAGACATTCTCAAGAGGTCTTTCGGCAGTCCCAAAGACTGGGACTAAAGTCCCTAATTTTTTGCCATTTTTGCAGAGATGTCTGTCTCACAGTCATTATAGTGTGGATGTTTTAGTGTAAATTTTAAGGTCTATATTTTAAAAATGGAAGGAATCTGCAGTAGAGTCAGCAGTTGGCAATATCTGAATGAATAACAGCCAGCAGAGTTTAATGTCCCTTAACTTCCTCACAGGCCATCAAACCCAAGAGCTGATCATTAATTGCCTGCAATAGCCTGTGCCATGGTCATTACTGCTTAGTTATTCAGATGAAATTAGTAATACCAATTTTAGGACTGCAGTTTTCATAAATGGAGAACTCAGTCTTTTTTTCCCCAACACATTCCAAGTCCAATCTGACATTATTTTTCTCCCTACTTTAATAAACAATGCTGTATGCCTGTTAAGCTTTCACAAAAGTAAAGACTTTTTCTATGTATTAACCTATAGAGCAGACAAATTACTGGATTATATTCAGTTATTGATGCATCACTGAAAAAATAACCACAGAAATCAATCATGGTAAGTAATAAATGAAAGAACTGGAAATTACAGGAAGAGCTGTATCCAAACTGCAGAGCAGAGGCAGCCTGTGACTTGGTGCTACTTTCTTTTCCCCAGGCACAGGGAAACCTTTGAGCTCAGACTCCTGAGTCTCCCTTCTGAAGAACCACAAGGCATGGGGAAGCTTTGTTTCATCAAGGTACATAAATTGTACAGGGTAATCTTCCAAAATCCCAATATTTCAGCCTCCTTGATTACACTGCAGCACAATTCATAAGACCAAGTTGCTTTAGATTTGTCTTGATAAAAAAGTCTTGTAGACAGTATCAAAATCATGTGCCCTCATTTTACCCCTGAATCCAATAACCCTACTTTCTCCACTATTTTTTTTTTCCCAACAGAGGGAAAAGTGTGAGCATAAGACTGTGGTGGGCTCTAACTGATCCCTGCCAAGCATGTGTCAGGCACTTAGTATCACAGGTAAACATCTTTCTTCCCCAGAGGAAAAGTTTATAGGCAGTCTTTGGGAAATCAAATCTAAATGAATATGTACTGGTTTTTAGTACTCAGGAAAGGTATTTAACCTCAAAATTACTGAGCCATAAAGTGCCAAATTCTGCTCATCTCAGATGAAACTTTGTGCAAGGAATGACACACCAGATCTGCCTTGCATGGACAACCACAAATAGCAATTACAGGATTACCTCCTGGACATGTTTTGTATGGTGAAAATCTGTGGTGGGCAGAGTAGAAGAGGTCAAACTTGTCAGTTATAGCAGTTTCTCCAGCTTTGAAGATCAGTGAATCTGTCAGTTATAGAGTCAGGAGAAAAGAGGCACCAGAATCAGCCCACGCACAACAGTTCACAGGCAAAGATTCAGGGAGGTTTAGATCCATGGTCTTAATACACTTCATCAGAGGTCACTTCTCAGCTAATCATTTTCAAACCCTAATGCACACTCAGAGTCCCGAAGCTTGTTCTGACAGTGTAGAGTTCAGTGTGTCAAAAATTCTTTGCAATCTGATTGTCCATTATAAAGTACCGTTGTGACCATGTTTGCACACACTCAGAAGCAAAACCATAAGACAGTTCTCACTGAGTGCCTCACCTTTGACAGGTCTTTTCCTCAAGACAGGTGCTGGTGGACCACCACCCAGGTTTAGGAAAAAATGCAGGGAGGAAGGGTCAGAAGAATGTGAGTCATCACTTCAGCTGCTTTCGTTATGAACACCATTCTCACCACATGCCTCTGTTTCTATTTGTGTTTGTATGCATACAGGTCATGGGTTGACAAATGGTTTGTATCAGACAGAGTTTGTCTTCAAAGTATGCTGCTGTTGGGTGCTTTGGGGACCTTGGCCTCATTTGCTTGAGAATTTCTTCTTAGTCCATTTGGTGAGGGTACAAGCAATTTTACTGCCAGAATTCCATGTTACACAAGTCTGCTTCTCAATGCAGCACTTTCTACAGGTTCTGCTGGACAGAGTGGGACGTGAAACTCTCAGGTCTTTGCACAGCTATATGCTCTGAGAGTTGTCCAGCAAAAGCAAGGACAAGAAAAAGCATTTGCTAGGGAATGGATGTAATATGAACATGTTTGCACAGGTAAATTAACCAGGGCCAGGCCATGAGTTTTAGCACTGTTCCTCCATATGCCTATGCAGCTTATCAGTGTTTTCCCTAAACAGATTAGGTCAGTCTATGGGCAGTCATCCAGACAGTGCCTAGATGGAACTCTGAGGTTAGGATGTGAAAGAACCACTCCAGCATGTCTGGACATTACCACATTTGGGGTTTTTGAAAAGGAGTATAGAAAAAACTTGTGAGCCTAAAGATTGCGGGACTGGAAATTGCAGAAATTGTAAATCTTGAAACTCCTCTGTTTGCTTTCTTTGTCTCTTATTAGTTCCATTTAAAATACTATCCAATGATGGAAATAGAGTCACTGTTTAAAAGAGTTCACGGAGAAAATTAAAAAGCAAGGCAAAACCTGAGGCAAAGAAAAGAGAATGAGGAAGAAGAGTGTCCTGTGTCTATTTGGTTACAAGCTCTTGATAGGTTTGCTGCAGTCATACACAGATATATATGTATATATACATATACATATACATATATATATATATGCACATATCTATATAAATACACAGATATGTCCATCATGGTTATCTTGAAGATCTAGCATATTATTGTTATCACATTACTGCACTGTTTGTCAGGTTCATGATAGATGTGAGCTTTTTGACAGGAAATGATGAGAATGTAAAAACCTTTCTGTGGAGATCATTTCATGCATGGAGAGCTGCAAAAGGGAGGGCAGCAAAATGAGAGTGGGAAATGGAGAGTGAAAGGATGCCAAGGGCATTATCAGGATAAAGTGATAGGAAGAGAAGATCAAAAGATCAGAAACAGAGCTACATAGGGTCTTGACAGTAAAAGTGGGATACACGTATTTTTTAAGCTGTGAAATAGAGGGAAGACGGGTTTGGAAGATGAGAGGGCATCAGTGGTGTGTACAGCGTGATGGAGACTAATCCATTCTTAGAAAGGAAAAAGCAGCTAAGAAATTATTTTGGTCCAAATGTTTATGTTCTTCCTTCTTAACAAATACTGCTACTGCTGCTGCAGCTGCAAAAACCCACAGACTGTGAGATTCTTAAGATTAACTTCTTGAAGCTTTTCTTACGTTTAGAGTAACTGTCCTCTCTTGCTCACAGTCAGGTCTCACAAAACTCATCTCTTTGCTGTTCCAAAGACAGAGGTAAAGCCATGAATTTGGAGGTGAGGAGGCAGCACCACAGATGGCTCCTGTACAATGAGGCAAAGGCTGGCCACATCTTATATCACTGAACATGTTATGTCACAGATGGGACAGAGTTTTGACATATCAGGGAGGTGTGTGTCACTCATACTGAAATAGGTCCTGATTGCTGGCAAGCTGCCCTGCAACAGCTCAACATCCCAGTGTCTCCTGTGCCTGGGACCTCTCCTTTCAGACATAACTCCTAATCTGTTGTTGTCCCTTGTATCAAGTAAAAAGAAATTTGACAGTATAAAGAACACAGAAAAACTTCAGACTTCTACCTTCTCTACTGAATTAATCATCTCTGGCAGATTTGTGGCTTCCTATGACCCTTGAGTTTTACTGTCTGCTAGCACATCAGGCACTGATTTTCCTCTCTTTTTCCCCTACAGCAAGCATTACAGTGATCTTCTCAATACTGACAGGGACAGGGCTTATTTCCAGTAAAAGGCCACCATACTTAGCTGTGCAGGGTAAGTGAGGTTAGGGGGGTAGGTGCATGGGAATAATAAAGGCACAGAGGGCAGCAGACTTTCAATATGTTTTATGCAGTTAAATGTAACAAGTTCAGACACTATCTTTTTTTTTTTTTTTTCAATTGTTCACCAAAAAAATCTCTTTATGTTGTTTTCTGTCTGTGAGTGCTTTCGCATTTTTCTTAACCTCTGCATTGCAGTGCAGCTAGGCTGTGCACATGAAGATATACTCCCTGCCCTGGGGAAGATCCGAGATAAGCAGAGAAGTGACACACAAATGGCAGGGGGGAGAGAGCGATCTAATCGACTGCCCGCAAGCTTTGTACATTAAGATAGCGAAAGCACACACAGAAGAGGACAGCTGGTTTCTGCTGGGAGAGGCACGTTTCTCTCCCCCTTCTCTTCTTTGCCCTTGTCTTTTCACCCTTGTTGCCCTTGTGCCCTTTTTGTACTTCCCATGCTGAGATGATGTTAAGTTTGTGAGGGCTGTGGTGTGGCCTGTGTACATATATTGGCTGCTTAATTTGTTTTCTAATTTAGCTTGCTGCTTGTCTCTGTCTCAGCTCACAGCCTTCAGCCTGGCAAAGGGGTGTCAGCTGTTCCTCGCTAAAATTGGCTCCATTCCTCTCGCTGTCTGGTGAATACCTAACACCTGCTGATGGTCTCCTAGTTTGGGAACTTTCCCTTGTCTCCCATACTGCACAGAATGGAAAATGAGCTATTTTTCCACTCCTCCTTTTCTCACACTAAAAAGTCTTTTCAGGTGTCAAATCTGGATTCAGCAACACCAAAGGACTTTCTGCAATTTTATTTCTCTATATTGTTCATTCATGGGTGGAGCTTTTGAAACTCTTCTTCAAAACCATATGGCCATGGTTGCACAGGAGACATCATATGGGGCTCATGTTAGTGTTACAACACACTCAGGGTTGCTGTGCCATGCAACTGTGAAGCTGAGGTGACCAATTCTGCTGCTGTTCCTTGCAGGATGTTGTGGTGTGTGCCCAGAAGGAAGTAGGACCTACCTCCCATTTCATTACAGGTACTTAAAACAAGCAAAGCTTATGAGTCCGCTGGCACCAAGCTCTAGTGGGGTAATGACGCTGTAGAAGATTGCAGAGGTCTAACAGAAACACAGTAAACTTCCTCTACAATGAATATCTTGGGTTTGGAAGTTCTGGCTAGGGGAAAGATGGACATTTGGCTTGGCATCTCTGCTCTTCTGATGGCTTTTTTCATCCTCCTTTCTCACAGACACTTCTGAAAAGAGCTGTCAGATCACAGCTGCCTGTTTCACACCTCTCTGAGTGAGCAAGGACAAGGGCAGTGGAGCCAAGCACTCATCCCTGGCTGTCCCCCAGACAGCCTATATGCACTTGGGCAAGTTGTCAAATCCTCCACCAGCCCTCCCCACCACACCACATTTAACAGAGTTCATTTTTGAGCTCTCCAGGATGTCTCCTCCTCCACAACCACTGTAGAATCATCACTCTGGATCCATGATCTGTAACTTAATGCATGTAACTAAAGAGCCTGGTAAACATTCCATCCCCATCACCTGTCTTTGTGGTCACTGGATGGCCAGAGACAGGCATTTCCAAGTGAGAGATGAGGTGGAATGTAGTGGTCCAGCATGAGTCTGGGCTGCAACTCCCCTTGTCTGAGTCCACAGCACTTAGTGAAAATGTGCTGAAGCTGAGGCATGGACGTTTCAACATGTCACCAAAGTGACTTCTGAGTTGGAGTGTCTTCAGTGAAATGTCTGAGACACGATGGAGCTTTTATATCCATTTGCTGGGATGACTTCATCTGCTATCTGTTATGAAACTCTTCCCAAATGCAACTTAAATCCTTAGCCTTTTAAAAAAATTGTATATTCCCTGGCTTTTCAGAGAATAAAGTGTGTTTCTTCCTGTGGCTGTGACTGGAACAGACACACTGGTACCTCATTTCACTAAAAGTGATGTTGCCTTTCGCAGAATACAGATAATGTAAGATATAGATTTGTAAAGTAACTTCTGAAAAGGCTAGTTCAAAAACGTCTAGCCTCATTAATAGAGACAGAGAGCTTCAAATAGCTGTCTTTGCTGACCTAGCTCATAAAAACGTGGAGAGTTAAGCAAAGGAAAGGTTCCAGTGAAGTCAGTGGGCTTAAAACTAAGGACAGACTAGTGGGATCTACACATACACAGGGCTAAAAGTAGGCTGACATGCTTTGGCAGGGTGAAGCCCTGCTGTCAGGCTCACTGCGGTGACCCAATTTCTTTGCAGGTCTCTGCAGGGGAAATGCTCACTCCTGCAGTTCATCTCTTTCCTTCAGTGTCATTAGTTCTTATCCTTCCATGTCAGACTTTGCAGTGGAAGGATTTTGCTGAACTGCTGAGTGTCTGGGAAACAGCAGCTAATTTTTGCTTATAGTTTAGGAGAGGTTTGTTTGATTCTAGCAAAACAACTGCCTTGAGTTTTTCCATGAAATTTAAGGGCTGTAAGGGAGATGGAGCCCTGCTTTGTCCCTTCTCAGTCAGTGAGTAACTTCATTGCTGTGAAGTTTTGGGTAACTGTCCCTCAGGGAGGTGGTAGCTTGAGCAGGAGAAAGGCTGTCCTCTTTTTTTTCCTCAAGTAAAGCTTGAGGCTTAATCCACTGGACAACAGACACACAGGGATCTACCTCTATGGCGTAAGCAGGTGATGGGGGCAACAGCTAGGGGTGCTACAGAGGAAGAAAATGGTTTGGTAGCTGCTTTGAGCTGCCAGCTGTCTGAAGACAAGGCTAGGTTTCAGATATCTTGGCCTATATCCAGCACCGTCTTTCTTATGCAAATGTCTGTATGTTATTTGATTTCCATTTTCCATAACATCCGCCTCAGTAACATGTAGTTAATATTTATACATACTTAGCTAATGCCCAGTTTATATGTACACACTATGCTGCGTTTCTGCAGATTGGTTAACCAAACTTTGTCTGGATCCTGCCCTGTCTACAGATTTGTGTGGGTGCAAAACAGGTTCACAATTTATCTGGTGCAAAGTGCTTGAGAAGTGAGAAAGAAATTTAATTTTACAAGGAAAGTATTCAGTGCTAAATAAAGTGTATAAACTTTTTGTACATTACATTAGAGAAGGAGATGCCATAAAATAAAACATCACGGAGCAAGGACACTCCTGGAGAGCAAGCACTTAAGAAGCAGGTCCGGTGTCCCCCATCGTGCCAATGACACTGTTTGTGTGACAATATTCATTCGATTGACTCACTGTCATGCAAGGATGTACTTAAGGAAAGTTCAGTGCTTGATAAGAAATCATGCCCAGCTAAGCCACAGCCTAATTCTTGATAAGAAACAAGGTTACCTGATTTTTTTCATGATCATTTTTGATGCAAACAAAGGAGTTGTAGAGTCTCCCTTTTACCACCAGAGGTCATAAGCAAAACACCGCAGTCCCTCAGTCACTCTCCGGGAGGGAAGGAAGTGGGAGAGTCGGCAGACGTATTCCTACATTCTGCTAAGGAAAACGCAGGCGGTAACCATAAGGATCCCCATCAACTGAGGAAGATGCCCAGGTTAGCAGTGCAGCCACCAGTGTGCCAACACGGGAGCTGGGAGACAGACAGGTGGAGTGGCGCTGCTTGCACACTGCTGGGTGTAACACAGATTTGTTGGAATATTTTGCCCTTTTGTATTTGCTGATTCATGAACATGAACGCAGAAAACTTTCCGTGTTTTGAAAAAGGTAAGCATAATCTAAAATCCCTTTGGGAACCTGTGTGAATATTCAAAAAAGGCACTTGTAACTTCCCTCAAAATAAACTTTTCTTATTTGCAGATGCATTTCAGGAATACTAGAAAAGCATCTGAGCATAGTCAGAAACCAGGAGAGGGAATTTTCCTGACCATAAAGCCTGGATCAGCTTGTGGACAAGAAATATGAGCACGTGATTTCTTTGACCAGACATAAGACATGAAAATTGGAAAGGCAGCAGAAAGCTTAGGAAAAAAAAAAAATCAGCTAAATTATATCCAAGCCATAAAACTTTTAACAGTTATTAAAGTCATGGACTGTAAACAGTGTGCACATCATTTGGAAAAGGAAATGTGCTTTCAGACAAATTATTTACAACAAATACCTTCATCTCTTCTCCCTGCCCCTTTGAGCAATGTACGTTGGAAGGAAAGGACTGGGGTTGACAAATAGAAATTGACATTTTTTTATTTCAGAAAATGCTTGACATTTTCTTGACAAGCAACTGTGCTCTGCTGTAAAGCACCATCATGTCCCTTCTGGAGCTCTGTGTGCTCTCGGTTACTCGTGGCCAGGATCAGTTGTCTTCTCAGGAAGAGCACACATGAGGGAAGAGAAATGGCATGAGTAATGCTACTGATGAGGCAGAATTTCCCGATTTCCTCCACTGTTTTACAGCTCTACAGCACACATATTTCCATTATAAGCAAAAATGAGTAATTATATTCATATTAAAAGAACCCTACTCTGTTGCTTTGGGAAACTCTCACTGTTTGTTTTTACTGAGAGATAAGACTCTTGAAAAAGATGAGGTTCATTTCTCAAAATTTGTAAAATACAGTTCTGAGCAATGACTAAAAGCAAGCTTCATTTGCAGTGAGTTATCACTTAAAACTCTGACAGAGAAGTTTATTACAGGAGTCTTGACAGCTCATTAACTACCTTAGTGAAGAACACTTGTGCTATAATAAAACTATCATCACGCCACCTTTGCAGCCAGAGAAAAAGTGAACAGGCCATTTACATATTATGTTCAATCAACAGCCACAGAAACACAAGCCTCCAAGTCTCAAGTGAGTTCCATGGTGGGGTTTCAGTGGGCTGTGGGAAAGGCCTGTCTCCTGCAGAGGAAGGCCACCAAACCAGCGCTACCCCACAGCTGCTCTTTGCCCAGCCCATTCAAGATCTTAGCCATTTGTCAGGCACTTCCTCAACCCATCAGGATTTCTTTCTGTTTCCCTGTAGTATGAGGATGTCGGAGTGAGCCGGGGTTTCTGAGGCAGTTTTGCCATTTCTAGCACCTCCTCTCAGAACAGCTGTGGGTCCAACTTCTGTTGCTTTGATGCTGTATTAACCACCCCTTTTTGTAAACCTGTTCCCAAAAATCTCTCATAAAATGCTCCAGGATTTAAATGCATCTCACTGATGCAAATCAAGCCAATTATACTGTGTACTGCCCTTAGCAGACAGAGGAAGTTTGATCTCCCTCCCTCTCATTATAGCCTGATAAGCTGGAGGGCTTGTACGGGTTCCTGCCATCCCCTCCCCCTTACCCCCTGGGTCTTCCCCACAGTAAACACAGCAAAAATTTCTAATTTATACAGAAATAATATTTTGTAGCTCTCCTGTCATACTTCTTTTTCTCTTCCGCTCTCTCTGCAGCTTGTCATGTCTTTCTTTAAAGCATAGTTATCAGCCCTTGATAGAATAACACTCTAGCAGGAAACTCATCGTGATGGATCAGAGAATGTTAAATACTTCTGGTGTCTTGCACATGACATTCCTGCCAGTGAATCCAAGAATGGGAGTTGTCTTTTCTGCAGCGCCATCACACACACATTTTTTGCTTGTGAATCACAGCAACTGCTGAATTATTTTCCACTCTAATGGTGACTTACTGTTAGTTCTCCACTGTGCATTTCTGTATTCACATCTTATGACTAAAGGAAGCTTTTTGAATTTCTTTTTACTGAACACCCTGCAGACCTTGCATCATTTCTGCAGCTTGTCAAAATAATTTAAAACATTATCTCTGTCCTCCGAAATACTTGCATCCCTTCCCAGTTAGCTGCCACATATGAATGGCAGAAAAAGTTGTTTTTGAGCTCTATTCTACAAGCTGCTTAATGTGACAAAATCTATGGTAAATCCCTACTGAATATTATTTGAAACATATCCATGTTTGACAAAACCAACTTTAAGCATGTTTTCCTTCAGTGTCCATGTCCACCCATGAGCTAGATATCTAAGCTGCTGTTAGAGTGGGTGGAGGTTGGAGAGATCTTTGGCTCATTGTCAAGTGGGCAACGAATGGCCAGGTGGATTCCTTGTCTGAACTGTGCAGTGGTGCCCTCAGGGCAGCCATACAGGGCTGGCAGATCTGACACCAAGATTACTTTGGAGATTGGTTTGACTTGCTTCTTCTCAATAACTCCAGGACAGCCAGGTTTCAATCATTGTATTATCTTGGGTGCTTCAGTGGTGTTTGCTTAATAGGTTTGCTCAATAACTTCTTCTATGCACTGAAGTTACATTCCTTGAGCTCTAGCTCCTCAGACTGTTCTCCATCTTCTAAAAATGTATGGCATATCACCAGTTTACCCTTCTCTAAGGCATTCCATAACCTCTTCAAGACAATTGATAGAGAAACACAAATTGCTTCACCAAGATGTGCAAGTTTGCCAGTGTGTGTTTCATTGGGTGTTACCTATTTGAATGATTCTGCTTATCTAAATGTTGTTTACACTGTTCTTTGAAAGTGCAGCCTGCATTTCTAATCCCTTATTAAAATAGTGATAGATATCTAGTCCTAATTTACCTTGTTTAGTGATGAGTGAGGCTGTTGAATGCTTCCATCCTCATTGCTCTTCACCTTTGTGAGCTGGTGGAACTCTGATTTTGTTTGTTCTCTAGCTTTCCCTGTGTTCCTCAAGGTTCTCCCTGCTCCTTGCTCTTTGTAAGGCATTTTACAGCTTGGCCACTCTGAATTTAATATAATATATTGTGGATATGAGGACTAGCAGAGAAAGACTGTTTTTCCTTCCTGAGAACCAGACACTGGATTCAGTTACTATTAATATTATCTGAAAACAGTATTGAAAACCAGTGATGTCAGGTTTTGGCTTTAGTGTATCAGTGCTATATTGCTGTTTGATTACTTTAGTCTTCTGCATGTAAGGGTGTATGGTTGCTTTTTTTGCAGGCTGTTTTGGACCAGCCTTTATGTAGTAACAGATGATATGAGGCAAAATTGAAGGTTACAGGCAATACCCCATATGTAATCATATTTAGTTTTGCATTTTTGCTTGCAGCATGTGCTTTCAGGTCACTGAGATAATTTTTGCTATCCTGTTTTCTCTTGCACTCACCTGAAACAGAAATATAGACATTAGGCTATTAAATAAGATCATTTAAGAAAAAATATTTGGTTTTGTTGTGGGGTGGTCTTTTCTTGTTGTTGATTGGGTTTTTTTTTAAAAAATTTGATTAATTCCAAATGTTTATTAAAATTATAGGCTTTCTGGACTCATTGAAAATGTTGAGCAGCAAAAGGGAGACACATTTGCTAATGGCAAGTAGCCCATCATTCAGCATGGTTGTGATTAAAGCTTAAAATGGTCTTGGATGCAATCTTTTGAACTCCAAATTATGGCTCACATGGCAGATTGATTCAGAAAAGGTTTATACTTCATTATGCTGTAAGATGATGGATAAGCTTGCAACTGCATTTGATCAGTGAAGTGTAGGAACAGGTCAGATGAAGTAGCAGATGGAGCAGGTTGAGAAATGAGGATAGAAAGTTAATTGTGGCCAAGATTAATTTCCTTTATTTGACTATGTGGGAGAAGGGTTTGAAATTGTTTCAAAGGTGTTTCTAATTTCAGAAGACAATAAAAGTATTTAGCACTGCACATGACTTTAGGCACTAAATTTAATCTGTAGATTTCAAAGCCCTTCACAAGCACAGTTAATCTACTTGCTTGCATCTAGAAGAAGAGGCACAATTTACTGAACTGTTACTCCACTCCAACTTTTCAACCCAGGTTTGATGCAGAGTCTGCTGTCCCCAGTTAACATATCCTCAGACCACAGAGCAGGCATAGAAAGTCAGCTCCTCTCTCAATGTCCTTGGAGAAAATTGTAAATGGGGTCAATTCTTCCTGGAACATCCTTTTGAGTCCCAAGGGAAATCTGCATGCAAATGAGTGGAGACAGGAGAGTCTTTGACCACAACTTGGTGCTGTCTCAGGATGATATCCTAGAACTTAACAGTTAATGAACCTGGTGGCACCTTCCAACAAGGGGCCCAGTCTGGACAGCTGGTTTGTCAGGATCTTAGAGGCACACACATGCACCTGATGCAATTATCTTTGCGCATCTGCTGAATGCAGAACATACAGCCACTTGTACAAAAGTATAGTGAAAAAAAATTAGTATTTCCCATTAGGTATGTGGAAACTGGATAATTGTTGTGCATTTTTCCTAAGTTATGTATTGCCGCCTTCTTATTCATATACATTGCAAGGTTTCCTGCATGTCACTGAAGTTCTCTGTTCTCTGTCCCATAAATGCACATGCAACGTGCAGTCATCCCAAGTGTAGTTTGCAGTCTTCTGTAACTTGTCTCTATGCCTCTTAGAAATCACTGACTGATTTCTCACCCATTGAAATCAAATACCAAAATCCTGCAGACTTCAATGACATCAATACTTTTTGTCTCTGAGATAGTTAAGCATAAGCCATTTGACTTTAGATACTGGGTGTGTCATCACTCTGAATAAGCTGCCAGAAGAAAGTAGAAATGAACAGTTTTACAGTCATTTCAGTTCTTCAGCAAATCTGGAGTTGTACACAGACCTTTCAGTTTTCTCAGTGTGTGTCCTGTCAGTTTGTCTCCTCTTGAGACAGTTCAATATCCTAGATGTCACAGTCATATTATAAAACAGCCATTTCACAAAAACCCCTGATTTCACAATATGATTGAAACTTATTAAAAATACCATTTGCTGTATTTACAAATCGTGGCAGCTAACAGGGGCACTCACAAAGCAGATGAGAATCTCTTCAACTAGTGTTTACCAATTTGGGGTACTTCACTGAATAGGAGATTTTTGTAAAAGAGCTTTTTATGTAGGGGTAGATGTGTACTGATGTTAAGTAGGAGGGTAGCTTTTCTTGAGCAACACAGTCAGATGTAGTTCTGATCATGACAACTAAATAGCACATCTCCTGGCACTCAGGAGCGGTGCAATAATGGCAGATAGTATTTATTACATCAAAGGAACTGGAATTGGCATGGGGAACAGATCCTGCACATGTTACATAGGCAAAATAGCAGTGAAGTAAATAGGAATTTTGGCTGAGCTGTGCCTCTTGCCATCACATGGCTTTGAAATCTGAAAAATAAGGCTTGAGTCAAATCATTCACACTCATGCTAAGAATGGGAAAATAAAAGAACACAAAAATAATGGTATAATCTAATTGTATCTTCTCGTATAATGGTGACTTCTCTGCACACTTCAGGTTCTGTCCACTTACACAAAAGAAAGTGTAAAAAAAAATCAGAGTATTACTGTATCTAAGCCCAAATTTTTAAAAATTATTGAAGGTATAGTCATGGTAGTAATAACATCACACAGCAACAGTTTTGACAACATTGTTGTTATAGAATGATACTACATCCCAGAACAGTTACCTATATGATGTAACAATAAATTACCGACTTCCTCTATAGAACTTCTCACCCAGAGATATCAACATGCCTCACACAGAAGAGCAGTATTAGCACTGCTGTTATAATTACTATTATCACTAGCCAACAAGAAATCTGCATGTCTACACAGTGCAGATGAACCCAATCAATGTATGTGTACAGAACAGAAAAGCCTGTAAATATTAATCTGAAATATTATTTCAATAGCACATTTCATTGCATATCAACACAACTGAAGCTCTTGTTAAAAGGTTTAGGGAAAATTCTTTTCTACTAGTTTATTCACTCAATACAGATGACTGGAGAAAAGGACAATGACCATGAAACTAGCATTAATCTTCACATATGATTGATGATTTAATTGTAGTAGTCTTTCATGAAGCTAAATAATCACTAGTTGATACAGAATTGTTCTCGAGATTTACAGAGTAAACACCCATCACATTTTAGACATCGCACAATAGCCCAAGCTATAATTATCAGTTCATCATTAGTATTGTTAAACATATCACGTAGACACTGGAAATCAATCCCAAAATACCAAAACCTCAAGCAGCATCCTAATTGATATAAAACAACCTTCATATTCACATTATTGACTGATTTAAATTAGAGTATTTAGCCAGAACTCTGGTTCTGCATTTAAAAGAGAAGCACGATCCAACATTTTGAGGTAAACTACCATGTTGCTATGAAGAAAAAGACTGTCAAGATAATAAAACATGGGAAGTAACAGAGAGATGAATGTCCAGCAGTGGTAGTGCTAGAACATGTTATTAACTTTGGATTAGGTGTGAGTGATGGGTTTAACATTTACATTAAAGATCAGCACAGAAGGATTCCTTCCTGTCCTTCTTTATCAAAAAATGGCCCCCTTTATGACCTCCCTGAAGAGTGATATGTGAACAATTTATAACTAAACTACACGACACTACCAAAGCTCAGGCAAGTAACAAAGGTTGTTGGCAATGATAAGCTGTGGCATGCCATAGAGAAACCTTTGTCGAGAGTTTGCCACCGTTTTTCAAAAGCTGGTGGAAAGATCTTTATTGAAATGGGGAATATATTTGAGAGCAGAGAAAGTGATTACCTTATTTAGCCAACATCTTGCCCATAGTGCAGTTGGTAACCATCTGCCTTTGTACTATTTGTCTGTGGCTCTGGCTGTGCCTGACCTACATGTGACACTTCTGAGCAGATGTGCATCGGGATACAACAGATGAGAGAATGCCAGCCTCTGCCAAAAGGACTCCACACATATTGAGAAGGATGAAAACAAATAAATCAGGATCAGATGGCATGCATTGTATGGCTTTTTCAGAGTAGAGAAACAGTTCAATTGTTTTATCTATTAAATTAATGGATAAAGGATTTAATAGTAGTATGTCTTCCTGATGTATTTGTTTTAGGCAGTAACATAACATTTGTGTTCCTCCATGACCTTTTATTTTCACAGTATTAGAGACTGAATCACAGGTTGGATGTCTGGAAATCCAGATCTTCTAAAACTACATTAATTCCATCCTATTACCTTCCACTTACCTTCTATTCATACTTCATTTAACTTGTATGACTGACCAAGGCACATTATCAGAGTTCATAGGCTCAGAATTTATATTTAAGATATTACAGGAAATAGATGGGGGCAGAAGGGGAAGAGGATATTTAAAAGGGTTCAACAGAAATAAGTTAAATGCAAGTATGTTGGAAGAGGGTCTCATGAAATCTATGCAATAGCCAAGGCAGGAAAAGTGCTGTGCTGTCAGCAAACATCATGGTGAAATGGAGATAACCACATGCTCAGCTAGTATGCCATATCTGTCTGATACAAAGCAGCCTGGAACTATTTATTTAAATTGCAGGAAATCGCATTTTGTGCTAGGCACTTGTCATTTGGAAGATATGTTCAATTGGTTAGCCAAGGAGGGCTCATCGTGAGGAATTTTTGAGGGACAGGCTCACTGGTATTGTGAATAACAGTTAGGGCTATGTATGGGACTGAAACTTCTATTTTACTATCTTTTCAATATTAGCTTTACAGCTCTGCTAAATTATTTTTGACATAGTAGGGTCTTTAATTACTACAGTATTTTTAATGAAGCCTCATTTAAAGATCTGTTTAAAACCAGACAATGCCTGTTAAAAATACTTTGTATAGTGACTTCTTCATACAAAGAATGAAAATAGTTTTCTTATCTAATGTCTGAATGTCATCCATCATCAATGGATATATCACAGGCAATTTATAAGCATTTGTAACAATGCAGTGAACTACATGATTTTAAATGTCAGAATTTTTCTTAAAGAGAACAAATGGGCAAATATGAGAAGCAAAAATGATGAGAAAACAAAATACATTTGATTTAATAAGGGCACATGCATTTTTTCAAAAGCAGATGAATAAATTTAGAACAGAGGTATTAGTGCCTTTTTGTATTATGACAATTATTCATATCAATAGTATTAATTTAGCTCTATGCTATTTTAATCCAAATATGTTTTCAGAATCAGAAATAAGTTTTAGACATCTTTGAATATACACTAAAGCTGCATATTAAGCAATAATGTTTTCCCTAGGACTGACATCCTCACAGTATGCTCTTAGAGATCTCTTCATTTCCTGCTCCCAGCTCAGTTTTGCACCTGTTGCAGACATTAGTGAGAGCCACAAATCTAAATGCTGTGATCTGAATAGTGACTACTTCAATAAACTGTGTTACATTATAGTAAGCTGAACTAGGACTCTTTCCCCGAGGCATACAATTTTCCAGGGCCATCAGGTTTGCTGTGCGCTCTCAGAGTTCTTCCCCAGTGGTGCATGGGAACCAAGGAGCAATGTTTCTCTCCATGTGTTCAAAGAGTGGAAGAAATTTGCAAATTGTGTTGTTTGGCTCACACCCTCTTTATCTCTCTGAGTGCTAGCTGGTCGTGCAGTTCTGGTTTAACCTTTCTGTTAACAGGTGACTAACATGCAGTTAATACTTGAGTAACACCACAGGTACCTGATCCCAGTTGGGCAAGTGACTATCTCTCAGAGGCTTAGCTCTTATAAAGGGATAAAACCAGGCTCTCTAGAGATAAGCCTAGGGTAGCACACTGATGCTTGAGGGACTGTGTGCTAGAAATGTCTTTGGTCTGCCATCTCAGAGGAGGTAGGGGACGGAGATCCATGTGGCAGCTTAGACACAAGGGATATTGATGTGTTAGAAATCATGGCAATGCCCGAGAATGGTCATGTAAGAATTAGGGCTTTTTGACCACAAAAGTAGCAGGATCAATAGCTCAAACGAAGTGCATCTACACCATTGCACACAGCATGGGCAACAAACAGGAGGAGCCAGAAGGCATTGAACGGCAGGAAAACAATGACATGGTTGCCATCAAGGAGACATGGTGAATGACTCACATATCTGAAGTGCTGGACAGCTAAAAACTGTTCAGAATGGATAGGCAAGGAAGTAGATGTGGTGGAGTATCCCTGTGTGTTAGGGAGTAGTTTGATTGTCTGGAGCTTAATGATGGTGATGACAGAGTTGAGTGTTGGTGCTTAAAAATCAGGAGAAAGGCCACCAGGTCAGATATCTTGGTAGGAGTTTGTTATAAACCACCCAACCAGGATGAAGAGGAAGATGAAATACTGTATAAGCAGCTGGGAGCTGTCCCATGATTGCTGGCTCTTGTTCTGGCAGGGGGCTTCAACTTACCAGACATCTGCTGGAAATACAACACAGCAGAGAGGAAACTGTTCAAGAGGTTCCTGGAGCATGTGGAAGTTCATAACTTCCTGATATTGCATGTGAAGGCCCCAGCTGGGGAAGGTACCCGGTTTGACCTGTTGCTCATGAACGGAGAAGGACTCAGGGGTGAGGTGATGGCAGGAGGCCATCTTGGGCAAAGAACAGGAAGGCACCCTCAGTCAGTTTACAGGTGACAACAAACACATTAATTTTTACTTTCTTGGGGAAGTAAGGAGGGATGCCAGCAGAACTGCTGCCTTGGACTTCTGTAGTGGTTGATTTTGACCTCTTTAGGACATGATTGAAGGAGTCCCTTGGGAGGCAGTTCCGAGGGGCTAAGGAGTCCAGGAAGGCTGGACATTCTTCAAGTAAGAAATCTTAAGGCATCAGAGAGCCCATCCCCATATGCCAAAAGACAAGCTGTCAGGGAAGAAAACTGGCCTCGCTGAACAGAGAGGTTTGGCTGGAATTCCAGAAAAAAGGAGAGGAGTGTTTACAGCCTTTGGAAGAAGCAGCAGGCAACTCAGGAGGATTGCAAAAATGTCATGAAGTTAAGCAGGAAAAAGGATCAGAAGGGCCAAAGCCCAACTAGAATTTAATCTGGCTACTGCCATAAAGAACAATAAATAAAGTGTCTATAAATACATCAGCAACATAAGGAGGGCTAAGGAGACTCTCCATACTCCACTGAATGGATAGAGAAACACAGTGACAAAGGATAAGGAAAAGACTGAGATGCCCAATTCCTTCTTTCTTTCAGTCTTTAATCATAAAACCATTTGCTCTTCAGGCATCCAGCCCCCAGAGCTGGAAGAGAGGGACAGGGAGCAGAACTCCCATAATCCAAGGTGAAAGGCTAGAGACCTGATATGCCACTTACACACACCCAAGCATATGGGACCAGATGGGATCCACACACGGATACTTAGGGAGCTGGTGGAAGTGCTCACTGAGATGCTTTCCCTCATTTATCAGCAGTCTTGGCTACCCAGGGAGATCCCAGGTGTTTGGAAATTGGTAAATATGTTGACCATCTCTAAGAAGGGTTGGAAGTAGGATCTGGGTAACCATAGGTCTGACAGCCTGACCTCGTGCTGGGGAGGTCATGGAGCAGATCATCTTGAGTGCTGTCATGCCGCACGTACAGGACAGCCAGGGGATCAGGCCCAGCCAGCACAAACATGGGTTTGTCAAAGGCAGGTCCTGCTGGATCAACCTGATTTCCTTCTATGACAAGGTCACCCATTTAGCATAGGAGGGAAAGGCTGTGGATGTTTGCCTGAAGTTTGGTAAAGCCTTTGACACTGTCTCCCACAGAATACTCATGGAGAAAATGGCTGCTCATGTCTTGGATGGGGGCTCTGTTTTTTGGGTAAAAAACTAGCTGGATGGCTGGGACCAGAGAGAGGATGGAGTCAAATTTGGCTGGCTGTCAGATGCCAGCGGTATTTCCTGGAGCTCAAACTGGGGCCAGCTCTGCTCACTGACTTGATGACCTGGATAAGGAGAAAGAGTGCTCCCTCTGTAAGTTCACAGATGACATCAAGGTGGGTGGAAGTGTTGATCTGCTGGAGGGCAGGAAGGCTCTGCAGAGGGATCTGGACAAGCTGGATCAATGGGCCAGTTGTATGAGGGCTAACAAGGCCAAGTGCCAAGTCCTGCACTTAGGTCACAACAATCCTAGGCAGTGCTACAGGCTCAGGGAAGAGTGGCTGGAAAGCTGCCTGACAGAAAAAGCCCTGGGGGTGCTGGTCCACAGCTGCTGAACAAGAAGGCCAATGGCAGCCTGGCCTGTATCAGACGTAGTGTGGCAGCTAGACCCGAGCAGGGATGGACCCCTGTACTCAGCACTAGTGAGGCTGCACCTCAAACCCTGTGTTCAGTTTTGGGCCCTTCACTACAAGATATTGAGGTGCTGGAGTCCAGTGAGTGAGTCCAGAGAAGGACAATAGAGCTGATGAAGGTTCTGGAGCACAAATCCTGTGAGGAGAAACTGAAGGAGATGAGGATGTTTCACCCGGAGAAAAGGAGGT
Organism: Sylvia atricapilla; assembly: GCF_009819655.1. NCBI lineage: Eukaryota > Metazoa > Chordata > Aves > Passeriformes > Sylviidae > Sylvia > Sylvia atricapilla. The sequence continues at coordinate 87,248,781 of NC_089141.1, forward strand.
TCAGGGGTGACCTTATCACTTTCTACAACCACCTGAAAAGAGGCTGTAGCCAGGTGGGGATCAGTCCCCCCTCCCAAGTAACAAGTGATAGAACACCAGAAAATTACCTGGAGTCACACCAGAGGAGATTTAGATATTAGAAAACATTTCTTTACCAAAAGGGCAGCCAGACGTTGAAACAGGCTGCCCAGGAAAGTGGCTGCATCACCATGTCTGGAGACTTTTAAGAGAGATATAGATGTGGCACTTAGGGACATCATTTAGGGCTGAACTTGACAGTGTCATGTTAACAGCTGGACTCAAAGATAATAAAGGTCCTTTCCAACCTAAATGATTCTAAGATTCAATGATTCTGAAAGGTGAGGCAAGAGGAATTACAGTGTCACATTCAAAATTCCCAGGCACTTTGCAGCTGAGACAGGACCTCCCATCAATATTTTAATCCTGTATTTTTCACAAAAGCGACAAGATCTTCTAGTGAACTTGATTTTTAAAGTAAGTAGCAGCAATTTGCAGAACCCAGGGATAAAATTATGTCAGAATAACAATCATTAAGGCTGAGCAAGGAAAAATTATGATGCTTTCTTCTGCACTAATGATTTGAGATGTATACCTAGACTTTTGGGAATAAGGCTACAGAAATTAATTTTTTGTGGTTTCTATTGGCGCAATATTCTTGTAGGTTTTCATTATAGCATTTAAGCTCTGAGATTTCCTTTTGAATCACAGAACAACAGATTAACCTCAGCACTAAGGAAATAACCTTTTTTTTCCTGAAAGTTTTTTCATAGGCTAACTTTTGTCCTGTTAGGAATAATACTGACAGAGAAAACAAAGCCTTGCCCTAACAGAAAATCTTTCACAGAACTCCAGCAACAACAGTCAAACTATCTAAATGGTCTCGGAAAAGTGGGTAGTCCTTGAGATGTTACAGAATTAACACCAGACACTAATTCTTGATCTTTCAGAGGCTGCAATTCCTCTCACCTAAGGTAGGCATCTACAAAAGAGATGTCTCCATCTGAGCTATTTTTTCTTATCAGCAGAGAGAAATGAGCCCTTCTCTCTTATGATTCATCTTGTCCTGAGGTAATCATCCAAACCAGATCAGATGACTCATGAACTAGAAATGTATGTTTCTATCCATTAGTCTAGGAAGAGAACCCTGGTCTAGCTCAAGTGGAGACATCTACCTGGCAGATGCCTCAGGTTAGGCAAGATGAATGCTATCAAGTGTCTCTCCAGTATTTCTGTCCTTGGTACAGTAGACAGGAATAATTTATCATAAAATTATTCAAAAGAAGCATTCAAAACAGGATCTTTCCATGTAATAGTTTGCTACAGGGCATAGTCCCTGTCTGAAAGGAAGGAAGAAGGCAGTTTCCCTGGAAGTGATAAAACATAAAAGGCAGAAGTGGTCTCCATAAAAATTTAGGGATGCAATGAAATTGTACTTTGCTGGTGTAACAAAGGAGCCATCTTCCAGAATTCCAGAAATAAGTGAAAGCCAGCATGATAGAGAACAAAGATTCCCCCATACTCTTCTCACCACTCTGCTCATTTAGGGGGTGGAGAGTGGCAGGTTTGTCATCAAGGATTGTGTTATTAGAGGGATCAGGAGGAAAAGAAAGAACAATAAGACATTTAAAACTGATTTTAAAATTTCAGGTGAATCTTTGAAGAATACTAAAATACTCTGCTTGCTTTTGTTTGCAGTATATATCTTATTTTAAAATAGGTCTGATGGGAAAAACAGAGCATAACTCCATATTTATTGCATTTCTGGAAATGTGCCTGTATTTATTACTGGCATCTGCTGTTAGTGACAGATCTTGAGTAGAGTCCAGAAGTCCTGAATAACACTTGGCTTTCTTTATTATGTTAAAAAAAAATTGCTCTTGCAGGCTCACTGCAATTAGCAAAGATTGTATTTTGTTCTGCATGCCCTTTACTAGCAGTAATTCAATATTGAATTGCCTCAGAGGGTCTCAGCAATAACTGGGTCAAACTCTCTCATAACTCTTTTCGCTTGACCTGGAAAATTGACACTTCTATAGGAGTGCACAGTATATATTTATACGGTCAAATCACCATGTGTATTTCAATCTTGCACTCAATTCTTCATTTATTCACCTTCCTTTTATGATTTATTTGAAGTTTGTCCATATCTCAATTTTCTTCCCAACCTATTTAGTCTCTAGATAAAGACCACTTAGCTGCTAGCAGGAGCAGAATTCATCTTCATACAGCATTTATACTGAGCATGTTCTAATTAAGTCAGTTAAAGCAGCTATCTGCAATTCAGCATGTCTGAGCAGCCCTCCATTCATCAGTGATCTCCTGTAAACACTTAGGACACCTTGACCTTGACTGGTTGGGAGCATAGAAAAGGAAACATGACTGAGATTCACAGGCTGCCACTTGGCAGTAGGGTGGCAGTGTTTTAAGCTGCTTCTCCAAGTTGTTCCTAGTCATGCATGCAGAGGACCAGGAGGAACAGTGGCAACTCACGGAGACCAGTGAGGGCCCAGGGCAGAAATGCAGGGTACCAGGAGAGGAAATCTCTGGTTGAGGTCAGAGACATGATGTGGTATGACATAGATTCTCTATTTACTACTCATGAGAGAAACTGGGTAAACCATATTTTTCTCCAATGTGAATGAAATACATTCTTACTTGATTTTGTAGAAATCCAGTATGTTAAAACTAGGCCCAGATTCAACCGACATAATCTTTCCCCACCTACATACTTTTTTTTCCTTTTAGCTGACTCTCAGAAGCTGGTACAGATATCATCAAGGTTTCCTCATTACCGTGGTCTGAATGTTTCACTAATTCTATGTACTACACCCATAAATATTTTCCATTTTGGAAACTGTATATGTAAAGTTAACATTTTAGTAAATGTTAATATCTAGGCTTTTGAACCAGCAGAACAGATTACACTGAAAAAAATATGTGGTTTGCATGTGTGTGAAACCAGGACAGAGAAGTATTGCCACTCACGTTCCTGCGTTTTGCCCAAAGTCCAGAGATTAAAGCAACCCCCAGAATATGTGAAATCCAGTTCTTATTCCAGTCATAACCAAAGTGGATCTGAGTCCACACTTACCTCCCCAGAGTGCCTAAGCAGGCTGTGTAATAAAAGGATCTTCTGTCAATGCCACTCCTCTTCATATCTAAAAGGTTATTGGGGTAGGAATGGGTTTCCTGGTATTACAAGTCCCGAATGAATGCCCCGACCTCTACTCCATCCGTCTTTCTCTCCTGCCTCTGGCTCAATTTATATTTAACCACTAAGCCTTTGTATAAAACAAGCACTACATTCTTTACTTGCTTCCCTGCATTTTGAATGCTGTCTGTACTTTGCACTTCATTTCATGAGGGATTAAAATGCTTGAAATAGATTTGATATGTTTTCCTTCAGCCTGAAGTGATAATTGATATAATTTTCTTCTACAAGGGAAATTTTTTTAAATTTTAATTTTGGCTCAGGTTTCACAGTTCCTGTTTTTAACTTTTTTTCAGTTTGAGGGATAAGCTAAAGAATCTTTTTTGGTTTTTTTAATCTCAATTTCTCTTTGTTGTGTTTGTTATACTCTGTTGTCAACTGCCTTGAGGTTTTGGTAAGGCTTCAGACACTGAATGTCCTTGCCAGTGGAGACTAAGCTTAATAATTTAACAGCATTTTCAGGGTTCAAAGCTGGGAGAGTTTGATTTGTTAAGCCTGCTAGTTGAAGCTGCTCAAAGTCCTATTACATAGTATAAAATGCTCATAATTTTCAATCTGTTAAACCAGTCTCATTGCATTTTGCTCTTATTCCCTAATGCTAAAAAAAAATGTACTAATGAAGCAAAATGAGTGCAACTCCAGCTTTATTTAAGGGAATTTTGCCTAAATTCCCCTAAATAAATTTTCTTAAACTACTCCAGATAAAACTTTTGCAGGCGAGGTAAAGTAAGATAAATTTTAACTCTCAGGGAATGAGAGTTTATTATGAGCTTATCAAGAGCTTATTATGACCTTGATATTTTTGGCATTCATTTATAGATAGGAGATAGGTTTCTTGCATGTCATCCCTCTAGAAAAAAGAGAGTTGAAGACAGGTGGATTCTATAATCCTGTCCTTACTCTGCTCCCGGAAAGCTAAGGATGACAGTGAACAAAACATATTTTTCCTGCAGAGAAATCACAGTAAGAAACTTCCTCTAGCAGCATGCTTTGCCTTTCCTCAATTGGCTAAGGATACATCTCCCCCTCAAGGGGTGAGGTTAGGAAACAATGGGGATCCAAAGAGAGGTAGCAGCTTCAGACTCTTCTACAAAGAAGCCTTGATGAACATCCTGTGTTTTGTCTATTTTTATCTCTATTGTGCTCAAAAATTTCATAAAAGCCCCTACTAAACTTCAGCAAAAGAGCAGCTATAGGCAGGAACTGAAGGTTTGATAACATTAGGCTAAAGTTATCACTAGATTGGTGAGATGAGGTAACCTGGATAAAAAGTGAGCCTTAAATACATAAATAAGAAACACGCATACATAGGAGGCCAAAAACCCCTCACTGACAACTATTTGCATAAGTGAGTTTTTTCCAAATGAAAGAAGTGATGTGATTATGCTTTTGATCTCACTGAGAAGTAAAGGCTTTGGATAGCATCCCCTAAATGCAGTAAGAAAGCAGAAAAAACACCCCCAAACAAACAGAAGATAAAGGCCTGGATGAAGTGCTATCTAGAGCCAAGTCACTGCTTAGGGTGGTATTTTCTGCTGCCCATGAGGCTGAGACCACACTCAGAGCATTACCACTGGCTACTAAGGAATTGATTTTTTGCCATCTGAGAAGCCCTGAGACCCCTGGCCCCTCCAACTGCTACTCCAAAGAAGCATAACCCTGTGTGATATCTCCCAGCCCCTCATTTTCTATCCATACAAATGATTCTAACAGTATTAGACACTTGCATTTAGTAGCAGAATTCTAGAGAGGCCTAGACGGCCACTGGCTGCAGTGGTACCTGTGTGTAGCCAGTCACCTACATGGAGACCTCACAATGCAGTGGTCCTCCAGAATAGTCCAAACCTACCACAACAGTTAATTAATTCTGATGAAGCTAACAAAGAACAGCAAGATGTTAAGGGAGCTAATGCTGATTATAAATTAAAGGGAATCCTATTTGACAATTAAATCCTATTAAAGTAAGGAGGTGGATTACAAACAGCATGGTTGATAGTGAAATGGGCATGTGGAAAATTTTCTGTAGGCTAAAAACAAGAGAACACAGAACAAGTTCTTAACACAGGATGAGTGTCATGGCTTATTAGCAGTTCAGTTCAGTTATGATGGCTGGTGCTGCACATGCCCATATGGCAGAAACGACATAGCATAAAAAGCAACTAGTCCTTTTATATGCTTTTATTTGCTTTGTGATGGCAAGAGCCTGCCCATTAATCACCAAATGTAAGAGTCATCAAATGCCCACACTGCAGACAACTGTATATGATCTGGTTACCCTGTCATAAACTGATATGTCAAGGGCACGAGTTCCCTCATTTGTTTTAGCTATTCCTCTCAGGGTGGAAAGAAAGAGGCCTGTTCCCCTCTGGTGGTCTGCTAAGGTGGGCAGAGGGGTCCCACCTAGAGCTACCTGTGTGCTTCACAACTTGGTGCCCTCTTACACTGGCAAACACCAAATTCAACAGGACTGTAAAAGCTGGAGGACTGAACCTTTATGCTAAAATGGGACATCTCACAAAATTTTGAGCTTAAGGCATGTGTATTTTGGGCTCCTGGCTCTAAAAACTGGCTGTGCTAGGTGAGCAGAGCTGTAGAAGTGTTCACTGAACCTTTGATCCAGCCAGCTCAGGCTGTGAGCACATAGCTGTAGTTTGGTGTGGCACTCCAAGGCATCACCATGACCATCGTATTTCACATTGCTGGAGGGATTTTCACTGAGGAGCAGTACTGGCTGTCCTGCGCTGAAGACCTGAACATGTGCCACCTTCCAGGTCTCTGTGCTGTGGTGAGTGCACACTGGTGTTCTGAGTGATGCCACGCTCTCACAAGCTTTACAGACGCCATCTGTCACAAACTATGTCTTACCACTGCCTAAAAACCAACTGCCACCTCCAAGTCATCAGAAAAAAAGAAGCAAACCCCAGCAGTCTGACCTTTATACAACATCCCCACTTAAAAGCATGCAGCAGTAGACGAAAGGCAGGCTCAGCAACTCGTATTAAAGCAAAGGGACATTTGCAATGCAGTGGGAAAGGAAGACAGATGGGATGTCTCACTGTGAAAGAGCCCTGCTATGACAGCGCACAGCCATTTCCCTGAGACAGATATCAGATGCTGAGGAGGAGGAGTTGCAGTCAGTGAAGGGGAAGTTACTTACCGTGCTAGAAGATATTTGTTACAGTGTTTCCTGAGTCTGTATGCACAGAAAGCAATGTTATGGGAATAATTCATCCTCTCAGATTATCTACTTTTCAAACCAACAGAGATTCAACAAAGAAATAAATCCATAATATGTGTATTATGTATCTATGTTCCAAATCAATACCAGAGATGGGCTACCAGTGCGAAAAGCCAGAGATCCAGGCCAGAGATGCATGCAGTATGACAAGGACAGAGAGAAATCTATATGCTCAGTGTATTTCTCTACATTCTATGCCAATATTCAAAGCTAGTTTACTCATGTGAAAAATTAGTGTTACATAGTTTGGAGGGGGAGAACACATCAATAGTTGTACTGTGGAAATGTGTGCTAAATAACAAAGATCATCTTCATGCCATGACTATCGAGTTCATCTATATTGTGCAGAGAAATTCTACAGTCCCACAAAATATTTAAGTTAAGCAGCCTTTTTTGAAAGAAGGATATTTAACTTTTCTGATAATTTTCTTCTAAACTTCAGCAGGTGCTGTGAAAAGTTACTCGCTCCACCTTGGTGTTTTCTACAGCGCTCATCATGGTGGTCAGTGGCCTGGCTCAGCCTGGGTAGTGCAGCACTGAAGTGTCTGTCTCCACAGGGACCAGACCTCCCCTCTTTGTCTTCCTTCCTTCCCTTGTAACCTGCAGTGTCTTCCTCTTTACACACTCCACTGCTTGCCCTGCCTTTGCTCCATTTTACGCAGAACTGTTGGGCTTTGCAGTTTTGCGGCACATGAAAAGGAGAGGCAGGTGAAGCCTGAACCACCATATCCAGTTCTATGGGATTTGGTTGTTTACTACTAAAACCTTTCGCCAGCAGTCACACCAGAATAGCTGGCACAGAGTAGGCACAGGGGGAAAAAAGGTATTCTCCTTACATAAGGTTTGCCCAATCTCAGGTTTCCTTATCTCTGACCCTTGCACCCCTCACACACATGCTGATTTATTGCCACTCTCACAAAGGCTGCCTTCTGTGAGCACAAGCTGCCCTGCCCTGCTGCTCTCTTTTATCCCTCCTCTGTCTTTGCAGACATTTTCTTCCTTTTAGCCTATCAACACCAGGAGGGGATGGCTGATCTGAGCCCTTACTCTTTCTATGGCTGTGGTCTCACCCCCATCAACACCTGTCTCTTTCATAAATTAATCCAAAATCAGTCAATAACCCTATCAAATAGGCCATGTTCCTTCTTCTGCACACACTTTCATCTTGCTCTGATTAGTATCCCAACAATGAGTCACCAGCTGTTTAGCCTAATTTTGAGAACTCCACAATAAACCAGCCTGTTCAGAAGCTCACCGTTTATTTTCCACGTCAACAAAGGTGCCATTTCTTTAGGAAAAAAATACCCTTATGCTCTACTCAACACATTCAGGTCCTGATGAATAACTGTGCCCAAATAAGGCCCTTCCTTATTGAAATAACAAATAACATGAGCATTTGAGGGCTGCTTATGAGTGTACTTTGCAAACTTGTGCTATACCACAGCAAATCTGTAAGGGAAACATATTCTAGTGGCCCTGGGAAATATTTCAGATATATTTTGTTGGGCATCTTATCTGGGCTTGCTCCAGAACTTGAACCTGATAGAACTTGCTAAAGGTTCGGGTAAGAGTCTCCCCAGTTTACCCCCAAAAAATTTCTTATGCCTCTAAGAACTAATATGGAAATGAAGATAATCAAACCCCACTGTCTGCATGGCTCATCTAAATCCTTTTTACAATTAATTTCTTCCTGAGAGGATTGTCAGATCTGTCGTCTGGCAATGTTGCAGCTGTGAAGCCAGGAAAACTGATTTCAAAACTGTGTAAGAAAAGACTCAGTTTTTACGAGTGCGAAGAGATGTGATAATTTTTGTCAAGAGCTATATGTAACAGTCAGGTAGTACTTCATGTTTTCTGCCATAGGCACACTGCAAGTAATGATGGAGAGAAGGGGAATTTTGGAAAGCGCCAGACTCATGTATTACACTACTGGAAACATGATGATGAAGAAAACATACATCACTTATAGTAGGGAAACGTCTTTTTGTTCCAAGTATGTCTTCTGATTTCTGCCTTGTCTGACCATACATATCAGAAAACAACTCCTTTTTAGTTTTGTTTGGAAAGCATGTGATGGGTTCAGGCACTGGCCTGAGATCTGAACTGCTGGAGAGTAATTTCATGTCAGATTCTCATACCTGGTACCTCTGTGGCTTTGGGCATGTCTGATCCTACAGGGTACTCAGCATTGTGCAAGACCCAGGTCCCAGTCCACCAAATATCTTAAACATATCATTAATTTTTAGTCTCTTTGACTTCACTGACTAAACTGCTTAGATGGATTCACTCCTAGGCACCTGATCTTCACACTTGAATTTCAATATTAGCAAAATGAGGATAATTCTTTCTTTAATATAGATGGGTACAGTGAGCATTAATTAGTTAATATATGTGGAGTGCTTTGGAGATACAAAGGCTATCTACATGTTAATTTATGCAGATATTGGAAGAAGCAGAAGGAAATAATTGCTGTCTCTCACCTGTGCAGGGTTTCAGAACAGCATTCATTCCCTCACCCACTGTAGAACAGAAACTAAATGCTGAGACAAGCCCACGCCTAGGAGACACTCAGAGCACGCTTATCAGATTTAACACAGTTTCCCATTTAAGGGAAGGCAATCAGCTCTGTATTTGCATTTGCCTTGCAAATGAGCCTCACTGACTCCTTAGGCTGGCTTTGCACTAGCTGCATCTCGTGTGTCAGTGCCGTGGTAGCCAAGTGCCTCAGCAATGTAACATGCTTTTATCTATTCTGTGTTTGTACTTAATAACGAACCTGGCAAGGAGGCCTCAGCACCGGCGATTGGCAGATTCTCACCCGTTCTTGTTTTGAGATGCTGAACTTGGGCCATGTGAGATCATGATTTGGCCAAATGCTTACCTTGGATCTATAGATAAATAAATAAAGCACATAAAAGGAACTGGTTTATCACATGTCATTCTGTAAGTTGTTCATGAAAGGTTTTTTCCTAGCAAGCTCTGTAAAATGGCTTTGGCAAAGATGCCTTTGCCATTTGCTCAGGAGGTCTGTGGATAGCATCGTTATCTCTCCAGCACTGGAAAGCCTCATCACCTTTCCCTTTCCCACCTGACAGAAGTAATAAACCACTGTTAACCATAGATCCAAGCCTCTTCTCTTATCAGTTGGAGAAAAGCTGAATGGCAAAGACCCTGGAGTTTCCATCAAGTCTTGGTGCTGGGATTTCTGCCTGGTGTTTAAACTCACCCCATCTGGCTGTGTTGTGATTTGGTTGCTTTTCCACTGAGAAATTATTTCTCCAGCTAGAAATGGAGCCTGAACATAAATGAAAGGCTTTATACTCAGATCTTTATCTGCTTGTGGGCCTGAGGAAAGTAGGAAGAGACCTAAACAGGGCTAAATAAACTATAAGAGAAAAAAGACTGGGCAAATCCCTTGCAGATAAAAATCTCAAGAAACTCTTTCTAATCCTGATGGAGTTAAGCCTGAAAGTACCTGCTGCCTGTCAGCTGGGAAACAGATTGAAATGTGAGGTTGGGGGGGGGGTCAGGTCTTCCCCATCCATCCTGTGGGATCCAATCACTCAGCAGGGGTTCTGGCACCTAGGGGAAGCCCAGAGCTGGGACACACACATCAAAGGGATTTGGCTGGGGGAGTACAGGCTACAGTGAGAGCCTTCATACATCTCTGGGCAATGTGACAGCTCTCCTGAGCGCAGAAATCATTGTAAAATTCACGTTAAGTAAAGCTGCTACTGCCTGGAAAATGTTCCTAATATGTCAGAACAATATCACATAAAACATCAACAGCACATGTATGTACCTATACTCTCTGATTTATATCTTCTCTTTCCCTAATCAAGTTTTGTTGCTAGGAAGCTTGCTGATAATAGAAAACAAACACTGGATGAAAATGAAGAGAATATGTTTTTATCTTTTTTTTCTCCCTTGTTTACCAATTCATATTAGGTTCTGAGTAAACTTTCATTCTTTTCTAATGTGAATGCCAGCTATTCTAAATAACATCAATCATGTAGAAAATTACATCAATAATGCAGAAAATACATGGAACTTCTGACTGATACCTTGTGCCTCCCTGGAAACTTGGACCTCAGCAGGAAGAGGGCTATAACCTGCGAGGCAATTGGTATCCAGTTCATGGAGATAACACCCACATTATCCAGGATTATTGCTAACACAAGAATTTTACCTGCAGACAGCTCTGCTGACTGTAAGCAAAGTCACATTTTCAGTCCCTGTGCATAGGACTTTATTCAAATATTTAAATACAGCAGACAGAGCCCACAACTTTAAAAACATTATGTAAAAATCCATATAGTAGCACCATAGGAAACTGCCAGTTAGTGTTTGATCTACAGCCAACCCATTACACCACTACAATGAGCCAGATTTTCTTAAAATTTATGATTGGCTTATCAGAGGGAAAGTACTTCAGTATTGGGTTGTTTGGGGGGGTTTAAGACAGAAGCTTTCAAAAACTCAGCTGCATATTTTGTTTTTATTATGGTATCATCCATAGGCTGTGCTTGAGGTTGCTGGATATAGTACAAACAGAAACAAATCAAATCAGAGACAATCAAATCCAGACAGAGAGAAATCAGAAATTAGAAATCAGAGGCTGTCTCTACCTCATAGAATTTATGCTCTCAGCAAGTGTGTCAGATAAAGAGAGAGAAAGAGAGAGAGAGTAGCACTTGAGAGGGGAAATCCATGTAATGATGGAAGAGCAGTGGCACAGAGAGATGAATTGACTTTGGCCAAGGTTATGTGAGACTCCTGAGCAGAGCCAGGAAATGAGGCCAGAGCTCCCGAGACCCTCAGCCACAAGGTAGCTCTTCCCACTCTGTATCTTTCTCTTCCTCTCTTTTTAAGGCAGAAAATGTTTCAGCTGAACATCTGCAGTTCCCCAAATTCCTTTGCTAGTCTGGGATTTTGAAGCCAAGCAACCCCCTCTTTATCTGGGCACACCCTCACATAGTCTGCCTGTGTTCTACAGGTTTATTTTCAGGCACTGTCCTGATGATAATAATCATGACAGTGAGCTTTTAAAAGCAGGGATGAGAGAATGACAATTTATTTGGCTCAGTTTCTCTGCCTAAACTAGTAAACAAATATTATCATTGCAGATGTGAGTAGAAGTGGGATAGTCTCCCGTTATGCAGCATGCTACTCCCCACCAAAGAGACTGCTGCCTTTGGCAGCCTGCATGATTTCTAAATTCCAGTGTAAATGTCCATCACTGGGCCTGGTGACAGCAAAAAGCAGCCGGTACACTGGGTGGTGGGGGAAATGCACCATCCAGCACAGGAGGGATATTTCCAGCTCTGTTCGTCCCTGCAGTCTCTGTGCTCTGTGAGCCACAGCCCAGGCACAGATGAGCAACTGATGGCAGAGCAAAGGCATCCAGTTCTGGTTGACAAGCCAAGCAGTTGCCCGTGCTGTGGTGCAAATGAAAGAGGCAAGCAGCCACAGCTGGGGAGTTTGGAGGTGGGACCAGCTGAGTGAGGTTGACAGGTCTAGGGCTGTCTGCGAGCAAACCTGCACTACCACTCAATGCACAGCAGTGATGTGGGAGCAAGATGTCACCCAACCCAAACCATCTGGTAGATAGCTTCTCAGCTTAGCTAAGCAGTTCAGAGGGAACAATAGTGTAATGTGATTACAGTGATTCTGGGATCAAAGCTGCGTTGCACCACTGAGACATATCCGTTTGTAGCCGGGAGATCTCCAGCATGGCACGGCATGCATTGGATAGAGCAATCCCTGCCTTGCAGAAATGCATATGTATGTATGCATAGTGGATGAAGCTGTGGAGCAAACCTTGTGAGTACCATACATGCAGCCAACACAGCTCTGGATCCCAAGCCACGCAGGTGGTGTGGTCATGTTGCAACATTCACTTTTGGGATAATTAAAGGCACCAAGCGTTTCAGCAACTTGCAAGTGATTGCAGACAAAGCCTTTAGGATTCATGTTACTCATCTGTTCTAAATGGAAGGGGATGTGGAGGATCAGCTCAACTAGAAAAGCAAGGCATTCTCAAAGGGCATGGGGGGAAGATATTCTAAATAGGGCTAGATAATATACAAAAACAAACAAACAAAAAGTTTTCATGAAATAACAACTTAAAATAATGTTTAGGAAGAAAAGAAGCTTACTTCTAAATGCTGTATTAGCAAACCTTTCTGAGCAGTGTTGTGTACAGGTTTGTTATTGATATTTGCAATACAGATGATGAAGGATGTCAAAGCAAGGACATCTATTGATACAATATTGAAAACCAGTGGAAATGAGGATCAGTAAAGAGACCACAGTTCTTGGTTACAATTACTTTTGGATGTCACCCTTCACCAGCCAGTCACTGGTGTGCATGTCTGTAAGCAGTGACACCTCTGCCAACCTGTTTAAGCATTTGTGAATGGAAAAGATACTTCACAGGGAATGCATTCAGCATTGCCACTAAAAGATTTGGGACAGTGTGGTTGAACAAACTCAGCCTAAAAGAATGTAATTTCTTCGGAATGTAGATGTTTGTTTGCCTCATCATAGTGTAGGTGTGTCATTATAAAGACCTTCAGGGTTAGTAAATGTGACTATTTGGGTCTGACTTTATACACAGCACTCTTGATAGAAACGTGAAATCACTGAGACCTCAAGCCATCAGATGAAGTTCTAGCACAAAATAACAGTCAACAGGGGCAGGAAGGGCACATGACTATGAGTTGAACAGGTTGTTTGCACTTCCTCAGTGAATCACCTGAGCATCCACAGCTTTGCACATAAGCATTCATTCTAACGAAATCTCACACTTCAGAAGTTCACAGGCAGCCCCAGCAGACTGCAGTTAATTAAAGCATTACTGTCAGCATTACTGTCATTTTGACTTCTCCTGAAATATGAGAAGACGACTTGCTCAATAATGGCTGTAGGATGGGTAACAAGGCTAGTGAGCCACACAGGAAGTTTCTGTATGCGCTCAGTCAGGCAGTGGTCATAACAATGCAACCTGTTCTGTGGGGCTGGTGCACACTGCCAAACTTTCAGAATGACTCTTTCGCAAATGAACTGTATGCAACTTTGCAAACACCTGCTATGCACAGAAGGGATTATTTTGATACCGAATTTGAAGCTTCAAAAGTCAGGATGTGTCTACATAAACAGGTGTGGATGAATGCGTGTGCTTTGCATATTCTCAAAGGCAGGTGCAAGAGGAGCACATCTGCTTGCACACAGCTGGGCTACTTATTCTTAGATGTGTTCAAACCATCTCCTTTCTCTTTTCCCTTCCAAAGGTGGCTGACCAAATCACTCAGTTAATGCTAGGTAAGTGGTTTGATCAGTTTATTTACTATTTTACTCTCTTTTACCTCAAAGATAGCAATGGGTTTACATTTTTTCCTTAAAGCCTCCCCAAAACCAAAATAAATTTTCAGATGAATTTTCAGGCCTTTAAGGGAATATAAATGCAGGGGTTTGTTACACACACAAAAAATGGGAAGTTGTCTGGCAAGTCTTTCGGCAGCTTTAAATTTTTTACTGCAAGACACAGTAAATAATGAGACAGCTGGTGAGCTGTGGGGAATCTGTGGCTGACAAAACTTAGGTGCAAGAAAGCTGATTAAGTGATATTCACAGTGCTTCTAATCTTGACAGCGGCTGAAGCACAGCAGCAGGCTCAGCTTGGAGCATGGGCCTCCCATCAGTGGTGACAGAGCAGCCCTTTCTGGACAGGTGATTGCCCTGTACTGCATGATCAACACCGATGGGGGATACGAAAGTGACTGTTTGGTTTCCTTGGTCAGATAAACTTGCAGGGAAAATATGCTCACTTTTAATTAGATAGGTATGAAGAATGCATTATCATATGATGACTAGACTTATCCTATCCTTTAGGCAAAGACACTTCATGTTAAAAGGGGAGACTGGTTCTATTAACAAACCCCAGTGAGAGAGAGGATAGAGAGGGAAAGACTGATAAACGCAGGAGAGTGCCATCCTTCAGACCTGTCCAATAGATTCTGCTTTCTAATAGCTTCCAGATTTGGAGCAAGCTGTATTTTGAGGTCTTTAGTTCAGACTATCCAATAACATGGAGGACTCAAAAACACATCCTGCTTTATACAGAAGGTGCAAGGAGAAGCTATGAAAATCCCATGGGCAAGGTATGATTTTGCTCCTGGGCTGCTTTTACTCCTGGGTTGTTCTTACTCTATCATTTCTCTGAAACAAGGGCAGAGTACTGTGATTCAATTCTGCTGCTTCTGAACTCCTAACTCAGTTCACATAACAGAACACTGGGGCACATAACTTGGTGCACAAGAGAGGATTCTCACAGTGTCTGAACTGGATGAGGGTGGCACTTTTCAATCCTTGGAGTCAAAACTTCAGTTTCGAAATGAGAACGTGGCTTGAATGAGAGAAGCAGGTCCTAATTCAGACAAAAGGGATTCTCACCTTCCCACCATTGTTTCTGAGCACCGAAAGGTAGACTGGTGCAACCTCTTCTCTCAGTGAGCTATTATTGCAAGAGGCTAGATAGGCTCTCTTTGAACCAAAGTACTACACAGTCTAAGTAAAAACTGAAAAGTCTACACTGTCTCTTCAACTGCTGGCAAGTTAGGTACATTCCCAAAAGGTATGGAAAGTATAAAATCAGTCAAGTTTCATTATGAATGGGTTTACTAATTCAGCAGACAATGGTTGAAGACTTTCCAGACTAATGCAAAAGCTTCTCATTGTGAAATTCTTAAATGTATGAA
Source organism: Sylvia atricapilla (assembly GCF_009819655.1). Lineage (NCBI taxonomy): Eukaryota > Metazoa > Chordata > Aves > Passeriformes > Sylviidae > Sylvia > Sylvia atricapilla. The sequence goes on from NC_089141.1 coordinate 87,264,010, forward strand.
AACAATGATTTAGAAATAAAATCTATTCAGCAAGGACTGCAAGCTACTGTGCTTCCAACTAGTAGAAGTAGGGAAAACATGGAAACCTTGTGAGAAAGGATTGCCTAACAGAACCAGTGAAATCCTTGTATAGATGTGAAACAATGCTGAGTGCCTGGAGGCAAAAATTGGGTCGAGGACAAATACAGGGCTATTGCTAGGCACAGACTGCACATCTGCACCTTCATGCCACTTTTTGAACCAAGAGTGTTTTGGGGGTTAAACCAACAAATATGTCCATGTGCCTGTGAGCTCAGTTGGCATTTCAGAGCAGCTCTGCAAGCTTGCTTCCAACCCACACTCATAGATATTGGATACTAAAGCTTGTCACATTAAATGTGTCTCTGGGTGTTCTGTCCACAACATGACCCGAAGCATTTTCTTCAGAGTGGCTGATACATTTCAACTCAATGCTGCAGCCCTAGATGCCATGCTTGATTGAACAACTTGTCTCTACTATTAAAATGCAGAGAGAACTTAGACAAGCATTTAGAAGCTTTGTCATTAAATAGTTTTCTTGTCAATTGATCTATCTTGTAGTGGAAAGACAACTACTAGATCTATCAACTGCCAGCAAAAAAACAAGGAGTAGGTCTTAGTCAATTAAATGGGCAAGTATTGCTTGACAGCTCCCTTTGGGAGATGGTTCATTTGGGGCCTGACTATTCAGCAAGATTAGCAACTTCAAGCACTGGAAAGCAGACCTTAACTGAAGGTGAGCTCGCATCTGCAATTGTCAGTGGAGCAGCACCATGTGAAGGAGCAGCACAAACCTCTCTCTGCTCTCCTGCTGAGGACCGTAAAATCTCATTTTTATTTCTTTGTTTCTACCCCGAGAGTTTCATGCAGCTTTTAAGTGGTGTAATTTTTTATAAAGCCTCGGTCTTTTCCCTTTCTGTTGGTATTTTATTATCATGCATTTCATGACTTGTGATGTTCATCTCAAGCCCTGGTACCTCTTGCTCCTCCCTGGGTGCCATTCCTTGAACAAGCAGCAGCATATGCTCAATCTCAGGGGGGTGCACTGAGATGGAATTGGGCACAGACAGACAGCTCACTGGGTTGAAATCACTTCTCATTGATGAATGGCCAAAAATGACCACACACAGAGTGCAAGGGGAACACATGTTTACCCACAGCTGTGTCAGACAGGGGCTTCTCATTGAGCCATGCCCTGCCATTCCCTCTCCTGATACAAATTTTAAGCTTTCACTGTACACCGCCATTTTTTCCCCTAGAATGCCACATCTTCCAGATGTCCCAGGACACCTCTATGTCAGAAAAGCCTGGCATGGTTGTCACAGACACATCCCTGTCACTGTCCTACTCCATGGGAAGCTGTTTCCATCTCCTTCAACATTAGAAATTGCTTGCCTGACATTTCTAATGGTTGCTGCTAGCAATGCTGCTCACAACTCCAGCTCAGCAAAGCCTCCTGGCTTAAAACAGGAGTAAATATCTTTCACCCATTTTATAAGTAAAACTCCCTAAAAGTTTCTCTGTCTCTTCACCGACTACCAAAAGCTTGGTTTCTTCATGGGATTAGCTTGTGCAGGTGTGTGCAGAATGTGCTCAGAAAAAGCCAAGTGCTGAGCAGGACTTCTTGGTGCACAAATACTTATAATATTTTCAACCCTGTCATCACTTTGCAGAGCTTGCCAAATCTGTTTTGCTTCTACTGCATGAAAGTAGAGTAACTTTCTCTTCCCGCCTGAGCTATGCCCCAAATGCTCTCATTGCACAACCACACTAATTATTACATTTACAAGTAAGGCAGCAGACAGTCAGATACTGTACTTCAGGCAAAAATCCCTGTTGAGATTCAGCCACTGCATGAGAACATAGCAAAATTTAAAATGTTCCAAATTTTTCAGAGCTACAAATTAATGCAAAAACTCAGATGAAGATCATGCCTATTTAGAGATGCTAAGGATTGATAAATCTTATTTGCCACCCTTGCAATCAGTTTGACTTTCAATTTAAGTAGAACTGATTCACCCAAGCATTTATTTCCATTACAGATGGGTGGATTCAGGCTGTGAGGTTTACATGTCCAGATTTATTTTCCTCATGTTCTTTACCAATTCATTCTCCAGACTAATAAAAGTTGCCGAAAATACTATTCACAGTGGATGTGCTCCAAAAAATTTGAAGCTCTGATGTCCATGAATACAACCAAATAATTTGGAAAAGTGATTTTCTATGTCCTAAATTAAAACTAGATTGGTGAGGAAAGTTCAGTTGCCTTTCACTTAATGATGTCATCACAGATACTGAGGGACATGCTCAGCCACTAATTACAAACATTGAGTTTACAAGGAGTCTGTGTGGAGGTGAGAAATGCGATGGCCACTTTGTGGAAAGAAGGAATAATTGGTCATTTTCCCATTGCATTTATATAAACTGATGCAAATAAATTCAGCAAAATGCAGAATGCTTTGCTGCAATCAGCCCTTTAACTTGTAACAATTGCAATAAATCATATTTCAGCCAGGGCTTCACATTCTTTTGATGTGTTTTTCACATTCTGCCCAGCACAGCATGGCCAAGATCCAGGAGTGGGGCTCCTTCAGGAATACCTGGAAGGGAGCAGCAGCTGCCAGGTGGCTGCAGCACAAGGGAGAACTTGGCTCCCTCCCACTCTGCACCTGGGGTGCTGCCAGAGGGATTCTTCCCACCCCTAGGGCAGAGCAGACTGCCCAGCATGAGAAGTTTTGCTGTACCTCTACTGAGGATTGCCTTTCAGAGAATCTCTGGAGGATTTTGGGGACTTAGTTTTCTTTATTTGTTTGTTCTGGGTTTGGTTTTTTTTTTTTTTTTCTTTTTTTTCTTTTCATTTTCTGGTTTTGTAGTTTTTTTGGCGGGGCTTTGTTTTGTTTTTTTTGTTTGGGTTTTTAGGGGGGGTTGGGTTTTTGTTCGGTTTTTTGTTTGTTTGTTTGGGGCTTTTTGTTTGGGTGTTTGGTTTTTTTTTTTGTTTTGTTTTTTGTTTTGTTTTGTTTTTTTGGGGGGGGTTTTTTTTGAGTTTTGTTGTTTGGGGTTTTTTTTCATAGAAAAGGAAAGCTCAGTAGCACAGCAGTCCACACTCAGGAGCTCTGAGGAATGTGATTAAATTTTCCGCTCAAGGATGCCTAGGAGCGAAATCACTGAATCCCATTGGATGGATAAGATAGTCGGGCTGGGCTCAAGGTCTGAACTAAAGCCATCGGTGCCCCATTTTCTGCTGCCCTGCAGTAGGGATGTGGATGAAGGGTGGCTTGCCAGCTTTCCAGCCATGGGGAAAAGTCCCCGGAGTGAACGTGGGACAGGCAGCACCCCAGTGAGACACTGTCTGTCAAAACCACTTCAGCCCTCAAGACCCATCTCCCAGGAGCTGCACATCCCGGTTGCTGGCAGTAGAGGACCCCCAGGGAGGCTCAGTCACAGAAACAGAAATGTTCCTGCTTCTCATTCAATGCAAAATAATTGCCTGAATCCATGTGAGGAAATCCTCTCCCTGAAGCAGCTTTGGGGATATGACAGAAGGCATGCTCCACTTCTAGCAGAGATAAAGCAATTTATCCTTCTTTTTGCTGCAGAAAGCCCTGAATGTCTTTCAAGACATGACAGTGGTGTATATTAGTATATGATGAGGAAAGAAATTGCAAGAAATTGTCTGGGGTGGTTCGGTGGATTATTTTTTTGGGCCACCGCGGGGCATTTTCTATCTACAGAGTTGTGTCAGCGATTTCTGTGAGTTTATCCCCACTCTGTCGTTGTTGATGTTGGTGGTGCTGTAAATCTGCCTGTAAGGCACAGCTTGCAAAAGCAGCATGTAAAGCAGAAATTTGTCCTTTGTATTTTGAGCAAACTAGAGGCAGAAATTACATAAGCTGACTCCCCAGTTCTGTCAGACAGTCAGGAGTCTGCTTCACTGGTCTCCTCTCCTTGCAAAAGTTTTGGGGTTATATACCCCATATATATACACTTCTATATGTGCATTGATACAAGCATGTATGAAAACACAGATAAATCCACATATGTGTGTGTATGCATATATATATATATATATATATATATATATATGTGCTTCTGTGTGTACACTTATATATATATACATGCAACAGAGGTTTCAGATGAGGGGCTGTGTATCTATAATTATCTAGACTTGGTGGAACGTATTGAACACATCTTTATTACAGAGAAAATGACTGAACATGTATTCTACATTTTTTTTCTCCTCTTTAATATCTATCTTATTTTATTTTTGTATTTTGTTCCTTCCTTTCCTCTCTGTTTTTTCCCCTTTGGTCTAAATGGATTGGGTGGCAAATAGACTCAAAAATTGGCTTTGCAACAATAGTGAGTTTCACTTAGGGAGGAAAAAACCTTCTGAACAAGTGTATGTAATGAAGATGCATTTGAATATATACTATGTCTCTCACCAGCAACGCTTATCCTATGTCAGCAGCTTAATGTAAAGATACCACTGTGCCATGTCGTGTTACAGCAGTGTGGTATGTAAGCACTTATAGAAACATACATTGGAAAGTATGATGAAAATAATTGAATATTTGTTAGCATATTTAAAATTAACACCTACATCTCAACACTAGTATGTTTCTGTATGGCTACATGTGCTTTGTTTCTGTACGTATCAGCCAGCCTTCCTATGAGTGCATGTGTGTGGGAGGAAAGGATATGATTATGGATTTGCATAACATCCTGCATGAATGTAGACTGAAACTGAAAACATGGAGAAAATGATAGAATCTATTTTTAAAGTCTACATTACTGCAAATGTTGCTTCATCAAGCTCTTATCATTGCTGATTAATTATGTAGAATGAATGAAGATGAGTTCTTGCCTTATCTTCCATGTCTGCATTGGAGAAGAAATTTAAGTAGGGTGTTTTGGGACACTGGCAAAGAGGTGTTTTAGCAGAGAGTGGAGTACCATAACCTTATTTTTTTGTCCCCTGGACATTCCAGTTACTGATGTCTCCCCCTATGCATGAGATTATTGATCTCCATGGTAGTAAAGAAAAATGAAAATGTCAATTTTTAAATGTGAACAGTAGGGGACCACTTGCTACTCCAACAGCTGATGTAGGCAATCTGTGCCCTTCCCTTTTGCAAAGATCTCCATTATACCAACAATATTGATCTACTGTGGGAAAATCTTGCTTTCCTATCTTTTTGTCTTCACACCACTTCTGTCCAGCACTTCCAGAATGAAACCTTTTATAGTTTTGATAGCTCCCTGCTTCCTAATTTTCTTCTTTTCCAGCATGGGAGATACTTGTATTACACTGCCTGAAGCACAGCTCTTGGCAGTGCTGGTGCCCTCCTGACGTCTGCTGGAGGAGGTGACCCATCTGGAAGGCACCTTCCCCATTGCAGCAGCCCAGCCTCTCCTTGCAGCCCCAGTGGTGCAAAGGGTGCAAGCACAGCAGAGACCCTATGGCTCTTCTTATAGGTGGGCTGTGTGATCCAGGCTGTGCCACAGGAGACAGAGGTGGGATAGAGAGCACTAATGTAGTTTGGTGAAATCAAATGAGGGAAAAGGGGAGCACGATATGGGGAGTTAGGTTATTGCATTTTGTTATTTAGGGAAAATGAAGAATGAGGACTGGGGATGAGAGCCCAACAAGAGAATCTGAGAAATCCCAGGAGTGACAGCCTCACATCTTGGGAATACAGGGACCAGAGAGCACCCTACCCTCATATCTGGGGTATGGTAATTACAGCTGCAAATATCAAGGCATTTCTAAGCTGAAGACATAGCTGCATCATGTTTCAGACAACAAACAGATAAAGTGTCTCAGTGTTTTCATCCTTCCTTCCTTCCTTCCTTCCTTCCTTCCTTCCTTCCTTCCTTCCTTCCTTCCTTCCTTCCTTCCTTCCTTCCTTCCTTCCTTCCTTCCTTCCTTCCTTCCTTCCTTCCTTCCTTCCTTCCTTCCTTCCTTCCTTCCTTCCTTCCTTCCTTCCTTCCTTCCTTCCTTCCTTCCTTCCTTCCTTCCTCCTTTTTTCTCTTTCTCCCCCTCTGCCTTTCCTCTTCTCTCTCTCACAGATGCAGTGAAAAGTATAAAAGGATGTCTGCCCTACATGCTGAAAGGATTGAATCAAAAAAACCCTAATTTCTTCCCCATGTTTTCTTCAACTCCTATGTTTTCTTTTTTACATTTTTGAACAGTATAACACATTTGTAGACAGGAAAATTGATCTGCAATTTTCTGTTTTTTTGAGGGTTTAGTGCAGCTGGAATTCTGTCAAGGATGATACTAGCCCAGACTTATTTCTGTTCAGCAAGGGAATGTATTAGGTGTGTGAGAAGAATAGGGAAGTTTGATGATGACATTCACAGAGATTCAAGTAAGCAACCCCAAAAAAGCATTGTAGAGGAGACTCTCACAAATAACCAGAAGTTTTGGATTAGATGTTTAGCACATGAGGTAAGAGGCATAGAAAAACCTTTGTAAGGTGTGAAGAAAACTAGTCATTATCGTGCAATGGAATACATCAATAAATAAGCCAACCAATGTGAGTTTCTGAGAAAGCTGGGGAACTTGAAAAGAAACCACAATTGCAGCATGTCTGTCTACATTTCCCAATACTCCCTATCCCTGAAACAGAAAACAGAGTAGAAGAAGAAGTAGGCAGTGTGCCTTTGGAAATCCTGCTTGTCAGGCTCTGCTCAAGTCCCTGGGAAGAGATAAAACTAGCAAGAAAACTGAAGAAGAGAAGGGCAGCCAAAGGGGCATCAGATAAGACAAGTTCAGTGCTTAAGAGGAAGCAGACCCCATTTAAAAGAGAGAACTGAAATAAATTGCTGTGAAATGGGGATGATGCAGAACTACATTTAAACATTGTTTTATGTAAACTAAAATGAAGATGGAGTGCTGGCAATTAGGAAGCATCGACAAAACTTTAGCTGTTGATAAAAAAGCATGTGAGACAACATTAGGTAAATTAGCTGCCCTGACTAAATTAATCCATAATATTGAAGGGATTAATATTGAATTGCATATCATTTCTCATGCCTCAGAAAAATGGAAAAATACATTAAGATGGGGAAACAATATAAGGAAATACTCAGCTTGCTGGTTTAAGACACCCATAAGCAGGGAGATGACTACAAAGGATGGAGGCATTGAATGTACCATTATAACTGGTAGCAACTTAGGGCTTTTTACAGTTGCTAACACATAGACATGGCCTGATGACCCCAGGGGACAGCAGATATGCACTGGGGACTAACAGTTGTATGACAGGAACTACAGGAAACTCATGTCTCTCTGGAGCATAGGACTGGAGGCCAGGCAGGAGAGGGCAGGCCTTGATCATCTCAAAATGAACCAGGCACCTCTGGTTCACAGCCAAATCAGGAGCTGGGAGCAGGAGATATGTCCAACTTAAGGCTCCAAATGCCCGACACCACAACTTAGCTAGATGTTAGATCTCCTACTACATTCCCCTAGTGAAAAGTAGTTCAGTATAGCTATTGACATATAAACATCATAGCTAAAGATTGTGTCAGTTGATCTAAGGTATGGGGACCTCAGGCCCTTGAGTGAAAGATGCAGCAGAAAAAATCAGCCCAGCAGCTGTGCGATATCTGGTTACCTTCACTATCCTGGCATCACTTCAGACTTATCCTTCAGAGAGGTTTAGGATGGAGCAAGCTTCCCCCGCCTCCCCAGCTAAAGGAGAGAGAGATGCATGGAGGTAAAATCCCTCTTGACCCAAAGCAGAACTCTAAAATAAAAGGGATTCCCTTTCTCAAGTGCTTGTTGCTCCTGAGAGAGTGAATTTCTTCACATTTAGAGCAACAAAGCCAAGTTCCTGGTGGTGCATGTGAAAGGAAAGCAGGTCTTTTTCTTCTCTCTGAGATTTGGGAATGATTTCTCCCGAAGATGCTAGGTGAGCTCATTATATACGGCAAAATCAAAAAAGAACTGCAACACGTCTAATTTTCATCCATGATGTGTTAGCAGCCATGTTGCAAAGTGAGCAGAGGCCTTGTGTCTCCCCCCTGCAGAGCTGGATCTCCTACAGAGCTGGATCTCTGCCCCAGGTCTAGCTTGTCTTGACACTCAGCGTCCCATGGGGACAGGCACCCACACCCATGGGGTTCTGCATGGGTCCCTGGTGAGGATGGGACACCCAGAGCCAAGTGTGACACCCTGAGTCACAGAGATGGGCCAGACCCAGGAAATGAGTCAAGCACTCATTTGAGTGGTGGTGAAATGAATCTCAGACTCTTCTGGGTGAGAGTTGTAGAAAGTGTGCCCAGAACAACACAGTTGGACTGGGTTATGAGCTGGAGAAATGAGGGGTGATTTTTCAGAGGAGGTGTTGAGAATACTCCCTGCTGACAGCTGTGTGCCCTGATGAAATAAGGCATCACATCTCTATAACTCCAGCTGTTGAAGAGGACAAGTAAAATGCCAAGAGAAGGGAGGGGATTCCTACAATATATATGTATATATATCTCCTGCAACTAGAAGGGATTCAATTTGCAGAGATTAAGGTGAACATTAGAGCAGAAATTCCATAAGGATGATGTCTATGAAATTACAGGGAGCAATTTGGGAAACTGTGCTTCTTAAGCATTAAGGGGAACAAGAGGGCATTGTAAGGCACAGGATCTCTCATAGTTAATAGCTGTTTTACAGTGATGTAGTGTTCATGCTATAGTTTAACATGAATCACAATGCTGACTGATGCATAAATACCATATTATTTTATGTAGTCTATATATGCACCGTATCTATGACATTATTTTTATCTGCCCTTATAATGCAAGTTTAGAGCTTCCCTGAGCTAGTCCATAAGAGTTTTGTACAATACTGGCCAAAATCCTTATGATGTTTAATTTGACCAGTGCTTAAGGAATGTGCAAATTAATTTTTTTTCTTTTGCATTAGGAAGTAAATAAACTTCAAAAATTTCCCTTGACAGTAAGCACAAGTTTATCTTCAAATGGTTTTGAACTATAATGCAGTACTTGTAAATGAAACTTTGGAGTTTCAGTAGTTATCTGGCAAGTGACACAGACTAAGGTTAAGAATGTGACCATTCACTATGAACAGTTCCCACTTTCATCTTTAGTATGTATATTTATAGAACTAATTATTTTATGCTTAATGCATGTAGTGGTGGGATCACTGGAATTTGTTCCTGGGCCCACTTTTCCCTTAGAAAGAAGCACAGACTGCTGTCTGCTTAGGGTTTGACAAGAGATGGTATTTAACATTTTTCTCATTTACACCTAAAAATTAGGAAAGAGCAAGCCTGGTATGTATAGATCTAAGCATTAGCCTGTCCATTTGCCAGCTGAACATTCAATCACAGAAGTTGCACAAACAAATTAGGCATACAGCTATACAAACCTAGTTTGAAAAATTGGGCCGTGCGTGGGTGTGTGCATCTAAATATTTTACAAGCTGAACAATTACCCTGGAGTATTTTAGGTTAGAGATAGATAAATGATATGTCCATTGAAATTTACATCTAAGCAAAGATTCCAAGATAAATATGCATAAAATCTTTCAATTATCAGGTTTTCAGGTGTCATGGGTGTCCTTATTTCAGAACAGTGCTGGGCAGAGCTCCATGCTTTTGTAATTCAGTTATGTGACACAGAAGCAGCAGAAAGGCTACTGCCAGAATCCAGGTTAAGAAAAAATATTTGCAGTAATCTATTTCATTGTTGCAGTATAGCAGATGATAACAGTGAAGAAAACACTCAAAAAGGTGAACCCATAGAGTGACTGAGAGAGCAGATGCTCAGTGCTGCCACTCAGCCACAGTGGGGAAGGCTCACTAACAGGTTGAGGAGTTTGAGGGGAGTTTGTTCTTTCTCCATAGCATTACTTCAGTTCAGCCCACAGGTCTCCATGCAATGCCTGGAGCCTAGTGATGTGGGGCCTCCTGTCTGCTCCATGGTATCATACACATCCCTGCATGGCTGTACTTGGTCTCTTCTCAAGGGCTTCACCTCCTCCTTCATGAGGGCACAGCTCCAGCAAGAAGAGTGATGAGCCTTACCCTCCTGAAGTTACCCTACAAAACCATTTTCTTTTCTGAATCCAGGACCTTCTGTTTTATGTTTCATGTTGTAATTAGAGTCTGAGTTACTGTTCCATGAAGTGGTCTGTCAAGGCTGTCTATGAGCAGCAATCATGAGCAGAATTTGGGAATGGATTTGGAAACAGGCACTGGCTTAGACCAAAGTTGTTTGTATTCCAGCTGCTTAGTCTTGCTGTTCAAGGGTGCTCCCAGGATTTCCCAGGTGACTAACGTTACCTCCTGGCACCAAAGGCTTCTCTGCTGTACACAGTCCTACTACAAGGCTCATATCCCATATTCACTTAAGTTAATTATTACTCGTATTGAAACACTCCCTTTTAATTAATGGGAGAGTTGATGATCTCATATGTTTATCTGTTAGCAGTTTTGTTACTGTTTAATAACTAGATCCCTAGAATGACACAAACCCAATGCATCAAATGATGGTGGCTGATTGTCACCTCCAATGGTAGAGAGGGCTGTGGTTTGGGGAAAATCCTGCTATTCAGGGCCACGTTCTTCCGTGTGGTGTTTGGTGTACACCACCAACTAACAACCACTCTGAGACTCTTCAAGTCTCTTTGAAGGACAGGCAATGGAAGGGGAAAAAGAAAGTCAACAACAATAAAGAAGCAGCCTCTTATGTGACACACCTACAAGTGACCAGACCTCATTCCCAAGAGGCTGGTAGATTACCACAGTTTTTCTTCCAGCTGACTAATCTGTCCAAAATTATGATTTTATCTTTTTTTTCTTCAACTGAGATCTTTTTATTTTGTCTGATGACTTGAAAAAATACTCCAGAAATATATTTCCATTTCAGTTTCTGCTCATCAGGATGGGGATGCAAGTGAGGGGAAAGGAAAGAAAAGAAAACTCAAACAACTCCCCACGTGTATTTCCTGCTACTGTTGCCTGAATTGATAAATATCAAACCCAGAAATACAGAAGACAGAGCATACAAGAACTGCCTACAAACGATCACCTTTACCACTTTTCCAGCAGCATTGCCAACATTACATTTCCCTGCCCAGATTATTCCAGAACCACCAAGACTGGGAAAACCTGTGGGAAAAGTAACAAAAGCCCAAGCTACCTTATTTGCCTACAGCAGTCCCTATGGACAGCACCTATGTGTGTGCCTCCCCTCCCCTTCCCCTGCCCTGAAATACAGAGGGTTGGTGCCTGTGGGTCTGGAGGAACCCACTGAATGGGCACTGCAGAGAAGGCTCAGCCCATTTCTGGGTGTGGGATGAAAGAAGACTGTCCAGAGAAGATCTCTCCTGGTGCAGATTTCAGAAAGTATGTTTTCTTCATCAGTAAACAAACAATGAGTCATTGGCTGTCACATGGGAGAAAATAAGATTACGAAGGATGTATAAGTAAATAAATTAGTTCCTGTTAGTCATGGCAACATCTCAGTGTTTGCACCCAAGTGTTTTATGCCAATTCATCTTTCTGTCTTTATTTTTGTAATATAGTTACTCTTTTACTTTGGAGAATGAAATTCTAATAAGATTCTCTTGTAGATAGTTTTAAAGATGCAGTTCTTGTGTTAGACTGCTTTTGAGGACACAGTCTTTATTTTTTGACATTTATGTTCCAGGACGGAGCTGTGGGAGAAGAAATGAAGCTGTACCCTCCTCTGCCCTGACAGTGCTGCAGGCTTTGCATGTGGCCACTTGTCACTCAACCTGCAAAAGGAGCTTTTACCAGATAGGTGTCTGTTGCTCAGCTCCCTGCCCCAAATGTGGGTGCATTAGGCTCTATCTGTTTTACAGATGCCATCCAATAGAGCTCTGGAGGTTTGCTGACCCCTCTCCCCAGGCATTGATGCCAGAATACGGTGATCCAAAGAACTGTGTCTCTCTGAGGAAATGTCTATATTAAAACACACTTCCTCTCCTTTCCTTTACATTTGCATCTCAGAGTAGTTGACAAAAACTTTTTGTGTTTACCCCAGACCCTGCAGAGATGGAAATCTTGCAGAAGAGCTGTGTTTTCATCTGTGGTTTTAATTCTTTTTTCCAAAGACCTTATTTTGCTACAGATTATGAATAATCTACAAATTATATAGGATGATTTAAATATGTGTCTTTATTAAAATTCTTATAATCACAGTCCATGCCCTCCAAAGTAGGCAAAGTTGGAAACTATGAGAGTCACATCTTGATTTAAATGTCACAGCTCTCATCTATAGGCAAAAGTGGTTGTTACCGATTTCACTAAGATATGAAAATGACTTCAGAAATTCTTCCAGAGAATAGAATAATTTAAATATTTCCATTATTCACAGATTTCCCTAAAACTATTTTCTGACTGGCTTTGTCCCTTATTGTATGATGTAGGAGGAATTTAGGGAGATGGCGCCTTTTCTGATATATTCTTCAACACGTGCAACAAAGAAAATCACTTTCTTTAAAATAATATCAAAAACTATCTCTCTTCCTCTCTGAATACAACTGTTTTTATACCTGCAGATGCTGTTAAATATATCTGTTCTAACTGTAAAATTCACTTCCAACTATAAAGGTGATGGCATTTTATTGTGGCAGCTGCTCAGGGGTGACTCAGCAGGACTACAGAATGCTCACAGCCAGCATTAGCAAAATAAATCTCTTCATACTGTAAATTAATCTCTTTGACTTGGTTGGAATTTTTAGGTCAATGGACCAAAAATGTACTTGGACCTTTAGTTCAACTGTATTTCCCGTATTTTCAATGACAATACTTTCTTGAGACTATTGTCTTTAGTCACCCAGCAGAGGTGGTAAGTGAGGGAAGGAGAGGAGGGAAAGCAGTGTGGAAGGGATACTAGCCCCTGTATGTACCTATGTGCTGCAAGGTTTGGGACTGCATCAGGTAGAGAGCCTGGAGCCATCTCTGCTGTTTATACAAGGACTCTTCTTATTCCTGTCTTGCAAACAGGCTACAATAAATTGAAAGTTCTCTGTCAAATTCTCAAGGCTCTCAAAACTCAGAAGCAATGTTAATACAAATTTAAAATAGGGGACTTCACAAATTCATAACATCAATTTAAAAGGCTGTGGGATTTGTTCCAGTACAGCAGAGAATTTTTTCATTGTTGGTGGTAGCAATAATCATAAGCTGAGGCCTGTGATTCAGTCCATGGTGGACTTAATTCATGATGGAAGACTTTATTTTTAACAACAAAAGTGAGAGGATAGCAAAATTCTGTTACAGGTAATAAACTCCACAAATGCAGGGCTGAAGACTGCTCTAAAGAGTGAAAAAAACCCCAAAGAAATCTATAAGGGGGATGGATTTTATCCTCTTTTTTTCCAGCAGGTTAACTTTAAAGTATTTTTTTAATTGACTCTCTTAATGAAATAATTTAAATACTACAAAACTATGTTTAGTTCCGCTTATTGCTGTTGTCAAGGGCATTTCTACATGAAACCTGAACATGAACAGGTCAGGTGGATCAATGTGTGGTTGAAAGCACTTCCTCTACGCAAAGTACAGGAAGACAAGATTGTATGTAAACAAGTACTGACTCATGGTTCTGTCTTTGAATGAAAGGGACAAATTTGTTTCTAAATTCTCTATCTTCACTTCTGACTAGAGAACTGATTCTCTGATGCTGGACTGAATAAATCACAGTTTGTGTTCTGTTATTTTGATTTTTGCTTTTATTCAGGGTTTTTTTTTTTTTTTTTTCTTTCAAGAATGGAAACTAAATATATGAGTCTGCCAGAGAAAAAATAAATTAATTTCTTTCAAGGCAATCCATCTGATTTGAGTTGTTCATTTAACAGAGGAAAATGAAGTTGAAAAGCAACTCTCCAAAGGCCAGCTCTGACAGAGCAAGAAGGTAAGAATTTACCCATCTCAACCTGTCAAGAGCTGACACTACTAATTTCTGTGCTGCTGCATAACAAATATGTAAGGTTAACAATTAAAGGAAGGATACCTTAATTCATTTAAATCATGGGTAAGTAAGAAACTGAGGGCTGGGTTTATTTTTTTCCAATACTTTTGAGACATCAAAAGCACTTGAAGCAAAATAATTTCAATTCTTATTTTATGAATATAAAAGTATTTCTATTTTCTTGTTGAGACAGTGGGTGGGAGCAGTGGAATCAGGAGCTTTGTAGTGAATTTCATCTCTGATAATGAATTCCTTTTTGATCAAAGGCAAGTCTCCCAACAGCTGTACGCTGTAATTTCTTTGTCCTAAATGTAGCTGTATATAAGGTATACTTGCCTCATGGGATATTTCAGCAATGAATAGAACTGTATATGTTGAAAGTACTACATTATTCTACTATAGCTGATATTTAGGTTGGTGCTTCATAGCCTAGGTGCCCTAAACACTTTTCTCATTACCTCATTATTTTCTTTACTGTCTATATGTGGCCTGCTCAGACAGAACCCATTAGGCAGTGACAAGGAAAGAGGGAGAGATGTTTATAGTCAAGTCACCAAAAAGTCCAGAGATTTTTTTCTTTATATATTTGAAATATTTGCAGTCAGAATTGGAGCACTAGCAGGGAGGATAGAGCTTGGAGTTTGTGGGCTTTGTCTAGGCTTTTTTAACACTCCAGTATCTGTAAACATTTGGAAGGATTTCATGGCTCCCAAGTGTTGTCTAGCTCAAGTCGGTACATAATATGTAAATGTACCATCTATTTTCTGAGATTCTTGGGAAGTCACAATATAGACAAAGGTTACCACCACAGTCACACTGGAAAGGTAAAAACTTATGCACCCCAGAGTATTTATTTAGGTAAGAAAATTTTATGCAGCTTATGGAAGAATTACTCTGTGAGGAAATTAAATTTCAGTAGTTTTTATATCTCAGTTCCTCTGTCATCCCCCGAGCTCAACCCTTTCTTTAGGAGCCCTGAGTGAGTGGGGAAAAATGTGTTGAATTTAATGGTTGGCTTGGGAAGTCTTCCCCAAAGCACAGTTTGTCCATTATAACTGGCTGTCTGCTGCACTTATTTTGTTTTACTGGCTATAAGGACATGAGTACTTACATTTGCTCTCTTTCTCAAAATATTGTGGTTTTGCTGAGTGGTTTAGACTAAACTGAAGAAATATTTCAGTGCTAGAGAGGATGGTTTATTTTGGTCGTTTTACCTGTGTGTTTTCAACTCCATCTGTACTGTGAGTATCGGGCTGTGTGTGGGAGCGGAGCTGCAGTGGATCGCCCATTCCTACTCACACAGACAGAGAAGAGTTTTCCCCACATGCTCCACTGTGTTATAGAGATGGGAATTGGAGACGGGAGCAAGGCCAGGGACCTCAGCACAGAAAGCTCAGTGTGCTGGGGAAAGGCATATTTCACAGGGACTTAGTACCATGTCCCTCACAAGCACTGTGCAATTTAGCTGTAGGCAAGGCAGGGTTTACCACACTGTGTCTTGCTTTAGCACACCACCCGGACCAAGCCAGAGGATAGACTGCAGTCAAGGTCATCCCATGGTGCAGAGGAGATGCTGAAGCCATTCACTACCCCCTCAGCTTGGCTGGGGTGCACTGCTGTTCTTTGAGAACACCTTTTCAGCTGCACTGCCTGTCTGTGCAGCTGTTCTGGAGAACAAAGGGACACCTACGTTTCACCAGAAGCAGCTTTGATAAAATGTTTTCCGAAGGAAAGCCAATATGCCCGGGCCCTCGCAGCTCCCCAGAGGCTTGGCCTCCACCTCCAGGCCGTGTGCTCTGGCAGCCTGTCTCCTGCAGTCCTGGTGCCAGGACGCCTGCTCGCCCACGGACAGCTGGGCTTGGCGCCTAAAGAAACCTGTTCACACTCTGGCTGCACCGAGTCCAGCAGCATATTGCTTGCTCCTTCTCTGAGAAAGATTAAACTTTAGAGACTGGCAAAACAGCCCTGAGCACGCTCCAGTCACGTGCAGAAAGGATTTGGATTACAACTCTCCAGCTGCATGCACAGCCCAAGCATTCTGGCCTTGTGCAAATGCAGCAGACTTTGCCTATTGATCTATTTTTCCCTCTCCAAGAGGACTTTCTTATGAGATAGTTGTTTAGAAATTAATTTGTGCTGCACTAGTGATTGTATAGTTATTCCTCCCATGTGGCTATGGATATAGATGATATTTTACAGGAAATAATGAAGAAAAGACTATTGCCTTGAGCAAGGCTGTAATTTAAAGTTATCCAGAGAACATGACCCATGCTTGTATTCTCACCTCTATAGCATTGCAATGGTACAACACCAGCTCTAGTCCAGGTGATGTTCTGACCTAGGTTTTCAACATGACCATGGTTATTCTAATTGATAGGTTCAACATTTTAGACCTGGTTCATCAGCCTAAAGTATGAATTAGTGAGCACTTAAACCTGAGGGAAAATTTTCTTGTGTATGAATACAAGATGTAGGAGTCCAGTATAGGTACTCAATGTAGAAATGTCTTCTCTCTTTTTCTGTCTGGGATGCATGAGATATGCCTGTGGTTCATGGTTTTATTTTATAGAAGGTATAATTTATTGCCTCAGACTTCATGAAAATTAAAAAATCAGTGATCATACTCAATTAGTCTAAATAGCATCACTTCATCATTTGTAACAGGACACAAAATAACCTAAAAATATGCCCATGTAAATTGCTTCTTGCGATACTCTTTCTTTTATGTCATTCTAGTGTGAACATCCCCCTTGAACACTTTCCTGTATTGAACATGTTGATTACACTGTTCATTTAGCAAGCAGAAAATGAATGGAAGTGCTGTTAAACACACCAAATCATTTGGATCATAATATATCCACTTCCTTGAAAAATGAAAGTTGGGAAAAGCATGTAGGAATTACAGCAAACATGTGTATTTAGAAGATGCAGTTCAATCCGGGAGCTGAAATTGGAGGTGATGCTCCTGTGTCTGGCTCTGCCTGGGTTGGCAGCTGCTGCAGGGCAGGGTGAGCCAGGGCTTCTGCTCTCTGGGGCCAGGGGTGTAACTGGGAGCAAAAGAAACTGGGTGGAGGGGATAGGATTACTGCCTGCTGTCTCTCCCAACCAGAATGAGGGTCAGTCACGTTCCACCGATTTCTTTGCGGGGGAGGAGTTAGAGGAATTAATTTACTAAGCCTACACCCAGTCTCTCTCTTCTCTAACTGTAGTCTTCCACTAATTTCCCAATATAGATTCTGTCTTCCTCTGTGCAGCTGTTTGTTATTTGCAATTTTTAATAACAAAATGCTATTTCCTAAGACTCGGAGACTTTTATTTCTTCATTAAATCCACTTCCACTTAATGTATGTAAAGGATTTGTTCCTAAGCATAAAAATCTGTAAACTAGAGCACTTGTAGATCTTTTCTTTTATAAATTTAATCTGAGGAAATTAGACACATGCTCTAACAGTAAATGTTAGATTGTTCAAGAAAATTAGGGAGAATCAGAAGGCAAATTCTTCCATCAGTTACAAATCATCAACATATACTTTTTTGAGTAGCCCTGAAACAGCTTGCAGGAGTTGTTTTTAGGCAGCTAAAGATGGCTTGCTGCACTCCTGTAGTTGTTCAGGAGAGACAATGTGTGGGCAGAGGCTCTACATAACACTGCTTCAGCTTCCTGATTGTATGACTGCAACTTAATGAGCTGCTTAGGGCTCGACCCAATGAAAGGTTAAGTGACTAAAAAAGGGCTTATGTATTATTAAGATTCCTGTACTCAACCTTGCAAATCCATACCTTCCTGTTTGATTTCATAAGCCTCTAAATGCTGCCAGTTCTGTACCTGCACGTGTCTGGGACCATCCCTGATACTCTTGTCATGTCTGGGTGTGATTGCAACCCAAAAATGTACCACTTATTTGCCTTAAGGGCCTGTCACAGTAGGCTTGGCACACAACCATTGGATGGATTCACCACAGGAGGCAGCAGTGGTAATGAAGCAACTTTGGCTATGAATATTCTCCACCTTTGTTTTGAAGGTAAAGGCAAATTTATGGGGCAGGAGACAGGGTGTGTGGTGCCACTGTGCAATATTACATGGAAAAGAGGGAACCAGTAAAATCCAGAGATCTCTATCTCCTAGTCAGCAAAGCAAGTTCAGGATCCCTTCATCCTGGCCAGAGGAACAGGGTGGGGATTTCTAAGACATGCTCATGCACCATGTTTTTTGGTGCCACATTGCTTCCTGAAGAAGGTGCTGGCTGAGAATGTTCATGTTCTGATCCCTTTGCCCCAAGAATTTCATGCCACAAATCCCAGGGAGTCAAATAACCACTCTGTGACCCCAAAAATGGAGGTCGCACCCATCTTTCACACCCCTGCCACCACAGAGTTTCTCACTGTATCTCACAGTGACACCAGCACTCACATGTTGGCTTTGTACTTGAGTCACCTCAGTTCAACAACCAAGAAAACAAACAACAGCAAATCCTACACAGCTTTATGCCACACTAGTGAGTCAAAGGGAGGGTCCAGTCAGGGCCAGAGCTGGTCTAAGCACTATGCAGGACTGGGAAAGGAGGAGAGGCACATGTTGCTGCTCTTCTTTGTCCTTAGCTGATCACTTTGGCACCTGCATTCACAGACTCCACGTGTGCCCTACAAGGAACACACTGCTGAGCTCTGGGTTTGGGCCCTGCTTGCTCACAGTGACCATTTCTGATGATGAAATACTAGCAAAGATCTAAGAAAGAAGATCAGTAAAATGAATTAGAAAAAGATTAAGTAATGTAAGAACAGGCACCTGTACAAACAGTCACAAACAGCTCAAATGGTGGCTCCTGGGGATATGTTTGTATTAGATACATGCTCTCATACCTTTGAATACGTTTTCTCTCAGAGCACAAACTTTTATGATTTAATCTAGGAATGAGCCTTAGAGACACCACAAATATCTAGGGTAATGTTAACCTTTGTCTCAGATAATCAACTGTTGTTGGTCAGCAAATAATCTGATTTAAGGAGTTCTTAGGTGACACTGGTCAAACCCACACACTCCTGGACTGCTGCAGGCAAAGGATTGTGACCAAAATACTGTTCTAAATGTGACAGGTTGCTTCATCCTTGGCACTAGCTCAGCTGATGTATGTAGGCAGCAGAGATCAAGCTTACCAAGACCCCTCTGCCCACCCTGCCCTTCAGAAGGCAAGGAATTGCCAGATGAGGGCCCATCAGTAGACCACAATTTGACCTAGAGATATATAAAACCAGTACAGCATTCATCTGAGAGAAAATAATTGATAGAGATGTTTCTCAAGCTGCTTTATTCTGCTTATGTAGAATGTTACATTGATCAAAGACATAAGCAGGAAGTACCTGAGAAATGACAACTGAAAAGCAGATTTGCTATATGTCTTAATTTTACATTATAGCAAAAAAGACATACAGGCCTATTTGAGATTGAAACCCATTTTTATATGCATATTATTAAAAAGAAAGAAAAAGTGAGAAAGAAGAAATTAAAAGGAAAAAAGGAAAACAGGAAAAGGAAAAGGAGGAAAGAAAAATGTATTTTGAGAGTTAATTCTTCAGCCATTTTCCTCTGCTTTTGAGCTGGCACTCCATGACAACATTTCCATTATATGATGTCTCTGGTGCATTGCTATCAAAGCATACAGGACGTTTCCATTGAGTGGAAAATTGGCGAGCCTTTCTTGTTTACAACTGCAAAGGTAACAACTCTAATAAAGTAATGGATATAATTATGACACTTTTAGTCAAACTGTGTGAAAAATAACATTACGTTCCCTTAGCCTGGCCATTGCACCTGAATGTGTTATTCTTAAAATCAGCATTGATGTTGCTTGTTAACAGCATCCCTGCTCAGACCCTGTGCACACTCAGTGACCTCCTGGCTTCAACAAATCATAGTAAAAACACTCTCTTGCAAATGTAGCTTAAGGATTTTCACAGAAATCGGTGCTCTCAATAGGCTCAGCTTTGGAAGAAGAGTGTGAGATTGATTTCTAGAGGCAGCAAGTGAAGCTCTGGGCTAGAAGCGGACTGGGCAGTTGTATCCATCTAAGCAGAGTATCTCTGCAGTTCTTCCAGGCTCCACTGTGGACTGCTGCTTCTTCCAAACTGCCCTTAAAAGATCAAGTCCCATCTAAGGCTGAAATATAAATGGATAGATGCTGCACTGCTGTAGTGACCATGCCATCCCCATTATAAAGATTGACAGGCAAAGCAGTGTAGTGCAAGAAGAAGAGCATTTTAAGAAAAACACTCTGAATGCAGTGTAAAGTAGACCTAAGCTGTTTAGAAACATTTAAAACCCCACAGCATTACTATTCATAGAATCACAGAATCATAAAATCATAGAATAAGTTGGAAGGAACCCATCAGTATCATTGAGTCCAACTCTTGGCCCTCTGCAAGACATCACAAGAATCCCATCATGTGCCTGAGACATTGAGTCCCTTCCTCTTCATCTCATAGTGCCTCAGGTATTGTAGACTCTCTCACCACACCACTCGCTCCTCATCCTCAAATCTCAGGAAGTCAAGCACTGCAAACTTCCCTGAGCATCAAGCTCTGGACTCCAGCAAGCCTCTTGAATCCTCATCTTAAGGCAATTCCCTAGCAAGCAGCCTATTCTTTCAATGCTTTACCTTTGCGGTTTTCAAAGCGCTTTATGAATGTTCACCAAACTTAAAACACCTGTGAGGGGTAAAAACATTGCTACTTTCCCGTGGGTGGGTAATGTGATTTTTGGGCATCCACATGGAGATGTGTGAAAGTTTCAGAGACACAAAATGCCCAGAACAACCAGCTTCTGGTACACAAAACTTGCGACCCAAAATAAGCACTATTAAAAATGCAATGGTGGGCTTGCTTTTATTTACCTCCTAGTAAAAAAGAGTTTAGAAGTAAAAATATTTTCAAGTGTGCCTCCACAGCCCTGAGAATTGAAAAGAAAATAAAAAGAAACTTTTTATTTGCTTGTGCTTTTTTGCTTGAAGGGAGCTGAGACAATTTAACTAAAGATGCAATTCAGGCAGTTTGGTCTGTAAGTAAAATAAAGTACACACCATATTGGATGACTCATAGTGAAATTGCAAGAGCAGATGAAATCAGTGGGAGCCATGAGCTTTTCCATAAACAATTTCAAAGTTACTGACACCAAAGCACAAGGCAATGCAGTGTTAGGGCACCTGTAAGGGGAAGATACAATTAAAATACATGACATTGTGAGGTGATGTGTTGAACAGACAAACAGCAGTGTGGCGACCAGCACAAAACAGCATTCGTAACATCTTTAGATCTATGTCAACAACAGCATGTCAACATAAAGGTACATTTCATTCCCTGTGGATTGGATACTTCCCAGGAATTCCCTCCTGGGGGTATTTCGGTGGAGAGAGCCCAATGACTAGGAGGTTTGGGACAAGAATGAGGAGAATGCAACCACTCCCCGTTATCATTTTTCCCGCCCACCCTCCCACGGTGAGGAGCTTTTCTCCCTCCCAACACTTTCACAGGAGCTCTGAAGCAGCTGGCAAGGGGAGGCATGCCAGCTACAGCTCTGCTGGCAGGGGCCCTTAAGGGGGGCTGCAAAGGCAACCGACCTCAAGCTCTGACCCTCTGCAGGGCTCCCTGTGGTCTGCTGGGAAACTCCGAAGGTAAATGAAACTGTTCTTTGGGGTGAGGGCAGAGGAAATGGTCTTTCCCTGAGTGATCTGCAAAAAGACTATCAAGACCTACCAGTGTCAATACAAAGTAAATGAGCTGTGTTTGAGTTTGCCCTGTCAGCTAGGGACCTCACCCATCAAATTTTAAATCCCATGAGAGCATATTACTACTCTATTGAGCTCTACAAAAAGTCAAAGTGTAAGTGATTTCAAACCTAGAACAGACATGACTCTTAGTATTGGGTCAAATAACTCACTGATTGGACTGCTGCTTTTTTGTATGGCAGCTGGACAGTGCTGTGCCTCCTGTCTGGCATGCATTCACAGCTAAGGCAAGCCATCTCCACTCAGGATAGGTATGGCATTGAAAGATCTGCAATATTTTAAATTGGGATTTGAGGAATCATGCAGACGTTTGGTCTGAAATAGACTATTTCTTGCTGAGAGGAAATTGGTCCTGTATTTGGCAGATGTCACAGACTCAAGTGTTTATCCAGAGTGCTCTGATGCATACGTCCATGAATGTTCACAGAACAGGTAAACATGTAGTGACTTAGGTTAGCGTGACAAAGGTGTTCAGCTAATGAGTATCAAAACTACAAACACAACCAACCCTCCCAAAATTTGTTGAAGAAAAAATAGCACCTGATAAATTTCAGTTGGGTACTGGATTTGTCAGCTAAATCATGACTGACTTTGCTGCTGCAAGCCATAACACTAAAATAACCCACTTGTATTGGATGCCCTTCATGCTTTGCATCTACAAAATATCCCTCCATCATTCCAGTGAACCATTACTATCATCGTATACAACTCAGGAATACCATCAAAGCTTTCCTGACTAAGCCAAAGCTATACAGCACTTGGGTGACAGTGACAGTTGGAAAACAAAGACTAGGAACACTGACTTTGGAATTGTTTTTCCTGTCTCTAGACAATTCTTGTATGTAATAGAGATCAGGTAAAAGAATTGTAGTGATGCAGATCCAAGTTTACATATGCTCAGCCAGTTGTTATTGCCATGTTGCTGTCTTTGCAGTAGCAGCTTAGAAAGGGATTGCTTTAAAAAGCCCCATCCAAAACCAAGACACCCCTAACTGTATTTTGAAACCTGATTATTTTTTCATTGCTCTTTGTCATTACTAAAAAGCTTTTTCCTTAAAATAATTGTGATACAACCAATATTTAAAATAAGTTTTACTTTATTTCAGTTAACAACCCATAGTTATGATTTTGTATAGTTAAAATTTTTCTCCATCTCTGATTTAAGAATTCAATGTTTCCAGATTTTTTAATGTAATATTTGTATTTGACCACTGATTTTTATAATGCTGCCTGGTATTCAGCTTTTCTGTTATGTACAATCATTCAGCAATTTCAGTTATGACTGATGGAGTCAGGAAAATTTCACTTTCAACCATATTAGTTCTTCACACTATTTTTCTCCCAGCTAATTCTAATTTTAATTAGACTGAGCAGCAATTGATTGTACTGAGGTACTATTCAATTAATTCCACAGTGATGACTGAGGTTATTTGCTGAGTGACAGCAAAAATCAGAGTACACCAAATTTTACAATCATTATGTACCAGTTCTACTGGAAACAGTGGTCCATCATCTTGTATACACAAATTCTGTTTTTAAAGTCACAACTATTTAGGTATTTTTAACCTATTTACTATTGGAAAATTAGGATGACTTCATTTGTTAAGTGTAGAGATCATAAGCTCTGTAACATTAAGAAGGGACTTTAAAAA
The DNA here is from genome assembly GCF_009819655.1 of Sylvia atricapilla. Lineage (NCBI taxonomy): Eukaryota > Metazoa > Chordata > Aves > Passeriformes > Sylviidae > Sylvia > Sylvia atricapilla. Next base: position 87,287,420 of record NC_089141.1, read on the forward strand.
CTGACCACACAAAATATCTCGAATTTAAATTTTTCATCAGAGGCAGGTGGAGTCTTGGTTTGTTGTTGTGTGCCCACTGTTCCTTTCCTCTCGTTGTAGAGCATATAAATACAGGGAAAATCATCGAGTGATCATACTACTTATGGTCTTGTCTTTTAATTAGGGATTGAAAAGTAAAACACAGATTACATTTCTGTATTTTCTGAACCAGAAAAAACCCAGATTAGACTATGACCATTGCAGATGATGTTTGATCTGCATGGATTGTACAACTGTCTAGACTGTAGACTAAAACCTTGTGCAGTGATCGGTAAGAGTCTGCATTACACATTCAAACAGGAAATGTTGCATGAAGGTAAAATCCATGCCAGCATATAATAGCAGAAAATGACTTACACTGTCTGACCTAATTCAGAATCGTCAACCTCAAACACTCAGAAATTCAATCACGACACCAATCATGGAACTAATGTAAAATCCTGATTTAAAGCACATTGATTATTCTTTTGTCTACAGTTTTCTAAGTTCACAGAGAGTACGCTTCCAGTCTTTCCCTGGCAGTCATGAAGGATGAAAACATTGTTTTGAAGGCTGCACTTTTTGCGCAATATTATGCTTCTTGGGATCAGTGCTCTGAGAGGTGCAATATATTCTGTATGACAATTAAAAACCTTGGCAAAACAGTTTTCAAAGGCAGGGCCTATGATTAGTCACCAGTTATTAGAAAATAATTGGGAAGGCTAATGAGGAGCATTTGTTTCCTTCTCTGCAGTTAACTACAGCATTGCCAGTTTGTGATACTGACACCAGTCAGACCTCTAAAGAGTGAAGTCAGCTCTTTGATATTAAGTTGATAATTAAGGATTTAGACACATAGTACAGAGCCAAGTAGGAACTTAAACCAGAGTCAACATGATGTTGTGCTGCCCTCACTCACAACCTGTAGCTGCCTTTTCAACCACTTGCCCCAACTCAGCACTACTATCCCTCTGCTCCACTTCCCCAGGCTCTTGGGGTGACCTGGTCCAGTACTGTATCTATGGATCTGCAGCACATCACTTTGCCACTTTTTCAGATCATGGCTGCTGTACAAAGCTGAGATGGGCCAGAGAATTCTGTCCAGGCACACAAATGCTGCAAGGTTGTGGCTGTGGTTCCTCAAGGAAGTTGCCATGGAACCTGGCCTATGGAGTTTGAGGGCCCATGGGATGAGCTTCCCTGCATCAGTAAACAACTACATACACTTGAAAACTGTTCCTCCCAAGCAAAGAAAGCACCAGTCTCTGGCCTTATACAACTCAAATTGGTCATGCAACCTACTGGATCTCCAGGTAAGACAACCTCCACTGTTTCTTTTCTGTTGCCTCTCCCTACACATTTTTTCCCCATAAGAGTATCAGCCTGCAGTCCTGAGCAAAGTCCAGTGTGGGCAATCCCATTTAGCTTCCACAGCAGTGGAATGCTATATCAGCACCACTGGCTCTGAACTGTTGCACAGCTGTGGAACATAACAGGAGGTTGTGCTCCTCCCTTGAAATGGCTGCACCTCATGGCTGGAAGATGCAATGTCCGTGTCTCTGCACTCTGCAGAACAGCCAATTCTGGACAGAATTTGGTATTTAAGTACAAAATGGAGATTACACACCAGAGTCAAAACATTTAACAGCAGCATTTTGAATTTCAAAAGTGTATGAAAGATCAGTTTTAACCTTTGAATAGAGTTCAAAAGATGTCCCTCAGCACACTTCCACTTTTAAATAAACAGGAGAATCAAGGGCCCTGACATTTCCAAAGCCCAAAACACCGGTTTGTTTTCCTTACATAAATACTTTGAATCTCAGCAACTGTCTACAAAAGATAACGATAGAATTTGTCATAGTTAAATGTGATCTGCTGATAGATTTAGCTTGCAGTTTTACAGCACCTTTGGGGAGCTTTGGTCCACTGAATAGAAGAATTTGGATGTATTGTGAGCTCTAAGGACACGTTCTTCCCCTCAACGTTTTTCATAAATGTCATTGAGGATGCAGCAGCCATGCAGTAAGTGAGAAAAGCAGCTGCCTTACCGTCAGGCTGAATTAGAATCATAGTGCAAATATACTTAAGTGACTCAGCAGTAACTAAGTGAGTATTTGGGATCTGTTCTCCCCTGGCAGTGGTCATGTAATTCCCCTTCATCTACATGGGAACGGAGCATATGTTTTAAGCAGAAACTAAAAGTGTAGTGATGTAAACCCTTCAAGATATTTTTTTCTTGAGAGAAAAGACACTGACAGAAGTTTTCTGTTATCTTCTGTTATTCTGTTGTTTATGTTATTAAAATGAGCATTCTTTTCCAGGTTAGGGAGAATTAAATATCACCTTTTTTTCCCCCATTTGTTAGTGACACAGTATTGACAACCCTACATGTATAAATGGAGTTTATTAGACTATTGATACCTTTAAAAGGCAGTTTTGAAAATCAGGAGTAGCGGCTTTTGAAAGAAGTTATTCACGGAATCATAGAATAAATTAGGTTTTGGAAAGACTTCTCAGACCATGGAATCCAACCTATATTAACTTAGATTCGATATATTTTCTCCCCAATAGACTAACAGAGTGACCAAACACCTTTGCTGTCCACCTCTGAACTGGACCATGTTGTTTTCCAGATTTTAAATTTACCAGTCCCCATATCTCACATCCCTGCTAAAATATCTCCCTACGGGTATCAGCTCATATTCTAGACAGAGCAGCTGGTGAGAAAACATGATGCACCTGGAGACAAGATCACGTATTTGCGCAGAAGGCAGAAGGAGCCACATAGGGAGGTGGCTGTTGTCTCCTGCCACAATGTGTGTAAATACAATAGGGCTGTTTGGATTTGCATGACTGGGATCCAGAAGTTCACATGCCCATCCTGTGGAAGGCACTGCTCTGCCAGGCCAGCGGTAAAGCAGCAAGCTCATAGGGGACAGACAGAAAATGGATAGTCATGAAAAAAGAAAGGCAAAGAAAAAATAAAGAACTATAAGCCAAAAGACATGCTATTGGGGTTTTTTTTAGCATCTTGTGCAAGACATGAACATCAAGATGAATTGACTGACATTTTTTAATTGCAAAATAGATCTATCACACAACCTCTGGGTCTGGGATTTGCATGTAGCCCTGTTTGAAGCAGCAGTATGAGGCATGCTGTTCCTTTGCCAAAGACATAGATACTTATTTCTATTACTTACCGATTTTTTAACTTTTTAGTATACAGTTATGGCCTTAGGCTGGGAAAAATATTTATGCTCTTCTCTCCAGTGTATATATTTTCTAAGGACAACACCACTCTTATGCATATGCAAAAGTTCATGCTTTACATATTTACTTTCTTTATACAAAACAGTGTGCCTGCCACATCATGTACTGCTTTCACTTCTGTGCATATTCCCCCAAATTTATCATCTTCTCATATTTAGAATGTAATTCTCACTCAAATCACAAGCAGCCAGCTCTTCTTAATAACAGTTATTTCAGTGATAACAGCTAATTATGACATTTTAAAAGGCATACATTAATATTTCAGTAGGCTCAATGTTTTGAAATACTACTCAGGGCAACATCTTGGTGGTTTTTGTGGGGAAACCTAAGGATCCATTCAGCAAATAGGCAGTTAAAACATCCTTCAACATACAAACCCTTGCGAACAGTTTCTACAGTGTCTGCTCTTTGTCATTACCCACACGTTGGGGAAGAAAAAAAGCTTTAATGGATCACTTCTTAATGTAATTGAGTATATTTAACAACAGTATGCTTCAGAGTCCTAAAATTAGTCCTTTGCCTCAAGACAATGTATTCATCTAAATCCCTCTCTAAAACATTCTTATTCTGTAAATCTTATTAGCATTAATCTGCTAAAGTTAGGTGTGTTTTATAATTTTTTTTCAGATACCTGGAAAGCTTTGAGAGCTACTGCTCATTCAGCAGCTTATGGTTCCTTCTAGAGGTCCAATTCAACCTGGAAACCTTGAAGGGTTCATGCCACCTTTCCTTGGACATCCTCAATTCAACAGCACTATAGCAAAAAGAAAAAGTGGAGGATTTGTTGCAGGATGGCATTAGCAAGGGTGTGGTAAGAAGAGACAAAACTGAGACCGAAACCTAACTGTGTACTATAAATGCAAAGGAGAGAAGGGATAATTCACCTCTCTTTTATCACTACCCCGGTGCATTTTGTTCCAGAAACAAGAGGGACTTTTATCTGAAAGTCCTTGGATGACCGATCACATTTAAATTCAGCCTAAGCCTCTGCAGGCTGGAGTGAGGCCTGACCATGCTGTGAGGTAGAGCCAGCAGGGACCCCAAATATTTTCCAGCTCTAAAAAAGCATGGTCAGATTATTGTTTCAAAAGGAAGATTAACACCGCTCCAAACTGAAGTCAAATGCATGCACGAAAAGCCAGGAAAGGGGATTTCTGTTCCTCCCTGAGGTGCATGCACAGTCTTGGAAGAAAGAAGTAGCCACGTTTTCCTTTCAGGTTTATCTCACAGGCACGTGAAGGCACTTGGGGCTTCCCAAACCATCAATTAAATGCTGTGAGAATTTGCAAAAGTTAACGAGGGGAAGAGGGAGTTATTTGAGGATTTCTAAACCATTTTAAGCAGGAGCATGTTAAGGCCGGACATACATTTTTAAATTATCATATTTCAAGGTTCTAAAATCTTTGTCACAAGATCTCACTGCTAGGTTAAGTTTGGTCACAGAAAACAAGACAGCAGGGCTGCTGACTTTAACTTGGATTCAGAGAGAGTGGTGTTGCCTAAGCCTTGCTTCCCAAGCCAGGAAACATCTCCTGAGAAGAACCAGTAGGGCTAACACTCCAGCCCCTTCTCCCTCGGAGCTGCCATGTTGTAAAGGGTTTACAGCATTTTAGAGTGGCTTCTCCACTGCCCGTCCCGAGGGATGATCTTTCCCCACAGATCAGGGACATTACGGGGGGGGGAGTGCGCCAAGGGGAAAGCACAGGGGCTGGCAAGTTGGCTATTTCCATTAGAACCTAGGGCCACCACGAGGGGCTTCTCTCCTCTGCCTTTAACCACGCGCGGAGGTCTGTGCCGTGAGGGGCACAGCGGCTGGCACGGCCTGGACATAACTCACTCAGCCACGGGGCTCGGTTCAGAACTGGCTTACCCCAGGGATCGGCTTGAAGTGTGTCAGGGGAGGTTTAGGTTGGGTATTAGAAGAAGATTCTTCACCCAGAGGGTGGTTGGGCACTGGAACTGGCACCACAGGCAAGTGGTCACAGCACCACGGCACCAAGCCTGACAGAGTTCAAGAAGCAATGGGACAACGCTTTCAGCACATGGTGGTGGAGTATCCAGAGCTGGCAAACAGTTGGACTCGACGAACCTTGTGGGTCCCATCCAACACAGGATATTTTCTGATTCTGTGGCTTGGGCTGGCTGCCGCGCTCACCGCCTCCTGCCGAGGTCACACCACCTACAACCACCGCCCGACCGGGCCGATACACGGAGCGCCGAGGCTGAAACTTCGCCCCGGACCGGCAGGGCAGAGAAGGAAGAGCTGGGGCTGCAGCCGCCCCGCGGCGAATGGGCGGCGGCGGAAGCGCCCCAATACGGCGGCTGGAAATTGCCCGGCGGCGGCGGCCCCGCGCCACAGGCCCCTGAAGCCCCCGGCCCGTGGCAGCCCCGGGGCGAACCGCGGCGCTCCCCTCCCCGCTCCGGGGCGCTTTCCCCGGCCCAGCCCCGAAGCGCGCGCGTCGCCCCCATCCCCGGGTCCTTCAGCGTTCGCCAGTACAGTTCCCAAGCGCTTCCGCTCCCAGCGGGGCAGCCTGTCCGGGAGCGCCGGGTCCCACGGGGCTGGAACGGGGAGGAGGCGCCAGGGCGCTCCCGCCGGGCAGGGCCCCCTTTGCCCCGCCCCGCGGTCCCGGAGAGGTCCTCTCGCAAAGGGGAGGGAGCCACCCAGGCTGTCCCTGCCCGTCCTTCCTGCGCTGGGGCGGGGGAGCAGCGGGCCTCCCGGCGGGCGAGGGGGAGCCCGGGGAGCTCCTCCCGCGCGATCCCGGCAGCGGCAGCGGCAGGAAGGGCAGGGCGGGGGCGGGGGCTGTGCCTGTGGCGGGGGGGAGGTCCGCGGAGGAGGGGCCGCCGCCGCCGCCGCCGGGCGCAGCAGGCAGAGGGAAGGCAGAGAGCGGAGCTGCCGCCGCCGTTGCCGCCGCCGAGGGCCAGGGCCTTGGACGCGTCCGGCGAAGAGCGCAGGAGGAGAAGGAAGGGGAAGAGGGGGGAGCCAGCCGGCCCCTCTCGGAGGACGGGCCCGCATCCGCCTGGGGAAGGGCACAGGGAAGCGGAGGGGGAGTGAGCGGGCGCCGCCGCCGCCGCCGAGGAGACAAAGAAGCGGAGCCCGCCTGGGCTGGGAGCCTCCCCGCCGCCGCCGCCCGCCCCGCTCCGCTGCCCGCCGGCCGGTCGGAGGTGAGCGCGGCCGCGGGCGGGACTGGGATGGGGCCGGGGCGGGGGCTTGGGCCCGCCGCAAACTTGTGGCGGCCGCGGGGGACGACGCGAGGAAGGGGCGCCGGGAGCGGGGGAAAGGCGGGTGTCACCTGGGCGGCCGAGGCTCCGCGGCCGCCCCGCGCAGGAGGGGGCCGCTACCTGCCGGGGGTGGCACGGGGGGCCCGGAGCGGGAGGAGGTGTTTGTGTGCCACGTCCAGTTGCGGGGGGGCCTCGGGGGCGGCTCCTCCTCATCCTCCCGAGTTGCTGCTTGTGTGTGTGTGCGCGTGTGACAGCCGCCGCTTTGTGCCGCCCGGCTGGGGGGCAGCGCCGGGCCGGGACGCCAGCCCCCCGCACCCCTCGCGGGGCTCCGGTGAATGGAGGCGGCGTATCCGGCGGCCGCGGGGCAGCGCCGGGGGAAGGCGGGCAGCGCCTCCCGGCCGGAGCGCGGCGCAACCCGAAAGTTTCCCGAGCGGGAGCGCCGCCGCCCCGCACGGGGACCGCCGGGCGGCCGGGCACACCGGGCTGCGGCGGGGACATGGCTCTCGGCCCCCTCAGTTCGGTTTTCTTTCCGTCACCGACTTCCGACTGCAGTAGGGCTGAGGCCGGGGGTTTTCTCAAGGAGCGCGGTGCGCTGTGGCCTCGGTCGATGCCAGTGCAGGTAAAGGACATGAAGGTAAAATTACATCTCATGTACCGAGTGTTCAGTGAAGCGCATCCCCGCGTGTTTTGGGAAGAAGATTACTGAAGTTTGTAAGTCTTCTTGCTCTGTTTCAAGTTAAAAATGTGCCCAGGCTAACAGCTGCCCCTGGCTGGCGGGGTAGGCACTTTGGCCTATCTCCGATCAGGTTGTCAGGTCGGGATTCAGGTTTGTAATTCAGGTCTGACCTGCAGCTGGCTGGTCGTTGAGGGCTCTCGGCTTTAGTTCCTATGTTAATATCTTCCACTGCTTTTTAACAGTGAATGTGGCCTTCTGCGTGCATCAGGGTTATCCCGTGAATTCTACGTAGTATTTCACTCGGAACTGTCAATTTTTTTGTAAAACAGAGAGAAACCTTTTGTTATTTTAAAAGTTGACTGAAAGTCGGCAAGAATTTAATGCATTCTTCAGCTTGAACAGTGTTTCTTCCCGTGAAGCATTTTTGTTTCTGAGGAACATACTGCTGCTGTTCTAGCAGCTCAACGTGGGAGAATTAGACTTTTCTTTCATGAAATGCGGTAGTGGCCTTTTGTAAAAACAAATTTTCATGGCCTAACCATGCGTGGTTTGTATCATTGGGAGTTTGGACTGGTAACTTAATATGGAGGAATTTGAAAGGACTTACCGGGTAGGAGATTATGAAGAATTTCTGTTTGAAAGTACTTGTTTTGCCATTGCTTTTTAGGAATCTGAAGCAGTCAGCACCACAGATGATGTTAATGGTACTGTGTTTTCATTTTTAGGATTGTAATTTCTGATGTAATGTTGTTGCTTCTCTGAAATATTGATTTCACAACTCTGGAAATTGAAAGCCTCTGTCTCACCCCAGTGTGTTTAAGAAGTTAAGCAGATCGCTTTGTCTTTGTAACTGACTTTCTTCTTGTGACTTTGACAGAAGATGTCACTTTTGGGAACAGTGAATAAATGTAGCAATAGAAGGCACCTGTACCATGAAGATCAAGGCTGTAATTAGCAAATATTTTTATATAGGCCATGAAACAGATACAGATTCATTATAATGTTAGCTCTTATTGCTGTTGTTCTGTCTAAAGCAACATTCGTTGTTGCATTTGCTTCTTCCTTCTACTGCATTACATTTCTGACCGCTTTGTGGAAAAAAAAATTTGTACACAAAATCGCTTTTGCTGTATATTCCCAAAACTGACAGCAGAGTTAGCCCTTGATGGTCTGGACGATCTTTTTTATTACATCATGGCTACTGAACATATGATAAATTCAGAACTCCAGCCTTTGGCTTGTTGCTGTACAGAAAGGGAACTTCCCTCCCTTTACTTTCTTCTGATTTCCTGGCTAGCTGTCTGAAAGCTTAAGGGAGGGTGTTTGCTCTCTTCCATGTCACCTTCCATCTACTGTTGGCTGAAGAAGGTCAGGGGTGTCTGCTGCTTTTCCAGCCTTAGTTTTTTTGTGCCTTGTGTTGCTGTTGGTATGTTAATCCTTTGCAGCGCTCATGGCTTTCTCAATTGTAACTATAACAGTAGCCACTCGAAAAGTGATACCTAGATAGCTCTGTTTGCTGGTCGTAGTCTTGAGCAGCAGCAAAACTACCCAGAATATCTGCATTTTTCATGCTCCTTGAGCATAAAAGCTGCTTCCAGACTCATGGAGACAGGTGCTGTATCAATTTACTTGCCGCAGGTTTGAAATCAAAACCAAGGCATCTTTGAATGTAAAGGCAATGTTCTAGAGAGATATTTTCTGTTTGTATTGAGGGACTGATGGTTTCTAAGCTGTGGGTATTCCCAAACCCCACTCCCACTGTGTTTTGAGGAAGGAAGATTGCTGATGTGGATTTAATAGAGGTGTTTGAGGGAGTTTTTAGATAGCTGCAAACTGAAACCAGATGCTGCTGTGTTTCGGTTAGTTTAGTCAGCCTGCTGCTGGGTGCTCGTCGCTGGACACCCTGCTCCCCAAAAGTGGGTCATTGGCGAGACGGAGAGTTGGAGCACTCTGCAGGAGAGCTTTCTGCTTCTCATGAAATCGTAAACTTAAAGGTAGTATGCTTTGTCCTTGTATTTACTAAGTATACAGAAATGTTGTAGAACAATAGTTTCCAGGGAGTGAAAGTCAGGAATTCTCGCTAGTTCCTGAAGTGAACGATGTTTAGAGAGCTGGGATGGTGTTTGTAGTGTGGGAAATAGTATTGTTTTGCTGTGCTGAGGGGAAGAAAGGAGGCCTGCACTAATAATTTCACCTGTGCACATTGTCCGGTCTTTACTACATGAAATTCTGCTACACTTTTTGAGAAATGACTTTTCTGTTTGTTTTGCTTTGCAGATTTATGCATGTTGGCCCAGGAATCCAAAAGTTATTTCTGTTTTAAGATAGTTCCAGTTTAATTTTTTCCTGCAAATTAATTAGGCCCATTAGTTTTCTCATAATAACATAGTCAATGGTGTTCTGCCCAATTAAACTATTGTTCTGTTCAGTAGTGGGTAAAGTAATTCTTCCAAATGCTAAGTTTTTGTTGTTCTGGTTTTTTTTCCTTGAAGTAATCATTTTTCCCCATCATGAGAATTCTTAATTGTTTCATAAATGCTAATGACATGAGTAAGTTGAAAGTGCATTGAAACATGAAATATATATTTTTATATTCAATTAAGTATATGTGACGCAACAAATAAATTTTTCTTGCCATTAATGAAGGGAGTTCATATTTTAAACCCAGCATAAATAAAATCTGTGTGCAGTAAGGTGGCCTGACAGTGTACATTTTTAAGCTTTCATAGGGTGTTGCAAATTTTAAGAATTCAGATGTGGAGGAATAAATCTTGATTAGAGAATAGCAACACATTGCATGTTAAATTACTGCAGCTATACACAAAACTCTGGTGTCAGTAAAGTTTTAGAAATACTCATGCTATGAAAAGCATTTGTTAGAGTGGAAGCTCAGGTATGCTGGTATAGCCTTTATTTGTTCACAGTTGTAGAAAAGAAATTTGTGGCTTAGAGGCTTTTTTGCACTGTAGGTTTGCTATGCTGGTTTTGGTCCTGATCTCGTTAGCCAGTATTAACATGGTGACATGTAACTACTGTTGATTATTTGGTGGAGCAGGACAGAGTAATGAACATGGGACACTTGGCGGATCACTGAGTTCTCAAAAGTGTTCTTATACTTAAAATCGTGACAAAATCTCTTAAAATTGTGACAAAATACAAGTGCAAAACAAAATGCTGTGTAGGTGTGTTTTTACCTTACCAAGTTTTCCTTAACTCTTATCACTTACTGTATGCAGAGTACACACAACCATAGAAACAGATGTGAAAGCAGGTAGTGCTTTCACCACAGACAGAATATATTTCTATATCACAGATAGAATACAGCAGAAATTTTATTAGAAAAAAAATGTGGATGTAACATGTTTACAGAATCAGGTAGCACCTGTCTTAGGCAACCTCATTTTTTAAGTATTTTTAAAAAATTAATTAAATTAAATACAGTCTTTGTGTCAAATAAGATGTCTAATCAGAAAAAGAAATATAGTTAGGTAGCCTGTTGTGTTTCAGCAGTTGTGCTGTTTGGATAGATGGGGCATCAATAACCAAAAATAAATGAGCAGGCTTTCAGTTTATTACCTGTTTCATAGAAAGGCCGATTTTAACCTTATGAGCTGTTTGAAGTTTCTACATTCCAGAAATGATCAGAGTATTTATGGAGGCCTTAATAAAGAGAAGTGGCATGAATGTGAAAGCAGGTACTGAAGTTTATGGAGAAACTAGAGGCTCTTCCTGATGCGGTCCTCTGAGTCCGGGTCATGTCCTCTTACAGTGTGAGAAGCTGCTTTTAGCTGAGTGCTGTCTCTTGCCTGTCTTTCCCTACGGGTCACACTGGATCAGTTCTGTGCAAATACAGAGGAGCCATCAGACCCTGCAGGAGAACAGGAAGAGGGTTAACAGAGGAAGGTGCTTTTTGCTCATACTGGGGTGGATTATTGGTTCTGCTAGCAGTGCATAATTTAAAAAGTAAATGGTTTATTTTTAAGAATATAGAAGCAAGGTCTTGGAAAAAAATTGTCAATTTCACTTCAGATTCAACTATATTGTTTTTATTTATATTATTTTCAAAAGGTCATTAAACATGGTCTTACAGCCTTTCCTTCAAGATAAGATTAGATCCTTGCAAGGGTGAGAAGGTTTAGAAAGTAATGATGATATTTATTAAGCATATAAACTATAGATAAAATGTATTAGGATTTTCTAACTCATCCTTGTCAAATTTAAATTGGCTCAAATAATGCTTTTTTATACCAATTAAGTATTAGTTGACTATATAGCAAAATAAAACACTTCATTCTTTCAGTCCTTTCATAGGTTTGGGAGAGAAGAGGAACACTGTGTCCTTTTAAAACTTAGTCTGTATATGGAGAGTTAAACTGGTGTATTACTCTAAATTTTTTAGAGCATTCTGGACTAAGAAACGTTTCAAGGAACAGCAATACATGAAACCTCCTGTTTAGCAAAGCCTAGAGCTGATGCCAAAGAAGAGTCTCAAGCATTGATCATACTGACCTCTTGGTTTTAATGCAGTGAGAACACCCTCAGCATACCACGGCCGCAAGGTTTTTCCTCCCTGTTCTTACAATAGCAGCGTATCCATCACACTTGTTTTCTCCCACACGCGTTGTCTGTCGGACTTGGCTCCCAGTGCCATCCTGGGCCACTGCTGTTTCAGGGGAGCTGACTTCTTAGTTGACATCCTAATGATGTTTTGGATGAGCACAAGGAAAGTATTTTTCAACCTTTTAATGCAGAAGGAGAGATACGTGGTTCTATGATATGCTCTCGGGCTGAATTTTGATAGCTGTCATGACAACAAATGACACATTCATTTCCCTGAATGGATGGTGTCCTTCCAGACACACACAGAGTGTTATCAAATTTGACAGGTCTTGAATGATGGCATGTCAAGCATTCTGGATTCCACCACAGGTGACTTGGGCTGCTGCAAATGCACACTGCCACCTGGCTTAGCAAAACTTACCTGAGGCTTTTTCTTGGGTTTGAGTTTGGGATTTTTAAGTTTATTTTTACAAGTACCCTTTGAGTTTTCATTTTAGATAGATTTAATATTGGTTGAAAGTTTAGTTGGTAATTTTAGATTGAAAATTCATTTGTTAAATAGTAGAAGAGAAAGAGAGTTATTTGGACTTCATCCAAACACTTTAAAGATGTATGAGTTTTAAATGACTTCACTATTTTTAGTAATAATTTCAGCAAAATCAGAAGGATAGATTTTGAGTATTTGTTAGGTTGGAAATGTGCACTCTGTTCACTCATTTTTTACATTTTGTATTAGTGCTGTTAGTCAGTGATGGTGCAAACACTCCATGGTAGTTCAGCTGTAGAGGACAGGGCCAGGAGCTGACACCTGTGTAGATGAGCTGCAAACGGGGGCAGTCAGTGGCACAGATGGCTTATTTGGTTTATTTATAGGCTTGGCTGTTGTTTATATGTAGTGTTGCAAACTCAGTTGGCCAGGTGTTTCTGGTTTAACTGGACTGAAGAAGTCCTGTAAGTTGGGTAAAACCCTGTAAGTGCTGGGTTTTGTGTGTTTTGTATTAGAATGTTAAGCTGGATTACGGTCTGTCAGTATCTAGTGCTCTGGTAACTGACTCAAATGACCTGCAAACAGCAGTTTTTCATGCGTGATGGTGTATTCATTTATTTATACTTATGAATTACTTTTGTTAGCAATACTATCTGGCTATACATAAGTGTAACGTAAGTGAACTGATAACTGGTACCATTTAGGTGCTGAGAAGAAGGTACCGTGTTTGTGTCTTTAATTAGTCCTTCCTACCAGAACTTGGAATTTTGTCTATGTAGCTACTTTGGAAATGTAAGTTAAAACATAGCATTTTTTCCAGTGAGTATTGAAATTTTGTAGGAGTCCCTGCTATTTTTTCAGCTTTGTGGTTTTAATTAAGAATGTTTTTGCTCCGGTCATAAAAGAAGTTGGTTATGGTGTATCTTGTTTAATTGTGCTTTCTTTTAATCATTGCATGTTGAATGCAAAAAATGTAGGTGTCATTTATAGGTATAAAGATGGGTATTTTTGTATCAAAAAAAGAGTGAAGCCATTTAGAATATAAACATCCTGAGCTTTACCTTTCCCATCTTTCAGAAAAAAGATGAAAAATTGATGATCAATCTCCTTTCTTTGCATTTCAGGTCTGTAGGCAGTCTTTCTGCTAGTGCTGCAGGGATAATATAGAAATAATTATATTGTGGACTATTAATAAATTCACACTGTTTTGAATTCCATTTAATTCAAATAGAGAAAGAAATTAATGCTAATATCCCAAATAATTAATGCTATAATAAAGGCGCTGCCTTCCACTTGACACTAAATGACTTATGTTCTGTTATATCAAAATGCCTAAATCATTTTGAGCATTCAATATTAAAATTCTAGTTCATGAATATTAGAAATTTAATCAGATATCTCAGTAAGGACTGTGTGGATTGTATTGGGTTTAAACTCTAGTAATCACAAAGCTTGTGTTTAGTACAGGTATCAAAATATGACACATCATTTTTATGAGCTTTGAGGCTCATAAGGGATGCATGGGGAATCATAATGAACTGAAATGTTATAGACTTCCTATGACAGAAAACTGTTAGAGTCTGCATAATGTTGTTACCGTGACAATGTGTGTCTTCCTGGGTTAGTCTTGTCTGATAATACTCTGAGTTGTATTCTTTTAGGATCAGTTTCTGGTTTTGTTGCCAAGAGATTCTGGATGTTTATTTTATTTCGGTATTTCTTTCACCTCTCTGGAAGACACAATGTCGAGCTTTGCCGAAGTTTCATTCTTTGTTTTGTATCCCAACTTCTCCTTCCTATGGCCTTGTGCATGTGCTTTGTACCACTAGTGGTCCTGTTGGAGTGATCATCTCTTATTTACAAAGCACGAAGCTGAGCCATATGTACATCTTTCCCAAGACAAGGACCACTGTTACATTGCAGGTCAATTCTTTTTTAGTTACACATTCTTTATGTGTCACAACGTGCATATTGAATTATGGAACTTCTGCTGTAGTGTCACACAGCCAGCTTATTTTTAGAGACAGACTTTACGCCTATACATTGTTTATGCCATTACTTTTCCAGCAGTCCCATAAAGTCAGTGTGGCTCCTCATAGTTAAGGTTTGTTAATTGAACAGTAATACTGAGCTGTTATACAACAGGTGTGGGTCAGGCAGTGCTTGATATATGCCTGCTTAAGTTGATGAAAAAGGAAGTAGGAAGTTAGTCCCTTGGGGGAAACAAGGAATTAGTTAGTTTTGTGTTTTATTTACAAACATGGAAACCTAGAATTTAAAACAGACAACCAAAATTATTGAAAAAAAAAACCAAACCAAAACAAAACCTAAAATGTGATGCAAGAAAGGGTCTTAAATGCATTGAGGATTGTAATTCCTGTTTTGAAGGAATCAAGGTTTGAAAACAAGTATATTAATGCAGATCATGGAAATTCATAACTTTTAAAATGCTTTGCCCCCCCCCATGTTTTAACTGTATTAGGTTGTTTAATGGTGCAGCCAGACCTGATTTCAGTGTTCTGTTATAAAGGTCTTTTCAGCTTACCCTTGTGATTTTGTCTGTTCTGTTCTTTGATTTTTTTTTCCTTCTTTCTGGACAGATAATTTGAATGGTTAAGTAGCTGGTCATTTGGATTCCTTTGAGTTAATATAAGTGATATACTTGTGGTTACAAAAAGATACCATACATAACTGCAATCTGAATTAATGGCTATTGACTTACTCTTCTGCAGCAATGCCATACATACCATTACTGAGTGTACATAGCATTTGAAGCAGCTTGGTATTTAGTAGATTATACTGTTCTTGCTAATCAGGTAGTAAAATTTTGAATGCTTCATTCTTCAAAAGTAGCACTCCTGAATTTGATGTCAGTGAATCATGAATGCTGTTGAGTCAAGGTGGAGTTGTGCTAGAGAGGTCATTTTTCCAATGCCACTCCCTGGTCAGCTCTGCCTGCCTGTTGCCGACCTGAGTGGTAGCACCCCTTGGCTCTTTCTCCTGTGCCATTTTCTTCCCACAGGCTTTTTTGTATGTGAGAGGTGTGCCTAGTTTGCAGGATGTCATGCCTGATGTTAAACAGCTGTATTTTAGTGGATTTTTAAACTGTTGATACTATTGTTCTAAAATTGTGGCACCTACTGCATATCAAGAAGACCCCCACAAAACCCAACAACAATCAAAACTCCAAACCTCAATATTAATACTTGCACCTAATATCAATATAATTCATAGTTTTGGCAATTGTGTACGTGTACCTTTAGCTTTTCTTAGGGAAGTACCATTTTATTTTATGAATCTGTAAATTCTTAATTCAAGAAAACCTTTGATTCAGTTGGTGCATACCTTGATTTTTGTGCCATCTAAACTGATGGTGATCACCTGTGTCTTTGCTTTGTTGATCTTTTCCCTCCTCCTTTTCCATGCCATAGTATTTTGTAGATAGTTAGGATTGGTCATAGCCTTGATTGTGAGTAGACATGTTTTTGGGTTATCTGTAATCCATTCATATGGCAGAAATATTTAAGCAAAGAAAAGAAAAAGTTAGATAAAACTAGAAAAAAATGTATTCTACCTAGCATGATTACACACATTTGGCAATAAGATTTGACTGGAGCACTGCAGTTACATGATATGCAAAAGTAGAGTTGATAAGATTTCTGAAATGAGGATATGCTTGAACCCTTGCCTACAAGATGTCTGTATAATAGTTTTTAACTTCCTTCTTCTTTGAATATATTCTGGAATTGTGTTAGGGTATTGGGGTGGGCTGCCAGATGGGTCAGTCAATATATATCTTTCCTTAAATAAGAAGAAACATTATTGCATTGAGAAATGTAGCAAATTTTGCATTATTTTTCTAGATTTTTCAGTGGCACTGATTTGAAATACTGTAAATTTAGGCAGGCAAAAATGACGGTGTGTAACTGTTTTGCGGAGAAATCTGTTTTCCTGCAGCTGCTGTGTGCGACCGCTCATCCTGTGTTTTGCATCACGCAGCCCTTTGCTCTAATACCTCTATCAAAGCATCCAAATCTGCCTCCTTACCCCAGCTCCTTTCTGTTCCCTTTGCAGTGCGGGGTAGCAGCGGTCAGTGCCTCAGAAACCCACATCCTGTGGTTAATGCACTCTTCACAAGCAGCACAGAGGCTGTCAGGTAGCTGAATGGCGTCCAGCTGCTGTGTTATGAAGCCCTTTGTCTAATGATCTGCTATTAAAGTTCCCGGGGAGCCTATTACTCATGTATTCTTCATGCCGGAAGAGTCTTTCCATTAAATTAACAGCTGTGAATAGGATTTGGATGAAGATATTTTTGTTAGTGTTTTGTTGGCTCTAACTAAATATGTAGTTGCACACAGTCACTGAAATGAGGCTGTCTGTGCTTATGTCTGCTCAGGGTAGGAGAAAGTGTAGGGTGCTTTACAGGTTATTCTGTTGAATAGCATGTTCTTATTTTCTGCCTTCGTATGTGTACGCTTGCAACTTGGTATTTGGGAGTGATTAATTAAATTTCAACTTTGTGGCCCGAATTGGGGTAGGATTTACCAGTATGAACTGGCTAAGAGGAATTGTATAAAAATCACACTGTACTTTCCTTCACTATGCATCCTCCTCCTTCTGCTTGTCCACTCTTTATAGTATGGGAGAGCTGCCGTAGAGAGAATTGTGTGATGAGATTCAGCACTGGATTCCAGTGTCTTAGGGTGTTGGGAGAATGGTGGAAGCTATACTATTTCAGATTTTTCTGTTTTCCAGTAGTCTGGATATATTCTCCTTTTTTTTGTAATATTTCTTTAGAACATTGCTGTCCTGGAATGTCTATGTTGTTCTCTACAGAAATAAAATGTAGCCTGGGGTTTTCAGCTTGTAGATGTACTGTAACATACTTACTGACAGTTGCTGCTTCTGAGGACTTTATATATGCAACACTGATCTGAAACTTACGCATTTTAAGGGCAGGTAAAGGAAAGAGAGTTGGAAAATAGAAACCTTGAGTTCAGGAAGAGTTAGACAAAGGAAGTATGATTCACAGTTAGTAGCCTTAAATGTATATGTACATTTAAAAAAGTTTCATGTAGGCATACTTCCAAGATTGTTTTTTAAAGTAATTGTTTTGTGCTTATCAATTTTGCTGCTAAGAGGACATAATGCAGTTAGCTGAGTCATTGACCCTTGTAACCAACAATTTGTATATCTTCACCTTGTTTAGCTTCATACCAAGAAGCAGTAGAAATGTGATTTCTATATAAAATCACTAGGTGAATATACTTGTTCACAAAGGAAAGACTTAAATTTTTCTCCAGTATGTCTAATTTTTTATCATTATGTATGGACTTACAGAATGTGCTCAGCTGAGATTGATCACTGATGTGTGAAATGACCAAATTATAACAATGGAGGTTTTTCTGAGGTGGGTAATATATTTTCATATGTAGCTTCCAGCAATGACTTTAATACACTGAAGGCCACTTTCAATGCTTCTGTTATTGAAATGTAGTGCTCTGATCGTTTTTCTGCTGAACTTCAATTTAGGATTTCATCTGGAAAACATCCAAGGAAAAAAGCATCAAAGCAAAATAATAATTGTCTCAGAATGCAGGAAGATATTTAAGTATAGAATTAAAATAGGTAGCAAGAGCTTGAAAAAGTGCATTGGGCACCTTAAAGGCTAAATCTGTAAGTAAGAAAGGAAAAGACTGACATGTACCTTGATGTTGTAGTAGTTTGCTAACCTTGCATACAGGAAGTAAACTTTTGGATTCTTACTGTTTATAGCTTCGTTTCCCACCTTGAATCTGTTGGCTTTGCTTTACCTAAAGGATTGTTACCACTTTACTGATAGATTCTGAAGAACTATATTGCCTCTCACAGAGCCCGAATTAGTCCTCTGTTTCACTTCAAAGCCACCAGGTGAACTCTTCCAAATGTTTAATCAACTGAGTTATGATACTCAAGCCACTTATGAATGTGTTTAGTTAACTTTCTGAGGTTTAGACTTGGGTCTTTGTAAAGAAAAGCATATTTGGGAGGAAGAAAACTATGATTAAAATAAGTGTATGCACAGTTGAGAATTGGTTGTGGCTCTTTGATATTTTAGGTATGTCGGTGTAAGTGCTTTCTCTAGTTCTTCTGTCAGCGTAGTAATAGGTGTGGGAGGATGGTGGTGTGCATGAGACTTCAATAGCTGACAGCTTTTTTGCTTTCTACAGCTACAATTAAAAGTATCAGAAATGTTGAATTTCACACTGCTTTTATTGGAAGAATGATCAAAGAAGAAATGTAGTCTCTATTATCCAGGAACACCTCTGTGTATCATGCTGAAGTAATTCAGATTTTCCTTTCTTTACAGTAGGTCTGGACCTGTCAAACATAGATTTTGGTGGTTCTTGAATTGTTCTGGCAGCATCAGCAGATGGTTTCAATGCCATCTGCGAAATATATGGAAAGTTCTGTAAAGTGCTGATTTTCTAGGGTTTTGTTTGGTTTTACTATTCTTTGCACTAAATATTAAAATGTTCAGGAAATTTACTGTACTTTGTCTGCTGGACACAGTAAATCTTGCTGTTGCGTGTGGAAGCCACTTTGCATCCCACCCTCAGGCTTAGTGTACCTGAAAAACCTGGTTATTTGCTGTGGCGTGTGTTGGGGAGAGAGATCTGCTTGTCAGCCTAAGTATTAGCAGACATGGGGATTTTCTTCACCTCTTGTATTACAGAGGACTCTTCTGCTTGCTTTAGTTTCTACGTTGTCTTTTCAGCTCAGCCCACGCATTTTTCTTGCTTTTCTAGGAATAGCTTCCCTAGATGGCAACACCAGCGGCTGGCAGCTCTGTGCTAGTTATGCCTGGGGAAAAAGCCCTCTGCTTTCTCAAAGCCCTCTGCCTCTAGCAGCAATGAGCAGATACACTCATTGTTAGGAGATGTGAGTGGCAGGTATGTGGTAGTCTTGTCTCGGCATGGCTGAAACCCTCATCAGCTGGAGCATCTGAATGGATCCTGGTCTGGGATGAGCTTGATGGATTAGTGTAGTGGAAGTGTCTGTGCTATGTTACATATCCCAGTTGATGCTGTCATGAGTTGTTTTAGGTGGTTGCAAATACACTCTCCCAGATACGGTTTAAATGCTCTTGATTTTCCTCTTTATTCGTAGAGATGTTGCAGTAGGTCTGGATTGCACTCTGATAATAGAACCACCTGTATTTCCTTGCTATTTTTTTCCAAGTCACCTCTGAATACTTGGATAAATAGCACACATACACTGTCTCCAAAACAGGTGTTTATATGGAATACACAGGTGGAAAGTTTGTTACTTGAGTATATATATAGGATTCTCCCCTCTGGAGTAAGATTATTTTCCTGAGTTCTGTGTGTGTTTAAAAACATAGTATCACTCTTAAAGCAGTCTTGTCAACAGAGTTACTACTCTCTGTTAATTTTCATCTTTGGGGTAAAAAGATGTGTGTTAGGATAACTTAGTTTCAAGATGCAATAGGAGGTTTAAAGAGAGGAACTGTGTGTGCCTCCAAAAAGGTGAGTGATTCTGTCTCTCTGCAACTGCGGTTTCATCCTTGAAAGAAAAAAGCAAGGAGGAAAGTCGATGTGGTCTTGGAATGTTATTTGATTTCAGCTTGCTAGTCTGAGCTTTCTTTCTCAGAAAAGAAAGATCATTTAATCACAGGTTGCAAATAGTGGAAATTAGACATCCCTGGAAAGTAGAAATGCTAGTAGAAGGATGAAGTGGTTGATTTCTACCTACAGGATTCTCTCATTTTGGCAACAGCTAGATGTTTAGTTCAGCTCTGCCAATTTTTTTTTTTGAAATCTCACTCTAATTTGCTGAGCTTGGAGACTGTGTGATTATTTCAGCCAGCAGGAGAACCTTATTTCTTTTGTCAGGTTTTTTAAAAAAATCTGTTTGCTAATTCTTTGGCATTTTGTTTGCGGAGGGGGTTGATTTTTTTGAATGTTACTTCATCATGTGCACCATTAAACATTTTATGCAGGAATGAGAAGTAATTATTTCTTCTTCGGTTGTTTCACAATGGAATAGCCATAAAACCCTCGATCCTGATTCTCCTCTGTTCTGCAGCTTGTAAATCATTTACTTTGTGCTCCAAGGGCAATGTGTTTGTATAAATCTACTATTGATGTTGATGTGTCATTTCTACTTCAGTCTCACTTAAGGCAAGTGTAAATAACTTTTCAGAGTTGCAAAACAGTAGGGAAATAAGCCTCCACAAGCTAAGGCATCAGATTTATTTTCTGGGGCAAATGAAGAGGTTCTTTGAAGCCTGATCAAAGCCCAGGCTTTCCAGTTTTGCTTAGTATAAAGGTGGTGGCATTTGAGCAGAATTTGTTGGCTTCAGGAGTTTTGTTGTGTTGTTTTTTTGGTTTTTTTTTTCTTTTTTTATTAGGGCTTTATATCTCTGGAACTCATATTCAACATATTTCTGAAAATGGCAAGTGTAATGCCATATGGCATACCAGATTTCAAACCACTCTGAGGTGCATGTGTGAATTTTAGAGTGCCTGGAAGAAATGAATGAAAACCACATTCTCAACTTTATCTATTGCCGAGCACTGTAGGCAGAGGAACGGGAAGGCTTTGAAGTAAATTCTGCTCGAGGGATTGTGTGCTTATTTCTGAGCCACCATCCTAATGCAGCAAGGTGTAGATGTAATTTATGTTTCAAAATATGCACTAATTTCAGCAGGGCTGTCGGTTTATGTACTGCTTTGCTATTCTGGGAGACTGCAAGAAATACTGAGCATCTTTTTGCTACTGGCAACTGTTATCATTTTCAATTCTTCATTTCCAACCCTTTTGGTGCCTAAACTTCTCTTTCAGACTTTAATGCCTGAACTTAATTCTTAAATATTGTTGAACTGTTATTTCTGTATATGCTCTGCTTCCTTAAAAGGTTCTGTATTGATTATACTTTGAGTAGATTTCTTAAGCCTTTGTTGTTTAGTAAAAGCTGAGGAAGCATTACTGAAAGTATTTGTACCACGAGATATTTTTCATCCTGGAGACTTTACGTAAACTTTTTAAATGCAGAAAAGATGTTTGGGGAAGTTGTGTCAGGTTTGGGTTATAAAAAGCATCTCCTCCTTGCAGAGGCAAGCTATTAAGGTAGTTCCTTACAATCAGTTGTGTGATCAGCTCACACAATTCTGTGAATTTTCTTCAGAATCAAAGACAATTAATTTTGAAGTGGGTTTTTTTGTTGTTGTTGTGGTTTTTTTGGTGTTTTTTTGTGTTTTTGTTTTTTTTTTTTTTTTTTTTTTTTTTATGTAGAAAGAGGGAAGAAACGTACTTGTGAGATATCTAATTTGAGTGATTAATGTTTTGCCACAATAGTTGCTTAGCTGGTAGAATTTGGTAAAATTAATTCTTTCTTCCTCTAGCAATAAGAATGTTCACCAGGGAAATCACATTATGATACTAAATCCTTTCCCCAAAATTTTTCTTTTAAAAAATGTACGTTGATACAGTAATTGTTCATGAACACTCAATGCACAGCCTCATGCTCTTTGATTTGTGTGAAACCCTTAGGCTTTTCATAAGATTCTGAGTTTCCACTATGTTAGGTCATCTCTATGATTCAATTTAACTTGCTGTGTGCCAGTTAATTGCTGTTTCTGACCTTGTGTGTTCCAGTTGTTTCAAAAAGATGACGGCAAAAGAATGATCTTGCAGTGGTGTAAAGCAGCACTTTTACAGGCGTTTATGATTACGAACATTTCTGATGTTTTCATGCACACAGTGGAAAAATGCTTTCCTTCTTCCTAGAAGATACTGATTTGTCAGGTCTGTGTTATTTAATAAATCAGTTTGGTGAAGTTGCATGTCCTGATGAGTTGAGAAGCAGGAGGCTGTTGTTCTTGCCAGTGGTAGCAGGAGGGCCAGGAGCTGCCCTTGAGATCTCTGGCCCTCGGGGCAGCTCTCCCTGGTGGGAGGTCACAGTCAGGAGCCTGAACAGACACCAAGTGGGGGGTTTCTAATGCTGAGAGTATGTCCTCTTGGTGACAGTGGGCAACTACTGAAAAATTCATGGAGTTTTCAAGGAGGAGAAAATTCCTCCTTGAAAGGAAAATCACTTGAAAATCACTTCCTTTCTAGATGTTTTTTGGTGGTTTTTTCCCCCCTTGGTATGTGGTGTGTTTTCAAATTATCTTCCTCTTTCTGAGACAATGGACTTTTTTAAAAATTAATTTAAGCAAACTTTCTTAATACAAAATCTTAGTTCATGTAATAGGTATTCCACTCAAAGACTTCTGGAGTACAGAGATCCACACAATGGTAATAAGTCATTGTTCTTTGCTTTTGAAATTCTGTGAAACCATACATAGCACCAAGTATATATTCAATAAGAAGTTTTTATTTGAAATCAAGAATTTGGAATTTCTGAAATGCAATTTCTGTGTGTTTTGGTAGGAATAAAATAGAGGCCATTTTAGAGTTTTTAACTTTACCGCTTTATGCACAAACAATTTTGAAGCATTAGGTTTTGTGTCAGGATGGCAATACACTTCTCAAATTGCTGTCCATATAGAAACTGGTTTTGGAATGGTTTAAGAGGGATATTAGTACACTGTGAATTTGTTTGTTAGTCCTCTTTCTTCATACAATTCTTTCAAAACTCCTCTTCCAACTTTTCTAGAAATTCTGTGTATATTCATATCTTTAAAGAAACCTAGGTAAGAAACTCTTGGAAAAAATCACAAGATAGAACATGTAGTCAGCCATTTTAAGAAACCCTGTATGCCGAACTTTTCATCATGTGTCTCTGACTTCGATCAGAATTAGAAACAATCATCTCCTCAGTTCCTCCCTTTCTGAAAGACAGAATTTGTTGACGTTTTATTTTATCTTTCAGGATTAAAGTTTAAGCTGTCAAATATAAAACCCTAGCTAAAACCTGAGCTCTTTTGGTTTAATAGTCATTGCAGGTGATGTGTGTCTCTTTCATTGTGTATAAATGTTCTTAAATGTATTGTCTCTGAAATTTCAGTGTATCAAAAAAGTGTTTGTTCCAAGGCTATTACCAGCCAATCCTTTTTTTTTTTTTTTTTTTTAATCAAATTGTTCTGAATACTGTAATGATTGGTAGTTGGTTGTCATCAGTTGAAGTTAAAACTAAGCTCTGCATAGGTCTTCTTTGTGTATTTTTCCTTCCCTGTCTGTGAAGGGAATTGCTGATTGCTTAAAACCTTTCTGCATCTCTTTCAGTGTTCCTCTAACATTTTGGCTGTTCTTGTCTTGTTTCTTTGTCTGCTTTTTCACTGGTTGACCTTCTCATGTGAGTTATCTTTACTAGCCACTTACTAAAAAACTAGATCTGGTCTCCATATTCTTGTTTTGAAAACACCAGCGAAGAGCAATTCTGAAACAAAACTGTGATTGCATGCCCATCCAAGCTTTATTGCTTGGTAGATATTGCAGGTAATGGCACTAAGGAAGATATGATAGCCTGTGTTAGCAATCAAAATGTAGCCCTGGTAGATTTGTAGTCTCTTTTACGTGTTGGTACTGTTTGGAGAAGTCTGTAGACCTGAAGCAGAACTCTTGCTGCCCTTAGGCCATCAATTTACACATACTTCTGGTTCTGCAGGTTTTCTTTGAAATCATAGATGTGTGTGGTTGGCTTGTTTTGTTTTGGGTTGGTTTTTTTAGTGAAGAATTGTTTCATTACATTTGGTGGTAATTAGCCGGAGTCAGTCATTCAAGATGGGGGTGGGGATTCCTGCCTTGCTGAGAATCACAGAGATCTTGTGGTTCTGATTTTTGAGGATCCTGTGATCTCATACCATTTTTTGGTAAAGCTTCTGTATAGATACACAAGATGCCATTCAAAGTTTGTGGATATGTGTATTAGTCTAATAGCTTATTCTTTGGCTGATTAACATGTGCCAATAACTTCCCAAAGCTTGTGTTTAAGTTGGGATTATCTAGTCTTCTGCTCACCAGTGTGAGTTGTCTTCAAGTAGCAGGTCCCTGCAGTCCTCCTGCCTTTCTGCTCCAGGGAGAGCGCTGATAGGAAAGGAAGATGCCTGTGGGAACATGGAAAGGTTGGACAAAGAAACAGTAGTACCACCTTCCTTTGAGGTGATTCTTCCTTCAAGCTGTATTCAAACAGGAGGAATTTTTGCCCTGTGCCAGTTTGGAGTTTAGTTCTCAGACCTAAATTCTCATTTTGAAGGTCCCATCAGGTTGTATTCTGCAGAAAAGAGGACTCATGTTTCTGTGGTGAAGCCAGCTAGCTTTTTTAGGAGCAAAGCTAAAACTGGCTTCTGAAACACAAGCTAAGCAAAGTGTGTAACATTTGTCCTTAAAGTTTATAAGTGTGGCAATATCTACTTCAAAATTTTGTGGCATAGGTGTAGAACCCCATACTAGAAATATTGGTTAGTATGTCCTCTGAGGGGCTGCTCTTTTTTCTGTCTTCTGTTTCCTTTGTATCTCACAAAGTATTATGGTAATATATCTCTAAAAATTTTTTTAAAATTGCCCTGAGTTTTTGCTTTGGGTATTTTTTGAAATGTTGATTATTGATTGACTCTTCCTGAGCTTATTAATGCCTGTCATCAGCAGGAAACATAATAATTCTGATTGAAGGAAGTTGGCACATGTAAAGTTACTACAAGCTAGTAAAATGCAAGGTGAGAATAATTTTTTTTTTTGGCAAAGGAATGAATGAATGGTGTACCCCATTTATGGTGTCAGCACCAGTACTGAATGGTTCATCATGCTTTTAATCCTTGATATTGTTTTGTCATGCTAGGTTTATTTCTGATTCCTGGAACATCACCAAAATTTTGAATCCTGTTCACATGGCATGTCTGTTCCTGGGCTGATTTTTTTTTTTTTTTTTTTTTTGTTTCTGTTTGCCACCATATGTCAAATGCGCTAAGAATGTGAAGCTTGTTGTACTGCTTTCTTAAGGTACTTAGTGCTTCTAAAAATTCAGTAGTTATAATTTGAGCACTTGATACGTTCACAGTTTGTAGGTAGGTTCTAGTTTTGAAAATACTTAATTCTTACTGGAAGCAATATCACATTTGTGATATTGCTGATTTAAATGAAAGGTTGCTTTAACTAATTTTTTTAGATAAAAATCGTATGTATTCTTCTAGCAATTAACAGTGAGTTTTTGAGACTGTTGCACTTAGGGTTCATGTCATAGACTTTGTGTTCTGAAGCATGTGGGATGCTTGTGCTCTTTTGCAGTTAGAGATGTGAAACTTCCCTAATGGATCTGTTCTTGTTATAGGATCCATATTTGCTGTCATAGTTTACTGCAAGGACTGGTAAATTACAAAGAAAACCAATATAATTGAAATTGTGCAGAAAGGAGAGAAAATTGTTCTGCCTCCTTTAAAGTTAACCAGAATTTTCAAAATTATTTAAGTATACAAGTACAATTTAATGCTTTCAGATCTTTATTTGTTTAAAAAAAAACTCAGAGATGATACTCTTAGCTTCATTTTTAGGGAAAGATGTTCAGATCGTGAAGCCAGTGTCTTCGTATTTCTCTTAGCAAAGCTTTTGTTTCTGCAGGTCAATAAAGCCATTTTAAAGTGTGTGCGGAAAACCCCCTGAAAATACACCAGAAAAGCCCATGGGATTGAGTAACATGCATGGAGAAAGGCCTCCGCCTTTTGTTTCCTTTTGTCACAGAAAGGAAAAAAACCAAACAAACCCCAACCTCATGTTATTGTCTTTTAATCTCCCCTGCACTGAGAAAGCTCTGGCCCAGATCTTCCCATTTTAATTGTGGAATTAGGAGTACAAACCTTGAAATTACTTAATTACCTTCCCTCCCCCCATCAGCATCTCCTCTCTCAGTCTGGAATTTATCTGTTTCTCAGGTTATCAATAGGCATATAAAGGACCAAATTGTTACTAGAATTGTTTCATGAAATGACTGAAATATTTAAAAGTCTGTTCTTGAAACTTAGAGCCTTTCTGTACTAGAAACAAAACATTTGTCATGTGGGCTTGAAAGTGGACAAGCGTATGTTTTCTTGGGTTTTGGTTTTTAGCAACAGATCATGTGTTTAAATGGCATCGTGACATTTTGATTTCTAGCGTGCATGAGGAAGATGATTTAGTCAGGTTAGCTGTTGAGAAAGAGCTATTCAAGAAGGCTCTTGTGTACCCTTCAGAGAGAGCTTTGGCTGTTGTGACTGTCTACTGCAAATGAGGGATTTTTAATTTGTTTTCTTTCAGTTTTTTGTTCCCAAAAGAAAGGACAGACCTGGACATCTGTAAATGTTTGCGTTTGGGTAGTTGGATGAACTTGGGAAATACTGTATGAAGAGATAGACATTTGATTATTATATATCCATGAATAAAGTGCATGCACTGAAGTGCTGAAGTATTCAGAGCTTCTGAAAATTGTCTAAATTTACTTTGAAACATTTAGCAATGATAGTTTTTAAAATCCAGATAGGATTAGAGCTTATTTTTAAAAATTTCATCATCTTTTCAGTACCCTTCAGATTGGTGAGGTTTCGTTCTGATCTCCCCATCCTGTTTTCCAACATGAAGTAACCCTGTTGTTGAAAGGGTCCTTACCCAGGAACTCTTTAAAAAGCAACAGACAAACAAAATATAACAACCTCAAACAAGAAAATAAGAACTGGGACATCACTGGAGTAGATGTTGAGTTCACCTGGTGTTGTTATGGTTCGCCTTCTTGTTATGGTTTACTTGTGTTTGGAGCATTGGGACCAGGACAAACTTCTGTGCCACAAGCAGAAGGAACAGTTCGAGACCTATGAAATAGCAAACTGGGGATGGTGGGAAGAAGAGGCATTTCCCAAGTCTTTCTGAAATGCCTGGCAGAGAAAGGTAGGTCTAAATTTGCTTTCTTGTAAATGAAATTTTATTAAGCTGTGATTGCTATCTATGCCATCCTATAAAGATGGTTGAAAAATGTGCTGATTCTCATTTCATTCAGTTTATTGTCATACCGTATGGGATTTAAATGAGACCTAATGGAGTCGTAATTGGATTTGATTGGATTTGCAGTGCCTGTGTGACATGAAGTAGGATTCATGGTACTGTGCTCAGTCTGTTGTAGAGAGCAAATGCAAAAATTAAATCTCATACAAAACTGGAAACAGATTGATTGAATATATCCTTAAAAAAAAGGAAAGTTGAGGAAAATTGTAGCTGAAGAATTTCGTTCTAGGCTTTGTCAAAGTGCTTCTGGCAGGCTTAATGATGACTGTGTGATTCAGTTGGGAGATATTTTCAATTAAGTAAATCCTTTTATATATATATAAACTGTATATTTTCAGTATATTAACTGTATCATGTATGAAAATGCAATAATGTTGTTAGTTTAGAAGTTTAAAATTGTTGCTAAAATTATTATATCTGATGTTCTCTAACAGCAGAAAACATCTGGGTTACTGATTTGAATTTGGCGCAAGCTGATAATAACCAACATTACTGCCTTGCAAAGAGATGTCTGTGAATATCTCTGAAAAATGATTTTGAGATTAAGTGCTGTCAGAAAATGATAGCTGCTCTCCATTGGCACTGCTTTTAAATTAAGGCTATCTTGAGTTCTGGAGTGCTACCCTGCACTGGTGTATTAGGTGTTTCTTTGAATTTCTTTTTGAATTAGCTCTGTACTCTAGAATGTACCAGATTTTGACCAAATTTCTTGTTTTGAGACTTTTCTGAGTATTGCTAATGGCTGTATTCAGGAGAAAAACAGAAACAAAAAGTACTCACCTTCAATTGTATGAGTTTTGGTGTAAGAAGCATAGGCTTGGAATATGCAGTCCTAAATATAGCCACATTAATAATGAATGCTTTACTCTCTCCTGAATTTTATGCTGTTTTGATACCAGAGGCACTTCCGATATATATAAAATGAGTTATATCTTTACCACTGAAAATGTTCTGGACAGGTCAGGATTAGAAACTTTATCTAAACAAGTCTGCTATATTTTATTGTCATTTATTTATATTTAAAGGTTTATTCATCTACTCATAATAGAGATAAGGCTTTCTAGGTAGATTGTATTTACTAACCAATATATATTGCTCCAGATATTTGGCATGTGCAATTTTTTTCTTCAGTTTCATAGCAGTCTCTTGAATAGCTTCATTTAAAAAACAGATAAACTTTCATTTTAATATGCCTGCAAAGGAAGAAAAAAAATTTCATTATATTATTTCTTTGTTGAATTAAAATACTATTTCCCTTTCTTCTTGATCCTTATCTGTTCTAAAACCACAAATAAACAGAATTCTGTTGCAGGGTTAGTAAACTGAATTTGCCACATAATTAAGCAATAACATATACGCTTCCAAAGAAAAAGGGAAATCAGCAATTAAAATGGTTTAAGGAAAGCAGCAAGGAATCATACTCTTAAATTAAAATACCATTTGTCAATGAATACCATTTGTCAGAATGAGAGAGAGTATTATTTTCTTTTATGTAGACTTGAGGTATATTTATTTTGTGCTTCTGGGAAGTTGGCATGTTATACTACTGCTGTTAATGTTTTCTTGGGAAAAGAAATTTTGGAAAAACCAAAATGGTAATTGAGGATGAAGAGATAAGCAGAAATCTTCGTAATTACCTGAGTCAATGTGTCTTTTTTCAAAGAAGTGGACCTGGAAGCTATTATCTTGGGGGGCAAATTTGGACAAGGTAATTGGCTTTGACCTTTTGCCAGATGTCTAACAGCTCCTTTTCCCCTCTTGCTTGCATCCAGATAAATGTCATGCCTTTAGGTTTTTGTTCCCTTGTTCTGGTTTCAAGAGTGGAGCTGCTTATGTAGCTAATCTGCACTTAAAATTATTTCCACTTCTAACCCCAGTAGGACTCTCTTTTGGGGTATTCAGACAGAATTGACATCATTGGATTTCTGCCCAGATACTGTATTTAGATAGCTTTGGAGATGTCATTAATTTGACAGCTGCCATAGGAAATCTTTGTTTTGACTATTGTTACAGGGCCTGCAATGTTTCTATTGCATTTTCATTTGTAGTCTGCCACTGAATTGCTGTGATTAAAATGAGTAGAATAAGACACCATCAAATGTGTACAAGACATGAAAGGGAAATAATCAGGGCAAAAAACTCAGGAGATAGGCTGTTGCCAAATTTTATTTGGGTATGATGAGATTCTGGAATACCTAGTTATCTTCCAAACACCAGTAGCAGCACAGCCTGTGGCTAGAGTTGCTGTGTGCTATGGATAAAGCTGCGTTAACATTTCTCCTGTTGCCAACCTACAGCAAAATTTCTGTGTGCTTCAGTCAAAAACTGCTTCAGCTGCCTTTCTGATGGTTAACTTGGAAGAAAAACCAGTTTTTTTTGGGAACTCTGTTCTTGAGAAGTGGAGGTCCTAGTAACTCAGCTATTATTTTCAGAAGGAGATAATGATCTAAGGATCTTTGTCCTGCACAGTGAAGGTGGAGATTTTGGGGACTGCTGTTCTGCCATGTTTAAAGAGGATGGCCACTGTACCGTCTACTAAGTTGTGTAAGTGGCAGAACTACTTCCAAGTTCCACGTGTTTGTCTTCCAGTTCCCTTTGGCTCTTAGATGTGAACCTCTAGTTTGGTAGTTTTGTACTTGAACATTATGCAGGTTATTGCAACTTGAACTTTGTTTTTTATCACTTACACTATCAGAGGAGACCTAGAAAAACTTTAAATTTGAAATATCGGTTTTTCACAGCCTTTGATATACAAATAGACTGTGACAAAAATATCTTACTCCTCCCAAAGAAGATATTTTTCATCAGAGCATTTCTGAGTACTAACACCAAATATTATTTGAGCCTATTCTGATGTTAGTAAGGGATTTTGTGTAGAGTGGTCTCCCCCCACCTCAATTTTACTATTGCATTCTATTTATTCAAATTCTTCAGCCCTGTGCTTTTTGGCATTGTAAATGAAATACTGAGTTTCGGTAAACAGTAGATCTCTGCTCTTGTTTGTGGTGGTGGTTTAGAGCGGTTTCTTCAGCTTGCTCCCTCAGGTGAAGTCACTATATATTTCTTCACCTGAGGGCTGAGGGCCAGGATACCTGGACTTCTTTCTGCTGTCCTGTCTGAGTCAAGTGGCTTCTTCATGCTGACACTGCTTCAGATGCAGTTTGCCTTGAAAGAATAGGGCAGAGCTTGCAAAATCTTCAGTGTCAGATACTCTGCTTGGACAGTAATGCCTAGAGCATCCATATTCCTTGTGGCTGAGTATCTGGAGGAGGGGTAAAACCCAGACACCCTCAGCAAACAGGCTCAGGTGTGGGGAATGACAGCTGCAGCTGTTGGTGATGGCAGCTTTTGCTGGAGAGTGCCCAAACCAGGCCTTGTTCAGCATAAATTATCCACTTGCCACCTTGCAGTTTGAATTATCAAGAAATTTCTGACAGTGGTTTCTTTGAAGACATCACAATCTGCTCTGTGCATTTCCTCTAGTTCTCTGTATCTGCCCGGTGACTTCAAAGACAAACACTGACCTTCACCTATCCCTCTTAAAATCACCATTGCCATATATTTTAGCACCAAGACAGTAGTGGCAATATTATTTTAAATTCAGACAGTACTGTGTTGAATGTACACATAGGAAAAATTTTCTTCAGACTAAGAAAGAATGAATAATTTACCAGAATAGAAACTCTAATAAGGATTTCAGTCAGCGTTTAAGTTTTTGCTAGAATTTCCAGAAGCCTAAGTCTACCTTACTTGACTCTCTGTAGCCCCTGGTACAGTCCATTTTCTGTTATATCTCACCCCCCAAAGCAAATCATCTCAAACGGTATAACTGTGAGGTTTATTTGCTTTTTTCAAATGTTAGTCATCTTAGCCATGAGTGGTAACCAGTTGTCTCTGCCTAGTGTTTCTGTGATACTTTGTTAATGTTACCTTCTTCTGTGGTAGCTAATTTATTGAAATATGTTGTTTTCAGTTCTCCGTGAATCTTTTTCCAGTGGATGTGTTAATTTTCAGTAATATATGTGTGCAGATTACTAGATTACTATAGAGTATATTAACATGCTATTTGTAGTCATCACTCACAGTCCTGAAACCTACAAGTATTGAATTAAAAGCTTTGACTCTAGTAGAGAGGTTTGAGAGAACTGGTATAATCCAGTGGGTTGTATACGTATTTGCCTTTAAAATGCTTTACATAAAGATGCAATAGGGAAAACAGATTTGTGAAGGAGCTGCTTGGGGCTGTTAAGTTGCTAACCACTGAGGTCATCCTCCAAGATTCTGAGCTGATTTTGTATTTAATGGAAAGGATTGTTGTACAGTTTTTACAAACAAAGCATTAAATTATTGATAAGAAAAAGGCTGAAGCTCAAATGGAACCAGTTATTAAACTGTATGTATAAAGCACCAGTTTATGAAATTCTTACTGACTATAGATACTAAGATGTTTCTAAAAATGGTATCTGTAATTTGAATAATAAAGCATCCTATTAAGGAAACCAGAATAATTCTTATGCTCAAATCATGGCCTGAGAAACTCACTTAGTGAAGTATTACCTAGGGTTGAAGTCTAATCCTTTCCTTTCCCTAGAGATGTATTGTGATACAAAGTTTAAGAACAGCCTTGGTACGTATAGTTCAGTTTCTGCTTATCTATTGACAGTTACAATGGGCAATGCAGGTCTTTCCACATACATTTGTAAGGGTTCTTGTAGTGGTTAGAGCTGTCCTAAAGATGAATCAAGACCTTTGTTGCTTCTCCTCTGTGGGCTTTAGGGATATTTATCCATATCCTTACAGAGCCAGCTTGTAAACCCTTAAAGAAAGAAAAGAAAGGTTGCGAGCTCTGTTTTCTTATTGCAGATAAAGAAGGAAAAATAGGAGATTGATATAAAATGGTGATTGAATACTTCACTTTTCACTGATAGTTCTTGAATAGGAGTGCAAAAAAATGGAGCTATGATGGTGGCACAGCACCTTTGTTATGTGCTTCCTTCAGCTTGCAGAGTGGTCACAGCTTGCACTTGCTCTGATGCTTGATTTTTAGTCTGAACAACAGATGTGTGCGGTTTTGGTTATGGGGGTTATTTGGTTTTGAGACTGCAGTATTACATGCCTTCATAGGCTTCCTGTTGGGGAATCTTTCTGGCCACCCATTCATGATTTTTCCACTGTGCTTTATGTTGGTTTTTTTGGTTGTTTTTTCTAGTGCAAGGGCTGCCACAGAATTTTGCAGCTCAGCATAATTAAATATGAATTTGATCAATATCAGCAAGTATCAAGATAGAAAATTCTGCTTAATCTAGGAATTTTAAAAATTGCATATTACAGTGAGTTTAGGTAGTAATTTGTTATCAGTATTTGGGTTTTTGAATAGCTCAGACTTTTGGGGGAGATGTGTAGAATGCAAAAAGCATGTGATTTCTCTTAAAATAATGGAAGTTTGTACAATATATGTTGTACAAATCTCAGCAGATGCATCTACTAACAGATGTAACCCTCATTTCTTTGCAGTTTGAAAAGATGCTAGTCATGCAAGTGATTGGAGGATATACATAGAATAAATAGGAAGCTTACCGTGGCAGTTAGGTTTTGAAAGACAATATTTATTTTAAACACTGATATTATTTGAACAACCAACTACTTGTGTGTCATGAGTAGATCAGGTGGCTGCACAAATATATGTAAGAAATGTTCTTGTTTTTTGAAAACAGAGCCTGTGTACTCCAGTACAGAGAATATACACTGGACTGCAGGAGTTATATGAAAATACAGGTCAGCAAAGATTCTTTAATTGTGTGATTAAAGTGTGAGCCATGCATGTTTTCTCTAGCTGCATTTCTCTTCCTATTCTCCCCTAAGTATATGTTTATTTAAAAAAAAAGGGTTGTTTGAAGGACCAATGATACGTGTCTAACTGCTTCCTCTTTGATACAGACAGCATGGCCAGAGGTGCACGACAGCTCTTGCATCCAGACGGGAGCACAGGGAAGATGCACAACCTCTTCCTGCCTGTCTGCTGTTCAACAGAGACATGAATTTCTTAGGGTAACTTATACAGCCTCTGGTGATGACTCCAAACCTGGACTACTTAAAAAAGCCCATTTAAACACAGAAATTTCTCTTTCCTTCAAGCGCTAGTTCCGTTTTTATAGCTAGCATACAAGCTCAAATCTTTCCCAGTGTTTTAAGTATCTCACAGTCTTTTATGCATGCAAGGCAGTGAACCTGTTCTTGTAGAGCCTCATTTCACTTGCTTCCTTGCTGTTAGGGAACCACAATCTTAAGAGATGAAAAGCTTAGTTACATAGACTATACAGTATGGAAGGATTTTAACTCTTTTATTTTTAAAATGTTATACACATTGTAATGCAGCGTTGTAATTAGCTGCCTTTTTGAAATCCTAAATATGATGTAAACCCGCTTTTTTATCTTTTCTCCTTGTGTTTCATACTGACTCTGAAAATGTATTACTATTTTAATATAACCATTTTCTTAGCTGTAGAAAAAGCTAATATTAAGACTTATTTTGAGACTATAGGTATGACTAGGATGTTTAAAATACAAAGCATATACTAGAGTATTAAAAACTTGTCAGGTTTTTTTTCCCTTTAAGCAAATTCAGGCATTGGGCTTAGGCTGAGTGCTTAGGCTGATCTGTCTGCTGCTCCATGGAACTGGATTGTGCTTGCCCAATTGTCTGCATAGTTAAAATATTTTGAACATAGCCTATTTTAATGTAACTTCTTTTGAAATGTCTGCCTAATGGAGAAGTCTTAATGGAATACTTTAATAGCCCAAAGTGGTTACCTGCAATTGCTCCAGTGTATTTCAGTCAATTATAAAGGAAGGCAATATTTAATGTTGGAGTGAAGCTAGATGGTGTAATGAACTGGCAGATTGCCAACTTGATCTTCTCCACAGGAGCATTTGTATTAATGTGATGCTTTTCATTTGTTCTCCAGAAGGTCACCAGTAATACATAAATTGGAGTTAAAATTCCCACTCTGTGCAGTACAGGTTTATGGTCAGATCATTCTTGTGTATTAGCATATTAAGTATCAAAGAGATTATTTTAGCTATTTCATGTCAGAATTTAAATAGGAAGTGGTTGGGTATTGGGAAGAGAGCCTGAGAGAATTGTCATCAAAATCACTGCTGTAAGGTTGCATGTGGATTTTAGCCATGGAGAGAAAGAAAAAGGAGCACATTAGAGCTATTAGTGAAAGAAGAGGTGGTTAATAACTGTAGCTGTTACTTGTAATGTAATCAAGACCACTAATTTTTTTCTGTGAGGTAGTAACCTTTATAATAAGGTTTTTATCATATTAGATGTTACTGGTATTTACCTTCTGGTGTTCGTTTGCAAGCATCAAGTTCAAATTTTTATTTCTGACTATTGACAGGGGCTTTTTACTGTGGAACTTTTATAGTCCTTGTGTTTGGCCGACCTTGATTTAGAAAGCAAATGAGTCACTAAAGTGACTATTGAAGACTGGATAAATTTGTCTTTTTGCTTTGTGTGTTTATAATCCCATGTTCATCCAGTTCCTATACTCGACCATTTCTATTCCTTGTCATAGTCTTCTGTTCCTCTGCTCTGGGCCTCAGGGTAATGTAGGCCATGAAGAGACTCATGAGTGGTAAGGAGCTGTGGCATTTTAGATGTGGCAGGGCTGACATTACTCCAGTAGTAGATGCATTGAGTGAGGTATGGCAAATGGACCTCGTGCTAAATGGCACAGAAGTGATGGGCACTGGGAATACCATGGGAGAAGACTGCCCATCTCTGTGGCTCCATTTCCTTTGCTGACTTGCAGAAAAGTTGTTGATTTGATTTCCCAAGTTTTCTGGTGCTGCCCCAGTTTGTCTTTTGGGTGCACACTAAGTCCTATGTGTTGCAAGGCTTTTGAGGGCAGTTGGAAATAATTTTGTACCCTTTAAAATTTAACAATTTATGTCCTAGAATGTTTGTGCTGTCAAATATTTCTTTCTAGTCCTGGCTGATAGGATATGGCAGGAGAACCAGAAGAGTTCATGTGTGTTGCAAACTCAGCCTGGGGGCAGATAGTCCCAAACCATAACTGCTGTTACAATTTTTCAACCCTTGAAAAGAAAGGTCCTGAACTTCTGTAACTGAAGATTGTTTCAAGGAACACATTTTAAAGGAACATTTCGAGGAGCATTCTAAATATAAGTGAAATGTTTGAGGTCTGGGTTTCCATGCTGTGCTTGTGTCACTTGGCAAATCACAGTGTTTTGGGCTAAATTTTGGACTGTGGGAATGTGTGATGGAAATTGGCTGCTCCTCTGGGGAAGTGACTGTTAGTGTGACTCTAGCAGAAAACTTCCTCTGGCTCTTCCAAAGCCAAGTGAAGATTTTTATCATGAGAAAAATAGAAAATGGGGTCACAATGTGGAAGGACTGAACCCAAGAAGGACAGAGACCAGTTTACATCTTGTGCTTGTGTCTGTTAATCTAACAGAGTTTTGTTTCAATCTAAGTGTTGTTAGGAGTGATGGTTTTTTGTGCATCTTCTTCCTTTCACTATTTGCATTATCACCATTAACACTCCAAACTGCTTTCAAAGTGTGTTAATGGAGCTGCCAAAATAAAACCATTCTTTCTGTACAGAAGGAAATTAGCATTGTTATGTTGAGATAAACACATGACTCATTCTTTTCTTATGTGTTTAGATGAAATTTGGACTCTTTCTTTTCCCAACCGTACTTCTTCTCTATCTGACTAATAAATACAGGGCTAGTTTTTTAGGTATTGATGAGGAACAGTGCTGTTTTTCAGCTCACTTTCAAACATATGTTCTATTTACAAGTGTGCATTTGTGAAGTGGAAGCAATAATTGAGGGAGCTGTTGTGTTTTTCTTTAAGGAACAAAACAAAAATACCCTAACAAAATCGGAGACTTGGTACAGCACTTCAGTGATAGATGATTTGTGAAGTAGGTCAAGGAAGGATAGTACTATTCAGAAAATCTTGTACCAAAATAATGAGGAGATTTTTATTTTCTCATTTTTATCGCTTAATATTAAAAATGTCCTTATATTATTGACAGGAGAAAAACATGTACTATAAAACATTCAGCCAGCAGGAAAATAGATCTGCTCTGCCTCAGGGTTTTAATGTTGCTTCATTTATTAAAGTATATTTCCCATTTACTTGATATTTTCCCACAATTTCAATAGAGCACTTTTCAGTGGGAACACAGTTAAAGTCTGTAATTGGTTAGAAAAATTGCTACAGCAAAGCGTTGTTGCCTGTGGTCTGCGTCTGCAGAACACTGAAAACCCAGGCGGGGCAGCAGCTATTCCAGCCACCACCTGGCAGTGGAGAAGCGATTGGTCACCCTCCAGTCTCATCTGTTTCTGCTGTCACAGGCAAATCTTCATTCAGGGGGTGAACTAGATCAGGAGGCACTTCCGTTGGAATAACATTTCCTCATAATTTGCTGTCCTCCATAATTCATTTATTGTTTTTAATCTTGTGTGTTTTTCAGGAGGGTGGTAACAGTTTGTCTCCCCTTGCAGCTGCTGGGGAGCAAAGAGTGTACTTCCAGGAGCTGAGGGTCAGGGAGTCTTGTGTTCTTTACCCCCTAACAATATGTTTAGGTTTAAATGTTTGTCAAACTGTGGCTTAGTAGTTCTGTTACTCCACCTATTAATGAATGGGAGAGTAAATTTCACTTTGAAACATTTGTGTACAGTATTTATAATACCTTTGTCAATTTTTCTCCCCTCACTTCCTTATTGTGCAATGGGTCACTGGGCGACTTGCTCCTTTGAAGTTAATTTCTTCTTAGGATTCTTTTGGGGAGTCACAACTGCTTGGAATCTGTTCAGAAAAGATTTTGAACAGAAACATTTGTGCATGAGTGGCCTGGGGTTGTATAGGAGTTTTAACGCCTTGTCCTTATGAGGCATGAGGTAGAAGCTGCAGCACAAGTTGCTGAGAATTTTTTTTTCTTTTTTCTGAATTGGATCTTAATGGATTTTCAGTCCCTGAATTCATCAGGCATTCTGTGATGTTAGAAGAGTCACTAAAAACCAGAAATAAGTGTTTAAATACTCTGACCTCTCTTCTGAACAGTTACTTTTGTGGCCAGAAATACTTAATAGAACAATGAAGGCCAGGGAGGGACCTCTGGACAAGCCATCCTGTTCTGTCAGGGCTGAGGCTGCCCCTGGGGCCATGATCCATAGAATCTGAGACTCACCCAGGAAGAAGGCCCATCACTTTCACAGAGGGTATGTGGCTTTGCTTAGCCACCCTTGTGCCTTCTTGACATCCAGCTAGAATTTCCCTGAATGTGGTTCTCTGACCCTTTGACAAACTTCAGCACTGCTGTTAGAGCTCTCTCCTTGGGTCACCATCTCGTGTGCCGGAAGGCTCCAAGCCACATGTGGTAGTAATCGAGCTGAATTACACATCTGTATGTGTGTGAGTGCCTTCTGCATGGAAATACTTCACTGCCCTACGAAACTCCTGACTATGTTTTTGTTGCTGTATGATTTTCCACATGTAGAGGCATTCTCTTTTTATTAGAAAATTCAGTCAGGTTAAACTGACTATGCAAGAGTGAAGGAAATAGTAAATAATGGTGCTTTGTAAAATACAGTCTTTCAAAAGCTGAATTTTTGATTCCATTTCTTGATTCATTTTCCTGTGTATTATGAAGGCTTATCTTGTACATAGTTTGGATTGTTTGGAGTTAAAATCACCTTGTATTCACTGAGAGAAGTTAAATGTGAAGATGGGGTGTGTTTATGCTAAACAGGTGGATCAAGTTCAAGCCATTCTGCCCACTCTTCAGCATCTCATAGGAGGTTTTGACAGCCTGAAAGCTAAATTACCCATTTGGAAGTGTTCTAAGTTTAGTGCTAGAACTGAAGTATATGTTTGTTGTTTCAGGTGGTGGTGTGTATAACTTTGTTGGAGAGTCCTGCCTTTCACTGCTTGGATCCTTTTAACAGTGTGTCAAAGGTGAGTGGTTCAAGTTCAGTGGTTATTTTCGTAACTTAAGATGACAAGTAAACTGGATGTATTGCTTGGTTTTGGCTTTTATGTAATAGCAGTGTAGTTGTGATTTTTTGATTTTTTTTTTAACTGCTGAATGAATGATTAAATATGATTAAATAGTGTGTCTTTTCTGTCGGTGGTCTGGGGCAAATCAGTTCTAGCTCTTACTTTCAAAAAAAAAAAAAAAAAAAGATAGTGGAATATCTAGTTCTTAATCAATACTCTGAGCCTGTTTTATGGCTTCCATCTCCTGCTATCTACTGCTTTGACTTGGGATGTTTTCCCCTGAAGGTGCTGCCTGAAAGCACAACATGATGGTGTGGGAAGTATGGAGGAGAATCAGTCGTCATTAAACCTTGGTGGGGCAGGCTTTGTATTATTCTTTGGTTGGATTCTAAAAACTAAGTAATAGCTTTGAAGGTGTTGAGTATTGAAAGTATTGGGTGGAAAGAAGGTATATGTGAGAGCAAAAGAGAATTGCATTCAGTGTACAGAGAGCGTCTTCCTAGGCTGACTCTGAAGACCCGAAATAATCTAATAAAGCTGATATTCCTGTAGAAGTTTTTTGGGGTAGAGTATGGCTAACTTCTTTCAATTTGTGTACTCTGTTGTCAGTTTCTAGTAGCTGTAGTTGGTCTCTGTGAATTAGTAGGAATTTATTAACAGAAACCTTTAAGAAATCACACTCATTGCAACTGAACCAGAAAATAAAAGCAAAATGGCAGAACATGGAATACACATTCAGCATTGCAGTAGCTGCAGCATGGAATCTTGGCTTTATTCAGTACTTTAACAGGTGGACTTGCTACTTCGTACTCAAATTCTCTGTTTATAAAATAAAAGTAATGTGACCTACTTCAGGGGGAAGTCATGAAGTCCAATTGTTGTCATTTTGGAGCATTCAAATGGAAAGCAATATATTAAGTTGTTGTGTGCCTTGATATTTGCTGTGAGTTCAGTTAAATACTTGTTCAATTAGGTGTTATGAGATGTTCAAATTAGATTGATTTATTCAATAAAGTGAAGGTGAGCCAGTTAGAATTAAAAATGCAATCCAGTCTTAACTATGTCTCGTATTTTTTTTGCGAGTTAGTGATCTTCCTTTAAAGTGAAAAGGAAATTCTGAAGTAATACTGAGATAGTGGGCTTTTGCACTGTATTTTCAAATTATCTAACATAGGTCTTTAAATGTACTGGAAAAAATTATAGCCCTGGTCCTTCTAACAGATCAGTGTAACCTTGAACACTTAGGTGTTTGGTGTTTAAAGACTAATAGTGCAAAACCTTTTGTACTAGTTTTCTGGAGTAGAAATTGCAGTAAGTTTTCTTTAATACTTTTTCTGTGGTGTATAAATAGCAAAATCAAAATATTCTTGAAAGAGCTGTTAATGTGAAAACAAAATAAATACATAGTCCTAAATCAAATGATTCATCAAACTATTAACTTGTAAAATTATTTTTCTGCAATAATTTCTTCTCAAAATTAAGCTGGTATTTTATTGCCTATGGGCTAAATTATGTATTTATTTCAAATATGTAGTATAAATACATTAGAGTTTTATCTTTGAAATCTCTTTCTTGTCCTTTTTGTAATAATTTTAAGCTCAATGTTCAGTGAAAATAATTTTTAAAATATTCCATTGCTCACTTAAAGAAAATAGGTGTCTGAAATCTTGGTTATGTACTTAGTCTTCTTTATCTCATGAGCTAGTTGCTGTGATATATATGGCACCTTGAGTAATTTTTTTTTTTTTTTTTTTTTTTTTTTTACTCTTTAATCCAGTAAATGTGGAAGGTAACTAAACATGCCCAAAATGGAGTTCTTTAGATCAGGTGAGGGTTTTATGTATTTCTCCAGGAGGCAGGAAATAGATAACAGCTCACTGAAAGGA
The DNA here is from genome assembly GCF_009819655.1 of Sylvia atricapilla. Taxonomy (NCBI): domain Eukaryota; kingdom Metazoa; phylum Chordata; class Aves; order Passeriformes; family Sylviidae; genus Sylvia; species Sylvia atricapilla. Next base: position 87,327,547 of record NC_089141.1, read on the forward strand.
GGTGAGAAAGGACTGCCCTGGACCTGTTAATTAGTGGGGGGTGTAAGGAGTGTCTCTCTTTTCGTTTTTTTTTTTTCTTTTTTACTGAAGAATGAGTGTGGTCTAACTGTACACAGCAAATATTGAGGGTACTCAATTTCAGTAACAAAATTAACTGTATTAATATTTTACCCTTGTTTCATTCATGTGCTTGTTTCTGATTGACTGTATTCAGCTTGGTAAATTTGTCAATCTGCAAAAGCTGGAGCATTCTAATGCTGTTCCCAAAAGGAAATTAATATGTAGGTGTAGGTTCAGTAAAGCCTACATTTGTAATGTTTTGCTGAACCATAGCATAGTAAACCTTTTGCACTTTAAAAAGGAAATGAAATTGGCAAGAAAGTTAATTTTCAGAAATTGCACAAAGTCCTTAAATTTCACCAAATTGCAGGCAATCATGTATCCTTACAGGATTTTGTTGTGGTTATCAAGGTCTCCCAGGTCGTCTTTTATATAGCTGGGCGAGCTGGCTTTTTTCAGTTGTTTGTATTCCTCTCCATCTCCTTTAACATGGTATTCTATGTAGTGATAATCTGTACTTTTGAACTTGTCCATCATTCACTTGTAGTAATTGAATCAAAAATAAGATCTCATATTGTATTTTCACAATAAAGTATTTTGAAAAGTGGTTGCAATATTGATATGTGAATTAAGCATTTTTTATTTTAGATTAAAATCTTCTGAGAAATGTTCTATGATTTTTTAAGACATGATACACTTGTATGGAGCACTTGGTTCTTTAGGGTTACCTCTGTACACAGGAGGGAGGTTGTTTGATGAGATCAGAACCAAATTGGTATGAGCAAAGTTCTCCATGTCTTTGTACTCAGCAGATTTGTCAAAGGCATATACCACAGCATAGAGCAGAAATCCTTGTCTGTAAGATTCTCAGAGCAACCATGAAAGACATGAGCTCTTCACATTTTGAGACAGGGAACCTGCACACAGCTTCTGACAGACTGATCCTCCTCCTCTGTTCAAGAGCAAAAAGCTCTTGAACAGAGGCATTTCAACTTGATGGAACTGTTTGTGATGCTATATCAGAATATTTCTTGGTATTTTTCTGTGATTCAGCATTTTTGTAGTTCTTGATTTTGGATATTTTTTAGCCCAAGGAAAACAATACCTATTCTCAGTGTTTCATATTAGTTAGTTGTGGGAAACTTTGATTCTGACAGTTATGAAGAGAATGAAAAGTATATGCTGATTGGATGTCTGGATTCTTTTCCCTTAGAAAAATATTTATGTAATTATGCCAATTATCTCAGGTGCCCAAAGTGATTGTGAGACTTTGAATGTAACTTCAGTGTTACTTAAGTATATTTACAGACATTTACTGTAAGGAATGAATTTATAGAATACTGCCTGTTATGCTAGTGGCATAATAGTTTCTAACCTATAATTGAGGACAGTGGGGAAGAACCCTTTCAGCCCTTTCTTAGACTTCCATTACCACAGATACACACTTTGAAGAAATTGATCTTCCCTGATTGCATTATTTGTTTTTTTATAATTATTTTTCTTTACTGCATTTTTTCTGTTTCTCTTTGTAGTAATTGTAGTTCTTTTCTTGAACTATAGGCATGTTTTAATTTACTAATAATATGGAAGTTGAATATGAAATATGAGTCAGTTATCTACTTTTTTCTAGTTTTGATAGTTTAAGGTGCAACTCATACTTGTAGGTATCAGCAGTACCTGTTACAGCCCACAAATATCCTTTGCAGTGTGCTTTAACCGGCAGTCCATATGGATTCCTCATCAGAGAACCCTGTACAGCTATCATCAATGCAGGAAAATTAATTTCAGTAAAAATATAACAGTGGCCACATTTTTTTCGTGATGGAAATAGTTTTGGTGTAAAATAGCCAATGTGGACTTTGTCTGAGCCAAGTGGTTTGGTGTGTTATCTAGATATTGAAATTGGTGAATTTCACAGAAGAGAAGAATGTTTCAAAGTTAGTGAATTGAGTGTTATTTCTTGTAGAATTCCATTTCTAATAACTTGGTTAATTAATCTTGGATTGCCATTACTGTTTGCACTGTAGTAACAAAGCTGCAATTCTACTAAGCAGAGAGGACTGAGAAAATGAGCTTGCCTTGTTTACTTTTTGAGCCAGTATCAACACAAAGCATAGAATACCACGCATACAGATGCAGACCTTTTACAGTTTTTTTCTTTCCCTGATTTTAGTTTGAGAGCCTGATTTTAAGACATTACAAATTCCTTGCCATTGTGGATTTAAGCTGTGCTTTCCTATGTATTGTCTCCTCACACCCTTCTGTTTCAGGGATCGATTGCAGCTCGCATCCCTCCTTATTTTGGAGGCTGTTGTTTGTGTCAGCTGCTCTTAGTTTTTCCCCACAATAAAGCCTTGGTGTAGCCTATTTTCTACCTGCCCCATCCTCTCTTTTGTTCCCCCACCTTTCTTTTAAATGATCCTTCTCCTGATATTTGATTCGCCAGCTCTATATGTAATCCTTCCAGGCACTCATGTTGCCACTCAGACTGTTTTTTTCCTTTCTGGTTTGGGTCCTTGAATTTTTGTAGCACACCTTTTCCTTGTGACTGCTTGTTCCACCTCTTTGTACTAATACTTAAAATTTACCAGTAGCCTGATTTTTTTTTTTTAAGTGTGCAATACCATCATCTTAGCAGACATGTTACTGTATGTGAGCTAGAAATCTGCCTCATGCTAGCAGGTACAGCAGGTAATGTCAGAGAGATTATTTCCCTGAAGCAGCAGGTCACTGGGGGATCCAAAATTTCCCAAGAGGCTGATTTTGAATTCTCTATCTTGCACCAAAATCCATAGCTCTTAGCACATTCCCTGATAAGCTCAGTTGTCTCATACCATTAGTTCTCAGGTTATCACATTCCAGCCCCAAAAATGCTGTTGAATGAGGGTTAGACTTCTCTTTATTTGTGTTTCAAGATTAAACAGTCAGAGTATTAGTTTTCCTTGCTTAGTTCTCCCGGAAGATTACTGAATCGTGTTTCCTGCCAGCTCTGGATTTGCATGGGATCTGCAAAGGTCTGTTCCATTTTTGCTGGAGGGCTGGTTTATGATGGTGAAGATCTGGATGCATGGTAATATTGATCTCAAAATGAAAGGGTGTTGACATCCCTGAGTTTGCTTAAATGTTTTTTACTAGAACTACAAAACTTGTGTGTGTATGTATGTTTATAAAATTGGTTTTGAAACTACTTCATAGACAAGGCTTTAGCAATTGTGCTCCATAGAATTTGAAAGGGATAATGGAATCTAGCTTTCTTAGCTGCTCGCTTGCACTTCAGGCACTCTTTGGATGCTGGGCTGCTGTAATGTACTTTCTGACTGCAGTAAATTACTGAAACTTCAGGAAGTCTTGAGCTGTGAGCTGGTAAGTCTTCTTCCATGTGACTGCTCACACATCATTATGTGGCCAGCATTGGGGTGTCCCATTTGTATGCTGGGCTTATGTCCATTGTGTGAAGAGCAGCTGCTGCATTATATTATCAGGAAAAAAGGTGGCAGAGAGATCAGAAGCCTGCTGATCGTTGTGACCTGCTTCCTTCCTGTGGTTTAGGAGAAGGGGAGAAAAATGACAGCACAAAGTTGGTCACTGGTCAGCTAAAGATTCTGGCCTGTAGGTGGTGGCTGGGCATTTTGGCATTTCTGCATCCTGAGTCAGTACCCTAATTAATCTTGCAAAATTCTTGAAAATAAGAGAAACAAAACTGAGGGCAATATTTGATGAAATGACATAGTGCTGCTTAGCTTTACAGACTATAGCTTGGTTTCAGGGTGGAGTTTTTTGAACCTAGATGTATTTATTACACACTAGAGGAGCAGGAACAAGGCATCAAATAACAATTCAGATCAAGACCTGTTCCTCAGAGTTTAATTTGCAAGAGCCTAAAGAACAAATAAAGTAAAAATGCTTGGTATTAGTCACTTGAAACAGTCAGGGATTCTGTGGTAAGGAAAGGAAAAGGGATGTCTCCTTCTGTAAGTTCTCCCCAGGGCTCAGAGAAGGAGGGGATGAGAACATCTTCCTGCTTGTTCCAGTTATCTTTTTTCTCTGTTTTCTTTATATTCTATTTTATTCTCTTACCTTGAGGTGATTTGTGAATTTTTACATACTGGCTCCTATTTCTGTTTAGTCATGGGGTTGTAACTTGCTGCTCCTTTCATACACTGCTCGACAGCTCCCAGTATTTGTTGTATCAGTTTTCTTCAGAAAGCCTTTCATTGAGGCTTGGTCCAGATTTGGTAACACTGTTGTGTTGTTTGAGTAAGGTCTGAGTTAGGTAATGAAGAAATTGTCTACTTCAGTTGTAACATTACTTTTAACAGGGTTGTGGTGTGTCCATCTTGGATATTGACTAGATGTAACACTTAGTACTTGACCGCATAGTGTAGCACCTTAGTATTTTGTATGACTTCCAGCTGAACTGGTATGAGAGCAATGGCATAGTCATTTTTATTGAAAATCAGTAGCAATATAAATTTTTAAATTTGTATTAATCTAGAAGGAACAGGAACTCTGTGGCTAAAGTTCCACATTTCAGACCTGTGGGTTTGAACCTGTTTTTTCCTTTATTTAATCTTTGTTCTTGTACAGCTGTTAATCCACACAAGCTGTCTCCATGTTTGGAAATTATTTGACTGCTATTATTTCCCTTTCATTTTTGTTGGTGCATTTTATTGTTATCTAGCAGGAGTAAGGAGTGGGCATGTGAGGGTAGAATGTCTCACCAGTGCAAGAGCACATAAAATTTCTGGATGAAAGGGAATGTAATGTAGTACCCCAAACCAAATGTTTAATTTTGAACCAAATTATTGCAGGGAGGTTTTACTCAGGAAAAGCAAGCTTTGGAGACATTTGACAGAAGAGAAAAATAATTGGAGGAGATACAGAGGCGTTTGGAAGTACTCGATTTTGTTCAAGTACTGAAGGTGAGAGTAGGATTAAAGGAGGGTGAAAGACCAGCATCAGGAGGCAATGCTGGTTTGTCTTGAATGTTGTGTTTTGCTCCTAAAAATGCAGCCTTTCCTAATTGCTTATTTTTGGTTTTGGATAACTGTTTCTATGGAAAAAGTCAGATATCCCTACAATGAAAATTTACTTTCAGAAGCTTTTTCTTTTGAGCAGCAGATCTGGTGCAATGGAAAATTGCATTGGGATAATAGCAGTGGAACAACTTTTGAGATTGTGTGTGTGAGCTGTCTTAGAGCAGCTGGCACCTGAACTGCAATATAAGAGCTCAGAATAAGGAGCGTCTTCCTAACGTACTTACAGAAGCATGTGTTCTCTGAAGCACTCCTGGGGTTTTAAAAGAAGGGTTTTAGAAAATCCCCTTTCATCCTCTTTCCTGTTCTGTGAAAGGTGTTTCTCTCTTGGCTTTGTGACCCTCTCCATCAGCTGAGGAATTAACAATAGCTAACTGCTATAATTGTGTAGCAGAGCACTCACAAGTACAATTTTTTGGAAGAGGTCTTAACTTGAACTGGAGGAAGAAATGTAAGAAATAATTTGATAGAAATAAATGAATGCTATCAGCAATCCAGACCAAAAATGTGGCCTTGGTTTTAAATTTAAATAAAGTTACAGGGCAAGTAATTTTGAAACGTGTTTTGATTGGGTAAGTTTGAGGGATAGTGTTTCCTCTGCGTTGTGTTTTGGGAGTAGTAAGAGAGGATTCCTGTATTGACTCTCAAGTGCTGTTAGATGGAAGAACAAATAATTTTACAGGGAGACTGGAATTGCCATTTCTTGGCTTATACTTTCTTGGTTTGCACAGCATCAGTGTGACTGATGAGAGACTTGTGAAGCTGCAGAATTCACTTGCGTCTCATAAAAGATCCAAGAGTGTTTCTTTATTTAAATTGTGCTTTTGCTGGGTACATGTCCTATCAGGAAATTAAGAGCATAGCTCTCTGAGTAACTATCTCATGTTCCAGTCTTTTTCAGGAAGATGTACAGATTTATAGAGGAATAGATTTAATACTGTTAGCTGTCTCTTAATGAAATCTAATACTGCATCTTTCAAGCTGCCTTTGTGGTTACATGCATAAGCACAGAATCAAGAATGGTATCTTATGTCCAGTGATTATTTTTACCTGTACTATTCAAAGACCCTGCTTCTAGAAAACAGCTTTATGCCTGAGAAACTCTGCTAGATATTAGAAATAGGTGTTTATTAATCCCAGTTCAGCTTTGGAATTTTGCCTTGAGATTTTAATTGAGAAGTATCTTCCCCCCCCACACACACACGTGCTGCTACATGCATCCTTTGATATTGGATCAAAATTTTAATCCAGGTGACTTCATAAGAAAATCCAGAAATCTAAGAACTTATTCAGCATTCAAAATGACAGTAAACGGGAAAGTTTATGGGAGCAGAGTTTGAACAGAACCTTCGAATTATTTAATACTCTGTGAACTAGAAAGTTTAAAATTATAATAAAAATTAAACTTGTTTTCTCATTTTCCTACTGTTACAGGGTAGATTGGGGCAATTTTTGGAAAAGCAAATGATAAATTGCTTAAGACTATAGAGTGAATTTTGTCTAGGAATGGACAATATATTCTTTTTTTTTCCCCCTCTTTAAAACTTTGGAAATAAGTGGATTTTTGAACTGAACAAACATCTCTTCCTCTTTCTAGTTAAAAAGTGAATATATGATTTTTCCATTGGGGAACAGAAGGTCAGCAGTTCAGTTTTATTTTCAGCATTTTATAGACAGTTTAAAGTGAAATCCCTTGAAAAGTAGGTAGCGGTGTTTCAAGGGATTAGCAGTAAAACGTAGCAATCCTCAGTGATTCTGAGCTTTGTCCTTCTGTGTGAGATCAAGGTTAAACTTCTTATGTCTGAGGACTGTTCTTTGTTTATACAATACAGAAATGTACTAATACTTCCAGAGAAGTGTAACTCCTGCAGACCATTGAATGTTTGAGCTATGGGAAAAGTAGCAGCAGCAAACACTTCATTATTTGGAATCTTGAAAGAAATTCAAGGATGTCTCCTTTATAAAATCTTACGGTGTTCACCATGTCCTGAGTGGCTGACTGGTTTAATTTCAAGAAGGAAGGTTTATTGATAGTAAGGATGAAAGTCCGTGAACAGGGGTACACTTAATTTGTTCTTTCACAGAGCCATGTATCACCAGTCTGTCAAATAGCTAAGTTTACCTAAATATCCTCTCAGCAGAGCATCTGATTTTATTTTTTGACCTTATGTGCTTGGCTCTCTCCTACTCTGTTTTTGTAAAGAACTGTGGAGGGGTTGTTAGGTGGGAAATGATTTGTAATTTTGCCTTATGTAGACACCTAAGGTATGTTTTATTCTTCCTTGGCTTTCTCTTCTCTTTTATCTTGTTTGTTTTTGCTTTCATATGTTTCTGAACAGAGAGGTAAACTTTAAATGCTGTCTGCCTGGAGTGGAGAGAGAGCCATGCAGAGCAACAGCAACAAACATTAAGCTTATCTGTGTCTCTGACTTTGCAGAAACACTGAAACACCCATAAACCAACGCAGAGATGTAGTCATTAATCATTGCTGCTGATTTAGAGGTGAGATGAGGTCTCTTTTCCAAAAGTTTTCTTTAGGGCCTCAGAGTTTATTAACTGCATCATTTTTCTCGAACTGTTTGTATCAGAATTCAGGAAAAGGTGAGCCAATGCTCTTTTTTGGCCCTCTTGCTATATCTAAATGTGAGGCAGTTTGAGATTCTGTTGTGATTACTCTGCAGCCAAGAAAAATGGGCCAGAAAAGCTGCCACCTTCCTGTTTGTCTTGTTTTGTTTGCAGTCAAAAGGTCTGAAGATGTTCTCTCTGCACAGTCTGTGTTTTCCCACTGCTGTCTAGAATGTACCATTGCTCTTGATTGCCTTCAAAATAAAGCAAGAAGACTTTTTGCATTAACAGTGGAAATAGTCACCACAGGTTGGGTCATTCACTGTCACTGCATCTGCATTAGGCTGCTGGTGGAGGCAGAAAAAAAACTTGCAGCTGCTGCGTGTACTTGCCTGAGCCCTGCCTGCTGCTGGGGATTGCAGCAGCAGGTGCAGGAAAGAGAGGCTGAGGGCAGATGGCACAAGCACAGGGAGAGTGAAGGCTGGAGGAAGGGCTTGCTAGGAAGTGTGATATTAGCCAACTGTCTGACATTGGAGTTGCTTTACATTCAGGCATTATTTTTTTTTTTTTTCCTCATCTTTCAACAAATTAAAATCAGCAAAGATGACAGTTCACATTCCTTGTGTTTTCTGATAAGTATATGATAAAAGGGCAGGAAAAGATGTATAGTCTTCAAGATATGGGGAAATAACTTCTTGCAAAAATACTGTTTGAGATTTTCCTGTCTGTTAATCTTTTTCTGTTTTTCTGAATGACATACAGATACACATACCCTAAAAAAACACATGCCCCAAACAAACTGAAACACATTTGTTTGGTTTTCTTAATCCCTTAAGGTTGTCATCCCTTATTTATGGAAAGATTTGAGATAGATTTTTCTTACAAGCCCTTTGCCTTATCTGTTGGTGACTATACTAAGCTTAGTTAAAGATGTGATGAGGTGTTTTCTCTTCACTGTAATTTTTGTTACTGTTGCTATCTTCTAAGCATAGGTAAGTTATAAGGCTTGTAGCTAGTACTGTGTAACTGTAACATGAGCTGCTCTAATACCAGCTTGTTCCTGTAGAATACCATTTTTTGTCCTTTGAAATAGAACTTTAAATTTAAATCATCTGTCAGAAGCTGAAAATGAACACTGCCTACTTTATAACAGGCATACTGTTCCAAAAAAGGCTATAGAAATATCCTTTTCAAGTAAAACATCAAAAGAGTTTTAAAAACTCAGCTTCCTGAAACAGCAGGGCACTTACCACATAAATAGAAAAGATTGTACTTAGTATTATGTGTTTTAGTCTGCCACATTGATTAAGCATTTGTATCTTGAACTGCACCAGATGAGGAAATTTTGTGGTATAGCAGTATTACTAATGAAAATCTTAAATATTGAATTGGAAGGGTTAGCTTGTGTGAAAGTCACAACATGAAACAAGAGTGAATAGCGCATAAAATTAGAGTGCTATTGCATGATTAGCAGGCCAGAACTCACATTTGTATTCTTCTGATGTTGCAGCAGCCTATCTTATAAAAGCCTGGATGGCTTTCTCTTTGTACCACCTGAGGTAGCTGCCTAAAGTATCTGCTACTTTTCATAGAATCATAGAATATTTAGGGTTGGAAGGGACTTCTAAAGGTCATCTAGTCCAACCCCTCCTGCAGTGAGGGGGGATATCTTCAAGAAGATGAGGTTGCTCAGAGCCCTATCTAATCTGACCTTGAATATTTTCAGGGATGGAGCATCTTTCACATCTCTGGGCAACCTGTTCCAGGGTTTTACCACTCTCATTGTAAAAAAAAATTCTTCCTTATATCTAGTCTAAATCTACTGTCTTTTAGTTTAAAACCATTACCTGTTGTCCTATTCCAATAGGCCTTGCTGAAAAGTCTGTCTCCATCTTTCTTATAGGCCCCATTTATGCTATAAAGTCGTCTTTTCTCCAGGCTGAACAACTCCAACTCTGAGCCTGTCTTCACAGAAGAGGTGCTCCAGCTCACTGGTAATTTTGGTGGCCCTCCTTTGGACCTGCTCAAACAGGTCTCTTTCTGTGTGCCAGATCTGTGCCCCAGATCCAGATGCAGTATTCTGTGTGGGGTTTCACCAGAGCAGAGAAAAGGGGCAGAATCACCTTTGATGTGTGGCCACGCTGCTTTTGATGCAGCCCAAGATACAGTTGACTTTATGGGCTGCAAGTGGACATTGCTGGTTCATGTCTAGGCTTACATCTATCAATGCTCCACAGTCCTCTGTAGGGTTACTCTCAATCCCTGCATCCCCCCAGCCTGTACTTATATGGAGTCACCCTGATCCAGGCACAGTACCTTGTACTTGGCCCTTTTGAACCTCTTCAGGTGCCCATGGGCCACATTCTTGAGCTTGTCCATGTCCCTCTGGATGGCATTGCATCCTTCAGTTTTGTCAGCCGTAGTTTGGTGTTATATGTAGGCTTGCTGAGGATGCACCCCGTCTGTGTCACTGATGAAGACACTGAACAGTGCTGGTCCCAGTATGGACTCCACTTGCCACTGATCTCCATCCAAACACTGAGCCATTGATCAGTGTCCAGATATGTTTTGGCTGTGACCGTCCAGCCAGTTCCTCATCCACTGAGTAATTAATGCATCAAATCCATATCTCTTCAGTGTTGAGTGAAGGTTGTTGTGGGGGACTGTGTCAAAGGTCTTACTGGAGTTCAGACAGACATCAGTCGCCTTTCCCTTATCCACATGTGTAGTCACTCCATCATAGAAGGCTGATAAGTTAGTCAGGTAGGGTTTGCATTGGGTGAAGCCACTTTTTTACATAACAATTAGCAATTTTATTCCTATTTGATGTTTTCAGAAGTCTTATGTTGTGTTTTGTCTTGCGATTTTGACATTGTATGCCTCAAATTACGAAGCTGTAGTAGTGTGAATAATGGGCAGCTGTGACTGTGAAGTGACTTGAACGTGTCCAGAGGATGGCAACAAGGCTGGTGAGGAGCTTGGAATACAGTCCTTATGAGAAATGACTGGAGGAGCTGGGTTTGTTTAGCCTGGAGAAAAGGATACTCAGGGGTGACCTTATCACTCTCTACAACTTCCTGAAAGGTGGTTGTAGTCAGGTGGGAGTTTCTCCAGGCAGCAGCTGGCAGAACAAGAATACAGTCTTAAGCTGCACCAAGGGAAGTATAGGTTTGATATTAGGAAAAAGGTTTTTACAGAAAGATTGATGAAGTACTGGAATGGTCTGCCCCAGGGAGATTGGTGGAGTCACCATCCCTGAATGTGTTTAAAAAAGGACTGGATGTGGCACTCCATGCCATGGCTTAGTTGAGGTGTTAGGGCTTGTTGCACTTGATGATCTTGAAGGTCTCTTCCAACTTAGTGGTTCTGTGTTTGTGACTTTGGCCTTCAAGAAAGGAAGAAAAAATGTGAGCTGGAAAATTAACCTTACTGCATTCACTGTGCTTGGCAGCCTCTTCTTTTGTGGGCATCCCCACTGGTCTTGTACAACAGACACTTGTGCTGCACCTTCCTGCAGAACTGGAGCTTGGAGAGCTGGAAAAACCTACAGCCATCAGATATTGACATCACTAAGTATCTGGACTGCAAGCAAAACATAAGTGGGTCTTGCTGAGCCTTTTTGTTTAAACTTCCTTTTTCTTAAATGTTGAGTTTAAGAGGTCATTTGAAGCAGTCCCTGCTTGCTTATTTCACCTGAGCAGACTCATTCATGTGATAGACATCATGAAAATTTTGGATGAGAAAGGTTTTTACAAACATTATTTTAGATAAACACACAAAGATTTCATTTTTGTTGAATGGTAAAATGCTGTTTTGACTCCTTATCAGGACAGAAGTATTACTGGGTGTTCCTGACATATATTCTCTTTTTTCTTTGTCTGTCTTTTAAAACGACTTCTAAGCAACTTACAAGACAAAAAAAAAGTGTGCTTAAGATCTGTGTTCTATTGGAGCTATGCAGAAATTCGTTACCACTCAGCTAGTCTTGAGGTTTCCTGTTTGCAGTTGTTCTGCAAGGTGAGATACAAGGTGCCAGCACACAGCTGCAGCTGCATTAGAGATTGGGGTATCAGATATATTGTGGGGCCAGGAGAGGCCAACCTTGCCTGGCGGCTGTCAAAGGCTGCAGAAACAAACCTCAGCCCTCACTCCACTCTGCCCATAAACAGAGGCCACATCAAGGGGACAGGGTCTGAGGTGTGTAGGTAGCAATGTCAAGTTAGTTAGTACAGCTCTAAATTAGTGGTTAATCATGAGTGATCCTTCACTTTTTTTTTAGATATATCACCTGGTTATGTTAACAAGAAGTATTATCTAAAAGCCCCATCCTTTCTTGTGCCTGTAGAAGGGGACTGTGGCAGGGCTGTCCTTCCTGGATGCACGGGCTGTAGCACCTCTGGTGCCATTAAGTGTTGCATTGGCCTGGATTGCCCTCACCATTTCATCTATAATTATGCCTTTCTGGTTGTTTTTAAATTTTTTTCCCCCTAAGTGACTTGAAAGCAAACCAAGTGCTTTTTGCACTTCAGAGCAGGTGTTCTGGTGCTGCTAGGAAAGCTCATGGCAGCTACTGAACCTGCCCTTGAGCCACTCCTACATTGTGGCTGGGGCTGTCCCTCAGCTGATTGTTAAATCTGTCCAGCTTGGATGGGTAGGCCTAAACCAGGATCTCAGAGGAAGTTGAAAAAAAATTAGTGAATAGCTAAAACTATAATAGCTTTGTGGATGTTTCTGATCCCTTGGGGTGTATTTGAATATTAAAAGTGTTTTAATTTTTCTTATTACTTTTATATGCTAATTAATGACAAGGAAAAAAATGGTTGTCTCTGTAAAATAATCCCATATGTAGAAATAAGTGTTCAACTTTTTTTTTCCTGCGTCATGTGCAGTCAGCTTAATATTCTATCTAATTCTGTACTTACTCTTTTGCTAATATTTAAATTACTGCAGTGCAGTTCTAATACCATTTTTATAGTTCCTGTTGAGCTGAATTTTACTTCTTTGAGTACTTTCAGCTTGCATTTCTGGACTTGAGCTTATTGCTATTAGGTTTTCTTTTTCACAGAAAGGACCAGGGAGAGGGGACAGAGAAAACTTCTAGAGCTTTTTACTTCCTTTTTAACAGGTTGATTTTTAAACCAGTTATTTTGTAAATGCTAAATTGTGAGAGTAGGTCCAAACTGTAATAAAACATTCTTCCTTTGCAGTGGATTGATTTATTTATGTCTTTGTTCATATTTATTTTTCACAGCCTTCCACTCATCTTTGCTTTCAGTTTTGGAAAACTGATGCCTTAAAATACAGACAGCAGCATCTATTGATTGTGACTGTGTCTTCAGTTTGCACATCAAAGTAAATTAGATAATAATTACTTGCACTTACTCAGCTATCAGTTTCAGTTCTGTAATCAATGCATCCTAATGAGACCTAATAGTGAAATACCCCAAATTAATTGTGAAGTTTGTGCTAAAACAGTCAACTATTTTAAGTTGCCTGGATGTGGGGGGCTTTTTTGCTCAGGTTTGACACCTTAGAACCACATAGCTGGGTGATGAATGCTTGTTCACTACAGCAATTTAGTTAACTTCCTTTAAAAGAGAGAGAGAGTAGTCTTACAGTAGATTTTGATGCAGTGACCTCTTTCTGAAGAAATGTCTCTCTTGGGGTGGGTTGACATACATTATATGAAGTATTAAAGTGTTAAACTGCAAAAGCAGTTAGACAAAGTGGCCTTTATGTGATCCATCTCTATTTGTCCAAGCACCAGCAAATAGCCCAAGTAACAAAGCATGGAAAGGGTTTTACTGGTTATAACAAAGGTTATAATTATAACAGCTGGTTATAATTCGGGTCAGTTTGTTTATTCTTTTTAAACCTCTGCATTTTGAATTTTCCCTGTAACAGTCATTAGAAATATGTCTTCTTTGGTTTAGGTTATCTTTGGCCTTTGAATGAAGGAGATTTTATTTTCCCATTTCTTCAAACGTGTTCCACTGAAAAGGCTAAAGGTAGATCCAAAAGGTGTATACTTTTTCACAAGTTTTATTTGAATTCACATTACTGGTTCTTTTTAATGTCTTCTGAGTTCTTTGTGTTAGTGTTTTACTGGTCCTCAAGAACTGAACGAAACAATTTCAGATGTAAAGATAGTGGGTTTTTAAATCTTTCTATATGTCAAAACTATTCATGTAGGCTGATGTAAGAAAACTAACCACACACCCACACATGTAACAAAGAAAAAAAACTGTGGGTGAAAACAATATTTCAAATTTCCTGAAGCTGTAGGCAGACTAACCAGAGATTGCATCATTATAAACAAGAAAGCTTCAGATTTAGAGAGTTTGAAGTGATCACTTTAGATGAAGTGATCTAATAGAAGTTATTAATTGCAGAATACAGTAAAGCACATTCAGGTAACTATGAAACCACTCTGTATGAACGCAGACTTTTAAAAATTTATTTTCTGCAGCTATGTTACCTCAGAGGACCAAATATTGTCTACTTTCTATAGCTTATGAAAGATTAATCAGGTGGGCACCAGATAGCTAGCCTGTCAGCAACAAATGCTGCGTGGTCAAAATACGTCTTGATTTTTCAGAGTTTGGGGACAGGAGGAGAGGTTGTTCAGCCTTCAGATGTTAGAGAAAACCATGATACATCATTAGTTAGTTTTCCATTCTTCCCATGTAATTAACTAAATACCATAAAGTAATTATTTATTAGTTAATATTGTGTAGCAGTTAGGTGTGTTATGTACATCAATGTCATGTAAAAGCCTCTGTATCAATTCTGTCCCTTTCTTTCAGTGTGTCTTAGAAAACATCTAATTCCAGAACAGTCTATTATATCAATTGGCACTGCCTATTATTAGAATTTTTGCTTGTTCCCTTGGTGAGGGATTAAATTTCAAGCATTACTGTCAGTCATTTTTCAGTCGTGTTTCTTCTTGCAAAACAAATTTTGAACAAGGAGAGCATCTGCTTCCTTTCTCACTGCATCTTAACCTTCTGTTTGCACTGTCCTAACTAACCTTGTGACATAACTGTGAGCCTTCCTCTTGAGGGCAAGAAAAAATACTGCTTTTCTACCCACTGGACCAGGGCATTAAAGTAGTCATAGTGTTACTTTGTGTCAGTCTGTAGGAGAAGATTCCAGTTCAGGTGGCATGCTGATAAGAGTCCTTTCCTATTTGTTGTTGTGGGAGAAATATATTAGTTGTATATGAAGAGTGGGAGAGAATGAGGATTGGAATCTCAGCCTGGTAGAAAGAGAATGGGATCTGCATAACAGATCTTTATATTTTGGTATTTAAAAAGACACCATATGAATAAATCTTTCACATGAAGAATCACTAGTAGGTTTACAAGCTTATTAGAGCTACTTCTCTTAAGTCCTCTGTGTTTAAATTTCCATCATTCCATCATCTCAAATATTACTTGCATAGTTCAGTTTTAAGCACGGTTTCAAAATGGCATAGGTGTTTCTTTGTTTCAGGTTTTTTTTTTCCTGTCATTGCTATTACGAAGTTGTTGGATTGTTGATAGTTTGTTGAACACAACCTTTTCCTTTCTGGACTTTGTTTTCATAAAGTCATACAGAAGCAACAGTACTAGATATTCCACCATTGTCTGCATTTATTCTGCCATATGGTTGGTTAGTGTTCCTCACTCCTCTGAGCAGCCTTTCAGTACAGCTGTAACTGTCTTGGCTTTGGTTGAGTTTTTGCTCATTGCCTTCTTGGCTGGTCAGTTTTTCAGTTTTTCAGTCTCTCCCAAGGACAGTTTTGTGTAGAAAAATTTTCATTTGTGCTTGTGCAGTAGGGCAGCTTCCGTTGAAGACAGGACTTCCTTTCCTAACAAAACCTAATCTGAAGGGAAGCAATGAAGCAGCTGAAAATACATGTGACACAATCTAAGCTATATTAGTTTTAATATTTCAGCAAAAATACAATAAAATAAATGAATAAATAAATTGGTAAAATAAATTAGTTTTTTAAGACTGATAGCAGTGAAGGAATTGGTGGATTAAAAGGAATTGGAGTTATCTATTGGTATTATAAGAATTGCCATTAAAAGGTATGGGTTGTGGAGTTCTGTTTGCTCTCAGTTCATGTAGTGTCTTCATTTTGGGTTGTTTTTGGTTTTTAAGGTTAGAAGTTGGATTGCCATAGAAGTAAACCAAATGACTCTTGATATGGTGAGGCAAAAGCCAGGCTCATGTGAAACAGTATTGTATGGAAAAAAGACTGTTGCATGTTATGGATTTTGTGGAGGAAAGACTGTTACAGTTCCTTGCAGAAATATTTCAGAGCTTTTCACTGGTGCTTCTTAAAGTGTGGAATGTTGTTCTGTCAGGTAGATAAGACAACTCAGTATTTCAGCACTAGGACTTCTGAGCATTTTGAGAAGGAACTTTTCAGAAAGTTGTACACTTTTAGCAGTAATGGATTTTCATTTTCTTGATGTGAAGGAATCTTATGTTGCCATTAAAATCTTTGGGAAATGTAGTATTTTATTTTTCAGTAAGTAAGCAGTACACTAAAGAAATTTTATGCTTTCAGTCTGTGTCAAGTGTTTACAGTACTCTCAGATGCTTTGGAAGGCTGTTATTGTGTTTTCTTTTCATTTTCCCCCAAATCTTATGTTGTCTCCTTGTAGTCTTTTATTTGGCACATGGCTGTGTTGCAGAAGCATTTCAAAACTATTACTTCTACAATCCCCTTTCTGGGGAACAAATGTGTCCTTATTTACATACTAAGAAATCTTAGCTTTGCAGATGTCACAGGAACAGCTATATTGTCCTTGATGGAGACAGTCTTGATGGAGATGTAATCATAAGGAAATAATTGTAAGACCTTTAATATATTTCCCCACATGAAAAATAAACAAAATAAAACAAAAAAAGCAAGCAACCCTAAAACACAAAACAAAATTCACTCCCACAAAAATAACAAACCTAAAACTAAAAAAATAACCCAACACAACTAAATTGTGCACATACGTATACAGCTTTAAATGGATAAATGTTTAGCTGCAATTACATTATGCATTTTGACTCTAAATCCTGTCTCCACTTGGGAAGGAAAGCTTGTGCCACTAAACATGTAGTAAAACTTGGACTACTTTACTGAAAGGGGTAATCTGTGAGCATGTTGCTCAGGAAACTTGGCTTCTCTATACCTGAATGCATCTGCCAAAATTGCATCATGCAAGGAGTCTGCTTGTGAAATGAAATCATTATTCAGACATGTCTACACTACTGGGAATTTAAGAAATCGGGTAGGGTTGAGCACCATGTCCTGGGTTTCAGAGGACTACAGTTGAGGTTGTCAGCCCTGGTAAATAGTTTTGTCCTGTGCTTCTGTCCTTGCTGTGTCCTTTCCCCCACTGCGGGGAAAGACTTGATGATTCTTACAATAGGAGTCAATTCGAATTCTTTTTTTCTTCAGAGGTATAGGAAGTGTTTAACAGTTTTCCACCACTCACTACTCAAATATTATTATTAATATGCTGTAATACTAACCATTTTAACTTGCCTGTATTGTGAAAATAACATTTGTTAGAAGGGGAGCCTATGTAGTGGGAACATCAACCAACTGCATTGATGATGTCCTGTTTGTTCATGTTCTCCATGTCCCCAGGAATAGTAAGAATTGACCATTTTACAATTGTTGAGATAAAATAAACCAACCTAAATTGGAGAGATAGATTATATTGACAACACCAGCCTCCAGAACTTGTTTGATTGCAGTCCCCTGTGGCTACATCAGCTTATCGACCTGTAGGTTTTCTGTCCATTTTATGTCAGTCAGAAAGCAGGGCAGTTTATTGAAGACTGAGGTCCAAAGTTCAGGCTCTTCCCTGTCATTGTCAGATGGAATTATTATTTTAGGGGAAAAAAATGGTTGAGTAGTTACTGAGTTACTTCTTGTAAAACTATTCGTTCCACTTAATAAGTCACAGGCTTTTTGAGCTGTAAGGATTGTGCTTCTCAGTTATTCAAAGCATCATAAGTCCTTCTTAAATTCATCTTGGGGACCTCAGCCATGCAAATGCATATTTGAATAATGTTTTAATTATTGTATGTTCTTTGTGGTTTTTGATTGGAGAATGAGAACTTAAACCTGTTCAACTCAGCTTCAGATTTTCAAAAATAATGTCCTGCCTTGGCCATGACGGTGATTTTGCTGGTGCTTGCCAGAGCTCCACTGTCAAATGGTTTAGCAACCATAGCTCAGGCCTATGTGGTGTTCTCCTGGAAACAAAATTCATGATAAGAGGAGGCTATTAATTTGTAATAGAGTCTGCTATTATATTTTATGATTATAGATGAAATAAGGAAAGCACTTATTTTTCCTAGAGTAAATAAGCTGGGTTGTCTGGCATGCAGTTTTCACAGTTTGTACTGTAGCTAAAGGGGGAAGTGTGTATATGTGTTTGTGTGTCTATTTACAGACTGCAGAAGGAACACTTTTCGGAATATAGGTGATAAAACTTACATGCTGAACATGAATGAAGTTTGGTTTTTAATTACCTTTCTGTTATGTAAACGACTAGGTATCAGAGAAGATAGGGTTGTGGACTTCCAAGACCTAGGCAACAAAATCAAATATTACAGAAATCTTTGCGCATTAATAGTTTGAAGTACTTTTGCACCTGTTTCTACTAATCTGTAGTTTAAATGAAGTCTACACCTTTTATTTTAAAAAATCCAAAATCTGCTACATTGATTTTCAAATATGTTCTCACCTCCTACTCTCTCTGTCCTCCTCCACTTCCCTCTTCCCCAACCCCCATAGCAGCAATTAGAACATTTTAGGTGACTTCTCAGAATTTAGAGGGTAAAATCAACATGTCTCGGTTGGCATTATAACACATTTGAATGTCATTGGTGCTAGCATTGGACTTTTCCTTGCACACTATTGTGCTGCCTCACATTGTTCCTGGTAATTGCTGGGATGCGTAGGAAAACGTGGAGGCATGCAGCTGTCTTTGTGCAGCTGACAAATAGCTTTGCAAAAGATTGTTCTTACAGGTAAGTGAGAGAGAGACAATTCAGATCCAGTCTTAATGGAACTCTGGATATGTTTGAGGTGGGGAAGAAATGAAATCCAGTGGGTGCTCTTTTCTACCCTGCTGAGTAATGCCTGGTGCTGGACTGTGCTGAGCTGGGATTTTCTTGGGAACAAAGGGAGAGAGAAGACTTAAAGGCAGTTTTGTGCTGCCTGCACAAAATGGTGAGCAAAGGCTTGCTGAAGACAGTACCCTCTTATTGATGGCAGATTTCCCTGCTGGGTTACATTACATACTGAATTATTTCTTAATTTTCTACTAAGTAAAGATGGACAGTTTTGTTTAAATACAGAAAACTTATATATCTGATAGTAATGTGAGGATGCAGAACTACTGCAGAAGGAAAATACATTTTTGGAATGCTGCCTTTTTTTTTTTTTTTTTTTCCCTAGATCAGAACTTGGAATGCCACATGTGGGCATATAAAAGTATACTTTTATAATGCTATATGCAAAAACGAAACAGATTTTATAAATAAGCTGTTAATATATATCCGTATAACATTTTATGTACATTCTGAGGAAGTGAATGTAATACATTATGACTAAAATTTATTCTCAAGATGCTGCCATATTTTACTGGCTGAAAACCCAAAAATGTCATTATGACTTCCCTTTTTTTTTAAAAGAGGGCTTTCCCTATATGGCATTCTCATTTTGCTCTAGCCTTTTTCTTGCTTATTTTACAAGAATTCAAAGGAAAAAACGAGTAAGAATTACATGGCATAATTTACTGAGGATAATGTTTTAATATTTTGTTGCAGAAGGACTCCATGAAAGATGACAGAAGAAGTTATTGTTATTGCAAAGTGGGATTACACTGCACAGCAGGACCAAGAACTTGACATCAAGAAAAATGAGCGTCTTTGGCTATTAGATGATTCTAAGACATGGTGGAGGGTAAGAAACGCAGCCAACAAAACGGGATATGTGCCATCAAATTATGTGGAGCGAAAAAACAGCTTGAAGAAAGGTTCTCTGGTTAAAAATCTGAAAGACACATTGGGTAAGTCCTTTTGTATTTTGGAATAAATTTAGTAGACTTGATGAGTTTCAGGTTGGGAATGTAGTGTGGATATAAATATTTTTTTAACATGCATGTTTGGATTGTCCTTATGCTTAGTTTGAGGTGACATGATGGGTAGGTGATTGAGGGAGGGAGAGATAGAGTGAGTGGATGTGGGTGGAGAATTGTGTAAAATCGGTAATGTGTTTTCTTGCATCACATCCAGAAAAAAAGATGTTAGTCTTGTTCCAGTTTGTCAAAGGTTGTCTATTTTAAGTGACTGAAGAACTGTGAGTTTCATACACATGTCAACTGCTGAATCCTCTCCTTTCATGCCAGCTTCTCTCACTTGAAAGATTAAGGATGTAAACTGGATTGTTCAGCATAGGTATCACAGCTAAAGCTAAATCACTTTATGAATGGGATTTTACATAGTGGCAATGTACAGAGCCAGGGGTTTAAGTTTCTGTGGTGAGATATTCTGTTGATTTTCAAGTCCTGAAATATATATTCTATTTTGTACTTACACATAGCCTTCACATCAGTATCTCATACATATAAAATAATCTAGTTTTGAAAAATTTCGTGTGCATTTTTAAGTAATCTATTTGAAAGTCAAGTGATATGTTTGGTTTTTTTCTTTGACTTTTAAAGACTGATTAAAAAGAGCTTTGCAGAAAGCTATAAAAGGTTATATCCATAGTGGTAAGCTGTTGTTGTTTATGCCAGAAAAACGTAGTAGTGGTATTTTAGGATGTTATGAATAAAAAAGAAACAGGCACATTAAAAGTGTTTTGAGGGATTTTCTTTTGCTTCTGTTTTGGATTTTTATCTGTGTTTTATGAAGTCCTACATAGTCCTACAGTTTGCTCTGTTGCAGACTGCTGCACAAAATGACTCTTCAGTAGAAAAATTAAGGTTTGGGGTTAGACTTAAAAAGTTAAAGGATTCACTTAAAAATAACATGGCAATAGCTTATGTGGTATTGTCCTGTGCCAAAGTTGTTTCTAACACATTTTGTTTCTTAGTCACTCCTTTATTATCGTGTCTTCCACTGCTGAGTTGCCACAAAGTACATGGAAACTGGGGACTAGAGTGTGGGTGACAGGCAAACAAGGTTATCATAAAATTTACCGTGGTAATGTTTAGTACCACAGTCCTTTCTACAGATACTCTTGGAGTATACTGGTTACAGTGCCAGGAAATGTATTTATCCCTTTTCAAAGTTTTATGTGGTTAAAATCAAAGTCTCAGTTGTAGCATTGAGCTCCTTTTATATAGATTTATGTTGTTTAAAATATAAATTTAATGTATGTATTTTGTCTGAAAGTTATTTTAGGAAAGGATTGCAATCCTGTTGTAATAGTATTTCAAGTGTTCATGTAAAATGTGGGCAATGTTTGCATGATGTAAACACATTTTTATTTATGCCCAACAGAAATCTATTTAAGTGAAAGGAATAGAGGTGTGTCCTAGACCTTGTCTGTTTATTTTCAATCTTAACAAAACTGAATGGTGCAGGGTGCTTCCCTTCACTCTGTTGGTGAATGATGAAGAGGTGTGAGAAAAAAGCTCGGTGGTTTCATGACTGAACCATCCCTAGGTGTCACATCTTCCAAGTTTCAGCCCTTTGCACACACCTGCATGGGTTTTTAAGTTCTGAAGCACTGTTATGACAAGTTACATCTTCCCTGTTCCCTTTTTAATCGTTTCCTCTGTGCGTTCAGCTGAGGTGAAAAGTGCCTTATGATAGAGTCTGGATTTTTGTGTGCTGTGACCACGTTTACCTGGTCTGCAGCCAGACTGTAAAGCACCTCTCAAGCTCTTTTAAGCTCATACATCCTGTGACAGTGAGAAACTGCCTGAGGCATACCTAACTCACGAATGTATTCAGAATATTCTTAACATCCACTCAAAAGAACTGGTGCTGAAGAGTATTCTTTTCTAATAGTTTAGGTGCTGTCGACTTCTTACCGTAATGAAACGTGTATGTGCTGTGCGCCACGTATTTGTACAACTTTTTTACCTTTCCTGAATCAGAGTTCTCAACTAAATTATAGTCTGTAAGCCTTTCTTGTCTTGCTGTACAGTAATTTCCCATTCAGAACAAGCAGAGCATGTGTCCTTCCTTAGAGGGTCCATTGTTTTGAGAGGCCATCAAAAATGCACTCCTCCTTTTTAAACAAAGGCTTGCAAATTGCAAGACTGATGCTTCATCTAGTGAAACAGCTTTTGAAAGTTTTGCTTTGCTCAGTGGAGCAATTTCTTAAGTTCTCTTAATACAAATATGTCTAATGTATTGTCATGCCTGCCTCTTCAAGGACCACAAGAAAATTCTCATTAAGATACCTCCTAACCCAGCACAGTTGGGAATGGTGGTCATGAGTATTAGTCCTTAAACCAAATCTGTTTCCAGCTTTGATCTTGAAGCTACTGCCAAAATACCGGGTACTGAACTTGAAAAAACCCCATCAAAGTGTCACTTAATAGTCTGTCAATAATTAATCATGAATCTTGTGAAATTTCAGGAGAAAAACAGCACTCATATCTGCTTCCAGTGATATACCTGCACCTCCCTTTCATACTTGTGTCACTCATGCAAATGGTTGTTCCCATGGAGATGCACTTTTCCCTGCCTCTTTCTTAATAGATTACATTTCCTTCTGTTAAAAAAACAATTCATCTGAAAGCATCGTTATCATGCATATGTCATGTGTTGTCTGTGTGATTACCTGTAGCTATCTGCCACTCTTGTGCTTATCCACAGTAATTACCGGTGCTTGATTTGTATTTTTATGTTCAATAAATATGAAAAGTGCCAGCCATAGTTCAAATTGTGGCAGACCCCATAGGAGCTGTAACTATTTAATTAATAGTTCCCCTTGTTTGCTGTTGAAGATGCATCTTCTGAATAGTTGTTCATCTTTGGCAGTCTGTGTTCCAATGAAACCGGTTAATGCCACCAGTTATGTTGGTGTCTTGTACACAAAAACCAAATACACCACGAAAGTTTACTATCTTTTTGAATTTGCTTTTATCAGGAGAACTTATACTCTCATCAGAGAATTAAGTCATGCCTGTTTGATGCTAAAAACTAATTTTCCCAGAACTGTTGACTGTCATTAATTATATCTCAACCCTTGAATATTTTATTAATAGAGTCCTATCAACTTTACTATTTTTTTGGCCCACAGTTGGTGGAAGGTTAATGGACATATGGGTACCTAGAATAGACAGCTTGATGTTTTAAAATATCCGCCCAATTTTAGCAATGTCTTAAGGCTTCTTCAATTTCCATTTTATTTTGGCATTTTTTGAAAAAAACATCAAATAAAATGTGTTCAGAGACAGCTCTCCTAAATGTGTTGGGTACTTTTTAAAATGCTGAATAATGCTTGTTTAGCATATGTTCATTAAATCAGTTCCTTGTCGACTGAAAAACAGCTCACCCAAAATCTCAAATGACCCCCAGTAATTTCTGAAGAGATGCTTTAGAATCATCCTATGCCTTTCTACAAAACAATATCCATTTCTACGCCATTCACTTTGTCTTTGCCTTTTTAAGGGCTTACTCTGTTCTGTTGTGTCATCTTTTAGTCCTTATATCAGGGAATTTTCCGTAACTTTTAACTTTCCTTAAATTACTTGGAGAAACTTTGAGTCTTGTAATTCTTCAACTGATGGATGCCTGATTTTGTCATTTTTCTGTTTGATATATACTACTTGTGCCTTCTTAAATCTCTTTCTTGAGTGAAGTCTAATGAGTACTCAGCTACAATAGCCTAGTTTTAATTATGGAAATATAGTGTAGAGGCCACCTATTGAGTATTTTAAATGATTCATCTTCTCATTCCCTTTTTTGTCTGAACTGAGTGATACTGCAAGTAAAAAGTTAATGGTAATTTGGCCATTTCAAATTGCTGTCTTCTGTTTGCTCATATTGAATGAAATCTGGTAATTACTACTATTCTTAAGGCAAAAGCCAGCTTCCATGCCTGTGATTAAAATTTCATCTTCATTCATTATAACAAAGTTTAAAATAGTTTCCTTTCTTTTGCAGGGGGTGTATTTTCTATACATTTTGCATGTCTTACTAAGCAAGAGACCTCCAGCATCTTTTAAACTGTAATTTTCTGTAATATAATTCTTCCCATGTGCTGGGGGGGTGGAAAGGAATTCCCATATCCATTTGGTTGGAGTGGGTGTTTGCCAGCACCACCCCCAGAGCTGCCTCTGAGTGCAACTCCACGGGTTTCCCCTTCTGCAGCAAAGATGATCTATGCCTGCTGGCTCATCTCTGTCATGCCAAACAGAAACCTTATCTGAAGGAAGCCAAAATAACTGAGAAGTCAGTTGTTTGTGTACTCAAAATAAAACTTCTACATTTTTTCCGTCCCTTTGCAAGTCATTTTCCTGGCAGCAGCACAACTCCCCAGGCAGCAGCGTGCCATGAGTGACTGAAGCGTGTGATCCAGCAGCAGGGTGCCATTTTCATGGGAATCCATGATTTTCTGAATGTTACTGCTTTTGCTTCACAGCCAGCACTGCATATAGGCTTTTCATAGAGGTTTCTGGTCTTGTTCCGTTTAGTGAACAACTAGATAAGAAACCTTGAGGACATTTTTACTCTTGGTGTGGGTTTTTGAATAGGTGCCCTGCAAAAGAAAAAGGTTTATCAAAATGTGTATTGAAAAGGAGACTGGACACTAAGAATACAGGAGAGGAGTTTGCAAATCTGCAGGAACAATAGAAACTGATGAGTTTTGGTGGTGATGGCAAGTAACAGTAATCTTGGTAATATTTCATGAATGCGTTTGGGTTGCATGAGAGACTTTTAAAACGATTCCTTTATTAAGCTCCTGGAAGTCCGCAAAACTTTTCAGCAACTTTTTAGTTTTAATTCACTGAGTATGCCAGATTCAGAATGTAAGAATTGCCAAGTGAGGTGTAATGTTGAGAAGCCAGTCCTTGCTTACATCAGTGTTCCTAGCAGGTAATTTCAGAAGTGTTATGAGCATCCAGGAGTATTTCCTGTGTTTATCAACCCCTGTGGTGTATGTCTACCTGGGTCAGTCTGCAGAGATCTGCAGAGCAGTCCCTGAATGCGATATATACTGACGCTGCCAGGAATCAACAATTTTATCTCTCTCTCTCCTCTCCCCAGTTTTTTTTATGAAAATGTTGGGGTTTTTTTCATATTTATAACTTCATATAACCTACAACTTCTCCATTTGAGAGCTACTTAGTACCATTTTCTCAGTGCTCATTTGGAAATTGACTGGGAAGTTATCTCTTTTCTTTGCAGAGTCACTGCCTAGTAAGAAGCAGAAATGAGGAATTGGTCATTCTTTAATGCAATTTTTTTTTGTAATGGAAAACTGTTCCTCATTACTGTTGGTTAAGAGGCTTGGTGTACTTCCTTCTTACATACAAATATTTCAACTCAGATTTAAACAATTAACATCATAGTTCTGTATAACATGGCTATGAAATCTTTCTCCATAAGTTATCAATGTTTAAGTTCTGGTGTGTGTGTTATTGGCTGTTTTGGTTGGTTGGGTTTTTGGTTTGTGGGGGGGGGTTTGGTTGGTGGGGTTTTTTTTGTTTGTTTTTTTTTGGGGGGGGGTGTTTTCTTCTGTTTGGGGGTTTTGTGGGGCTTTTTTTGAGGACTTTTTTATTTAAAACTATCTTAGTGATCTGATTTTGGTATGATATGGGTGGTAGATTTAATTGTATAAGGTGGTATTTTGACATTCATCAGATTGCTTCTAAATTTTAAATATTGAAATTTGATTACTGAAGTCTTCTACTTGTGGAAGTTACTTATAGAACTCTAACGTTATGTGTTTTAGCTGACTATTTTCCAGTTCTTCCCCACTAATTTTTAAAAGGGTAATGTAAGAAGTATGCACAGTATTTTTGGCACAGTCAGAGCACTAAATTGATTCTTCAGTACTCTTTGCTTGATGAATTTGCTTGTTTATCAGTGACCCCTCTGAGCCTCATCTGCAAGATCACAGAAAACACATTAAATTGGTAATAAATCGTAGTACCAGTTTGAAAATATTTCTGATAGTTCTTAATTAGTTATTTCCATTTCTAGTCTTTTCTGGACACCATAAGGGTATAAAATTTGCTACAGAATGAAAGAATGGTGGAAATAAAAATAATTAGGGTATCACTGTATGATAAGTATATTGTTGAATAGCACAGCCTCTTAAGCCTTAATAGCTCATGTTAATAAAAGCAGCTCTACCCTACAAGACAAACAGAAGTTCTTCTAATCTCTTTAGGACTTCGATTTCCCAGTGTTTTTGGCCTTGTTTGTCACAGACCTGTAAGAAATGCTAGTCTTTCCCTTCAAAAAACAGCATTTAATACAGTTGATTTTAAAAAATAAATAGCTTCTTAAAGTACATAGCTACTTGTCAGATTATTTATCACATAAAAATTCCTAAGAAGGAGTTATATGAAGTTTTTGTTTAGTCAAACATCTCTAGCTGAAGTTAGTGATAAAATCAGTCCCCTCATAGAAATTCAGCAAAAATTAGGTATTTTTTCTGTGTCACTTATGGTTGTTTTGAAGCTTTCTAGCTTGTCAGAAAATTGTGTGCATGACAGTAGTGGCGTGTCTGTCATGCCTCTTGGAGGATTGAATAAGGAAATTTAAGTTCAAATTTAGGGAGAGGAACTAGAGGAAATGTTTATACACAGCACAAATTCTTGCTCAATTTCCTAGAATCCTAGAATAGCTCATTTCATGGTCGAATTTGGTCAACAGAAGCACTTTCTCTGCTGTGCTTCATCCTGCTTTGTAGTTGCATTGTTCAAAGTAAGTATGTTTGTTTGTGAGACAGTGTGGCAACGGTGGTGACTCTTCACCAGTGATGGAATTGAGGAGAACATGGTGTTTTGTGGTAGTGAGAGCAGCAATGGGAACTGCTTTTAGGTGTGCTGTCTTTAGTTTCGGGGTGGAAATAAACTGGAACAATTGCATTTCTTCCTTGTTCATGGTAATAATAGATGATTGTGATTACATAGATTGCTGAGAAAGGAGAAATGGGAGATGTTCACAATGATTTCAAACACAGGGGAGAGATTTCTTCCATTCCCATCTAGAGCACATGAATTAGGTGCTGGCAGTGCTGATGCCACTGGAGTGGAGGCAGATGATTAGTGTAATATATTATTGAAATACTTTGATACTTTCTGGTAATATATCTGCCTCAAAATCATCATTAAAACCTAGACTTAGTAAAGTAGCCATTTTTACTTTATTGATGATCTTTGAAGATATGGAGACATAATAGCAGTAGTTTTGCATATGAAAAATTACATAAGAACATGCTGATGACAGAGTAGGGTCTGCCTTCTCACTATCGATTAGATACATAATTGCAAAAAAATACTGATTTTGAATTAGTGTTATTATAAAATGTTAGAATGTGTATCTAGGATGCAAAACAAACTCCAGACTTTATGGTTTTAGACCTGTTGTACACTCGCAAACATTTAAATAATTTTAATATGCCTATCAACTGTGTTAACTGAAAGTAGCATTAAAGGAATCCATGTCTCTGCTAGGTGGAACTAAAATCAGACTTTGTAAATAATACCATGTTGTAATTTCTAAAGAAACATCTGCTTGAGAAGGAAAAAATTTGAAGTTGCAGAGCAGACTAATGCAAAACAAACAAACAAACAAAACCGCAACAAAAATCCCCAATGAAAATGAAACACAAACTTCATTCCTTTTAAAGAGCTGGAAGCAAAGAATTTCTGTGAATATTCTGGAGAACTCATGGTACAGAATAATGCTTCTTTCATTGCTTGATAAGAGTTTCTCTGCTGGATGTATGTATGTATGTATGTACCAGGCCCATTACCTGCTCCAAAGTGAAAAGCCAAAAGCAGCAGTGAATGCAGAACCTGAAGCTTGTTGCAGTGCTAGCTTGTAATGGTTCAGGAGTTTGCTTTTTTTCAGTTTACAATTGGATAGTATTCTGTTGAAATTTTAGCTTTATTGGAGTAGATAATTTAAAGAATGTGCTGCTTCAAGAATTGAAAACAAATATATAATGGAAACCATGATGTGTGCTACCTTTCAGGCAGATTTTTCTGCTGTGATGGTTGCAGTAAAATATTGCAAGGCTGAAGGAATAAAGAAATCCTCCTATTTTTAATCTATACTGAATAAATAAATTGGTTCATTGTATTAGAAATTTTATCTAATAGGTATGCTTTTTTCCCCCTTTCCCATGCAGAATGTCTGTGTGTGCTTGGAGGTACATTGACATTTACAGATCAAAGAATGAGCCTTTATTTTATTCATAATTATGTGTGAAAAGATAAAAGGATCACCTTAAGTCAGTGTGCCTGTGTGTATTGATGTCTTTGGTATTATTTCCCTCAATTGTCACCTTGGAGTACCCTTGTTTTTGCCCCTCTCTGAGCCAGTTATGTTTTAACCTGTAATGTCTGGCCTTAGAGCAAGCCCAAAAATTAGCTCCCAAGGTAGTTTCAGAGCTCACTGTTAAAAAGAGGGACTCTATTGCCGATAGCTCTTCCTACACCCTGTTCCAGCTGTGGAGGCAATCTTTTACTTTCTTAGCATTAAAAGTTTTTGTCTGAACCCTCAACTCTTTTGATGTTTCATTTTTTTACATAGAATAAAATACTTTAATCATTCTGCTAATTATGTCTCTTCTTCTGAACCAGTGAAAATAGAGTATGGGTTTTTTTCCATATTGTATTGTACTGGTTTCCTTACATAGTGTTCCCTTCTTTCTTCCTTTCCCTCGGGTTCCTAGGAGAACTGAAGTTGGCTGAGGCAGCAGAACTGGGGCTGTAGTGTGAGTCACTACATTGCATTGCACCCATCTGCCTGGGTAGGGCTTTTTCCATAGGCACACATTTATAGGGGTACATGTATTTGTGTGCTCTGCATACTGTCATCCCCCTTGGCTTCATGTCCTAGGACGTGAAGCTGGGAGCAGAGGGAAGAAACAGAGGGCAGTAGCTGAGGTGTTAGAGGTATTGTGTACCTTGTTTGATGTATGGAGCTGGGTCACCATTCTAAAGACCCAACTAAGGTAACTGGCAAAAATCAATACCCCTGTATGTACTCTGAGGGACACCATTTTCCAAGGAATTACAGTGACTCAAAGGACAAGAGATTTTTCAATACATAGGTGGCAGCTGCTGTTCTTTCTCCCACCTTAGAATCATTGGGGAGTTCTTTTCCTTCAGATGTGGCTATTTCCTTCAATATGTAAGTAGTTCTTTTGATATTACTGGATGGATCTCTTTTTCTTTTTTCTTTTTGTGGCCTTAAACTGTCTTGAGTTTTAATATTCCAGGGTATTTTTTAAGTATTAATTTGTTTCTTTTTCTCTGCTCATTTCCACTTGGCTTCCATTGCATTCCGTTTCTCAGGTTTTTCGAATAGGCGACTATTCTCTGATATATTCTCATACCATGCAAACAGAATTTGTAAATTAGCATTCACGCCAAAAGAAACTGTGTTTTGTCTTAGAATATGTAAGGAAAGGTTTCCTTCTATTTTCTGAGTCTCAAAAGTGGTTTGTTTTGCGGAGTCTTTCCATAAAACAGGAATTGACATGCGTTGAGTGTATGTAGGCATAAAGCACAAAGCTGGAGAGAATGCCCCCTCCGTTGTTTTAGGGGGAAAGGTTCCAGCACAGATGGCTTTTTCTGAGAGTTGCTTCAGTGGTGAATGTGATTGTTTACTAGGAAGTTATTTTTGTGGTCTCAGCAAGTTCTTTTGGATGGACACCTTTCTTAATGGCTGGTCAGCTTGGACAGATGGACTTTTAAGGGTGCTCTTTCTAATAGATGACTATTTGTCGCTGTATTTTGCACTAGAAGTTGATTTAGGCTGTAGACTGTCTGAATTGCATGCAACCATTGCCATCACTCCTGTTTGCAGTCTTTGGGATTTCGTAAATAAAAGGAATGGAAAATGAAAGCAAAAAGAAAGGAAAAAAGTATTTTGATGTGATGGAAATGTCATTCTTCTTGTATATGGGCTCTACCAGTTTACTAACCAACCTGTACGATTTTTTAAATTGTTCATTCAGTAAATTGTTCTTCAGAAGAGGAGATAAATATATTACTTTACTATTACTCTATAGTTATTGAGTTTAAATCTACAGAAGAAATTGTTCTGGTTTGTGTGTGAGTCCTGGGGTTTTGTGTTTTGGCTGTGAGGACTAAACCTCAGAGGAGATGGGCTGTTTTGTTAAGCGAGCCATTTCATCCTGTTACTTCCCCTTCAGAGACAGAGAGGCCTGGTTTTGTGTATGTAACTGCAAATAACCTGAGAGCCCTTGATTAATAAAACTATGTGCATTTAAATTCAGAAAGAAAGTTAGGTACAGGAAAGATGATACTTAGCTTTCCCCTTTTGGAGTTAGCAAACTGCAAAAAAACTGCAGTATCAATGGCAGGCTTCTAAGGATTTTTGAGGTTTATAAAGAGAAAATGTAATAAAACATCTTGTGTTTTCTTGTAACACTTATTTAATGTTGGAAAACATTAGTGTAGTATAATACAAGCATTTGGGCCATATGGTAGAATTACTAAGGCTTTACGTTTTGCTAGGTGTTGGTATGGGTCAACTGGAGTCAAACACAGTAAGGTCAAAGGACTGTTGTACTGTCAGGAGGGACTGTCTTGAGCTTTTTGATGCTGAGGTACTTCCCTTTAGTCAGTATTTGCATCATTGTCTTCTAAAGCATTTCTTTGAGTTAAGGGGCTGTATAATTGGTGCTTTGTAGTTTCTCTGTTCAGGTTTGGGCTTGGTGATCCAAACTTCAGTCTCCATCTATCACATCTTTGCTTTTCAAATACAGAACTGAGAGTAATACGAGAGGTGAAATGATTAAGAACTGTAGTTACATGTGTTTAAAACAGAATAATTCCATCTTGGTTATTTGGAAAGGTCTTTAAATTGGAGGGTTGTTGTCTTGCATTCAGTATAGTCTGCGTTGTACTTGTGGGGTTTTTTTTTCCCCAATTTCTTTTTAATTGAGTGGGTTAGTGTTGGGAAGTCAAATTTGTATCCTGAGCTGTCCTGTGCACCTCTTTTATTTCATGTAAATGTGAGATAGCTAAATATAAATCATCTTTTCACCAAGTGCTAGAAGGGGAGAGGGAAGATAAGCTATAATATACTTCCTGAGGGACAGGAGTATGCATTGAGGTAGACAGTTTGGAGCATCTCATTCATATTAGTGATTTCTTTGTCAATATCCTGTTAGTGTTTCTGAAGGAGGCAAAACAGTGTAGATTTTCTTCTCTACATCAAGGGAACAGAAAGCAGTGGGAAATCCTACATGGCTACTGTGCCTTCTCCCCACACTTTATAGATATGTTCTTAGAATTATAGGGCTGCCTTAGATTTAAGGTATTGCTGGATAAATTCTCATATTGGGATATCTTTCAAAATCAAGATAGTGTCATTTATAAGATTAAAAATCAGGTGGAAATATTTTTATTTGTGTTGGAAAGCAGAGACTGCGGATTTAAAGCAAGCAAGTTTCAGTTTAAATATGTAGAGAGAAATAGGAATGGTAGGTCTTGAGAAACCCCATTCATTTTATATGCCTTCTATTTTCCTGTTATATAGAAGATTTTAGATCTCAAGACCATTTAAATTTACCTACTGAGTCTTCCACTTGATTTTGCCACTAGGGTAAGAACATACATGAGGCAATTTATGGAAGCCTCTAGATCATGTGTTTGTCTCTATTCACATATGTCCCTGTATTACATCTTTATAATTGTAACCTTTTGCTCTAAAATGCTCTGGGTACAGAAGACTCTGGTACTGGAATTTGAGTGTATCTTTCCTAATCACAAATAGGCATGTGTGTAGCACAGTGTAAATTACAGGAATTAATGCAATAGTTGTTTTTAATATAGTTGTTGATTTCTTTACAGAAGCCTCCAGACCGAATAGTGTTTGATGCATGGAAAACTTTGACACTGCTTTTTCCTGTATTTGAAAAGCAGTGATAAAGTAGCTTGGTTGTTGAAATGTCAGAGTTTCACTTTGACATTTAGAGAAGAGTTTCCATTTTCTGATTTGTTCTGGTGTGGCTTTTTTTTTGATATTGAGCTTCTTAGAGCAGATAGAAAAAGTCATTAATTGAGCTGTAAAGCATCATTTTTGTATCACTAATGGAGTTGAAGATTTCTGGAATTTATAGCAGTGTCCTTTAAAAAGTGCTGTTGATGGATATGTTGCTTCTGAAACACTAACTATCCCATATGGATCTTAGCCTTTGAACATTTTCTTGGAAACTGTACGTGTAGGTGGAGGAGGAGAAGAAGTGGGAGGTTGCAGTCTGAAAATGTGCAGAAATGTTTGGTTTTTCTTTCTGTGTAACAGAAGAAACTTCGGTATGCTGAATTCCTTAGTAATAAAGAAGCAAAGACAAGTTAATTTGAAATAATAAAAGCAATGATAAATAACACAGAACTACGTGAATGTCTGATTTGAATATTCCAGTTGACAAGAAGTTGTGTTTAGCTCTGTACTGAGTGGATGAATTAGTTAATTTACATTGCATTATGGTGGGCTTTTTTTCTGAAGAATTTTCTTGAAAAGTTAATTGCTTGTCTCTTAATACAATTTTTAGTTCATTTTAAACCAGCCACTGTACACTTTGCACTCTTATTAAATGTATGCATTAATATGCAATATAATTCATTGTCGTAATATTTAGAGATGAATAACTTATTTGTTAAACAAGAAAAGATCATTGTTTTTAGCTGTCTCTGTATGAAGTCAGGTGGAATTGCAGTTTTGTTAGAATACACAATAAAAATAAATTTAAGTATCTTAAGGGAAAATTGGCTAAAATGTTGAAGAAATATTACTTATAAGTAAAAACGAATTTTGAGAGATTTGCTTGTTTCTGTTGCATTTAACAGAAAATACTGGATTAGTAAATTGAATGAAAATATCTGGTTGCCTTTTCTTTGAAGATTTTTAAAACAAGGAGAGCTGTTCTGTAAAATTTGATTTAATGTTTATGGAAACTGAAACATATCTGAATTTCAGCTGAAATTTATTTCTTAACTTTTTATGTAACTCTGAAATTAGCAGCAATTATTTTTTTTCCTCTGGATATTTATATTGGGAGTTCTCCTAGATAATTTGTTTGACTTCCTCAAATTTACCAGCCTCAAACTTGTTTATCTTGAATCTTTCAGCTCTTCAATGGAAGTTGATGTTTTAGAATATAATAAGGTTAAAATTTTCAGCACTCGAAAGTTCTTTGTTTCAGTTTGAATTGTAATGGGGTTATTTTTAAAGAATGAAACCCATTGCTATAAAAATTGTTTGAAATTAAAATATTTCCATTAAAATTGTACTGTACTTATGTTCTTTATGTGGCTTCTGTGACTTTATGGGGTTCTTTTAGGCTTTTTTATAACCGTAAAGCAAGTGGTACTGTTAAAAGCATTTTACTCTAGAGGAAGGGTGCCTAAATTAAAATGCATTAAAATTAGTATGAAAAATTTCACAATTTATTGCTTTGTTGTTTGGATTTTTTTGTTGTTGTTGTTGTGTTTTTTGTTTGTTTTGTTTGGGGTGGGGTTTTTTTTGTTTGGTTGGTTGGTTTTTGAATGGGTTTTTTTGCTTGAATTGTTTTGGGATTTTTTTTTGTTTGGGGGGATTTTTTGGGTTTTTTTCTGTTTTTAATCAGAGAGTAATGGTCAGTAATATATTTTAAAATTTAGTTACTGGGTAATTCGTATTTCTCATGAAGGATCTTTTTTTAAATTAATTTTCTTCTCATAAATAAATTTTCAAAATTCATGCTAAGTTTAAAACCCGTGCTTTGACAGCCTGTGTGAGAGTTGTGGGTGTGTACATGTGTCCTTTTTATCTCTAGTATCATTTTCTGTGTTTTGGTTAGGTGATGCAGCATATTTTAGGTTTTTAATTGAGAAAAAAAACTTGATGTATTTGTAAATAGACTATGAAAGAGAGTACCTGTTGGTATTGGATGCACTAGTAATTGAAGCTCTCTCTTTAGTGACTCTTATCTTGCTCAAGTTACTTTTTTGCCAATTGACAGCTTTGTAGTAATATATAACTGATCAAAAACTAATTTCAAACATAAAGGTTTGAATACATTATAGAAAAATTAGCTCTGACTTGTTATGATTAGAAAATCTATTAAGATATGTAAATATGGCAATAGATGGAAATGTACAAATAGTTGGCTTCCTAATTGCCATGGGGAGAACTAACAGCTTTACTCAACAGGATCCATTTTTTTTATTTCCAGCTGCATATTTAGGCTTAAAACTGGCTTCTCCAACACTGATACAGGATATTTGAAGAACAACATTTAATAGAACTCTAGTCCCTTAAAGAGGAAGTAGTTTTCAGAACTCAGTTGTATTGAGACATTTTTGTTGGTTTTGCAGTGTATTCTCTAGTTTAAAGGTCACTTTTGGAGAAGAGTGTCCTTTCTTAATTGTTATTGATACTTGAATAAGAAGCTGGAGGATTCTGGAGGAGTTGTATCTGTTGTTTTTAGTAGTGTTTGGTCTTGCCATCAATATCTCAGAAATTGTCATTGGTCTGAATAATGTTTTTTGTATATGGAAGAGGGAAAATAGAAAAAACAGTAATATCAAATCAAAAGACAGTAATAGCAAATCAACTTTAAAAAAAGTCACTTAAAATTGCTTCGAAAAAGAAATGCAGCTGTATTTAGTCTAAAGTTGAGCTACATACAAAATTTTAAAAATTTAGTGAGTAGTCTTAGGAAGGGGGTGCTAGAGAATTTTGCAAATACCTTTAATGTTTGGTTCATGTTATTCTTAAGCAGAACTTAACTGTGAGTATAGATAAGCCTGTGGAGATGTTTTTTTTATCTCTGGGAATGGTCAAATGCAGTTAAAATACAAAATGTGGTCACTCATCATTTCAGACAGGATACCAGCTTGCAGGAATGGAATGATTTGTCAAATAAAACATTGTAAAATTAGGAAGTTCTCTGTTTTGTAAATAGGCTTTTTCTAGTAAAGGTATTGTGGAATATTAAACCATAATTAGCAAATGGAATACAACTTATACTAGTGGCAAAAAAACCCTTTCTATGCAAGTGTTATGTATGTATTTGATAAGGTATGTTTTAAGATCATGTTTTAAATATAGCTGAAGTTGTTTATCCTATGAACCAATTTTCATAGAGGCTGTAGCTCTGCAGCCCTGTTTCAGTGACATCACAGAAGGCAGAAGAGAGAGGAATCCTTTTGTTTTTAGCAGGAGAAGGCTGAGCGGCTGGGGCCTCTGTGCTGGCAGCAGCCAAGGTTCAGCCCAGGAGTGTGGCCAGCAGGGCAAGGGACACACGTAGGGGTAGGGGAACTGGCACTGTCCCAGCATCGGGCCAGAGGAGAACAACCAGAGGGAGATTCCACCACTTTGAGCTTTGGGGCTTGGGGGAGCTCAAGACATTTCCTAGGGAGGTCAAAGGAGGATGAGGTGGGAAGGCTGGAAATGCTATGAGGAGAGGGAATTGGAGTACAAGCTTGGGGACCTTATAGGTACAATGGAAAGGCTGTCTCAAGGACAAGCTGGTAATGAAGGGGTGCTTGCACGATGGAAACTTAAGTGACAGGAAGCAAATTCATAGGAAACTGGTCTTCAGCCTGCTGCTCAAAAAACAAGCTATTCTTTAGAGCTGCAGCTGAGCTAGGAAAGGAAGGACAGCACGTAGTGATGTGACAGGCACGTTTCTGGTTTCCCTAGGACTAACCAGGCTAGAGGCCAGAGGATTTCTTTCACTGCTGAGAGGAGGAGGATTTATAGTGGGTCCTTCTTGGGAAATGTTGCTAACCAGTTGGTTCTTTTTCTTCTTTTTTGGTCTCAGTAATATATCCTAAGAATAATACCAGCTTATATCACCTGACAATGTATTTATATGAGTAAAAATGAAGTAATTGTGGTTTACTTGTAGACTGAGTGGTGTTACTTCCTACAAATTGCAGTAACAAAACAGGCTCTTTGCTGCTTTGCAATGCTTCTTTTCCTTCCACACTTCTCACTTGAAAGTTAGCCTCTTGCTTTAGATTACTCCTTACAACAGCTATTTCTGTTACAGATGAACTGTAACCAGTGAGTCAGAATAGGAAAAGTACAGTTGTAGTAGGTAGATAGATTAGTAGATAGATTTCCATTAGAACAAAGACAGTGAAACATGCTAAAACTATGCCTGGAATTGCAAGTATATTCAAGTTTTGTACATGGGACTCCAAAAGTGCTTGAATGTTTTGTTTTCCATTAAATCCTTTATATGGGTTTCATTCTGTTCAGACATAATAGGGATCCCCTTATGAAGAATAGTAAGTGAACATTTCTGTTAGTAGAATAGTGGTGCTTTACTCTTGTAGAGATGACTCATGTGGATTGTACTTTTCTTTTTTTTAATGGAGTTGTGTTTTTTGTTATAGATACATATAAAAAGTTTATGGTTGTCCTAACTTTATTCTTGCTTAGCTGATGAGCCATCCCACTACACTGTATTTTTAGACTTTCCTAAGGAAATGAAGCTTACACCAGTCATGCTGTCACAATCAGCTGTCATAGTCCGTCCATCTGTCCATCCTTGATAACTGCCAATTTTAGGCAGTCTTGACAGACGGGCAGAGATCAACTAGTTTTTTCCAGGTCTGTGCCTGGGAGAGTCATTGCTGGTGTCTCTCACTGGAGAAGAAGGCAGAGCAGCCCTAGCTCTTTGCTCAGTCCAGGCAGGGCTGAAAGGCAGTGGGGCACCAGGCACTGTACTTGGCTGGCCAGCCCAACAGAGGTAGGGAGGAGGGCAGCACCAATGGGAGATGGAGTTTGCTTTGCAGGCATTTTGGAGATTGCAGTGAGAACTAGAGATACGAGAAGGACCTGGGAATGTGAAAGCAGTAGGGAGTCTTACTGTGAATCCTGCAGGAGATACGGGAGGAAGAGGAGGAATAACTCAGCAGGAGGTATAAAGAGAAAAACAGGAACAGATTTCCTTCATTCTGCTCATGGAACAACTTGTTTCCTCCTCAGTCATGGACAGAGTTATGAATGTTGCAGCCTCACATAAAAAATGATTCTTAGATAATGTGCATGCTCTGTGCTGTGCCTGACTGCAGATGGGTCTCTGCATAGTTTGTTCCTTTGGTCAAACCAACTGGAAAGTCTTTGGTGTACATTGCTGCTATTGCAAAAGGTTAATCATTACCATGCTGTCAGCCTTAAAAAGTTTGTTCACATGAAATGTTAAGCTTAAACTGAAGAACTCTAGTAGTCTTTATTCATAGAAACTAGAAACTTTTCTGTTTCTTTTGGAGTTTTTCCCACCTGATTTATAATAATTTATGTTAAATGGGCATGATAGGAAGCAGCATTTGAAATGTCAGATGCACCGTTGGAAGGTCTGTTAAAAAGGAGGGAATTATGAAACTCCCAATGAAAGAAAGTGCTTGAATGATAACTTTTCCCTAAATATTTAGATACCTTTATCAGATTTCAGAAGGTTTTTTTGAGAAATTTTGGGGTTTTACCTGTTTGTCAACAGTTTTTTCTCTAGATTCTTAAGTTTATAGCGTTTTCTTGTCACATTACATCCTGAATTCCCACAGTTATCTCTGTGCTCTGAGCTTCAACTAGTTAGGCCAGCTACTTCACCATCTACTGCTTTTTTCATTAGTTCCTTTGCTGTAATTCCAAGAAGTGAACTGTGTATCTTCATTAGTGAGCCGATAAAAGCCTAAGTTTTTAATCTGGAAGGTTCAGTCTCAGTGGAGGGCTTTATGTAGAGTGAATCCATTGAAATACAGTTGCTTGTTTTCCATGAATTTATAACAAGTAATTTCCCCCTTTTCTTAACAGAACGACCCTTAAGTTGTGTTTGTTTATATCACTGTAATTTAATGCTCGTTAGTTCTGAAACATCCTTGTCTTTTTGGTTAAAAATGATCTCTAAACTGATGAAAATTTCCAGTCTTGGCAGAGATCAGAGCCTGCCCAGCTTCTGATTAGTACTCGCTTGTACACTCTTTTCCTGTGATTGTCTCCCCTAGTACAATAAGCTGCCTCCCTCATTTTGCCTGAAAGTGCAGCCACTGGCTCCTGGCTGAAGTGATGTACTTAGAATGACATTAGGATGTAGCAGGCTCCAGCAGGAAACAAGGCCCTGCTGGGGAAGGTCAGGAAACACTTTAGGATCATCAGAATTTTCTGCCGTCTTCTGAGACCATAAGACCATGTATTAATGTATTTAACCCTTCTAGGCAGTGATCCCTGCAGCATTGTTATGCAGTGTTAGTCTGTGCTGTACAGATAACTCTGAAATAAGCATGAAGTTTTGTGGTGAACAAACAGCTTTGCTGAAAATGCCCACTAGATATGCAAGTACATATATATCTAAATATATTAAAACACACTTTAGCAGTGGCTGATTGAAAGGGCCTGAATTGTTAAAAACGAAATAGCATGCATTTCCTTATTTCAGATTATTTGAAGAAGGAAAAACAAAGTACCTTTATTTATATTCCTTCCATTAAGTATTGCATAATCAGCATGAGTGCTATTGTGTCTCAACTAAATCTCTCATCTGCTACCCAGGCTCTAGGGGTATGGAGAAAAGTACTCCTATTTCTGTGATGGTTTTGTTTTCTGTCCTTTGCATGACATTTTGGGTGTTGCTTGGTTGTGCTATACTGAGACATAATCTTTTGTTTTTCAGAAATTTTATAATTTCAGAATTTCACAAGAAAGTGCTACTTGTTCACTTTATTTGTCATTTTGTTTATACATAAGCTTAAGCAAGGGTTGCTGCAAATGTTTGAAAAGTACACCAAGTGTGTTGTGCAGTTTTTCTATATTTAAACGGACACATTAGTATGGTTTGTCTTAATTTAAAAAAAAAAAATGTGTTCAATGTTATTGTTGTTTCTTCTGTACGTTGTATTTAACACTATAATTAAAGCCATGACAGGGCATCAGAATTTACAGATTATAGGGAAACATATGCAAATGGTCTTCCTCATCAT
Organism: Sylvia atricapilla; assembly: GCF_009819655.1. NCBI lineage: Eukaryota > Metazoa > Chordata > Aves > Passeriformes > Sylviidae > Sylvia > Sylvia atricapilla. The sequence goes on from NC_089141.1 coordinate 87,366,368, forward strand.
CAGGTTTCTGCTGTTACAGTACGTGATGAAATGTAGGTGAAAGAGGTGTGGGTTTCGGAAGGGGAATTGCAGATGGAAGGAATTGCAGCTGTCTCTGCCTGGGTACTGCCAAAGCAAAGAGAACAATACAATCTGCAGAGGAACTTTAGGTTTTATTTCTGTGCTTGTTAATTTTTGTAGGTTTTCTTTCACTTTTTGTTTGAGCCAAGTTGAAGTAATCTGAAAAATTAAAAGGCATGGTCATTTGGCTGGAATTTAAAGATACATAACAGCAAGCTCAAGAAATGTTTCAGTGATCAGCTGTTCTCCTAGTGAAGAAATCACTGTGTTTAAGCATGTTTAAACTCTACTACTTCTGAGAATAGAAATCATAACACAGATTGCTCTTTACCTAATGGTGCATCAGCTGGACGTTAATGAGAATCTCTTAAAGGTGTTGCTATTTCCTGACTATGTAGTGTTACAGAAGAGATCTCCATTTAGCAGTGTTGTTGAAGTGAGGGAGGCTACAGCATGTCACCACATCCAGCTTTTACAGTCTGGGAGCAGGCATTCCAAGTGACCACTTTACATTTCTGTCTTTAACAGGCTTGGGAAAAACCAAGAGAAAGACGAGCGCGAGAGACGCCTCCCCCACTCCCAGCACAGACGCCGAATACCCTTCCAACGGCAGCAGCGCCGACCGGATCTACGATCTGAACATTCCCGCCTACGTGAAGTTTGCCTACGTTGCCGAGAGGGAGGACGAGCTGTCCCTCGTTAAAGGGTCCCGAGTGATTGTCATGGAGAAGTGCAGCGATGGCTGGTGGAGAGGTAGCTACAATGGACAGATCGGCTGGTTCCCTTCGAACTATGTGGTAGAGGAGGTTGAGGAGGCAACTGCAGATTCACCCAGCTTTCTCAGCCTAAGGAAAGGCGCTTCCATGAGTAATGGCCAGGGCGCCAAAGTACTCCACATCGTTCAGACACTGTACCCATTCAGCTCGGTGACAGAGGAAGAGCTCAATTTTGAAAAAGGAGAAACGATGGAAGTCATTGAAAAGCCAGAAAATGACCCAGAATGGTGGAAATGTAAAAATTCCAGAGGTCAAATTGGTCTTGTTCCTAAAAACTATGTAGTAATCATTAGTGATGGTCCTTCCATGAACACTTCCCATCCACCTCAGATAAGCTACACGGGACCATCTTCTACCGGACGATTTGCTGGAAGAGAGTGGTATTACGGGAACGTTACCCGGCACCAAGCAGAGTGTGCCCTGAACGAAAGGGGAGTGGAAGGAGATTTCCTTGTTAGAGATAGTGAATCTTCGGTAAGTGGTGCTCGGCCTGCAGGTTTGTAACCCCCCATGCATGGGTTAGCAAGCACGGCACTTAACAGATTCCTGTCTTTTATCCTTAAAGAAGCGAGCAGGGCTTTGGCATTACCAACCAGCACCCTCCCTGCTTGTGAGAATTGGTCTGTCAGTGAAATGCAGCGACATTTACACTAAAATTTAACAGCTGTGGTCTCTATTATCCAGGGGTTTTTTAAGTTAGCGGACAATCAAGTAAATATTTCAGGTTTCCATTTGGCTTTTCGTATGTTTCTTATGCAGTCCTCAAATTTAAAGCACTACAAGATAAAATAATTCTAGTTGATTGAAGATTTGGTCATTGATTTAATCTTAAAGCTATTTTCAAATAGTATCTTTGCATTGGTCAGTTCTGTTCTGCTTTTAATTGAATAATTACATAGTTTCTTTAGTAATTAAAATCCCATTTTCATGTACTTTTGAGTTACTCAGATCATTTAGATTGTAATAAGGTAAAGTTATTATTATATCTAGTTAAGATTGTTATATACAACAGAGAGGGCCAAGTCAGCAGCTCATATGCCCTGAAAATTGAGCCTTGATGACATCAGAGGGATCTGAATAATTTTGATTATGATTCATGTAATTCTGAAAATTCAGATTTAAAAATCAGCTGAAAGAACTTTCATGTATGCTGAGACCAGAGAATTCACAGTTAAAGCACTAAAATGTAATTATCCTTCTACTGTGATTTTGAAAAAGTGACAGATTTTAATTTTATATCATACATAACATTGACAAAATTGACAAAGTGCAATTTTGTAACAGTCACAGATATTTTTATCTGAAGACAGTATTGTCTGATTAAATTTCAGGCACCTTGATGAATTTGCTCTGCAAAAAGCATTATAGCCATTAAACTACCCTTTCTTTGAAGCTGTGTGTTATTGAATTCCTATTTCTGCTTAATTGTAATCACTAAACAGAGGCAAATGCAAATAAAGCACAGGAGGAACAGGAAAAAATTGAAGATTAAATAAAGGTAAACTAGAGGAAGATAGGAAGAAAAATAGGAATTTAGAAATCATGACTGATTTACAGAGGCTGAGAGGAATCAAGTTTGTTTAGTCAAGAAAAGACTGATGTGGGACACACAGTCTCTTGAAATGTAGAAAACCACTGTAATCATTAAATTACAGTAGTTGCTCTTTTTTCCCCCAACATTCCTTTTCTGTCAACATCCTGTCTGATGTGGGCATTCTGCATATGGTGGATTCTTGGTGTATCTGTCCAGCAGGTAGAAGCCCACTTTCAGATCTAGAGGCTGATGGTGATTTATCTTGAGACTGTAGCTATGAATTTCCTTTTATCTCTTGGGAAAGTGCCAGAAGGACAGTTTGAAAATTAATACATTACTTAAAATACAAAAATGCTTACCTATTGTGCATGACGTGTCACAGTGACCACTATCCTATGGCTTGGGTTTTTTTGCTACGAGTCTGCCTCTATCTTTAGAGTAAACGAACTACCTTGAAAGAGCACAGTAACCTTTTAATTTAATATGACATTATAACACTAAATCCTTGTATTCAAAGCAGTTTCAAACTTTCTGCCTGCATTGTTGTTGGAGAAATCATTGCTTTGGAGTACAAAAAGATTCATTCAGAATGTGGTCTTCAAACTATTTCTAGCATCTAACACTTAGTGGGATAACAGAAAATTTATCCAGTTCATATCACAGCAAGTTTTTTGCACACCTGCAGGAAAAAGAAAAGCACTGAATTGAGGAACTTACCTTTCTTCCTTCTTTTTGTACTCTCTGGTCTTGCAAACCCTGTATTTGAGACTATTTTTAGCAATGAGAAAATTGTAGGTATTCGTGTAAATGCCTCTCTTGTATTAGTACTGCATGAGAGTTTTAGGTTTTTATTAGAGTTTTAAAGAAATAATTATTTATTAGAGGTTTAAAGAAATATTTATTAGAGGTTTAAAGAAATAATTTACTGCATCTCAGACTTTCGTCTGCCCTAATCTTTATGTATCATTCCATCATATAATGCGTTTATATATGTGAATTATAAAGCACTGGGAATTGCTAGGCTTTTTTCCCTGGAGTGCCACAAGTGATATAATAAGTGAATGGGCATACTTGATAGCACTGAGAAATGGATCGTAAAAATCTATTTCAAACTTAATATGTATGGAATAAAGAAAGACTTTAGCAATAACTCAAAATTTCTGACAGTTGCTGTATTTCACACATGTGACTACAGAGGTTGTTCATGCTGTGGCTAAAAGTCACCAGGAGTGTCTTTACAATCTGAGCAGATGGTCTTGATTAGAGAGAACAGACTGAGCAGAGCCAAGTTGTCAGCTCTCTGATTTGCTCATCTGACCATCAGACCAGCACTTTCCACTACAATGTGTTGTTAACTCACCTATTAAAGTTGCAGATGCAGGGGTTATTCCTTTCCAGAAAGGCCCATAGATGAAACTGTAGGTCATGCTGCTAATCCTGGGTCTGATTTTTGACCTGTTTTAGAGTTTTCTGTAGCCTTCCATCACCACAATTACAAAAATTGGTCTGCAGAAAAGTTTTCCATAGTTTCAATCTTGCTCTTGTTACTGAGCTACTAAAAGCTCACCTTGGATAAGTGATAGTTTGTATTACACTGTATTTGCTTGATGAGACTGTCATGTTTTTCCATTTCCAGTGTTAGTAGCTGCAAGATTTTACAATATTTCTCTAGGTTTTACTTACCAGATGTTTGTCTTACAGCTAGATTCCTTTAGCCAAAAATATTCTCTTCAGTAACACTTAAGTCTACAGGATGCTACCATAGAGGAGAATAACCTGAGATGAACTCTGTAAGGTAGCTAGGAGCCTGATTATCTTCATTAATTACGAAATACTATTATTAGAACCATAAACTTGTTTGAACCATTTAAGCCAATAGTTTATGTAACAGGCACAGTTACCTACTGATAACATTTTTGCCAAGTGTGTTATACCTAAGTAATGTCACCTTAGTATTGGAGATCTAAAAGAACTGGGCACGTGCCTAGTTAGAAGTACTGCTAACTAATTGTTCTTTCCAGTGCGGGCTACTAGGTTGATGAAACTTGCAGTTTGTCTCATTTAAGTAACAAAACAATGAAAAAAGCGCAGATTTAACCTATGCAGTTTTCTGTAGAGCCACTTTTTGGATTGCAGGCTCTTCAGCTGTCAGATTCTTGGTCTCTTTGTGTAGTTCCTAACCCAAGATAAACAGGTCTTAGCTGGTACTGGTGGTCTTGGTTGGGTGGGTGATCATCGTGCTTTGAAGATCTCTGATTTCACTGAGTATAGAAGCAAATTGGGGTGGGAGAGGGTTGTTTTGTTCAGATTCACACCAGAAAACGAGTGTGCTCACTAGTACTTGTAGCTAACAGGAAGCAGGGGTATCTCACCTGTGGCTTCAGAGCAGAACTTTTGCTGCAGACACCCTTAAACTTCAAAGGGAGCTTCTGTCAGAACTTGTGGGCCCCTTGCAGTCCTCTGCTTGTGGGTGCAAAACTGGTGATCAGGTGAACACCAGTGCTTAGTAGTCCTATGAGGTCTTCTCACAAAGCAGAGGTGGTGTTATTTTTCTCAGATTATGAGTGAGCTATGCAAATTTTTGGATGATTTCAGGAGCAGTTATTCGTTAGGAAGTAATGACTACCTTGTGGTGGTAGTGTCACAGCATTCAATTTACAGTAACCCATCCTAAACAGAGTTGCAGGGTATAGTTTTAGGATGATCCTGGTGATTTTAGGTGTATTAAAATGATGCTGAGGCTTGTAGGTACGACTGGATTTGTCAGTTTTTTGTGGGGTCATATTTAGCTTCTCTGTTTGTCTAGCAATGACAATGGAGGGAGGAGACAGGGATTGAGAATTTGTGGGGTTTTTTGAGATGCTAATTCCGTAGCATTCTGAGTGTCTCCTTTTCCGAGACACTGGGGTTTTAATCCTGCAACTGTTGGACAGAAGCAATGACATCTGGCAACTGTTTAAGTGAACATTGGTCATGTTCTGTGACATGCAGTGATTGATAAGTACAGCAGACATGAGGATAAAGTTTTTCATTGAAATCAGGCATAAAGAAATATCCTAGTGGCTTTTTTTAAATGGAAGAACAGAAATCTTATTAGAGCTGCAGTTGAAGATCAGTGACACCAGTTCGTGTTTCTGACCTGTGTAATACTGATTTTGGAACATGAACATTACATAGAGAGGAGAATGATATTTGGTTATATCCAAATGAAACAGAAGGGGTAGAGAAAGGAATTAACTCTCCAAGATGGCTCTTTCCAGCCTGACCGTGGATCTTTGAGCTATGACTTTGAGTTTTTTGGCTGGGTGACTGAGTAAAAGGAGAAGTGAGGGAAAACTTGGGTATGAAAGTGGAAGGAGTTGGGGATCCCCAGGACAGGTTCACTGATGGGAGTTCAAAGGGTCTGGAATAGTTTGAATAATGACTGCATGAGAATAACTTTCTTGGAGGAAGGACATTGGCAAATGAAATTGGATTGAAAAGGAAAATTTGAAAGAAGTTACAGGATCAGTAAAAGACTTTCAGAGGGAGCTGTTTTTCACAACCTTGCCATTTATAGATTATAAAATTATCATTTCATTCTCAAATTGAGAGTGTGAAGAGAGAACTCTGTTTTTCCTGTTTCACTTGTTCTTCCTTATATTGCTTTATCACTTGTTTTCATGGTAGTTTTCAAATTTTTTTTCTTTTTTTTAAGATCATTCAATTCCTCACTAAAGAAATAAAGAAACAACTTTCTACCTTTTGTTTTCCATATGCTATAGGCACCAGCTAGCTCATGGTCATCTCTAGATAAAGATGTGTTAAAATAAAGGAATAAAAAACAATTCAAACTACTACTACACCTGAACTGGTGCATTAGAGGTAATCTTTAATTTTTTGGTTTAGGAATTGATTTAACTTCAAGTTAGGTTTTTCAGGTTTAGGTCTTTTCAATTACGATGCTGCAGAAGTACTCAGTTTCCCTGCCACAAAGCTATGCTCTATAACTCCGTTGCAGAATCATTAACTTTTCTATAGACTTAAGGGATTAAAGCTTACTTCTGATGTGCCTTTACTTGGTGTACGTGAGTCTTTTATTCCTGGAAAAGTTACTATGCAAACATCCAAATGTAGCAATTAATTTAAGAGAGAGAAGAGCAAAAAATTGGCCAGCAGTTAGAACAAAATAGCTTAAACAGTAAATAAAATAAACAGACTTGGAACAAATCCAAGGAGGACAGCAGGGAACCAGTTCAAACTGCATCGAACCAGCATACTTTGAAATGGTAGTGTTAAGAGCAATAGTTTATTTAAATTTTTTTTAATAGTGTTTTTCATGAATTTGTATTTGTTAGGGCAGGAAGGAACCGAAATATAAACAAAAACAAGCCAAATTGCTTTTGCTGTTCATTCTTGAGTCCTATAGAAGTTACTACTCTGAGACCAATAAAGGGTTTCAGGATTTTTGCAACAGCTGTTTGAGCTCTTCCATCTCTTTGCACCGGATGATGACTCTCAAAAGAGTTAGATCAGCCTTTCCGCTTTTTACATTCTTTTAAATTAAATCAGATAACAAAAAGAACAAACTTTGTAACATATTCTGAAGAAAATATGATAACGTCTTCTACTTATGTATCAATCTAACTAGCAGGCTCCAAGGCTGTGGAGAATAGACAATAGTTCAAAAGATATGTTCATTCACAAAGGCTATAATTAAACTAGCAGAAAGAGTATTTAATGCATTGTGTGAATCACCTCACAAAGATAGAAGTCTGGCCAGTGCCTGGGTTATAGGGCAGTAGGTCAGAGGTCCAGCATCTCTCTGCATGTCATTAGCACATCGTTTATGGCCAAGAAATAATGATTCTTAACAGATTCAAGGAGCTTTGAAAGCTCATAATTTTCACATGCAAGAAACAACTGTGCTTTGTCAGAAAATACTAAATTTTTTTTTGAGAGCGAAGTGATTATTTCACTTATTTTTAAACTTTTACCATAACATTGTTTCCTGTTCCTAAAACAAACAAACAGATGCTTAGTTCAGATTATGAACTTCCCGTTTGTAAGTTCTTCTGGTTTAATTGAGGGCCTTTTGATTACTGGTTTTTGTTTGGCGTAGGCATCACTTGTTGAAGCAGCAAAACATAGTCAGCAAGCTTTGATATTGTTTTTTGAATCCTAACCGGCTAATCTGTACTTGGTGCCTCAGTCTGTCCTTAGTGAGATCCAACAGACCTGCCTGTGTTCAGGGCACAGCAATCAGCACACTGCCCAGAGCCCATGCTCTAAATTGCTCTTCTAGGACCCCAGGGTCCCAAAGCTTCTGGACAGCTTTGTGCAGGGCCTGTGTGTTATTAGTGTTCAATGGCTGCTGCTTGGAACTGTGGAGATTCCACTGGAGCCAGGTTCCAGGCCTCCATGGCTCTGGATGCTGGAGCGTTTGTCCACACTGCAGTCAGGGCTTTAACCACAGCAAGTGTTTGTGCAGCCAGGTTAGCTTTAATTCAGTGTGGTAGGTGCTGAAAATGAGCCAGTCTTGGTGTGAGTTCGGTGCAGCATTCTTTGTGATGCTGCTCAGGCAGGGCCTTCATATCAGACATAGCTGGCTTAAAATCCCAGTTTTCTTGGATACTTGGAGTTAGGGATGGATGACAGGGCGCAAAATGTATCTTGGGTGGAGCACTGGAAATCCCAGAGATACGCTCTTATGCACATTTCTTGCCATCACTTTCTCCCACCCTTCCCAGTCCCCTCTTGGCAGTCACAGAGAGTGTTCCATGGATTTTGAGCCAGTGGCTGCTCAATGCCAGAGGAAGCCTTCCTGATGGAGCCTGCGCTGACCTGGTCAGGGCCCAGTGACCCCAGATTATAGATGGAACAAGTAATTATCCTATGGGTGTTACATAAAATAATTTTTAAAGAAGTGATGTCTGTTGATCTGGAATGTAGTGGCTTGAGGTAGAAGAGGGTGAGGACAAGGGTGTGGGGAGCTTGATGCTGCCTTTAGCAGTACAAAAGGAGAAGAGCTGCTGCCCAAAGCCAAGCCTCGAGTCTGACGAGTTGGAACAGAGCCAGATCAACAGGCATGGCAGGAGCTTTGTTTGCTGTGGGCAGGACTCATGGAGTCAGAGGGAAGACAGAGAAAGCATTAGTGCTAAAACAGAAGGGGAGAAGCAAGAGATGAGATTTTGGGATAGGCAGGATGTGAGGGATGTGTAGACAGAGACCTATTTTATTGCAGGAATAAAGACAGCATGTCTGAGAAGTTGCTTTTTTGAATATGTACTCAGGGTGTGTTTGACCCCTTGTAAATGCAGTGTAAAGGACTCGGGGTGTGGCTTTGTGAGTTGAAGTCTGATGTCAGCAGTAACATGTGAGGGCTCCTGACCCCTCCACTTGCTCCTCTGCTGTGCCACGGTTGTACTCAGTATTGTTCCTAAGGCAGTGCTGTGAACCAGGTGGGGTTTGTTTCCCCTGGGAAAGCACAGGTTTGCAGTGCTGGCCCAGCCAAAGCAGTGCGTGGTGGGGAGAGGACCAAGGGCCACACTAAGGTTGTGTGAAAAGCCTAGCATGTTCCTTCAGCAGTTTGTGCATGAAGCCATGCCTTCAGTGGACTGACACACTGCAGCAGTACTTTCAGAATAGCACCAGGCATTACTTAACTCCACTAAATGCTTGTTACAGTCTCTAGTGTGTGCTTTTTATTACTCATTTTCCTGCTTCCATACACCTCTCACAGGGCAAACCCATCTGTCATATCCCACTCCAGCATGGAAGGGAGCACCCAGGATTGATCAATGAATGGTAAAAACCACAAGGGTGCAAAAGAAGCTCGTGAAGTTTTATTAGCAAACTACACAGTTGGCATAGAAATTCATGTTTTGCCCCTACTGTCTAGTAGTGAGAGTAATAATAAAAGAAAAGAGGGAAGAAAGAGAAGGTGAAAGGGAGATCAGACTGCAGAGGAAAGGAGATCTGCAGTCCTGGGTCCAGGATCAATCCAGCCAACAGGGTAGCCAGGGCCTGGGGGGTGCATCACCAAGGCTTTGTGAGACTACCTGGTTATAGGTAAGTTTCCCGTCCTGGAATTAGGTTTCTTGCTCTTCATGTAAATGAATCAGTATGTGTACTCTTCTGGACCTTTATGGAAATGGGGAGGAGCTTTGAGGGTCTTTTGGTGGTCTTGATCCCCCTCTACTGGACTTGCCTGCTCCTTGACCCCATTCCTATACCTGCACTGTTTTGTGATGTGTGGTCTCTATGGAGCAGAACAGGAAAATTGGCCCCAAAAAGGTGCTGCCCTACCTCTGCACACCCCCCTTTTCAGCCACATCCTTTTCTAACTTGCCTGCTTGAATGATTGTTGGAATTTGAGACATAGCAGCGCATTAAATTCTTACTGCCCAGGCTTCTACACCATCTCTGTGGCCAGCCAGCAGCAGTAGGTGGCTGGAGACAGAGTTCAGCTGGAAGCAAAGGGACACTGTGTCCTTTCTACCCTCCTGTGGTGGTGTGTGATGAAGAAAGTGGAATGGTCTCATTCTGGCTGTTTAGGTGACAGTACTCTTCTTGTTAAAGCAACTGATTGCCAGAATGAAGAGATTTATCATTAAAAATTGTTATGTCCTGGGTAACTTAATTAGTGCATAAATTCTGTCTTTTCTGGGTGGTGTGGTGGTGAGCTTTTTACTGTTTTTCTTCTGTAGAAAATTGTATCTATTAGATATATATATATATATAACCCTTTTTTTATAAAAGAAAGTGTACTCAGTGGGAGAAATAATTCCCTATACATGTGGTAATGAAGATAAAAGGTGCATGTGTTTTTGTCTTTTGCAATGCAAAGCAAGAATGGCCCTCTAGTGGTCACAGCTTTAAAAAAAGAGAAATGAGGGAAATTTTCTTCATCTTACCCAAGCAATATTGTACTAATTGTTTTCTCCAGGGCACTGTAGTGAGGAAGACATGCATGATAAAAATTCTTCCCTTCTCCTTGACATTCTTGTGCATCTAGATTGAGTAACTAAGATAATATTTGTAATTTAGTCATGTAATTGGCAACTTCAGACTGTGCATCTGGGAAGCTTTCACTTAACTGACTTAACTGTGCATGTTAATAACAATGGCAATTATTTATTAAATAATAAGCTATTTGGTTTCTTAAGTAGCTAAAGCACCAAGCTGTGGAACAGACTAATGTAAATTATTGTCAACTACGTGACACAGTTTGTTCCTGAAACTGCAAAATTATGCCATCATTTTGTTCACTTTTATGTATTTGTTTTTTTCTTTTTGAATTCTTCTCAACAGCCCAGTGACTTCTCAGTATCTCTAAAGGCGTCGGGGAAGAACAAACATTTCAAGGTGCAGCTCGTGGACAATGTCTATTGTATTGGGCAGCGACGATTTAATACTATGGATGAGTTGGTGGAACACTACAAAAAGGCTCCTATCTTCACCAGTGAACACGGGGAAAAGCTATATCTTGTGAAAGCACTTCAGTGACGTTGAAGATGGACTTGGCCACCTGGGCCTCTTATAACTTACAAGCCTTAGGTCCTAAATTCACTTTTATAGAACAGAGCAATATCTGAAGCAGGCTTAAGGAATAGGCTCTTTCTAGAGTGTTTGCTCTGTCAGTTGCTGTTTGTCCCCTTTTTTTTTTCTTTTTTTTTTTTTTTTCTTCGCCTCTTTTTGTGTTCCAGTTTTGTTAACCTCTGACCACCTCTGTTAAAGTTGAGAGTTTCCCTTGGGTGACCATGGCAAGCACTCACCTTCCCGGCAGAGTTCAAAATGCCCCTCTCCTGTGTACGTTTACATAGTTAGCTCAGATCAAGGAGGGGTGTTTTCAATTCAAACCAGTGTTAATCTGTTCAGACTGCTCATGCAGGCAGAACTCTCCATTCAGAGACATCAGGCACAGTTTGAATGCACTGAAGCTGCAGCTGCTTAAGTGAGAGAGAGTAGACATAACAGTTGTGGCTGTGAGTTCTGTAGCTATATCGCTTACCGAGTAGGATAATACAAAACCTCCTAGTTCCTAGAAGCACTCTTTACACTGTACTCTGCTATTACATTGCCTCTCTGACTCTTTGTAAAGAGTACACTAATTAAAAGCATTTTGTAATAGTACTTCTTAAACTACTATGGTAAGATTGTAGTAAAAGAAAACTAGTGTATTTTGGTCTGTAATTGCAACAAAGAGAAATTTTATTTGAAAGTTGATTACTAGAGAAAGAATAATTGAATTGTAAAGGCTGAATGTTTTGGTAATCTACAACCAAATGTGCCATCCACATAATGCTTTTTCCTCTTGCCCTTCTGCTTGTTTGAATTAAACGATTATGTATTTAATTCTCAAAGTAATATGTATCTGTAGCTGATTGTTGACACTAATACAGAAGATTAATAAAAACTGATCTTGGGACAGGGTGGGGCGGGCTACCAACACTATATATATATTTGCTTTACGAAAAGAAATATTCAGGTTTTACAGAGGATGGCGTGGTTGGTAGGAAGAGACACACAGAATGTTTATGAAGAAAATGCATTTTTCTCTTTTCTTTACATTTAAACTCCTTTATGGTTTAAATATACAGTCTTTAGATGGCACATTCCTGAGATTGAAGAAGGGATCATGAGATCTCAAAATCTTGCATACTCAGTTTTTTGGATATTGTAATAAAAAAGGTATTACGTCATGATGGAGTACTGGATTTATCCTTGGGTGGTAGTCCTGGTGTTACTTTAGCAAGGTGAGATACAGTGAATAATGAATTTGTTTGTCTTGGAATTTGTGTGGCCTAAAAAGAAATCATCTGCGACTGCAGAGGACAGTTTTGATATGAGGCAGTGTCTAATGAGCTCTGTGTTTCTTGTTTCTGTGATAATTAAGTCCATTCATAGCTTTAATGAAAACTGCAAGATGGACCTATTAAGACACATTTCTTACCTATTCTGTGTTTCAGTAGTAGTGCAGCTACCTCTGTGTATAACTCTAGAGCAGGTTAAGCAGATACGAGCACTGTCTGACTTGCTTTGGGGTAAATCATGCTACTGCCAGGAGACTGCACTGGCACCTTTGCAAATGAACTGCAGTCTTGCTCAGATCCAAGAGGCAAGTACCATTTCTGAAGTTCTATGCACGTACTATTTTTCCACCCCTTTTGAAATCTTATTTCTGTAAGGTTTTCCGAATTAACAGCTTGTATTGGAACTCAAAAAATCTATTTTTCTGTATGTGCATTAACTAAAAATTGGGCAGTGACACTTGTGCTTGGTAAAGCTTAATGAAAGAAAGCAGTAATTCAGAGCAATCCAAAATGACCATGCATTATCCTGAAGAGCACCTACCCACAAATGTCTTCTAAGAAGATAAAAGTTTTCCTTAGGAAGTTGGTGAGAAGTACCAGTTGTTTGCAGCTTACCTACAGGAGGACTCCACAGTGGGCTTCTTAAACCTAATGAGTAAATTCTGCAGAGAATGTAGGGATTTGCCTTCTAATGCCTAGTTTTTTCTTTAGGTGAATTTAAGCATGTACCAGGTATGGCAATAACATTAAGAAAGTGAGCTATATGTTGTATGAGCATTTTCAGGTTTGAGTGAATTGCTTTTCAGTCTTATTGTCTCTTGGTAGTATTTGCAAAAATTATATATGGGAATGGTTTACCTTTTCAGTAAACTGATTAATCTACTCTTTCATGCCCTGTGTTCATTTTTTTTCCTGAAATATTCTCTATGTTTCCTGTTTCAGGAGCCTTCGTATGCCTCTTGCAATCTTTTTCAGTTTTTTCTAGTCCATTTTTACATGCTCTCTTAGTTCCTAACTCCTTTCTAGTCTTAGTAGCTTTAAATAGACATCTGAATGAAGGTTTTACTATGTGCTTTATATTTTAATGGATTTATTAAATTTTCTTTGCTTGTTTTTGTTACCTCATGCTCTGTAAACAGCTTCTATGTCTTGAGGTGTGAATCGTAAAGTAATTTGTTTTGGCAGCAGTTAGTTTATGACCTGTAAATGACTAGTTCAAGTAATTTCTTTTCTTTTTTTTTATTTTCTTTTTTTTTCTTTTTTTTTTTTTTTTAAGTAAGTCTCACTTTGTTTTTTCCCATGCTGTATTTTATCAGCATGCTTTCTGTTCAACAGGCTCATTAATAACTCTTCAGTGGTTCCCATCATTATTGAGGTATGTTCATACGAATTTTGCCACCTTTTCCTGCCCTTTTGATCTCATTTGTTGGACTTGCTTAAGCATTAATAATCTTCAATACTAAATGCTTCATAAAGGAGCAATAGACATGGATTTTTATTATTATTTTCCTATTTTGTACACCTCATTTAATTATTTGACAAAATCTCACCTTTATTTTTGACTACTTACGGCCTCTTTGTCAAAGCTTGCAACAGGGGCGGGATTTTTAAAAAATATATATGAGCAGAGTCATGGTGACATGAATTTCTTTGCTTCCAATATTCATTAAAGGCTCAAATAATTTCTGGTGGAGTAAAAGTTGTGATTTTTTTTTATGATGTTTAGTCTGGCTTTTGCCATCCTACCTGATTCATACAGGTGCTTAAGTTTTAAGTACTATTCCTGTGCAACTGTTAAAGTTTTCTTGCCTTGCTGGTGTCTATGGAGGAATGACTTGTGAATCTATAACAGTTGCTGTACTTTCCATACAGTGGCAGAAATTTTAGATCCATGTTTATAATTTCAGCTCTGGGAGCTTGATGGCAAGCTCCCACTTGACATTATCTTGACTGTTTGTAGTAACATCCCTTTTGGTATCACATATTAGGTGGGGACAAATTAGTAAAGGGTTAATATAAGAGTGCACCGAGAATATGCCAGGTAAACTCACAGGGACCTACTGTGTTATAAAAGCAAAGGATTTGCTTATTCTTTGCTTTTGAGGAGAGAAGAGGCAATAATGACGTGCAGTTGGGTATTTAACGTCATTGACTGCATGAACAAACTCTGAAGTCAACAGTTTTATGGTTCTGCTTAGCATTCTCTATTCAGATCTTCATGTCTCATAAATGTATATTAAATCCTGAAAGCTTACAGTTGTTCCTCCAAGTCTTTATTTTTAGCTTTTCTATACAGTAAAGTTTGTTGTCCAGTTTAGTGGTTTCACTGTGGGGAAAGAGATCTTCCACAATGCCACCATACAATTTCTATAAAAATGAGTCAGATAATTTTGCCTAAATTATAAATAAAAGGCTAGAAAAAGGATTACAGGTCCTTTGAACTAGGTCTGACAATTTACTTCGCAAAAGCTACTGAATAACTGTGAGGGTTTTCGTTTCTTCTTGGTCTTAAGATAGTTTAATTCAGTGATTTAGAGGTAAATGAAACTTGGGCAGACTCTGCAGTCTGAATCTGACAGGTTCTGTTTTCTTACTCCAGTGGGATGGAATGACTCATTTTTAAATGGAAACTTGTTAACATATAATAAGCTGTGAAAGTTGTATTGCTAAAGTAACACTGATCCCTTAAAATGCTCTAGGAACTGTGAACCTTCCTATTCCTTTCTTTTCAGTACATTCAAAATTCACTGCCTTTTTTATGAAGTGGAAAAGTGTAGGCCAGCAAAAGTACAGCATGCACAGTCCTGAAGAGCATTAAAGATCACCTGTACTCACGTGAATGAAAGGATGCAAGTAAATGCTGCCATTCATTCATTATTTTGACTAACTAGAAAATCAGTTGAGCAATACTCCTCTAGAAAGTATACTGCAATTGCAACCCAAATGTGTACTAGCTTTAGTATGTGATAATAATGCCTAAGGTATGTTCTTGTGCCAGTGTCTTGCAAAAACAATAGCTTGATGTCATCTTCTCTTTTTTAGGTGGATTTTCATGTTGTTGGATATAGTTACAATTTGTTGGAGAAATCAGCACATGTTTTTTGATCTAAATTGACTTAATGTGAAAAATATCTTAAGTCTATTATACTTAAAACTGTAGTATTTTCTGGTCTTTTGCATGCTTCTGGAACATCCTACACTCTTTATGTATTTTAAAATGTTTTTGGTTTTTTTCTGGCTTAGTCTTAGTGCGTCTTTTCTTGTTAGGAAATAGGCTGTTTCCCCTGTTGTTACTTGAACTATCCACCCAGGCTGATACAGAAGCTGACTAATAGAAGTGGCATGTAGCCATTGACACATTAGACAAGTTTTTCCTTGCATTTTCTTTCACATGTGGCAATATTAAATGGTTTAAGAGTGAGAGGTTAAAAGAAAGAAAGAAAAGAAAGAAAAAAGAAGAATCTTGTAACTTGACGGATTGTCTTCAGCAGTGGGAGTCCACAGTTATGAGGAAAGAGCAATAGGTAAGAAATGTTCTTTCCTATTTTTTTAAATGCGTTTAGTTTGAAATTTAGCTTGACATCATATGGCATGTGTGCATGAAGTAATACAAAGGTTAAGAAATTAATGCTGATTTAGTCCATTTTATTGAAGGAATGGATAGATCAAGTTGTTGATCTCAATGTCTTATTATAGAAAATAGTTATCTTAAAGGGGGAGAACCCAGATTTTGAGTCTTCTTTGTTGGTGGTGGGGCTTTTTGCTTTGATTTTTGAGGAAAGAATTCAAAAGAGGTGTCTTGCTCCAGTTTTCAAGCCAGACTTTGCTTCTAAGCTTCTTCCCAAAAAACATCTCTTGAGTTTGGGTGAGGCCAAGGGAATGTGTTAAGTGGAATTATTCTCCACCTGTAATTGAAATTGGTGGTGAATAATGGGCTACTTTTTTAAAAAAATTATGATTAACTTTGATCTCCTTTAGATTGGATACATACATCTATATGGTAATTAATTAGCGGGTTCTGTGGGTTACTGACTTAGTTTTTCACCTGAGTTCAACTCTCTCAAGTTGAAATAAGCTTGATGACTTTTTTTTTGTAATTCTTCTTTATGTCACAGAACCAGTAGTGCATTCAGTGCCATTATAATTGGTAATGCAAAGAAGCCCTTCAGTTGTGGGCAGCTGGTATGTTTGGCATACTAAGTCCAGAGATGATGATGATGATAATACAGCCTTAAAGAATTGCAGATAAGGGCACCAGCAGGCAGTTAGAGAGAACAGGCTCTGGCTTCATTAACCAAGTGTCTTGATGGTTTCTCTTTGGAGAATTAGGATGTTTATTTTCATCTGAATATGTATAGCTAATTTGTAGAATTTAAGCTTAACCCTTTTTTGGTGTACAGTGTGTTTAAACATAAATAATTTCTCAGGAATTTGCACTGCAGGAGAGAATGTGAATGTTGATGCCCCAGGAAAATTAAGCATACTGGTGTTTGTGACAGCTTTCCTAATGAATTTGTGTCCCAGTGAAAAGTGGGGTGCTAATTCAAGTTCCTTGGTTTTGCACTGGCACTGGCCTGCCTTTATGCTGCCACAGCCTGTCTCCACCAAAGACAGAGCAACTGTGATTATGTTAAAAGAGATTTCCATAGTGTCAGGGCTAGTGCAACTAGCTTGGGCTAAGCACAGAGTGCAGTGTGAAGAGAAGAACAGGTGTTGAAGAAGCCACCAGGAATGGGTGGGTGCCACAGAGAACTCATTAAATCTAGTTATGTTTGTCCTTTGCCCTTACTAGTTCAGCAGCGAATGCTGACATTATCAGCGTTCGATGTTTTTTGTTTATAGGTCTCAGGGTTATTTCTTGTGCTAACAGAGATCAGATGTGCCACTTCTCCGGCTTGTCTCTGTGTAATCATTCTGCTATGAAGTTCTGAATGGTTTAAGAGAAATTATCTCTTCATTTTAGCTGGCATTTCTGGTGCAGTATATAACCATACCTATGTTCTCAGCCTTATGATGTTCTTCAGTGTTACTTTTTCTGTAAAAACTAGAAGTCTGAGCATGTTTCAAAAGTTACCATTCTCAGCTCAGTCCTTTGTCATGTTATGACCATTAGATTACCAGTCATGGGCACCTCCATGGCAACATCCCATATTGTTTAATAGTGGTCTTGGAGGTTTGTTTCCCTAAATTAACATCAGATTTGTCTCTTTTTTTGCTCTCCAGTTTGTTTTTTACCTTAGAAATACATGTGCATCTATCTTTACAGTCTTGTTAGTTCCTGGAAAGTCTTCTGGTCCTTGGCTGCTCTCCTGGAACTTTGTCGATCATTTGGAACAATGGCCTTTCCATCCAGTGTTGGCTTCTTGGGAAATAATGTTCTTCATGATGAATTGCATTATCCTGTGTTGGGGAAATAAGAGCCAAAGGTGCTTTCCTACTTCATGATAGTTCTGGGAAGCATTTTTTCCTAATAGAATGAACTCTGGCCATTCTTTAGAAAAGAAACAAAAAAAGAGGGAATAGGTTACCCTTCCGGTTTAAATCAAATGCTTTGTAAAAGCTTGCAAATCATTCTAAAACTGTAATAATGGAGGAGCTCATTATATAATGCAATGCCAGGAACTACTTTGGTTACTTTTGGAAGGAGGAGATTGCTTTCCTCAGTATTAGCAGGATGTTAATTCTGCAATAGTCTTAGAATTTCTGAAGAACAAGCACAGCCACCTTCAGGAATATATCTGAAATCAAGATGTGCATATTAGTTCTAAGTCTTTGAGAGCAGGGTACCACACAGTCACCTAGCTTGAATTTTTATTATTTTACTGTTTAACTGCAATGATTTTACTTTTATGATGACTCAGATGAATAATTTTTCTTGTGTTTTTCCTAGTGCAGTTGCATATGGTCAGACATAATTTTCAGTGAAGCTGGTTGAGCTTCCAGGAATCCTGCTTGTTCTGTGCTTTATTCATCTGCTCTCCCCTCCTGCCTCATTTGTATTTGGTCTCCTACTCTGCTTATTTGCTTTTCTCACCTGTTTTCTCTTGTGCCCTAGAGCTTCTTCAGTTTTTTATCTCCTTCTTCTTGTCTTCATTTACAATCTTTAATATTTAGAGCCTGCCTAATGAAGAGGAATGATTGCTTTGCTCCACACTTCTCCCTTACACCCCCAGGTTGCAGAGGAGCCCACTTCCTTGCATGGAGCTGTATTTGTGCTGTGGGAACATCAAGAAACAGATCATCAAGCAAATAACTATATGACCTGAGCAAACCTGTTCTTACTCACAGAGATGATTATTGGATGGTACAATGCCCACTTGAATCATCAGCTTGACTTTGGAGCTTCAGTGCGTGTGTTCTCACTGTGGAAGGTGCTCACGCAGCCTAAGCATCTGCAGTTCTGAAATGGGGAGTGGGAAAATACATGGCCAGTATTTCTGCATATTTACCACAAGTGTCACACAGCATGTTCATCAAAACAAGGGCAGTGAAATTCTTATGTTGGTATTTGGGAGTGTTGGCCCATCCCTCCTTTCTTTCTTGCTTGCTGAAATTTCGTCTTGACCTACTGGCTGGTATTTTCCAGCACTGAACAGAGAGATAGCAAGGATTCCTCCAAGAGAGTTGCAATTCAGCAGTAGCAGCTTTTGAGATGTGATTTACTTGAATTGCATTGATCCATACTTAAGATGATAGAGTGGAGAGGATGATACACTGGCATATAACTATAACGCTGTGTTATAGCTGTAAAAGCTGTAAACAGTTTGTGCTGTTTATTGTGACTGTTACAATTATGGTGTGTGCTATAAAATCTTCATTCAAAGCCTGATATCATAAACAAAGCCCTTTAATTAAAAAGAAAAAAATAGGCCCCATCCCACATACCAAAGGAAGGAACAGCTCAAACTGAAAAGAGGAGCCAAAGTAATTGTTGTGCGCTGTACAGTGATGATGGAGAGCAGACAAAGACCATACACCAAGGAGCCATGGAAATGAAGCAGCATAAAAGGACTGGTGACAGCACCATTGGGAGTGTGCTCACCCACACGAATACATTGATGCATTTGTTTGCACCAGTGAGCAGGAGCTGAGTTCAAAATGATCGCACAAGGCATTTGCTAAGGGACCAGGCTCAGCAGGCCCAAGCCAGAGGAACTTCAGTTTCATTCTAAAGAGGTTCATGCTTTTTCTCTCAAGATACAGAGGCAGGATATAAATAGCAGTGGGCTTGAATAAGCAGTCTGCCTCTGCAGCAGGAAATGAAGACATCTAAGAAATCCCCTTTGTCCCAGATAGATGTGTGTGTGCATGTTTACTTTCCCTCCATTTAAAAGACTGCTTCAGATTTGATTTGTTTCAGAACTGACTCAGTTCTCAGTTCAGAATCAGTGCAAGCCTCTCTGTAGCAGACTGGTCGCCAGGGAAAGTTTTGATTACCCTTGAGAACGAGCCTAATCCTTGTCGTCCTAGACTGCACATGGTTGCCTTAATCCTTGGTGAGCTCAGTACCTTGGGACGGGAGAATCAATACTTCAACAATTTTAGTAGTAATGCATAATCGCATTAAAACTCTGCTCTTCCTCCTTCCCCACCAAACTGATGGCCTGGGGACACATACCCCTTTGGCTTCTATGATACGTTTTGCAACCCTGATACTTGAGCAAGTTGTTTTAAGTTTGATACTTGCAATCAAACTACCTTGAACTTGCTTCTCACACCAGCCTTGCCCACTGACTGTGAAAAACATCTGCACTTGCATAGTCATATCCATGCCAGAATATCACTGCCCACTGCCATAAGAAGAAGTGTTGCTTGGCATCAGTACACAGAAAACAGGATTGCTCCATCCCGTGTGGAAGAACAGTATGAGGCTATCTGTCAATACAATATAATTTCACATCAGCATGGATATGAGTTGGATTGGGAGCTGGTGATGCATAAATCTTGATGAGGAGAGGTAAAGGATGGTGTGTGTCAATTCTGAATCATCTCTTTTCAATAAAGAGGTCTTAATATATGTGTTGGCCTTCCTATTTATACAGTTGTAACAGTATACTTACCAGTATGCATACATTAGGGGGATGCAAGGCATTAAAAACGCTGACTGACTATGATGCTTCTGTTTTTAAAGCAAGAGAACATAATTCTTGCAAAAGCAGTGAGTCTGAGCCAAAATATACCCTTCCTGTTAGTGATAATGGATGACCTGGTCTCTGCTGGTTCCTCATCAGTCCTTGTGTGGTCTTGTACTTTTGAATGGGACCCATCTTCTCCCGGTCAGGATGGGTGCAAGTGAATTATGAACTATTAACGAGGTGCTCTGTACTAATCCTCCCCTGGGCTTTCAGCTGCTTTGCTTTCCAGTCGTGAAAGCCATCTTTTACTGGCCTGAAAGAGATTTTTCCAGAAGGTTTTATCTGTGTCAGCAGAAATTAGGAAGAACAGTCTTGAAATTGTCATGGTAAATTGTATCTAGAGAGCTATAGATTTTTATGCTCATCTAAAATGATAGGTACTGAAAAAAATAGGAAAAGTTAATGAAGACATTTCTTTCTCTCAATGTCATTCACCCTTCCTGTAATCCTTATCATTTCCAGCTGATAGAGAAGTTTGACAGTCCTTCCACCCTTCTCAATTTCTTGCCCTAGAACTCAGGAAACTGGCCAGTCTTGGTACTGTCTTCCGGTAAATGATTACAATTTACGCTCACCACATGTTTTGAATATACAGGCTTGTTAATATGCTTCAGCAAGATTTGTGTGTCATTATGTGAGCACAGACAAAAATCACTGCTCCTCAAATGCTGCCTAGTCTGAGAAGCACCCATGTACATTGTCTGGCACCCTGATTGTTAGTTTGAGAGTGCTTTTGTTTTTAATCCACAATGACCATGAACTGAGGAAAGGAAATAATTTGCAAAGAACCTCACAACATTATGCAATAACCACAAAGAACATGAACATTTACTTTACATGTTCTTTAAGGGCTTATACCAAGGCAGGCTGAAATTTAATAGAAAGATCAAAATTACTAGACTTGGCTTTGGATCAAACTTTAATACAATTCATTTCTTACTGACTTCTGTTTGATATTAGAAGGTATTAAGGCACTTGCACTTATGATTTTAAGAGGCCTAATTTTAGAAGATATGGGGGATCAGAAAAGCTAACTTTTATTCCAAAGCAGCTGACTAAATTATATATCAGTGTTTTCCGAACTTTCTTAGACAAGGCATATTTACTTTACCAATCTTGCAAAAAGTATAACAAATAAAGATTGTGCCAAATCTGCAAAGAGAATGTCATATGAAAGGGGATTTCATGCTTACTTCAGTATGAACTATTGCACTGTTCTTTATTTGAATTCGTAAGTTTTCTGCTGTAGAATTACTGTGGCTTTTCTCAGATTTTCTGGTTATTAAAATTCAGCCCTCCGACTTCAGAGCTCCCTTGTCTAATGTTATTTGATCCTACCTAGGGGAATGTGTTTTAAGTGTTAGATATTTTTAATGGATAAAACCTTAATAGTAAGAATTTAAAGAATATGATACTTTGGGACTAGAAAACCTCAGCTTGGAGAAGAATGTTATTTGCTTTCTCAGTTTATTTCACCTTTCAAATAATGTTCCAGCTCTTCAAGGAATGCTATGATGTTACTGTGCCTATGCACTTGGACCTTACATTCCCATCTCATAGAGGTTTTGCAAGTTTTCTTCATCTATAATAAACCAATATTAAAAATAAATTCTGGATGTCTCATAGAACCACAGAATGGTTTTGGTTGTAAGGGACCTTACAGATCATCTGCCACGGGCAGGGGCGCCTTCCTTTAGACCAGTTTGCTCAAAACCCCATCCAGCCTGCTCTTAGACACTTTGTGGGGATGAGGCATCCACAACTTCTCTGGGCAGCCTTTTGCAGTGCCCCATCACCCTCACAAGTAAATAATTTCTTCCTAATATCTAATCTAAATCTACTGTCTTTCAGTTTAAAACCATTTCCCCCTTGTCCTGTCACTGCATGCCCTTGTGAGAAGTCCCTCTGCAGCTCTCTTGTCAGCTCCCTTTAGGTACTGGAAGGAGCTATAATGTCTCCCTAGACCCTTCTCCAGACTGAACAACCCATATACTCTCAGCCTATTTTCCTAGGAGAGGTATTCGAACCTCTGATTGTGTTTGCAGCCCTCTGAACTCCAGTAGGTCCATGTCTTTCATGTGCTGGGGCCCTCAGCTGGATGCAGCACTCCAGGTAGGGTCTCACAGGAGCAGAGTAGAGGGCGGAATCCCCTCCCTTGCCCTGCTGCCTACACTGCTTTAGATGCAGCACAGAACCATCAGTTTTCTGAGCTGCAATGTGATTATTATTAGGTCATGCCCAGCCTGTATTTCTGTAGAAACATATTTTCCTCCAGTCTTCTGGAATTACAGAGGAGACAGTGTCACATATATTCCCAGCTTTGGAACTTGCCTTTGAGGTAGTCACTTGTTGCACCATTGTAGTGAAAAACTTTTTCAGTGTATGAAAGAGCTCGAAAAATAGATTACAAATTATTGTTTTCAATTCCTTCATCTCATGGATTTTGGTGTTTATCTTTGTGATGGTATAGCAGTACCACACACCTGTATCTGAAGTTTGGCAGTTTGTTCCTCTTGAGTTCTCTTTCAGCTTCTCTGTAAGAAGCAGCATTAAGCTTGCTGCTTAATGATGTTCCTTTCTTCTCTACTGGTTGGAACTGGTGAGCTTCACAAGCTTCTTGTTGTAGTAATTGTTATAAAATGTTGGAGGTTGGATACTTAAAAGAGCAGTGAGTTTCCAGGCAGGGATCAGGTCCTGACAACTGCTTGCAGAAGCATTTAGTGAGGTTACACCTGTTTATTGCTGCAAACTGGTCTTCTTTTTTTCTTTCTCTTGCTGCTGTTTTCCCATGTCTTCAGTGATTCACAACCTCCTACACTGCAGTCCACTGGGACTGCCAGAGATGACTTTGTTATTAGTTGATGTTTCTTGAATGACCCAAGTTTTCCTTGTAATCTGACTCCATCAAGGGGATGGTGTTAGGCCTCTGGGATTTTCAAGAATGACTTGCATTGCACACACTTACAGGAAGCTTGTTCAAAGTGACCTAAAATCTTTAAAGTCTCAAAGGAATCACAATTTTTCAGTTCTGGGCTCAAAAACATGACTTCCTCAGATGCGTGTGCTCTTTTGGATGAGTATGCTTGCTCCATGCCAAGCTCTCCTTTTTGCTTTCCTCTAGTCCTAAGCTCCCTTGTGTGTCACAATCCTGCTTGGATGTGAGGCACCCATGTCAAATGACCCCCTACAATTTCCATGCTTTCACTGTTGTGCCCTCCTCTTGTATCTGTGTGCTCAGTATGTGAGATTTCTGTCACAAATGAAGCTGAAAGCACAACCTTGGGCCCTACTTATGAAACACCATTTTAAAAGCTTCTACAAACTTCAGCTTGTCTTGAATGTGTGAAGGTCCACCTTCTTGACACACTGGTATGTTTCCATTTTTTATTTATGAGAATGATAATGAATCACAAATATCATAATATTACTTCTGTACACTGTATACATGCTTTACAGATGGCCCCCAAAATAGAGACAACTAAATAAGGAATTAGAAAAATTAAATGGTACTGTGCATTTTCTGCCATTGGCTTTTTAGAACTCCTGTTCTTCCACATGCTTTGCAGCCCTGAGAAGTATAAACACAGCTATTCAGCACTGCTTAGACAGTGTATCCCTCTGCTACTCGAATTCATTGCCAAGTGGCAAATCACATGGATTCATCATATGAATGGACGTTTGTTCATGTGGAATTGCTTTGGTGCTGCAAAACAGTTTCCCATAAGTCACTGATTTGCTGTCATTCAGGTGCTCAGCAATGTTATTCATCATTTCTTTTTGCTGTCCATCAGAGCCACGCTTCAGGTACAGAGGATGTTCAATATAAATCTGAACTGTGCAATTCTCTCTTAAGAGAGAGAAGAGAGAGAATGTTGTAAAGAAGGCAGGGAATTAATTCCCTTGCTGCTTCTGCCACAAGTGGGATTTAAGGTGAGCCAAGAAACTCCAGCTGATGCTCAGTATTTTATTGTGTGTCAGGCAAGCCCAGAAACTTTCTTCATGAGGGCTGTGCATGCTCTTGCCTGATGAAAGATTCCACTGACTTTAGCAGTGGGAGGTTGTTTAATTAAAGGGAATAAGTAGCATGTACTATATCAAACACTTTAATTCTGAAAACTTGGAAATGAGAATTAATAGATTCATGCAGAAGTGTGCTTACAGGGGATTAATGACTGTTGTTAAGCTGGTGATTATTCATTTCCATTTTGAATACATTGGTCTGAGAATATCTTGGGATCCAAAAAAATAAAAAAATGGAGATGTGAGTCCTTGGGGGTTTGAACTCTGGTGCTGAAATGTTTCCCTTCAGCGCCACGGCATTAAAATGCACTGGCTGGTGCTTCAAGTGACTGTGACTGTCATTTTCACCCTGCATGTGGCCTTGAGACTTTCTGCTCAGTTTTCATGCATGCCATAATACTGAGGGTAAGGTTTAAAGAGAGCAGTGAAAATAAAGGTGTGAAATAACTAGTAAAAGCCTAATTTCATTCCACTGGTAGAGGGGAACCACAGCGAAGGTCTGTATGATGTTCACATGGGCTTTGGTGTCATGCTGCTATCCCTGACATCCGCAGTCCTCCAACAGTCTCTGAGACTTGAATCAGACCTAGTTTGCCTGGATTATCAGTGCAACCTGTTTTCTTGCTTCATCCAGAATAAAAGAAACTGCTTCACAGTTCTAGGACTGGGATTTAAAACAAATGGGCAGTATTAAGAGTAAGCCCTTTTTAAAAAGGTGCCCTGTGAAGAAGGTGTTTGAAGAAAAACATCTTGGGGAAGAGCAAGAGAAAGCCAAGGTACACAAGTATGAGTTTTTCATGCAGCAGGCATGGGATGGGGGGTGAGCAAAAAAGATCAGGCTGGGGAATGAGCCTCTACTGACATTCACACAGCAGGGGAAGAGCATTAAATCAGGTCTATTGATTGACAGTCATACAAAAATAATGCTTTTCTCTTAAGCACAACTCTGCTGTCACAGCTCTTTGGTTACTCGTGTGCTCCCAGCAAAAGACATTACCTTAATACAGAGCTGTGAGCTGCAGGCATAACTGAGGCTGTGGCATATTCTCAAGCGTGGTTCCAAGCAGACAATTTTTTCTAGTGCATTTTTGCATCTGTGTTTTTCTCTCCTGAATGCTTCTGTTAATAGTCAGACTTTCTCAATTGTTATTGCTCACATTAAGTGGTAGGAGGAGGGAAGAGTAAAAACCTGAATGCTTATAATATCCCTCACTGTTGCAAAATCATTATTGGCAACAAATGACATCAACATGGGCTTAGGGAAGCACAGAAATAGTACATGAAGGGTTAAAAAGACAATGTGAGTGGCTGTGAATCATCATCTTCCCTTTCTCAAATAAAATGCTCTCATCCACTAACTCATCTATCTCAGTCCTCATTAAAGTTAGTGGGAGCCTTTCCATTAACTTAAAAGGATATTGGATCAACCCCAGATCCTCCGTGCTGAGTGTAACGGGCACAGTTGTTAAGCTCAGAGGTGAGCAGAGGGAATTTTATGACTGAAGAGTCAGTGTGAAATTTCAGCCCTCTTGAATCCACTGGTGAAACTCCCATTAACTTCATTAGTGCTGGGATTTTGCCACTAGACTCAGCATGGAGTGAAATCAATGTGGCAAGAGATGGCAGGATGTTTGACAACAGAGATGCTAGCTGTGTTTTGTCCATGGCTGGAATGCTGAAGTGTAAACTGTTTTTTCTGTTAATGTTTCATGCTGCCATTTCAGTGGGAATAGGAGAATTGAGCTTGACTGCAGCTGCCTGTCTCGTAAGAAATTCCGGCATGGCATCTGGCATGGGCTTTCCTTCAAAAATGCTCCCTTGGGAGATTTCCACTTCATCCAGAGGGGTCTGTATCTAATATGCAGCAGATAACTGGAATACATAGTACACTTGCATCCAGCAGCAGCGACCATGCCCATAATCCCTTCCCAGTTAGAAGAAAGCATAAAGCTAGAGTTCAAATAAAAATAGGCAATTTGGAAGAAAAGAAACTTCTCAGAAAGTAATGAGCTGTACCCATCCAGCTGTGCTATCTGCAGGGAAATGATATATTTTTGAATTGGAAAGAGATGCATGTGTGTGAGAAGGAGGACAAAATGATTGAAAACACATGAGAAGGGAAAGGATTTTCACCACACTCTCCCCAAATCTGAAGAGAAAGATGTCCATTATAATAATTGCAGTATAAGCCCCAGAAATATGCTGCAGTGTGAGGCCACATCCATCCCTGGAGGGCTTGCAGGCAGAGATGAATATAAAAAGTCACAGGAGTTCAGGGATAGGTCAAAACAATGATTTCAGTTTTTAAGCAGCTAGTACAGGGTTTTCTAGAAAAGACTGGAAATCTTATTTCCTTTGAGCAGTTATAGTTGAACTTCAACACCCAAGGATTCTTAAAACACCAGTTGCTTTCTGAAATGTTGGTGGTTATCAGTATCTAATTCTAGCCTGTTTCCCAGCCTGGGGCTGCCTTTGAAGTATCACTGCTGAGAACTGCTCTCTGCTCCTCTCTGCCCTAGCCTACTCCCTGAGCAGCTCTGAATGAAAGGGTTTGTTGTACGCATGTGCTTCACCTTTTACTTCTACGTGCTGTTGACTGGTATTAGCAGTACCTTCCTCAAAAGAGATGAGGGTGATAACAACGTGGTGCTTAATTGACGTCCCTGAAAGGACCTCACTGGCTTTAGGCTCTGTCTGCAGCCGCCAAAGGTTTGTCCTTGGGAAGAGCACGTAGGTGCTGCATTGTAATGCCTGCCTTCAGATGTCCTGCCTGTCAGTCTGACTTCTCCTGGTGTTAAATAGTTCGTTCTTCCAAATACTCTCTGACTGGTAGTGCCAGCATGTCATTAATGTAGTCAATCATAAAATGGGGAACGTTTTTCCTGTCTACTTTTCTGTGTGATAATGTTAATGTAGTCCCCTATTCTTGCCTCCAACACCCACCCTCCACACCCCCCATCCTTTCTCTTTCTGGAACATTCAGAGTGCATGACTTCATCTGCTTGATTATCTCGAGCCTTGGGAATGCTGGCTTTGTCTCTGAAACCACCAGAATGTGCTGAGCAAACACCGCTCCCAGTCAGGCTGCATCAGGGCTGGCACTTAAAGCCTCCCATGCAAGAAAACTTGCTAGGAGCTGCTTTTCGATGAGATCATCTTTAATGACAGGGGATTGTCTTATTTTGGTGGACTGGATTGTACACGAAGGCAGTATCAGGGCCAAATAAAAGAGCTGTTGTTTCTGAATGTTTTTGTAGCTTTCTAGGATTGCATTTTTGCACAAAAGTGGGCATTCATTCTTGGTTACGTTGCAGTTTCATCTTTCATACTGACAATGTGGTTTCTGTCATTGGCAGCAGTGCCAGTAAAATCTACAGTGGATTTTTAAAACGTAATTGGAGAGGGAGTGTCTTTTTTCCGAGAGGCATGAAGAGCTGTATCTCTGACGATGCAAACTTCTTAAGAACTGTGCTGTTCACTCCAGTCTGTCTGGCTACAGAGCATTGTTGTTCTTGTGCATCAAGCAGCAGGAGTAGGCTGAAGCAATGGAAAGGGAAGGATTGCTGACAGGTATCTAATGGGAGCCATTTCATGGGAACTCCCATGATTGGTTGGAGTGCAGGAACTCTCTGTGCAGCACCTCCAACTTGTTGAGGGGTGTATTTGCTGCCACAGATGTTCTGATGTGCAGAACAGGAAACTAGGATGGGTGAGATATTACTGGGATACAAGGAAGAATATTATGTTTCCATGTTAGCTGATAATATCTAAGCTATGCAAATGCAATCTTTTATGGTTTGCAGATATCTCCTTCTGCCCTCTATGAGGAAGATAAGTTTTAGAGCTGGCTCAGAACTCAGGCTGCAGCATTACATTGTCAGAATTGATCCAAAGGAGGGGAGGTAGTGTGTGAAAAGAAATGGACAATGTGAGCGGCATACCCTGACCCCCCTAGTCTGTCAAGGCATGTCTTGACATCTTGAATTTCCTCCTTGAATATTCAAAAAATGTGGACCTGCCACTGTTTTTACACAGCAGAAGCAAATAATGCAGATGGCAATTACAACCACTATTCAAATCTTAGTCAAGCATGTGCTTATTAGTGTGAACAGTGTCAAGGTCCCAGCTTTCTCTCTGTCAGGCAGTACAACCCCCGCAGGTTTAGGAGCTGCCAGTGCATGTGAGGACATTTGCTGTTTTCTGTCACTGTTCATGCACGTATATGAAGTTGAGTGTTACCCTGGTGTTACAGTGGTTGCTTCCAGCACAGCTTTTTTGGGGAAATAAATCATGCCAGTCAAATTAGGAAGTGATCCAATATCTTGCTCATAACCCAAATTAAGTAAAACAAAGCTTGTATTTTATTCTGGTTTAGAAGAGGTTTAACTCTTTGGCATGGGGCCCTCTATACTCTCTTCTAGTCCATCACACAAGCATCAAATAAATTGCTATAGCTTGGCCAGAAACGCTTAAAGATGTTTTAGAAAAGAGCTTATTCTTACTGAGCTGAGAAGATAAGTTTGTGCAGAGCTGAAACCAGCTTTCAGGAGCTTTGCAGGTGGGATCTTTGAATGTCCAGCCAAGAAATAGGCTCAATTTTGGTTGTTTCTATTAAGATTAGTACTCAAGACAGTGTTAATACACAGTTTTGCATTGCCTAACAAAGCGAAGATGTAGCTTTATCACAGATGATGAAATTGAAGTCTTTTCCATTGAGACACAAGCTAGAGAAGGTTACCATGGACAACTGCTGTCTCTGAACATTTTAGAATTCTTAAATCCAACAAATTCTTATCCATGGAATTTTAAAGACCTGGAGATAAGAGCTCTGTTGATCTCTGTATGTTGATTTTTAGTCAGTGAGTGGAAAAAAGACTACTGCTAACAGGCTATGAAAATTGGGTGCTCGTGCTAATATCAGCTTGACATTGATCCAAAGTAAAACAAGGGAACTGCTGAAATTAGAGTCCTTTATTAACAAATAAAGGAAACAACACTTCATTAGCATCTCTCTACCTGAGCCTAAGGAAAATGGATCTTGTCAAATCACCCTGATGTATTTTACTTTACCAAGATTACAAGCTTGCCTGATAAAAGTTGCAGTAGTTGCTCGACTACTTCGCTGGACCTTCTTCACATCTTGATCCAGAGAGAAAATTACCCATGTCCAGCAGAAAGTGGTTCTGATGCTGATGGATCTCCAGGTGGAAATGGATAGAAGGAATCATCTCTGAGCTGTTGGAGTATATACAGGGCTCCTCAGGGATCATTTACTGGCTTTTTACTATTTAACTCTTGTGTTAGTAGCTTGCTAGAAAACATTAAATGATTGCTGCTACTGTTTATGTATGTGCCTGAAGACTGGACACAACTGAGGGAATAACTAAGTCAGTTCACTGTAAGAGCCACCCACATTATTTGATAAACTGTGAGAACCAAAGAAACACGCATGTATTATTTGCCTGCTACAGGGTCTTCTGTTTAAACTCAGGACAGCAGCTCTTGAAGGGGCCTGAGGCTTTGGTCCAGCAGACCAGTGACCTAGAGGTCCTGCTGGATGGGAAAGGGAGTATCAATCCCAACACTCTGCCAGGTTGTGGGGTTTGATAAGGCACCATTGTGGATGTGGAAGGAAATGTTAGAAAACTAAACTCAGTATTGGTAAAAAGGAAGTGGGTTGTTTACAAAGTCACTGTAAGTTGGATAAAATCCACTTTTGTGCAGAGGTCTAGCACAGATGATATCAGGGTTTGGAATGAGATTTTCATCTTGGTCTGCCATTCAGTGCAGAGGTGGAGTTTCACCTAAGTATGTTATTGTGCTACATCAGGATTTAAATTCCTTCTTTACTGTTTTCCGGCAAACATTTAAGTAAATGTTGCATTAAGTAGACATTTATTTTTAATAACATTGACATTTATCTCGTTTTTCTCCTGACATTTTTAGCATCTTCACAGATACCTGCATAACTATTTCTGTTCTACAATTTGCAGTAGTTAATTGATTTTCTGCATATCTGTGGGAGCAGCTATCAGCAAAGAGAAAGGGAGGCACTCTAGTTTCACATCCTTTGATTAAAGGTAAATTGAAATAATTAAAGGTGTGGTATTTAACATAGAGGCTTTAGGGCTGAAAACCAACATCCTGATACCTGCTGAGAAATACCTTACTCCACAAATAATCTCTGTTCTAGTAATTCCTGCCATGGCTAAGGCTAGCATTGGAATGAGGCCCACAGT
This sequence comes from Sylvia atricapilla, assembly GCF_009819655.1. Lineage (NCBI taxonomy): Eukaryota > Metazoa > Chordata > Aves > Passeriformes > Sylviidae > Sylvia > Sylvia atricapilla. The sequence continues at coordinate 87,396,926 of NC_089141.1, forward strand.
AATTACTGTTTTGAAACAAAGGGGACGCTTTCTGTTCACCCAGAAATAAATCACTTTGATTGCTTTTCTCCTATGGCAGAGAACTGTATGTATAATTTAAGATGTACAGCGCAGCAATGGAGCCTTTTAGAACTGGATCATCCCACCGGTCGGCAGAAGAAAAGCTGATGCAAGTGATGGGTGAGCAGATAAACACTAACAGTTTTGGGAGCTGGCAAGTGCCAAGGATGCTACACGTACAGCTAAGAGCACTGTACGTGTTTCAGTCTCTGGAGGTGAGACCCAGCTTGCCCACATGCGGCTAAGCTGCAGGAATGTCTCAGGATTGCTCTTGGGGGATTGTCTGAGTGCGGAGTGCAGCTGCAGTCGTGTCAAGTAAACCAGTCCATCATGTCAAGTGCTAGTAACAGGAATTAAGTGGTTCTGTAAACACATTTTATGAACAAGTATAATCAGTTTGGTGTCTCTAACAGGCTGGTATGTGATGACTCTGGAGAGCCTTGGAACAGCTTTTGGAAGAGGAGGCAAGGCAGAGCATCGTGCTCTCGGAGTGGGTATTTGCTGAAAGTGTGGGTCTTTCTTGTAGCTGTGAGTGGGGCTGCTCCATGCACAGCTGGGGGCTGACCTCACACACACAGGGTTGTTTGTTGTAGTAACCAACCACCTGGGAAAGGTTTCTAAAAACAGTTCTTTTTATTACTTGGTGAGCACTCAAAACAATTATAATTATGGCAGAAATTGCTGATGGACTTCTATCAATTTCCTTTTGCTAGTTGTGTTTTCTTTCATTACTCTGGGGTCTGAGACATTTTTGGAATACCAGGATCTTTGTCCCTCCTCTCTTCTATGGCACCATCTCCTGTCCAGGCTATGAAATCAGCTTTAATCTCTGTGTGTCTCGTCCTGCTGTGAAGTCATTGACCTTTTAACCAGTTCTGTAGATAAACAGCCCCTTCTCACAGCACTATGAAGCACATCTCGCTCTACGTGCCCCCAGTTTCTGTACTAGAGGCACAGTAAGAACTGGAGGAACCGCCTCTGCCAGCAGCCACTCACCTCTTCCAGGGCTTTCCCCCTGAGCAGGCAGTTCTTGGTGCTTGGTGTCATCCCTGCTCTGACTGAGAGCAGAGGTGAACAGTGAACATCAAGGTTACGTGTCACAAAGCATCTGACAAAGTCAGTGCACCTGGGCTTGGTACCATGCTTTGTCTTCTGGCTCAGCTGAAAGGCTGACACAGAAATTTTAGTAAAACATGTTAAGTAGGCACTCAGAACCTGCTACAGACAAGATCACTTCATTGTCTTGCATGTGTTTATCTGAAAAAGAAAATATATGTAGTTTGCATGCCTAATGCAACTAGAGGAGACGGAAAAAGATCAGAGACAAGATTATTGTATTTAATTTCTAGTCATTCTACTTTTGTGTAAAATCGACATTGTGATTGAGGCATTCTTATTATAATTTTGCAGATACTTGTTTGTAATGGGAGGCATTGGGATGTAGCATTCTCACAGCCCCTTTTTGTTTTGTCCTTTATGAAATCTTGTGTTTTCAGTTCTGAGTAAATTAAAGGGGTTGAGTTGGCAGTTCCAGATGTAGGTGCTGTCTGTTCATAAAGCAGGTCCTGTACAGTAACAGAATTAAACTGCCAGTTTAGGTGTCCTTGTACACTCTGATTTGATCTGAAGAAACCTCCATCCCAGCAGAGAAAATCACCAATTCTGTTTTCAGCACAAGCATGAACTTTCATGATGCAGAAGTCATTCAGCTGACTGAAGTAACCTGACTGGTCGTATTGCTGCTCTTCCATCCATGTCACTGCTTACTGATAATAAAACCCTGCTTCTTTACTCCTGTTGATAGCAGGTTTTGTACTTTCCTCATCTGCTGGGCTTCAGTAACATGTTTGCTGAGAAAATGTCCTGTTGTCTAATCTTGAGCCTGGTGGTTTTCCCTACATTTGAAGAAAAGCAGGTGGGGGAGAACTTGGATCCTAATAGTGTTATTTAAGCGATGAGTTCAATTTGGAGGCTAAACCAGACCTTTTGCTTTTGAATCATTCTGTGGGTGGTGCCGCTTCTGTGCAAGCACAAGGTGCCCTTTCTACATTTGTAATTCAAAATAAGTTCTGGCAATATGAGTGCAGATGGGGCCAATCATTGGTGCTTATTTCTAGGCTCTTTCTACCTTCTCATGGAGAAAAAAGGTCTTTCTGATGCTCTTTTGAAGCTGAACATGATGCTAAAATCAGGTAGACCTTTCATCTTCCTCTCTCCTGATGCTTATGATCTTCTCTTGAAACATGAGGACAGTGGCATGTGTCTGGCATATGCATCAGGTCTCCTGTACGCAGGGCTGGAGACAGACCATGACTGTCTCTGTGGAGGGCCCCAACTAGGTACTTGTCCCAGCCCCAAACTGGGGAACAAACAGTTTCCACGAGGTCTGCACCTATCCCTTTTGCAGGCCTGGATCCCCCCAGCTGACACTGGTCCCAGGCAGGAGCTGGGGTGGGCTGTGTTCACACAAGGACAGCAGCACCAGGGCAAACAGCCCTTGTCTGCACCAGCTGCTATTAAAACATGGGGGAGGTTCCTTTTCCAGAAGCTTAATGAGAGGTGTTCCAACCTTTTCTAATTGAGCAGCGCCGCGATACAAAATGCTATTTGAAAATCCATGTTCCTTCATAGGCAGCTCTCCTCTTTGACCTCTCTCACCATGGCCAAGGCATGGAGCTGAATTACAAGCCCTGCAGCGTCTGGGTAATGAATGACAACAGGCCACATTCACAAGGGGCCAAAGCGTGGTCTAGACTGGGGAGTGGGCGTGGGGAAAACCATCTCCTTTGAGGAAATCTGGCAGCTCCAACAGACTGACACAGTTCCTCTGCCCTTCATCCAGGCTATGGTTAGCCACTGGTCTGGCACACCAGCAGAATGCTCTCTACACTCATCCTCTCTCTGCCAAGCACAGTCTGTCCCTCTGTGCTGGCCACTGGAAAAGCCTGTAGGGGTTATGGAACAAAGGTTTGCCTGTCCAGCTGGTGAAGTGAGAAGCGCTTGCTTTTCCATAGAAACGACAACAGCTATTTTTTTTTTTTACCAAATTATTTATTTGAATAGATGAAGCAGTAACTGAGCACTGTATCCAGTGCCATCCAAATTAATGGCATGTATTTGTAAGCCAAGGCATAGGGAGGCAAGTAAATCCTTCTTCCTAGTCTCAGGGGAGTTGCTTTTTCCCTGCAGCACAGGAGAAGGGCTCATGCATGCTTAAAATGCCATGTATTGGCTACAGCCATGCTGCTGTTCAGATGACACTACAGGTAAGCACACAGTTTTCTTCCTTCTCAACCTAGTAATGTATGTGTCCTCTCATCATCATCCCCCATTTTATTTTAATAGGGAGCAGGCTACACCAACAGCATAACAATTTGTTTCACAGGGTTCTTCCTCATCTCAGGATGATCATTAGAAAAAAGCTGGTGTTGGATTGACACATGGGAAATTGTTATACTGAAGCTGGGAGGAGTATGGCCTAGACCATTTGCATTCAAAGGTAATGATGCTCTTGGTTGTTTAGGATTTTTGGGATGGAAAAAGTCAAGGCTGGGTGCAGCAATGCTGCTCTTTGCAGCTGGAGGTGCAGGGAGAGGTTTGCTGCTCCATTATGTACCATCTGTTGTAGGGCTGCTGGAGAATCTGGCAAGTAGCTCCAGATAACCACCCCAGCAGGATATTTTTCAGAAACTGCTTCTGGGATTGTCCTCAACCCAAAGACCTGTTAAAATCAATGTTAGACTGATGAACAGGGATTTCTGCTCATTGCCATAAAGGCTGAAATGACTGGATAGAGAAAGCTATCCATTTCCACTTCTCCTTGAGCAGATATTTCTGCCCAGGATAATGCCCCTCTGGGGATGGAGAATGAATGGAAATTAGTTATAGGGAGTTCCAAGGGAAGGCAAAAATGAAAGCAATTTAATCATAAGGTAAGTATTTATGTTGCAGAAATAACTAGTCAGTATTGAGCAATAAAGATCTTGGGATATAGAACAGAAAAATGAAATATTTTATGCATGTAAATACTTTTGATGGATTCTGAATACTAGATTGTATACTGGGGTAAATTTGTACCATTAGTTCTGTGCAGAAAAAAATGAGATTTTTGTAAGGGAAACAGTAGCAGGACGTTGTCTCATAGAGAGAGATGAAGGAACAGGGACTTTCTCTCACCTTACATTTACATCCAGAAAATTTTGGTTTTTTCCTGTTAGTGTCTTGACCAAAACCCCAAACTTTTTTTTAATGCATACTCGGAATGCTGCTTTGCACTTGCTCCTGCTGCACAGAGTAGGGGCAAGTGACTGAAACAGACCGATGGGGAAAGCATAAAAATTATTGTATAAAGAAAGATTGTTTAGATATCTTTATTTAGCAAGTGAAGTACATTGCCAATAGGAAGGAGAAAAATGGAGACTCAGCTGTGTTTACCAAGGCAACAGAAATTTTCCTGAAGTGAGGCCAACTTTGATATGAGCTATTAATTTTGCTTGATTTTTGCAGGACTACTTCTGAATAGGATTTGAATGTCATGTTTTTGTGTGAGGGCATAAACATCTTGCTTTCAGTTCATGTTAGTTTTGCATCTGTGCTTCTAAAAGCTGATGGCTGGCCTGGCACTTGAAGGCCCATAACTTGGCTGAGGTTGTAGCATGACCTGAAACAAGTTGTGCCCTGTGCGCTTTTGGGAAGGGCTGGGATCCTTGTGGTACCAAAACAGGCTCTTGAAATAGAGCCAAGTGCATTGTGTTAATCCTGTATTTTTTTCCCTTTTCTTCTTCCATCTCAGCAAAGCTTTTCCTTGTGGCCCTGATCCAACAAGCCGTTTGACTGTGTGCAGGTGCAGGCACAGGATGAGACCTCCTGGAATGTCCCACTGTGTGCTGAACTGTGTTTTCAATGAAAAAACAACTACAAGACAACTTCTGTGGCCACCTGCCCCTGCCAGCCCCAGTCTTTTTTACTCCTGAGTACAAACATCTTGCCAGAGCACCAAGGTTAGGGTGACAAACCAGGAAATACCAAGTGAAGGTACAAGTCCCTACATTTCACTCTCTGACCTTTGAAGATGGGTGCAGCTGCCAGGATTTACCTGCAGCACTCTGGCTTTGTCCATGAGAGCAGTTTTGTTGGGTGATGCAGCAGGCTGTGCCTGGGTCTCACTGCTCCCTGAACACACTTGTCTGGGCACAGGTTGGCTTGTCATGCAAGGCCACCTGCAGCTCTTGCACCACTAGTGATCTACATTCTGCCAATTGTCAGTGGCCAGCACAGGTGGCGATGTGCTGGAGATTGCCATCTGGGAAGCACTAGAGGACGTTGAACATTTTTCTGCAGGGTTTCCTATGAATCAAATTTTTTAATGTTCTGTAAGCACGGCTATCAGTTGGTGGTTTTGATACCAGCAAACCTATGAGGTGTCAAGTCTATTTCTGCCTTCATCCTGCCTCAGGTGAGTGCCAGTATATGGATGTCCTGTCTCATTCCACTAGGCCACACACTCCTGACCCATTGACCATAAGCCAAGTCTTGCTCCTTGGAGCCTTTTCTACTGCAGATGTGAGAAGGAACTCTGAGTGATCTCTGGTACCTCACACCTGCAATGGTAACTACCCTTCCCCATTAATAGGCATCCTCAGCCTTCTCTTCCCCACTGATGCCTTTCCTCACAATTTCACTCTATCATTCCCCCATTTTCCCTTAGTTTCTGCCAAGAAGGATTTGTTCAGCTTCAAGTGTTTTTTAGTTTTTTCACTGGAGTACCTCAGAGTGAGCTTGCCCTTCCTCATCACTTTCGTAGCAGACCCAGGCTGTAAGAGCATACCATTACCTCCTTCCACTCACAGGGTGGAGAGTACAATTTGTAGGTATTGTTCATGTTTTGGGAATGGTGAACTGTCCCACTGATTCTATTAAGAAAAAGAGAAGAATTGAAGGCTAGAAATTTTCTTGACCTGCCCAAGCGTGTGTACTGTGGCCCATTTGCCTGAGCTCAGGCACATGTGACTGCTTGCAGAAGAGCTCGATTGTTTTGGCAATACAGTGTTGAATTGGCCATATCCCAGTAGGGAATTACTTGGTGCTACTTAAGTGGAATTGTCAACAGGCTTGCAAGTATGAAGTTATGACCAGAATCAGCAAGTTTTCAGCAAGTTCTGGTAGACTTCTATCCACTTCAAGAAAATTATGAATTTGTCTGTGGAATATATCCCCTGGCTTGCACAACTGAGCAGAGCCAGTCTCATGGAGTTATTTATGGTGTTTTCCTCATATCAATTATATTTTCCTCCTTTTGAGCACTGTGAACAGTCATTTTGTACAGCCAAGTTTGTGAGATTTGGGAGTTTTAGTTCAAAGGACTTCTAGGTAACATCTAAAATAAGACTTGATTTTAACCCTGAGGAGGAAAATAAAACTAATAGGCATGACCAAATTCCCACTTACTGAGGAAAAAAATCTACAAACATCCTTTGACAAATGGACTTGAGTGAGGCTTAACCAAGGACCCTAAGCCATGGTCCCAGACGAAGAGATTCCCAGAAAAGTCTTTGTGCAGCTTGTTCTTTCCTTTGGAAACCCCAGGGTTCCTAGGCAAATGAGAGCTTTCAGCTTTGCTCCTTTCCCAACCCAAACCTTAACCCTAAGCACAGACTAAGCCCTTTTCCAAGGACCACAAGCTGTACCAGAAATCAATAAGCTATCATGGGAGAAATATTTTTACATTCTCTCTTGTCAGCCACAACACAACTGGAGTTCAAGGGTTTTCCCTCTCCTAACCCTAAACATTGGCCTTGGCTGGATTATCACAAGCCACACCAATGATGAAATTTTCAGAAACAAAATCCTAATGAATCCAGTCCCTCCCTTTGAGGAGCTCCTTGGCAGCTCCACATCACATGCAGTTCTAGGCTTTGACATTCCCCTGAATTAACCCTAGCCCTAAATCTTCTGTGTGAGTTGAGCATTTGCCAAAGAGACTAAGACATGGCCAAGATTACAAACTTGTGAGGGGAGATAGCTCTTTGCTGCCTCTCCTTTGCCTTTGGCAGTGCACTAACAACCCCATGCCAGCTGGAACTGTAGGACCTCTAAGTGCTCAAACTGTAACCCCAAGCCCAGGTGTGGGCTGTGTCACAGGTAAGAACACAGCTGTGGCTGAGATGGAAGCTGTAGCATGGAGTTAAATTTTTAATTGTTCATTCCAGCCACTTCCAAACCCTTTGCAGACCTTTGCAATCTGGAGCAGTAGGCTTTGTCCCTCTTTTGCCCTAAACCCTGAGGACAGCTGATCCTCAGTCAAGCACACTGAACAGTGGTCCAGATGAAAAAGCAATCAGAAGAGAAATATTTCTGTGACCTGCACTTCCCTTCAGAAATCCCACACCAATGCCATAAGTTGCTATAGACTTTTTCCCTTTCCCAACACTGAACTCAGCTCTAAGGCTGTGCCTGGGGTAACCCTTTGCTGAGGAACAACAGCCCAAATCAAGCAATTGTCAAAGGAATGACTTTCCAGGAGACTGCTGCTTCTCCTGGCAGCCTGTGGGAAATGCAACATCTACTGAAGCTTCAGGGTATCGCTCCCTCCTAAAGCAAAAACCTGACCCTGGGTTAACTATCATTAGGAATAACCTGCTGTGGTCCCAATGAAGATGTCAAAGGAGCAATCTTTCAGGAAACCCAAACCTTAATCCTAACACTAAATGTGAAGTGAGCCCTGGGCCATCATTTAAAAGAAAAAGGGGTAGGGAAGAAACATTTTTCTTTCCTCATCCTCCTTACTTTGGAATCCCCTTGGCAGCCCCATGCCAACAGAGCTTCTGTCCCAATTTTCTCCCTGTTTCTGTCCCAAACCTAACCCTACCCTAGACTCTCAGCTTACCTTGAGCCCAGGGAAAAAGGTTGTCTGGGGGTAATTTTTTTTCAGCCTATACATTGCTTTGGCAGTCCATTGCCAACTGGAGCTTCAGGCTTTGTCCCATCTCTAAACAATGTTACTGTAACCTGAGTTTTATCCCTAAACTGGGCTCTTCAAGACATAATCACATAATTCCAGTGTTGAAATGCTGACAGTCTTTAGCCTTCCTTCCAGCTACAGTGACTTGTTTTTACTGTTTACACCCTGTGCTCCTTTTGACTCTTAATGCCTCAGCCAGGCACAGCAGTTAAATATTAGTAACAGACATGTATTGTTAGTGTGTTTGTGAGCCCTATTTAGAGTTCTTCCTCTCTAGTGGAAAAAAGAAGAAAACAAACCAAACCCAAACACCTCTGCTAGGTAGCACTGTTGTGTGTGTGGTTAATTATGGGGAGGATTGAAGACCAGATGACATCCTTGTGACATGAGCACATTTGTTCACTAACCTGTGTGGACTGTGTGATGAACTGGTGGGGACGGGAGCTTCAGATACCAGCTATCTTCCTGCCTGTTCTGATACAGGCCATGCACTCTTTGTCCCCATGCTGAAGACTTTCTACTGGCATCCAGTTGGAAGAACAGAAGGATCAAACCAACTCCCTGTTCTTTTGCATCCGGTTCTTGCTGTTCCTGCCAACTGCACCCAGAGAAAGACCATGTGTTTATTTTCATGTAGTGTCTCCCACCCATCAGCTGGAGCAAGGCATGGATCCCTGCCATCTAAATTCTGCAGGCATTCCCTCTCCTGCCACCCCCTTCAAATCTGTGTGCTCATGTTAGAAAGTCACTTATTAATCAAATAAAAAGCTTCCCATAATAGAAGAGATTATTTCTGTAGCTTCTGCTATGTGTTCCAATATTCTCAAGAACTTCTGCATCTTCCCTATTATGCTTTAATGCTGAGATGGGGCATTCACCCCCCAGAAATGTTTTCCATCAGGGAAAGGAATTAGTCGTGTGTGTCTGAAAAATGAAACAGTGAATATTAACAGGTCCTCACCCTGAGGTGTGCTCCCTGGTAATTATTGTTTCATATGGCTCTGGATGAGAGTTATCTCCTCTAGCTTCTCAGATCTTTAACGAAAGAATAAAATCTGCTCCTTGAGATCAGCCCAACTGCACCTAAAGCTGTGGCTGCACCCGGACTCAGAGCTGTGGGATTGACTTTAGATTGGCACAGTGGAAATCAAGGTAGATGTCCAGCGTGTGTGATTGCTTTTTCAGGGAGCTTGAGGGTTTGAGGCCAGAAAGGAAGGATGACTCTGAAAGTTTGAAGGAAAATGGAAAGAGCCACTGATAGGAAAGAAAATTGCTGTAGTAAAGATTTCTTTAGGCAAATACGAGGTTGAGTGCTGATGAATGGTAACTGCCCATGCATAACTCACGAGCTATTGTATGGTGGAAGGGAATAGACTACACTGAGCTTCCTCATGCAGCAGAAAGAGCCCTGCTGCATGTTCGTGTGATACAAAAGGGTTTACCTACATGGTTTTGGTAGTGCTGTAACTCCATCTGTAGCAATTAAATCAGGACCTCCCTCTGGCATGGGTTCAGTTAGACTGATGGGATCCAATTCCCACATATTTAATAAAGAAGGCTGTGTGGACGTGAAAAACTTCAAGCCGATAGAGCCACCACCTGCACAGAAGTTTGCAGCATTGTGATGACACTGACATTGAGTCACAGCTCTCTACCCAAAGGTAGAGAAAATCACTAAAAAACCCTAACTCAATCCCTGTGACATAATTTAACAAAAAAAAAAGCTTTGTTTTGCTGCATGGTCATCTCTCCAGCTCCTTGACACGAAGGATCAGCAGGATACATGGATCTGCAGGCAGAAGAGGTGAAAGGCTGGGTGAGCCAAGGCTGGAAGAGGTGTCCTGGCACATCACACCGAAACCCTGCTGCCAGCATCCCTCGTGGGGCTGTTGTGTTGTTGTGCAGGGTAATGGCCAACAGGAGCAGGACCTGTGGGAGGGTTTGATGAGGCTGGAATTGCCAAAGCGCTCTCCTGCTGTAGGAGACAGCAATGGGGAAGGTCCCTAGGGGAGGAATGAATGCTGGAGCTGGTACAAGGGTAAAGCCATTGGTAAACCCATAAATCTCCAGCCCTGGCACATATCTGGCCATTTCATGTGCTCGCTAGGTCAGTGATGAAAGACTTATTCATCAAATCATTGTATCCTGAAATGTGTTGCATTTTAGTAGAAATGACACTTTGAAGCAAGATATATTATTTCTTCCTGACCCTTTCACCTCAGCCAGAACACTTTTTCATGTGATTTAACTGAATTAACAAGGGCTGTGACCTGATGAAGCAGTGAATTCTGCAGCAGTACTAAAGACAGAACTCCCGTCCCCTGGGCATGGGGCTGTGACACCAGATCAGAGCAATACCCAGGAGAAAAAAAAAATCTTAAAAAAGGGGTTTGGTTTTTTTGGGGGTTGGGGGGGTTCTGTTGTTGTTTATTTGTTTAGTTGGGTTTGGTTTTTTGTTTATTGGGTTTTTGTTTTGGTGCTTTTTTTGGGTTTGTTTGTTTGGCTGGCTGGGTTTTTTTTGGGGGGGAGGTTGTTTGTTTGTTTTTGGTTTGGGGTTTTCTTGTTGGTTTTTTTTTTACTGGGTGTTGAGGTCGTGTGAATGGGCAGGCTGGGGTGAGGTCTTTAGCTTGTCTTGCCATGACATTTTTAAGCCTGAGACAGTGGTTATGCAAAACAGAGGAAGCAGCAGAAATAACAATTTGCCAATATTTGTTCTGATGTATTTTGGTTAGTTGTGCTCACAAAAGCTTACAGAACATCGCAACCTGCTCATGGGACCAAATTAAGCTGAGGAACATTTTTTTTAGATTCAAAAAGAGGCTGAATTTCTTAGGTTATATATCCACAACAAACAAGTTCATTCTCGTTATAGAAATCAGGAAGTGCATTTCCAGCAGGAGGCATGAAGGACATACATTACACCACTCATTCAACAAACTGAAAACATACTTAAAAATTATGGTCCTCTCTGGACACAGCATTTGGGATGATATTTAGAAAGCCCAAGGAAATCTGTGGGCCTCAAAAATGAGTAGCTGCGTGGAGGTGGATTTTTATTCTTCCAGGAGTTAGTGATTATTGCTTCCTGTGGTTACTCAGAGTGGGGGTTGTGTCTGGTGTCAGGTCAGTGCCTTGTTGCACACTCAGTTTCCCAGCTCAGGGTCTTTTACAGTGCCTGAGGGGGGTGCACTGAATGAAATGTGCTTAGTAAGTCTTTCTCAAAAAGTACATCAGGAGAAACAAGAGGACCCCCTCTCCTTAGAAAGTGCCAGGCTTAGTCCAGGATGTGTTAGATGAGAGGCTTTCTCCTCTTTCTCTCCGGTTCCTTGGGCTCATCTCTCACACTTTCCTGTTGAAACTGCTTCCCTTTGTTTCAGTAGTCTCTTGGCTAGAGGAAAAAAAGAGCAAACACAAGGCAACTGTGATAAAAATACTGGTAGTAGTAGAACTAATAATAATAATAACAATTTACTCTTGAACAGCTGCCCGAATCACATTGGGTTCTGACCATTTTTCTGATTAGTTACTTGCACCTCTGAGAGGACAAGAGACAGAAGATTTGTTGGCCCTGCTCTCCACATGTGAGATAGAAGGACACTGAGGAAGCAAACCTGTCGTTTCTAAACTCTTCTTACTCTCCAACATAGCCAGAAATGTAGAGTTACTGCCTGTTCAGCTCTGCCTGAGGGAGGGAATGCAGCTGATCCTCAGAAATCAGGGTGAATATTCCTTTTGCACAACAAAAAAATAAAGTGTAGGGAAATGACAAGAACGAAAAAATATACAAAATTGCTGAAGATTATTAGTATTGGGAGATGAAGGATTTGCCTAATCAGGAAGGTAAATGACTGGGGAAAAGCACAGCCTGAGCTTGAATGTGAATATTTTTCCAGCTTTGCACATTGCCACTCTGTATTTAAGGAGGGATCAGCCAGGGAGGAACTTGCAGTAGTGACTGTCATGTCTGAAAGCAAAGCCAAAAGAACCCTCTTACAACAATTAAATCTTGATCCCCATCCTGCCTTTGCCCTCCCTCTCAGATCACTAACTACTGGTTACAGTTTCTCCAGGCTCAGAAGGGAAAATGCTGAACTATTATTGCTGGACAATTCTTCCTCCTCCAGGACATTTATTAAACCAACACCTTTATTATTCAAAATATTTGAACAAGTGGTAGCATGGTTACCTCCCTCTTTCAGAGGTCTGCTGACACCAGCCCTAACACAGCAGAACAAAGCAGACACTTTTGCTCAGCACACCATTTCTCCTCTCCCCTGCTCTCCCTGCACAAAGTGACCCCTGATGAAGGGCAGGAAGAGGCCTGAGCTTTAGAACAGATTATTTTGTTCAACCTTGGAACTGAAAGCAAACACTCCCAAGTCTCCTTTGATGCCAGCTGACCTGAATCAAAGCTTGCAGACCCCTGGCTGATAATGTTTACCAGATGCAGCAGTGAAGAAGGGTTTCCAATTTAGCTTCTCTGTTTCTAGGCATCCATACCAAAAATTAAGTGCATGGGTAGGAGTTTGGCATGTGACTGCTGTGAGGGAAGGCTTGTTGCAGAAGAGAAAAAGCAAAGAGAAAATTATCTCTCTGCATAGCCCAGTGCATTCAGGTACTTGACTAATAGCTTCTAATAATCCAGATAAGTGCAAAAGGCCTGTTACAGGTTCTGCAGTGATGGGGGTTGCTGGCAGCTGGACCTGTGACATTTGGGGGAGCAGGGGGAGTCCTGTGTGGCAAACACCTTGGCAGGGAGGCAGAACTGAGTGAAGGGAAGGAACAACAAAAGCAACATTATTTTTGCTGACAGAAGCAGAAGAAAATGGAAAGTGTCACCTGAGGGACTCTCAATGGCAGATACAGACACTGGCAGGGCTTGATGGTGCCGGGGACACAGATACTTTAGTCAGCTGCCACAGGGACAAAGAGTGATGGTGACAGCTACCTGATCACAATGTGTAGAAGAAAACAGTGATGCAAGGCAGATATTACTTCATAACCTGCAATCATTGTGTCAGAGAGTCCAGCCCTGCCAGCAGCTCAGTGATGACAAAGCAAAGGTGCTTTGGTACTGAGGGAGGAATGAGGCGGTCTCACAAGAAACTCACAAATGCTTGACTTCCAGAGGCTCAATCTATTATGCAAGAACTCCAGCTGAGGCTGTAGAGAACGGGAGAAGGAAAGGGGGAAAATGTAAGCATTCATGTTTTGGAGGCCCAGCTGCTCAAAGCAAATGCAGACAAAAGGCACTGTTGTCCCACTGCTGGAAATAGCTGCAAGATCAGGCTTTGGGGCAGCGGGAGAGAGTTAAACATTGCATGACAGGACATGTCCACTCTTGTGACAGCTGCTGTGCTGTATATACAGCTTTGTGTATGATACAGAAAGATATTAAACAAAGGAAGACTACCCAGGCCCCAGCGCTCCCCGTGTGCCCTGCACGCCGCGGGGCTGGGCCTGTGCTCCCAGGACGGGGCGGCCCGCCAGCCCTGCGGTCACACAGCTCCCCGCGCTGCTGCGAATGTGCCGGCCGTCCTCGGGCTTTCCTCTCGGAAACCGCCTTAAAAAGCAGCAGCAGGATGGGGGCAGGGAAAGCAGCCAGGCGATGTAAACCTTGTGCAAAAACCTGTGAAACAAAGGCTGGTGAGCGTGGCCTGAGTGGGGGAGCACGGCTCCTCTGGGGCTCGGGGCTGTGGCGTAGCTGCAACTCCAGCATACAGGGAGAGAGAACAGAAAACAGGGCTAGATCTGAGTCCACAGGAGTGCTCTGCCCTTCCTCCTCCTCCGTGTGTGTGTGTGCGTTTAATTACCATCCCTGACAGACCGTATTAGGGTAGCTTGACCTGGGCTAAAACCTCTCATCTGTCTTTGCTTTTAGAAGAATCGGGGCATAATCACCTCCTGTGGGCAGTGAGCTTCACACTGCCCTCCTTCACTCCAGGCTTCACTTCTGAAAAATCATTAACTTGCTCTCAGCTCCATGAGCTTCCCTAGGTGTGACAGCCAGAAGGCCAAAGAGCATGGCATGGGATGTGTACATCCCCTCCAGGGGCTGAAGCAGCTGCTGCACAGCATCTGGTCTCTCCATCACCTGCCAGACCTGCGCCAGCTGTGTTACAGCTGCTGGGGTGCCCCCACACCCCTGTCCTTCATACATTATTGACATACAGGAGCCATAACCCCTTCTAAATTACTAGTCCCAGACAAATCCTGCAGCCTTCTCCCAAAGACATATTTCCCTCTGTTGTTCTTCAGTGTCTTTGCCTGAGCAAGACCCTGATATTTCATTATTCAAGCAATAAATGACACATAATTAAAATACATGCATGACCTGTCTATCATATTATGTTAATCCATTCTTCACAAGGAGTGAGTGGCAGCTCTCCTCAACAGGTCACATCCCTTGTCTCCCAGGAACCTGCTTTCTTCAATCCTCACCTCATTTTAGGGCTGCTAAAACATCAGTGGGATGTCTGAGCCAAAACTTCACAGAGATTAAATTTTTGTTCCTCAGCTCCTTTGATGCATCCTGCTGCATCCATTCACATGCAAGATGTGAGTCAAGGATGGAGTAAAATGGACCTTCTGCACAATCTGGTCTCCCATGGGCAGGTGAGAAAGAAGGTTACGACTCTCCCATGTCTGACCCTGAATCCTGGGATGAGGTGTGTCTGACCTGCCTGTTTTACTGTACTCTCATTCAGTATGTATGTAGTCATACTGGGAATTTCAGTCTCAAACCCACTACTAGCCTGGCCTGATTCTGCTCCCCACCCCTCCCAGTCTGTCCAGTATGTTTTTTTCGGGTTTGGACTGGAGTCTGTAGTGATGTAATTGGTGTCCCAGACAGGAAACTCAGGCTCAGGGCTGGCAGAGACTGTAGGTCTGGGCAGTGTAGATGTGGGGGTTGCACCCCCTGGCCCTTTCTCCATGGGCCAGCAGTGCCAGCAGCATGGTGTCTGCTGACTTTCCTTCCCTCTTTCTTCCCAAAGCACTTCAGGAGTGCTCACAGTGCTCACACACCTGCCTCCTAACCACAGGGTCCTTAAGGTGACATGTATTTAAATATCATTTGGCATGTGGTTTGCATGCTGTCTGGTCTTTGCTTGAAAGAGCAGCGTATAGGGAGAGACCCAACAAGTGACGATTTTTTATAGTCCTGGAAGATCTACAAACCCAACACTTCCAAAGTAACACAAGCCACTGATGAAGGGAAAAGCCATGTGTTGCTACCACAGGTGAGCAGCCAGGCATCTGCTTTAACAAGAAGTGCTAAAAGGTCCCCAGTGAGCACACCCTTGCTCAAGTTCCTATTAAATAGAAAGTCAGTCTCAGGAGGATTAAGTTGGGTTTTTTTCCTGGAGATGTTTTCCAGCCATATGGTGCCAGTCTCAAAAATTCATGTCTGCATCATTTATTTTTAATAGGTAAATATCTTCCTTCTGTCTCTTCTTTATTCAGGTTTCCTTAGTGGGACAAGAACCATTTTTTTTTCTTTGTTAATAGACAATGAGCCTCCCAGTCTTGCTCCCTTGGATTTATGGAAGTTTTTCCTTCAGAAGTCTTGCCAGAAGGGGAAGGTGACCATGTTTGTCCCATCCAATGTTGTGGCTCAAGGAAGTGCCACTCTCACCTCATATGCAACTCAGGACTGCTGACAAACATCCCTGCCGTGGTGGGGAAGTCCCTCAGAAACTGTGATAACATATTTTTGTTACAGTATATGTGTCCAGATCCTCTTACAGACTTCATTGTGGTTTTCTTTCTGCCTCCGTATTCCAGCACCTTCAAACAAACTTCAAAATCACTTCAGCAGCCCTGTTGTTCTCCAGGTTGTTTGCCACCATCTCTTGCAAGCTGGAAATGAAACCTTTTATCTCGTGGAAGGCAATACACAGATGATGCGTGTACCTGGATGGGTGTGGGTTTAAGTGCGTCTCCTGTTTGGGTGCTTTAAACTCATGAGCTATGTGAGAAAACCAGCACTGCAACTTCCTTCCCCTGGCTCCTCTCACTCAGCTTCACCATCTTAGTGCTAAAATATCCCCCCAAAAGTAGACTGACAGCAATGATGAGAAGGTGCTTCCATGTCCAACCTGATGCACTCAGTCTGGGCTATGAAAGTGCCTGAATTACACCCTGCAGCTGGGTTGTTAACTGCAGTGATTAGATACACACTAGCATGTGTAAGCAAGTGGATGTATCCAACTTTAGGAGAGATTTTAAATAGGCAGCTCTGGCACTCCTCTCAGTTTCTCTCACCATGAGGATTTTCTGCTTTACTGGTTTATTTCTGGATATGCAGGCTGCAGAAAAAGGAATTTTGTTAATAGAGGCATGCAGTCTCATTTGTGAAAATAACTTCATAAGTATGGGAGAACATTGTGCTGTTTTACTTAAATCTGCACATGTTTTGCTGACTTAGAAGTTTGGTACTGCATTTCAAAGACTAACTCCCTAAGCCTGATTGGTGTCCTTTATCTTTTGATGTTTAAGAAGTTTTTCTTTCCAAAGTCTTCTTTTCTTTCAAGGCACTTCAATGAAAAGTCTTCTTTCGCCCACCTTCAGAACTGCACGTAACATCCTTCAATTCTCCCTGATTTATCTTCTGTATTCTCTTGACTCAAGGCAGATCATAAATTTGCCCTAATTTATGATCTGGTACATTTTTTTTTTTTCAGTTTTGCATTTTCTGAGACATTTATTTCACTCTAAAGCAAAAAATGTATCTACTGGGGTATGCTTGTCCAGTATACTGTGGTGTCCTACCATGGCAATAGAGGCAATAAATGCATCAACTGGAAGCAGAATCAACTCATTCCTTGCTGATATTTCAAGTATCTGGACCCTCTTATTTTTCCCTTGAACTGCTACTACTTACATGTTCAAATGCAAAAAAGTGTGTTTAAAAATAAAGTGAAGGGTCAAACTCTGACCTTGTCTTCTGTGGGAACTGCTCTGATATGATGCTCAAGACCATGTTCTGGTAGGAATTCCAGAGTAGACAGAAGAATCTTTTTTATTTTCTTTTGACTTTTTTCTTGGTGCAGCAATATCTACAGGCTAGAAGACCCACTTATGTCTTGTTTGAAAGCTTTAAAACAAACCACAGTTTTTAGTGACAGTTCTGGGACTTGTATATCACTTCATTTTTCTACTTTTCTGCTAGCTTTTTGTCACCAAAAAAAGGTTTTTGCAGGAAAAGAGGATTATTATTATTAATTTTAAAGAGGTCATCTGCTCCTGCTTTATATCTCTCTCTCCTGAAACCATTATTTTCTGTTTGTGACATCAAATTGTTGCTGAGGTAGCAACTCAAAAATAGAAGAACATGACATCATGCAGGGAAATAACAGTGTTTCTGGGGAACTTTAAAAAGTGTCCTCATTTTCACTTTTTGTCTTCTCAAACCCCCTGATTTTAATCTGTTTGTCGAAAAAATAATTTTTCAAACAATAAACCTCCTACCTACCTACCATGTCCCTTGCTAACACGTATGGCTACCCAGAGTTTCCCTGATTCAATATGAGATATTTAAAATATTTAAACTTCTAAATCAGAGTTTATCCCAAAAATGCAGCTAGATCCTCAGCCACAGATTCCCTGGCAAAATGCTCCATTAATTGGGACGTCTGCCAGGGTGGGATAAAGATTAGTTAATTCTGTGCTCCTGATGGTCCTTTGTAGGACCCAGGGCACATCCTGTCTTCCCAAAATGCTCATTTTATCTGAATAGGGGGAACAGGGGAGGTTTGGACAGGATGTGATTCTTGGTGTCTCTCCTCCTTCTGGAGGTCAGAGACTGGCTACAGCAGGAGGGGAGAAGGTGGATAAGAGGCAAAGCTTCCCTATGTAGGACCAAGAAACCTCACGAGGTCGTCTCTCTGGTCTTCAAACTCAGAACTGAGATGATTGCCAGATTAGAAACAAGAATCAAATCAAGAACCAATGAGTTGCCTCCAAAGACATCATCTAGGCTTTTTCTGCTGACAGGCTTCTTACTCTGGCATTGTCCTAGGCCATTAGGACACTTATTTTCACCTTTCTGTGGTCCTTAGGGGTGGCTGTTGCATACTTTATTTCTGCACCAAAGATCTTGATTTTCTCATGGATTAATGAAGTGTTTTGTGGCAAAGCAAGGAAAGTGTGTGGGTCCTTCCTTTATATGGTTGCCTGTGACTGCCAAAGATTGTATATATATATATATATATATATATATATATATATATATATGTATATACTCTTCAGGCTTCTTCCAGTTGTATTACTCATACTAGTAGTCAGGCTTCTTCCAGTTGTATTATTCATACTAGTAGTTCAGACTGAGCTTGTAGGAGAATTTGGATTATTGCCCTGACTATGCTTTACTTGCATCCAGGCCTGTGTTGGGAGCAGGACTCTTGTAATGGATTCTGAAAGTTGCAAGTGACCCAGAGGAAGAAGCTGAAGAGAGCAGTCTACTGCCTGAGGTCTCCACAGATATCAAGGATTTTAAGCCTTTTGACTTTTGCATTCCAAATTCTTCTTCTGAATTCGACTTTTTAGATAAAGACTTTCTCATTCCCCATGCAGCAATGGAGTCTCTTTACATATCACAGTCTTAAACTTGCCTGAGGCTTCTTGACACTTTAATCATGAAACAGAAATTAAAGAATCAACAGGAAAAACTTTTGGCAGCAACCACAATACTGCAGATAGACTACCGTCCTTATTTTCTCTATGAGTTTTGAAGTTTGACTGAAGTGGCTGTGGGACTATTCCTTCATTGCCTGCTCCTCTGCTGGAGTTTTGGAGACCTCATCACAGTTCTTATCACCCCCTCCATACTTTTGCTCCTTTGTTTGTCATGTCTTTTTCATCATCTTTCATCAGGCAGGATCATGCAGTCTCTTAGACACTGGACAAGTGGAGGCATCCTCACCCCACAGACATTTAATAAATCTGCACGGCTGCATTACTGTTCTGGCCAGGAGGCATTGTCCTGGCATGGGAACTGGAGAGCAAACAACCAGGGCACATGAAGGGGCTGAGGGAGAGTTACCAAAGCAGCTCTTCAGTGCTTCCTCATGGATTCACATGGCCAAAAGGGTCTGAATGCAGCATCAACTATGACAGACCAGAGTTACCTCCTCCGCTGTACCCTCACTGCTTCTGAGCATTTCAGTGGCTTTTCTGAAAGAGAAAGCACAGGGGACTGTGGTGCTGTCTTCTCAAGGTAGCCCCATGGAAGATGCAGGGGAGATGGGAAGATCCATACTGGTGCCATGGTAAGGAGCCCTGCATGGCTTCTGGACTGACCTAGAAGGAAGGAAGGCACCTCTGTCTACAAACCAAGAGAATAAAATATGAGCCAAAATGTTGCCACAGCAATTTTACAGGTCTTCCTTAGAGATGTCTTGATAGAAAAAGCAAGAACTAAAAACACACATTATAATGGGAAATAGAAGATTAGAAAACATCTATTGTGCTGCAGAAATAAAAAATGCCTGTGGATATGTTTTTAAAATGGGGGTTTTATCCTCTTTTTTATTTAATAGAAAAGCTGATTGCATTTTCTTTCATATGAAAAATCATAAAATCATAAAATGGTTCAAGTTGGAAGGGACATTGAAGATTATCTCATTCCAATCCTCCCCCATCATGGGCAGGGACACTTTCCTCTAGACCAGGTTGCTTAGAGCTCCATCCAACCTGGCCTTGAACACTTCCAGGAATGAGGCATCTGCAGTTTCTCTGGGCAACCTGTGCCAGTGCCTCACCAACCTCACAGTAAAGAACATCTTCCTAATATCTAATCTAAACCTGCTGTCTTTCAGTTTAAAGCCATTATCTCTTGTCCTATCACTCCATGCCCTTGTGAGAAGACCCTTTCCACCTTTCCTGTAGGCTGCCTTTGGGTACTGGAAGGCATTTATAAAGTCTCCCTGGAGGCTTCTCTTCTCAAGGCTGAACAACCCCAATCTCAGCCTGTCTTCACAGGAGAGATGTTTCAGCCCATTTCAAAGATGTAATCATATGTGGCGCTTCTCTGCACTCATGTCAACAGATCCATGCCTTTCCTGTGTTGGGCCCCTAGAGGTGGATGCAGCACCCCAGATGTGTTCTCACCAGAGCGGAGTGGAAGGGCAGAATCCCCTCCCTTGCCCTGCTGGCTTTGCTGGTTTTGATGTAGCCAGGACACAGTTGGCTTTCTGGGCTGCAAGTGCACATTGGCAGCTTGTGTCCAGCTTTTCATGCACCACCAGTACCTCTAAATACTTCTTCTCAGGTCTGTCCTCAATAAATTCTTTGCCCAGCCTGTATTTATACTTGGCTTACCCCAATCCAGGTGCAGGACCTTGGCACTTGGCCTTGAACTTCCTGAGGTTTGCATGGTCCCACCTCTCAGGCCTGTCCAGGTCCCTCTGGATGCCATCCCTTCCCTCCAGCATGCTGGCCACACCACAGAGCTTGCTGTCACCAGAAAACTTGCTGAGGGTGGACTCGATCCCACTGTGCATGTCACTGACAAAGGTCCCAACAGCACTGATCCCAGTATTGACTCCTGAGGAACACTGCTGGTCACTGTTCTCCACTTGGACATAGAACCATTGACCACAACTCTTGGACTATGGCCATGCACCCAATTTCTTATCCATCCAGTCCTCTACCATCAAATCCACATCTCTCCAGTTTAGGGACAAGGATGTCATCTGGGATAGTGTCAAATATTTTTCACAAGTCCAGGTAGATGATATCACTTGTTTTTCCCTTATACCCCAGTGCTGTAATCCCATCATAGCAGGCCACAATATTTGCTATGTATGGCTTGCCAATTGTGAAGCCATGCTGGCTGTCACCAACAACTTCCTTATTTTACATGTGCCTTAATATATTTTCCAGAAGGCTCTGCTCCATGATCTTGATGAACAGACTGATTGGTGTGTATTTCCCCAGGTGTCTCTTATTTCCATTTTTAAAATTGGAAGTTATATTTTCCCTTTTCCAGCCAGTGGAGACTTCCTCAGACTGCCATAACTTCTCAAGTAGGATGAATAGTGGCTTAGCCACTTCCCTGGACAGTTCTCTCAGGACCCAAGGATGTATCTCCTCAGGTCCCGTGGAATTGTGCGACAATGAGCAATTCCTCATTCTCCCAGTCCCTGCCTTTGCCTTCTGCAACTTGAGTAGTGTGGCTGGAACACTTTCCAGTGAAGATGGAGACAGAAAAGTTGTAGAGTACCTCAGTCTTCTTCTCCATGCCCCAGGTAACCAAGTATCCCACATCCTTCCTGAGAGGGCCTACGCTTCCCTGTGTTTTCTTTCCGTCACTGATGTGCCTATAGAAGCTTTGCTTGTTACCCTTGATGTCCCTGGCCAGGTTAAATTCTGTCAGGGTTCTAACTTTCCTTACTTGATCTGCTTGAACTGCTTGAACAATTTCTCTGCATTCTTCAAAGGCTGCCTGATCTTGTTTCCACCACTACAGGTTTCCTTTCTGTGTTTGAGTTTGTCCAGGAACTCCTTGTTCATCCACACTTCTCTGGTGTTTCTGCCTGACTTCCTCCTTGTTGGAATGCACCTTCCTGAGCTCAAAGGAGGAGATTCTTGAATATCAATCAGTCTTCTTGGGCTTCTCTTCCCTACAGTGCCTTACTGCACAGTGCTTTATCAAGCAGATCCACAAATTGCTAAAATCTTTGCTCCTGAAGTCCAGGAGAGCAGGAGGGTGACATACCCTCCTCACTGCCTTGGGGATCTTGAGCTCCACCATTTCATGGTCACTGAAGCCCAGATTGCCCTTGGGCTTCACGTTTCCCACCAGCCTCTCCTTGCTGTGAGACCCAGGTCCAGTTTAACACCCTGTCCTCATTGGGTGTTCTGCCACTTGGAGGAAGAAGTTATCAGTGCATTCAGGAATTGTTGACACCATGCAGTGTTTTCTCTCCAACAGATATCAGGGTGGTCAGTCCCCCATGAAGACCAGGGCTTGTGAACATGAGGCTGCTCCTTTCTGTCTATAGAGGGACACATCCTTTGGGTCTTCCAGGCTGGGTGGCCTGTAGCACACCCCCATGGTACTGACACATGTCCCTGCCCTCCCTCTATTCTGAACTCATAATTTCTTGGTCACGTCTTCATCCATCCCCACGCGGAGCTCCATTCCCTCCAGCTGGTCACTGACACAGAGAGCAGCACCACTTCCTTCGTGTCCCTTGCCTGTCCCTCCTGAAGAGCCTGTACCCTTCCATTCCAACATCCCAGTCACAGCAGCCATGCCTCCATGCTGCTGTTAAGGCCACAGCTCTGCAGGGATGCACACAACCCTAACCCCTCTCATTTATTCCCCGTGCTGTGTGTTTGAACAGAGGTGTTTAAGCTGAGCCCCCTGATGAAGATGACTGGCTGGGGTGGCAGGAATTCCTTTGTGCTGCCCTTCAGGTGCTCTCCTGATGACCTGTGATCCTTCTCCAGGCTCTGGGCATCTCATGGTGGCCCTGGCATCAAACTGGAAGGGATGCATTGAGGTTCTCCTCTCTGAGAAACTTCATTTTAACAATCTTTAAAAACTTTGTTAAGCTTTAAGTTTAATGAACTCTTTAGTTTAAATAAAACAGGTGAAAAGGAGAGAGTGGTACATTGTTAGCTGCCTATTTAAAAACAAAGGAGCTGCAAACAGTTATTCCAAAGGCATTTGCTTCATCTTGCTCACTAACTTGTTACTCAAGTGGAATAATTAATTAATTTGAGGCACTCTGAAACATGCAAATGCGTTTCTCAACATCTCCTGTAATCAATCACTCTACAGGGAGACAATTAATTTATCAAAATTAGGAATTACTGATAGGGTTGTTTCAGAGTTCCTGTACTTGTAGGGAGGAAAACCAAACAATTAATTAAATAAAAAGGAGAATTTCTCCAAAGCAATGACTCCCCAGCCAAATAAAATTAAACCTCTTGTGGTAATGAATTTATTTTGGGCTTGGTGAGAAAGGTGGTGATCTCCAGAGGTGAGCAGCTTCCATAGACACCAGTGCCCAGAAACTGTATGAGCTCTCAAACTGCAGTGTTGTTGCCAGGTGTCAGCGCTTTCTCCTCCTAAACTGTTCAGCAACATTTGAACACCAGCTTAATTTTAAACTCATTGGCTCACTGATTAACTGCTGAGGTGCAGCTTCATCAAACATGTAGCTGCAGGTCAGGACACCTGGGCAGGTCAGGACATCTGGGCAGCTGCCTCCTCCACCTGTGGGTGTCACCCCCAGGATGTCACAGCTGGAGGTCACGGTCCCCACAGCAGCCCTCGTGGAAGACTTGACTTTCTCCTTGGCCCTGGCAGAGGGGGAGCAACCAGGCCTGAGGCCGCTGCAGGGCTCTGCCCTTTCACAGGCTCCAGAAGCTGTTAGGTGCACATTCACTTACAGAATTTGATGTCTTGATGCTTATCTGGAGCTCAGCTCAATGGAACCCCAAGTTTTGGGGTTTTGAGTGGTCCTACAATGCAAATATTAGATAATAATTTATAGAAGTAAGAATAAGAGAATGAAGTAACCAAAAGCTTGCCTCAAACTCCGTTGCAGTCAGTGAGGCTTTTCTTTTGAAGCCATTAGGATTTTGATTTGGTTCTTGAGATTTTTTTTTTTTTCTCATGAAAGAAACACTAGAAGTATGTTTGTTGTTCCTGCATTCAAGTATGGGATTCTTCCGCATTTTCTCCTCATAATGAATTATAGACTTATTCCTAATCACTTAGCAGCAAGGAGTGAAGAACAGATCCTACACACTAGGCTTTATCAGAGAGATAATGAAACACACATGACATTTCAGGGCGAGCTTTGAAAGCCTTCTCCTTAGATAAGCTATCATCTGCTCTGTAAGCAAAATTGTTGACTGTGGGTTTTTTCCCCCTTGATTTTCATTAACATAACCATTTGCATAAAAAGCAAGATCCTTGTTTCTGAAAAGTCCATATTCTCCTGCTGCTTGTTTCCCCCCATGCCCCCAAAGTTTTCATTCTCTGTTGGCAACTTGATAAATCACTTCCACTAACTCAATTATGGTATCACCAACACAGCTTTATCGCTTCAGGTGATAAGGAATAAGTAGCAAGCACAGCCACAAAACCTGCAGGAATAGCGATTATGTTT
Source organism: Sylvia atricapilla (assembly GCF_009819655.1). Taxonomy (NCBI): domain Eukaryota; kingdom Metazoa; phylum Chordata; class Aves; order Passeriformes; family Sylviidae; genus Sylvia; species Sylvia atricapilla. Next base: position 87,421,076 of record NC_089141.1, read on the forward strand.
CCATGTCATTTGCTCCATTAAGAGCTTGTATGGAGTGTTTAAAAAAAAAGAAGGAACAAAAAGAAGACATGATAGAAAGCGATTATATTCTTTACATATCTCAGATGCTTACAGCCGAGGTAATGCATAAATTATGAGCCTCAGGTAGAGCCTTCTGAGAGCAGTGGAAGGACTTTCATCAGCTCCAGTGAGTTTCAGATAGAACAATGTATTTGGAGTGAAGCAGAATACCATTATGTAATGACAAAAAATTAGACAGACAAAAAAAAGAAAAAAAAAAAAAGGAAGAAACAAGTGAGAAGAGGAAAAAAAAGGCTGTAGGCATTTTTGCTGACTTGGATATGAAGGCTCACAGCCGAAGCCGAAACAGATCCATATCTAAATGGAAATGAGGAAACCACTACATCTGAATGAGATTTTGCTGATCCAGTCTAATTAAGCTGGTAAATGTTCAGATACTTTAGTAATTTAACTTTAGAAGCTAAATTGCTTCTAAATAAGCTCCTGGGATTTAATTTTGGCACGGAGATCAACAGTATTCTTGTCTTGTCTTCTACACTACAAGAGTCTGGAGCAGGATTCTGGCAGCCATCATTATAGTCCAAGCCACCACCAGAAACAGATTTTAAGAGGAAGAGACCCATATTTAACTACAGTTAAGAAGGCTTGTTTAAAAAGAAAAACATTAAAGAATTATAACTAGCAGAATTTCGTCTAGTATTTAAATCATTAAGTGCTACGATCAGCTTGTGCTATAAAATAAAATGCATTCTGGGAAAGTTAGAGGATGAAACTACAGTGATAATGATAGGTTACTGAGAAAGAATAATATCTGGTTAATAGTCGCCATCCAAAACATGTTTAAATATTTCTAAAACAGAGGCACATTACAGCTTGGAAAATATAAGGAGTACCTATAAGACAGGAGAATCTGTCCCAGACAGGCCCTGAGAGGGATTATGAATAGCCTCCTCAACACAACTTCCCAGGACAGTGTTGCACAAGAAGAGGAACATCAGCCAGAAGCAGTCATGTTGCTGTTTGTCTGTGCAGTGTGTACAAGACCACTCTGAGAGAGATGCCCAGGTAGGGGGTCCATGCTGCACGAGGACTGAGGAATACTGGGGAGAGCTGCAGGAACACAGTCCAAGTGACCCTCAGCCTGGAGACCAAGCCTTCCCAGGTGTGACCTGAGGCAGAAGGGCTGTCATTCCCACCTAGATGAAAATCTTAACAGCCTTATGTTCTTGCAGACAGAAAAATCTATCTGATAAAGGAATAGTGGGGTGGTATAAAGTTACAGGACAAGAGGATAGCAAGATCCAGTGGATAGAAATTTAAGTCAGGTGAATTCATCGTTAACACAAGAACTAATCTCCCACTGCTAAAGTTAATGGGATGTTGCAGAGCCTGAAGAGGGAAGAAGGTGGGCACCTCTGTCAGTGTGATAACACAAGCCCTTTACAACATGCTGCTCTCTTTGGATCAGCTGCACATAATCCATAGAGAGTCACAGAGTAGTGAGCAAGCTGGAGGGAGACCAAGGCACAGGGGAGCAGCTGCAGAGGGAATATCGGGGCAGATTAGATCTGGTAAAGGCACACACTTGTTATTTGCACTGCTGCAGGTTGTATGGATGGATCCTCTCTCTGGTGCCTCCTTGCTGCTGCATGGATAAAAATACGGTGAATCCTCTCTTTGGTGCCTCGTTGCTCCACAGAGAGGCTGGGGAGCGCCACAGGTCCAGGCAGTGCCAGCACATGTTGATAAGGCCATTAGTGCAGTGAAACTCCCTCCACCTAGGCTTTGTGCAGTTGCCTGGGAGGTTCTGGGGGAATATTTTTATCCTGCCAATGTTTGCCTACTGTATATGTATTTCAGAGAAAGGCAGAAAGAGGAAATTTAACCCCAGCAAGGCACAGTAAATCCAAACAGGATGGATCACAGCACACCAAGGCAATTTTTTGGTGCTAGGAGATGATATCAAGACCCTTTTTACATTTTATTTAGCCCATTGACAGATACAGAATTGGCCCATACTAAACCTTTGAGTAACATCTGCTTGTGACCACCATGCTGAGAGGCCACCATGGGAGTGCTGACTCCTGCTGCCCAATCCCATCTGACACCAGCACAGCCTCCTCAGCTGATGGAGCCCAGGCTTTGCTTCTTTCTCCAAGGAGGAGAGGGTCAATGGGATGTAGTGCTATGAGGGAGTCAGCTTGGGTTTCCTGACCTTTGGGATTCCTCCGACATCCTGCTGAGCCTGGGTGCAGCCCTTTAATTAGCGGGAAATAATTGTATTTGACAGAGGAAGAGGCTGTCAAGTAGTATGGGAAAAAATACTTTTGATTTAGCAGAAGTCATTTTAACCTGAGGTGTCCTGTAGGAAGCTGGTGCAGATATAAAGCCAGCATTTCTGAAATGAAGGGCTGCTGAGCCTGAGGTTTCCTACCAGCTGGCACCACTCCACCTTCCTGCTGCACCAGAGGGGTGGCAGCAGCCAGTGCGGTGGGATCTGCCAGGGCACGTTTAGGCTGGTGTTGGACCTGAAGAAGGCTTGTGCAAAACCTCTTGACTTATTTGCTCATCAAAGGATTTAGGTTTAGCTTTCCAGAAGAAGCTGGCACAGACTGAGCCCAGCTCAGCCCCTCTGATAACCAGGAGGAACTGGGCTCCTTAGTTCCTGGACCTCTTTGAACATCCCAAACTTCCTCTCCCCTCCTGCCCCTGGAGGGCTGGGACCATCTCAGAGTGCTTACTTGCAACTTATTTCATAATGTAGCAAAATAGTAACGATATGGCAGATCTTAAACACACTAAACTCCAACAAGTAGTGTAATATAGAGTGTGAAAAGCTGGTGATCATAAATGGTTAACTAACAAATGTTTACGGCACCTCATGATAACTGCTGGCACTAAGACAAGGGCAGCAAAAAGTGGATTAGATTAAGATAAATGTGAGACACAAGCAGAAACAAGTACTCTAGCAGATGTGTGTGGAAATTAATGGGGTGGTGATAATAACAAATTCTGATTCGCCACACAGTAAATGTGTCTCTTGATAATCGGTTTCCAGCAGAATACCAACTGGGCATGCAGAAGACAGAAACCTAGATGGGGTGACATCTCCACATTGCCAATCCATTGGATGAACACAGAAAATCTCAAAAAAGATAACTGGAAAAGTTGAGTTTGTTTCGTCCCCTTCGGTCTTCAAGATTTAACTTTCTGGGTCTGTGACAAATGTCTTGACAAATAAATCTCCAGGGCTACCAGGGAAAGATTTCTCCCAACTCCAGCTGAGATCTTGGCCATGTTCCAACCACTGCTGCAGATATCCTGTCTGACGTGGGATGGGCAGCCACCACTGACCCCACATGTCTGCTCATCTACCAAACTGGGATGTGAAAGCTCCCACACAGCACAATGCTTTGCCAGATGTGTTGTTGAACTTCATGTGTTTATGTTTGTGAAGAGAACATAGGATGAAAGGCATTGCAGAAATGCAAGATATGATTTGTTATGATTTAAAAGCCATTCTCGTTTAGCAATGCTACTTTCAAATATTTGCATCCTGCAGGCATTTCCAGATAAGAACTCAAGCCCAGCTTTTCTTTTCCGGTACAAATTTTTAAAAAAAGCAGAGTGGTTTCCAAACCCTTTGGAAATGGAACTTTGAGCTTGCCTGCTGCAGCCTGTGTGACCACAGGGACCAGGCTGTGGCTCCACAGGCGTGGAGGCATGGAAAGAAGCCCTGTTCTTGCCTCTGTTCCCTATGTGAAAAGACCCTGTGTCTCCCCCAGCCCCACCCTGCACAGCCATCCTTGCAGACATTGATGAAGGTAACACAAACTGAGCTGGGACATTTTGCCATTGTGTGTGGGGTTGAGGCTGTAGCAGGGCAGGGAGGGCAGGAGGGCAGGAAGCCCTGAGACTGGTGTCATCATGGCAGTAACAGTTAAAAGGACCCACCTCATCACTGGTACCTAGAATTTCTTCCCACTTACCTGAAGTGAGGTTTGCATGAATATGAGAAGAAGTCCTGTGGGATGTCTCTGAGCCCCTGCTAAAATCCAATAATTTGAGGAAGTATAGGGGACTAAAGACAGTGGAATTTACAGATTTATGTCTTACATCCTAAAATAAATATGGCATTTTCCATTCCCAGTGAAGGTAGCAAGTACCTCCCTGCTCAAAGTCTTCCAGCTGAGAGTACTCAGCCCACTTGTGATGGTGCTGCTCAGATACTCTGGCCCCTGGCCCCCTTTCCCTGGCCTCCCCATGTTCAGCCATATCAGACCTGGGCCTCCTTGCCTCAGGCTTGGGTAGTGAGGGGTCAGCAGCTGAGTGCAGTGCCCAAAATATCCCCAAAAGGAGTGAGTGGGGACCTGCTGACTTCAGGCTACCAACAATGCAGCCCAATCAAATGCATCTAATTTCACAGTCATCGCTCCTTGACACATGACCTGTTAAAAGGATTAAATTAAAAGAATTCCCAGAGCTAATCTAGTGATGATATGATGAGAGACAGGAGCTCAAGCATATCCCAGAGGTGACTGATCGGGTTTCCTAGGATGTATTATTTATGGGGCCATCTGCTTTAGACAAGCATTGAAGTCCGAAGGGGAGGAGGATTTTGATGGAATTCACTCCTTTAACTGGGACAAGGTGATTGTGGAAGGGATGCTGTGGTTTCTCACCACTCTCGCCACCCCTCTCCAAAAAATGATGCAGTAGTTATTTATGGAATAAAGCTGGCAGCAGGGTACCTCTGTGTCAATGCCTTCAACAAAATGCTGCTGAGCTCTGAAAGCTCACGTGTGTCCTCACAGAAGGGGCCATTCATAGCAAGGTCCATTAGCATAAGGGAGAGAGGTGCAAATATGTTCCAGTCTGAGCTACTGGTACTGTGAAAAATACAGGAGTATAAACAGAGCCATGACTGGAATGTGAGGAGGTGGGGGGCAGCCAAAAAGAGGCAGTCGTCAGGAGAACAGGAAGAATTTTCCCAAGATAGATGATTTAGTTATTATATAGCTCAGTAACTGCAGGATCTATTTACAGCAATTACAGACAACACAAAGGAAAATCACAAATGTATAAAAGGAAACTGTCTTTCTTTCTGATTTAGGCTGACATGCTATTTAAATAATGTGGGTCAAGCAATCCGAAATAAAATATCTTCATGAACAGAATTCCCTTCTGTCCATCTCCCACAGTGCTAAAAGTAGCCCCCTTCTGCTGACATTTCCTCATCACATGTGCATTATCAGATCTCTAAATATTGAAGCTTCCTCAGGGTAATGTCTAAGCCTTTCTTAGTGATCAGGAATGAAAGTCGTGAAAATCTCAAAGCTTTGACTGGGAAAGTTCTACTAAACCTTTGCACAGAAATTTGCTGGAAGCTACCTGTCAATTTGCTGCCCACTTTCCAGTAATTCAGAATAATGACTCGTCAACACCTCCTTTTTTTTTTTCTTTTCTTTTTTTTTTCTTTTGCATCTGTCTAGAAGGAGAGTTCTGCTCCAGTTACTGGTTTAATAACACAAGGCTATGTGCCGAGGCAAAATTCTCACTCAAGTCTTACTTGATTTGTCTCATGACTGTTTTCCTAATCCTTATTTTTTTAGTTTTTGAAAAACATTATCTGAGCAACTAGTTCTAGCATATAAAGATTTGTACTTCTGAATTGGGGTATTGCTTCAGAGCTGTTCTTCTGGACTCTGGGTTTATGCGGTAAAGTTTTGATTACAAAAGATGCAGCCTTGGAGTCACACGCTGTAAGAAAGGTGGCTATGAACAACATCAGAAATCCTTTTATGCAGTTTTTGCTTAGCTGAAATTTTGGTTTCTATATTATGGAAGGTTTGTCCCAGACTTGCTACCTATCAGTGTTTTCCAGACAGACAGGGAATTACACTTCTGTCTGGTGATTTGTTGTATCATCCACATGCAGGATGTTCAGGCTGGGACACACAGCCTACAGAAGGAGACTGGATTAGGCCATATGGCAGGATTGCTCTTGCTCATAAGCTTTACTGAGGTGCTTTTCTGGTGTAGCTGCCATCTCACTTCACCCTCGGCAGTGGCATACTGGGGCATCATTGGGCTCTTCTGGCTGGAGAACAGTCATGGATCATGGCAGCTGGAAAGAGAGAGCAGCAAAGGTCCCCCATGAACGGCCTTCAGCCACAAGTGTAACATCAGCTACCTCTTCATGAAGGCCTGTGGCAAAGGGCTGGGTGCCCTCAGCATCCCCTGCTCTGTGGCACCTGGACAGTGAGGATCAGGGTGCTGTAAGTTGCATGTGTGCAGCAGAAACCCGCTCCATGAGGAAATGCAGGCAGGTGTCCCTTGCATACTGCCAAACATCCATGAAAGCAACTCCTTGGCACATGCTTCAGTCTCTAGACAGCCAGCAAGGTGTGTGCAGACAGAAACCTGCATGAAGATTAGTGCCTGGGGACGAGCAAGGACATGCACTCTCTTCTTGCTGCAAAAGTTGGAGTCAGCAAGGTGATAAAAAGCAATCATGCCAGTACAGTCCCTTTTTGTTCCTGTTGCTGTAAAAATAAAACTAGTGGCAGATTTGTCTCTTCACCTCCCAGCCCAAAATTGTCCCAAGGACTGGATTTCTCTCCCAGATTATTCTGATTGGCAGCACTTCACCTGCTTCAGGGAAATGACTCACAAAAGACAAGACCTTTGGGCCGGATGGAGGGACAGGGATTTTAAAGCCCTTGCAGGACAAAATACTGGAGGTGCTTGTCATCTGGGTGGCTTTTGAGCAGGTATCTCTGCAGAGACTTCTTAATTTTCTGGGAAAACAGGCTGAAATGTTACGAGAGCTTCTTAAGGAATACTTACAGGAAACAAGCCTCTCTGTGTGTTGGTACAGCCCTTATCACAAAACGTCTTGCTGCTGCCACTGTGCAGTTGAAGGAGGGGTTAATCCTCCATTACTGCTGGGCTCGTTTTTGCTGGATTATTCTTCTGCCTGCTTACTCTTCTGGTGAGTTCGTGAGTTAAACTGTGTGGGTGAAGACATGATGTTGGAGTCAAGGTGGTATAGGTGGTGAGAGTAGCTCCTGGAAGGGATGAAGGGAGAAGAGAGGCTCTTCTTGGTGGTGAGACGTCACCATGTGTCTCAGTCTCATCTGACTTGGCTCTCAACATTGCATGGGGTTTTCCCATCCCCTGTGCGGTGTCTCATTCAGGCAGTGAGAAGGTGAATCAGGAGATCAACTGAAATGATGGGAAGGTTTTTTCTCTCTTTTCCTTTGGGGTATTTGCTGCCAAAGTTGTTTCCCTGATCTGGACCACTGCATGACTCTATGAAGGGCCATGTGGGCAGATACAGCAATGTGGGGAAAAGCAGGGCAGAGTTTGCTTAACTCGCCTTTGCTGTTGAAAAAGCATTCACTGCATTGGAGTGTCACAGATCAGACCTGAAGCTAAATTTTATTTTCCTAAGAAGACATCTCAAGTAAACACTGATATTTTCGTATTTTCGGTGGAGTCAGCAAAAAAAAAAAAAAAAAAAAAAAGGCTTTTGGTGGCTTCCAGGCACAGTTCCTTTAGGTTTAAAAATCTGTGCCAGGTGGACTGGGTTTTGCTGAGTAAACAGCAAGCCACAGTGGTGGTACTTTTGAGGTATGCATGATCATGTTATTTCCAAAAGACGTCAGTAATTAAAGCCTCTCTTCCCAGTACTCCTACATGAAGGTGAACATGTGGCTAGCTGCTTGGAGGTAAACCCCATGTCAGTGTCTGGGCCCTTATGGGCTGTTTACAGGTGCTTTGCCACTGTATGCCCAGGTATGTCCCATGAGCAGGAATATTCACCCTGATGTGGCCAGATATCCTGAAGTATGATCCAAAGGGTGTATCCATTTCCACTGAATGTCTTGATATGTATCTTAGCCTTACCTTATTCTGGGACTAAAATATATATAACGTGCCTCCAAAATACAGCTATAACTTCATCAAGTGTTTAAATTAATTGCAATTTCCTTAGGCCATTTGCAACATTACTGGTATATCCCACTGAAAAAAAGAACTTTTTAATATACAGATGCCACACTCATTATCTGTTCCTCATTGCCTACATGTTCAGATAAATTAATTTGATATTATTAATGTCCATCTTGTTTATTCCTTTTGTATCATCTGTAACAAGAAGTTGAAACTACTGCACTTGTGATAAAATACAGTTTTGCCGCCACAGCCTCATGAAGTTTTGAGCATAATGGGTGTTTACCAGGAAAATGGGTCTTTATGAACTCCAGCCTCATTCCCTGAAGTAAGGGGAGCCTGCTGGTCATGCATGTGGCCTCTGACCCTCCTGCTGACCCCAGGTGTGCTGTCCCTCCTGTGTCTCAGCCCTGCTGTATCATCACATACTGGTTCCCAGCACCTGCAAGGAATTAAAGTGCACTAAAATGCTCCCTGGAGCTGGGCGCTCATCGTACAGTACAGCTGACACAAAAGCTGAAATTCCTTTCACATGAGAACATGGGTACATCTGCTTGCAATCATCTTCCTCCAGGCAGCCGGCCTGATCAAGGAGAAATGTGATTCTCCACACTTGGCCCAAGGAGTGCTGGGTAGACGCCTCCAGCCAAGGGGCTGGGATTGGGAGAGGCAGAATAAACGCGCCTCTCACACCCGGCATCCCCACCAGCCCCGCGGCTCCTGCACTCTCAGCCTTGGTCGCTTCTTGCCCTGCTTGCAGGAGGAAAGGCATGCTGAAATAAAGAGAAACTTGTTCTGTGGCAGGAAAGGTCACTTCTTCTGGCCAGGCATTCCCACCCTGGGAAGGAGACAGGAAGCATATTACATTAAAGGTAAAATGATAAAATATTTGTCTGCTGGAGGAAGGGGAGGAATGTAAAAAAACAAGCCAGTGTCCTTTGGAAAAAATTATTGTGGCGTCTTACTCCTTCCCTGATAACGACTGTGGCGTGTCATAAAAAAATGTTTTAGACTTCAGTGATCTGTAGCCTCATGCAAGGCATTTTCCTTGCTGGAAGGATGCTCTGTCAGTCTGTGCATGCCTGTGTGTCTACACACACACTGGGGTATGAATGCACACTCTACAGTGGAGGAAATGACTAAAAATATTAGAAGTGAGTGGACATAGAGGGGATATTAGCAGAGTCTCTGGTAAATCGATTGTTTGTTTGTTATTACTTTCTTTTTGCAGCTGACCAATAAGAAAACAACTAAAAAAATCGCTTCTTTGACGAAATGTGCAGTTTGTAACATAGACGTCTTATGGTTTGTGTACTTCTGTAGATTTGACGCATTCCATGTTAAAACTTGTTTTTTTGTGCTGCTACACAAGAGGACCGAAGAAGTAATTTATAGGTACAATTAAGAATGCCATGTTTGGGGAATAAAGGGAGAGTATTTGTAACAAAAGCAACCTTGACAATTGAGTGGCTCAGCTTCACTGTGATTCCTGAAAGCAAGCTGAAGGCAGCAACTACAGTGTACTTTTAATCTTCACATCTGGTCATCAGTTAATGTGTTTGTAAAAGCTCAGTTGCCCCACCTCCTCAGGCTGGATTTAACCAGCTCATAGTCCAGATAGCCTGAAGACTTGAGCTAGGTTTGCAGAAGACATTAAAAACTCAGTGATGCAGTTGTAGCTGCAGTGCTCCAAGGGTACATGCATCCTGTCCCAGCCACAGCATCCCTACAGCTGGACTGGATTAAAATGGTCAAAAGTGACAGTTCACCACAACCCTTCAGGAAAATGCTGTGCTGCAGGCTGGGCAAGAGGACCTGAGGGCGAGGTAGCCTACTCTATGTATGCTGTTTGGAGGCATGTGATTGAGTCAAGCATGGGCTGCTCCTAAACTCTTTGAACTGAACCCTTGCTAAGGTCTTGGTTTCAGCCAGGCTTATATATATATAAGCCAAGCTTCTTGACCTCAAACAAGTGTCTAATAAAGAAGACAGTTCTCTTTGGAGTTTTTTTAAGAATCTGTCTTGTTTAGGGAAGTTTTGGTAAGGTGGAAGCACACCATCCCTTAACAAATGCAGAAAACAGTGATGGACAGATAATATTTTAAAAAAATTTGCATGCAGAGGTTCTGCATATTTTACCATTGCAGTAAACATTCACGTACATATGTAGAGTTTTAAGGTGACTGTAGAATGATCTGTGCTAGAGCATGAAAATTCAAAGGGAAACATCTGTCATTAAAAAAAAATTATGAAAAAGCATTTATTTAGCACAGGCTGAAATACAGAAATGTTTGCATGCTGTGTTTGGCTTGATTTACTATAGGGAGGACTTGATGTACAGAAGGGTTGTCTGTAAGAAACTGTGTGGGGTCTGCTGTTTTCTGGGGCTTCTCATGTGAATGTTCATTTGGGTGTTGCAGCACACTTACACTCTGTAATAAATCCACCACAGCATTTTTTAAAGGGCTCATACTCAGTGTGTTTTTTTTAATATAGTCTCATTCCCTGTGAATACTAATGCGGATATAGAGAGAATGAGAAGCTTTCTGATGACAGACAGATGGGATGCCTTTAAGGCTGTGTCAGTGGCCTCTGAAAATATTGATTGCCAAGTGTGGTTACTGAGAAAATATGCTGAAACCTTCGGAATTGAACAGTTAACAGAGCGTGCATCAAACCTGAATCTTCAGTTATAGGAAGGAAAAGTCCTTATGTCATTCCTTCCCTGTGGCAGCCATTAACTCTGATGGCTGGGTCTCAGTGCAGCTATGGGAAAATGCACATCTGTGTTCCTTTGCTTTGTGAAGGCTGTGCTTACAGAGAATATTCTTAGCACTCACCACACAGATTTCATCCTCAGTAGGATGACGAGTTTTCATTCTAGGAAAGAGGCACAAGCACAAGTCTTTAACTTTGGGTAGTAAATTGAATTTGTCAAGGCCTTGTAAAATCACTCTTGCCTGTTGGTCTTTCTAATGTTACACCACTGCCCTTTGCCTCCTCTGCCTCTTACTTGCAACCTCTCTGTTCCTTGTAGTTATATCATCAGCCACCAACGTTTTTCAGGTATTGCCTGAAGCCACTGCTGAGCAATTGATGGGAAAACAATATTGTGTTAAGTTGGAGGAAAGTTGGCTTCAGCTGGCATTTTGTATAAAGTTGGACAAATCCATTTTATAGGTGACTTGTACAAACTCTACACTACCACCTGTCTTCTCCTTCCTTTCAGATCTGAGAGAGCTGCATTGATTTTAAGGCTAGATGATATCACTCTGGGCTGACCACATGCATAATTCAGGTCCTCTGACATCCCTATACAAAGTCATGTTTCAGGATCAAGAAGAGTACCTGTGACAGAGACTGTCTTTTGACAAGGAGAAAAAAAACTCTCCTTGATTAAGAAAGATCCACATAGTCCAAGACAATTCTTTAGAAGTTGTTCCAGTATTGTTAACATCCATCTGATGTTTCCCTTGAGAAGCTAGACTCTGAGCTCATTACACATCCAATTAGGTTAAAAGTGCTTCACAAGGGAGGCTGCTTCCCTACTGGCACATGCATTCTCCCAGCACAGAATTCAAATACCAGTAAGAAAAATACATATGTTTCATAAGTGTAGTTGTTCTAGTCAAAAACTCAGCCTTGGATCATTTGGGACTTTTTTGTTTCTGAAGCTGCCTATATAGTCAGGGAAGGGAATAGGAAGATACATTTTCCAACATATTTGCTATGCAGAAGATGTGCTTAGATCTTTGATTAATATTCTTAGTTTGTATTGTTTATTTACATATTTTATTCCTCTGTAACGAGAGTTTATTTTTAAATGAAAATATATGATGTTTAAGTGGAGGCTGGAGATGAATAGGAGAGAGACAGCTCAGATGAAATAATAAGAGCTGGAATTTGTTCATAATGAAACCAAAATTAAGGTATTCTGTCAGCCTTTGTTTTAATCTATTTCTTTTTTAGCCTTGCCTGGAGCTGCCTGTGAGCTCGCAGGGAAATCAATCTATGCCTTGGGCAGTGGGATCTCTCCATGGCTAGGGAGACTGATTGATTGTTTCATATATTGAGACTGTAGGTTTGATGGGAATTCTATGGTATTGGTGACAGCAGTGGAGATTCGAGGGTTTTGGCTTCTTTACTAAAATACGTACCTTGCAACATACGTTCCTTCTTATCAAATAAAAAGTTCTCTCTCCACTGTGTATTTCTCTCTTGTTTCTGCTTTATTTCTCATCTCTTTCGTGTATTCTCTCCTTCATCTTCAAACATCTCAGTATGGATTGTTTTAAGTACAAAATAAAATTAGTAAGTCATGTAAAATTAGTATTATGGAAAAGCTTCTCCATGGACATATTTAGTAGCTTTATAATGATTCAGTGATTTGATTGTATTTGGTGCTTTTTTTCTAAAAGTGTAAAATAATTTCTCATGACATTACCAACTCAAACCACCATGACAAAAATTTCGTATGAAATTTTACTAAGGGTAAAGGATTGGCTCTACTAATCCCAAGGGCAACTATTATATTTAAATTAGCAGAACCAGGACTTTTCTTATCCAGGTACTTAAACTTTGCACAGGAGCCAGTCAAGCTCAGTCTCTGAAAAATGTGCTCCCATGATGAGTACAATGTTCTTCAAAGTAGGAGTGATCTGTCATTTTCTCTTAATTGAAAAAGACTAAGCAGCAGAAAGATTCCTATCTGCTCCTATCTCCTCCCTGCTGCCCAGGGAAGCACTGGAGTAATCATTCCTGGAGGTTTTTAAAAGGTGCATGGATTTGGCACGTGGAGACATGGTTCAGTGGTGGACTCGACAGTGGAAGGTTTGTTGTTGGATTCCATGGGTTAAAGGTCTTTCCTTGTTAAGTCTTCCTATGATATGGTGATCTTACCATCTCTGGTTAACAAGTGACTATCAACAACTGAAATTCATTAAGAACTTCTTCACAGAAAAGGTAACAACATTGGAATGGACTCCTGGTGGAGATGGTGGAGTCACCATCCCTGGAAGTGTTCAAGAAACAACTGGACATGGCACTGCATGCCATGGTTTAGTTTACCAGGTGGTGATTGGTCAGTGGTTGGACTTGCTGACCTTGGATGTCTTTTCCAACTTAAATGATTCTGTGTGATTACCAATATAAAAGTTAGATTGCTTTCCCTGCATCTACATTAATCAACATAAAAATTAAAAGTTTAAACGACCGTCTTTATGAAGATGTTTCTATTCTAGTTATAACTTGAGTAAAAAGAAACCATCTAACACCACTGTGTGGCCTCACCCGATCTATCATAGAGTCATTACTATGCTTGTGCCATTTCTGTAAGAAATCCTCGAAGGTTTGTCTGCGTGTTTACTCAGCACTGTATGGCTAAACCCTAACCTGCACTCATACATGAGAGAAAGATTTTTGTGGCATCAGGGCATCAGGGCATTACCCAGATAGGTCCTCCCCTATTCCAAGTACCATTCAGCCCATTCCAAATACTTGCAGCCCATTTTAACAAATAATTACCCGGTGAAAGCATCTTTTCATTGTTAGGTGGTAACATTACTTAATAAAAAGTCACTCACTGTCCTTCACTTAGGAACAGTACTTCAGATCTGCCATGCAGGATTTGAAAACTGTTAAACCAGGACAACATACTTAAAGCAAAAATCACTGCGGTCCTCTTAAAAATAAAAAAGGGGTCAGACACAAAGATTTATAATGGCAGATCTTGAAAGAGAAAGGTGAAAAGAATTTTGTGTTGGTTTTGGTAAAAATAAGTGATCGAATTGCTCACTCCACCTTGAAGAATTACATCTTCAGAATTCCTCTCTCTTAGACTGATTAATTTTCAGATTAAAGTTGATATCTGGTCTGACCCAGAAACTGAGTGATGTGACCCGAACTATGGCTGTCTTTGATGGAAAGGAAACAACCTGCTGGAGATAGATGGCAGAATCTTAGCTCCTCTGTGCCATCCTCTGTGGCAGGAGTTCCAGGACAAAAGAGCTATTATGCCAGTGCCTTGAGGAGTGAGCAGGGACTCCAGAGGCCTGTCGACATTAACAAGTACAGGCACATTCTTCTGCTTGGCTGATGGAGAGCCTGCATGGGTTCAGGAGTTGTGCAGTATTACTAGCATGAGGAGAGCTAACATGAGCTGGGTAAGGCCTCTTGCTGTGATTCAGGATCAGAGACCAGCAGCCTTCCTTTCTGTCACTCACCAAACATAGGCCCAGGAGAGCAAAGAAATCAGCATGAAATGCCCGCCTTTCCAGCAGAGCCATGTTTCTGTACAACAGTGTTTTGTGATATCCAGGCATAGAGTGGGATTTAATCTTTCCGAGATAAATGGGATTCCATAGGGCTCTTGTGATTAAAAATGCATGTGTGCATGAATACTTGCAGGGAGGGTACCTAAATGATCACAACGGGTGAAAAACCTCCCCTCAAATTTCCATAGCCCACAGCCACCACCCGCCCTTTGAAGTCACTGGCACCCAGGGACAGCTGGGTGCAGTGGGGCTTCACAGGGGAAGATTAAAGATGTCACTAGCTCTTACTCAGCAGCAGCATAGAGAGAGTACAGAGAGTGCATTCTCCTGGAAACAAACTGAACTGTAAATCAGAGAGGTAATCCAACATCAGATGAGCAGGAGCTTGTTCACAGGCAGGGCATTGCTGTAACTGGGAAGCACAGATATAAAGCAGAGCCAGCAAGAGCGGCCACAGAGCAGATCAAGAGAGGTGTAAGGTCATATGTGATAAAGTCAGGAAGACAAGTGAGGTTTCTGCTCTAATAACCCGAGAATCAGGGTCCAAACTGCAATGCACTGCATGTTACTAAGGCTCCCAAGGGCTCATGTTTGACCTGAGGAGAGAGCAGGCACCTGCCCTCTGCTGCAGGTGACTCTGTCATATTTTGTATTTTGACTGTTTGGGCAGACATTTTGCATCCCGTGGGCCTGCCTTGGGCAGGCTGGCAGTGCTGCTGAAAACTGCAGCCCATGTGATTCCTACCTGCCCGAGAAGGCAGGCAGGGGAAAGAAGGTTGTTTTGTTTATGCTGAAAACGCCTAGTATGCTCCAGGCAATGTTCCAGCTCCTCTGCTTTGAAACGTTGGCTTCACAGTGAGCCAAGGGTGGCAGCAACTCTCTGGATTTTCCCCTTTCTGTTCCCTGTGAAAATGCACCCGCTTTCTCCCATTTGAAATAAAACCTCTGTATTTTTATGGCCCATGCTCGGTAGGCTTGTGCTGTGTCCCTGCAGGTCTCTGAGGCTCCTGGCTGTGCTGGTGAGGTTGCAGTGGAGATGCACAAGGCTTGCCCGGCTGCCCAGGCTGTCCAGCATTGCTGTGGGATCCTGGCACTGTGGGGACTGAGGCACAGGGAGGGAAACCTTGGGTACACCTATTACAGATTCACCTGTCGCTGTCTCAGGCTCTTTGCTCCTCAGAAGGCAAACCTGTTCTGCTTGTAAACTTCCTTACACAGGCTGAATTCCACTCTGGAACATGCCCACATTTAACTGGGGTCATTGCTAAGGGGTCATGAAGATACTGATTTGTCCTGCAGAGACCAGCTTGAGGCACTGCCAAAGCCTCAAATGCAAGACAGGAGAAGGAACAAATCAGGTGGGTTGGAATTTGTGTGGAGTCAGATTGTTTTTCTTCCTGCAGCCACCTGCTCTGGGTACAGTGCTTACTAAGCATTGAGCATCACCAAACCATCTTCCTTGTGAAGCCTGAGGAAGGAAATGATGCTGTCATTATGAGGATTTGGTTGAGGGCCCAGGAAGACATGGCAATCAGAACAGAGCTTATGGCATTACTGTTGGACACTCTTCAGGGAAGGGCTGGATCCCTGGGAACACTGGCCACTGGTGACCCAATGTAACACAAGGTCAGATAGCTTTTTTTATTGTATGAGTAACACCCATGCCCTGAGAAAGCCTAAAGTTTTTTGGGAAAGAACAAAAACGTGTACAAACCATTAGGGCAGCAATAATCTGTTGGAAAGGGGATGCTAAAACCAAATTATTAAATTTAAAGGTTTTGAGAATTTAAGACTTTTGAGACTTTGCATTTCCTAATCTTGGAGTGGTGCAACTTGTTTCTTGGGTGGGTCTGGGGTTTTTTTTGTGTTCAGTGGTTCTTTATGAGAGTGTGTGTGCATTCTGGATGTGAATAACAAAATAAGGCAATGAACACAAGTAAAAAAAATAGCTCGGAAATAAGAGTTGAAAAAAATATTCTGAAGCATAAAGAATAAGTATCCCAAATTGCAGCAGTAAAGGAAAGAATGATTTTAATGAAATGAGGCCAAAAAGAGAGGTATTAATGTACTACAGTCCCTCTCCATTTCCCTTCCTGTTAAATCTGACACACAGACTTGACATATGCTCCCAGGTTTATCCTAAAAGTATCCTGGAGGCAGTGGAAGAGAAAAAGGAGAAGGATTTCTTAGAGAGAGAATGTTTTTATCCCTCTGTGGAAAGGAAGCAACCATGATCTGATAACGTTGCTGAACTAATCTGCTTCTCACTGTGCTTATTACCAGAGCAGTAAGGTAAATTCTGCAGTGAGGGCAGCAGTGTACTGTCAGCCAGTGAAGGGAGGACAATGGACAGACCAACAGACACCATTTCTTATCTGGCAGGCCCAGACAAAAGCTGAAAAAAATATTAGCAATAACCAAGTAGGAGAAAAAAAATTCCAACAACTTTTTTTTAAGCTCTTTTCTATGGAAAATAAGAGTTCTAATATTTATTACTAAAATGTACCAAAGAAATAATGCAACCAGTTGAGATGCAATGGCTAAAATGTGTCCCAAACCAGGTGCTAAGGACAGTGAGACTCACAGCTGACAACAAATAAACTTTTTCCTAAAGAAAAGGTGTTTGCCCTTCGACTTGGGAATGGTCCTGTCACTGTCAGGACCTCTCTTGGACAGTGGAAGAAATAGTATGAAACTCAAAATATTTTGGAAAGAACTGACTTATGATTTAAATATTCTTCCTTCTGTTTGGAAGGAAAACACAGCTCCTGCAGTTTTCTTGGAACAGGCTGCAGAAAATGCTTTGGAGTGCCAAGCGCCTCTACCCTAAGGCAAGCAACCTGGACAATATGGCTGGGAGATTTATAAAAACCTTATTAGCAGAAAGTAATAATTTTCTGTGTGTTAGGAACAGTTCAGTGTTGCCATGTTCTTGATCAAATGGATCATTTTAGTGGATTTTTAAAATCTACACGGTGCTTATTTGCAAATGATGAAGTGTCACCTCCTGCACTCCCTGGCCAATTTCCAACTTAATGTTTGCCTATTAAGTTATGCTGACATTGAGCCTCACAATTTTATTATAAGTTTCATTATGTTTGGTGGGGGGGTTTTCTTTAAAATCCAACTTTGGGAGCCCTGTGATTATATAAGCATTTAATCTACACTATATTTAAGAACATTACTGTGTTGAAACACTTAAAATAATGAATCATAATAAACAAAGAGGGAAAGAAATCAAGATCAATCTCTTTAGTGTATTTTTTCTTGTGCTTGGAATTACTGAATATCCTTGAATAGCCATTACTGATACTACCTCTTTCATTTTAATGAACAAACCACAGTTCTTGCAACAGCTACTGTGATGACAGCCAAAAGCAGAGGAGTCTCTGCTATTCAGAGATCTCTCTGTACAAAATTTTAGGCAAAATGTAGAATAATAATAATAATAGTAATAGTAATAGTAATAATAGTAAAACATTTTAAAATTCAGGATGCTTTGAGCCAGAGATTCCCCCTCTCCCCATTTAGTTCATGTCAGTTAAAGAGCCACACATGCCCACACTATTTCAGGCAGCTTAAGTTTAAACTGCTGGGCTTAAAGCCAATATACATAAACTCAGAGATCACAGAGATGATATGGGGTTGCCTGAGTAGTCACCAAACCTGCTGCAAGTTGAAGAGCTATTTAAAAATCTAGAGCCTTCTTTGCTTACTCTGAAAAACATACACTAAGTCCTGCAGGCTCCAAAGACAAAGCTGGCTAGTAGCAGACTCAATTACCAGAATTTCTTCAGTGAGCTCCTTGGCTTGCTCCTGCCAGTATATTCTTGAAGTCAGGTTCAGAGTGGTTTCTGTTGGATTGCTCCCAAATTTTTGCCTCAGGCTTGCAAGACCGTAGTCCTCAGTCTAACCCCATGCTGGGAAAGTAATGAACCCACCAGCTCCATCCTGCTATCCTGCTGCAGGCATCCCTCCAATTCATGGTCTTTGTTATGCTGAGAGGAGTTTGATGGAGTTTGCACCATGCCTGAAAGGGGCCCTGCTCGCTGCTCATCACTCCAGAGCTGTCTGGGGAGCAGTCCTGCTGACAGCATTAATTAACGTCTTTCAATAAAATTTCGACATCAAGAGTCTACTACTGTCACCAGTGGTGATGAAAGATATTTCACCAAATGACATCATTAGTGCAGACTTGCTTACCTAATGCCCTTGAGGATGCTGCCCAGCCATGCCAGCAGGGAGCTTCCAGCACTGGTGTGCCAATGTAGGCAAATCAAGCCCTAAAATAAGCCTTGTGTTTAAAAATCACTGGATGTGGCACTCTTCTTTTAAACACATCGAGGGATGGTGACTCCACCACCTCTCCCACCAGGCCATTCCAGTATTTTATTGCTCTTTCCTTTAAAATCTTTTTTCTAATATCCAACCTGTATTTCCCTTGGCACACCTTAAACTGTGTCCTCTCATTCTATCAGTTCCTGCTGGAGAAAGAGACCAACACCCACCTGGCTACAGCCACCTTTCAAGAAGCTGTAGAGAGTGATAAGGTCATCCCTGAGTCTCCTTTTCCCCAAGCTAAACAACCCCAGCTCCCCCAGTCGTTCTTCACAGGGTTTGTGTTCCCAGCCCCGCACTGGCCCCGTTGCCTCCTCTGGGCGTGCTCAAGTGTCTCATTGTCCTTCCCAAACTGAGGGCCCAGAGCTGGACACAGCACTCGAGGTGTGGCCTCACCAGTGCCCAGGACAGGGGGAGAATGACCTCCCTGCTCCTGCTGGCCACACCATTCCTGATCCAGGCCAGGATGCCACTGGCCTTCTTGGCCACCAGGGCACACTACTGGCTCCTGTTCAGCTGCTGTCACCAGAACCCCCAGGTCCCTTTCTGCCTTGGCACTGTCCAGCCACACCATCCCCAGCCTGTAACATTGCAGGGGGTTATTGTGGCCAAAATACAGGACACGAAACGTATTAACTTACAAAACCTCATCTTATTGGACTCTGCCATCCAACCAACCATTCTAGGTCTCTCTGCAGAGCCATCCTACCTTCCAACAGATTGACACACACTCTCAGCTTAGTGTCGCCTGTAAATTTACTAATGAAAGACTCAATACCTTCATCCATGTTGTCAATAAAAATACTGAACAGACCTGGCCCCAGCACAGACCCCTGAGAACACCACTGGTGACTGGCTGCCAGCTGGATGCAGCACCATTCACCACCACTCTGGATCCAGCCAGTTCCTAACCCAGCAAAGAGTGCTCCTGTCCAATCCGTGGGCTGCCAGCTTTTCTAGGAGTGTGCTGTGGGAGACAGTGCCAAAGGCCTTGCTGGAGTCCTGTCCTGGGTTGTAGTTTAGGATGTATTCTATCACCATCTTCAGTTAATGGCCCATCAATGCCTTGTGCATGACTCATAGATAACTCTCTCCAGGAGCTATCTCTCTTTAATGGGCCATCAAGGACCCCCTGTGTGACTCATCATCCCATTGAGAGATGCTCCGCCCATGGGGAGGAGCCAAGCATTCTCACCTGCACATAATCTGGGATTTGGGACAGTACAGGCAGCCCTTACCCATTGGATTACCAGACCTTTCTACAAGATCACTGCTTCAGGAAGACCACCTCACTTGGACTGCTTCCATCACCCTGCTCAGGTTGTATTCTGACTCTGTCAGTGGGGTTTTTTTAATTTAATTTTATTTTTTATTTTATTTTATTTTTTATTTTAATTTTTATTTTTTAATTTTTATTTTATTTTCAATTTTATTTTTATTTTTAATTATTTTTTATTTTATTTTAAATTATTTTCTTATTTTATATTTTATTTTATATTTTATTTTATTTTATTTTATTTTATTTTATTTTATTTTATTTTATTTTATTTTATTTTATTTTATTTTTGCCTTTTCTTCTCATTAAATTGTATTTCTGACTTGGAGCCTCTCACTCGGTTTGTTTTCAAACCACAACAAATCCAAATAGACAACATCCACAGCCCTTCCTGCATCCACCAGGTGAGTCACTTGGTCATAAAAGGAGACCAGGTTGGTCAAACATGACCTACCTCTCCTAAACTCGTGCTGGCTGGGCCTGAGACTCTGGCCATCCTGTAGGTGCTGAGTGATGACACTCGGTATAAACTGTTCCATTGTCTTGCCAGGTACTGAGGTCAGAGTAACAGGCCTGTCCAGGATCCTCCTTCCCACCCTTTTTGTGAATGGGTGTCACACTGGTCAGCTTCCAGTCATCTGGAACCTCACCAGTGGGCCAGGACTGTTGGTAAATGATGGAAAGTGGCTTGACAAGCTCCTCTGCCAGCTCTCTCATCACCCTGGGATAGATCCCATCTGGGCCCATAGATTTATGAACATCCAGGTTGCTCAGCAGTTCTCTGACTCCTGGATAACAGAGGGACCATTCTGCTCTCTGATACCATCTACCAGCCCAGGAAGACAGTTGTCCTGAGGACAAGTCTTGCCACTAAAGACTGAGGCAAAGAAAGTGTTAAGTACTTCTGCCTTCTCCTTATCTGCAGTTACTAAGCTCCCTCCCGCATGCAGTAGAGAACAAAGGTTGGTCTTGCTCTTCCTTTTGCTGTTAATATATTCATAGAAACATTCTTTATTATCCTTCACAAAAGTTGCCAAATTAACTTCTAACTGAGCTTTGGCCTCTCTAATTTTTTCCTACATGCCCTAGCAATCCCCTTAAACATTTCCTGAGACACCTGAGCCTCCTTCCAAAGATGACACATCTTTTTTTATTCCCAAGTTCCTCCAAAACCTTCTTGCCCATCCAGGCTGGACATTTGCCTCATTGACTCATCTTTTGTCACACAGGGACAGTCTGTTCCTGTGCCTCCAAGATCTCTGTTTTGAAGCATGCCCATCTTTCCTGAACTCCTTTGTTTTTAAGGGCTATTTCCCAAGGAACTCTCCAAATAAGTCTCCCAAATAGCCAAAGTTTGCCTTCTGGAAGTCCAATGTAAAAGTCTTACTGATGTTCCTCCTGATTTCACCAAATATCGTGAATTCTATAGTTTCATGATCACTGTGCCCCAAGTGGCTTCCAATCACCAAATCTCCCACCAGCCCATCTCTATTTGCAAACAACAGAGCTAACATAGTCTCTCACTCCCCAGCTCTGAGAAAAAGTTGTCCTCTACACACTCTAAGAACATCCTGGACTGCCTCTTTTCTGCTGTATTAAGTTCCCTGCAGATGTCTGCCAGGTTAAAGTCACCTACAAGAACAAGAGCTGGTGATCTTGGCGATGATGAAGAAAAGGAGGTTTTAAAGAGAGGAATGTCACTGCTGATGGAGACATCTCAGGAAACTGCTGCAGTATTCCAGCTGCATACACAGCAACTGTGGTTTTTAATGGTAAATAACAGAAAGGGGTACTGCAGACATGTCAATAAACTTGGATATTCACTCAGGGATAAATACTTGGAATAACAATGTAGTAGTTGCAAGCTCAGCAGAAAAATATGTGTCTAACTACAATACTAGGGCAACACTGCCTTAAGTCCTTAAAACAGCCTGAAAAGAAATAGAGATTGCTACTGGGAAAACATCAGTCACCTTTCACCCCTGCCTTTGAAAAGAAGTGCTGTTATGTTTTTTTTTTTTTACTTTATGTCAAAAACTTCTGTCTCCTGCACTGAGAAAGTGACCTCTTCTCAAAGACACTGCACCCAGTTTAAACCTGAGTTATAATCTTCTGTCAATCACTTCTTCCATCACTAGAGCAATGAATTTCTACAATAATCTTGTACTAGAGTCAATCCCTTCTCTGGGTTTCACAAGACTGTATTTTATCCCAGCAGTTTCTTGAGTCATCATGATGTATCTGTATCCAGAAGAGGTTCTGTGCTTTGTATTTCCTTGGCCGAGAGGCACAAAGCACCTGAAGTTCTGCAGAGCCCCTGCTCCTACAAAAGGCCTGTTACAAACAAACCAGCTGAACAAAACACCCTTTGCCATTACCAGTATAGCAGTAAACCATGAATATTCATGAGTTATTGCCCTGGTTTTGTAAATTAACTCCATCACAACTTTTCCATGTAGTCTTGCGTATGTGCTCTTCCCTTCTGTCCCTTCTAGCTATGTTCTGCAAATAGCTATCCCAAAAGCTCTGGTGGTTTTAGCAAACAGGCTGTCAGCGTTAACCCGATGAAAGAGTGCACTGATTCAGGAGAAGGGGCGTTTCTTCCAACACACGGTGCTGTCTGCTGACACGTGAAGCATGGGGCTACAGGGAAAAACCACTTGAACACAGCGACGGAAAAGATGAACAAGTTCACATTTGCATGGGAGTTGAGCTGGAACCCCAGCCTCCTTCCATCAGTGCTTCCAACACAGGGATGGGGAAGGTGCTTCTCTCTCCTGCACTCTGTCTGTAGGAAGATGTGGCTCCTGCAGAGAGCAAGAGGCACTTTGGGTGGAGCTGTTCATCGACTTTGACACTGCCACTTGGACTGGGATAACAGAATCATGGAATGGGTTGGGTTGGAAGCGACATTAAATATTATCTTGTTCCAGCCCCTCCCCACCATAAGCAGGGACATCTTACCAAAGATCAGGTTGCTCACACAGCCCCATCCAAGCTGGCCTGGAACACTTCCAGGGATAGGACATCTGGAACTTCTCTGGGCAAGCAATTCCAGGGTCTCACCACCCTCACAGTGAAGAATTTCTTCCTAATATCTAAACTAAGCCTATTTCAGTGTGAAGCCCTTATCCCTTGTCCTATTACTTCATGTCCTTGCAACAAGTCCTTACAAAAAGGATGAGCAGAGATGCCTGAGTTTTAGCTCAGAGGTGCTGGAGGATGAAGGGCAGCAAGGAAAAAGCTTTGAGTGCAGATTCAAGTGATTTTTTTATTTTATTTTTTTTTTTCAGAAGAGGAAAGATGTGTGGGGCAAACAGGAACGATTTCCTGAAGCAGTGTTCAGGCTGGGGCTGGGACACTGCTGAGGGACCAGCCCACTGTGGTGATTCTTCTGCATTTTACAGTGAGTGGTGATGTCAGCCATGGGGTCCAGGCCCACCCCCACGATCTACTGTGCCTCTCTGGGTTCCACATCTCATCACAGGGAGTTGCCACACCACTGCACAGCTCCCCCACCATGCACTCGTGGCTGTGTAGATATATACACATACATATTCAATGTACATATTCAGTGTACACATACAGTTGCAATATATAGAGTATGCACTCTGTGTGTGTGTGCGTATTCATCTGCAACTGATCTGGAACCGATCCTTCTATCACAGAGCCAAGGCCCCAGCACTTGCCAGATTTCTCACAAGCAGTTTACAGAGGGGGCCCTGCTCTCCCTTGCTCTCTGCTGGCACAGGTTCAGCAGGAGGTGAGATGCTCATTATGGTCTCCTGAGTGCTGTGGGTCTCTGCTGCAAGGGAAGAGAGAGGTTTGTGTCTGAGGATGGGTAAGGAATTCATTAGGAATTCATCTCGGGCATTTCTGGCATCTGGAGGGGAAGGAACTGATAGAAAATTAATTCACCAAGGGAAGGTTTAAGTCTGAATTAGGAAAAGGCAAAAGTAAGTTTAGGCACCATTAGAGTTATGAAACTGCTGAGCAAGGGCTCTTAGTTTGTGAGTTTGGCTTTTGGTTCCTGAGTTCTTACAATAAGTTACAACTGTTTATATGTAGAAAAAAAAATCCAAATTATTTTTTAAAGCTAATCAGCTAAAATGCACTGTGAATTTCTGTGGGTTCGGGCGGTGGGAGGACAGGAGACAGAGAAAACCCTGAACTAAGTCACCTTTGGTTGATTCTGTTTAGTTTTTCCATCAGGACAATCTCTCCACTTCCACGTACCGTTACAAGGATCTGACAAACCGAGTTTATATCGAGAGCAATGTGAAATGACACGCTACAGCCATTTTAAATCTTGTTTTAAACTCCCATGTCAGAAAAGCCCGCATGAACAGCTGAAAAAAGGTCTTTACCACTCTCACTGGATTGACTACGTGTGACTCCAAAAAACCCGTGTTTCTGTGTCCGAGCACGGGGGTGGGTGCCTGGTGCAGCCCACGGGAGCGCGGGGTGCAGTCCCCCGGCGTTCCCGGGATGCGATGCCGGGAGCTCTGCCCTGGCTCCCCCGGCCCGGCCCCTCCCCGCCCGGCGGGACGGGCGCTTCCCTCCGCTCCCGCTCTCCCTCCAGCCCCATGCTCTCCGTCTCCTCCCGCACAGGTGGGACTCCTCTCCTGGCCGCCCTTGCCGCGATGCCGCCGTGTCCCCGCGGGGCCCTGCCCGGGGCCTCCCTCCTCCTCCTCCTCTTCCTCGCCCTGCCGCTGCTCTGCGCGGCCCCCGGTGAGTGAGCGCGGCGTGCGGGACACGGGGACAGCACGACCCGGCACGGGGCAGCGGGGAAAAAACCTGCCCCCGGCGTCCCGCGTGGGTGAGAGCCTTCGGGCGCTCCAAACCTTGTGCGAGTCGGGCATCTTTTTAAAAAGGTGCTCGTTTGCCAGTGACTGAAGCATTTCGGAACAGCCGAGCTCTTGCAGGTCTCCCGTTGCGCTGCCGGTCTGGGGATCAGCAGGATGAGTGCTTCGATGTGCTTTGGGGCAGGATGCCAGGCACTATTTTGGAACAGTCTGATTGTTAGCGCAGCCCTCACCCAGTGACCGGGTGCTTTCAGCACTATCATGCTGCTCTGGGTGCTGGTACTGGCACCAACTGCAGTTTTCTGATGAAAAATATAATAATTTACTTGGTGAAGAAAGCCAGTATAGGGTTTCCCTTGCCAAGAGAGCTGGGGAGAGGACGCTGGAGTGTCAGAAGCTTACCTGCAGTGCATATTGCACTCAAGAGTGGAAAGGGGGACAAAGAGAACAAGCTTCTCCTGGGAGAAACTAGTCTGCTTTGCCTGTTGAACTGGGGCTATGACAAAAATGGCAGTTTTGAGAAATAATCTTTTGTTGTTGTTGTTATTTCCTTCTCAGTAAATGTACGTGTTTTATTTTTATTTGTCTAGATGTTTCAAGGGGAAATAAGCTTAAACTGATGCTTCAGAAACGAGAAGGTAAGTAAAGAGACAGCAAAGTGCTTGCCTTTGTTTTTCCTCGGAGCCGGTTGCTGTCAGTGGAAGCTGCCAATGGGCTCTCCCTGTACCTCCAGCTCCAGGAGCACAGAGGGAGCCAGAGGCTACAAGCACAGGGCCACGCTCACTGCAGGCCACACTAAAACCTTTTGGCAGAGCCTCTGCCTATGTGCCTGATTGGGATGTTGGGTTGGGGGCTCTGCTTCCCACAGCTCCTCTGAAATCCGGGGTTCCCAGCCTCAGGCAGCACACCTGCCTTTTGCTCTGCACAGAGCACAGCACTGACCTTTTCCAATGGATGCATGGCAGACGTGGCATTTGTCTGGTTTATTTGGGGAAGTCACAAACATTTCCAAGGAATTATAATGCATGGAAATACTGCTGGCTCAGGCACAGGGAAGAATATGTGCAAACCTGGCTTGCCTATGATGCCTTGACTTGTTCTTTTTTGTCTTCTTGGCCCCATGTGTGCTTCCTTTTTGGAAGACTGCTCTCTTGTGGGAGAGATGATGGCCAAAGGCCCAGCAGTCAGAAGCATGGAATGGCTCACTGGTTGAGGGAAGGTGGTGGAAAGGATGCCAACTGGAACAAGCTGCACCACAGCAGATGAAACATCCCAGAAGTTTTGGCCAGCTCCCCTCAGCCTGCTCTATGGCTGAAGCAAAAATTTTATACCTCCACAGAGGGGACTGCCACTTTCTGTCAGGCTTTCTAATTTTGTGCTGTTTTTTTTTTTTTTTTTTTTTCTGACATCACTCCACACCTCTTACCACAACTAAAATATATATCCCACCCCCCTTTGTTTTCCTTGTGTGTGGGTTCCTTACATCACCATTCTGCAGTGCTTGTGTGAAGATAGGAGCAACCTTCTGCACCACAGAAGTGGCCACTCGTTTGTTCAGGTCCCCTGGGGAAAGGGACTGCATGGGGAGGGCTCCTGGAGCATGCAGACAACATGGGTTAGATCAGGAAGAACTGCAAAAGTGATGATGGAGGGAATATGCAGCCCCTTTAATTTCTGCCTTGCTCTCCTTTTCTTGTTGGTTTTTAAAAGTGAGCAGGCCAAGCACACAGTACTGCTTCCCTTGCTGGCAGTGTCCCCTGTCCCCAGCTCATTTGCTCAGCTGTCCCTCTTCCCAGTAATAACACCAAGATCAAGGTCATCGTGAGTTATCAGTTTCCACCTCATCATTGCAGGACTGTTTCCTACTTACTGCAACATCTCATCTATCACTTTTATCTTTAGAATCTCCTTCTCTCTACAGTCCTTTGCCTTCCTCTGTGAGTCTGCCCAGTTCCTACTTCAGTGGTTTTCTCACGTCTACTTGACTTCCTTGTCTGCCTTGGTCTCTTCCCTCACATCCTCCAAAAATCCCATGCACACCTGTTTCTGATTTCTTCCTCACTGAAATGAACCATCTGAAGGCAAGACTTCGACACACTTCTTGTTTCACAGCTAGATCCATATCATGTTTTCCCTGTGTGGCCAGGGGCTGGCAAGTCACAGAATCACAGAACTGCCAGATTAGAAAAGATCTCTAAGTTTAAGTCCAACCATTTACCCAACAAAGCCATGTTCACCCACTAAACCATGTCCCCAAGTGCCACATGTATGTATTTTTTTGAAGACTTCAAGGGATGGCAATTTCCACCACTTCCCTAGGCAGCATGTTCCAAAGCTTGACCACTCTTCAAGTGAAGGAACTTTTCCAAACATCTAATCTAACCTTCTGTGGCACATCTTGAGGCCATTTCTTCTCATCCTGCATAGTCCTCTCATCCATGTCTTTTGGAGGTGCATCAATTCCTCTAGCAGCCACTGGAAGATGCTCTTAAACACGGAGCAACACTCTTCTGAGTCTGGAAAGTTGAGGGCATTTCCATGCATCCCTCATGTAGGTTGCTATGAAAACCTTAAGGGCTTTTATTTTCAGGCATACAGGGCATTTAGTAGCACTCATCTAAATGCTACTTTTTTACACATTAGATTAAAAAAATCCATCTTTTTAAGTGCATTTCACTCTAATATGTTAGCAGTGTTTCTCCAGCTTCCTCAGTCTTTTTAACTTCACCTCTCTTCTTCAAGCCTATTTCTGCAACTGTAGCACTTAGGGCCAGTCTCCTGTTCTCTCCTGAAAGCACAAACACATAGTGTATATGCTCCTTGAGTTTGGGTGTTTTTATTTAAATCCTTTATTTAGCTGCTG
Organism: Sylvia atricapilla; assembly: GCF_009819655.1. NCBI lineage: Eukaryota > Metazoa > Chordata > Aves > Passeriformes > Sylviidae > Sylvia > Sylvia atricapilla. The sequence continues at coordinate 87,448,607 of NC_089141.1, forward strand.
TACTTGAGCTCAGAACTGCTTTTCAAGGATCCAGGAGAATGAGGGTAGAAGAGAAATCCTATTACACTGGTGATTCCTGGGTTTATTACTGTTACTCTGCTGCAGGCATTGCACTGGCAAGCACAAAGGCAACGGCACGATGTGAGAATCATTTTCTTACTCGCTGCAAGCAGTACGCTTTAGGCTGGCCAAAAATTTCCTGGCATGCCTTTTGTGGGGGGGGATTAATTTCAGCTCCTGCTGCTGCAGCAAAGCCTGAGGTGTCAGTGAAGGAAACTGCAGCCAAGGAGTTCCTGAGCAGCCTGAGACGCCAGCGGCGCCAGCTGTGGGACAGGAGCCAGCCCGACGTGCAGCAGTGGTATCAGCAGTTCCTCTACCTGGGCTTCGATGAGCAGGTGAGCGTAAGAGATGGAGAGGGCTTATGAAAAAGAGGGAAAACAGGATAGAACAAGGAGGATTTGGTTTAAACGAAAAAATGAGAAGAGATTTAGATTAGATATTAGGAAGAAGTTCTTGACTGTGAGGGTGGTGAGGCACTGAAACAAGTTGCCCAGAGAAGTGGTTGACGCTTCTCTTAAGTGTTGAAGGCTAGGTTTGATGGGGCCTTGAGCAACCTGGTCGAGTAGAAGGTGTCCATGCCCAGATTTCTTCTTTAAAGTGGCAAATGTGACATAGAAATATAACCTCTGTTACATGTTAGAGATTCTTGCATTATTTTATTAATAGAATAAAAAAATCACATCAATCTCTTGCATGGAGTTTCTGCCTGCTATCAAACTGAAGCTTAATAAATTGTAACTGGATGCATGAACAAAGTTTTCTTTGTGGAATAGGTGGCCAGATTCAAAGCAATCAATCATACTTCAGGAAAGTAATTTGCCAGCCTCAACCTAATCAGCTTTTAAACATGCTGAGAAATCCACACCAAGCTGGCTGTGATTGGCACTCCTCAGTGAAATGACACTGACATTATGCACCCAATGCACACTTGTGCCTCCACAGTGTGGGCAGCTCCTGACCATCATGAACACTGGGAGCTGTGCCTCCACTCTGTATGTGAAAGGAAAACCATTGGATAATATTCAGTCAACCTCCCTTCAAATGAGAAGGACACATTTTTTAAAAACACTTTATTTATAAAAAAACACTGGAGTGGAATCAAACTCTGCAGAAAGTTCTACTAAATAGATGCTGGAATAGGGCAAAAAAAGTGTTTGGTTACAGTCCCACATGTAGAATTATTTCTGCTTTTAATAAGAGGTAAAAATAGTTATGGATCTTGAATTCTTGGCTTTTGTCAGCTGCATGAATATGTTTAATGAGATTGCATTGGCACAGGCAAGAAAGCTTCATGCTATGTGGATTGCTTGGAAGATGAATGCCCTCATTTTCAAAGCCGCAACAATTAGAAAAATAATCCTTTGCTTGAGCTGAAATAATGAAGGGTATTTTTTTCTAAATTCTCCTGGATATTATGTGGATAAAAGTCACTTCTCAACAGCATGGCTACATCTCCCTTCACTAATAGGAATAGGAAAAATAGGAAAAGTGGTTTTTTACATCAGAAACTGAAGACTGGGGGAAAATACCAAAAGGAACAAGGACAAACCATGCAGATAAAGTGAGTTCTCCTCTGAGATCCTGTATGCATTTCAAAAAACAGAAATGAGGCCTGTTGTGGGATACAATGAATCCACTTAGTAGGTTTTCTTGAGAATTAAGACACAGTCTTAACAATGAAATAACTGTTTGTTCCAGCAAAGGACTTGGTCCATACTTATCCATTGTGTATTTGCAAAGCTTTTATTTTTTTTTTTCCCAAATCTCAGCCAAAAATATTTCCAAAGAGTCATTCAGATGGAAAGGCTTTGGCTTGGCAAGTATTTGATATCCTTGCACACTATTTTTCCTCTGCTGTTGTGAGCAGAACTGAAGTGCTTATTGCATTTCCATAGCTGGAAGGCTGCATTGTACCTTTGTTTTTACCCCTGTAAGGTGGGAGTGAGAGATCACAGGCAGAAAGGAAAAGCCTGCTGCACCCTAGTCAGGGACATTGAGACTAAAGGCACATGGCAAGGGAGAACTAAACCTTTAGATTTTTAACTGTAAAATATTGACATGAATTTCCAGTCCACCATTGACAAGGTAATTAAAATATGAAAAGTGCTTAGTGCACATTTCAGATGAAGGTGCTGTCAATTTAAGCACTTTGCAGTGGGCAAGGGGTTCTGGGGCTGGGCAGGACAATTCCAGCACACAGGATCCTGATAATCCCATAGAGAAGGTGGGTACAAATCTCAAAACCCCTTAGATCTAAAGATTTCATCTATGACAAATGCGCAAAGGATACAAATTTCTGAAAGAGGCTCTTGCACTACTTCTGTTCCATCTCATCAGTGTAGTTTCAGGCTGGAAAACAAATACTGTCTGGTTTTTTTTCTGGCAGAAATTTGAAGATGACATCTCCTACTGGACAAACTTGGGGCGTGCTCGTAATGAATACTACGGTGGATACTACCAGCACCACTACGATGAAGATTCCCCGATTGGCCCACGAAACCCACACACTTTCAGGCACGGAGCAGGCGTCAACTACGACGATTACTAAGGAATACCATTTATCCTCCTGTAGCTGGTGCCTGTAGGGCTGCACTGGGCGAGGCTGAGCCCTCCCTCAGTCAGAACGACCCCGCTTTTTTCTTCTGTTCATGTCAAACAGCAAGAGTAAAGGAACTGCCAGACTTGGATGAAAGCAACATGACTTTTTTTAACTATCATTACTTAGTAGTACACTATATATATAAAGTGTTATAGAAATAAAGCTTTTTTGATAATCAGGTTGCCATTATTTAGTGGACTTCATAACAAGTTTAATTCCAACTGTATTACTGTATTACTATAGATTCCTTTTTAAAGGGCTTTTTCATTTGCTGTCCTACAATCAATTGCAAAATTACATTATATCATCTACTTTGGCATATAAAATACATAATATAAGCCAGTACATTTAAGATGTGCCTGCCCATTCACATTTCTATTAACAAATAAATCCAATTATTCTTGGGAGAAAAGGAAAGAAAGGGTTTCCTGTGAAGGTTTCCAATTGAAGTGCTGCCTTGTTGCCTCCTCTGCCGTTTCCATACCTACACTGTGCAGCCCTCCAAGCCTGACATGGCAGTTCTGCAGCTCCTGTTGGGTCAAGGACACAGCTATTCACAAAAACTAAATTCAGTGCAGACGAGCTTGCCTACCTACAAAGCCTGTGAAAGGATCCTCCAGGGAACAGGGTCAAGGCAGGAACTTGACTTCAGCAGTAATTGCTGAGGTGCAGAGCATCCAACCTGAGCGGCCCCAGCCCCTCCCAGGCACGATAACCCAAAGGTTATCTTTGCTGAATACTCCCCTTTGTGTCCATTCCACTTAGCATCAAGCTTTCAGCCTAGCTCAAAACAGGGAATAAAACAACAAAGTAAGCTATTTAAAATTAAGTTAGTGTCAGACCGCATCCAACACAATCCCCTGACATCCTAATTTCCTACTGCAAAATTCCCTCTACTCCAGTTCAGACTGAAACATGCACATTAGGCTGAGCATCAAAATATATCAGAGACCAGGCATCTGTAGTGAAACACAGTGGAATAAAGGGGGATTGTTGGTGGCATCATGCATGTTAAGAATCCCGAAACACAACCAATTTTTGTATCACAGCAACATCAGGCTGGGAGGGAGATTTCAGCCACCAGGGGCTTCAGGAGGAGCTGGGCAGAGGAAAGCATTGCTGGCACTTGACAAATGTAGAGGACTGGGAAGGGGCAGGTGAGAAAGGCTGGCTGCTCCATGACTGCTGGAACTGAAGAATCAGGATAAAGAGAGATTAAATGTGTTCTACCAACTATAGCGAAGAAGACAGCACGGATGCTTTAGCTGCCTCTCATCTAAAGCTTACAAGGAATTTCCAAAGCATGGATCATGGCAACACTGTACTTTACACTTCACTTCTTTCTTAACTCTGAGTGTATTCCCTAATCTTTTGCTTAAAGCCCTTGTTGTGTGATGGACTGCTGTCTAAGAGATGCAGCCCAGCACTACACAGGAACACTTCCCAGGAGACAGCTCTTTGCTGAGGGAGCCAAATTGAACAAACATGTTGGTCACTTCTCTGTACACACAGATCCACACTGGCCTAACATGCTTTAAACCCCCAGCCTTCCCTAGGCTTAATCTCAGCAGAATCCTTGCCAGTTTAACTGGTTTAAACTGGTGCGTTTTCTTGGTAGAAGAGCCTTTATTCCAAATACGCAATAATTGCATTCTGAGTCAGACACAGACTCTTTTGCACAGTTGGAAAACACCTATTCCTAGAAGAATACTTCCATTTTGTGTATTATCTAAAAGAGTGCACTGAATTTGGCAACATTTGAACCATGCTGGTAATTTCCATTATTTCCCGGAATTTACAATTGGGAATTCAGACCAGCTGAATAAAGAAGAATGAAAAAAACTGCTGTAAATAAAGATCATCCTTCCCTAGGCCTTTGAAAACACTGACAATTCCTGCAGGCTGACTCAGTCTAGCAGCTTTCTGTGCCTTGCAGGCTCACAAACAAATCTATGGTCTCTGTCTTCTGAATTCTCTAAGAGGAAAAAAAAAATCTTTTCCATTATATTGTGTTCCAGGGTTAAGGAGTGGGACAGAGTTAACTTTCTACATAACAACATGTATGATAACATTTTAGATTTGTGACTAAACCAGTGTAGGCAGAACACAAATGCTTTTGCTTTGGGTGACCAGTGCCTGCACAGCCCTTTTTCCTCACTGCTCCCCACCAGGAGTGGGTGAGAGGCTGGGAGGGTACGTGCCTGAGAGAGCTGACCCAAACTGGACAATTCCAAATGATGTAACAACTTGCTCAACACTAAAAGCTGTGATGAAGAAGAGGGTGGGCGTTTTTCCTTCTAAGAAACGATTTCTCAGAGACTGGGTAAGCACCAGACTTGCTCGGGAGAGATGGTCAGTGGCATCACTTGGGTTTTCTTCTTTACTTCACTCATTAAACTGCTCTTACCTCAGCCCTCCAGAGTACTCATCCTGTTGCCTAATTCTCTCCCACTGGGGCAGGGGAGGGAGTGGCTGTGAGGGCACTTTGCTGTTGGCCGGGGTCACTCACCACAAGGACATGGCTCTGAGGTGAGGGTGCAGAAGGGTGCACCTGCTTTGCAATGCAGCAGCTGCAATGATGGAAAGCAAGCAAGGAGGAGCCATCAGGCTTGGGCAAAAGGAGAAAGATTACCAGGGGGAAAAAAAAGTCATCAGATATGCTTGGAGTGCTTCAAAGTTTAATTTCCTTTGACTATTTCTGTCTCAAAACATAGACAGAACTGTGCACCTCCTCTCAGCATTTCCATTCTGCTGTGCACAGAGCACTTCACACCACCACCACCCTCAGCCATCCCAGCACTGACATAGCGTAACCTCTCCAGCAAGACAGAAGAGCAGCAATTGTTCACTGTGGCTCCCTTCAGAGCAGGAACAGCTTGGCCATGCTCCAGTGCTTCATGTTTCAAAGCCTGATGCTGCAACATCCCCGAGTTTGTCAGTGTCAGCCCGGCAGATCCTAAAGACTCACTGGACAGTGCTGCCTCCTTTCCTGCCAGCAAACCCTTCTGCCAAAGAATGGAAGTATTACTGCTGTGTCCTTTTTTTGGAGGAGAACAGGTCATCATTCCCTTTAAGTTCCTACTTGTGACACAAACATGTTAGGGATGGAGGACTGAGCACTTCTATTCCAGGACTGTTACCCAGGTGGCAGATGTAGCCTTCCTTGCTTAAAAGAGTGTCTTGGGTTTTGTAATAAACAAACAAACAAGCAAGTTTATTCTATTCCATCTGTTGAAACCCATTTGGGTGTATTTTTTTATCTGTTGTAACTCTAGAAGGGAGGGGGTAACAACCTTCTCTGGTAACAAGCCAGCTGTTAATGCAAGTGGGGCATTGTTTCTTATTTCTGCTCACTCTTCCACTACCCCCATGGGAATACCTTCTGCTAATGGACCATTAAAGCTCACCAATGATATGACACATTACATCATCCCATTGTAAGATGCTGTACCCAGGGAGGAGGAGCCAAACCATTTCCACCTAGATAAAAAGGAGTCACAAGTATCACTAGACATCCAGTGTTCCCACAGGACTCCCAAAGGAAGACTGGACCCATCTCTGGACCCTTTTCTCCACAGGTCTCTCTCATCTCTGCTTCCAACAGGACCACATCTGCCACTCCAGGAGGGCTTACTTTTGGACTGTTTCCAACACCCTGACCAACAGGGTGTCAGGTTGTGTTTCTGTCAGGGTTTTCTAGGATTTGTTTGCTTGCTTAATTCTTCTGTACTACAACATTTGTATTTTTTATATCCCTAGTAAAGAAATGCTATACCTATTCCCAAAATCTTTGAATCTTTGCCTGGCAGCCTTTTAATTGCGAATTTATAATAATTTGGAAATCGGGGTGGGGGGGAGGGGCTTACATTCCAAGGAAGACTCCAATTTTCCCTGGCAGATACCTGTCTATCTAAACCAAGACAAACAGCTTCCTCTGCAGTGGGGTAGACAGAGCCTGGATTGCTGTGTGTGGCTTTTACAGCACTTAAGGCCCCTGTTCCCTGTGGCTCTGTGCTTGACCTTCCAGCTGTTTCAGCTACAGTATAGACCAGAGTATTCAGAGGATCCTGCTTCTTGCTGAGGAGCATGTCAGCATCTAGGGAAAACACTGCAAGAATAAACAAGAATAAACACTGGTGCTTGTTCCAGGCTGTAAATGCCAAAAAACTAAGATGGACAAAGACTTGTCAGATCTGCTATTATGAAATAAGCAAGTGAGAGAAGGAATGAGACAAGGAACAGAGAACCAAAATCTGGGGGTTTTTTCAAGAAATGTGAATTGTTATTTTAACAAAGCCTTCCCATTGGTACAGAATTCCACTCAGGAGCCTCCTGCCACACAGGAGGCATTTTCATAAGGCATTTTCTTCTGCCACCTGAAATCCCTGCACAGGGAAACATTCACAACAGAGGACCTATGGATTTGTGGCAGCTACATTCCCAGCAACTTCAGGGAAGGGATGATATGGTTGTTAGGGGTAGCAGTGTTGAGTATACAGTTCCCTCGGTGTTAACAAAGCATCTTCTTCAGTGGACTTGCCCCTAACAACCCTCAGAGACCTCCTGGCCTCAAGCAGCCTTAAACCCAATACTAGCAAGGCTGGGGACTGGCTCAATCCATCAAACTAATTGAAGCCTTGTTTTGCCCTCTGTAGCCTGTTCTCTAAGGCAATTATGCCTCTTTCAACTTTGAAACTCAATTCAAACCCTGACAAAAAGTGTATTTTTTTCCCCAATACATTATGTTTCTAACAATTGTATTGAAAAAATAGATTAAGACACATTAATAGCAAGATGGCAGTGAACTCACTGGCTATTAAACCCACCAGAGTCTATACAAGTTAAGAGAAGCTGCAAACACCTTAGACACAGAAACTACCGGATTATTATTTCCCCAATTAGTTAGGCATAAGGCTTCTCTAGACTACATATTCATGGAAATACCTAAAATAAATTAGGTCTGCAAGCCCCTCTGTAGCTTGTCTTGTAGACCAGCAATGTGGCTAACAATGCTCCTTAGCAGCCTACATAGAGAAATAAAGGAAAAGTATATCATTCTTGAAAAAAAAATAAAATCCAACTGTGGATCTCATGCTGCAGTGACCTCCAGCAGCAGGAGTGGTCCTGCTTGTGTGGATCAAAGAATGTACAGCAGTGGCTGCCTTGCACACCCTTCCTTCTGGAAAGCTGGTCTCACTCAGCAGCACCAAGCTGGCCAGTACCCTCTGCTGCAGTGTGTATTTCCTACTGAGAGTAAGGACTTGCACCCAGCACCAGCCAAGCTGCCCATCTGTACAGATCACTGCGTGTAAACATGCACCTGAAATTTGGTTGTGTTAGTTTGACCTTGTCTGCCTGACCAGATGACAGCAGAAAATTCCAATTCTCAAGTCTTCTAGGGGGAAAAAAATCCCAAAAGTATGTCTCAGCTACATTTACTCCAAAACCTGTATTTCCAAGCTTTCAATGCTGTGTATTCTACTTAACTCCAGTTAATGTGTCTCTTCTGGAGAGGCAGCAGCTCTTTCTTACTGGTGGTTCCCAACACACTTGATGCCTCTTTCTCCTACTGAGATGTCTAACCCCAGACAAGAGCAGAGCACCAAACATGCAAACCTCCATCTGTCTTCTTGAAGACTCAGTTCAGGCCAGACAACCTCGAAGTATCCCAGACTCTCAGTCTCAAGCATCAGCAGACTCCTAGCATGACTCATGCCTTTCCAATCAGCCCCGTGGTCAGTCACTGGCTTCAAAACCTAAGGGCAACAGCTGCCTCAGCTCCTGTTGCCAGAAGACACTACTAAAAAAAAATGTGGGAGCCGAATCAGGAACCTCTGAAACAAAAACTAGAAGCAGTATGAGGAAAGTAGCAAATCCAGAGTCTTGTCCTTCAGGCCCAGTGGGAGGCATCACACACACTCACAGATGGGCTGTACTGGTACTAGCCACTTGCCCTCTCTTCAGTTTGCTCCTTCTATGAAGGAAGTCAGGCTGTGAAGTAACCTAAAAGAGCTTTTAAATCCTTCTCCCTTGTATCTTAAGGTTCAGACTTCCTGGGGGATTTTTTTTTTTAACATACACATACTGTGCTCGTCTGTTAGTAGCATGCTTGTGCCTGTACAAATGCACACACATTGTACTGAAGTCACTGGATTAAATAAAACACAGCTCTGGAAGTAACAGCTGGCAGCCAGAGCTCCCATTTACTTTCCATGGCTGCACTGAACATTGGGCCAGGGTTGTACCTGTCCCCCATTTCTTCATAGACTTGGCATTCAATGGCCCAAGGAATGAAACTAAGGAGAAAGAGCATCATCCCCCAAATATAATCTCCAGCTTAAGGGTTTTAGGGGTTAAAACCACCATGCTGGGAGCTGATTAACAGTTCCCTCCAAAGAACTACTGAAGAAATGGGCACTACTTTCACACATGTCCAGCTGTGGCTTGGAGTACAGGGAGTAGCTGTTCTTTGTGAGTGTTTCAGTAATGACAGGTTACAGGCACATTTGGAGCAGCACACCACAGTGTACTTTTAGGCAATTTAGTATGGAATAAATGCCCAGATCAAGGACCTAGATAAAGGCTTCATACAAAAAAAGCAGATCTCAAGCTGCTCAGCTGTGAAAAGATGGAGGTAATGTATAATATCTAAATTCCACCTCTGAATCCAGACAGGAAAATGCATCCTGGCTCCCCATCTCAGCTGCATGGCAGATTTCCAATGGGAGAAAATGTGCACTTATGAGCAAGGAAAACGGCGTTCGTCTTAAAAGGGTCCCTGCAGCCCCACTCCAGGGAGGGCACAGCAATGAATGCAGCAACCCCACCACTGCTGGAGTCCCTGGGAACTTTACCAGACAGACTGGATAGGACTCCAAGCCATGCAGGCACTGTGAGGCTCTGGCAGACAGCTCAGCCAAAGGGGCCTAAATGCCACACTGCTCTCAGAGTCTTCCCAGGGCTGGGCACATCATCACTGTTACTGGCAACTCCCAATTTACCATCGACCTAAAGGTATTCCAAAGCAAATAAAAACATCAAGCTTTAATGAGATAAAAGCAAGTCACTTTACTTGATGAGGTTTAGGATTTTCAATTTTGAGTGGCACTAAGCTTAAATACCTTTTAAAAACTAAGAGAATTATCAAAAATAAGGGGAATTGCAAGTTCTTTTGTTTGCTTGTTTGCTTTTCTTTTTTTTGCTAAGATGACAGGCATAGTTACCAAAGTTGAAAGCATTTACTGGCAATTTAGAACTGCTTAAAATATAAACACTTCCTCAGTACTTCCTCAAGAAGGCTGAAGTTATGCTCCATGGTTTAAAGGAGTACCATACTCCTGTATCACTATCAACTCGCTGAATTGGAATAAATCAGGATGGTTTTGTCCAGTTTATTTCAACAGACATCCTGCAGCCCTTACTACACATCTGCTAAGAGACAAGCAATGCAAGACCAAAGTTATTAACTTTAAGTGGATTATTCACAGACTGTTACTTTATAATTAATACAAAATAAATCCACAGATGTGCAAATCCAGAGAAATGCCCACAGTGAAACCCTGAAACTAGTAAACAGAAGTTTCAGTATTTTATTAAAATAGCATATTCAACCACTGTAACCAATAATACATTAACTTTATTCCCAGAGTACACACAACACAGTAGTGATTCAAAATATCCTTATCCATGGTAATCAATGAAAATATCTCAAATTCAAGTGTACAACTAAAACTAAACCTTTGAAAAAATCTCTCCTTTAAAGAATACATAAAGCTCTCATACAGAATTCTTTTAAACTCTTCTATATGCAGATGTCAGTGTCTCTCACCTGACAATACCACTAGTTTTTTTCTTATGCATAGTAGAACATCTCATATTTTATAGTTCCCATTTTATAAATAAATTGGCATTTTCCATCCCATTTGTGTTTATCATCAGCTTCACAAAGAAACCAGTAAATAAAACTGTCAAGGACAGTCACAACAAAATGATCTCACATCAAGATATAAAACTTGAAGATACTAAAAGATGCTTCTACTCTATTTTACATAAAAAGACAGATTTAAAAAGTGCAAGGCAAGATTTGCAGGGAAAGGGAATATTTATGTTATTTTTAGGCACATCCACTTCTTTAAAGCAAGCTTCAGAATGAAATTCCAGTTCGTTCTTCATGATACCTGTTTTAAAGTCTCTCTCTCAAAAAAAAAAAAAAAATTTAAAAAAAAATTAAAAAAAGTTACATCTGTCAAACGTCAAGCAGGGAATTTCCTGTCCAACTCAGAGTCTTCAGTTATGTCTTGTTCTTCCTTTTTTCATCCTTGCAGGTTTTGGTTTGGGAATATACTGATTGTTTGCCTGATACTCAAGTTCTTTACGGAAGTAATGAATTGCTTTATTCAAACCTTCTTCCAATGGGACCTGTTCCCAAAAGTGAGGAGAGAATCGTATCACTCTAGGTTCACATCAGCTCATTTCAGAGCAGTATCTTTTATAACACAGCTATCACAAGGCAGCCAGGGAGTCTCACTCTTAGCCAATCTAAGTATTAACAGCACCACATGCTGGTTACATCTCCTCACTGCTGATACAGCTGAGCTTTTAGACAGCACATTTATTTTCTGACATAAGTTGAAAAACCCAGCAAATTTCTATCTCACACATGGTTATGATGGGTCTGTTTAGTATCAAAACAGACATGCATAATTCTACTTTGAATTCTTAATGCACTGAAAGAGACAAACACCCAGCATTTAAGCCCCTTCTGTTTGTAAGGATTAAAGATCCTCTTTCGCAGCATGGTATAAAGCTGGCACCCAGCATCTCATCTGATATTCCTAAATCCTATACAAATAATTGTAATCCTACAAATTGCAGGGTTTAAATACAGACATAGAATATGGAGACAGGAACAACAGAGGAGTTGTTTTCTCAGGAGCCGTATGCTCTGACATGCTTGCTTGACACTATCACCAGTACAGGAAGATAAAAACAGCAGCAGAAAAACTGCTTGCCTTGCTGTACCAACTCTGTACTGCTACTTCAGAACAAATTTTGTTCTGTGCCAAACACAGAAGGCCAGATATACGAAAGTTAAACCTTCTGTGTTTGCAACAATTTGATATCACCCTTGTGCTGTCAGACATGGTCTATCAATACCAGGTGCTACTGTGAATCCTTTCAGAAGGGTCTGGATCTTCTTCTATTATTAGGCTTACATTTACTAGGTAGGTTCATGTTTCCTGGAATGACTTTTTTGTGCAAATTTAAAGAAGGCTACAAACCAGTGTGCTACTTAGAATGGGGAGCTGGCTAAGAAAGTTGTACTTTTTCTGGAAATGAAGCACATCTTGCCTCTCCAAGCAAACCAATTCCTATTGTCAGCAACAGGATTGAGAATTGCAGCAACACCAGCAAACCCATTAGCTACAGGCTTGGTAACGTAAGTTATGTCACTTTATGTAGTATGTACTACATACTTCAAATGATTCATCGGGCTTACAGAAAGGTAAACATCTCATTATACAGAACGAAAAAGTTAAAATTTAAAACTGTTCTGGAGATGGCATTAGGCAGATATACCTGTAAGGGAAACATGCTATCATGTGGCCCTCCCTCAGCCCCTTCTGCCTCCTGTTGGTTCTACAACACAGCAACAGTAATTCATCTCTACATACCACGGGTTCCCAGCCAAGCAGTAACTTGGCTTTTCTGATGTCAGGTTTTCGTTTCTGAGGGTCATCCTGTGCTTCTGAGAGATACTGGATTTCACTCCCACTGCCTATTAAACAAGACACTGTGATTATAATCATAATTCACTATGCTTTGCATTTACATCTTTTCTACCAAAGGAAGTAGCAGGTCTTTCTGCAGCTCTCTGCTTCATAATTCAACCACCGAAATGCTTTGCACAGGTGCACTGCATGCATGCAACAGCTGGGTGATCCACCTGCCCCACAGCAACATGGGTTCACAGAGCATTTCACAAAGATTTCAGCATGGGTTCATGAAAATTAAGTTACGCTCACAGGCCAGTCTATTAACCTTCTGTGAAGAAATGACTGTTTCAGTGGCCAAGGGCAGAGCAGTGGATATCACCTGCTTTGACTTCAGTGATGCTTTTACACTGTCTCCCATAACACCCTCACTGAGAGCTGGATGAGCAGTAAATAAGGAGGATTCAGAACTGCATGGCCAGGCCCAGAGGGTGGTGATCAGTTAGAGACTGGCAATTCATGCTACGTCCCAAGGGTCAACATTGGATCAATGCTGAAGCGCTGATACACCAGAGCATTGTGCTGCCATCCAGAACTCCAGAAACGAGGCTGGAGAAAGGACAGACAGGAACCCCATGAAATTCAACAAGTTCAAAGTCCTGAATCTGGGGAAGTACAGGCTGGAGACCAACCAGCTGGAATACTACTTGGCAGGAAAGGACTGAGGGTCCTGCTGGGCACCAAGCTGAATATGAACCTGTCATGTGTGCTTGCCACAAAGAAGGCAAATGATATCCTGAGCTGCACAAGTGCTGCCAGCAGGACAAGGGAGATCAGCTTTCCCACTAATCAGCATTGATGAGATCCATATGGAGAACTGAGCCCAGTTCTGCGCTCCCCAGTACAAGAGACAAGGACATGCAGAGCAAGTGGCAACAAAGGGACCACCGTGATGATGAAGGGACTGGAGTATGAGGAGAGGCTGAAAGATGCTGAGACCCTTCAATCTGGAGAAGAAAAGGCTATGGGGAATTTCATCCATCTGTATAAATACTAGATGGGGGGATTAAGAAGAGAAAGCCAGGCTCTTTCCAGTGGAGCCCATTGACAGGATCAGAGACAGTGGGCACAAACTGAAACTCGGGTGGCCCAAGAAGGACACGGAGTCTTTACTCTTGGAGATAACTGAAGATCATCTGGACACAGTCCTGAGCCAGTGCTGGTTGTAGGTTGCCCTGCCTGAGCTGAGGGTTGGACCAAGTGGCTTCCTGAGAGCCTTTCCAACCTCAACCATTCCATGATGGTTAGCACTTTGGCATTACAAAAGGGCATCAGTTTCTCTTTGCCTGTGATCTCCAGTCTGATTTAAATAACCAAGAACTTGCCTGTCCTTAGGGCAACACATAGAAAGAGACCAATTCTTCTAACCAAATCCAGCAAATGGTTTACATGTAATTTAGAACTAAACTGCCTCCCTGAGTGGACTGAACACATCAAGCTGTTTGTGAACAGACAAACAGAGGTGACAATTAATCAATGTGTCTGATGGGTTTGGTGCTGTAATTTTTCCATTTCCTTCCCTGATCTGTGGATTCTCTGAAGTTTTCCAGAGGGAACAGTCTTTTATTAGAAACAACACATGCATCAACTTTTGTGTTATATGTTTGAACTTGTCTTTTTCAGATCTGTCAGAAGCACTTCTGGAATGTACAGACTAAAAGCCCTTGGCTAATGGCAGCAAGATGTTTCATCTCATTATGCAGTCACACTAGAAGACCAAGCACAACCATTTCCTTCTATTCTTGAGAGCTCTGATTTGCTACAGGTGTCAGAGCAAGAATGAAGAAGAAACCACAGTAATTTCTTCCCAGGTATCAACCCTTTCAAGAATCACTGTTGGAAACAGTGAAAAGAACAGAGAAAGACTGTTGCCACAGCATGCAGTTTTTAATGGCAGTTGAAGGACCACAGCCTGCACAACTGTGAAAAACCACCTTCCTGAAGGATCCCTACTGCAGCTAAGATATTACACAGGACATTTTCATTCATTTATTTTACGTCTCATTTATGTATTGTCCTTGTGCCTAAACAAACCTAAAAATTTGTCCAAACATTATAAAAATTAATGGGTATAGATTATACAGATATGCAGAAAATGTATACATTCTACTCTTCATGTAATAGTTTGCAGACAATTGAGAGGATTTGGATTATCTTATTAATATTTAATGATGTGATTAAATGCCTTTGATAAAAGTATTAAGAAATCCAAAGACTAATTAAATTATCCACATATTACACACACTCATCAAGTAATAATTATCTAATGACAATAAGTACTTCATAAACTTTACAAAGAATTAATAATCATACTCACCAACAAGTTTTTTAATTAATTGGGCAAACTCTAGGATAGTGTGCTCTTCTGGATTTCCCTACAAATATAAGAGATGCTCATTTCAATAACAATTAAACACCTTACAACTAGACATGCTAGACATGAGACAGTTCCAACAGAGGCATGTGAAACTCTGAAAAAGCAAAACTTTCAGCTTTATTCTACTTTACTGGAAAAAAAAAAAAGGGCAACTTTGACAAGCTCCTTACTCATTACAAAATTTGTCCTCCATTACATTCACATTGGCAATTCAGTGTATTTAGGGAGGTGTTGTTCCCTGCCCCCCCCTCCCGCTCCCCTTCCCCAAAAGGTCAGTCTGTAAAGAGCTGGCAATCACAGTAAAGGCCTATGTCACTGAGTAGCCCACACAGCCACATCATGTGGAAATCTGCATTCAAGGACTGTGCCCAGTTGAGGATAGGTGTCATGAAGAAATATGCTAAGTTCTTGGTCCATCCAAAGTTAGGAACCCAGACTCATTCAGCTGCAAACAATTGCTTCTGAATCTACTACAGCTTACATACTAATACGGAAGTGCTATTTGCTTTCCTATACAATATTCCTTTTATTTTTTTAACCTACTTGCACACAATTTCCTGATCAACACTTTCTGCTAGCATTAGTTCACCTTCATCAGACTCAATTCTCTCCATCCCTAGCTTTCCTTATTTCAAAACTCTTCTTTACCAGATCTCATTTAACCTAAAGCTAAGCACTTAAAATACACATAGATTTAAATACTGAGTTTTCTGACGACAAAGCATGTGATAGAGTTTAAATATATCAACATTTGGACAGAAACACAGAAATTAATTCGTGGCCACAGGAGAAAAGGAAAATCTAGTGAACAACTGCTGGGCAGAGTTGAGTATATGATTTGGCAAAAGCTGGCATACACAATAAATGACTTGGGATATGCGTCCTTTTTCTGTAAAAAGGACATAAAATGATGTAAGAGTGATTTTTTTTTTTTAGTAGTGGATTCTTAAATCCATTACTAAGAATAAAGTGACAACAAACAGAAGAGAACAAAAATCTTACTAGGCAAGTTAGGTTCCAAGCACTTTAAACAGTACTAGAGATTTTAACAATACCAAAAAATACTATCATATTTTCCTTGAATCCAGGGTAGTATGAAATTATTTCTAATTATTTAGAGCTAAGGATTCCTTCAGTGCTTTCTTTCCACTAAAATCAGTTCTTCAGTCATTTTCTTGGTGGACTTTGCATGTGTTGCCCACATTTTTTTTCCCTTCATATTCTAATTATATACATCTTCTTGCTAAAACAAACAGAAAAGTCCAGCAAATTTATCCTGTTCTTAGAACTATAAGATCTCAATATCTAGGGGCTTAGTCTTCTTATTTATAAAGAAAGTACATAAGAGAATATGTTCTTCATACTGGAAAGAGCTTTCTTTATTCCATTTATTTTCTCTAGGAATCAGTAGCAGTGACAAGGAGGAAAACAGAGGCGGTGTTGACCAGTGCACAGTAGCTCAGGAGAGTGGAGCAGATATACTCACCAAGTTGACAGGACTGCTGACATTGCTGTTCATCAATGCCACCAACCCATTCACAAGATCACTGTAAAAGAGGGAAGAACAGATTGGGGCAATTTCCACTTCTCTATAAATACTATTCTTGCTCTAAAAAGAGGGCTGGCTCCTAAGAGCTCCAGTAAAACAGATCGAGCAGCTGAGGAACACTGAAATCAGATTTATATGGGTGCATGTTTTCTCAAGTGTTTGTATTAAAAAATTATTAATATTTTCCCTTCTCTCCAGTATCCAAACATATCTGGAGGCTGATTTCCAAAGCATTTCAAACAGAATAGAGCAAGTTGTAATACAGAGGCATGTAACATTACCACTTGCTTTGCAGCCTGTTGTTTGAATTGTCTTCCCATTTTCAAAATTTTTTAAACCAAGTTTGTCAAAAAACAGTCTTATGGTGTTACTTTCCCCCAGTAACATAGCCCATTTTTATTTTGGATTATTAGCCACAGATGTAGCACCTTAGCCGTAGATACAGAAATCCAGATAGTTTTCATTATTATTTATAACTGGGACAGGAATGGGCACTTCTACCTTATGGGGTTTCTTTAACATCTATTACCACTGACACTACTTTCAGCAGAGGGAAAGAGCATTTCCAAGCCAAAAAATACTTAAAACAACCCAGAAGTTGAGCATGGGTCTTTTTAGCTTCTTTTTTTTTTCTTTTCTTTTTTTTTTTTTTTTTTTTTTTTTTTTTTTTTGGTGCACAGTCTGCACACCAGCCACAGCAGTCCCAAGGACACGAGGTGGCAGCATTGTATTAAAAATGCAAGGAGTGACTAACTGTTCAGCACTAAAAACGTGGCTGTTACTCACTGTCTCTGGAAGGGAAGAGTATTTTAGTATCTCAAGTAAAATTCTAAACCAAGTAATGTTTTTCTCCTTGATATTTTTAGTAATTTCCATGTCTCCCTTCTGAAAGTAAAGCTGCCACCTAAGAGCTCCAGTAAAGCAGATCAGGCAGCTGAGAAATACTGAAATCACATTTCAGTGAGTGCATGTTTTTTGCAGTGTTTGTATTTAAAACTGATTAAAAAAAGTAAAGCAGATGCACATGCATACAAAGCTAACCAGGCTAATTCAACCATGAAGTAAGTATGTTATCAGCCAGAACAAACAGGGCTTACCTGACATACTGGAAAGCTCTTGTCTGAGTTCCAGGTCCATAGACCTAAAACCATATAAAAAGGTAAAGTTAATCAATATAGAAGCCCTTTCTAGCCCAATTATCTTTTCCTTAGCATTCTAGAAAAATGTCTCAAGGAGAAACACTTGAGAGACAAGCTCAGAGTTACAGGAATGGAAAACAATGTGCTTGCAGAGCTTTTGGCAAAGGCTCATTGAAGGTCATCTTCCTCTTGGATCTGTCTCCACTAAACATATCCCTGGGCATCTTGGTAACCAGAACTCTGCATGAAGCAAACCTTCTCAGGGGTCTAGGACAGAGTGATGCTTTGTACTCTCATGGAACACTGAAAGAAGGTGCAGCCTGCACTCAGGCAGAAAAGAGTGCCAAAGATTTAAAGCAAACTTCAGACTGCTGAAGTGTGGTTATGATGAGCACTTTTGACTTGTCCATTAACAACAGCCAGCTTCAAAGAGACCACTAAATGTTAGTGGTCTCCAAAAAAATTGTTGAGAAAACAGCACTGTTTTCAAAACAAAACAAAACAAAAACAAAAACAAACAAACCAAAACAAAACAAAAATCAAAAAACAAACAAAAACAAACAAACACAACCACGAAAAAACATGTGGCTCTAAACATGACTATCTAGGGAAATGGGAAGCACAGTAATTTCTAGATGATACAACTCACAAAGTCACCTGTACAGATCAAAACCTTAGAAGGGAAAAAAAAGAAGTCTCCTCAGATTACATACTGGTACTTTGGAGCAAGCTGTTGAAGTTCAAACAGACACTGATGCATACTTGAAGTGTACAGAATGGTATTTGATACCATTATTTTTTTCACATTTTAACCAAGGGCAGTACTGAAGTCTTTAGCACATGAATACTTACATTCTGAAAGCTATCACTAGGCACATTTAAGTGGTGAAAGCATTTAACTGGGGACACCACATTTTACCAGCAACCTGCTGCAACAGAAAGGCTTTTGGAAGGACAGAAAAAGCAAGCTTGTCTTCCTTGAGGACAGAAAGGGCAGTACAATGGTACACAGGCCACCTGTTACTTGGTAAGCCTTGTGCTCTCCAAGGCTGATTCAGAGCCCAGAACAACTCACATTTGAGTACAGTGGGTAAGATCAGGAGTCTAAGAGTTTATCCAAAAACTGATTCAGAAAGGAATGCATCAGGAGCACAACAACAGCCTGATGGACTCCCAAACAAACAGGAAGCAGATCTTATGCATTTATGTAGAACTTCCTGCATTTAGCTTTACTTTAAGCATGTGGAATAAGTTTTACAGAACTAAACATTTGTACATGATTTTTGCAAAGATATTGTTATCTTTCTGACATACAGGCTGGAAAATGCTGGAAAATACAATATAGTTTCTATCCTTTAGTTTCTCTTAATAAATCTTTTCTTTATAAAAACAGAACAATCATCAAGTTTGCATAGGCCACAATTTCTACAACCCAGTGACACTGCTCTCCAAAGGGATTATTTACTCCATTTGAACTAGTACTCTGCACCAAGAGACCAAATACATAGAAGTTTCTAAAGAGATCAAAACATTTGGTATTCCTGTCAGCCAAATTCTGTGATGATGTAAGAATGATTTTTTTTTTTGAGGTCTCAGCCACTGCTTACTGCTGATAAATAATTTTATTTGACCAGATTAGCTAAAGAACTCTCTCCTTACTTCTCTTCTCAGATCCAGTTATTTTCAACATCAGACAGTTATTTCCTATAGAACAGTAATGTTGGGCAGAACATTTTAACTCCTATTACAATTATATTCTTGCTAAAGTTTGGACAGTATGGCAATTAAAGAAATAAAATAAAAGCTTCCAATGTGCCCTCCCATAGAAGAACATGACTCCAGACTTCTCTTATTGATGCTCTGAAACATTCCATGGACTGTATGTTTTAAAACAAGGTAAGTGCTTTGTATTTTGTAAGGCTTCACAAAACTTCCAGTTAGTGTTTTCACTCTGTTCTTATAAAAGATTGTAGTACTACTGCCATTAAAACTCGAGAAACTATGCATGAATAAAAAAGACATTTGACAGGCCAAATATGGAAATATCTTGCTATATGCACTGGGGACCAAACCCCAAAAATGGAAATACCTCCTGATCCTCAGTAAGCCAGTAAATTTTCTAACCAGCATTTAGAGGCTGAGATTTTATGCCCAGGGATGTCATCTTGGGAACACCAACACTCACAAATCAGCACATGGTCACACTCATATTTTGATACAAGCAAGTCATACAAGGATGCAAAGTACCAAAACAAGAAGCTCCACCTTCTTGTTTGCTTCTATTTGTTTAGTTCCAATAGGCAAGTTTGGGAAGACACCTGGGTAAGAAAATGAAACTCTTTCTGCAGGATTTTAAATTCCTTTTTTGTAGTGTTTTGATAGGAAAAAAGCACTGACCCACATGGTTGTGCTGTCTCTGTCGTGATAAAGGGATTCCTATCAAGGAGTAGGCAAGCAGAGTTCACTGGTTTACCTATACAAGACTAAGCCCTGAGGTCTGCACTCTTAATGCTGACTTATTTGGCAGACTAAATGTCACATGCCCCAGTAAACACTGGGTAAGTTACAGCCAGCATCACACAATAGCTACCATACACTAAGCACTAGCAGTGATTTCTACAAAAGCAGTAAATCTCTGGAGGAAAAAAAATAAATCTTTACGAGACATGGCGAATACAGCATTACTGCAGGCCTGTAACTCTGAAATAACCACAAGCCTCAACTTAATTTAGCAAAGACTAGGAACACCAGAGAAGCCAAGATTCATCACTGATGACATTAAAAAATAGTAACAAGTTGCCTAAGTGACCAATCATTATTAAACAGCAAGCAAGTAAGCAAATGCCAACCTCCAGAGAGGACCAATCTTTTCAAGAATTAACAGTACTTAAGTCAGCTGATGTGCATTGCTTTGCAGAACATATGTAATCTGAACTCCTTAAATTTTCTTTATTTGGAAAGAGTTCTAGATTCCACTCTGTCAGTAGGGTAGTAGCTACCACCAAAGTTTTGCAGGGGGTAGCCATACTTCAGCTATGAAGTATCTTTGAAAAAGATAAAAGTTAGAGGAGTTCTATCACAGGACACCAAGCTTCATGTTGCTTGGCATGACTTATTCCCTGGCCTAATCTCTTCAATGCTCTGTCCACTTTCAGATTTTGCTCTGCAAGAATCACAGTTGTGGGAGTTACACAAAACTTTCATCCTTTTTCTCCTTGGATTGTCTGCTTCCTCTTAGAGATATTCCTGACAGAACTCTGGATTTTGTTTATATCCCAAATATAAAGAATGCTGAAATGCTTCTGCAGATAGCAACTGGTAGCCTTGTTTATTTCTGGGAAAGAAAGATCAACCTCATTGACAGAGCACATCTTCAGACATGTTATTCCATACACTTGAGTTTGGTATACTGGAACATGACATTTTGGAGGGGAACATCAGCATTTTCTAAAATCTATCCTCATTTGCAAGACATCAGGACAGGATATCAAGATGAATAGTTCTTTGTATCACCGGGAGGTCGTCACTTACTGTTAGTGGTTCTCCCTGGAGAGCTTGTAGGATAAAATTACTGACAACTCTTCCATCATTCATATGCATTCGAGGACCAAAGGTATTGAATATTCTGGCAACCCTCACTTCAACTCCTTCCTGTAGCCAAAGAAAAAAGAATTGTTACTCCCTTAATAAAAGCCTCTTTCTCCCCTAAAAGTGTAAACTCTCCCCTATCAAAAAGCTTTTTAAGAATCCATCTCTCAGCCTTAACATACATTATTTTCTAATAATGAAACATTTCAAATCTCTTCTCAGGCCTTCTGAAAAACGTAGTGCATACAGCAAGGTAATTTATCCTAGTTCTCAGTATTTGTAATGAAAATTTGAATCAGTGCTAGAACAGCTCATGGTTTTAGCACTGAAAGAATTTTAAAATTTTTTCAGTACTACTTTTCCAATAACAACTTACTTCATCTAGAACTTAGCTACTTTTTTTGCACGTAAGTGATGTCTCACAATCACTAGATATAGTACCAAGGCAGCACTTCCATAGATTACAAAAGTCCATACTTTAGAAAAGCTGAACATATCAGAAAACTATCTTTTACAAAGGCCATGAAATGGTTTCGTAACCACAGTGTTTTCTAGTGCCCTTCTTATTAGGCTGTGTAAGCGCATCCATTACAATCTTCAATGGGGCATTTTTTTCCCAGAAACATTTTTATCATTTCCAGAAGTCCTTTCTACAGAATATTTTGCAAATTTTCAAAGCAAAATGCAACGAATGTGTGAAATTGAAACCTTTCTGGACAAAGCATTTTAACAGTTAGAGACTGTAGACTGAAGTAATCTCCCTCGAGTTATTTTGATTGACACAGTCATTCGCACAAGCCACAGTTTATCATAAAGTCTACAAGAAGGATGTTTGGCCCTTGTGAGCTGAAACAGGATACTGCTGAGTTCAGAGCAATATGGTATGCTGTAAGCAGATAGATGCTACTATCTGAGAGTGACAGTCACAAGGTAGGGAAGATGTCAACCTCAGTGCAAGCCTATGTATCCTCCTCATATTACCTGGTCCTCTGACCTCCCAGAAAAAGACATCCTTGTATCAGTTACAGGAAAAAAAATTGTCTGAAGCAAACTTTCTGTACTCTGATTCAACTGAAGTTACAAGCACAGTGCTTTGGAGATGCAAACACTCCTTCCATAACCATTCCTTCAGAGGACACACAGAACATCTTGTATTTTCCATGTATTTTACTAAGGCTTAGATCAATGCTTTCTCTTGTCTTGGAAGAGGGTGTCTGTGGAAGAAGCTTAATATTGTCAGTACATCTGTGGGTGAAAGCTGCAGCTCACACACAGTTCACTCAGGAGAGACCTGGAAACACATTTTTCTTGGAAATAAATGTAGCTTCATGTACAAGAGACACTTGCAGGAAAATATGACCTTCTCTCTTAGGTCTCCAAGTGATTAATAAACAAACAAATCTTCAAAGATGTTTTGTGAAAGAAGCAGAAATAGCTTTTTACAGGTGAGAGACAGGCAAAAGGGATATTCAAGACATCAGCTATTACTCAGTGTTGAGAAATCAGAAACACCAAGTAGTACAGGTGAAGCCCAACACCTCCCAGTATGGAGAAAGTCAAACAACATTCAGTTCCATTTAGCTCCAGTTAAGGTTTTATTTGTCATGATCAAACCTTGTTTGCAACTGCAACTAAATGCTAAACAAAAAGTAACAAGGGAGGTAACTACTGTGCCACAGAAGATACAGTCTTTGTTCAGCAAGCCTGTATCCACAACAGAGCCAAAAAAATAACCTCACAACATCCACTGGGTCCTTCCCACTGAAAGAGACTCTGGAACAAGCAGAAGTCCCTTTCCATGCAAAATGCATCAGCTGGGAATATACTTTTTACTTCTTGTTAGCTAAAAAAGTACAGCAGTGAAACATTTTAAATGTATATTTTCAGCAGTATGTGACAACCATTCCCAAAGCTTTCACTGCATGTGGGAAGACATACTCTTACAGAGCTGCTCCCTCCTTTGTTTTGCCCAGCACTTTATCCTAAGACGGCCAATGAATCCTTCAGGAAGGAGCTGTATATCACATAGGCTTTCCAGATAATGCCATTAATAACAACTGCAGAAAATAAGGCACTTGGAAGGTAGTATTCAAGATAAAAATAACTCGTTCAACAATGCTGACCAAAAAGCCTCTCTTGCACTGCACAAGCTACAGTAGCAGCCTTGTTTTCCAGTACTGGTTGGAAACCAGCAAGGGATCTAGAAAAGAAAAACAACACATTCTCTATAGGCACTTACTCACAGTCACAATGAATCCATTATTTCTTCTCCCTTCTATTTATTCACCTCACCCCACTGTAATGTTGTCTTTTAAAAGGAGTAATCTTTTATTTATAGTATCATCTAGCAAAGCTTTTCTCTGCAGCCTACTGCTTTGAAAAATCTATTTTCTATGCAGCTAATTTTTCATTTGCCCTTTTAAAACTGGAATCTGTCTTCTCAAAAGAAACTCTTCCACAGACAAAGGGATTTTGGAGACAGTAACTCCAAAATTGTCATAACTGTCCTTTTGCTGTTTCATGAACATCTCATTTGAAGGGATCCTTTTTATATGCTGACTAACTCTACTCCTTTTCGTATTCACTGTCTGTGTCTTAGCTACGTCCCGTTACTCTGAATATTATCAATACCATGTAGTAATGACTGACTACCTCTACAATATTCCCACTATCAAAGTCAATTAGTTCCCCAGGTTTGCAGTAGTAAGTCATGTACAGTATTTTATTACATCCTAGAGAAAGGAAAGAAAACCTCTTTGGCTCATATTTATACTGCTAAATGTAAAGAGAGCTTGAGATTTATCCCTAACACTGAGATAAAATGCAATCAAACTGCCTTCTGTCCTCACACTTTAAGACAATGCCTTCCCACAGCAGACTGATCAGAAAGAAAATTCCTCGAGCAATCCAAAAAAGAGCCTGAGAGCAAGATTATAAAATGCAGGATTGTGGACTAGCAAAACACTTCAGTTCATTGTTATTTATCAGTATGAATTTCAAAACACAGACTGGGCCTGTACAGATGAAAAGAAACAGTAAAGAAGCAGGAAAGGTTGTTATGGCTTACAGAGATACCTCCTCTGAATAAGTACTCAAGACTATTCTATAGCTGTCAGTCAAAATGTAACATTAATTATCCAGTCTCCCCTGCAAAACAAAGCTGTCCATGGTTTTCAGCATGAGTCTTTGCCAGTGCTTTAGTTTTAGAGATCTCAGGTCTAAAAACTATCAAGGGTATCAAGGATGCTCCTTAATATATAATATTAATAATTAATAACTTATAATAATTCCTTATAATAACTCCTTAATTTAAAAAGACATACTTTAATTTTATAAGCTTTTTAAGAACTGGTAACTCCTTGTGTTGACTGTCTGAGAAAACAGATCAATACAACTCAAATGCCAAGTTTCTTTTAACCAAAACAATTTGAACATGGTATGTTGTGGCTGTAATTCACAAGGATATCAGGCAAGCTTCTCCTATTAAGTACCAGTCCTTCCTTCTTTCTTCTTCCTTTCCTCTGTGGATCTATCTGAACAGCAACCATGAATTAGACCTTCCTGCACAACAGATCAGGAAAGGAAAAGCTACAAATGTCTGGTCTCCAGCAGACAACTGGAATTAAAAAAAATCTGCTGGGGAAGTCCAGACAGTAGCAGGGATATTACTGTGACCTGATACAAATCTTTATCAATGTTTCAGCCAAAATTACTCAGATTGTTGTCTTCATTCCTTCTCCTAATAGTCACTTTCTTATTGATTCATATTCTTTCCCATGTGTTTCACAGATCAGTAACTCTCAAAATTGTTCCCAAACCACTGAAT
The DNA here is from genome assembly GCF_009819655.1 of Sylvia atricapilla. Lineage (NCBI taxonomy): Eukaryota > Metazoa > Chordata > Aves > Passeriformes > Sylviidae > Sylvia > Sylvia atricapilla. The sequence goes on from NC_089141.1 coordinate 87,473,518, forward strand.
TGCAATCACAGCAGAATTACTATCACTGTCTACACTGGATCCATCTGTGATGTGTTTAAGCTACAATACTTTACAATGAGGCTGGGTCGAAGGAATTTTATTTATATGTCCTATCAGTTGTATAAAAAATGCCATTAACACTCTGTTACTCATAGCTTTCTGGTATTATTTTGCAAAAACAATGATGCTGAGATGTGAATTTCATAAACACTAAAGCTCCTAAACAAACTGGGAAGGACAGCCTCAATGATCTGACTCCATACTTTGGGCAGGTCCCGGAACACAACCTACAACTTTATGGTTGAAATATTACCATGCTTACAGTTCAACACTTCAGCTATTCTAAGGCAATTCCAAACCTATCACTTAATGTGATAGTTGTATCACAACCAAGCCTATTTCTTACCACCAAAACTTTCAGAGTGACATAGCTGGTATGAAAAATAGATGAAGTGGAAGGGGACGAAAAATTTTCCTGTAACATTCCCATGTGACCTGAAGTGTTGCTTCAGCTCTGGAGAATTTCCTTACAGGTCAGTAATATAAGAAAAGAAAGAAATTTAGCTCACAAAACACTCTTAATATGCACAGCATTTAAATTGCTGTGTATTTTTATTTACAACACACCTACGCAGATGATGCAAATCCCTGCCTTGAAGGTAGTATCACATTCTAGTCAGTATGTAAATTAATCCAGAGTACTGGAGCAAACATTAATACCTAGATTTCCAGGTATCTCCAGAATGTCAAATGCAATTTTTTTAAGGTTGAACAGATAAGTGAATGGCAAGTCCTGAACAATGCACAAAATTCACACTGTGATACCGTGTGCTGAAACTCCCCTCCCACTGCTTTTTCAGGTGATAAAGTCAAGAAATGTTTACTTCATAGGGTCAAAACAAGCAAACACAACACCACCAACAGAAAAGAATGCAGTAAAAATGCCTTGATCAGTACAGGCTACTGAGGAACTCTGACAACAGCAAATGGTCAACTTTGACTAGATTTAAAAACCATTCTGATTCAAACAGGCTGTCCTGGAAGTATAACGCAGAAGTTTAGTTTTACTTCACATTTTTTGGAAACACTAATAGATATTTAGGGTACCTAGCAATGTGCATAATGATGGAAACCTTTGTAAGAAATGACCAAAATGCAAAATAACTTTGCCTGTTTCTTCTCTTTATTGAAGCTTATTTTTTATTTTATTGAGAGATTCTGAAAATATTTTAGCCTGAAATACTGCAAATCCTATTGTCTGGGGCTAGGTCACTCCTACTGAAAATCTTTTTAAAAGCACAATGCTTATTTGCATAGTGGACATCAGACCTTTTAAAAGGCAAGGTTTACCCCACTAATAACAGCATATCACCTAAACACTATCCACCCCTCTCTCTTCCCCACACCAGCCCAACAGTGTTTCAGAATGTATCTGAACACAGGACAAACTTGGGCAGACTTCACTAACCCATTACCAAGTACAAGAAATACGTCACAGAGCTGCCCCCAGGACAGACAGCTCATATGCATCATGATTTTTACTTAATGTACACGTGCACTGCAGTTCCACCTTACAAACCTTTCCTATTCATTGTAAATTCTGCATAGAATTTATGAGATGCTATCACGACTCATTCTGCGATTTGAAGATACAGCCCATTGTTTTAAAATTACCTCCTCATGCCCTTCTAAAAGAATATCGCAGTGTGTACCACAAACCTGCAAAAAATGCAACACCCTACAGCACAAGGATTTCTCATAAAACTGCTATCTTCAACTGCAAATGGGTTTTCAGATTGACAAGAAATGTTTTGCTACAGTGAAATACTGGAGACATCATCCTGAACAAGAGCAGTATCACCATGTTGGACCTTCAGTGATGTAAAAGAAAACAAAGGAGACAGGACCTCTGCCTTCTCTGTCTGGTAAAAGAGATAAGATGGAATTATTACTCTATACTAAAATAGCATTTCCTAAAGTCTTATCACATCAGCTTGATTCTATTTTCATGGTTTATAAAAAATAAACCATTTTTTAAAAAAATAACCATTTTTCATGGTTAAAATTTTATAATTTAGAGGTTTAAAATTCTATACAATAAACTATCTTTGATTTATACTTGTGTATATTAAGGCTGCAAATAACAAGAAATACTGATACCATTTTGCTTTGTGTGCCACATTTGCTAACTGAATAGTCTCCAAGAGCCTAGCTGAACCACAATTAAGCAAGATTTACATACAGGTAAAGAGTCAATGAGAGTTAAGATTAGTTAATGATGAGTTTCTACTTGCTGGTTAGGAAACACAAGGAAACTGGCATGTATAATTTCTTAAACATATTTTAAATTGCATTTTTATCCTCATGTTACTTACTGTCTTTGTCTGAAAACGGGCATTACATTGCCAGGTATTCATTAAGGTCTCTATTTATACTTACATAATTTTAAGAAATTTAAAAAATACTTAAAATACATTGCATAAGTACTTATTAAAGACCTTCCCCATTCTTACATGTATATTCTGATTTTGATTATTCTCCTTCAACATTCCACATTTATCAGTAATGGCCCTATTCAATCCCATTGACTTCTCAGAACACTAAGGTCACCTCATTTTAATCTGTCTAAAAACTATTTACTAAACTGAAAGACATATTACACTTATTAAGAAGACCAAAGCATATTTTCTACAACAAGACTATTCATCTGAAAACACACAACAGATGGGAGCAGTAAAACCTTTCCATTAAAGAAAACAGATTTTGCAACAAGAGGGTAGGTGTTCCTACTCAAGACATTCTCTTCTGCCCTGCTACCCCTAAATACACAAATTCCAGTCTTGCCATACACTGGCCTTCAATAATTACAGAAAAACCACCGAATCTGATGCAAGTTTAATACCTGCTTCATGTATGCATAGCACATGGTCTCTGCAACCCGCTTTCCTTCATCATAGCAGGCTCTTGGACCTATTGGATTCACATGCCCCCAGTAATCCTCATTTTGAGGGTGAACTTCAGGATCTGCAGGGGGAAAAAAACCACCTTAGATTAGATATATCAAAAGATGACTATACATGATGAAACTTTCAGGAGAATACTGGTGTTACGCAAGGCAATGCAGCTTCTCTCTGAATTGTGCATTTTAGAAAATCTTACGTTTTAACACAATTTCTTTAAAGTGCAATCACTGGAACCATGAAAACGGCAGTGGCAGAAGATGGAAGACTAGTATAATAACTGAGTACGCAAACAACAGCCAGCAACTGCTTTCCCTAAAAGAGTGTGTGAACAGAGGGTAAAATTCAACTCTTCTATGCAAAGACAGACTACCTCAAAGGCATAAATATGACTTTTACTTAATATGCCTCAGAGGAAACATTACAGGTTATATAGGCAGCAGTTATATAGGAAGCATTATAGATTATGTCGGAAAGTAAAGCATATTCAAATTTCATAAGATACAAAACAAGGGAAGAAAAATGGAGAAAATAAGGACGTACTACATTTTGTAAGCACATAAGGGTGATACACCACAAAGTATTCAGCATTTCTTCTATTTTACCCTAAGTGCTTTCAGTAGCTCTCACTAGGCACAATCAGGTTAAACAATCCTTTCGTTTCATTCAGTATACAAGTTCTTGATCATAAAACACAAGCAACCAAACAACAATCACCTAGGAACCTCAATGGTGTGTGTTTTATATGCTTGAAAAACTAAACACTTGGTTAAATGTCTCTGTTTGTTGTCTTTAGGACAGTGTAATTTCTACTGGGTTCAAAGCTTGCAAACATTACTGTAGAATTTCCTAGTGTTGAAAGCTAATTTTTGAAACAGCCTTGACAGTCAGTTCTGATTAAACTTTCCTGATTTTATGTTGCTCAGACATGACTATGAATGAATTAATGCCACATGAAGGCCAAAAAGCAATGGTAAATGCTCAGAAGATTTATATGATTATAAAAGCCCATAGCAATCTTTAAAGGGTCTGAAAAGATGGTGTGGGAAAGCAGATACTCCAGAATGGAGTTTGTTCAGTTACAGAACAGTCCTTGGGGCTACCATTTTTCTCTGCAGAGCCTGACCATCTAAGGCTCGAGATGCAGTAGGAATGCTGCATATCCTCAAGCCACCTTGGCTAGACAATCATCTTAGTGATCTCTTTGAATCTTCTGAAGTTGCTCCACCCAAAGCTTACACCTGGAGGCATGTTCTTTGTCCTTCCTCTCTTTTTGCTCACAAAGCTTTGTATCCTGTAACACAGGTGACCATTTTCTGTTTATCTGTTTGTTCTTACTGCCAAGAAGTAAACTCCCTTTTAGCAGGGTACTGTGCCTGTGTATCTCCACTGATCTTGCTGTTTATCTGCTATTATGCTATTAAACACTGCTATTATCCATTATGCAATAGTTCAGAATAGAAGGAAGTTTCTCTCTCTAGCAGGCATAGGGTCTGTTAAACACCCAAGGAAGTACTAAAGATTCTTGCTGCATCCAGTCACCATTCTATCCATCATTCTCTCACTCCTTCACTTCAAACAGTAAGAGGAAGATGGAGAGTGCTGCCAAATATTACATTTTAAGGGAAACCAGAAGAACCTGCATGCACAACCAGTATTTTCTTAGCTTGGAGGCTATGTCTCTTACACACCAGGGCAATTCCTAAATCTTAACAATACATTTCCTATGTGATGGGGAAAAGATATGCATATTTATTATTGAGAAGATCTTTTTTCTCAGGTTATCATTATGGCATCTGGACTTTTGAGTACAACACTCAATTCCCCCACAAGCCCTTTGGAAAAAGAGACATAAACCAGGACACGGGAAAGATACAAACAACACCGCAAATCTGCCACCACTCTTGACTAGATACATAAAACAAGCACTGTAAACACCCTTCCCACATTTTAAACTGTAAGAACATATCCTAAAATAGCAATCTAAGACAGTGATGAAAATGTATTGTTCTGGTACCTGACAAAAGATGTGTAAATACCCTTTAACACAGTCATATGTGAAAAGCTCTAAATACTGTCTATTCTTCTTACCTCCATAAACCTCTGACGTAGAGGCCAGCAGCAGCCGTGCTCCAACACGTTTAGCTAAACCTGGATTTTAGGCAATGGGTAAAGAAGAACATAATTACAGCAAGTGCAAGAATCTTTTATTCATGCTAGCTGCTTTAGTGTGATCCTTTTTTACATATTTTTAAAGAGAATTAGGTTTTTCTAACTAGGCAAATTTAGCTGTAAATCACATCCATAGCTCCCACTTCCAAACTAGAAAATTAAACAAACAGCAGAGCAGCACCTGCATGTGATGTGTTTGCTTCTAGGACTAGCAGTTGCACTGAATCAAGATCAAAGAACTTAATCTATTACAATCTAAATAAAGGCCAAGGAAATCAGGATCTTGAAACAGCATAGTATATTATGATTAACAAATCCTTCTTTACATAGATTAAAGACAAGCTATGCAAAGAAACTTATACAACATAACATGTTACAGGACAAAAATCGATCTTTTCTCCTTTATTATGCCTTTTTGAACTGCTTGGATGATCCTACCCATCACTTGAGATTATCCTGCATTTCATTTCAGTGGCTTTCTGGTCTTCAAGTTGGCATGGCAAATCAAATGAATCTCTCACCTGTGCCATTCTCAGCTTCTGAATCACTTGATTCTCTAACTGTACTCTATACAGTATCACTCAAATAAGAAACTCAGCTATACTCGTGCCCAGGAGTTCTTCAGACTCATAACAATTCTTAGGATCACTGACACTCAGATCACTCTGTATCATACCAAATGGCACAAAGATGGGAGGAAAAAGTAGCGAAAGCTTGAGGTTGTCTTTTCACAGACCCATTCCCAGCATCAAAACTAACAGGCAAAGCTGAAAACATTGCATTACAATTACATGTCATTACAAGTATGAAGTTAGACACTGAACACTCTCTCAGAATTTACTAGCCAAAGCATGCACAAGAGGTTGCAGTACTCCTGATATCTGGAGTTTAATCCAGTGCAGTTCCAACTACTAGTACAATGTTTGCTGAGGTGGAAAGAAACACTCACTTATGGTAATTGTGGGAATATTCCACAGCCACCAAAGTGAAAACTGCAGTCATGAACACAACTGTGCTATAAAAATCCCATGCTCTTATTTGTCCCTGTGACTTCTGTAATTACTGGACACTCCATACCCACATTAAAGACACAAAGTTCTTGTGCTTTGACAGCCATGTTGGCAGTGTTCCTTTGGAGATATATTTAAAGGAAAAGGACAAAAATCCTCAAAGAAGGTAAAAGTATTCCCAACCTTATCTTGCTTAAAGAAACACCTTTTTAAAATATACAACTCATTGGCTTCCTCCTCCCCTCTCCCCAGCATCTCTGTCAGGATTATATGATGTCTAACCAAGTTAAGTAATAAAAAATTCCACTTACCCAGCATGTTTAATGTCCCAATAGTGTTGGTCTTCAATGTTTTTATAGGATTATACATGTAATTTGGAGGAGAAGCAGGAGATGCTAGATGATAGATCTGGTCCACTACAGAAAAATGGAGGGGACAGCATTGTAATTTTCCCACATAAGATATTAAATGAGAAAGCATTAAAGTTAAGAAAAAAGTACTCATTTGTGCACTCCTAGTGCTGGAAGCCAGCACTGTATTGCTACCTACAGACAATATCTACACAAACCTGTTGTAACTCTAAGAAAAACTTGATTTTTAGTAAAACAAAACCTAGAGCATAATGTAACATATCAACAACTGTTGATATGGATATAAATGTCTGTGTTGGTGTTCACACTTTTCCACTTATAAAAAACGTAGCTGAGTACTTCAGTATTTACAGCCTTCTGTTACCCTCAAATTCTTAAGTGGCTACAAGCTTCAGAGTATTTTTCTAAAATAGACTGTAAACCAGAAATGGTAGAACTTTTTTCAGTATGAGGAGAAACTTTCTGGGAAAATTAAACACTGTATTTTTATTTTGAGGGCATCTGTCAATGAAACATTAATCAGCTTTGTATAATTTATATATTAAGTATATATGGCAAGACACAAACATGCAACTTTTGTCCTTTTTTTTCCTGTTACTTTTGTTATATATACACAATGCTTTGGATAAAACAGTATTTTAACTTTAATAAAAGAAACCAAACACACAAATCAAAACCCAATACAGAGATTTCAACGCACTCTTCCACCCCCTGCTACGAAATACAATTAACCAAAGAACTAGTCAAAAGTCATTGTCTGAGATGAGTGAAAGTTGGACCTACTAGAAACAAAAGACTGTTGGAAACAAATTTGTTAAATTATAATAAAAACAAAGCAATGAAAACTGGATTCATTTTCACAGACAGTATCTGATACCAAAAAGCTGAACCTGCAAGCCTTTCATAACATAGACTGTTGTAAATGTGCAAATGTCGTTCTGTCTTCTATGTAACTTCAATCACAGCAAGCAATAGCAAATCACAGCATTAAAAAAGAATCTGTACTTTGACCACATATTGATTTTTCTTAGCCTTCTGTTGGGGGCTCTTAATTTCAGAGTATCTGTGACATAATGAACTTTTTCCTCCAGTTAAATTACTTTTCCTACTTACAACAGGGTAGAAACACCCTCGACTTTCAAATTAAATAAAAAAAAAACCCATACCAAATCAAACCAAAAATTTTCTTTTTCTTCTTCTTCTTTGACTACAACTACACTTGCTTGAACAGCACAAGCTGTATATTAGTTACATCTAGTAGGAAAAGAAAAAAAAATTTAGAAATGGTTTGAATTAGAAGAGACCTTAAGATCATCCAGATCCCACCACACATTCCACTAGACCAGGCTGATCCAGGCCTCATCCAGCCTGGACTTGAACACTTTCAGGGATCAGGCATCCACAGCTTCTCCAGGTAACTTGTTTCACTGCCTCAGCACCCTCACAGTAGAGATTCTGTTTACTCTCTCTAATCTTAGTCTACCTTCTTACAGTTTAAAGCCATCTCTCCTTGTCCTATCACTATATGAAAAAACAGAGTATCAACTATGAGGTTATCACCTTTCAACTAGCTGAAAACACTGAAATATTACAAAAATGTGTCTCCTGCTGAAGATTTCCTTTCCATTCTCAAATTTCATTTGACAAAGTAAGTACTCAAACCTTTGCTTTCTGACCTCTACTATATATATACACACATAAAAGCAGACTAGTAGGGCAAGAGCATACAGAGGGCAAGAGCATACGTAAGTGGCTTGAATTACCCACATGAAAGACATCCCTTACTTTTCAAGTCTATTGAGCAACAGAAAAATGAAAAGTAGGTAAGTCTTCAAAGCACAAGCACCTCATTCTTATTCAACATTACATTCTTTTTAAAACATTAAATATATTACATTCTTTTTAAGATAAGCACATGTTCTGGTAATAATGCTTTAAAAATACCAGCAATATTGGCATGGTAAAACATTCAACTTTCTTTCTGAATCCCTAATGAAGTGTGCTTGTATATGTCAGGTTTTTCTAGATTAACTGTTGTGTCTGTTGTCTACTGGGTAAGCTCAGCTCCTGACTTCTATGTAACATAGCTTGGATAGGCACATTGGATTGTTTGGAGGAAGCATTTCAAAGTTTACCCCATACTGCAGCCCTGCATTGTCACTGCAACAGAAGAAATCCTGCAAAATCATTTAATTCACTGATTAAACTCACAATGTTAAGTGACCAAAATAAGGAGAAATTATTTCAAGCCATACCTCACCCCAGAGAACAATTAACTATCAACATAAACATAACATGAGCTCCTAAGGCAAATTTAATGACTGTTGCTGCAAGTTTTACTGTCTTGACAGAGTAATGATATTTGACAGTATGCTCATGCAGATGCCACAAAATATATCTACTTATATGTTGCCACGCTCTCTTTGGTCTGCAGCTGTTTATCTCTAGAGCAGAGATGAAGCTTCAGCTGCCTAGAAGATGCCAAAACAGCTCAGAATGCTACAGAGAAACAGTTTTGGCAGATGTGTAATGTTGTTGAATATTTTTTCTCACATAAAAAGGTGCAGAGAAGTAAAATTTCATGTAGCAGGTTCTCTGCTATTTGTTCTTGAATGATCAGGAAATAGTCCATCCAACCACTATCAACTCTGGTGCAGCATCAAGAGAGAGTTTGTCACACAAGGCATCTGTTATAGCAAACCAAAGACAACCTGATGCAGCAAGAGCTGGTGGAACAAAGTTCCCAGCTCAGGCTCAATTCCAAGCCCTACCTGCACTGCTAATACAACTGAAAAGTTTAAGAGTCTGTCTGCAACATGAAGGAAGTTAATTGTTCTCTGCATGGTGTGACATGGAATAACTACTCCTTACTTTGGTCATTGTGACACTGTAAGCTTAAGCAGTGAATAAAACTGAAATCAATTTTTGTGCTGGGGAAATAAAGCAAAAATGTAGCATGGGATAAACTTAAACCGGTTTGTCGAACTCCAACACACTTGCTACAGATGAGCTCTAAACATGAATAAAATACATGACTGCCTCAAGTTTTGCTTTAAGTATCCCCTTCCCATAGCATGCTACTGTCATAAAACCAAAGACAAGGGGTAAACTGGAAGCTGGCAAAAGGAATGCTCCATAAAGATGCTGACTGATGCTTGCAAGCAGCAGGTAACTCAAGCACAGTGGTGCAGAAAAATTAACAAAGCAATTGCTGAAGTCACCTACAGCAAATTCAAAGCTGAACTCTGACCTGAGTTTTATGCTGTTTCTTATACCTATTCCTTCACAACCCTTTCTAAATCAGATTTTTGACAAGCTGTGGTGGAATTTTTGGAAAGAGAAAATGTCACTTCAAAAGCATTTTGGTCTGTCAGTAATTTACTGCCCAATCCCAATCTGTCAAAGTAGAAATGAACTCTTTACTGCCTGCCTCTTCACCCACTTAATTTTGTTTTGTGGTTTCTTTAATTTTTGGGTATTTTTAATACTACTAATTTTTAACACACAGCAGCTAGTATAGGAATGGTTCCTTTAATGGCATGTGGCAATTCAGATACAGAAGGTCAAAAACTTACCATACCTTTTGTTCCACAAGGATACAGCTAGGCCTGTGATTATCCAAGTGGTCACAGAACTGTTAGCCGGAAACAAATGCATATAAAATACAAAACCCCCAAAACTCCTTAAAATATTCAAGTTTATTTACTTATTTTTAAACATGAAACTAAGTGTAAAAAACAGTGCAAAAGAAAGATAGAAGGCAAGAAAGCACTCTGCTTCTTTTTGTCCTTCATTCTTCCTTTGTCTCCCAGCTAGCACTTCTTTTAAATGAAACAAAGAGAAGAAGCTGGTGGAAAAACAAGGTTTTCCTTGCCAGATGTACAGTCTTGCCTGTCTCATTTGCCTCACTGTACTTTTCCCCTGTGCATAAAGACAAAAATCAACCCCTGTATGGAGCAGGTTCAGCAAGAGCAGAACTGGCAGAGAGATGAAAGATGGGGAATTTGCCAAGTGTCAGATGGCCATCTTCTGGATCAGAAGGACAGGCAATCAGACAGCTACAGGACCTCTGCCTCTTGCCTGGGAAGGAAGATTCCGTATATCAAGCCTCAGACCAATGAAAAAACATCACTGGTTTTCCAAATCATTTAGAGAAAGCTGGACACTTCAGTAGGGTGAAAAGTTTCTACCACAAACTTTTCATATTTGATCCATCAAGCTGACAACACTGAAATAAGAATAACTTTTTCTCATTCCACCTTTCCTCCAGAGTGCCAAGTCTGAAAAACGCTTTTTTTTTTACCCCTCAGAATTTCAGCAGGCCAGCTAGACAAAGCCATCTACCCAGCTTGGCTAACAACCTGGTGCATAGTAGCACAAAGTTAACAGCTATTTAAGATAGCAGGCAACTTAACCCCATTCCAGCCAGAGCTGTGGAAAGCTATCCAAGCTACAGCTCTTTAAAGGATTAACTGTTTCATATCAGGACAGTATCTGCTGAGGGACAGAAAGAAATGCATCTAGTAATTGACCTCCACAACTCTTTCTTGTTACACGAGGTAAAGAAAAGTTTTACAACATTTAATAGGCAGCCTTGAGCTAGCTTTGCAATAGTCATAGTGCACTTACTTGAAAATAATTATGTGAACAGTTGTGCAAAGTGTTACATTAAGGACCACAACATAAGAACAAATGGTAACAGTAAAATTCTGCAAGTTTTGTATGTAACACAGTTGGAAGACTAGAACTTGGTTAACTGTGAAGACAGCAGCAAGTAGTTTACCAAGCACAGGATCATAGACTACTGATAAAGAAACATTAAACAGATTTGTCATGCTACAATTTTATTGAAAAAAAAAGTCAAAAAATAAAATTAATTTCAAAATAGCACAGACACACAAGCTGGCATAAACATTCAAAGCAGGTACACAGGTACATTGTGGCAAATATAGAAGCCTGTGCTCAATATAAAGTTTAAGTAACATATTGCAAGATAAACAGCAACTAATATTTGCCAATTATGTCCTCCTCTATGTGAAAAGCTAAAAAAAAATGCTAAAATTTAGCATACATGGAATCTGCAATACCTAAATTTGGACGCAAACATTCAATCATGTGTTTTCCTTAATGTTAAAAAAGAATGATAAATAAAACTATTTTTCTTAGGGTGACTAGGACACAATACTCCATAAAAATCTAAAATACTACCATAAAAATACTTCCCTTCATATCATCTGTATTTTCTAGCCTTAATACTGCGTATGTTCTTCATGCTTCCTAAGTGAATGGTAAGGGAGAAATCTACCACCTTTCCTATGACAGGAAATTACCTTCATCTTCAATTTCTGCCTTCAACACATGTCATGGTCCCAGAAAGGACTAAACGGGTCACTAAGTCCACTAAGCACCTCCATCCATCACTCTATTTGCTAGTCAGGAAGCCCTGGGCAGAAAAGCTTTGATCAGAAGCATACAAATAAGTTTCTACAGCTTGAATGTATGGACTTTTTTTGTAAAACAACCCAGCTGTGCCAATTGCATTACTGGAGGTCAGGCTAGAGAAGCTGACACAATGAAGTGAGACATTTCTATTGCTCTGAATTAGAAAGCACTACAGACACAAGTTCATTTATCTGATGCTAAACACGTTGTCTGTAATGTCAGGCAAACTGGAATAACTTCATAAAGATTTACCATATTTCTCATACTGGAGTAGTTTTGGAGAGCCTCATACCAGAGACCAAGATCAAGGCACCACTGCACCTGGCTCTGGACAAACAAAGCAGCATTTGTTACCCTTTGCCTTGCCACAGACTTTCCTGACCACACAACTTAAAACTAGAAATCTGGACATATTAGGCACAGAGAACGAAGACTAGGAAGGGAAAAACCTGGGATGGAAGTATTGAAGGAAAAAAAAAACCAGAACAAAAAAATCCAAACAAAACCCCCACAAAAACAAAACAAAACCCACAAAAAAGGTGCAATGTTTTAAAGACACTCCTTGTGTTTCTATTTGTATGTGCTTTAAATTACCTGTGAGAGGATTTGAAGAGGGAACAATTCTGGGATACTGTAGTAAAATGTTACCATCCTGATACCTGAAAGGCTGTTATTCACAAAAAGGCTACAGACTACTCTTTTGACCAATTTTGTGAGACTGTTTGTCTTAGCCTTAAAAATCAACTCAGACCTACAAGCCAGCAAAGTCCTTGAAAATAAAAGGGTTTTTAGTCCCAGTCAAGCAAATGATTTATTAAAATTCTACAAATACTGTTACTTTACCTACCTATATAACTAGCAACTACAACAGCTGCAAACTCTGAAAGCCAATACCCTCGTCACTATGTGTATCGCATGCTTACACCCTGTCTCTCAACTTGCAAAATGTGTTTTTATTATATTATATAATTTCAAAAGCTTTTTCAGTGGGAGTCAAAAGAGCAAAAACTACCTTTGTGTTCACAACAGTCACTGAAATTACAGCCAACATTTAAGAAATGTTTTTCCAGAAATTAGACAGCTGGCATGACACATTAAAACAGAACAACAAACCAAGAACAAAACTGAACAGTTTTAGCTAAATGAAGATCAGTTAATGTCACAACATAAGGCATAAAACAGTTTATCATTATGTGCCACTTACACTTTACTTCTCTCTCATTTTTTATTATATTACTTTGGTAGTGCACATGCACATATTTTAAATGAAAGTTTTTAAGCATCAGAGTGGAACTACTCTTCACTGCTCTGCCCTAAAACAGTTTGGGCAGCAGTTTCAGCTGCCATAGGCTGCAATTTTAGAAGTACCATACAGTATTTTTCAAAATATACAGTGCATCTTTTATTAGAGAAATCAGTTCAACTGACTCAACTGTTTCCACCGTTGACTGTAAATCTGTGGCATTTTCACACCTGTTTTTGTTTCAAATTTGTGAAAGGTGTGGTAAAAACAAAACAAAACAAAACAACACTACCAAGCAACCAGAAAGAAATGCAAGGCCGAAGTGAGTTCCTGTGAACTGTGAAACAGTTCAGCTGAGGACATATTTCAGATACAGGAGATAGCTGGGTTTAAAGGAAATGTGCACTTATCACTTTACAGAAGATTGTTTTAAGGCTTCCAAAAGTTGCTGAGGAAGCAGGAAGAAACTCCTGCAGGAAATGGATATGGGCTACATATAACCCTCTGATGTTTTCTTCCACGTTTATTCAACTGCTGTGTGTCCCTAAGGGTAGTTGAAAACCAGACCTCGAGACTGAAAACTGAGAGCAATTTTTCCTGTTTAGGGGTCCAGTTTGTGGAATGATCATGTACCATCTTATGACATCACCTTGAAAGTGGCTTGGTATTTAAGGTGCGTGTTTTTGGGGATTTAGTGGGGTATATGGGCTGTGTATTCGTGTTTTTTAAATTTGTTTCCATGCATCTGTGGTTTTAGGTTGGGGTTCTTTTTTGTTTGGTTGTTTTGCTGTGGGTTTGGGGTTTTTTTACACATATATTCAAGTACAACAATATTTCACGGTGGAAATACAGACTTTGGTGGCTGGAAGTGATACAAAAACAAACTCTTTTTACTACAAACACAGAGTCAACTCTAATGCAAAGGTGAGTATCAACAAGACAGTATTAATGCTTATGTCACTATGTAAACCAAGTACATTACTAATAACATAAATTTATTTAATGTTGCCGACTGCCCAGTTCCCGGCAGGGGTCTTCTGGGTGCCGCGACCTTCCCAAGTGAGTCGCCCCATGAGAGACGGCCTCAACCCAGGTGGCACAGGCACTCCTCTAGAGTGATCAGCTCTTTTGTGAGATCACAGAAGCGATCAAGCCTGTCAACTCTCGTCAGGCTGTGGCTGCCAAAGCAGCTTTCTTCCAGGCAGGGGTTTACGCGGGTGGCGCAGGAGAAATCACAGGAGCCGGGGGTCTTCTTCAGGAGCCTTCTTTATTCTCCGACGACTCTCCGAGGAATGGCCCCAAAGGTCTCGGGAGCCAGATTTTTATTCTTAACTCAGGGGCTGGGGTTTACTAAAGCAACCAATAGTGGCGTGGATTGAAAAGTTAGCCAATCGGAGAAGGGATCAAAAAGAACCAATCAGGGGTAAGGTAATTAACATATCAGGAAGTAACTTTAACTGCCAACTTCAAATAACAAGGGGTTAGACAACTAGGTTAGGGAAATTCAAGGGCTAGACACCCTCCATGGGAGAGCCGGGAGCGTTGCTCCCTCTGCATAGTCTTTGGGGGCCTCCACAATTTAATACAGAACTTCCTTTGGCATTTTATCTATTACCCTCAAGTGGGTAATACAGTAATACCAAATGAAGCATTAATTCTCATTTGTTTTCCAATTAACATGTGTGTGTTTTTACATTATGGTTTGTAAGAACATGAGCGACACTGCTCTCAAGTGACTATCTTGCGGCATTTGGAATCTTGATGAATGTAGAGAATGAGGCAGAAAATAAGTAAAGTTGGATTTCTATTTTTTTTCATGATAATACGAAGAAGAGTGTTAATAGATTATTTTTCTTTCCAGACTAGCCTTCAGAAAAAAAACTTGCCTTCCTGTATCAAAAAAATTCCCATTTAATAGTGTATTAAAGCATATGTGAGGGTCAGACTGAAATGAAAATATCTTTAAAAACACAGAACTGAACTATAATAGGAAAAAAGGGTTAATATAGCTACCTCATACTTTTTTTACTATTTTTCATCTTTCAAGATTCATGAATTACTTTCATTCCATTAAAGAATTCAAAATCCTTTTTCTTCTGCTTGAAAAAAACACGAAGTGAAAACTTGTGCATTTCCCATTGACATTTCCAAATGCTAAAGTAAATAAAATCCTAGTAGAGGAGAAAGACACTCAGCACTAGAGATAACTACAGTTGTCACAGGGTTAAAAAATCAATTTTGTGTTTTTGTGATTTATTATTGTCTCTGGCCAACCTAGATCAAGATCCAAGAATGCCGAGTCCCACCTCGTGTCACGGATCAAAGAAAATGACACAGCCAAGGCAGATTGTGCGTAGGCATCACTGTGAAGCTGAAAGCTATGGATCTTGAGACTAAATTCACTTTTCCATATCCAAAGCGAAAGCACTGATCTTTCTAGACCAAAAATGAGGTCTCTCAGAAATAAAGCACTGATTATCCTCTCCGGAACTGAACTGTCAAACAACCTTATATAACCTGGTTTAAACAGGACAGCAAATACAGAGAAAATTTTCAGACACAAATCTACTTTTTATCATGACAGCACATTCATTCCAACTTCTATTTACAAGTAAAAGGGAGAAACTGGGACTAAGAAAAGAAGTATCTGATCTATATGCTGACTTGCTGATTTTTTACAAAAACTATCACCCAGTGCCTCACTGGACTATAAACTCTGCAATGAAATAAAATTTTACCAAGTTCTTAGCGTATAAAAGTTTATTTTATTTCAACACTTAGCCTCTATTTATTCTGTTGGAAGATGAAAAGACATTCAATAAACTACCCACTGAATAACATGTAATAATTAGCTGTCAGTACTAAATACGGAATTGATGTCTTAATTACAGAGGCCATAGGAAAGGTAGCTGAAGGCTCTCAGAATTCCCATTCATTAGTGCCTAGTTAGCTGGGCAACAATATTAGCAACTATGGTAATTCTCTGAGAAAGTCTCAAGTGTAATCAGTCAGAAAGAAGGTAATGCATGGAAAAGATCAGAAAAGCTGACAAATTGATCTGGCTGAGGTATGAGCTACCAGCACCTGCAGTGAGTTAATAAGATCCTTGTTCCATTATCCTGTCAGTGGAAGCAGAAGTTTGAAGTAAAATATCAGGCAGTAACTGAACTAGTGCATTGTTAGAACACAGCAAAAGCACGTTTTTTGCTGGACTGTTTCAGTAGTGTTGCCAGGAATTCATCACAAGCAATAATACAAGAGTTGTAATTACTAGCGATATTTCCTATGAAATTCCATCCACTAGAATTCAGCATGAATTAAAAAAGAAGAAACCACTCAGTCATTTCTTTCTTAAAATGAACAAGTACATTGCTACAGAGTTTTAAAATAATGAAGCACACCCACTAGAACGGCAGTGTAATTTGAGTAATGCTTTCACTGACTCATTATATGGTTAGAAACTCCCACAGAAATCTATAAATGCATGTCCCTCTCAAATACAACCATGTTAATGGTGCCTTAAAATCTGACTAATAGTTTGAGGTTTATGATAGGTTTAGATGTTGAGCTACTGCTTTAAAGAAGAACATACTTTTGTTTGTTTGTTTGTTTGCTTGCTTCTTTCCTTAGGATTGGTGTATTTTTTTTTTGTTCTTCTGTTGAAAACTAGAGAAATTCAGCACTGCTGCTTTCTAACTCTTCAGGTTTTAGAATGCCTGTACATGAAGTAGGAGCAACGTTTTCTACACTTTTCAGTAGACACTGAAGGTAACTAAGGAAATTTAATTTCCTGTCAACTGACCATACACAGTTGCAGGATGCATGTCTAGTGTAACTGCAGCCCTCAATTAAACTTCAGTTCATGAAATATCTGGACCACAGACGGTGTGTGTGTAAGCCTGTGCAGGCACACAGGAAAGTGGGACAATGGATGGGACACACAGACGAACCCATTGCCATCTTGCCTTCTCACAAAATCAGAGATAACAGGATATTTTTAAGGTCTCTTTACTCCCATCCACACAGAAAACAACTGATTTCAAAGACAAAAGTGCTCTGAACCTCTTACTCCATACTGCTCACAGAAAACAGCCTAATAATAAACAAAGCATACAGATATTAGAGATCAACCCAGAACTCAGCATGTAAATTTCATTTCTTTACAGACACACACACTTAGAAGGCAGAAAAAAAGTGCAAATACCAAAGCAGAGACCACCTACCTTCAATGTACAGGGGCTCAACGACATCATGATTTATCAGTTCGAAGTTCTCATGACCAATCCAGTGCTCCACATTTCTTTTCCTGCCCGTAAAGAAGTTGTCCACAACTGTAACTTCATGGCCATCCATCATTAGTTTGTCAGTAAGATGAGAACCCACAAACCCTGCTCCTCCAGTTATCTGCGTTAGGACAGTTGGTATAAATTTCTTTTTCTTTTTACAGAAACACTAGACAATGTCTACAAACATAAAGACAGAACAGTAGGTTTCAGATCTTTGGTTACTCCAGGGAAAACAACTCCATTTCCATTTGTATTTTTTTCCCAAGATTTACAGCTTTTAAAATTTTGAGACGTACTTGACATGTTTCATCACTGTCAGGCTAGAAGGTCAGCTACCTATTCACATCAACAAATCCTCTTTTTCAGATTAGATTATTTTCTTTTCCTTCAAATTGGGTTGTGCTTTTTTTGTGACAGCAGTCTAAAAAGATGCAGAAAAGTAATAGGAGAAATTTCTGCAAATCCCGTTTCTCAGGGGAAAAAAAAAAAAGGTATGATGGAATGCCAGGCCAGGTCATTTCCACGTCAGATTTATCAAACACATCAAATCCAACTTCTGTCTGGTTTATGGAAGATATGCTGGGTGTTCTAAGTAAGTACTGTAAGTTTTCACCCACAAAGGAAGAAGAGAATTCTCTGGAGACCTTTTGTTTGAAATACCTGCTAAAACCAAAATAATTCTGTGTTTTAATGCAACCATAGCTCACATCATCCTGGCCTGAGGAGGTCACCTCAGTTGGATTAGATGATCTTTGCAGGTCCCTTACAATTGAAAAAAACTGTTCTACAGCATCAGCTCTGCATATAGCATTTGCCTGTCTTGAAACTTTTATGTTTTGCTGCAAAGAAGCAAGCAGAAATAAAATATTTAAAACCCTCTACTCCTGTTTCATTGAAGAAACATGAAAGTTCATTAATGTTTCCCTTTTCGCTCCACAGTCTTTAACAGTAAACAAGCAAACGAAAATCACTAATTCAAGTCAAGGAATTGAAGGAGTCAACACAATAAGCAGAACTGCAAGTTGTGTGACACATCCAGACCTACATACAGAAGCAATTTTTCTCTGCATTTATTTTCTCTGCAATATTTCTCTGCAATTATTTTCTGTGCATTTCATAAACTGTTTTCAAGAACCAAGACAAGACAGATCACAACACTCAAAACTTATAAAAGACCTGTGTGGTATCAGCTATGTAATATATCTGCATGGTCAAATTCACATTTTGAAAGTGATTCAGCTGTTAATGTCCATTCTTCAGCTGTAGTGACAACTAACTAAACAACGAAAGGATAAGGTGGAATCAAGCAGGAATCTAATGAATGGATTGTGTACTGCAATGACAAAGTGCTGTGTGGAAAAGGATGAGATGCCTGAAGTTCTTTTAGTTTGGGTTAGTCAAAGGCTAAACATTTTTCCTGCCCACTACTCTGCCATCCACTGTTTTAAAAAGCAAGATTAGCAGATTTCTTTTTAATACTAGAAAAAAAAAAAAGGAAAGAAAAATCTCCAAAGAATGAAAGGGAAAAAAAAACATACAAAACCTACATGTGTTTTCTTTTGTAAAAACTTGTATGTCCACTTCTTGTATTCTCATCCTTCTTTTTCTTATTAAAAATTCAGGGGCACCAGTGTGTCAAAACAACTGTAAGTAGCAGTTAATAAAAGAATCAATTAGTTCGTCTATTTAGTATTCTTATGAGTGTGTTAGGGCTTCTCTGTGGCAGATTCAACATCTTATTCAGTTCCCTGACAAACCTGAAGGAGAAACCGGATTTAGGAGAAATCCCCTCTGGAATAAAAGAAAGAATCTTGAGGCCCATGTTATGTTGCAACAGAGAGGAGGGAAGAGCAGGTCTCTGGCAGAATGCTGAGAATGAGGAAAGAAGACCAGTAGCTGAGGAAGAACAGCCCTTTGTCATGTGTCACCATTTACCAGAGGGCAAAAACCAAACCCATGCATGGCAAACCTAATGCCATGAGTTTATCCTAACTTGCAAGCAAGCTGCAACCTTGTTGAATGTTCCAAGAGTTTTGGCTTTGCTGTGGTAACCAGGACAGGACTTTTCTGTAGAAGAACTGAACCTACTCCTTCAAATGAGGCCCAAGGAAGTCACCTGCTGCTACTTTTATTTCCAAGATTCTAGAGAAGATAAACTCAATGTTTGCAATATGTGTCTTTAGTGCAGTAAAAAGAAGTGTCTTCTTCTCAATATTCCTTTTGAAGGAAAAAAAATAAATCACAAAGCAAACCAAAAAAAGGCAAAAAAGCATAAAAAATGAAGGAAAAAGGCACACACACAAAAAGAAGAAAAAAAAAAGCACAAAAAAAGGGGAAAAAAAAAGCACAAACCAATTCTGTCTGGAAAGAAGTTTCCAATTACCTTAAACCTACAAGTAGCTTTTATGATGAATCTAAGTTGGCTTTATTAACACATCACTTCCATGGGTATTAGACAAAGAACTTAAGAAATTATTGAAAAAGGAGTTGAATTTCCCCTGGAAAAGTAATAAAACTATGCAAATTATGTTTTTTATCATTACTTGAAGTAACATTAAAAAAAACGGTTTATCATTGAAGTTCTTTGTACAACCTTCCTGCAATTACTCATAAAAGCATCACTTCTAAATATCACTTCCTGCAAACCACAATGACATATTAATCTACATAATCATAAGTTGTACATGAATAATATCCATATCAGAACTGGAGTACCAGCACTTGGGTCTTAAAAAGGAATTCTTTATTAAGACAACATTAATGAAAATATTTAATTACTTAATAGTGCACGTGTGCTTGGTAATTTCAGCACCCTCTAAAAGGCACAAATATTACAGAGAACTATCTTCACTAGAGGCACTTAAAAGTTTGTCTATTTTTTACACATTTCTGCTGTCTCCAATCAGATCCAAAACATCTTATGCCCCATAAAGAAATTATATTCATTTATTTGTTTTCTGCTTTTATCAGTTTACTATATTCAATTCAGAAAAAAACCACCCAATAGACTGAACCAATGGTAACATTATCTTCCAAAATAACAGAATTCCTTCTCTTGCATATGAAAGCCTGTGGCCTAATCACTTCAGACAACTCAGGAAACAGATAAATCATGTACAACAAGTTGAGAGGATCTGTTTTCAATGAAAGTGACAGGATATCTGGTCTCAGCTGCGATACCACCACTAGAAATCATCTCCAAAGAGATGCCGTTTAATAAGACTGCTAGAACTGTTGTCTCGTCAGGACAGTGCTGTGGGGATCTCCAGGCTGGAGCTGGAGACTGCAGTCAGAATTACAGAAAAAAAAAGGTTAAATCAAATTAAGAATGCATTCTAGAAAAAGATGTAGTATTAACAAAATACAAAGCAAAAATACATGACCTAGCAAAATTCACTTGGCTGGCCAGTTCTTGAGAATTCTGAAGTGTCACGCAACATTTGTGGGAACTTCAGCTACTCAAAAGAACATGGATTATTTCCCCAGGATCATGACTACAACACAGTAACAAGAAAAAAACTGCCCACATGGGCAGGAGGCCTACAAATGCCATCCAAGTAGGCACAAAACTAGTCAGAACAGCCTGCTATTCCTTTTGGCCAGCTTTCTCTGTAGTCATTTAAACTCTACAAAATACACCGGGAACCAAAAAGCTATTCACCTCCAAGTCAGCTGAAAACACTCCTATTCCAACTACTTGCCATCTCTGTTGAAGCAACAGATTTCAACAAAATATCCAGTATTTTTCAGTGGCAAATTCTGGAAGTGAACATAAAGAGCTCCACAGCCTGTTAACAGCTTTCACTGACACTTTTGTTCTCACTTACACAGAAAACATGACATTAGGGTTATTTTATACCCTTGCAAACACACAAAGTACACAATTTAGGAATTTACAAAATTAAATCTCTCTCTATTTTCCTCAGTTTGTCTTCTCTATTCAACAGAGGCACTGGGAGTCTACAGGTCTCCCTCCTTCAGACTGTCATAAAAATGACAGAACACCATTGGCAGAACTAAACTAATTTGGTAACACTTCTTTGTGGAATTTTGCAAGAGCAATGAAGATTATTGCCTAACAACACAGTAAAATAATTTTATCTGCATCTTTTCAGTTTTTTTCCTTCAACATTTTGAAGTCAAAGCAAACAAAAGCACCAGCTAAGTTAGGCATGTTAGCAGGGGCTTCTTGTAGATTTCACTTTCAACTAGGGAAGCAGAAGTTCATACTCTATTTTATACATCTCAAGTAGCTATACTCTCTCTGCCTCAAAAACATGTGGACAGACAAACAGAAACAAGGAAAACTCTAGGCCACAGATAACTACAAAAGTGTTTACTGACAAAACTGGAAAGCTGATTTCCAGCATGATTCACTAAGCTTAAAAATGCTCTGGACAACTACTCGTCTTGACTTAACCTGCCATCCTCTTCCACCCTCAACTGCTTATGATGCTTCAAAATCAAAGAACCAACAGAGAAGATAGAGAGATGAACATTCCTTGCAGAGCAATGTCTCTTCTAGCCTTATGACTAGATTTTGCCTAGTTTGGTCACACAAGGCTCTTGTCAAGATGCGCTTAAAATTTTCCTAGTCTCTGCAAGTTTAAGCCACCTGGGAGCATGCACAAAGACTCTTTGGCAATGTGATCCTGAAAAGTAACAGGGAAAAGCAGCTTAGTTGGCAACTCAAACTTTAAAAGCACAGTCCAAGTGCCTTGTTCATATGCTGAGTTTGAGAACATCAACACAAATAAGTGAAGCAGCATCCTAAAACCTGTGCAACACACATGATATCCAAGGTAATTCACTTCAACCTTTCTCATGTCTTTAATCCTACAAAAGAGATTACATTCCACAGAGTTTTTTGGTATTTGCCCGAAACAACCTCTGAGTAAACGCAAACTTACCAGGATTCTTTTACGATCCTTTTCTGACAAAAATTTCACTGGTGGGTATTTCTGGGTGAAACTACAGAACATTTCAAAACAAAGAAGAAAACTAAGTAAGTTTCGGCCTAGTTTCTTTCACATACATCTTTGATATGTGAGAAACTACTCTGAAAACCTTCCATTCCTAAAGTTCTTCTAAGAGTATATTCAGTCCTGTATTCTAAAAAAGAATCTGGGTCAACACAAGACAATGCCTATGCATGGTAACATATCAAAATTCATCTGCAAAGAGTGCTTTTAAAATTTTTTGCCTGATTTTATATAATGAATCCTTTATATCCTTTATTATCCTTTTATATAATGAAACTTGACTTTCATCTTTTGAGAGCAGAACTAGTGACAGCCATGACATCAGAAGAGAATAAAACAATAAAACATGAGCAGTGACTGGACACCTTTTTGAAGTTTTAGAAGGTAAACAACCCTCTTAAAAAAAGCTCTGGAAAACAAAACAAATTTTGTTGACTTACCATATTGACTTCAAACACTTCTCCTTGAAGTTTCACATTGAAACTTACAACATAAAGTTTTAGTTCTCCTTCAAGTTTTACAAAAACCAATATAAAGTTTACAATCAGAATGTTGAAAAAACACATTTCAAGACATTTCAACAATTTCCACAAGAGAGCTTATTCAGTATGAAAACTAATCTTAATTTTTTTAGACATACTAGACTGCCATTTATTGGATGGTCTTCAAGCTAGTAATTTAGTTTTTGCACCTTCTTTACAGAACTTAATCAAACCAAAACCACCATAAAAGTATGTGACATATGAACCTTAAGTGCTCTCTCAAGCTCTTGATGCTTCAAACCTCAGAATAACTTCTCTCCCTTCCTGGCAAGCATTCAGCATAGAGCAACGAAGTCCTCTGATAGAAGGTATGAATTTTATTTATTTATTTCAGTAATTAGCCTCATAGTCTTGACAATCTAATAGCTCAGGTTTTCCTTGACTAAATATCAGTGTGACACTGGACAAAAAATTAAACTGTGGTTACTCTTCTCCAGTAAGTCCACAGGCTAGAGGTACCCTGGTGTAGCATGCAGAAGCTAAAAATGCCAAGTTACATTTTCTTCTACTCACAAACAGCCGTTGATTGAACTGACCCTACAACTGTGATCTTGAAGCACCTCCTCCTCCGTTTCTACCCTGCAGTACTGGCCCAACAGGAATTCTTCAGCACCAGAGCAGAGCTGCTTCTGTACTTTTTCCAATTTTCATCACAGCATGAAAGCTGCTTTCGGTTTCTTGAAGAGGGGAAATACAGCAATGGAACCTTCCAATGTCAGCCACACAGAGAGACTGAAAAAGAAGCTACCCACACTTGCCTTGCATCACTACACAGGTCACTAACAATTTCTTTGATTTATGCTGAAACAATTAAAGACAGCAGTGCACAAGCACGATGCAGGCCTTTGTGTAAAACACATCCTTTCTGAGACAGAGGGGAAAATTCACTCATAACAAGACATTTATGGAGTTCAAAGTAAGTTTAAGTGTCAAATAACTAGATGCAAGGCAAGTCTCTCTCCTCCACTCCCAAGACCACTATTTAAAGGTTGCAGTCATCCAGCCTGGAGTCATATTGCTGCCCAAGGGACCTCATAACCATTTTTTGCTTCTTGTATTACACCAGTAGCAGTTTAGAGGCAGTGGGATAGAGTCTGGCAGCCAAATGATGACCTTTTGGCAACAAAATGGAGTTTATCTTGACTTAATGCTTGCTTTGATGACTACATGGCAATGCTTCTGCTGTGCAAATTCTTAATAAAAACTTTACAGCTCTAGCTCCAGTTAAACAATCCCTTGTCATGAGACTAGCATTAAGGAATACTTGTCTTTCCTGATTCTCAAAAGTATGAAGATGGCTTGCTTTCAGATTTTATCAGCTTATGAAGTAAGAAAACATTAACACTAGAATAAGCTTTGCAAGCAGGATCAGCTTTCAGGCATCTGACAGTGAGTAGTTATGTACTGCCACTTCACACAGATATAAAATTTAAAAAATATTAACTGCAACAACCCACATTCAGCTGAACCACCAGAGGTAAATGGTCACATTATTTGAAAAATAATAAAAATACAACAGTAAGAGTACTCCTTTTGTGAAAGTGTAATTTCCAGATTGGTTCAAACAGACGTAAAAAAAAAATTTAGGTTCTTTCTCCTTTTTCTAGAGGTTTGGAACAAGGCTTATCAATACATATGAAAAGACAAGAGCATTCATATGGCTTGTGGGAGAAGTTTTAACTTAATGGTTCTATTTAACAACCCATTGCTCATTTGAAAAAATGAAACAATTATGAAATAAAAGATCCCATCAGGATACCCTCCCACAAAGGTCTTCTGCGGATGGCAAAGAAAATACATGAATTATCCACAACTGAAGTTGAAGGTTTACTGGACTATCAACAAAGATTAAATAAATCAACTTAATATTATAACTTGCAAGGTGGTGACACAATCTGCAATTTGTTTTACATTGCCAATATATGCCTAGTTCAATCTATGAAGTTCATGTGCACATTAAGAAATGAGCAACCAGCTCAGCATTCTCAGTGAAATAAACCGCATGTGGCAGGTCACTGAACCTTTCAAATCAATTGTAAAAAACAGAACTGAAATTTTTTTCTCCTTTTCTTTTTATCCTTACAGCCCAGAAGGGGTGGAGGAGGAGGGGCAGGGCTCACTGACAAGACAAAAGTCTGAACACCAAAGAACTGCAGGAGTCAAGCATCCCTCTGGCCAGCAGCAATGGTATTCTGTCCCCTCTGCAGAGGAAGAGCACACAACCACCAGTATGCAATACACCAGGAGGGCTTACTGGTAGTGCTTGGACAGTTGAGACCTGGCCCTTTGCAATGCAGCACTCTCTGCTTTGCCTGGCACGCCAACAGTGTCACCTGGAAGACACTGGCAAAAGCAGCATGTCCTTGTCAGACAGAGCTGACAGTTCCCAGTTCCATACCAGACCTTATTTTGTGATGAAATCATCTGCCCATGAGGACACCCAGACCAGAGAACTGATGTGACACAAAGGTGAACAGGCAGAGTGAGTGATAACACATTCCCTTACAAATCCTGAGAGAAGCAGGTCAGTCAGGCTCTTCCAAAGCACATATACAGGCTAAGATGCACAAGCAAATCACTGTGCAAGTAGCTCAACCAGAGTAACTGATCACAAGTATGGGAAAAGTGTGGTAAAACATATTTTAAATCTCTTCAAGGTGAAACCAGCAGTATGTCTTAGGAGACATAAACCATGGTAATCCATTCATCAGCTGGACTTCAAATACCAAATTCCTCCACAGGATTTGAACTTTACTAGAGTAAAGCACTCCCAGCTTGATTTAGTAGGATCAATCAGCCTGAATACCTTAACCATTACTGTCTTAGCAGTCAATGCTCTGTCCTCACTTACATATGATAATAAATCAAAGATGCTGAAGGTGTATACAAAAATTTATTTCAAGCCTACACCTACAGAACTGACTGCTACAGAAAAGAAACTGTGCCCTTGAGCTGCTTCCCAAATTCAGCAGATGACATACCTTTTTTCTAGATCTTTGATTTTCTCCCTTAGAGGTGCAACAGCCTAAAATAAAGGAAAAACATTTAATCTTTGAAGAATAGAACAGGATTCACATTACAAAACATGCACATAGGAAGCTGCCTTAGAGCAAAAATTCATGGCAAACAGTCTCTTAAGCAGATCTTTACTGAAGACACTCCAAGAAACTTATATTTTAAAGCCTCCTCTACATAAAAAACCCCTTGAACCTTTTCCACCAAAAAGCAAATCACCCAAAAAAGTATGAAATTAAATCCCTTAGCTTACCACTGAAAACAAAATATCTCAAGGCTTAGAGTACCATAGTCTTGACAAGGACATTCAATGTCATGATTCCTATTTGGCAAAGTGAAGTCATAAGTGACCTGTCTGAGATTGCCAAAGGTAATCTATATCCAGCAACAAAACAATGGGACAGTAATTTAAACATCAGCTATTTAAATGGACAAGAGATAAGCATACAGAGGACACAGACACTGGGAAAGGGGTATTAGCTCCAGTGAAATGACCATAATTTTCTCAGAACATGCTATGCAAATTTAAAGATACATCATGTTGAAATATCTAAATATGTTCTATATTATGATTTGAGGGTACATTTAGGCTTAAAAAAATATTCAAAGGAAATTTGTTAGAAAATATAGTTTACCTACCAAGACTTCTGTCTGCATTTTTGCAGCTTTAGAAGAGAAAATCACTTAAGCCGGCATCAGTTTCAGTTTCTCTATCACAGGATCCAAATTTCTAACAGTCCTGCTGAATTTCAACAAGAGTCCCTGAACTTCAAGTTCACTAAAGTCTTGTAATTTTCCCTCTTGGTATAGCCCTCTTGGGCTATACAAAAGTTGAAAACTGTCAGACGTTCTAAGTGGTACTAAGTGGCAGCACATCAGCAACCCCCATAACTTATTTTATACAAATACTTCTGGTCACAGCTAGACAATTTGAGAACTTTATAAACTGAATAAAGCTGCATATTCATGTTAAGAGGAAATAATATGGTACTGTCATTTATATTCATTAAATATTTAGCTCTGTGGAACAGCAAATAGTTCTTGAAAGAGTTGTATTTATTCTGATGGTGTAAGACATTATACAACCTTAAAGATAAGATCCAGAAATGCCCAACTTCTCAGACCTTACAGTAACTCTGATCTACACATTGAATTTCAAGTATTTCACCATTCTTAAACAACTGGAATTTTCACAATGCTTGTTACAACACTTACCAGATTTTTTAAAAACAAACAAACAAACAAAAACAAAGAGAGGAATGCAAAAGACAAACTAAGAATACAAGCTCTTCATTGATTTTAAGCAATTTCAGTGGGCTGCTCACAGTGTCCAGAGGAACAACTGTTATATAAACCTGCTGGAATACAAGACACTAGGCAGACCAGACTACACTAGAACAGGAACACACACCCATACAAGGGTAAGGGGTATCAACCTCAAGGACTTCTCTATTTAATACTTCTTTTTATTATTATTAGACTAGAAGGGTGAAACATTTGGAGAAAGATCTATTGCACACATTCTCAGTATTTCAGAACAAACTGAGGCTGAAACTGAAATAGAAATTTAGACGTACAGCAGTTCTGAACCACTAGTATGTTCAGTTCCCACGTCTGCTCCAGAAATTGCCAGGACTTGTGCTTAAAGCCTTGGCACTGCACACCCTCCTCAGTCACAAACATTGCTATATTTGTTCATTAGTTAAGAACAAAGCAAAGCAATTTTGGGCACCTTCAAATTTGTAATGCACCTTGTACATACTTCACATTTTGTAAGGCAGTCAGTGGAAAGAATTTGTGTACATCCTTTCATGAACAAATAAAACAGTTCTGGGGAGGATTCTACATTCAGCAAATGTATCAGCAGATCTATCACTTTCAAGAAAGGTTTTAATGAAAATAAGTGGAGTCATAGATCAATGTCAGAAACTCCACTAAAGAGAACAAAGAACAGTTCAAAAACTTATGTATGGACACAAATCCAATGCTTTGGTTTTAAAGAACCAAGAGTAAAGGGATAAAACTAAATATACCACTTCAATACGAAATGAGTGAAATGGAGTCCACAAACAGATTACAACTATTGGCAAACTAACCTCTTCTATTCTACTTTCCACCTTCTGATCCCCATTTTCTTGAAGAGATCTGTTGGCAAGAAAAGAAAAAAATAATCCACATCTAAGCAATAACTCCTCTACTGCACCTGCATCACATTAAAACAGCATCGTCAAAGCATCTCGAGTTACTATTATTTCAAAAACATAATTAGAACAAATTAAAGATGATGGTCTAACTTCTATTGAAATCCATCAGTTTGGCAGAAACTGATCCAAGCCCACAGGAAAGAACAGTATCAATAAAAGCTACACTCATTTTACATAGAAAATTAACTTAATTTTACAAAAGTGTCTAATTACTGGGTTTGAGTGTAACTTTACTGTGCAAAGGCCCAACATGTCTCCTTGAGGGTCTCTGTTTACTGTATGCTGACAAAACGTTTTCCCTTGGGCAAGTGTATCTCACTTTGAGCTTTTCCAAACACATGGGAGAAAACCCCAACTGCACTAAAACGTGTCTTCAGTGACTGCCGGATGGGAAATACTGACTTCTCACACCAATGTTACTCATCTGAAATGAGGCCAAGAATGAAGTATGTTGTGGTAACTTGTGAAAACAGAATACTGTCTAAAA
Organism: Sylvia atricapilla; assembly: GCF_009819655.1. Classification (NCBI taxonomy): domain Eukaryota; kingdom Metazoa; phylum Chordata; class Aves; order Passeriformes; family Sylviidae; genus Sylvia; species Sylvia atricapilla. The sequence goes on from NC_089141.1 coordinate 87,502,232, forward strand.
GGCCAGTGTCTTGCACAAATCTGTGTGGCCTCATTTAGCTGATTGTGTAAAGTGTCTCAGTTATGTTCCATTTTGAGTAAACTTTTACAAGTGTAGAATATGTATTTTTTAATTCTACCTCTTGTATCAAAGTTATGCAATTTTCCTTACATTTGTGTAATTATGTTTTCTTTCAATTAAACCTTCTGAAAGAGGAATTATTTATCTCACAGTAGTCAAGTTTTTGCATACTAGAGAGTTCATGGGTATCCAACATAAAATGCAGCTCTTTCAAGTGAAAAACAGAGCTCCTTTACTTGGGACCTGAACTCATTACACCTAGAGAAACAGAAGATCCTTTGTTAAACAGACATATATATACACCACACTGTTAGAAGTTAAAGCAATGATTCCCTTCATAACCCTCTGTAAAACTCTCACTTTTTAAAAAAGTCAACTCAGTCTGTTAGTGAGGCAAAGACCTTACTGACCAGATTCATTTGTATCTCTAAAAAATACAGTCAATTCCTACACTAAGGCACATATTCCCTGAACCATCTGTTCAAACTAAGTTGTCGCTTACTGCACTAGCGGCAAATAAAACCCCTGCAGCTAACATAGAATGAATTTACTATAAGGAAGTGGTATTAAGATAGCCTGATGGATTTTGAAAATGTTTTCCCAAGTAACAGATAATACAAAAAACTATGCAAACAACTATGGAACAGACAGCCTTTCCTCTCTTATAAGTGTGGAAAAAAATTTGGAAAACTCCTCAGAATTTAAAAAGGTCCCCTCAAAAATAGTTCTTACTGTTTTTTACTCACAAATCCTGCAGCTCAAGGACTGGCAAATCTGCAGTCTATTTTCTTAATGAGCATTTCCCCCTAACAAAGACAATCTTACTGACTGAGGACCAACATCAGTCCTTCAGAAATAAATTTTCCCCCTGAACAGCTCTATAAAAGACATCTCAAGTAAGAATTCAGAGGCAGGTAGTGGCAGCATTTGTAAGGACAGCTTATGAGGAAATAAACACCCTGGATCCCACATCCACCTGTCCTTCTCAAGCCCCTCCCTGAGGTTCTTGTCCTTTGTTAAATGCTCAGCTGCTCATGTAACAGCTGCTAAACTGCCATAGTTTGCTGGTCATGATAACATGGTAATCTAACTAATATCTCCATCTGCAAGCCACAGCAGCCCAGCAGCTGTTTGCCTGACAGCTGAGTACTCTTTGCATCAAGGGTGGGATCCAAGATGAGCAGAGTGCACCACTCAGGATAGGAACAGACTCCAGGGTGAGCTGTCCTGGGTGAATTACAGCCCAGAGAAAATTCATTATTGATCTTATTTTGTCTCAAACTTTCCCTGCTATGTGCTGCTAAGAGTGGCAATAGAATACCAAAACCTTTTATTAGCAAAACAACATGGTAAAATATTTTGTTCTCTATACAAAATGACTTTGCTGTAGGGAACAAGCTGTCCCCATATTCTCTTCAACTTCTTTTGCAGCTGGGTCTTCCTGGTGAATTTTCCTGCAGGACAAACTCACATGCAAGCAGAAATGTGAAAATCTACACGTTTTGCATACATATCGTTTGTCTTTCTCTTTCTAAAGGAAAAAATTCTAGGGGACAATGCAGGATTTTCTGCTTTCAGCACTTAACCATCTGATTCTCTCCCAATTAACTGTGGAGGAGGAAAACCTCTCCAAAGCATATTTCTGATTTTAAGTACAGAAATATAATCACGGCAACCAGTGGAGAATGTGCTGCTCTTCAGTATTTAAGCCCACATTGTGACAGAGATACAGTCACATCTGTGCTGAGGAAAAGAAGAATCCAAGCCTATACAACCAGGTATACCAACCACCTGCCAAAATTTGTGCAAAGAAAAGCAGATAGTAGTGAGTAAAATCCTGGGTAAGATTTATACCAAACCTACAACCATTTTTAAGACTGAACACTTTGTATTTAAAAAAAAAAATGCTATCAGCTGCTTAGCAACCACCCAAACAATAGTGTGAGTTGCTGTTTTTCTCCCTACCATACATACATTGATGGGGAAGGTAAGTTAATTTTATTAAACATAAGGATATTCAATACAAAATTATATACATTACCTCATATTGACAAAGTTTCCCCATACAGCTGGAAAAGAAGGAGAGAAAAAACGTTACAATGTCATATAGCAGTACCCGTGGTAATTTTTTACTATTATCACCGGAAGGAATTTAAGACAATATAATAAAGTATGTTAATAACAAATTATCTAAGTTAGTTACATACAAATCCCCTATATATAAGTTCTAGAATTTACTTCCAGAGTATGGCTGGAATTCTGATGAGATTACATGAGAGTGTAAAAAAATATGCAAGAATTATCTAAACTGTAATTTCTCACTGCACACAGATTAAATAAACCAGAACACTCAACTTGTTTATTAGGGACACTGGAAAAAATGACATGAGCAAGAAAGGAGCCCTGTAGACCTGAACCACACAAACTGGAAACTGCCAAGTGACACAAGACAGGCCAGTACAGGTTAGAGCTGAACTAGTCCAAAGACGTGCCTCAAGGGTCCTGCATTAAAAGGTAGCAAAGTGCTTGTTTGCACATATAATAGTGTCTAACATATATCATGATGAAGACACAAAAGGTACAGAAGCAATATAATATAAAATGCATCAGTAAGCAATCAAAACTCATTTGTGACTGTTTGTATGGAAAAAGTTTTACAGAAAGATAAATCACAATATAAAATCAAAGACTAAAGATGTAACAGGTATTTTTGGTTCACAAAAATATCCACCTGCCCAAATTACTTTCTACTAGAAAAAAAAAAATCTTCTGAAACTGCTCAGGGTTTTGGTGATTATAGGAAGACTATCAGAACACTGATTTTGCTTTTAACTTTCACCTAGGAAACAGAATGCAGTTTCAAATGAAAAAATGAGAAGTCATAAACCAGGCTACAGTGACAAGGAGGACTTGACAAGTCTGCATCATCAAGATAAACAAGGTTAACATGGGATAGAGACTCTGCAAAACAAGCAACACAGGAATTATACTCCAAACACCTCCAGAAAATCATTCTGGAGCTGCTCTTTAAAGAGACAAGGCTCAAGCTAAGGACCCAAACTACACTGGGTCTTAGGGAGTAGCTCATACGCAGTATTACCATACATACAGAAAACTTCTAAAGTGTCCACAGATTTTGTAAGCTGTATTGCAGGTCTTGAGCAGCAGCTAGGAAAGTATTTTGCCTAACTTTAAGGCTTTGCAAATACATTTGCATCACCATTACTCAATGAGCTCAAGCAGATGATGAGGTGTTACAGAAACAAAACAAAACAAAACTAACTGCTACTGTCACAGGCACCTTCCAGACAGGAGAAATGAAACATTCCCAGGAAGCAGGAGTGGTGAGGACACAAATGAGAATTCTGTAATGCAGTTGCTCTAGCCTTCAGGGGATGGCAAAGCTACTGAACTGTTTTTAAGTGCTGAGTGCTGCTGAGTAATTCACAAGTAACTCAAAAGAATCCATGATAGACTATAAAATAAGCTGTAGGAGGGCCTTGTGTTATCTGTGGTGATACCATAAAACCTCCTGTCATCTTCTGGGGAAAAGATAGGGAAGCTTTATTATATAAGAACAAATGATCCATAAAATCCAACTGTATTTTTAAATAATTTGGATTTTGTGTTAAGTAGATGAAGCAAATTTAATGTGGTGAAAACTGGATACAGTGTTAAGCACAGTTAAATTCAAGTTATTTATCCTCTGGCTACAATTTTAGAATTATGTATGATAACACTCATGGAAAAAGACTTTGTTTTCTTTCAATGAATGATGATGATCTGGCAGTTAGAGGTACAGAATTCTCCAGTTAAACACAACTGAGCTATACTTACAAAGAATTATTTTTCTGGGCTACAGAAACCCATACAAATAATGTAAATGGTTATGCAGTGGCAGGAAGCATCTGGGTTTAGCCGGTGAAGTAGGAATTGATTGAAGGAAAAAAAAATAAAAAGGAATTGCCAGCTGCAACACAAATACCACCCTCCCAGTTTTGTTGCAAAGACAGTGAAGCCACACTGCATACAAAGAGCTGGCTTCCTAAAGAAAACATGTGACTTGTGTGTGCTCAGTGTCCACAGCAGGGAAGGGAAGCTCAAAAAGGCATTCACATCCTTCCTCCAACACTGCAATACTCCAGTTCTGTAGAAGTACATGACCTTGCATTAAACTTTTACGAAGCATACTGAGCACCACTGCCAATAAAGAAAAAGTTCAAAAATTGCAAAATTAACCACACAGGAACACAACATACAGACAGATCTGAAGAACCCTGAAGTCTCTTGTGTAGAGAGATATTGCAAAAAGTCACTTCAACATACTGACTGCCTTCATAAAGGATTCTGAATGCACAATTCTAAAAAGGATCTCTTGGGCTACTGGTGCTCACATGGAGCTTACACCAAAAGATCAGAGCTAAGATTTCTCTAAAAGAGTGGAAATAAGGTTTGGCTGTTTTTCTTCCAAATACACAGATGTTTATATAACAGGCTTACCCAGCAGCAGAACCAGAAGTACAACTCTGGCTCACAGAGTATTTCCTTGCCCTAAAGGTTAAGTCAAGGTTGGTTTCATTCAGGCAAGAATGATGGAACATAGAGGTAAGTAGGTCTAAATCCACAAGCAGAACAATGAAAATTACAAGCCTAAATTCAAGATGAAAAGCCTTACAGGCATCACAAAACCACTTGACAGGTCCATCGAGTTCAGGCCCCAAAAGCTGCAAATACAGATGGTTAAAAATATCTTCCACATCAGCAAGGTCGTGAATTGGGCACTACACATAAACCCAGCTTTCAAAACCATGAGACTCCTAGTGAACCAAATTTGAGCAAACACTAACACAACCCAGAACCTCACTGTAAAAGCCAGTTTTAAAAATTCAAGTCTAAAGCCAAATCTTTTATGCCAAAAGATATTAATCCAGGATAACAGCCCTGTGCCAATTCTCAGACTGCAGAGATTTAACACCCTCACCTCCCAGAGAACATACTCTCTGAAGAACTTCCAATTCATCCAACTAGAGAGCATCCATAAACACAGTCTTCCTGTCACATACTGGAACTCTGTACAAGGGAAGAATTCATGGACTAGACAGAAGCATGACTTGTAACCTAACAATTAAGATACTCACCTACAAGAGAAAGAGACACAAGCTCTACTTCTTCTTTCAAAGACTGATTGTAAACCTCACCCAGTGACTGACTAGGGTCATAGTAAGTTGCCATTAGGGAAGTGATCAGAATATCTGAATTGTTGCAGCCTGGTTTAATGGCATGTAGGAGGAGTAAAAATAGGACTACATCTACCTTTTTTGAGGTGATTTTTTTTCCTTTGCATCCTTTTCATAAAATAATGACAGAAATTATTTTTATTGTAGCATTTTGCAAGGATTAATTGCTGGTACCATGAAGAGTAAAAAACATAACTCATTAATCATTCCCACAGACACTACACTTTAAAGTGAAGGCTTCCAGAGAAAAACAACACGCCTTGAGTGAAATGATGAAAAACTCTCAGAAAGAACCTCTTTTAGAAAATAAAAATTGTTTCTTAATGCCCTAATCACAATATTGTTATTAAAGAGGTATTTATATTTATCTGACTAAACACTAATCATTCAGGGACTTTAGAAAACCTCAATGCTTTTTTGTTTCTTTCCCCAGCCTCTGAGATTAAGCTGTAACTATTTGGCAAACACAGTCCTAGAGTAGAATTGTTGTAGGTTTTCAAGACTTCTCAAGCCTACCTTAAAAGGCAACAACACATATAATGTGTTCTTGGGTTTTTTTCCTACTGAATATTTACATTCCTGGAAATTTGAAAGTTTGTTTAGTTTTTCTAGAGAAGCCCTGTTCTGAAATGATGCTGGATGCAGAGGATTGCAATGACTGGGATACTGTCAGCAAAGGAATACTCCAGGAGCTATCCTCTGGATACAAACCAACCCTGCCTAAATGAGTAAAAAAACCCAAAACCACAAGAACAACACAAACTACAAAAATAAGTTAAATCAAACTTGAAAAATACAACAGAAACCCCAAGCACTTGGCTGGGGTTTTTCTGAGCATCTACTACTAAAGGGACACTTCAATATCATAGTCAGACTTTTAATTCCGAGCAGCTGCACTTCATAGCAGCCAAATGTTATCCTTCCAGATCCTCAGAACACAGGAATAGGATGTATGTTTTTATCTGAATACTGTCTGAATCTGTCACCTGCACTAATACTTTTCTACAGGTTCTATAAATTACAGATTACTGTACTAAGAGAACCTTGCATGCCATAATTAACTCATCCAGGTAGGGTGGGGAACCAGAAAAATAACTCTGCACAACCTAAAGGTGTGAAAAAATACAATCCTAAAAGAAGCCTCTACCTTTATCTCTCTTCTCTGGGTCTCTTTAAATGACATTAAAATCAAGTCACAGGCCCTCAACAGTAATATACACTCAATCTAAAATTATTAGTGACAGCATGATTAGTTTAATTGTTAGTTTCAGCATCACATACATTTTAAAACTGATATTTTAAAAAGCAAAACCGTGATGTCCATAGAGATCCACCTGTACCAAAACTAGATGCAATCTCTTTCAAAACCATATTCTTTCCCAATGACTTTGTTATTTCCATTTTCAGGACAATGTGTTAAAGAAACTTTTACACAAACTTTTGTCTAAATAGATTTAGCTGAAAGCACAGAATTTTCCCCTGTATCTCCCTCCTTTCAACTTCTGCTCCTCAGAATAAAAAGATTACAGGATGATGTCTGTTACAAATAGATTTCACTATCAACAGAAACAGTATGCAGGAATAATATGAATTTATATGCAGTCACAGCCAGAATTTCTAGAGCAAACTCGTATGATCTAAACATCCAAAGTGAATTGCTTCAGTGAAACTTTTCATTTCAGAGAGATGCAACAGCATTCAAAGAAAGGTTTCGGGTTTTTTTCTTGCTTAAATCTGACTCTCCACAGTCACTCAGTCTCCTTGAAAAAATAAGGTTTTTGTTTCCAGATGCAAACCTGATAAAAAGGGAGAGCATGCAAAGGGAAATAATAAAATGTCTTTTAACACAATTGCAATTAAGTTTTTATTTAATTGCTTTACATATTTAATAATGTAAAGAAAACAAGTCTTTTCTTTTGGAAACTTAGTAAATTATTAATAAAAATAAAAAATATTTCCCACACAACACCTTGCAGCTAAATCAGAGAAATATGACTTTGACGGACTACTCAAGAGACGGCAGCTGAGTGGCTGCATCCAGGGCTCAGTGTCCAAAGGAAGATCAGTAACAAGTGGTGTCCATCAGGAAGGTGTGTTGGGACCAGCACTGCTCAGCATCTGACACAAACATAGCAATTGAGTGCATCCTCAGCAAGCCTGTAGATGACACTGAGCTGGGAAGTGTATTGAGGGAGTGATGCCACCCAGAGGGACAACAACAGGCTTAAGGAGTAAGCAAACATGAACCTCGTAAAGTTCAAGGCAAAGTGCAAGGTGCTGCACCTGGGCTGGCACAACCACCAGCACCAGTACAGGCTGGGTTACAAGAGGATCGAGAGCAGCACTGCCAAGAAGATCCTGGGGGTACTGGTGGAAAATTTGGACATGAAATGGCAACATGCACTTTCAGCTCAGAAAACTGAAAATCACATGCTGGGCTGTACCAAAAGAAGTGTGGTGACCTCATCAAACAAGGTGATTCTTTCTCTGTACTTCACTCTCATGAGACATTACCTGCATACAGCTCTAGGGATCCCAGGACAAGAAACACATTGACCTGTTAGAGAGAGTCCAGAGGAGGGCCACAAAACACAGACTTGGCTAGAAGAGCCTGGAGAAGACTCTGAAGAGACCTTCTTGTGGCCTTATTTAGAAGGGGCTTATAAGAACAATAAAGAAAAACTTTCTAGCAAGGCCTGTAGTGACAGGACCCTCAAGAGACAACAGTGTTAGCCTGAAAGAGAGTAGGTTTGAGTAAGATGTGACGAAGCAATTCTTTACTATGAGAGTGGCAAGTCATTGGAACAAATTGCCCAGAAAAGCTGTGGATGGAAACCACACCTGGAAACAACGTGAGGGTGGACAGGGCTCTAAGCAATCTGTTCTACTGGAAGATGTCCCTGCCCATGGCAATGGAGGGCTGGACTAGATGATCTTTAAAGGTCCCATTCAATTAAAACCATTCTACAATTTCACCAATATATTTCAGACTGCCTTTTACAGTCTAATTTCTAGAAGAATTAAAAACCCCTCTCAACTGTATTCTGTCTGTAATTCCAGTAGTATGTTAATTTGCTTTAGAAAATAATTTTACTGCTGAGAGTATTTTGCAATATTAGTGGAGATAGCAACATACAATTACTAATCATAACTTTGTATTAAGAAATGTCACCTTCCTGAGTGAAGTTTACGATTATGCCTTTGGGGAATGTACAACAATACATTATTAAATATTAAAAAAGATTTTAAAAAAAGACGCCTCTGGTAAGTCTACACAGATCTCTGTATGGCAAAGAAATACTCCAGGAGCCATCCTCTGTTGCATTTCCTGAACTGATGCCTTGCTCAACAGTAAAGTTTCTCCCTCAAATCAAAGTCAGCAGATAGGAACTGCAGCTTTTCCCACATGAGAAGTATCCTAGACAAAAGGACACAGGGTTTGCTAAGGGAAAGATGCTCTCTCTGCATCTTGGACAGCACCACTGCCACTCTCTGTCAACCCTTCAGCTAGTCATTAGCTAGCAAAACAAACGCAACACAATTACCAGGAAATTTCTCCACCCTCTCTTAAGAACAACGCTTAAACCTTGGCAAACCAACACTCTTGCACAGCTGTGAGATATAACATTATGCAAATTTTCTTTCTTTACAAGAATTAATGGAGCTTCATACTGTATGGGAAGGTAGCCAAAGATACTTTTTCTTACATTTCAACTAGTATCATCACTTTATGACTGAATTTTGTTCTTAAGTTTCACAGATGGAAAATTCTCTTGAAATTTACTATTAAGTCTTTTTTCCACTTCTCTGTTTACTGTTACTACTCCTTCCTGCCTCATATCTTCAGCATATCATTCTTTACCACTGCTCCTCCACTGATCTATCTGTTGATAGCTAAGATTGTTTTCAGTGGACTCACAGAAAGTTCCAATGGTGAGCACTGTAACTGAAGCAAACTCACTTTTCCCAGTTACTTTTCACAAACCCCTTCAGGTAAACTGATGCAACAATCCCCACTTCTCCCTCTCTACAGTCCATAAATTAGATGCTGAAAACTACCAGTTTCAACCAAACTCTGCTTTGGCCAATGAACCTTAGAAAAAAAGAAACAAGCAACATAAATGTCAGAGAAATATTTCCCTTTGCAAAAACAGAGGGTAAAGAAGGTAGAAGCTCTTAAGAGTGTTTCTCCTTGAGTAGAATGATGACATTGCTGTCTCCTGCACATGCTGCAGAAGAGACAAATACTAAGTGGAGGTAAAAGATTAAAGACAAATATTGAATGGAGATAAGAGAGGAACCATAAGATTAATTTCTCCAGGATGCCAAAAATTGTTTTAAAACATCATGGGTAGCAAGACATTAATTCCTGACCAACAACTGAAGCATGAACAGATTTTCATAAGCTGCACAAGTCCAGATAGTTGCAAGCCTGATGAGCAGGGACAGTGAACTTATTTGCATAAACCCACAAATGAAAGGCAATTCAGTGAACATGAACCCAGCCAGCAAATGTTTCGGGTTTGATTTTTTTGGTGGAGAATCCATGGCAAGCTGACAGAAAAAGCAAGCAAGCCTGATGCCCCTACACAATCATTTCTAACTCTTCCATGGCAAATCAATCCCGACATCTAGTTACAAAATGGCTGGGAAGGAAGATTTCTGATGCTGAATAACATTGAGACAGATAGCCTCAAGCAATAGGGCAGGATCAACTTGACAACTGCTTTTCTATCATGAAAAGTGGAAGTAAAAGCTTATCAAAGCAAAACATTAAGTAGCATTTAACCTTCATTTTGAACACGTGCAAGACAAGCAACATGCAAGGGGCTGGTAAGATTCAAACTGAAAAGCTCACTCATGCCTCGACATTTTCAGAAGAGAATATTGCATTCTTTCCAGCTGATGAAAATCTGATAAAAACAAATGGCTAATCCTTTAAAACAAAGGATAACAACCATGCAACCTAACAATGCTGTGAAAAGTCAAGCCACTATACTACAGGATGTACTTCCCCTACATTATTTTGACATTTCATTTTTAAGTTGTTCTAATAGCTGTGCTGCACTTTATCTTACAAAAGAAATTAGGTCTTAAGCTTAGATCTCCTGACAGCACCCTACTATTCCATTTTCCCCTTGGAAAAGGAACAAGGCTACTGATAATACTTCCTGAGAACCATTTGATCTACAAATGAGTAAAGAGAACTGTTCTACTTTACCAGAAATAGAGCTCTTAAATTTTTCATTAAGAACATGCAACTGCCCTGTCATACCAAGACATCAGCAGATTATTTACAGTAGCATCAAGATTAAAGCAAACGATGCAGATTGATGAGCTCTGGTCTTTAAATCCTGGCTATGAGATTCTAAGTGTATTTCCAACAACTTAAATAAGGTCCTGATTCTGCAAAGACAGTACCACTGAAGCCTGCTGCGTTCCCATGTAAAGCTGAATGAACATTTAAAACTTCCAAGGGAGTGAGTTTAAAGTGTCTACGTATCGCCATTCCACCACACAGGTGGGGTTTTTAAAAACAGAAGAACACTCTCAACCTGCATATAACTCATTCATATTGTGGCGATAGTGAAGTTTTTAACATTATTGATTTAATTGACTTCTCTCTTATGACCTGTCTACCTTTCTCATTACAAACAAAACCCACTTCACCTCTGTTTATAATCACCTCACGTTCTGAAGCTGTGGTTTTACAACAACTTCAAGATGACATAAGTGGAGCTCACGACTGAAACAATTTGTTTTGGTCCACCTCCACACACCTCTCGACGCCACTTTAGTTAGCATAAGCACTCCTGCACTATTTTGCTGGGGGTTAAATCAGAGGAAAGCTGGAGCAGAAGACTTCCCCCAGAGGTTGAATTTGCATTGCCCTTTTAAATGGGCAAAGTTTCCCACTATACGAAGACAGCACTGAAGGTGAGTCAACTAAGCTAATTATGAAGAGTATTAAAAAAAATAAAATTGAGTAGCAGTCTGATCTATTACAGAGTGATACAGACAGCTTGCTAGCTGCTGTATCTCCAAATTCATCACCTGGGCAATGGGGAACAACATCACCCCTTTCACCCAGGGCCTTCAGAAAAGGTAAAAGTAAATATTAAATTTTATTCACTTCCTTTTTCCAGGGAATAGTTGCTTAAGTTACAACAGTTTTTAATTGCCTGCTGCATAGATATGCTCCTTTTGACTTCTATTTTATACATACAGACCATGCATAGCACAATGTTTAAGTGAATGATATTTTTTAAGTATAAAATTTTTAACATAAATGAGATTTACAGAACTGATGCATCAAATACTACTTTAAATTCAAATCCAAATCAAGGATCTTTCTGGCTCTAAGTGCTACTAGGGAACCGAGTGAAGTCCATAAGGGAGTTCTAGGGCTCTTTAAAATGACCCTAACATTGTATCTCATATCATGGCAGCACTCCAACCGAAGTAATCAGGACTCCTTCGGAGAGTCTCCCAATCGCCGAGCATGTGATGGTAACACTGCCAGCAGCCCTGCCGGCTTTTATCCCATTTCACCGCTCCGCGCCGCCTCCCCAAGCTGCGCCAAAACAGCTGTCAAATACTCACACTGTCGAACGGCTACTACACAAAAAGGTGCTCTCAGTCCAGACCAGTTCCTTCATCCGGTGCACACAGAGAAATTTCAGTCACTGTATGGATGTGGAGCAGAGATACCCAAGACAGCCCAGCCATCCAGCACCTTGTGTGACACTACCAAGAGAGCCACTGGAGGACTCTTGAGAGTGAAACAGCTCACAGCCTTCCAATTGTATGCAAAAGGTTTTCTCGCACAGAGAAGTTATTCAGGCACATTTGTAACAAATTTGTATTCAAAGGCAAAAGATTTCTATGAAATAAGGCATTTTTTCTAAATGATACTCCCAAAACATTTGCACAGGGTTTCACACACAGGCTGACAAAATGGCACTATTAAAAAAGTCTATCCTCTAGTTCACAAAAAAGTAAAGTACTTGCCAGCATTTCATTCCCTGTAGAACGTGCTCCACGTCTGAATGCCCATGCCCTAATACTGAATGGAAATTCATGGAAAGGAGGCGCACAGCCTAAAAACACTTAGTCATTTGGAGAGTACTTCAGAAAGAAGGAATGTAAGAAGTGCCAGCACATACACCTACACCAGCAGCTCAGTTTTCTCAGATTCTCTGCTATTTCAGTCAGATAATGCCTGCAAGCAGAGTAGTGACGATTCAGTAACATTGTGAGGAGTATCTTTTTAGGGTAGGTGAATGGGATGAGAAATAATCACTTCTGAGAAAAACAAACAAAAATATTCTCTCTAGAATCTGATAGACCGTGGCATCTGCTACCATACCATACTATGTAGCTGATACCTAAGGATTCCACTACTTTTGATCTCAAGTCAAAGATGGGAAAGCACAGCATGCTAGATTTGCAAAAACACACTCCCATCAGACACTAACTTATTCCCTTTTCAAGCCACGTTTTTGCCACACTGACCTGCAGTCCCTCTCCTCCTTCATTTTCTTTCTGAATCCCAAAAAAACAAGCACTCAGAAGGCTTCTCCTTAAGGCTAACCCTTACTCACAAAGTTAGAAAGCAAACACGAATTACTGTCCACAGAATATAATCAATAGCTAGGTCCCAATGTCCATGTCAACTGCCATCCAAATTCAGTTTCCACAGAAGCCTATTAACTTTCGTTTCGAAAACTATTATTTTTAGCAAAACAAACAAACCTTTCAAAGTAAGAACTGGCATTAAGCTGTCAGGATGCTACCTTGAGAGGCTACCTAGAACAGAGGCTAGACAGCATTAAAAGAATAAAGTAGGCATTTATTAAAAAGGCCTTCAAAGGATACACCTTGGGCAATACAAGAGCCCAGCCCAGGCTACACCCAAGATGGATGACAGGTCACAGGCTTTCACACTTTTGTAAGTTTTGGTCTATTTACATATTGGGGTTAATTGTCCAGTTACAGCTTCAGGTTATGAAATCTCATCTTCTCAGATTGCTCTCCTCTATTTGCTGTTGTTTATACTATTTGGGCCTGAAGCTGCAACAGTTCTCAAGCTGGAAAATTATTGTTTTGTCTAACTAAACTGTGAAGAGAACTTGGTAACACTTCATATGAAGTTCAGAGTTATATAATAATGCAGTACAGAGTCTGGAAAATATAAAGGCTAAAACTTAAGGCAACAAAGATGCAAGCGACCTGAAGTCACTTGGACAAACACTGTCCTGAAGGTCAGAGCTGAAACACAAAAAGTAACAGAAGTATCCAAATAGCGAGGTCCAGTAAAGACAATAATGTGGTAATGAGGGAATTGCTGTGTTTCTGTGGTAGGAAACACAACTCCTTTGACAAAATTACTTGTGTTCTGCCTCTCCACCTTCCCAAATTCAAAGGGGAGGATCTGAAACGTGAAGCACGCACTCACCCCCTAAAGCTAGCTCACCTATATGTATGTGCCTTCAAGCATCAAGAGAATGGTTTGATCCCTACCTAAACTGACATCGTGCTGTCCACGAAGAATCTACTTGAGTCTGAAAACAAAACAGGCTAAAATAAAATAAATTAAAATTGCACAAGAAAAAACAAATAAGGGAAGAGAGCTGACAGGACAACGTTTTAAATCCATCTTAAATCTATCTGACTCACTCCTAGTAAGTGAAGTCATAAACATCCCCGTCACTGGCTATTCTAAGATTTTCTCAAGTACCTCTGTGCCTCTCTCCCAGCTCTTAAGACTCCAGCTACGCGCTGAGTTAATAAACAAACATTTACTTAGTCCCCAAAGGACTTGGGAGGATTTTACAAAAAACAGACACGAGGCCTACCCTGGAAAAACTTCCCTGAGAGCTGCTCACCGCTACCAGGTGGCGATCGGGGCGGACAAAGCGCGGTCTGAGGAAAAGAGAAGCTGCGGAAACACTCGCGGAGCCACGTCCCGCCCGCACCGCCCCCCGCAAGCCGCCGGGACGGGGCAGGGGAGCAGCGACTGACGGGGGACGGCGGCACGGCTGCCCGCCGCACTCGGGAAAGTTTCGGCAGGGCAGGGGAACGCGGAGCCCGCCGCCCGGAGCCGCGGCGAGCCCCTGCCCCAGCGGGGCCGGAGCAGCCGCGCTGCGACGCGCCCGTAACTGGGCAGCGCAACAGAGTGCGGGAGGTGCCGCCGCATCCTCCTCCTCACCCTCCTCTCCGCCACGGCGGGCGGAGGGCGCGGGGGGCGCCGTGCCAGCGGGCAATGAATGGCCGCGCCAAACCCGCCCCCATCCCCGCTCACTCACAGGCGACGTAGGCGACGAAGGCGAGCCCCATGAGCAGCTTCATCCTCCTGCGGTTGATGGCGGTCAGCAGGCGCAGCAGCGGCCCCTTGCTCACCATGCCCCGCGGCGGCGGCACGCAGAGCGCCGGGCACGGCCGCGGCCACCCACGGCTCCGCTCGGCCCCGCTCCGCCCGCCCCGGAACCGCCCGCGCAGGCGCAGCGGCGGCGCGCGCCCGAGCCCCCGATCCCCCGCCCGCCCCTTCCCTCCCGGCCGCGGCCGGAGCGGGGCTGCGCATGCGCGTGGCGCGCGCTTCCCTCTGCGCGGGCGGCGCGGTCCCGGCCGCGTGCTCCCTGTGGCGTGCCCCGGGAATGGCGGGCCGCAGCCTTCCCACGGCCCTGCGCCTGCAGGGTGCTTCGGGGTCGGGCCGGCTTGGTCATCTATCGCCTTCCTCTGTGGTTATCCTTGGGTAGTGACCTGCTGGAATGAACAGGCAGACGTGGGTATACATATAGACAACGCTAGGGTCGCGCTGGCACCTTAGGTGCCTGGTCCTTTGAAAGCGCCATTTGCCTAGTACTCAATGTGCTTTCCATATCTGCACAGGTGTCTGCATTGTAAGGAGAACCACCTGGATGCAATTTTGCAGAATCGCAGAATACTCTTAAATTGGAAGGGACCCACAAAGGTAATCAACTCTTGACCCTGCAAAGGACAGCCCTAAGAATTACACCATTGCCTGAGAGAAGTGTCAGGCTGTGACCGCTTCACTGGGGAGCCTGGCCCGGTGCCTGACCACCCTCTGGGTGAAAACACTTGTGACGTCCAACCTAAACCTCCCTTGACACAACTTCAGGCCATTCCCTCAGGTGCTGTTTTTGTCTGCCAGAGAAGCGAGGTCAGTGTGTGCCCCTCCACCCTGTGGGAAGTTGGAAACTGTGACGAGGTCTCCCCTCAAGGTGCGGTAGGATGACCCTGTTTGAGCACGGAGGTTGGACCAGATGACCTGCTCTGGTGCCGTCCAATCTTGCCCCTTTCTGTGAATCTGTAAATAAAAAGTGTGAGGATTTCCCCCTTCTTCCCCACACCCCTGCCAAGTACTAGTTTATGACTTTGCCTCTGTTCGGATAACAGGAATGCAGTTGGTTTAAAACCAGCTTACATTCTTACTGCAGTTTCTGTCTGAAGTCCTCATGGCCTGTTGCAAACTGCAGATTGATATTTGCCTGGAAGGCTAGGCGCCTTCCTCATGTGTCAAAACATGTTCTCCTGCCAGTAGATACACTTAATCTGAAATCTCTCTACAACCTGACCTTCCCCTTAAGTAGTGTGGCCTCCACACATTTTGTAAGGGATATTCTTTCTCACACTTGCCTCCCACGGGAGAAGACTGCGAAAGCAACTGCTCTTGAATTAAATTCTTCTTTTCAGTATAGAAATACAGCTTGTTTACACCAAGAAACTATGCCCTCAGTCAAACAGAGGCTCATAACAAGAGTTAACTCCTTATTAGAAGGTGTAAAGTCAGTGAAACAAATATGTGACTGTCAGAAGGGTAAGTGCAGTATGGTAAGTGCTGTGCAGAGTGATTAAGAATATCCCCCTCTGTGAGACCCACGGAAGAAAAGGCACTTTTTCAGGAAGCCTTGAGAATTGAGATTTCCTAACCCTGGGCTCTGATTATAAGGCCACGCCTTTCCTCTTGATTTTGTTTCCTTTAATTTGTGTTTGCTATACCTAACTTGCAAGTTCATTCCACTGTTTCTAGCTAGTTGGAGTAAAGGGAAAAACAGATCATTATTTAAAACATGATCTAGCTCGAAGTCCATCTTATGTAGTCGTCTCACAAAAAGTAACAGAGTTTTATACCAGCAGTAAATTTGGCCATCAAAAGGTTACAGCTGAACTGTGCTGCATGAAAGCTAGAGAACAGTGCAAGATATATTCATATGCACAATACAAAATCAACAAGCCTTTAGGGGTGCCCAAGATGCTTTTAACAGCCCTGCCCTCAGCTGAGCTGCTCAGTCTGTGACTCAATCACACTGCCTATGTAAGGGACCTTGCTTGGCACCTCACTCAGTCTTCATGCCAGTTTTGCTGCAGAAACATGTTCAGACAGGCTGCCATCTGTGAGGATGGGAAAAAGAGAAAGCAAAAGAGCAGGATGCAATAGGGAGCTTCATGGTGGAGGAGACTTGAACTCTGCAGGAGGCAGGCTGGCCGTGCTCTCTGCAGGGCCAGCTGTTTGTCAGTTGTGACACCAGGCCCAGCTGTGTCTATGTCACTCTGCAAATGAGACAGAATGTGTCTAACTTAACTGCAGCGGAGTGACTGTAAGTCTGTCCCACGTCGACTATGACTATACACATGTACCTTGTAAGTACAATAAATTTCTCCAGACCCATGGTGGCAACAGCAGGGACACTTATTTCAGGATACAGCTGGTCACATTCACAACCTTGTGCCAAGGACTGGCACCAATAGCAGAAGTTCTGGTATGTAGTGGCTGTTAAATATACCAAGACGGGGATGATACAGCTTTGAGTGCTCAGTCTTAGTGTGCTATAAATCAGGTAGCAACATCCATCTGCCTTCAGGTCATTATCTTGTTCAGGCTGATCGCATGACATCAGCTAATGGCAATCTTCACTGAGATGCTTTGCAGGCAGTAGACCATCTCCCACAATGCAGTGTTCAGCTTTAGTTCTCAAAGTCCTTTATGAGAGCATTTTGTTTGTTTTTGTTCTGTAACACAGCCTGTAACACAGTGAGGGGTTTTAAATGATGGCATTTAAAAAAAAAAAAAAACTTTTGATAATGGTTAAAAATGTGAGTGCGCAGGTATATCTACCTGAACTACCAGTATGAGTTCTGAATTCACAGCATCCTTGCAATGTATACTTTTTCTTGATGCCAGATCAAAACTATGAAATGATGCAGCTGTTGTTCCAGAATCAGGAAAAAAATCCCCACTAAACCAACTGCTACAATTTGCAGAATTTTCACATGATGATGCATGTGGGAGACTCTTCTGCCATGTGAAAGACCAGGAAAATCTTGACTTTCTGTCCCATTCATATTTCTGCAAGAGATGACATTCCATCATATGATGTAGGAGATAAGTGGACCCTGGGCAAAGAGAATTGCTATGTAGAAGACAACTAAATAAGTTACAAAGCACTGAAGAAAATGCAAGAATAAAATCAAGCCATTACCAGCACACTGCTTTCATCTCTTGTAACTTTGGTCTCTAAATCAGAAAGCTCAATGTAGCCAAGAAAGTAACACAGTTGCTCAGCTACTTGTATGCTTCCTCATCATTCAGCTGCATCCTAGAGCTAGTGATGCTTACCTGGGAGGAATCGTTCTGGTATCGTTATCCTCCTGTAAAAAGAGATGATTCTGTGGAGTTGCACTGTTGTACTGCACAGGCACACCAACTCAAACATACAAAGCCCAAGATAATCTTGAAAAACTAATGGCATTCATGCATGCACATATTGTAAAATATGATTTAAAAGAAAAAAAAAAAAAAGATCAGAATGTGATTATTTGTTTTGGTTAGTTCCAGTTTTAACAACAGATCATAGTGGGGAAGAGAACTCAGATAAAAATGAGTTAAAACTAGCAGTGTTTCTTTTCAGGAAAAGTTAGAATTTTGAGGGTTTGTGGTTTTTATAAAGGCTAATGAAAAGAGAATATGCAGTTCTGGGAAGGGAGTCTATTCTTTTAATATTAACATCTCTGGAGGAAAAGAAAACTGCTAAGTGCTTCAGACAGTTATTATTATTTATTATTTGGATGGTAATAAACAGTTTCAAATACAACTGGATCATAACAATTCTAAGCAGAATTGAGACAATCCCAGCTATTAAAAACATACAAATTAAGAGACAGATCATCCTGTGAATGCAAGGAAACAAGTAAGTGTCAAAGCATATGAAATGGACTACTTAAATATAGATCTACAGAAATTAGGTGAATCATTTAATAATTTAGACAGTTATTTGCAAAGAATAAATTATAACATCTAAGGAAATAATTGTATTTCAGACTGCAGTGAGGTCTATCTATTTTGTTAGGCAGTTTTGTTCATGTGGGCGTAGTCCAAATATTTCATTCTGTAAAAATTGAGGCTCTTTTTTCACATCAAGCATATAGAAACCCAAGACACAAGACTACTCAAAAAAGTTGCTTCAGGCACCAGGCTTCAAATTGATATACTGACTCAATTAAAAAAAAAAAAAAAATCAAACAACATTCCTAAATTGACTGGTAGCATTACTTACATAAAGTACTTGTTCTTCATGATGCATTTTCCCCTGAGTTAACTGAAAGCAGCGTTGTACATTTTCAAAGTTGGAAAAAGATTTTAAGGTGCTTTATCTATTCCAAAAGTGCAGAAGGCCACATGCAAGATCCCTTGGTAATTGGGTCAGAATGAAATAGCAGAGCTGGTGGCTAAATTAGTGATCATAAAAACTTGTGAGCAGTTAAAACTACTGTTCCTCAAGGTTCTTTTATCATCCATCAAAGAAGCTAGTTTATTAGGCTGGGTCAGCAAGTTACTCATTCACTGCTGTTTTACATTTTATAATTTCCCAAGCCCTTTGGAATTTTTTAATTGGTATTGCTCTAGCCGAGAGCACTTTGGATGTAATGACTTTGAATGCATCCATTTTGGGCTGTATTCAGTCCATATCAAGAAGGAATTAATACTGAAGAAGCCTATGCCTTCCTCTGATGGTATACAGCAGTCAAATCTGTATGGCCCTGTTTACCTCTATATCACTGGTCCAGAAAGTGAACAGAAATAAGCCTACTCTGGGGTGGGTTACGGATGTATATGCATGCAATATGCATGTGATGTAGTGACTTAGCACTGCTCCTTTTTAAGAAAAGCCACTTGGGATTTATGCTGGAAGTCTGTGCTGGCCACTGTAGCACCAGGAAGAGGGAAACCTTTTTCCTACTGCATCTTTACTTGTAGTAATACTAGCTGGATAGGACTTTACCCATGCTGGGGGTGTGCTTCATAAAAGCCTCTCCTCATGCAAATCTCAGGCAGATGACTTACAAGCCACTTTAGTGGTTGTGCTTCTGTGTTAACAGCAATGTGAGGATTATCATCTTAATAGGGAATAAGGATCTGATGCTAGGTAACTGAAGGAGCAGGATTGCAGTATGCTGGAGAGTACATCTACTCTGCAGTCTAGATATAGCTATTGGTGTTTTCTCCTCTGAGGCAAGGAAAGTATTAGTGCTCTTCAACTTCTCTCAGGCTGTCAATAAAGCAGAAGGTAAACAAGATTATTAAAGGTGTTCAAGAATTTATACAGTTGAATTTATAGTAAGATATTACTGGCATGTGTCTGTATCACAGTGCAGTTGAATTGCATTTGGTGTGTAAACATTCCTACTGCTGCGTGATGTTGTTACATGGTGTTATGCTGGGACTTTTCAGCATGGAGAAGAGAAGGCTCAGGAGGGATCTCATCCATGTGTACATGGAAGAGAGAGTATAAGGAGGATGGAACCAGGCTCTTTTCAGTGACAAGACCAGAGACAGTGGACACAAAGTGAAACACTTTAGTTCCCTATGAAATCAATAAACACTTTTGTACTGTGAGGGTGACTGAGCACTGGCACAGATACAAGGAGGCTGTGAACTATCTGTTCTTGGAGATACTCAAAAGCATCTGAACAGGAGCCTAGGCAACTGGCTATGGGTAGCCTTGCTAGAACAGGAGAATTGGACTAAATGACCTCCACAAGTGTCTGCCAACCTTAAACATTTAGTGATTTGGTGTTTACAAAGCAAACAAAAGCACAGATTCACGTATTTTATTCAGATGTGGGCTTTTGTTCTTTTCCAGGATACAGCTGAATAGATACAGAACCAGGCAAGTGCCTACCTTTGTATAAATCAGCTTTAGTTATCTCAGTAGAAATATTCCTGTGAGGAAGGACAGTAATGAACGGCCTTGTGTGTAAACTTACTCTTGTTTGCAATTGCAGGCTTTAGAATTATAGCCTATAGTCAAGGTAATTTACAGTATCAAATTTCTGTTTTGAAGTGAGGACGATTAGGAATTTCCACATAGGTTTTTCCAGTAGCTAATGAGATTTAACCAAATAAATTTTCATTGCTGCCTTCCAAAGTTAAATTACGGTCTTACATAAACACTAAATTCCCCTAGTGAATACCAGTTAAATGAATTTGGAAATTGTTTTGCAGCCCGACAACCAACCAAACCTACCTAGCTAAAGAATCTCTGAATTTTCTTGTTATACAGAGAATAAATTCACTGCTGATGAAAGCAATATCCCATTGACTTCCAAATCATCTACAAACATCGTGAACTTTTGAGTATGAAAGTTATTAATAGAAAAAATGACAATTCTTCTGTGCACATCTTGTGCCTCTCATTGGCAGTGAAGATTTATTAATGCAGTGCTTACTTAAAGCAACAAGCAAAAGACCACAGAGGTCTGACGTATACAGCATTTGCATTATTAAATCAAAAATAATTATCAGAAATTTATCTTTCCATGTTATACCAAGGCTTCCGTGGGAAGGTTTTATAAACAAACAAGCTTACATTTATCATAGGCTCCACACTGGGCACTTAAACTAAGTTGATTAGGCCAAGCCTGGACTAAGCATATGACCTTAGTGGTTTATTCAGCCTTCTGCTTTTAGCTATGGAAACCATACTGTGAGCTGAATCATGAATTGAGGATGGAATGCAAAGAAGGCAAAGCTGGAATATACACCTGAACTACATTTAGGAAATATTCCTAGGTCTCGAACTTTCAATCTGTGGACTATGTTGAACCATTCTGCAAAAGGTTCTGGAAAAAAAAAAATGGCATTCTGAACAAAAAAAATCTATTGTCAGATTTACATCTGAAGTCTGGGGGAGGGTGTAGATCAAAAAATTATTTGGAAACTTTTCTTCTATGCACATGTGATAGGCTGACTAGGTAGGAATAGGATCTCAAACTCTAATGCATGTTGAAAGAAAATCATTATGTTGAATCAAGTCATTGGTAATTCCAGCAAATACATGGCTCAGGAACTTAACTACAGTATATACAAAAGCATTTTGTATATACCTAGTTGGACTGATAGTACTGGATAGATGCACTTCCAGATAGGACCAATGTGCCTGCATAAGTTATGTTGAAAAATTACTCCCTTGCCAAGATAACTTACATTAGTACCCTGAAAAGAATCAGGAAATATCAGTAAGATGAGCTGTTAATGTGGATTTAGCCCTAATGTCTGTGCTGGTGATGGCTGTGATTTTTTTAGTCTAGGTACATGCCTGTATAAATGTATGCGTACTATGTCTCTGTATGTCTTCCTCCCTGCTCTCCTGTCTCTCTGATCCCTCAGTAATTTTTTAATCACCAGCTTGTTTCATCTGAAGTAGCATAGCTCTTAGAGATGTTAACTTCCCCATACATTCATTTGTGGCAGGCCGATGGGAAGTGTATATATTATTCTTAAGTCTTGTTAAGCAGCAAAAATTCTATGCAGGAGAAGGACACATGAACACTTCGAGCATGAGAGTTCCAATCAGATCTCACAATTTATTAGATATGAAACAATCCAACCACAAAACACAAATACTTTGGAGACCAGAGTTAATTAGTTTTCATCTTCCTGAAGCTTCTAATCCTTGTAGCAAAACTTAAGAGCAAAGTCCAAAGTTACAGCTTCCTGGAGAAAGGAATGAGTCCTCATTAGAAGAGAAATCTACAGAAGATGGAAAGTACTATGGAAAGAGGGAAAGGAAAAGAAAGTAGTCTGTTGAAACTATGCCCAAAAATCTTGAAATAAAAGCTTTAATTAACCATAACGCTAAGGGTTACTTGCAAAGATGAATGCCATAACTCCAAGTATTCCTTCTTCCCCCCTTTTCCCTCAGCTTTCATATCTGAGCCAAGCATCATATGGTCTGGGATATCCCTTTGGTCAGCTGGGGTCAGCTGTTCCAGCTGTGTCCTGTCCTAACTCCTTGTCCACTCCCATCCCTCTCACTGATGGGGTGGGAAACAGAAAAAGCCTTGACACTGTCCAAATCATGTCAGCAAGAGCAAAATTACCCCTGAATTAGAAATAATCTTTTGGTCACAAATCCAAATCACACCCCCACATGAAGTGCTATGAAGAAAATTAACCCTGTGCCAGCCCAAACCTGTACACATGTGCAAATGAGTGCCTGAAGAAGGGCCCAGGAAAAGTATGGGATGTTGACTGGATTGGTAGCATAGGCATCATGGCCTAGTACATTCCATGCTGTCTGTAGATGTGAGTAGACCACTAAGAAAATGGGGCTGCAAAAGCATACTCTGTGGTCTTGAGTGGGGCTTTCGAGCTAGGGTTTGTACATGGACATGGCCACAGCATCTGTCTGTGGGTTCACTTGGCCTGGAAACTCAGAAGGCCATTAATATTCGTTAATCAAATAGGGAAAATGCAGGCTGAAAGGAGAGGGAGAGGATACTAGGAAGAGTTTTAGTGCAATAGTTTTCTGTACTTCAAATTTTTACTTTCATTGACTTTGTCTGCAAAACACTTCTTTCAGCACTGAACTTGTTCCTGGGTATTGCTTCTGCTTGAGATGATTTTTAGTTTATACTCTTTAGCCTTTAATTTGTTAATTTCCTTCCAAACACACAGACACTACCTTCCTCAAATATCTTTCTTTTTTTATATATCTGAACAGTGTGGAAAGGCAGAACCCTGTAAATAGTCAAGTAAGCTATGCAGAATTTTTGCATCCCTGCAGTAAAGCCAGAGCAAGTGCTCAGTCTACAGCTCATATCTTCAATTTACTCAGTGAGATCCTTTGCCTTGAACCCGCTCAGATTTTTTATTGGAAATCAGTCACTAAAAGTGAGGCAGTTAGGGGATTTTTTCATCCTTTTGATGTATATTCAGTATTTTCATTACCATAAGGCAAATGATCTTCCCAGTTTACAGATCAGACAATCTCAAGAATGTAAGTAAAGCCTTTCAAACAATTAATGCAAGACACTAAAAAACTGTTCATGGTTCCACTTTTTTTTAGATTTCAGTAGGTTAATTGCCTCTTGAGCCCAATGAGGTGTTGGTCTATGCTAGATTGCAATAGCTAAGGCTCTGCTGGCAGTAATTTAGAAATGCAAATAGGGTAATTATCATCTGACCATCCAGTTTCCAAATAAAGCCTGGAGAAATGTTATTTAAAATTTCTTCCATCAGCAGAAGCAATCCTATAGTTTATATAATTCTACTTCAATCTGATAAAATTAAGAAATGTCTGTTTATTATCTACCTACTCACTGATTTTTGCAAAAGAGAATATTTTTTTATTTATGTATCACTGACTCACTCCAATCCTCTAGGAGCAAGCTAACTCAAGGAGAGGGAAGACAACAGCTAAGGGGCTGCAACTCAGAGGCTTCAATATTCAGTGTATGTTAATATGTTGCCTGTCTTCCAGAACACATTTTTTAACAGTCCTTCGTACTGCCTGTGAATTTAATGGGAGCTGTACATACAAAACATGCCTTTTATGAGTGTGGGTCATTGAAAAGTCTGTAAAGACCCTCATACATGAAACCAGATGAATTCCTTGAGGTATGAGTTAAAAGTAAGGAGCTAAGGAAAGCATAATTCAAAAAGGTGAATAACTAAATGATTTGTTGTAGATACAGAGTTAAACCACCTGTTTAGTGATCATATCATAGAATGATTTAGGTTGGAAAAACCCTTAACATATCAAGTCAAATCATAAAGCTAAAACTGCCAAGCCTACCACTAATCCATGTCCCTAAGTGCCACATTCACATTTTTTTGAACATCCACAGGGATGGTGGTTCCACCACTTCTCTAGGCAGACTTAATATCCAGTCTAAACCTCCCTTGGCTCTACTAGAGGCTGTTTTATCTTGTCCTATTGTTTTTTACTCAAGGAGAGACACAGCAGTTCCCTCAGCTGTCTATCACAAGACTTGTGTTCTAGATCCTTTGTCAGCTTTGTTGCTCTTCTCTGGATGCAGTGTAAGTCCCAAACTAAATTCTAGATTGGGAGATTGATAACAAAGGATCCATGAAGGCTGAAGGAGAATCTTGTCTGGCTCTCCTAAGAAAAATTGCATCACTTCTGTGCAGATTTTTTCCAAAATAAATATTAGGATTCTAAACCAAACATTAATTCCAGAAACCCCTACTCTTCTGTACTTTCCTCTGAAAAAATGCACTTGCAGAATGATATTTCAATTCTGTTTCCTAAAGGCTGTATCTGCAGTTCACATGTAAGCATGTGTTACAATTGTGTTAAATTCTTTTTGACCCCACTTCAGCTGTAACTGTGTTGAAGAAGCTAAGGACATCTACTAAGTTGAAAAATGTGAGTGGAATCTTCACCCACCCAACATCATTATAGCAAAATGGTTCACATAATATAGGTGAACTCCTTGCAGGTTCTGGATCTACTGGGAACACAACTTACTTGACACCAGGACCACAGGAGTCACTTTATAGTTCATTGTTTGGATGGACTTTACTCTGGCTAGCCTCATACATTCAGCCTCATACATTCCTCATACATTTTGCAGATAATTCAAGGCACAGGGGTATAGCTTCAATTCTGGGGTCAGACGTCTAAGCATTAGTCAATTGTGGGATTCAGTTTCAGGTGATAAAGTCCTTTATCAGCTCTAGCTCAAAATATCTACCAGGTATTTGATATACTAGGTCTCTTTTGAACATCCTTCATTCTGACTGGCCCTTTTGTGCACCAGTTATCATCATGGGACTAGATCAAAAATATCTTTCCCCTTATTCATAGTGAAAAAGAAGAAAACTGGAGCAACTTATAATACCCTGGGGTTGCAGGTTGGAGTAGTTGCACAAGAGTTAGCAAAATTGATATTATGTGATTTAAATAACAAAGGTTGTCTCTGTAAGCTTAGAGGAATGCCTACTTTATGGATTCATGGGGGTTTATAAAGAACTTCATAACAAGGCTCTTATCTGAGTCTCTCACTGATTTTTTCCATCTAAATTAATTTGGTAGTTCACTCTACTCAGCCAACTAGTTATCTAATTATAATCTCACATTCTGATTCAATGTTTTTCATTGACAAGGAGTCTGAATTCAATACTAAGAATAAAGACTTGTCTGGTTAAATTGTGTGAGTATATATTCTTTTTATATCTGTCACTGAGAAATAGGATGCATGTAACCTAAAATACAACAATCTCTATCCATTTTTAAACACAACCAGATGGCAGTTTATTTTTCCATTTTTCTGAGATTCAGTATCCTCAAATAGTGTAGCTGACAAGTTTTCTTACAGCCTCATGTCTTTTTTTACCATAGAGCAAACAGTAAGATTCACTCTAAAAGTAACTCTGTTTTCATTTCTTTCAAGAGATCATCACCATTTAGAATGAGAGCCCACACTGAGTGCTTATGTTGGAAGTCCAGAGGGTATCAGCACATTCCCCTCTCCTCCTGGGAGTTTGCCTGCCTGGGCTTAGTATCAAGAGTTTACCTGTCTGTGTTCAGGCTGGCTCATAGAGAAGACCTCTTGTGAAAAAGAAATGGAAGATGCCTGTCTAAGGGTCCCCATTCCTTTCCTTCAGAGTTGCTTTTAAGCTGAGTCTCTTGCCCCTGTCCCCACTTGAGCTACCTTGCAATTGTGCCAGAGTCATGCCCATCACCAGCTGTGGATGCTGTTGATCCAGACTCTGATCTTGACATGTTGGCTTGATCATTCTGTGACTTGATCATTCTGCTTTGTTCCTATGATCTTGTCTCATGATCTGAACTCTCAGCCCAGCCAAGGACTGTCACCACAACTTCTCTGGTTTCCTCACTCACGTACTGTGGGACTTGACCCTTTCTGCCCTGGGCCCTCTGTTGGCCAGCTGCTTCATCATCCTTGGTTCCCCACTGCCTTTTCCTTATGGCATGGTTGGAATTTGCTGCTTCCTGACAGGGAGATTCATGGCAGCAGGCGTGGTTTTTTAGCAGTAGCCTGGGTATCATACTGTGCAATGCCTGCCTGAAGAAAGAAAAAGCATTTGAATGGTGGAGGGCTCTTGTGCAGCATAAGGAGTAGTCATGCTAAGACTTTGTCTACACTTGACAATTTTTCCCTTTGTAATTGTGCCAAAAATAAAGTTCTGTCTTCCCCCATCACCCACCCACTGAGATATACTATCAGCAAAGTAGTAATGTAACTATTTGAGTTAATATGAAAGGCTGAGAGGTGTGCTCTGGGCTATATTAAATACATGGCACCTATAATTTTGTAACATGCCAAGAAAAGAAATCATAAACCTTCTCATCACTGTATTGAAAAAGGCAAAATTTTAACTATGCATTAGACTCCAATTTTTACTTTTGATGTAGTTCGGCTGGTATTTGAGTTACCCAAGCAATGATTCTGTGTCCCTCACCAGTAAAGTCAAATCCAGGCATGTGAGAAAGTTTGTCCTATAATGCTATGCAACGATGCTTAGAGGTACATATGCTCTCTCTGAGCAGTTTGCAGTCATACTTTACACTGCATGAATACAATTACTTAACACTCAGGTGATAAAATCACACTGGAGCCAATGTGATGGGGGGCAGATGTGGATTTCATATTTTGATGATAAATAAATAGCTGTGGGTTTACATCAGCCAACATGGCTGTTTTCTGCCCATTTGCAGAATTGCACTTCTATATGACCTTGACTACTGCATTTTAGGACTGTCCTTCTTGCCTTTTGAAGGTTTGTAGGCTTCTCCTATGGTTTTCTCTCCTTTAAATTCTTTCTACCCCTGCATGTTTTTTCCATGTTAAAAAACTTGTTTCTAGTAACATTTTCTTAAAGCTGAGAAGGACTCTAGTGTATGCTATGTACATTTTACTTTTAGAAGTCTAGATGGCTGTTGCAAAAACAGTTTCATTTCCCAGGGATCAATCTGTGTCAGACTTATTTTGGAAAAGACATATTAGTGAGCCATCAACAGTTACTGGATTACATTTATACACAAAAATTATTCACAAAGAAAGAGTTTTGCTGTAGCAACTTCCCAGCAATATCCAGAATTCACACACATCATTGCAGTAACAAAGTACTGCAAGCAAACCAGCTCCACAGTGGAAATTTTGCTGTGAGACATTAATCTAAATTATGCATTCTTTATATGTTCTGCATACAGAGCTGGTGTGAGCCAGGGGAAAATAAAACATTTGAGACAAAAGCAAAAAGGTAGGAAAGAAAGAGACCTCTTCCTCTGCTTTATTTGTTTGTAAACAGTGTAATTTTGGTAAGATTTTACAAGACTACCCAGCAAGCTCATTTTTATATTGCAACCCTTCCCCATCTGCCAAGAGGCTTCTGCCTCTGGGAATGTATTACACTAGAGTATTGGCATACTGTGTATTTACATTTGTCCGGAGGGTTTCCCACAACCACGGCACCTCACTACATAGCTACTCTGATAGCCTGCCTTCACAGCAGAGTTAACTCAATTGCAAATGTGAAAATATGGTATCAGATCACTCAGATTAAATGTATGTTTCCAGGAGTCTTCATCCTCCAGATGCTGTAGTACAGACCAATGTGACTGTCCATAGAAGCACTGCCCCAGCACAAATGTGATAAAAAGGACTGTTCAATGAACTCATTCACAAGGTGCTCTCTCATCTGCCCAGAGATGCCATCTATGGCAGTAACATGAAAACAATGCTTTATGCAAGTAGCTTCCAAGCAGTTATTCATTATAAATGCAGACAGTTCTGACAGCAAAAACAAACAGCATTTGGCAGCATGAACTTAATAAGAATGTAATTAAGAAATTCAGTCTGCCAACTAGCACGTGCTTTGTAGTGCAGTGAGCTGACTTCCTTGCCTCTTTGCCTCTTTTTTTGGCTGCTAATCATAAAAATGTCACAGTAGGTATATTTTCCCTCTTGATGTCTTCTACTGGTACCATACCACAGCTTACCAGAAGATTGATGTCAGTTCGTGGCAATCTGTATTCTCTGTTGGTGTCTCTGAAATGGAACAGAATAAAACAAAAACTGCACAACACGGGAGAAATACAACTAAGCAGTACAAGCCTGGTAATACAGGGGTTGGAGCAGGAGGGCTAGTGGTATCAACATTTAGTTTCTCTGCATATTCATTGAATGAATTTGCAACACAAGCCATTATTTGTATAGGTACTTTGCAGGGTATTAACCTTTGGCAAGGAATAGCTGATAAGAATGATTCCTGATCAAAACTGTTTATATTTGCTTTACTCATGCTTATTCAGTGTCGCAAGAAATGAAATGTGTTTAAGATTAAGGGAATAAACTAATTTTTAAAACCTCATGGCTCTATCTTGACCTGGAAAGGGTAAAACATTTTTATCAAATGGCTGGAACAAATTGATATATTAGTTGCTTTGGAAAGGTTAATCTGCAAAATTGGCATGTGGCACTGAGTCTCGGCATGCCATATACCATCTTATGTGGCTGTACAGAGACAAAATATAATTTAGTGCTCTGGTCTTGGTCCAAATTTATCTGACGTTTGATCAACAACTGAAAATGTATCTACTTTTCACTATAGGAGATCTGCAAAAAATTTATCAGTTCTCTTTTAAACAATGAAAACAAAAGAAGAATAAAAGCCTCATGTTTGGAGAATGAGCAGCCTTTACAGAGACTTTTTCTGGGTTTATTTTCTAATGTTAGAAATAAATGACCCTTATACATTTGCTGATATTATTTATTATTTTAAATATTTATCCAGAATTTAGTTAAAAGAGCAGAAGTGTTGAGTGATCTACACAGATAGTATTTCTTGTGAATAGTTTAATTAAATGAACGTAAACTATCTCGAATAAAACCCCCAAAAATTTCACAACTGAGATGTTTCAAACAATCTGAATAATGATCTCATTTGCTTTACCTAGTGAGCCTGATTTCCTTGATGTCATATCACAGTCCTGCCATTTCTCTCCATTTTCTTTAAAACCTATGGGTGCATCAGAGTTTTGAACTTTTAGTTTCCATGATTTTTGTTCTATATATGTTTTTATGTCTACATATTGAAGAGTTAGATTAATAAATGGTAATTATTATTACAGTTTAGGTGATTGTAATAATTTAGTAATTAGTCCAGAGAAGATACCTATTCTGGATTATCAAGGCAGGATTTCCTGCCTATCCTACTGCTTTAGATACTTCAATTGAACTAACCAGTTTGTGGACCCGATATTTTCTGAGCCTGAGAATTGCTAGCTCTTCCTGAGGGAAACTTTTCAACAGTTTTCTTTTTCCCAAAACAATGTGTAAACAATATTCCTTTCCCATAAACAAGAGGTGGTGTTTGCTATTTCTGTTACTTAGCCAATGGGAGAGGTGTCAGTTCTATGGACCAATAACGTGCTTTCTTAGCAAAGCATGTTATAAAAGGGCTGAATTAATTGTAAATAAAGCTTTCTGATTTCTACTGCCTTCTGACTGGAGTCAAGCATCTTTATTTTGGGTCCTATTTCTACACTAGTTTATGTTTGCACTTCTTTCAAGAATTCCTTATGGGCAGCTGAATTCTAACAATGCTTGTTAGAAGTGACTACTACCAGTACCTTTAACAATTTTACACATCTTCTCTGACGTTTTTCCCCCTGCTGCTGAAAAGTTAAGGTTCGTATTATTAAACTCTCCACCCTTTAAAAAAACCTTTTTGGCTCTAGCTCTTCCTTCACTGAATTTCCCATCTTTGTAATTAGTGTAGTTTGAAGACTTGTCAGTTGCTAACCTAGTTCCAACCCCACAGACAGGCAGAGTGATTCTGTAGGAAAGAAGTGCCATCTATACTAATAAGCATTAGTGACACTCAGGAAAGCTGGGTGTTCTGAGAAACCTCAGCATGTTGCCAGTTCTTTCTGCCATTCAGCACTAATGAAAGAGTTGATGACCTTGCTGCATCTCACAGATGCTGCAGGAAAGGTTGCAAGGCTATTAAATTAGGAACAGAAATACAGTACATTAAGACTAATTGAGCATGTTGGTTCCTCTTGTGACTGTGATGTTGCTGGTTTGATAATGACACCTCTGCTGAGAGTTTCTGAAGTCTTCCAGAGTTCTGACATGGGAGCAGATGAGAATTTCAGAATAGCAGCAATTTCTGAAGTAATGTTAATGGGAGCACTGACAGTCCTGGTGACAATGAATCAGGGAAGAGCAGCCTGCTAAAGATCACCCAAATCTCAGGTCTGCTCTGCTATGGAGAATGCTGAATTGCTGTCAGAGTAGTGAGACAAAGTGGGTTGGAAGGAACCTTTAGGTTTCCCCTACACATTTGCCCTACCTTACATTTCTGGGAATTATTTGCTGAACACGTAATGGGGACTCTGAGCTCTATATGGAATTGCTGCAATAGTCCCATTCTTTCAATGTAAGGGGAAAACTATGTCTCCAGTATGCTTGAATCTCCAAAACACTTTTTATTTCTTCACCAAATTACATCAGGAAAGACAATGTTTCCCTTGAACCAACTGCTTTCCATAAAGATTGCATTTTGGGGAGGAAGGATTGATTCAGATACTTCAGGAATAGCAGTGATTCCGTCAGCAGAAAGGACAGCACAGCTGAACTCACAGCATCTTGTGGTATTAGTTTCAGAAAGAAGAAGCAAAAAAAAAGAAATCCTACTCATCACTAGTGGCAAGAATTTCAGAGACAAGGAATTGTTCTCTTTTAAACCTATTTGCCTTTTGCTGCAGAGAAAGAATTGAAAACTGGATCCTCTCTCCATACTCTGTTTTATGGGTAAATTAGGAATACTCACTTGCTAAGAAGTTGCTGAGATGCCCAGCAAGTTGATCACAGAGATCACCAGGACTATGGCAAAAAACTACTTAGTTCACTTTGGACTCTTCTCTGCCCTCTGCCTCCCCTGAGCCCTCTCTCACAGACATCTAGAACATAGACATCTGTTGTACATATTACAATTTGGCAATTATTTCTAATTATTCTTACTTACTGACTTGGTCTTGTCATTGCAGACTGTAAAACAACTTGTTGGGTGGGACTTGAGTAGGTCTTACATTTTTCAGAATTGATTGTCACGCAGCAGTAATTTTGATATTACAAGTTCTCTACAAGAGGCATTAGCTGTTCTTTAAAAAGTGAACACAGGTTATTTTTTAACCAAGTTTACCATCACAGGGAAGCTTGTATCTCATTCACAGGTTGCAGCTCTGTATTTCTCAAAACTTTTAAAATTATAGCATCAGTGAAGTAGACAAGGTCAGTCAAAAATGATGGAGAAGGTAACATTAAAACATTCAGTAGCCCCATCTTTTTACAGATTTCCCATCATCTCTTCTCCACCATGAGGCATTTCCCTCAGCAGATATCTTCTCCTTTCCAGACATTACTGGCAGAAAATGTAGCAGATATGTCAACATGTCTTATAGCAGGGTCTGTAATTTACCAGAATTTAAGATATTGCCTTCATAACCACACAGAAGGGAATATTTGTCAAGGAAAATGGGTCTTGTGCTGCAGAACATACACATTGTTCATTTGCTGCTTTGTGTCTTTTAAACTCCGTAATGAAACTGCACCACTAAAAGCTGAAACCATGGTAGATTAACTTCTCTGGAATTCATGTCTATCTACTTGATACTGTGTACTCAATGAATCCTTGAGAACATTTAACTTTGTTTTCTGCAGTTTCATGCCAATATTTTTAGACTTTTACTCATGGAAAAAATTAGAAATTGAAAAATATGTTTAAAAAATCTCAATTTCAGAAGTACTCACAAGGAACTGTTGTTAGCTTTCTCATGGGATGCTTTTCGTATAGATGAGGTTCCTTGATTCAAATAAAGTCCCAGCTGTGTTTTCTGTTTTTCCTTCTTGATAAACCATCTGAGGTTGCACCAAGAGTACCCACAGGAAATCCACACCGGGAAATTGAATCATGCTTGGAATTTTGACCTAAAGAAAACAAGGACACTTGAGACAATGAATTGTCATGAGGCTTTATGATAGGAATTCTTAAATAAGTTTCTTTTGATTACTGAAATATTTGATTTCTCAAAAAATAAATTATCTTTTCCTTTTCAGGAGGTTTTTTTCAGGGAGAAAAGTGTGATTCGCTGATGTTCATGATTTTGAAAACTTTGAATTCAAAATTTTAAAAGCTGGTTGTTTTTCAAGATTTAAAGAGTTGTTTAGTCAGCAGAAAGCATGTATGATGAATTGAGCAGTGATTTTTAATGCTTCTTAGAATATCGTCTTCCCTGCTTCTATGCTCTTAATACGAGTGTGATGGTAAGCAATGCTGACCCTTTGTGTAGCTTATTACTTAAACTGGAAGCTTCTCTTGCATTTGTAAATAAATAGTTGGAGAACATGTTGACCAGAATAAGATTGAAAAAATCATAACACCTAATTTTTTGTAGGTGATAAAAAATTATATATTGAAGCATATATATAAGCTGCTTAGGTCATTATTTTCCACTTTCCCCCTTTCCCCCTTGACATTATTAGATTTGTCATCAGTTGCTCAGCATATTTGGCCATGCTGAATCAGAAAGGGAACAGAAAACAATTAATCCACTTCCTGATGAGTCCTTTCCCATTGTGTTCATTTTTCCGGGCAGTGTTCAATCCACTGATTACAAAACAATTTTATTCTGGGGCTTTGCAGATAATGATGAAGAAAGCTTATATACGTGTTTTGAGCTGTAATTAGCATGACTGATTACTCAGATTGAAGCAGGAATTATAAAATCAGATATGTATGTACCTAAATCCAGTACTGTAAGACTGAAATTAATGGTTTGGCCATATAACATATGAAGGCCAAAAAACCATCTATTGAATACAAAGGGAAACAATACACTCTGATCCCAAACTCATACAAAAAGAACAAGAAGCGCATGAATTAGAGTTTGACAGGCTGTCTCCACCAAAGAAACTGAAATTCTGCAAGCTCTACTTAGAATTTGAGACTTTTTATTTATTCATTCGTTATCTTAATAATACACTGCAAGTCTCCAGAAGTGTCAAAGAAATTAAACAAGAACATACTTCCTAGAATTAGTACAGAAAGAGTGGATCACAGTTTGGATTTCATTTCAAGCTTTGGACACATTGTGGAGACAAGAAGTTCAACCTAGAAACAGTGATGGCAGAGAAGTTATTATTTATTTTTTAATGTGACAAACAAAACTGTTGACAAGCATAATGAAAAGCTGCAAAGCTTTTCAACATGGAGAACAATGTCTGAAGAAACTAGGCAGTTTCTCACACAGTCTTCCTATTCTGCTTTTAAAAATGTTCTTATTAGTTGAGCTTTTATCCAGTAAGATTTGTATATGATTTCATATCTGCCCAAAAATAAGTAGGAAATCATGAAGTTGTATTAGTTTTATTGTGATTTTTAATCAAAATAGTGTATTAATTTCCACAATCCCCTTCTCTCCCCTAAAGCTTCTTTTTTAATGAATATTTCACTTGCCTACCAAGTGAGTAAAAGGACTAATGTGCCCACCTAACAGTTATGTTTCGGTCTCTATTTTTCTAATGGTTCCACACTCATTGTCCTGATGTAAGGACAAGAAGATCATAAGAGACATTACTTGCCATTTGTTGGAACATATTATGGGCTCTGTCGCTGCTGTAGCTGCATCTGCATACACTTTGCTTTGATACACAGCTAAAACTATGTAGAGCATTTCTCTATGTTTGGCTGTGCACTGCCTGCTTTACCCTGTAGAGCAGTCTTGTGTGTACAAACTCAATATTCTTTTGATGAATATTAAACAAGAATCTGTGCTCCTACTGTGAATCAAGTGCACCCCAATCCCTAAAAGACCTAAGAGTTTAAATCAATCATGGTCCTTCAGACAACTTTGGTCTGCTGCCAGAGGGATTGATAAAGGTAGAGGTTCTGTAACATCCTGTACAGCTGTAAAAGACAAACACTTACTGCTTCCCTGCTGAGCCACTTCACACCCAAGTACTTGGTAAAGTTGATGTTGCCTCATTCTTCACTTCCTGTGAAATATTTTAATCTCATTTCACTTTGATCTCTTGCATGCCTCTTGGCTTTCCTTTTTTTTTTTTTTTTTAATTTTTTAAAAATTAATATAAGCAAAATATCTCAGAAAGTGCTCAACCCCACGGGATTTCCCAGTCTAGCAGTTGATTAGCTAAATCAGTGCAATACCTTCATATATGACAGCTTGTTCAGACGTATAACATTCCAATTATCTAGAACAATAATCCCTGGGATGAAGCAGAAAATTTCATCGTTTTTTTAAGAATCTGCTTTTTAGTAGTCTGATTTAGAGGGAGTGAAGTAATTAGGATTTACTTAGTGTGTTAATGCAGAGCCAAATCGATGTGACATATTTATTCCCTTTAATCACATCACTGTTATCTTGACAATTAACCTTTGATGATTCAAAAGCCTTTTGAAATGACTAGTGGCATTATAATTCTATATTAGATCTAATTAAAGCTTTTGTTCTGAACATGATTTTCCCTTTAATGCCAATTGCATTACTATATCTGCTACAAATGCAATCATATAATTGAATGTGTTTGAAGTAGTAGCTTAAAAAGAACAAATGGACAGTCTGAGGGGGAAAACACTTCAGGAAAAAATGAAACGATAATTAGTTGGCTAGCACAGTATTTTAATCTTATATTATGAAGAGCAGAATATTGACATGTTTTGTATTTTATTTTCACCATGTCACCTCTGGCTTTTGCTATTTATATACTTTTGCTCCTTGAACTAATCTAAACCTACATCTTAATCTACTTTTTTGTTCAAAAGAAGATTTTAAGATAAATATTATTGCCGCTCTTCTTGTAGTGCAAGTGATTGCTGGGCTGGAGCTAGATTTAACTAAAAGCAATGGAATGCTATCTCTATTTTCAGTATTTTTCAAGGCAGTATTTTCAAGATATGCAGAAGGCTTAGCTATTATTCTGAATTGTTACCACTCTTAATTGTTCCCTCTGTTCTAATCTTATCAGTTATCTTTTTAATTTATTTTTAATGAGACAAATTAAATTCAGTTACTAAATTGAACAATGTGGCTAATTTACATGTTGTATGTA
The DNA here is from genome assembly GCF_009819655.1 of Sylvia atricapilla. Lineage (NCBI taxonomy): Eukaryota > Metazoa > Chordata > Aves > Passeriformes > Sylviidae > Sylvia > Sylvia atricapilla. Next base: position 87,537,958 of record NC_089141.1, read on the forward strand.
TTTATAAACATGTAAAACCCACAACTATATACTAATATATATATATATTAGTATATAATATAGGTAATATATATATTATATATATAATAACTATATATACTAATAACTTTCCCCTCCACCTCTATTCCCATAAAGTACACTGTAAGCAAATGAATGCTTTTCCTGGTAACTATAATTAACTGTAGCAAAAATAATTTTGGAATGTGTGCTTGGTAGCAATCATCAGCACACAGCACACAGATTTCATTTAACAGAGCTAGGTGAATGAATGAATTAATGGAGAAAGTCCCATCAATTAATTCCTTCTCTTTCTCAGGCCCTGGTTGGGATGACTTTTCTGTCATGGTAGCATGAGGGAGAAGAAAGGGCAGACGGGGTAGAGTGGCTTATTTGAGTGCTGTCCTTACCACAGGTAATGGCACCCAAGTCAAAAGGGCAGACAAGTGAGCAGAGGGGTGAATGTCATTTCATTCAATGGGCAGGACACACAAGTCAGTTATCATAACGATGAGAATGTAATTTCTTATTTCTTTTTAGGTAGTATATGACATTCCCCATATGCTTTTATCCCTCCCATTTGTTTTCTATGTCTTCTATAGAGATTTGGTACTTGCAGATCAGGAATTGCTGCCTGGGAATGATACATGAAAGGGGAGAAAAAGCAATTCCCATGCTTTTGAGTGGGGATTCACTGAGGTTTGTCAGACCTGCTGTGCAACTGGAAGGGGCAAATGTTCCTGGAATTGCTGGGAAGGCTGCTCAGCTGTGTTTCTAAGTGGGCTCAAATGAGTTGTTTCATTAATAACTCTGTATTTCCAAGGGAGACAGAGTTTTTGTAAAGTAGAGGAATTGCAACAGCAAGAATACAGGTGCCTCTCAGATGGTCATGGTGTGTTAGGCAGTGAGAACTGTCATACAAATCTCTCCTTGCTAACTCACAGTGAAATATCTATTTGTTCCTTGAGTATGGCCTTTCTGCCAGTTATGAGCAGCAATAAAGGTACAGTGAATAGTGGAATATCAGCAACAGGCATTTTAAAATGTGTAACTTCTAAGAACACTTTTAATGCACAAGGAAAGAAAAGTATTGTTTGTGAGGTGGCACATAGCACAGTTGGCAAAGAGTATTTTGAGGAAATATCAGAGGGTCTTGGCCATGATAGAGGATAAGGGAGTATGCCAGCTGGTGGGTTCGGAGCGCCAGATATGCCAGCTGGTGATGGAGTCCGCCGCTTGGGACCCAGAGAGCCACAGCCACCCAAAGGATGTCTCGCTAGAAACAGCTCCTTGGGGGGTCAGGGCGCTCCTCAGCTGGACAGAGGGGCTTTTCAGCATCGGGCAGAGCAGTGATTTTTCAGCTCAGTGATTTCAGCTTTCAGTGATTTCAGCTCAGTGCTCTTAGCTCATGCCCTTGTGAGTTAGCCCCTCTTTTAGCCGGTCGTGGTGAGAGAGAGAGAGGTCTCGTATGGAATTTCCACAGGTGGTACTTTATTGAGAGGGTACCAGCGAAAGGGATCCAGGGACGAGGAACCTCTGCCGACCAGAGGACACTCAGGGGTTTTTATGGGACACCAGGGTGGGAGGAAAAGGGTACAGAACCAATCAATTGTAACAGATCTACATAAAATCCCGAGGGGGCTTGTGGGTCTCCGGACAGGTCACAGTGGCTAGGAGGTTTGTCTTTGTCTTAGGGGCTCAGGGTGAAGTTGCGAAATCCTTCCTTGACTCCTCATCTTGGCTCCCTCCAGGGCAGAGCAGCCGGGGCTCCGCCCACCTCCACAAGGGAGGATTAAAGAATAAGTCTTCTTCTATGAACTATGCTCTGCATAAAACTAGTGACTGACTGAATAAACTATAAAAAGATGAGTACGCAAATACGATGTGAAGTTGGAATAATTTTCCTACTGAAGGTTCAAGCTTTCACAGGAAATCAACCATTCTAGACAGATTTTGGCAACACAGCCTGACAGAAACACAGTCACATACCTCCCAAACTGTACATAACTTTGTTTCCTTGAGGTGTCAGAAATCAGTTAAGGGAACTAGATAGTCTTGTTTTGGTTTGTGCTGGGATGGTTCTTTCTTCACTTTAGCTTGTAATTTCTAGGGAACATAGCAGCTACAGGATGGTTTGGAGGTGAGGAAAGGAACAGATATGGTCTCAAGGCGGCCTTCAGTTTCTGAAGGGACATAGGAAAAGGTATTTTTCTGTGATAGTAGTTCTAATTAGTTCTTCAAAGGCATAGGTGTCACAGTCATCTCATTGAGGGTGAAAACTGTCTGCTAAGACCATCTGTCAATGAGCATATGAAAAGCAAGGAATCCTGTGCACAACAGAATGGATGTAGCCCATCTTCCTGTGTCTCTTTCTCTTCATCTATTCCCTGCTTCCTCATCTCCGCTAGAGGAACTTCTGGTGTTTGATGGAGAGTAAAGCCATCCCTTAATGGGAGCACCAATAAGCAGTGTGACTCCACAAGGTTTATTTCCTTGTATGACCACAGTACAAACTGTCCCTTTCCCAGTTTAAACAGTTGATTACAAGCTATTACGCAGGACAGCAGTAGGGGAAGAAAAAGCACTGCAGAAACATTAATCTTTGCTCATGTACAGCAGTGGAAGTCTAGCATTGCACTGGTCTCTAAAGGAACTTTCAGGTGTGAGTTTACCTACCTGAAGATCTTGCAGTTTATCTCATTGTATTTTGGCTTTGTTTTTGATTTGCTCCTGTTCTTGCTGAGACTGGTTCACTGGGTATCAAACCCAGTGCCCACAGGGACCCTACAAGGAACAGAGCTCTATCTCCATGGCCTTGGTTACAAAATTCTAACTTTCTAACGCAATAAAGTATCTCAGAGCCACTTCACAACAATCTGTTCTGGTTTATGTATGTTTACAATATAAAATTTAAACTCTTCAAAGGCGCCTTTGCAGTATTTGTCTCTCCCTGAGAAAAAGCTATGGTGAAGTCATAAACAGATCTAAATGTGAAAACAAATAAAAATTTGCAATTTAGCATTTCTCAGCATCAGTCAGGAAGGAAATGCATGAATGCATCAGTGTTCTGAAAGAATTAATTTAAATTTGTCTTCCATTTGATTTATTTCACATAGTTTAGCATTGTTTAAATTCCTATGTTTCACTGAAGCTGTAATTTTAGCATGATTTTTGTATAATATCATGTTTGAAGACTTTGCATAGTATCTACTGCTAGACAAAGATCCAAAGGGAGAAGGAAAGAAAAGAGATCATTTTCTACAAGACCAGAAACAGAATGTTTGTGATTGTGGTTATGAGATTTATTCTTTACTTCACTAACATCTCCAGTGTTAGTTCTCTGGTATTCTGCTGTACATTGTTGTATTTATTCGATGAGAATTTTGCATTCCTTAATTATCATAAATTAATGCTGTTCATGCTGTTATACTAACTAGAATTGTTTTATGAACAGTGGGAAGAAATCTGTATTATTTAATTCAAAAACATAAATCAAAACCCTTCTTTCAGGTAATCCCAAGGATTGGTATGTACAGTCTGTTTCTTATGCTGTCCCTTTTGCCACCTGGGTGGCTGGACAGGAGGCAGAAATTTTGTGTCAGACTTGGACCAGTTTTTGTGTATTATGTATAGAAATGCAGAGGGGGTGAAAAGCAACACATGCTGTTAAGCCAGAGGGTTGAAAGCCAAAATTGTCCTGGGCTATATTAAAGCAGCATGGCCAGCAGGTCAAGGGAGGAAATTCTACCTCTCTATTCCTTTCCGAGGTCCCACCTGGAGTGCTGCATCCAGATCTGGGACTCCCAGCATAAGGAGGATGTGGGCCTGTTGGAGAAAATCCAGAGAAGACCCATGAAGATGAGCAGGAGGGCTGGAACTAGGTAAGGTCAGTAAGGTGATCAGTAAGGTCCCTTCCAACCCAAACGATTCTGTGATTCTATGATTCAGTCTATGATTTTGTGATTGTATTCCCAAGATAGTGTTCAGCCTTTAGCATTAGCCACCAAAATCTGCCTGGTGTATGTAGTAATTCACACTGCACTGAAGTTCTTTAAGTATATCTTATGTTGTATAAGAAGTGCCAGAGTGAATTCTGCCTAGAGTTTTGGTTTTCTCCTAATGAAAACTTTTAATTTATTGTCTTTTTCTAATGAATTAGGGAAAAACTTAAAACTTGCTTGAGTATTTAAGGTTGATTTAAATATGTTTTATAATAAAGGAATTTGCACAGCATCCTCAAAATTGGGAAAAATACTCAGCAATGTATCATCAAAAGCTATTTTCAACTTAGCTCTTGAATGCATTTTCAAATTTCCTACCTAAGTCAATAAGTTGCAATCACACTGAATACACATGAATGAGTGATTGATTTTGGCATCTGAAATAGTAAGATTATAATAACAGAGAGTAAAGCACCCATGTCATTTCTGCCTTGAATGGCAGTTAGGGTAATAACACAAAGTAATGAACTGTCTAGTGCAAATAATGAGAACAGTTAAGCTTTCATGGTCTAAACAGCATGCTTTGTGAGGAGCAAGATTTATAAAAAGCTTGTTTTGCAAGATATAGCACTGTCAACCCATATGAAGACCTATGTAGACCTGATTCTTAAGCTCACAGTACCCAACACTGCATTTTGCATAATTAAGGTAGCATAGGCTGCTATGTAATGCTCCTCAGCTGGCATACATACCAGTTACAGAAAGGCTTGCTACAGTAAGCATCCCGATGTTTGATATTTCCATAAATATCAAAAAGAAAGTGGTTCAAGTCTTTGAGCATAAATGGTTTTGGTCAAGTCAGTGGAACTGTACCCCACTGATCTCAGCTTAACATATAACTCATCCCAATAAATATCAATAAAGTAGCAGTTAAGTTTTTCTGAAAATAATAGCAGTCTTAATAGCAAGTGAATCAAACATTTTCAGAGGTAGATTTTTTTCTTTTCATTGGCTCACTAGGATACTGGATGAATTTCTTGATGGTTTTCTACCTCTATTTTACAGATAGGGAAAAACAGTCCTAGAATTTATAACGATTGTGTCTGCTCATTTATAGTTCTTCAAATGCCCAGAGTAAATCTGGAAATACAATAGCACCTATTCTATATCAGAATAATTCCACTTGATTCCCAGTTGTCTTTGTTCTTAGGTGCTAGATCAAGATCTTGTTGCACTTATATTTACAATCTACTGCAATCTCACTAACTATACACTTCCAACCAAGAATATTTAATGCATCAGAGCTTCTTAAAAACACAGCACCTTTATTACCACTCAGAGATTGAGTGGAAACAGTATTGATCCAAACTACAATGGCACATTTCTGGGCAGGCTTTTTTACTGGGTTTTCTAGCTTCATTTCTCATTCCACCCGTCCGTCATGACTGGAAAATATGAAAAGTGTATATAAACCAGAGTGGTCTAATGATGGTGGAATGGGGAGTATTAGCAATAGATAATTTGGGTTCTTTTTTATTATTGCTTTTGTAAATTCTGTCAGGGTTTTAGCTTTCTATTATTTTCATTTGAAATTATCTTTATTGCTTCTTCTTCACTTCTAACATCTCTGACAAATGTGCTGTGCAATTATTAAGTACCCAGCCATTTTTATGGTAGCTGTCACAAACCCTGTCTTATTTGATTTTCTGCAAAAGACTGAACTTCTGAAAGAGAGGCAGGGGTTTTCAAGTGTTCCCAAGGGATTTGGATGCTGAATATTCTGGAATAATGTAGAAATTTGGCATTTAGCTTATGTAACAGTTGCAGGCCACTCTCACCATCACTCAGTGGAAAGAGCAGATATTGCAGGAGTCACATCTGTTCTATCCTATTAGATATCGTACTTTTAAATATTGACTACACATAGTTATTTATCCTGGTTCAGAAGTGTGCAGGCAAATCATGACCAGCTTCATGATAGAGTACAAGAAGACTTTAAACAGAAGCATTCCATCATTCATCTGAAAGGAAATGGAATGCTGTCTTTCAATATAATGTTTTTTAAAGCAAGATGACAGAATAGATTTTGTCACGGCTGTATGATAAAAGGCTGTCAAATTCATGCTGGTGCCACTTTATAAATATTAGTATGTCTGCCTTTTTGTTTGCTGAGAAGTTGTCTTTGAGAGAAATGACAGCTATATGTTATTAAACTAATTTTTTTACAGCTCTGCCAAGAATGTATGGCTAGCTGAAAGCTGCAGAACTCAGTTGTGCTGTTGTAAAAAACAATGCAATGTCATTATTTCCAGGCCCTTTGTAAACAGGCTTTCTTTAAAAGAAGACATGTATATTGAAAAGGGCACCTTGACCAAAAGTGATTTTATTCTAGTTATGACTACAAATATTTTTGGATTTATTTCTCATATCTTAAGTTTCTGTTTCCCTTTTAATTCACAATTTTAGTTTGTTTCCATTTAAATGTTAGTATTTGAAGTATTTGTATTCATTGTTTTCCATGAAAGCAATTTATTTTCAATTTATTTCATTTAATTTTTAAAATATGGAAAAATTGGTGTCCAGTTCTAGGACAGTAGCTGAAGAAAAATTTGACAAAATATTGTGTATTTTCTTAAGTTAAAAGCAATTTTTTTTCATTTATCTGTATTATCTCCAATATTTTACTCCAAATCTTGTGTTTCTCTGGTATGTTGAATACTTGCATTTTTGTATTCCCTCTCCAACACTTTTCAGACCTAACAAAGTTGTGTTTCCATCATTTGCCTTGCACAGCAGCTGGAAGTTTTCCCTATCCTTGTCTAGTATTCCTGTGTACAAGATTTTACACAGAAACACAGAATCACCAAATCTTTTGGTTTATAAGGGACCTTTGGAGGTCATTGAGTCTAATCTCCTTATCAACTTCTATGCAGAGCTGCTCCCCAGACAACCAGCCCCCAGCCTGCAATAGTACAGGGGGATGTTCTGTCCCACATGCAAGACCTTGCATTTGGTTCTGTTGAACTTCATAAGATTCTGGTCAGCCCATTCTTTTATCCTGTCCAGGTTTTCCTGAAGGATGGTTTTCCATCCAATCTGCAGTCTACAAGAGGATAAAAGTGATCTTTGGCTTCTTGTTGCTTAGCTATAGACAATTTGAAAGGGATCTTGCAGACATTAACAAGAGTTAGGGTTAGATTTATCACATATACTTTAATTTAACCTAGGACTGAAGAGTATCTTACTGCTTATGTGCACTGTACAGATTTTGGGGAGATCTAGACACCTCTAGTGATTCCTCCTGTCTTCCCATTCAAAACTATGCATATTGTTTTCTGAGAACATCTCTTTTAATCTCTCCCTCTCTCCACTTAATGTGGAGAGAAGCCCAAAACAAGGCTCACCACTATTTAGTGTTTGGTAACCTTGGGTCTTATCTCTCTGGGTCCTGCTGGACCTCCAGTAAAGTCATTCCATCTGTGGAATAAATAAATATTATGTGTTGAGTACTAGACTGTGCCACACATCCACCTGCACAACTGTTTTAAGAACAACTTCCTTCCTTTTTTCCAACTCCCAGCAGGAACAAAGATGGGGATGAATGCATTGAGAAGACTGTGTGGCTACCTACTGAATAAGAGACCACTCTTACATATTGGCTCATTCCTTCTGCTATATCTGCTTTCGCTTCTGCCAACTTGCTTTGATGTCAACTTTCCAAATAATGACAGTTTGATCCTGCTGAAATCATTATGTCTACTGTCTTCTATCTCTGGAGGCAGCACATGCAATGACATACTGTCATAGTGGAGTGTGCAAAAAGATGACACAAAGAGCTGTGTGATAAGTGAACCCTAAAGAAAGAAGAAAAAAGAATAGGAAATTCTGCAGGACCATTCCAGCCCAATGTACTGTGCTGGGCATTTCTAGATGGAAACAAGAGCCCATGTCTTATGGTTACATATTTTGCTATTCTCTGGTTTAATGTGTGACAGAGAACACCCTCCAGGGGACATCCTGTACAAGGAACCAGGCACAACTGCTGTCACATACTCTTCAGTGCCTCCTGTGCTGCACTGCTTGGTGATGTAGGTTGCAGCCCTGCAGATATGGTAAAAAAAATACAGTTTTGCTGTAATGTTTCTAAATTGGAGTTTTTTATGGCCAGATACATATATATGTGCCTGTATACTACTGATTTCTATTTCTAGTCTGGCAGTGTATAAATAATACATTGCATATGGCAGGATTGACTTTTTCTTCCAACACTGTCACTGAGGGGAAGCAATATAATGTGAACTTTCATTTTTCTACCTCAAGATTTCATTACAATCTTTTCCAGCACCTCTCCCAAGAAAAACTTAAAGCCTTGCATCTTTGTTATTTCAATTTATATGTTCTCAGTTATATTTTAAGTTATATATTCCCTCATTATTAACCAATTGATTAGAAAGAGTATATGAACAATCTTTCTCATGAATCTACTACATGTAGTGAGAATGAAGGAGCAATGCATTGCCATATTGGATGAGGTGATCATCATGGCTTAAGTTACCATAGGCAATGGTATCTTAAATGCCATCTGTTTGGTATATTTAAGGTTGGTCAATAAGAATGAATAAAATTCCATTTTGTATAACTTTTGTAACTTATATGTAGGTCAACTTGTCTGGATTTTTTTCAGCCACAACATGGGATTTCCTGCTTCACCCCAAGGCCTTCTTCTACTTAGTAGCTGATGCAAAAGAGTGACCAAGTTAATCTTTATGTTTTAATTTTCAGTGATTCCTTGTGTTCTGAGCTGCTAGCCCAAGGATTTTTTTCATACCTGTTTACATTGTGCTGAAGAAAATGCTGATAGAACATCTGACACATCCAGTTATGTATAATTTTGAAAAAAATCACTCCAAGCTATTTTAGAATGTAATTTACAGGACTTCTAAAGCTCTACTATTTATAAAAGCATGTAGGAATGGGACTTTATAAAGCTCTGGCTCAGATTTGGAAAACAAAATTAGACTGCAGACTTCTTTTAGAGTAGATAATTCTCAGTTCTTCAATGCTGCAAACAGACAAGCCCAATATCAATGCCTTGGCAGCTGATGGAGATCGTGGATGAGGTTGTGAGTTTTGTTTGGCATTTGGTCCAAACTCTTCATTGCAGCAATACTCAGATACCCTCTCTCAAGGTATCAATTACCCAATTTTTATATGAATTGTTCCTTCAAAGACGTATTACTGATCTTGACAACACAATGTGTGACAGTAACTCCTAAATGAAGCCAAGTTAATAGCAGGACACTGTTCTCTTAAGGATTGGTGAGACCAGGATGCCCACATCAAGAGTAGAGCAGACCTTTCTACATTTAGTTTTTTCCGTTTAATAGGTTCTTTGAGCAGTGTGGTGAAAATTTATTTATAGACTTCAATATATTTATCAGACACAAAATTTTTTTATTGCTTATAATAGATCATCTAGAAGAAATGGTATATTAATTGGGATACCTCCACAGTCATGTTATTCAGTGTATACATTTTATTTCCTCTCAAAAATGTGTAGATCATTAATACTCATGTTTTTTGCGACAACAGAAATGGCAAATCATTACCTGACTTAATTGGTTTTATCTTATCCTCAGTGTCTCTGCCCTAGATTCTTATTCCTCATCCTGCTATTCTGTTTTGACTGATGAAAATTATTTGTGATCAGCTTCCATACAGAGTAGTAATTCCAGGTACAGTGAGAAGCAGAAGAGCTGAATGCCAGCCATAAAGAACACTGTTGTAGAGCTAGCTGGGCTGGTAGACCCTTGATTCATTTTGTAAGTGCAGGGGGACTGAATTCAGAGGATAGATTCCTATAGTCATAGCTGTGTTCAACTTGATCTATGTGTGTTTCCCCTCTGTAGTTCTTTTGGATTTAAAAAAGGTGTTTGGGCACCTCCTGGGACTGCCAGGTTGTCTATTGGGGCTGCATTAGCCACTGATGTGCTTTCAAGTACCTGTGCCTCGGAGGCACTGAATAAGAAGTAAAAGAGGTGTTCTGGAATAACTCCCCTCTTATCCCAGCACCAGAAAAGCTGAGCTGAGAATGAGCGAGGCACAGTCCTAAAAGCACTGTCTACCTAGGGGTTCCCAAAGCTGTTATCAAAAACAGAGTTTAAAGAGCAGTAACAACAAAGGGCAACTTTTGGTCCATTTCTCCCCAAGGCAAGCAAGGTCACTATGAAAACTCATCAAAAACAAGCATAAAAGCTATGCCTGGGCTTTTTTGTCTGACACTTCAGTACCAGGAAGGTCACACGAACTGAGCACTGCTGCAGCACAGGGAACATAATTAAAATGTAAAATGACAGTCGGCGATATTACCATCAGTGGAAAGTTTGTCTGGCTGCTGCCTGCAAGTTGCTCTGAATCAATTCTGAAATGGTGACATCAATATGAGTGTTCCCAGCAGCAATAGTCACAGTGGAAAATGTTTAAAACTTTTCTGAGTTTCTGACAGTTAATGAGACCTAGAGGGAATATTCATAGAGCAAAAAGCACCTTGTTTTGGCTTGTTTGCTTTCTAATGCAGAATATTTGTCTCTAGTAACTCCCTAATGACGCTTCTGTCTTTCAATCTCTGGCTTTGTGCCACTCAGAATATAAATAAATAAGTAGAAAAAGATTTTGCAAACCATTTTAAAAAACTGTTTCTTTGCATTTACCCTGTGGGACCTCTGCTCCTGTTTGTAAAGTATGTGGAGCTGTTTACCTTCCTGGTGTCTAGCCCAGGAGAACCAAGGGGTGTGGTCCTGAGCCATTTTCTCTCTCCAGCTTCCATGCAGAGAAGGCCTTACATGAGACACCCTGGCATGCACACTGACTGGCATGTTGCCTGGATTGGCATGTACACAGACTGCCAAGGTGGCATTCTGGTGCCTGGGGCAGGATGCAAGGATGATGGCTCTGCCTCATAATTTGATTTGAAAGAAGGGCTGTGTTCGTTTAAATGGAGTGTGGAGAATCCTCCCTGCTCAGCCCATTGTGCAAGCACAGTCCGACACTCACACACAGTTACCAAATGAACTGGGGGGTCCCACAGAATAGAACAATTTGGGTCTGGTCTGCAGGAGGAGGGAGTAGGGGGAGAGAATGAAGAGAGTTTTGAAGCTGGAGGTTACAGTAGATGGTCAGTACTAAATGTGTGTGTGAAGGCACAACAGAGGGGAAAAAAACCCTTCAATTTAGCCATTTTTTAGAAACTTCAGTAGTTACCAAACTGAGTTTTATACTTTCTTTATACTTCTACTATGTCTAGATTCACTCCTTACACTATATTGGTGTGATTCACTATTTTCCTTATTTTGGAGATTTACTACCTTGAAAATCTTGGTCAATAGACCATCACAGACAAAGCTGTATGAAGTTTACCAGTTTCAGTTGGCTAGAATTCTTGAATTTTTTTATTCTTTATCTAAATTATTTAAATCAGAAAACAGTTCTTTTTTTTCTTAGTGGAGAATTTCAGAGGAAAGTTCTTTGCAAATTTCACTTTTGATAGATTTTGTTTAAAAGGTGATTGTAATGGTGGTGATACTTTGATTCTAAACTCAGGTTCTGGGGTTTTTATCCCAAGGTTACTCTGTACTAAATTAAACTCATTTTTAGGCTTGTAAAGCTCTGCAAAACACTTGGGAGGACAGACTTGGAGTGAAGTGGATGTTGTTTGGCTTTGGGTTGCATTTTAAAAGCTTTCCTTACCCTGTAAAAGCTTCTCTTCCACAGAGAATAGCTCTCTATTCCTTTCAATTGACAAAACTTTTCAGTTGTGTTTGCTTCATAAAATCTTTTGCATAATGTGATGTCCTGCATTCCATCTTGGTGAAATTATCTACAAAACAAGCATATTCAAGGAAGTACATATGTTGTAATATAAAGAGGTACTTCTTATTCTGGAGCTATTCCATATCTTGCTTACTTTGGGAGTATAGAGGAAGATGAACCTAATTCTTTGAGTACCAGAGTCTGCAGAAAATCAGAAGTGGGACTAATTCTGTAACACATAAAGGACATTCAGATCTTGGGATAGGAATAAATAGGATAAATGTCTGGCACATTTTCCTATCTCCTACTTTGTCAGATTCCAAATCTTGTCAGATAGCCCTACTAGAGATTATTCATCTTTTGTTGAAACTCTTGAGGAAAAGAAGAAATTACTTACAATTTAAGTAACATAAATGAATATTCTGAGTGCATTTCCACTTTCAAATTCGAAGATTTCTTCCTGCTTCACATGCAGCACAGTACAAATGAAGCAAGAAATGCACAACAAATTTGCAAAGAACTTATTTTCCATATGGGATTGCACAGCTTTTCCTGTCTCCAAACACTGTATATATCACAAGAGAAGAAATCTAATCATCTGGACCATCAAGTCATGGAATTATTTAGGTTGCAGGAAAACTTGGAGGGTTGCTAGTCCAACAACTTTCTCAAACACTCAGCAACCTGGTAAGACCAGATTTGTTAGGAATTCATTGTCAGGTCTTGAAAACTACTAAGGACAGAGATTTTACAGTCCTTGCTACACTTTGGGATATTTCTCCACTGGCAATTGCAGTAGAAATACCCAAGAAAGCACACAGAAAGCTTTTTCATACAGCCCAGGAAGTGATTATTCCCTTTTAATTTGTGTATGTTGCATCCTATCTGCACCTTGGTGAAAGAAAGATATTTCTGATTGTGTTTACAAGTTTATTATTTTATTTCAAGTAATCAAATTTATTTGCATATCTAGATCAAACAACTTCAGAAACAGACTGGGGAAACTGAGCAATGTTTTCTTAATGATTTTTTTCATCAAGCTGTATAATCTCAGGAACTTTAAATAGCTTTGTCTTTCATGGTTTTGTTTTATGAGCCAAAACCAAAAAGAGCTTGTGTCTTTTCCCAGTTGCTGCAAGACAAAGTGGTTTTTCGTTATTAAGCAGACTGGATTTTCTGTAAGCTGTACATTCTTGAGTGATATATTCTGTTATGTAACTTTCATGTATGTAAAGAGTTGGGGTTTCCCGTGTAAAAAAATCAAATTAGTGTGAAGACACCAGCTTTATGAATAGATTCTGTAGGATGTTAATGCTGTAAATATTACAAAGTTGCACAATAGTTCCAGCATCCTGGGCTGAATGAGGAAGGGCACTGTCAGCAGATTTTGGGACGTGTTTCTTCCTCTCTACCCGCCTCTGGTGAAGCTTATCTGGAATTCCAGGGTCAGTTATAGGCTCCCTAGTAAAAGAAACATATGGACTAGAGTGTGTCCAACTAAGACCACTAAGATGATTAAGATACTGAATCATTTCTTGTATGAGGTGAGGCCAAGAGAATTGGGATTGTTCAGCCTGAAGAAGAGAAGGCTCAGTGAGTCCTATTCAAGTGTATGAATATTGATGGAGAAAATAAAGCAGTCAAAGCCAGATTCTGCTAAGTGATGCTCATGGCAGGACAAGAGGCAGTGGATAAAAACTAAATACTGTAAATTACAATTAAATACAAGATTTGTAATTTTTTCAGTGGAGGTTAATAAACTCTGGCACTCTGCTGTTCTGAGAAGTTCTGGAGTCTCCATCCTTGGAGAGATCCAAACCCTTCCTGGTCGGTGTTCAGTGTTGCTTTAGTTGACCCTGCTTTGAGTGGAGGATTGGACTAGGAGGTCTCCAGCATTGCCTTCCAGCCTTAACAATTCTGTGATTTGGTATTTAAATTATTTAGCCTAACCTATTATTATAACCTTTTCTATTTCATATTTTTCATAAAAGAGGCATTTGCTGTGATGGGGCTTTACTCTAAACATTGCTATATCTGTGGATGTATAGCACACCAGTGTGTGCTAAACCATATGGATCTATGGATGTACAAACCTAGATAAAGCAGCTGAGGCATTAACATAGGCTAATGCCACATGATTGCTTCTTTTCATCAGAACAGTTCAGAGCAGATCTATCTTCAAGTCCAAAATGACGTATTGAACTATGTTCAATGAACATCATTTAGAGTGAGAGTGTGGAACTTCCACAGGCATTAAGAATGAAAAATCAAACCCATGAATAACAGATTGCTACTTCTCAGTTTGTGGTATTCTGCCTTGGTTTCAGTCCAACAATAGATTGCTTTAAAAAAAATGACTAACTCTCAATTATTTTTTTTAAATTCAGAGGGGAGTGGAAAATATAACTTCTCCTTCCTCCATAACAATATTACTTTTGCTGTCTCTTGGCAACCATAAATGAAGTACAGCCAAATTTCGAAGATGAACTTGGTGTTTTTACTTAGTAACAGTAAAAGTAAAAGTTGGAATCATGGGAAAGAGGTTTGTGAAATATAAGCATTAAATTTGTCCAAGAGAAAGAATTCTATCTCTTTTTATGTAATAAGAGGACTTTTGCCTTATTTCTGGACATTCTTAATGAACTATAAAAAAACAAAAAAGACAAGTCTGAGTTTCTTTCTTTAATAGCCATAGAAATACCATCATGGCTAGATCAGTAATTATGAGAACTACCACAGTCAAAATCATAAGTCTGTCATTGTAACTTTTGCATTAGTTCTTGGTTTTCTCCTGACTGATTGCTTCTTGTTATAGTTTAAAATATTTAGTTTAAAGTTTCTGCTCAATTTCAATATAGTAGTTTCTGATATTTGTAGTTGGAAACGTATGACTGGAGGTATCTGGACCATTGCACAAACAAATCTGAATATAAATTATTTGTAACTACCTTATTTATATTTTAAATCCTTCTCTCTGATTCATTTTTCATGGGTTATATAGTAGGAAGTGAAAAAATTATTTACACCTTCCAAGTCCATTCTTATCTCAAAGCATCTATCAACAGAGATGGAAATACCCTTCACACTCAGATCAGTCTATAAATTTTAAGGTTCAGTCCTCCTCTTTTAGGAAAATAATGCTTTGAGTACATCCATAGAATTTTTGTGAGCTCCTTCAGACTAATGAGATCTGGCACACATCCTTTAGGCTGGGGCTGAATCCTCAGGGGAGCAATTGGAACTGCATGTCCAAGAGTTGAAATGGACACATCATTTTATGTGCATGAGCAGCTAGTGTACCAGGGACAGTAACACTAAAATAAGAATCAAGCCAAACTCATGGTGTATATGCACCCTCTGATGGTTGTTTCAATACACCATTTAATTTTTATATTTGGGAATAGGATGAGAGCTGTGGTAAAGAGTTCTTGTTCTCTCTTATTATGTCCTTGAAAATTGAAGTCTACTGTTTTCCAAGCACAGTTCTCCTTGAAAATCAATCTAAATTACCTTTTTTTTTTTTTTTTTTTTTTTTTTTTTTTTTTTTTTTTTTTTAAGTGTGAATTGAATGTACTGCAGCTATTGCTGATTAACTGTATGTGGGGACAAACTGCTGCAGAGTCACATGCCTGTTTGTGTTTATCTTCATTCACTCTGAAAACAAAAGGTCAGAAAGGAGAAAATCCAGCATAGAGAAGTGGAATTGATTTGGAATGGCAACATGAAGTGTTGTGGTAGAAGTGCTAAAACCAGTGAAAACAGCTAAAAGGGTAGAGGCATTTGTAAAAGCACAATGTGCAAAGTGTGAAAAGAGACAAAAGAAACCATGTCTGGCTGATTCCTGTCACGATGCTTTTATGGTCATCAGTGTCTGTGCTGTCTGCTGTTTGTGACCCTGACACAAGATAATGCATGTGAACTCAAACATTCTTTCTATTGGGAAGGCTTCTGTCTCGGTCATCTCAGCTGTTAGTTTGTCTCTGCCCATCAATATACCTCCCATGTTTGTTTTTTTTTTTTTTGATTCCTCTGGAATAACCAACATTGAGAACAGTAATATCTTTATTAAAAATTGTTAAAATAAGGGCATTCATTTTTCCTTTATAATCTTGCTTTATAGAATGAATCTACTGATATGGGTGGCCAAGCCACATGTGTCAGGTGACCACTAGCTAAATTCAAGTTTCATATTAGTTTTGTCCAAAACCAAACAAATTCTGGTTGTTTATTTTTGTAGACTAAAATACTTAAGAAATTCAGTGCCAGAAATTACACTGAGGATAGAAATTAATAATCATATCCTGCAATCCCACAAATCTGTAGAATATTTGTCTCTGTTTTTAAGACAATGAAATATTTACTCTGCAAATTCTGTTAGAATAGCATTCAACAGCTTGCTATACACACAACCAAATAGAAATGCCATAATGTTTCCAAACCCCTCTTAGCCTGCTGGAGACCAGCAATTTCCATGCATATATTAGCACCAATTATAAAAGTCATTCTTCACTGCCATTTTCCTGAAGACTCCACTGTTTTCTTATAGAAAGCACATATTCAGTGTCTATATCTCTAAAGTGCAGATGCAGAAGCAGGAACACATGTGAGAAATAAATGGAAAAGACCTTTCCAGCTCACTGAGTGAGGGGCTAGTTCTATTTTGAATGCCATTGCTGCATCTAAATTTCTACTTCAACTCTTGGGACTCACCTGAGGAGTGATGTCTTTTATGAAACCCTTCACCTGTCTTACTTGCAGTATGTGCTTGCTTTGTAATGTTTTAAGTCATGAGTTTCCAGCAGGCAGCACTTACTTTCTTTATCATATTGAATTTCCCTAAACTTAAGAAAACTTAATATAAAAGTAAAATTGTTACACCAAAATGCTCACCCAACATGCATGGCTCTTTATCCAAGTTCAGCCCTTGGTTAACGAGTTAAAGAGGTTTGTTCTTATCCCCACTGACACCCAAAGCCCTGTAGAGTGTCCTACCTGCATGGACAACCTGCAATTTCTTCTGCCCTCTCCTGTGCAGTCTTGCTTGTTAACTCCCACACAGCTGATTTCAGTTTGTTGCTTGGACACCTTCTTCAGGAGATACATCTTCGTTATTCTGTGTCTCCATGGGAGGTGGGAACATGTATGTGGTGGGGAAACACCTTGTGAGTTGGGATTGCAAGATGTGTAAAAGTGTTTGTATGTTGGTCTGAAACATGGAGTTGGTATGTGAAATAGAGTTTTGAAATGATCAGTGAATTGAGCAGAAAGCTGGGGAAAACTGACCCTCTGTAAATAGCAGGCTTGAGGGAAGGGGTGGGGTGGGGATGGAGGGCTCTATGTATGCATTTAGTCTGGCACTTAGGCAGTAGTTTTAATTAGCTGCATGAGCAATACAGAAATTGTAAGTATTTGCTGTACATTATGAGCTTTCAGTTTTGGTGATTTACCACTTTGTGGGGTTTGTGGCAAAGGGCTTTTGATGGCAAAGAGTACATGTCTGGCTTGAGCTTAGTGACCACCAGGACATCCAGGTCCTTTTCTGCAGATCTGCTTTTCATCACTGGGTGACCCCCATCTTGTAATGCTGCCTGGCGTTGTTCCTCCCCATGTAAATGGCAGAAGCAGCTTAGCTACACTAAATAATTCCTTGTATTTGTTATTTTCTCTTTCAGCTGCATCCATTTTTTTTTTTTAACCTCATTACCCTGTAGATATTTCAGAGAAGAAAATAACTTTGTGGGTTATATCAGAGACCGCATCTGAGCACTGCATAGGAAAAGCCCTTAGCTTGGGATCGTGTCTCAGTGGCTGTGCCCAGACAAGAGGGAGAGCCTGGAGCACTGGACCATTGGGTCGTGAGTCAGTCTCAGCCTCAGTAATTCAAATTACCAATAAAACACATGACAGGTTATCAACAGGGAATTAGTCTAAGTGTGTTAGAAATCTACTGAGTTTTGAAAGGGAAATAATGTGTAATCCAAATTCAGGTATTTGTTATATACTAACAGGAATGAATTACAAGATCACAGAGCATTTTCCTTTCTCTGTCTCCTAAGTTTTACTTGGTTTCAAGAAAAACAGGAGCATGAAATATGCCATAGCATAATATTGACTTCAGTGTGTTCCATCTGGGAAGTAGGCGTCAGTTCTGGACCATGCTCAACTCTGTGCCACTGAGGCCTGAATTTGTTGTGGCCAGTAGCAGTGGCCAAAATCATTAGAAAACTCCAGTAACCAAGTCCAAGATTGGCACTTACACATTATCTTCTCTTGTTGCTTCAGACATTCCTGCAGCAGCCTGGATTCTGGCCCAGGTTAACAGCAGTCACTGGGACAAGAGGGAAGTTCTGAGCACTGCCTTAGCTCTGAGGAGGGGGCAGTTTGCCAGAACATCATATATTACAGAAGAGTTTGGCTCTTGGGGATGTATATGAGGCAAAATGCATCAGGACAAGTCTAGTACAGAGGTGGGCTGGCTGACGTTTTCATCCTCCCTTGGTAAAATGCTAAATGGACATTTTAAATGAAGAATTTTTACTCATTTGTCTTCTGCTTCACAACGACAGGACCTTTTATTTATTTCTTCTGTTGGTACAGCAACTGTTTACATAGATTACTGATTCAGTCACAGTGTGTCATTCATTACAATCAAAAGTCTCATTTCCTCTCACGTTTTACTCTCAATTATTTCCTGCCAGCAGGGGTCACACGGCTACCGCAGCTTCTCATCACCACTCTGCCCAGTCACTGATTCCAGAACATCACTTCTGCCGAAGAGACACACGGAAATGCCTCTCAGAGATACTGAAAAAATAGCTTGTAATGACCATCATATTACATTTTCTGGGATATTATAATAATATGTATAATATTTTCTGTGTAGGAGCCCATCTTATCTGTAACAGGGTTTTGGGTGCTTTTAGGAAGCTCAGATTTTTTAAAAAATATTATTACTGTTAAATGTTGTAATAGTTCAGATACATAAGCCTATTGTGCACTTCGCTGCGTTTGCAGGCTGCTACTGCTTTCCCACTGCTAAACTTGACTCACAAATCTCTGCTACAAATGAATACAAAACTTCCACTAGGAAAGAAAAAAAATGAAGCAGTTGGCTGTTGGAACCCCACAAGGAAAAGCAAATTTACAGCCAGGATTTTAAATAAAACATTAATGCTTTCATATCTGATATACATTAGAATTGTCTCCTTGGCAAATTTTGCTTCAAGGAAAAAGATTAACAAAGGAAAGATCAGTTAAAAAATAAAAGGCTGTTATAGCATTTGAAAAAATACATTAGGAGGATGTAGTGTGAAACCTTTAGCCTACTTATGCAGAGTGTGGGTATTTCAACTGCAAAAAATTAAGGATTATTCTGAGGGACCAGGGTGCCCTTGCACAAGACACTTTGCATGCAAATACCAGAGGGGCAGGATTTTTCCAAGAAAACCAGAATCCCAATTGGCTAGATAAAAACAGTGGCTAAAAATATTTTTCCTGTTGCTATTAGCTGTTTTAGAGATTCACAGCTGTCTCTCTTACAAAGATGTTGATACCTCTAGATGTTACCAGCAAGGCACAGTCTCTGGAGGACACAAAGTGCTGCTCTCACTTCCCTTTATATATTGCATCATTAAATATATGAGAACAACACATTTGACAGCTGAAGTTTGGGATTAAATTTTCAGAAGAAATAGTTGAGGCTGTGGCTGTAGGAATACTGCAGAGAAAGGCAAGGTTTGCTGCAAGGGGCATTATCCTGCCACGCCAGGAGAGCTCCGTTCTTCATGGCTTTGTTCTCCAGCTTCAGTCAGGGAGTTTGGACTCACATGTAGGCTTGAGCTACAGGTAGCTTGGTGGCACTAAGAATGGCCTTTGCTCTGTACACCACATTTCTGCAGATTGCTGATTGTCTGAAGCCAATTTCCAGACCTTAGCTGCATGAGAACTTACTCAGATTTAGTTTCAAATGAACAGCATGAAAATATCTTAAAATGGAAATTAAAAGGAGAAAAAAAAGATTTGGTCTATGACTGTGAAGATACTTTAAACTGTCATTTAGATTATTTGATTGCTCTTGATATTTTTTTTTGTCGCAAACTGAAATGCTTAACATCAAAAAGTGCCAGGAGAAGAAATACCAGAATTATCAAAGGGTCAGAGCCTTGTAGGTAGATTTGAAAAAAAAAAAAAAAGACAAGAAATGAGAGGATGACCCTGCAGACCTTAAAGGAAGTAACAAAAGAGGGTGCAAATAGACATGTTCAATTATTTCTAAAATGACAGTACTAAGTAGATGTGCAACAACCTGTCTGTAACTGAGAGAATGGGCTCACTAAATGAAGGTAAGGCTAAAATGCATCTTACTTTATCTCCATACAGCTCTGCTTCAAATGCATTCCAAATCAGTAAAACATTTTCATATTAGACCAAGAGTTTTAAATCAGATGTTAAAATTAGTTTGTTCATTTCCATGAAAGTTTTCATAACCTTGAATTATTCCCATGCAAATGGCCTGAGAGCTATTAAGACAAAAATAGAGGTGTACTCAGCAGCTCTCATTTTAAGACTCTGGAGTTCCATATATTATCTATTACAAACACTGAGATGTTGAAGTGAGACCAACTGGTGAGCTTTAAACACCAGATCAGAAATTTTAAGATGAGTGTAACTAAAGAACTGATACCTAGAGAGCTCATTATCTAGCCTCCTAAGATCTTACTGATGTTATTAATTTCCTTCTGTCAAATAGGCAACATAGTGTGAGATGCTGAATGACCAGGTAATTTCAAGAAGAAATAATTAAAACATTTTCAGCTGCAAAAGATTCTTCTTTTTATGACAAATGACACCATTTTCATGGCATAAAATTATACTACAAATCATGAGGTTAATATGTGAGATGTGTTTTAATTCCATCATAAGCTGCAGGATACCCTTGTTGAAAAAATTGTCTGTTCACCCAGAAAGATTAGACAGTGCGTAGCCTAAAAAGTAGTCAAAGCCCCTCCAAGGGAGGTTCCCATTAGTACTGTGAATCCTCTTCTGCCTGATGGGAAGTCTCCAGCAGGAGGTCTATCCTGAAGAGATTGAAAGAAAAAGCTCATAAACACCCCAAGTGTATCACCTCAGTAGAAACTAAGAAGAGATACAGGGAATGCAAAGGATGCTGGGTGACAAGTTGTGCCTTTGCTCAGATTGAGATGGAGATAAAACTGTCCCTTTAGCAGAAAGCCTCCATGTGGTAACACCTCAGAGATGCCGAGCAACACAAAGAGAAAAGGACAAATTATGTCATCTCTTCACCACTGCTCATAAGACAGGGCCCTTATAAGGACTTTCACAAAAAAAAGAGTAAATAGGAATTAGAGTGGCTGGGTTCTCTAAGTACTCTGAAAGAAGTCGTGTCACTGCTTCTGGAGGTGCGCTCGAAGTGTTAAAGGGTCCCTGTTCACCACTGTGCAGCACCATGAGTTTATAATCTTACACTAGCTAGTACCACACTTTAGGTCATAAACCAGGTCCTCAGGTTCTGGTTCTCAAGCTGCCTCTTGGGCTCCCTGCATCTACTGCATTACAGCAGAAAGTTCTGCCCCCACTCCACCACACCCTTTTGACCTTCTAATAAAGCCTTTAGAGAAGCTGATATGAAGTTAGGTTTGGACACACATCCTCAGATATCTGGTGACCCTGTGCCTCTGAGACCCACAACCTCTGAGGAAAACACAGCTCCATGGAACCTATGGTTCCTATGAACCAAATTCTCACTGAAGAGCTGTGAGACAAGAGGCTAAAACAACTTCTATGCCCTGGAAATTTCGAGTCAGTTTTTCTCTTTTCTTTGTTTGGAATATTTCTTTTGGAGATGGTGAACTGAGAGTACAACTCAAAGGTCTTCAAGAGGCTAAGCCGGTGAGGTGATGGTAATGATCTTTAAAGGTTTTGTCAGTGCATACTCTTAACGGATTGTTAGTGTTTAATCACCACTTGAGGGAATGCTTTTATGTGTCTGTAAACATCACTATCCCAAGATGCTGAGAAGATAGCACTTCTAGGCAAATTCTTTTTAAACGTGGATGAAGTTGCCTGGGGAATTGTATTTTGGCACAGTGATGTTAATCCTGCTAGGCACATTACTGTCTTTGTTGCTCATGTCACATTTTGCAGGACAACGTAGTCAAACCTCCATTGTTTTGTTTTTTTGTTTTTGTTTTTTTTTTTTTTTTTTCTTTCCCCTTTTCTTTTCCTATTCAGAGAAGAATATTCATCTCAGCACCTTGTCTTGAACAGAGCTTCTCAGCTGTCATAAATGCTGACCCAGACTGACAATTCTTATTACAAAGTTCAAAAATTGATTATTTTGTCTCTGGCTGTGGTAAAAATAGTCAGATATATAAGCCAGTCTTCTAAACACCTGACAGACAAACACTTTGCAAGTCTTCCACAATAACATCATTTGGGAAGATTTATTGGCTGCCAATGGGAAAAGGATTGAACCTGTATTGGCTACTGAAATGCAATGTGCATATCCAAGGTTATAGCCTAAATAATGTCATGGAAATATATGCTAATCAGCTCTTCATAATGTAGGGCCAAAATCAAGCATCTTAACTAATTTTACAGTGTACAGCAGAGTAGAATTATAATTTCTATGTCACCATGACAATAATTCAGTGAAAAGCAAGGCTTTTTTTTGCATATCAAATACACATTTTTGTAATTATTTTAATTTTGTTCAGAAAAACAGGATTGTGAAAACCTGGCAGAGATATTAGAATTCAGAATACAAAGTACACCTTCTAGTGTTGCTCAATCTACTCCATATTTTACAAGCCATCAGGAAAAATCAGGGCATTACAGTGGCTACAGCAGGAATATTTGTGCTTGTTTATAGGAATTAACAGCATGTTTTAAAGAAAGCTAATAGCATCAGTTATCATTGTGTTGAGAGAAATAAACAATTGATAATTACTAAGAAAGATCTCTCCTAATATTGAAAAAGTTATGTTCCAGGAAAAAAGCAAGCAAACTAAAATTAAATCAACCTTCCACTCAGGTCTGAATTATGAGCTTTTACAGATATACATGCTCTGGCAAAAAGGAAACATTAAGTGCACCTGATGAAAAAAACCCAGCAGGTGGGAATAAGTTATGTGTCACTACTGGTAAATTAGATAAATGATAATTAGATAAATGATAATTTGTAGACTAGCAACAGAGGAATAAAAAACCCTGAAGTTGAAAAATCTCCTTAAGTATCAAAAATGGTATCACTGCAGAGTTTTATCTGCATAAACAAAATTAACACCAGTGTTTTAGGACAGTGAATATCTTATATATTCTTAACATCTGACACTCCTGGCACCAGACTCAATTTATGGAAATATCTAAGACAGTTGACATCTTGCTGCAGAGCATAAAATTGTACACCAGCAGTGTCCAGCCCTGCAGCTCATAGTGTCATGAAGTCTTTTGTACTAAGAATTAAAAGGACTAATTGGGTGAGTCAACTCAGTTAAGCTTTTGCTCCCCAGCTTTGACTCTAGCGTTAGATTTTATCTCACAGTTTATGAAACACCAGGCAGTGCAGCTTTAAGGAAGGTTTCAGGTCATGGTTTAATTGCATGGTGGCTTTGCCATGAGTGCCACCATCTCAATTCCTGCTCCTTCTGCCCAGACATGGGCAGCTTTTTCCCTGCTGAGAAAAGAGACTGAGGGAGTGGTTTCTTTACAGTAGGAGTAAACAGCAATGGTAAGTTGGAAAGGATCTTTATCCATCCTGGTTAATTCAATCATGGAAAAAAATTTGCAATTTTTTCACTTGGTGGTGACGTAAACCACTGTGGTTTCCTGGGAGCAATGTTTTCCATTTCTAAGTGAGTCCATTATTTGTGTAAATCTTTTTTCTTAGACAGAAGAAAGCCATTCCTTATTGTTCTGTGTGAGACAAAACATCTTTATTAGTAATTTAAACATATCATATTCTTTCAACTCTTTGAACTTTTTAAGGTTTCATTCATTGTTGACAGAGTATCAAGAGGGTGACTGAACCTTTACAGTTCAGACACCTAAATGTGAGATGACCAGTCCTCAGAAGTAGTTATCTGTTCCTAGTGAGTCTAGGAAGGTAGTTCAGTTCACATATGTAATTTTAAAGTGGTTAAAGTCATCAGAGATGAAACTCAGTCCTTGGTACAATTTGGTAAAAATTATGGGATGTCATAAACTCAGACACTTGGAAGTCTTTTGAAAAAGGCATCTGTGTGTAGTTTTCTCATGGCCTGGAATGCAAGTGATTCTGAAGAAATTTTCTTTTTTATACCTTGTTTTCTTTTTTCCATCTTGTTTTCTTTTTTCCTTTGTTTCCATTTTTTTCAATCTGATTTCCTGTTGAAAAACATCTGTTTATCACTCAGAAATTCAGATTTTCCACTGGCAAATATCTAAAAAGCAAAAGACAATTATTTTGATAAGTTTAGTATGACTTAATGGTGTATAAAGAGGAGAAAATACATTAGACTAAGTAGCTGGAGAGACAACCAGGAGTTCATTATTATTTCACTGTTTCTTGTGGAAGCCAAAGCAATGAAAAGTGCTTATCAAAGCACTTTTTGAAGTAAACAAAGCATAATCTTTGATGTCTGCAGTTTACCGTAAACTATTTATATATAGTTTTGTATCTGTGGTATATCTATGATGTGTTGTGTATAACAGTATGCCAAAAGTGGTATATCTATGATGTGTTGTGTATAACAGTATGCCAAATACAGATAAACCATAAAGCCCATTGTCTAGTAATTTTTAGACTAGAAACATGGAAGTTAAATAGTCTTATTCAAATGATCATATTCTAAATAACTGTATCTAATTGAAGTGAAGCAATGATTGTTCACATGAATAAGAAAATGTACAGTATAAAAATCTGAAAAAAGAAGTGCATTTATGCCTTTTTCATCTATCACCAAACCCAAAAGTCTTTTCTTTCCTCTCAATGTATTATGAATTTTAAAAAAGAAGACATAATAAATAGTCTTAAGAAAATAGAGACAGCGAGAGGGTGCCAAAGAGAAATCAGATGTGTGACATTGAAACTATTTTGAAAGAAGATCTGACTTAATGAGAATTGACTTCATGAGAATTCTGTTAGTAAAATAATACGTGTGTGGAAGATGCCACAGAAAAAAAACCCAAACAGTAACAGACAAACCAAACAAACATAAAAACCAAACATACACAGACATCTAAAGGAGAGAGAAAGAAATCTGTTAGGAATACAGAATTATCTGGAAGATGTTTTCTCAACTAAGTTAAAAAAGGGGAAGAAAGAGGGGCCTTGAGGGGGGTTTCCACAGCAGTAGGTCAGCTAAACCTGTTTTCAGTGACACAAAAAAAAAATAAATTAAATGATAAATTCTTCCGGTAAATCCATCTAAAAATTCCTGCTCCAGTTTCTGTATGAATTAGAGATTATTTTTCACTTTAGAAACCAGACACATCAGATGAGGGAGCCAGGAGAACAGAGAGGTAGGAGGACAGAACTTACAGTTCAGCAGTAGCAATGTTTTGAAAGGATGTTTTGTATGAGGGTAGCCTATAGATAGGACAGGAATGTGAATGCCTCTCACTCCTCTGTTCCCAGAAATGTTTTGTGCACACAAAGGAATGACAATTACAGTGACTCATGTTTGTGTGATCCATTAAATATCTGGGTACATAAGTACCCCATGTCCTTATTTCAGGCTGTTCACAGCTTGGTGGCAGAAGCAGACTGGCAGGACACTAATGCTTTTCTATTCCCCAACTTCTGACCAGCTGTCAGCTCACCTGTGGCCTGGAAATTTCCTTTATATCCTACACTGTTACATTATTATCTTAAATCTGTTTGAAGAGTGAGTCTCTTGATGGTCACATTCTTCTGGGGTTTAGTTCCCAGCCTTGGTTTTTTGTTGACATTTTTGAGCAGAAACCTGAATTTGTTCTTAAAGAATAATACACTAGAGTAGCTTTCTGAATATGAAAACAGCAAAATCTTTAAAAGTGCCATAGAAATACACTGCAGCACTTCTATGTTTTTCTGGACTATTAGCACATGTTCTTGTTCAGGTTTTCAACTGTTTAGGGTGTCAGAAATTTTTCTGTACATGCCAAAGCTCAATTGCAGAAAAAACTTTATTATCATATCTGTGTGAGCAATGGTCATGGCTGACTCTTCACCTTCCTGCTCTTCTTCTTCCCTGAAATTATACACCCCATTATAGGTTTATAATTTATAATGCTTTCATGAAGTAGGCCCCTAGTCTTATGCACTGGTAATCTCTTAATTAGTCCTTAGAGAGGAGAAACAGGTAGTAAGCATATTACACCATTATGTTAAGCATTATATAGTATTGATAACAATATGGTCAATAATCAGAAAACTGTTTGGCACACATGCAACCTTTGTGCTACTGTTGAATTAATTGTTATTACGCTTTTCTGATAGGAGAAAAAGAAAATCAAGAAACTTGCAGCTTTCTCAGTACCTCTCAGACCACAATTGTAAATGTGGATGCAAAATCCATTTACAAATGTGTATTGATAAATGAGGTGTTATTTAGGAATTCATTTATCTTCATGTTTATGTTTCTGTGTGCGTGAATTACCGTACTGTAACGAAATCACTGAAAAAGGATATGTAGTTCTAATTATGAATAATAAAGCAGCATCTGGGAGGCTTGGGTAGGTGCCAACATAAAAGCCAATGCAATTTTGGTTTAAGAGATGGAAAGGGGGTTTCTGAATACAGAATTTCTTTCTTGCATATTTTATACCCCTGGGAACTAGCTCTGTCAAACCCATTCAAAGTTTATGGCTTGCATAAATGTTCAAGACATGAATTGGAAGGTAAGATTTTTAGGAACATATTTAAAGTTAATTGCTTTAAGTTAAATACCTCCGTAGAAGACATTCAGCAATAAAAGGATAGAGGTGGTTCAGCGACAGAAGCAGCATCATCACAAAGGTCAGACTGTGGTCAGAGTGGTGATTCAGTGGCTTAAAGTGATTCTAAACAATCATATCAGCTAGCTCGGTTTTTGCCAGGCAAAAAATCAGTTTTGATCATAGCTAAACCAACAGTAATCTAACCCTATTCTAATTGCACAAAAATTTACATATACCGATGAAAGATTTTTGAATGTCTTTTTTTGTAACCTCTGAGAGAAATAATAAAAATTAAGAATTTTCAAGGAAGTGAATACAGTTTTATCATGTTTTTATTGAAACAACAGCCCACTAGCCTCCTTATACATTATCCATTCCATAAAACTTGGTTTTCTTAGTCATATGAATTTTTAAGGCACAAACATAGATATTGTAACTCTTTAATATTTAAATAAGTGCCCAGACATAGAGATTAGAAGTGTCAACAATCTGTACCTTTCTGCAATTTTGAAATAATATGAGAGATCAAAACATAGTACAGAATATAGAAATATATTTGTTTGCTCCTCCACAGGGTTTGCTGTTTTCACTATGGTGGAGTTTTGATTATATAAAGGACGATAGATGGTAAACTGTACCTGTTAACAAAAATGGTTTTTGTAAATTGTGTGAGAAAAGTTAAGTAGAAAGTCTGAGTGCTTTGCAAAGAACTTAAAATGCAGCATCAATAATAGTATTTTATTCCTTTCAGTATTACCAAGTCAGTGCCATCCCAGAGTAAAGAATCATATTGGAATTTTAGAGATACTGATCTGTGCAAGAATGCAAAATATTAATTTAGTTTAAATTATTTTATTCCTGACAGTATAGAAGCCAACAAATAGCACAGCCTGACTTTATAATCCTGTCCTGAGTTTGTAGGGTTGGTATTTGGAAAGCAGACTTGTACTTGTAAGCTGTGCAGAGGTAGTAAAAAGTTATTGAAAATATTCAAAAAAATGAAAGGAACATTTTGGCTTGCCCTTTTTTGGCTAGAATCTTATTTTTAACCTTTTAAACCTTTTAAACGTTTCTTATTATGATCTTTCCATAGAATTAAGCCAATTCCTCTCATTATCTCCAATCCAGTAGATACCTTTTTTGGGTCTAGCCAAATTATTTTGTAATATTTCATCTTCACACAGAGTAAATGCATCAGTTTATTAATTTGAACTGTCATATTTTTAGAGCAGCCATGATAAATGGGAAATACTGACAAAAAAAAAAAGGAAAAACATAACTGGAAAGTAATTATAGAAATTAATTAAATCAAGTACAAGGAATACTTGGCTTTGACTTTTGCTGGAATATATCTCAGGCTAGAACACATTCCTCCAGAGAAACTCATTGTTAAAATCAGATCTGAGTTTTTTTCATTCTAACTCAGTTATAGAGAATCCTTCTGAATTCTGTTCATGCCTGAAGAGGAGTACAGGACTTCTGCTCACAGTAAAGGGGATTTCAGAGACACAGCTCAGAAAAATTTGGTTTTCCAAAATTTGAAAATTATATATTGTCGATTGAAAATGTTTTCCATTTGTATCTGCTGACAAGTGTAACATAGTGCAATGAAGAAATTTATTTGGCTAGATAATAAAGAATATAATACAACTGACCCAGCTGATATGTAATGATTTTTTTTAATATTAATGAAAATATGAATTTGACTCTAGCCCCTCACCCTGTTCCTTTTTCCTTTTTCTACTGGCAGAAGCTATTAAAAAAGATGTTAATAAAGCTACATATTTTAAGATTAATTTATATATAGGATTACATGTCATGCGGAAGTGTGCACAGAAGAGAGGATAAAGAGTCTTATTGATGAGAGTTAATAAGACTCTTAAATATGTAGATTCTGTATCTGTAACCAAAAGAATCTCCTCAAAAAATTTTACCTAAAAAACAAAAATGGCCAAATCTCCAAATGACAATGAAACTTCTTAGATACTCTATTGCACACTTCAGCATAAAATGCAGCTCATTCAAAAGAAAGCTTCACTGTTCATTAGTCAATCATCAGACAACTACTGTATATTTCATTATGGAACAACAAAAAGCAGTAATTCTTGAAAAAAAAATATATACTTTTGTCATGATTTTCTGAAGTTGGCTGTGGAGTTTTGCCTTTCTCTTCTTTAATTCCACATTTGTATTACTTTTAGTTTGTGCGTGTATGCATGCCCAACAGCAATATTATTCTCATTTCTTGATTAGAATTTCCTCCTTACTTCAGGAACAGCTGCTGAATTACCATTGTCCTTACAGTGTTTATGTCCAAGACACTAAAAGTCTCTGTGCATCAGGGATAATATAGAGCTAAAGGCAAGCATGAGAACAGAAATCAGTGTGCAGACTGAAGTTATTTTAGTTCCTGGAATCTTCACATGTCTTTTCAAATATAAAATAATTTCTGTGTAGAAGCATGACAGTTCATGACTAATTAAAATGCATCCTGCAGGCCTCTAGAGTGTTTATCTGTCAGCTTGCTTACCTACCTTCAAATTAAGAGCCATTAAAGATATGACCTCCAAATGGATTTTAAAAGCCAAGGATATTCAAGATCTATATTTTTCAAGTCTGTAATATCTGATCAGTTTGAAAAGCTCATGACATCTCGTATAAAACTGGGGACTGAAAATTTTGCAGTCAGGGATATCTTATAACATCCTTGTATTTTAGGTAAAGCATCCATTTTTTCTTGTCATGAAAAGAATGTTGAAGACCTAATTATTTGTACTTGTAATGAAAAAAAAAGTCACATTATGTCTTGTTAAATAATGTGTACATAAATAATTCAAGCAGTAGTTTTAAATGGCACACATATTATAAATGTATTTTTGGAACTTAAAAGCACAGTTAGATAAATTAAAATCCTAGTCAAATTCAGGAGAGATAGAAAGGATGGGAAGGAGGCAGAAATACAAGAAAACAGAGGAAAAAACACTCAGGGTACTTTAGTAAGAAACTATTCTAGTCTGAGAGCATGATGGATCAGTTCATCAGGGAAGTCCTGCTACTTTCCTATTGCCAGCCAGGGCAGAGAACCTGCCCTGTATGCTTGTCCTAGCTCAGGTTCAAGTTCAGATATGGGATAATGCACAGGCTACAGGCAGCAGAATTGTTCCTGTGTGACCTCTACCAGGTTATCAGGCTGGAAAGATGATCCTGAAGTCAAGAAGAGGTTTATTCCAGGTGTGGATATTGCTCATGGTGGGAGGCTGAGGCATGTGAAAGAGGGAGAATGTAGGAATGGGAGCTGCTTGCTGAAGGGCAGCTTACACATCCCTCCTGTCCCTGGCATGTGTCACAGCTGCTGTGTTCTCTTGCATCCTTAGACAACTGGTGCCCTGCAAGACCTCAGAAGGTGGGATGAAGATGTGCTGGGAGAGGTGAATGCAGTGCCCAGCTGAGTTGGCCAAGTACTATTTTCTTTCTTTGCAGTAAGAGGAAGGGAAAAAAATGCAATCCATAAGGTTGTCTCTTTATATTGCTTGTCTCTTCCCTTCTTGGAGACATCCCAGTGCTGTATTTGCAGAGAACAGAGCTGTCTTCTGTGGGTGTTGAAATGATTTACAGGAATGCCACCACTCACCCCAAGGACTGCAGAGGATGCCCGCAGTGGGAACAGAACTCCAAGGGTCTTTAGTGAAGGAATAAACAGACTCAGTGGAGATTTTATCTTCTTCAGTGAATAAATAGCCCTTTCAGGAGAAAAATTTTACCACTTCCAGGAGCAGGGTTTCATTTTAGCACAAGACACAGACTTGATCCTGAAGAAGGATATTTTCACTTCATATCTCATTCATCTTGTTTCCAGTTCTGCTTGCCATTAGCGACATTTCCTCCCAACTGATGGCTTTAGTATCAACTTGTAAATTTGCAATAATACTCTACATCAGTATTTTTAAGCCAGATACAGAGAGAATTTTTTCAGATGTTTGCATGGTGGAGCAGTCCTCACTGGAATCCACAGAAGATTTCTTGTTGGCTACAATTGACTTAGATATTGACATTCTAGGTGGGATTCATGCCACTAAGCTGAAAAGCAGGTTGCTATGGCTATAAAATAGTCATATACAGAATAAGGCAACTTTGCAAAGTAATTAATCCCATCCTAAGACAATTAGCTGAACATGGAAATGTTGTCTTTCCAACTACTGTGAGCATAGGTGGATTACTGAGTGGAGCTGAGCAAATAAGTCAGATAGTGAAAGACAACTGTGATAAAAGCCTTCCCTCAGCTGTAAAACTGTCCAGATACAGAAGTGTTGGCAGGACACTGAAACTCCACCTCCTTCCAAATCAATTCTTTCATGCTCTACGGTTTTATGTCTTTTCCTGTAACCACAAACCCTGCCCAACCTCTGAGTGTTAAAGAATCAGATCAAAAGACATCCAACTCTCTAATGCATTAAGATGAGGAGGGCAGTGACTGACACATCTGCTGATTTTCACAGGCCTTGTTCTAGAGCTACAAAAGTTTACACTTAGAGCTTAGTAGTGCAAACTGCACAAGATGAAGTTAATTTTCCACCTACAGCAGAGAAGCGACACCAATGAAATTACGCTGTTTTATATTCCCCAGGATAAAAACCTTCCTTCTGCCTCCTCTGAAAATCACTAGTATAGTTCTTGTAACAGTGTCAATGTGAACAATATCTAATGGATTCAGCAATTCTCCCTTTCTAACTGTCACTTTGTGCCATCAGTCTCTGAGCCTGTGTACATGGAGAGAGGAGGAAGGTTACTTAAAAAAAGAAAAGCTTTCCCAGACTTTATCAAGTGAAGTTTGCTCAGTGGAGGACAGTAAACATAAAACGGTAAATTCTTCTGTAAAAAAAACTTTTTTGAAAGGAAATTTCATGTATTTCATGCCCCTGCCCTCCACAACATTATTAGCTCTGGGCCAGTGCAGTGGGTACCTCTGACACTGTTGGTATCTCCTTAAAAGAGGTATTATACCTCATATAATGATAAGAGCTTTAACAAAATAACATTGTTTCTGTTGGACTGTATTACTATTATTCATGTTATCTCTTTGATATGTAAAAAAATAACTTATGTATATTGAAATGGTTATTGTGCTCTCTTACAAAATGTATAATCATTTTATTTCTAAATAATATGGAAAATATTTCTGAGAATTCATCTACCAATAAACCACAATAAACTATCACTGTATGCTTGAATAAGGAAGAGACAAAACCCAAACTGAGTTCTTTGACATGAATTTCACAGCAGAGACTGTATTTCAACTAGCTAAGGTTGACAATGTCCTAGACAAATACATTAACCTGGGAGAGCACCAAGGAGGTTTGGTTTTGCTTTTGGAAGATGGATCTTTGCTTCAGAGCAATGAAAGAATCAAAGCTATTAGAGTAGGGACTGTATAAGAGTGGTTATTCCTATAGCAAAGCTTGAAGGTTCACTGAGTTAGAGGATTCTATGGTTAGACAAGATAATATTTTCTCAGTTAGATAATGTTTTGTACAGTTTGAATATTAATACAAATGAGGACCACAGCTCTTCTATCAATAGTTAGAAATTTGCAGATTTTTGGGTTTAGACTGAGCTATGTTCCCATAGCAACCAGGTATTCCAGCGAAGATAAGTGCCTCACTCTTTGGTGCTATTTACACACAGACCAAGAATCAGAATGAAAATCAATGGGGAATCAGGCACCCAGAGAAGACAGCATGTTAGCCCAAGGATATCCTCCCACCAAATTCTGTATTTTGGATTGCTGTCTCATGCATCCTTGCTTCTTGCATGAAATGCTGTACTTATTATTGATCTTAACCCATCTCTGCTGTCCCATTGCATCCAGCTCACTAATCTCACAACAAAAGCTACATCTCAACAGAGCTACGGAGCTTAGTTCTCCCTTTGTGGGCCACTGACAACGCCCAATACACAGAAATGCTGCCTGTGTACTCAGGGCAGGACTGATGGTGCATGTGTGAAGGATCCCTCATCCTTAGGGGCTGCAGCAGCTCTCCAGGAGATTGTTGTTTGCACAGATACCTACACAGGAGGTGAGATCAGAACCTTTTAATCTCTTGAGATGACCCAGAATGGGGCACTGAATGTAAACATTATCTACAATGGGGGCTTGCATTCTTGCATGTCCCTATTGGCCTTAAAATACTGATATTGATTATTTCCATGGAAAACCAAGTCTAAAAGGTTTGATAATTTTATGAAAAGTGAAATACAGTAAAATTGCATTTGGGTACTAAGGTCAAAATACTTTTCTTATGGACATACCAGTGCTTTCCTAGCCTAACATGAGAAGTCAGAAATACAAAGCAGTCTCCTAAACTCAGCAGTCATAAACTCAACATACTTCAAGCATGACTGAAATATATTTTATATATACATATATATACCCATAATCTTTTGGTTCACATATTTGCATAGGATCTGGATAAAAAAGTCTTATATAAATTAAGCCTTAGAATACTGACATCACATGGCTAGACAAATGCATTATGGGATTATCCCACCAAATGTAGGTCCCCAAAGCAGAGGATTATAGACAGTGTTTTTAGGAATGCTCTTAGATAGAGAGGAAATAAATCCTTTGGCTGCTAAAATGCACAGAACTGTTCCATTGTCACTAGTAATAGTTTTTTTCTTTACTTTACAGACTTGGAATTTGCAATTGAAATATACATGACAGCACTTGTCAGCTTTCCTAGGTCAGAGGAAACCATCACCAAAGTTGCTCATGTTTCTCATTTCTTTCGTGGGGGGCTTTTGTTTGTGGTCCTGCATGGAAATACTGCATGGAATAGGAAGCTCTATGTCCCTCTGTCTGACTTTCTATTAATTTACTTCATTATTCACCATTTATAAAAATTTTCTTTCAATATTTTTATAAAATACTATCATGCCAGGTGTTGATGGTGGCAACTTGTCATCCTGAAGCACTTCAAAGATAATCTAATATTTAATGATTTATTTCACCAAGTGTCATTATGATTGTATTTAAAACCATCCTGTTGCTCTGTATTGTACAAATAGCACTCATGTTCCACCACTGCACTTCTGAACCGTTATGTATTACCTCATTTCCTAGCTAACACGTGTCATGTACAGCAGATGGAATGGAAAGCTCTACAAGCATGCACATGCTAAAAATTTACTTCCAGAGCCTAGAAATTCACATCTGATCCTGATCCCGGCTGTTTGCAGAGCTGATTGCATTTCTAGTATCAACAGAACTAGGAAAGTCAAGTGAATTACCTTGTGCCTCACAACTAGATAGTTTCAAATGTAAGAAGCCTAAAGCTTTGATAAAATTTGAAAACAGCTAAATGACATAATTTCTATACTAGCTTGACTTCCAAAGGACTGCATCACATTTCTGCCTGGTGCCACTGCTGGGACAGCCAGGGGGGCACACCACAGGATGCACGTGACTTGTTCAGCTATGGGACTGTGATGCCCCAGCTTAAAGCATAACTGCAGATAGCACAAGTTTGAAGATTTGGTGGAATTGTTTTGAGATTAACAATTTTTTTCTGTAATAACCTGTGTAATAACCTTCTTACCCTATGTGCCGGGCAGCTGCAAGCTCATTGGTTTGGATCTTTCCATATGGAGAGATGTGGCAAATCCAGCCAGTGTAGCCTGGAGCACAACTCAATACCTTCTGAAGTAGGCACCTCATGTGTTCTCGTCTGATTCTTCTCCATTGACTTTCTGTGTTAGGGTCTTAGTTTGTTGGGCACATGTAGGAACCTGGAGTCATCTAAGATGCCTCTGGACCTGACATGGGATGTACAGAAAACCAGTGCCCTTTTAGATTGGCAGCTATGAAACAACCATAGAAGCCATCAAAAACAACCAAAGCAAACCCCTTGTGTGCCACAGATATCACTTGCGTAGTCCTGGGTTAGGTTTAAACCTTGATTTATTCTTACCCTTCAATCAATACCTGTATTCCAGTGATGCATGTGTTGTGGGTTTGTGGGCATCTGCATATCCAGCACTGGACTCTCTTAGGAACCCCAGCTTCCCTCCTGTTTACATAAACTGCAGACTGTAGATGGCAATGAGTGGGAGGTTACAATTTGGGGGAACAAGCAACACAAGCCAGAGGCTGCAGGACAGGCTGGTGGAGAACCAGACTGGGAAGGACAACTGGTCACAAACGTGACAGCAGGAGTTGCTGGAAAAATGTACAAATAAGGGGAGGCAGATTTCAGGTATGGCAGGATCTGAGTTATGGAAGCTCATTGCTCCAGCCATGGATAAGAAACTGCTGCACAATAACTACTCCACCTTCTGTCACAGGGAGACATGAGCTGTATGCTGCAGATTTTGCCTTCTTCACATTCATAGGCTGTCTTGTACTTGTGCTTTCTTTTTGCTTCTTCTGCTCCTTTTGTGTGAATCCAAATGTTGACTTCCACAGCACAGCCACCACCATGAGAGATTTTTTCCTAGGCGTCATGGGGGATGGAGAGAAAGAATAGTTGGGGAGACTAGGCAGCTGCTCTGCCCAAGTGTTTTAATTCATCTAAGGAGAAGACTGAGTCCTGAGTGCCAGCAGCCACTGCCTAGAAAAAAGGTTCCACGCATGAAGGAGCTGGAGCATCCTTAGCTGTTGTAACAAACATGGAACACTCTCACGGCAGTGAAACACAGAGAAATATGTTTTGTTTGAAATGTGTGAGGGCACAGTCCTTTGCCCACACACATCTATTCCAGAAACATCATGCATAAAACTCTGAACACTTAAGCCACATGCACTAAACAAAATCAAGGGGTTTTTGTGTATTTGGAGGCCAGTGACAGTTTGCTGACAAATGCTTATTGTCTATTGTTAATTCCCCACAAGGCAGGACTTTTCCATGAAAAAATATTTAATGATGTATTCATTTAATTTTTAAAATTTTTTAATTAATTTGAACATTAATTTTTTTTTAGTTCATGAGTTCACCTAGGCTTATGATGAAGATCCAAGAATTTAAAAAACAGTATGCCCATGACTGTCAATGGAATAGAGTCATTGCAGTGTATTTTGCTTCATTTAGGGGCTATAGTTAAACCATCTAAGATCTCTGGCATGCTGTTCTTTGTATCTTTATCTACCTGGTACCAGTTGTAAAATTGTGGTCTCACTGAATGCCACTGCAAAACTCTCATTTAAGTTACTAGGAAAAAACACAAGACTTCCCACCAGGACTTAATTAATCATGTCAATAAATACATTCATTTGAGAAAGTTAATTTTTAAATGAAATGACAAAACAGTTTAAAACAGGTCAGTCTTTGTGGAATTTAATAGGCTCGTTCTCACACTGTGCTAGTAACTCCAAACAGCTGTTCTTATGCTTAGGCAGTAAAAGTTGATTTGAATTGCTTAGATAAAAACTAGAAAATCAGATAACATTTGTGCAAATGAAAATACCCCTAAAGATTTCTAAGCCTCTCTTCTGTCAGGAAAAATTGCATGTTGAGAGTTGACAGCCCTGCAATGCTTCTGCTTTCCCCATCTATAACTCAAGCAATGCACTAGAACCTTTAAAGAAAAGAGGAATTTTATGCTGAGAGTGTTTCTGGTCCCTACAAATGCCTACAGTAGAGCAGCCTGAGGGGGTCAGAAAGACGGAGCTGAGCTTTCAGGGCAGCACACATGCCTCATAAGGATGAATAGCATGGAAGACACTTTGTGTGGATTCAGAGGGTGAGCTGGAGTTAGCATGAACCTTGGATGTTGGTACATGGGGGGACAGAAGCTCTCCCTCAGATGATGGCAGTGGATATTCAGTCTAGGAACCAATGTGCTCATTTTTATTCATTGTGCTCAACTTGATGAAAACTGCTTTCTCTTTGTCCTGAAAAACTACCAATGCTCTCTAAAGCTTAAAAGACAAGGAGAGGCAATAAAACCTTGAAATATTACTTGTTGCATCTGAGTAACCAGTTAAAACACACAATTAGTTTTAAGACTGAAAGCCAGCCAGTTTCAGCAGATGAAAGATATGCATTTGAAGATGTATGGCTGATGAATGACCTCTGAAATAAATGAAGCAGAAGATAATGCCACACTGTTGGCCTGCTGGTGACATTTGCATCAAAACAATTAGTACTTATGTAAATAAATCTCTTTTCAATACAGATGTCCTCTACCCTGGTAGGCTTTCAAATGTAGAAAACCAGACCAACCATTGATTATAAACTTGGGTGTCATAACAATAATATCTGCAATGTTTTTTGCAATTGCAGTCATTGTAGATGACAGATGTGTTACAGCAGTGCTGTTCTGAGGGAGTAATACATTACCCATTTATGGCTGTGCAGGAAATGGCTCAGGTAATTAGTGTCTAGCTAATTAATCTAGGCTCTGGGGGAAAAAAAAAAAAAAAAAAACAACCAAAAACAAAACAAAACAAAAAAAAAAAAAAAAAAACCCGCTAAAACTAAAGGGCAAAATATGGTACTGTTGTGATAGAGTAAACGCTATTATATACTTAGATATTGAGTTTTCCTCCAGCACTCCCTAGTGGCTCATTATAATGTATCCATGCTTTCTGTATTGCATACTGATGAAATAAGCTGTCACAATCTCTGAGTAGTTTTCTGATACAACTGTATATCATTAGGAAACATGGGGTGATGTATAACCACTGCACATCTGTTACCTCTTCATCCCAGTCCCCTTCCCTGAAAAGATCCTCCTGGATATGCTTTTAGCTTTAATTCCTTTCAAAGTGTCTGAGAGTTGAAATTATAAGGCATAAACTTTTCTTTTTCTAATTCCATTATATTACAAGAAATGTTATAAGTAACCAAGCATGGGCAATAAAAACGTAGCCTTATTTTGAAAGTGTTAAAGAGGATTTTTTTCCTGTAATATCCATCAAATGCATCTGGCTTTATCTAAGCAGTTTTAAGCAGAATTGCCTCCAAATGTGCCATAAGAGCACATGAGCAGTAACAACAGATTAAATTTCCTATACCTCAGAGAATTGTGTGTGTATAGCTAACTCATGCAAGCAGGCAGCTATCACAGCAGGGGAGGAGGCAACAAAACAACCATTCTGCCCCCAGATATTGCTGCTAACCCTGTTGAGCAGGTTCCTTTCTTCCCACCTCCTGTAAACCCTTCTTTGACAAGACCTGCCTCTGGGCTGTGTTCTGCTCCTGTAAGCCAAAACATATTTGAACAGCTCAGTACAAGGGAAGAGGGAAAACCTGTCTTTGGAGGAAAAGAGTCTCAGTTCCTTTAAAAAAGACGTAAGGCATCACTGTGTTATTTTAATTGTGATGATTGTTTTAATTGTGATGATTGTTAAGGGAAGAGTGGGTGTGTGTAACCAGGAGCACGATGGAGATGGGTGCTCTAAGGAGCCCAGAGTCAGCAAATTCATTATATTGTGCACCCCTCTGGGAATCAGCTTTCAATCAGCTTTCTATTGCAGTTTATCCATGGTCAAATCTATTTCCCTGTGTCACAGCAGAGTCATGGCTCTGGCACATACTTGCCTCTGTGCACAGCTAGAGAATATTTCTTATGAACTCTACAACTCCGGGATTAGTATTTTTGGGTAAGCATTGTGGACATTTGGCAATAAGAGTATGCCAGAAAAATTTTTTTTCAAGTATGACCTCATATCCTGCTGCTTAGACCTGATCAAGCTTTTTCTGTGACTACAGCACCAAAATGCCAGGTTTCCAACAGGAGTTTGGAAGCCAAATTAGTGCCTCAATTTCCAGTACTACTATGCTTTACACTATTTGCTTCAGGTTGTTGCATTTCCTGTCTGAGAAAATCAGTGCATTTTTATGAATGATTTCTCATTCTGCTGTATTGATGTTCTACCAAAAGCTGACCCAAACATTAAACAGGCTTTTAAGAAATAGAAACTCTTCATCCAATGGCATTTCAGGCAGCCCACAGAAACACTAAACACTGTAGAATTTGGCAGTGCAAAGGTGGCCAAAGTGGCAACTTTGGTTTCCAGTTGTGCATTTCTCACATAATCCCCCCAACTGTAGTTCATGCTGTTGGACAACATTTTAGGGACAGGCCTCCTAATGCCATCTCTAGGTACTAATGGTCTTCAACTTCTTCTTTTCCTCCAATTAATTCTATATCTTTTAAGGGAGAACTATAGTGAGTATATCCCTTGCAGCATGTTCCTAAATGGAGCAAGCACAGTCACACAGATATTTGTGATATCCCGTTCAGATATTTGTCTCTAGTCTTCAATGGGGTGCCTTGCCATTGACATGCTGCATTTTTTCAGGCATTGTGCACATTGTCAGGTTGCATCACACTGTCTCTGCCCATGAAAAATATTGAATCTGTTTTTAAATATAATATTGAATCTGTTTTTTAAAGCAAAACGCACTCGGCTTTTCATAATTTTCTTCAACTACTAGCCAGGTTACATCTGTGACTGACAATTCTCTATCCAGTCTGTTAATCCTTTACCTTTATGTCTGTGGTTTGTCCTGCATGTCTCATTAGCTCTCCTGTAATTATAACATTACCTTGGCTCAGTTCCTCTCATGAACTTTGCTTTATTTTTCTAGCAGAGAAAAAAACCTCTGCATCAGTTCCTGTACATTTAAATGAATTAATGTTCTGACACCAAATAGCTTTTAAATAGAAGTCTGATGTAATCCACACTGTGGTATTAATTCAGCAGAAATTAAATGCACAGCCTATGTCCTGTCTAACAATGGGAAAAGATATTGAAAAAGGAGCTCAGCTCCAGCCTTAAGAATCTATTGCATACGTATAAAGAATCTTTCTGTCTTCCAGCTAGAGTAGATCATAAATCATCTAGCAGAACGACCTGAGTCACCAGTCTCTTTTATAGGATAAAAATGAAGTTTTTATAACTTTTCTGGGGCATTTTGATCTCAGAGAGATGATTTTCACCTGCCTGGTGTCAGGATCCAAGGTCCTGTCTCTGGGGATGCCAACACCATATTATGCCACTAACCTGCACCTACATCCATGCTTGATAGTGCTTAAAAAGTTAATAAATTCAATGGCAATCTTTTCCATTTCACATATGTGACTTGATATTTTGTGTCCCTGGAGTCTATTCTCAAATAGTAACTGCTAATTCTCCCCCTCGGGTATAATCCTCAGACTCCACAGAAACTGGTAAACATTTTCAGGCGTCTAAAGTTGTCCTCCTAGGGAACAAAGATCGCTTTTTTTTTTTTTTTTGACATCCCATGGCTTTACTGCTGCTTCCTGACATATTGATCAGTCTGTTTACAGTGTCAGCAAAACAAGGGCTTGAAAGACCTCCAATTTCTAACCCGTAGGCCTTGCCTTCAGGTTGCATCTGCATACTGGATAGTTCAATAGCCTGTTACTCTCAACTGTAGATTTTAATTAATATCTGTTCCTCCTTCTGCCTGAAAGTAATCTTTCTCCCATTTCTCTCACAAAAAGCCGAATAGACAATATTCTTCTGAATTTAAACACTTTCTAACTGTCACACAAGGCATAATGATATTTGGTGAGTATATTTTAACAAGATTCATTGTTTCCATGAGAAAGCTCACAATGCACTTGTTTTAAATAATATTTTTTCCAGAACAACTTTAAACTCATTTTTTCTACAGCTGCCTATCCCTTTAAGAAAGCATAATCTTTACTGAGAATTCTTAAAATGTATGAAAGCAGTGGAACAAGTAGAAGTTTGTCAAGAACAGAAATGAGTCCATTAGAGTATCTGACAGGTACAAGTTTATACTTGGTAAACACTGTCCCTTACTACTATTTAAAATGTTCAGGGTCTTCCCTTACTTCCTACATGAGTACTGGAAAAGAATCAGGCAGAAATCCTGACTTTTACTAGTAGGTTTGTACGTTGGCTTATTGGAGGGAACTCTGATCTAGATTAAAATTGCTTTTACCCAGAAGGTTTTACAAAAGAGAGGTAACAAACATTTTGGGGGGAAAACTCCCCACTTTTAAGACCACATCTTGAATAGTCAATTCAAATTATCTTACAATTTTTCTTAATAGTCTCAGTACAAGGGAACTGGAAAATAATGGTGGCCATATTTAAGAAGATCATACAGGAGTGTACAGAAATATGTTTAAAGTACTTTATTTCTATTTTCATTTCCAGAGGAGCACAAGGCATGGAAGAATGTGTTCATGCCTCAGACTATTTATACAAGCAGAGGTAAGATTATCTTCCAGAAATCTTGAAATCATGTTCTACTAAAAGGAAGAAGTCTAGGGTTGGAGTCCCGGTGGCAGCCAGACTCCACAAGAAATGTGTGGAAGGTTATGGACACATTTGTGAGCAGTGATTGTGTCACACCCTCTGTGTCAGCAGAGCAGTACAAGGTTTTTCTGTGTTAGCACAGGCAGGGCATGACAGGAACTGTCTCTTCTTACTTTTGCAGCTAAATTCACTGTCAGCAAGTGTTTGCACAGCCTGTCCAGTTGGATTCTGTTAAAAATAATAATTTCTGCCTCAGCCTAGGCTGATTGATCTGCTGCTGAGAAAAGGCTGGGCAGAAAAAAGGAACAGTGGCTGCTTATGAATTGGTGCTTCAGGTTATGCACTGAATTCACAGTTTTTAACCAAGTGAAGAGTCTATTTCTGAAAAGTGATTCAGGCTCAGTTCTTACTTTTTCTTGGGGAACTACTGTGTCAGAGTTCAAACCTGGCAATTTCTTGCAGGTATTGCTGTTGCTGAGCTTATTTCTTGTTGTCTTGTGTGCCTTTATCACACCACAATGCACTTTAGATACTAACAGAAGCTGTGGCTATAGCCTGCTTATGCCTCATTCAGCACCTAAGTTACCACTTAATGTCTAAATTGAGACAAAATGCATTGACCTTTTGTCTAAATCAAAATCTTTCAAATGTTAAAAAAATTGCCCTCCTGAGAAGCCAGGAAGTAACTAAAATAGGTGCACCTGGGTGGTTTTGTGTGCTCTATGATTATGAGTTCCTCTGAGGAGCACTCGAGTGTTGTCAACTATCATCCAAGTAGCTGGAATAATGTGTTCCTTTTAGTGCTTCTTATCACACTGAGTTTCAATTTGTTCACTGAACCTACTGATCCTTTAAAATCACAATTCATTTTCAGTTTTAAACAAAGGTAGCTAAACAGCAGTGACCAGAAGTGTAACAGTACAGTTAGCTGAATTCTGTGTTTAAAAATAAGCTTAATGAAATTTCATTAAAAAATGTCAGCCCTTTAGATCAGGCTGAACTGAGCACTGTGAAACCTCATCACTATGAATGCATTAAACACTTCCCATAATTATGATACAAACATTTACCATAGTAATTTTTTAAATTTTTTTTTGTCACAATACAAGGGACTCAGAATGAGTTTACATAAGTGACTTTCATTTTGTCATAAGCGACTTTCATTTTGTCATAAGCTTACATGAAGATATATGACAGCCATAACAATCATGTTCTCAGAAAACAATCAGTATATTTTACCTCTTTCTACTAAGTTTTTCTACTTACTTGTGGCAGCTGCACAGTTTTGAGCCTTCAGATTGAAAACAGGGACTTTGGTCACTTCAACATAGAGAGTCTGCACTTAAATGGTGGATGTTGGAATACTTCCAAATGCCTGGATCCAAGAGTTCACCCAGCTAAGATGCAGCCTCCTGTTGGATGTGGCTTTGCCCTGACTTGTCCATCACATCTTTGCTTTCATTGAAGGCAATCCACATGCCCTCACCAGACAGGAGACAGGACATGCTCTAGTCACAGATGAGCTCTGGATTTTACCTGATGGTGCTCTGTTATCCGGTATTCCTCTGCTGATTCCTTTCCACCATTCCTTTCTCTTCCCCTGACCATACTGCTCTTCTTACCCAGCCAGCTCCAGCCTTACTTCCTCTAGCTCTTCTACCCTACTCCTCCCAGCCATTGTGTTCTCTTGTAGCCAGTTCTTTTTCAGGTGCCCTATCATTTGTCAGGCCCTTTCTGCCTGGCCCCTCTGTCTCACATACCCATTTTCTTATATTATTCTTTCTTCCTTTCATCAACACCTTTAGAAGCTATCTCAGCTTCTCTAATTTCCTTGTCCACACTGTTGTCTCAGTCAGTCCCAGTTCTTCCAGTTGTCTTCTCTTCAGCCCCTCTCCACTGTTACTCCTCACCTCTTCTCACTCTTTTGCAGTCCCAGCTTTTCCTGTTCTCCACTTAACCTCTGTGGGTGCCCAGTTCTCTCACTGGTATGATACCACAATTCTCACCTTCTTGTGCAGATTGTCAATATCCTTTTACACCTCCATTCCTGTACTCCAGGATTATTCTATTCTGCCTTCATGGACAGTGATCCTGACAATTTGTTTCCCTAGCAAATGGATAGATAACATTCTTTTCTTTTTAATATTGAAGAAAGGACTCTTTGTAATGATTTGTCTTGTCCCTTTGTGTTTACTGGCATAATTCTAAAAGGTTTTTCCTCTAATCAATACTACACAATGAAAAATAAAATGGTCACTTTCTAGCTTTTGCTTGACTTTTCTTTTAGCTAACTAGGTTGAAGCTATGCCCTACAGACCCCATTAATTCATCTAAATCTCTTGTTTTCACTCAAAGAAAAAAAAGGTGCAAAACTTCTAATACTGTTCCATGATGCTGAGAAACTAAAGGAGAAAGTAAAGTGATCACTGTTCACATGTTAAGTCCCATTTTGTCGATACAGTCAGGGCACAAATGGACACTGTGATGCCACTGACCCTCCTGGAGTCCTTAGGCTTTTTAAATGTTGAAGCCATCTTCATCAGAGTTCATGTAAGCATAGTCCATTTTAAGTTATAGTTTTAGGGAACAATCCTATGGGGCTGTATCCATGCAGTCCTTTGTTAGAAGTTGTAAAAATACCTGCAAAGACATCTCCAGAGTGCTTCCTTCTGGACAGGAAAAGGTGGGGGGTTTGACAATTATTTCCTTGTTAGGACTTCTACTTTTAAGAGTACTTGCCAAGTACTTGCCAAATTAAATACTGTGGAAATCTCTCTGAATGAGACAGAGAAATGTGGAGTATGAATTTTATAGTTCAAACCAGTATTCTAATTTGATGAAAACCACAGCAAGATTCCCAGTTTGCAAACTGAGGTCTGAAATTTTTGCCAATCACAGAGGATGAAAGAGAAATATGAATTAAAGATTGTTCCAGTGTTTTGCAAGTACATGGGAATGAATTTAAGATGAGCTCAGC
The DNA here is from genome assembly GCF_009819655.1 of Sylvia atricapilla. NCBI lineage: Eukaryota > Metazoa > Chordata > Aves > Passeriformes > Sylviidae > Sylvia > Sylvia atricapilla. The sequence goes on from NC_089141.1 coordinate 87,581,858, forward strand.
ACAAATGACATATCAAATGTCAAACTCTACAACTCCAAAGAAGTTTTAAAGACTTAAAGGTCGACATCGCTTTAAAACCTGCAAGAAAACCCTGGAAATAAAGAGTATGAGTTCTTTTAAATTAAGGTATACAGTAATCTTTATACCAGAAACCACAAGAGGAGAACAAAACCCTCACGCATGTAATTTAAAGGCTCACAGGCTTTAGTAGGCAAGAATAGGGAAGGAAAGGAATGGGAAAAACAGGTGTGTACTCAAGAGGTACTGGAGTTTCTTGGGGGAATCAAAAAGGATACTATACTAGGTTTTCTTACAAGAAAAAAAAAAACATGAGAGAAACATGCAAAAGAAAGATAATAAATATTATTAATGGGAGAGTAATTTCCTTTGAAATTAATTGGGGAAAATGCTAAGTTGGAAATATTATAGTAGGGCTAAAGTTTCCTTGTGGAATGCTTCAGGCTTCTAGCAGGGAAGTTGAAATATAATACTATATTCGAATAAGTGAAATCCACCTCCAGGTGTTTGAGTTTGAGTAAAACAGAAACCACAGATCCTTTGGGAAGTTGTGCTCAGAAGGCTGGCTTCTGGGCAGGTTCAGTTCTGGACTTGACGTTGTGCTCTCTCCTCTCTAGAGGTAAGGCACAGAAAGTGTTGGTAGTTCAGGCACCACGCTCTGTAGGAATGAAAAATGAAGAATTCCCTCTTCAGAAGAAGCTGTGCTTCACAATGCTCACTATGTTTTTTTTCATGAAAGTGTCTTACTATATGTGAGTAAAATAAAAATTTTAGCCATTTAAGTTTAAAATGTTAGCTAACATTTGGGTTATATTTAATCTTCATTGTCAGAATTTCCAAAACAGAAGTTCTATATTTCAGTTAAGACTAATTGTGAGTGTGTGGCAAAGCATCCTTTGAAAACATTTTGTACTGTCAAAACAAGACTCTGACATTGTGGGATTATACATGCCTGTAGCAGATCTGGCATAGGCAGTGGCAATAATGTATACCATGCTTGCTTTTCCTTGCTGCCATTCTGGAGGGTGACAGCCATGAAAAATCAATCTACATTTATTTCTTGGCCCTTCATAGAAGATGCCATTAGGACATCTAATCATTAGGACATCAGCTTCTGAGGAGGGAGGTGATGCAGACCTTGTGCAAAGCACTGTTAGAAAGACTCATAAATTAATTACAGACGTGGCAACTTCTAACTGCTATTGACAAGCTATTGACATTAATTGGTACAAGATAATAAATTAGGCCAGTCCCACAAAGCATAATTGATGTGTCCTTGGAACCACAGCACAGGAGATAGGATACATTTCCTGTATCAGCAGTACTTTTCACCAGCAAGGGTTGAAAGGGTGGATTGTGCTTGATAATAAAATATTTTAAGAAAAGATGAATCTCAAGTTGGAATCTTGCAGTTGAGTGGACATTTGCCAGCTTTGGCCACTCTCTACCTGTAGCTCATTTCCCGCACTTTAAATAAGGAATACTTAAATAAGAAAATGGATCACTGAAACAAGGTTAAGACTTATGTCATTCTCAGTCAGTCTCAGTGATAATGGTGGGAACATCACAGGTTCATCAAGTACAATTTTCTGTGTTCAGTTTGGGTGAAATGTGTTAAACTAGGTCCCCCTGAATGACAGAAAGAGAAACACTGAATATCCAGCTACTGCCCAACACAAGATTCAGTGCAAAACAGTGTGTGAACATGTAATTAAAGATTTATAGTGGTTTGTATGTAGAAGGGGCCATAAGGACACTTTAAAAACTTCTGAAGTGTTCAGATTTGCAACTTGCACATTTTTAATAGAGCTATTTTTTTCAAGTCATCTTGAATTTCAGCACAGTAGCAGAGAAAGCAAATGAGCAAATGCTGCTCCTGACAAGATTGTCCATCTGTCATGGTTTTTCCATGTAGCAGTGTTAGGAAATGTCAGCTGTCACTTGCAAGTGAATGTGTGCAGGTTCAGCTGCCTAAATTTATCACAGTGGGTGACAGACCTAGAGAAATTCATCCAAGGCTTTGTTTCTAACAGCTGCCACAGCTTTGGATGCAGCATCGATCCTGTGTGACTAACTCACAACACTACAAATTACAAAGCATAATTGGGCAGCAACTGAACTGCAGCCAGCTCCACTGTTCCACTGTTCTCCTCAGCCAGCTGGGCACACGCCTTTGCACCAGCCAGGTTCTCGGGATACTTTGCCTGAGCTTGGCAGGATTACCTGTATGACATTTTTTTAGAGTTCCCCATAAAAGTTTTCCTCAGGTGAGGTGTGTCACTTTATCTGGGTGATCTCATGTGGATTATCATCATTATCATTATCAGTTTAACCCTAAACTTGCAAGTTAGAAGGATGGTCATTTAAGTGCTGCAAGCAATGTAGCTAGAGCAGGAGACACTGCAGGCAGGACAAGCTGAGTGTAAATAGCCAATATTCTTATGCTCAATCTGAGGCCCTTGTGGTCCCAGCTACCCTACCTAAAGGAGAAGCAAAGAATTAGCTTTTAGAACATGCACTCTTCATGCCCGTGTTTATATTTGAGTTAGCATCTGTTTCTCTTTGTTTCAGGTGAACATAGATCTTTTAGGGCATAAGCATCCAGATAAATAACAAAGTATGACATTTTGATGATTGACAAAGAGTATCCTGTGAATTTAAGAATGTCTGATAAGCTTTTACTTTCTATTTTACATTTCTGGAATTGTCTCTATACTTTTTGACTTGCACTCTTTCTTCTATGCACTCCTCTTAATTTAGAAAGGAAAACCTTGCAGAAAGTTCTTTGTAAGAGGTGACAGCAATGACTGATCTTATCTTTCATAAGATTTCATAGACTGGCTTTGCTCTAATAGATGACAAAATACAAGTATCCACTAGCTTTTACTGTCTTAATAAACCTTCCCAATAAGCCCATTCTGTGGAGAGAGAACTGGAGAGAAAACAAAAGCAAAATACTGAAAAAATTACTGAATAGGAAAGAAGACAAGAGATTATTAAAATCTGTAAAATATTTAAAAATTATTCCTGAACTTGTTATGAATTATTATTTCTTGAAAGTGTATGTTTTCTCTTTTTCTCCACTTCACATTTTCTGGCTTCCTGCATGTTTGTGCAAGGTTCTGCAAAGGTAATCTCCTGAGACAGAGCTCCAAGTGGCTTCCTGAATTTATTTCAATAATAAAGCTACCCAAAGCTCCAACCTCACACAGTTCTCTCTGAACTGAGGCTGTGTCCTTAGTGTAAGATCCTGAATAATGACTGACGCATGTGTCAAACTCTGCAATCTTTCTCCACTGAGGTCCTGGCTTTGTTTTTCACTGTTCAAAACCAGATCAATATGCAGCTTATCTCTGTTAGTTAACAAGAGATGGACTATGACCTCCTCTCTCTTTCCTGGCTCCAGGCTCTTATAATTCTCTTAAATCAATTTCAAGAAATCTCTTCCCCAGTCACAATTTCCTATATGCTCAAGTGTATATGGTCCCATTAGAGCTCATATGCTGCAGATTCACTCAACCCTTATGCCTTTTTACCAAGGAAACACAGCTGTTTCTCTGTTCCTTTCCCTCCTATCCCAAGGAAACAAAAGCCTGAATATTTCACTTTCTCATTTCAAGTAAGGTCATACCTACAGACTCTGTTCTATAATGCTTACTGTTGGAAAAAATGCAAAAACTGAAAACTCTGACCACAAATGATATAAGCATGAACAAGTCATGACAGTTTTTCCATATTTATTACTTTTCTCACTTTTCTCACATTGTTGATAAGATGGTTTTATACTGTTGGCATGTTTATTGCAGCTGAATCTTTTGATGTTGCATTTGCAACACCGATTTGCATGAATTGTCTTGAAGAAAACTACCTAATATTCTAAATAGAGACAGCTAACTGAAAAAATACACTCCATTTTGTGTGTATGTATTCATCTGGGAGAATTCATCATCACTCCAGACACGGTACAGAAAAGTGGATTTTTTTGGTGAAAACATTTGACAATCAGAGGGGCACTTGCTGTGAATTTCAGGCATCAAACCCCTTCTGTTGGTCTGCACACGGATGGACTCTGACTTCAACAGCCACCGCACACCTCAGTGCAAAGCCAGAAACTTTGTGATAGGGCTGAGAGCCCAAGGGTGCTCTCTGAGATGGCAGTTTTCCAACTTTCATCAGTAACAAGGCAATTAGGAACCAGACAAATTTATTTATATGGGTTAGTAAAGACTTGTTATGTGTGATAACTTTCCCACAGGAACAGCTTTTGAGATAGCTGCCAAATGAAAATTGAATGCTATGATATTGTGTTTATTTATGCATCTGTTATCACTGCTCTTGTTTACATGATCCTGGTAAATTTTTCTGTGTTTTGCAGTGCAGACAAATTTTTATTGCACATTTGAGGCATTAAGTTCATATTGATGGAGATAAATGGTGAAAAAGCCTTCTGTTCAACCTTTTTGAACAGAATATGTGTGTTCACACATTTCTCACAGGAGATGAGAGTTCACAGAACTTCAGAAGCTCTGCGTGGTTCTCTGGTCTCATTTCAGATATCAGTTTCATGTCATTCTATTCTGATTCCTATCCATGTCTGTCTCCATATTCCACCTCCAGGTGGTGCCAGGAAGGTGAAAGAAAGTGAGATATCAAAGTTATCATGTCGATACTGCAAGTTGTTTAGGATGAAAACTTCAGAACTCTTGGAAAGATATTATGTCAAAAGAACACAGCAGAAATTAATCTGACAAGGGTGATAGTGCCAGCTGAGACACATATGAGGTCAGGCACAGCAACCCATGAATGCATCCATACTGCTCTTAGGTTCCACAGTTCAGAATATACTCTGCTGAAGGGATAGATAGCCATAGTTCATATAGTCTTGTGAGAAAAGGCTGATACAATTCCTCTGTTAAACTGCTTCAGTGGGATAGATATTATGGGAAGATGAAATATTTATGCAAAAGAGGAAAGCTGGCATAAGACCAAATGCACAGATGCCTAGTCCTAAAGTCTATTCAGCCTTTTGAAAGGGTCAAAACAAACAGTTTGAAGACTGAGTTATAACACATTATGAGAGAAACTGAAATAATGGATTTTCTAAGCAAAGCAGAAAATGGAACCTATTAGGTGGTTGAGTCATTCCAGAACAATATTTTCAGATGGTTCTGGCACTGGTAATTGATTTTGTCTTTACAGAATTATTTATCATCTCATGTTCTAAATGGTTTCCCACACTTCAGTGGGAAAATTTTATGACTCAATTAAGGATGGCTTGTTTTAGACAGAAGAAATTAACAGTAGTGTTGTATTGCACTGGTTAAAAGAAAAAAAACAACCCAAAATAATACATTCTTTTGGCTCCAAAATAGAAGGGAAAAAATGTCTACTGTCTATTATATTTTCAAATATGCAATTTTTTTTACTGGTTTTGAGCAAAAAGGCATATAATTTTAACACATATTTCAACAGTGTTTCAAAAACTAGCTATGAGATTTGTTGTTTAGATTAAGGTAAACTGGATATGTAAAGACCAAAAAGGGTTCCTAAAGTTTGCCTCCCCTGTTTTACTGTGAAAAATCTCAAAACTTAGTTAATGGAGAAAACTTTGGCTGCTAAAGTGCACTGTGCATCAGATGACTGGTTCCTACAAAGATTGTTTTCCATACAGACCTTGGGATTTGCGAATTTTCCAATTCTTCAGCATGAAGGCATTTGTGACATTTATTTTTATTTTATTTTTAAAGGCTATAAATGCTCCTTATGCAGGAGCTCCAGCAGAATTCAGGTGTGAAGTCACCATCCAGTACCCGTTTCACCCACAGAAAGGGACAGAGCTGTGTGGTGAGAAAGGTTGAGCTCGGGACTGGCTGAAGACATTTCAAGTGCCCAGTCAGGGCTGGGAGCAGTCAGCTTTGGCTTTGCATTAGTGAGGGCAATGAGAAGATTCCTATAGGAGGAAACAGCTGGAGTTGAGTAGCTTATTTACACACCATTTGCATTTTGACGGGCTATTGATGATTAGGCATGCTAGATATGCTCTGGCTATGTGTCTTTTGGTTTCCTGTCATCTGCAAGAGAGATCCCTCTAAAATGTAACCTGATGCACAGTTAAGTAGTGACAATTGGGATAATTCCTCCAAAAGCACACCCCTGATGTGAAATGGAACACAAATACAGACCTCATGCACCTATTGCTGTCATTTGTAGGAATGGAGGAATGTCTAAAGTTTTCTTTTCAAATTTAGAAAAGAGGAAGTGGTACTCTTTTCTCTTTGTCCCGTATTCTGTGAGTTACCCATATTCTGAATGTGATGCCAGAGATGTGGAGGTTTGTGAGCAGCAGCACGTTCCTGTGCTGTGCCTTGGAGTGAGCACCAAGCATACAGGAGAGTGTGACCTGCTTTTTCACAGTGGCAGGATGCTGCCAAATGGGTGACATTGCCAGCAGGGCATGAAATAACATAAAAGCAGGCCAGTGTGTGCCTCTGGCACATGACAGCTACAGCTCATGCAAGAAAAAGGGGAAATACAGATCTAGGAACATTTTTCACCTGCTTTTGGCATGACCTCATTCAATGCTATTTATTTATCAAAAAAGGAATCACAGGGAAGGTGTGAAAAGCTCCAGTTTAACACTGAAGTCGAGCCCTCTACTGCCAAAGAAGGTGGCAATAACTACCACACCATGCACCTCCACCTTCCCACTGGAATTCTGCCTTGATGCAGAGGGAATACAAGGAGCATGACGTGTGGAGAGAAGGTGCTTGAAGAGTGCATATTTCATGCAGGAGTGGTTTGAGATTCTGCTTTTGTTTTGAACAGTGCTTTATTCAATGAAAATGGAAGAAGCCCTCAAGGACAAATCCAGGAACCCAAGGACAGTTCCGCCTTAGATGAAGGCTCCTCCATCTGAATTTGTTCAGGTGGGAACAACCATGTGGTAACTGAGGCAAAAAGGAGACTTCCATGTGAACATCTCCATTGCAGTGAAGAGTAAAGAGGGCTGACTGGCTCAGTGATGCTAACCAGGCTGTGATAGTGTAGCTGGTGCCATAAGTAGCTCAGTATCTCTGCACTCTGTGCAGGAACTGCAATCTTCTCAGATTGTGCCTGTGTGAGCCACACACTGCTTGACAGGCACCAGTCTGGATGGATGCAGAAACAGAGCCAGAGAAGGCTTGAGAAATTTCCCATCTGAACACAAGTTTGGAAACCTTCTAGTTTTGGTGGATATGGAGTAAAGGTCCTAGATTGACGCATTTGGCTGCTGCAGCCTAAGTCCTGCCAAGCCTTTCTTCAAATGGAATCTTTGGGTTTTTAAAGCAGATTCAATTGCCCCTATTCAGTTCAATGGAAGTGGTAGCAGTGACTCCAGCAGAGGCTTGGAGGGACAGAGTGCTTCTGGGGGAGAATATCGATCGTTGCATGGAGACGTGATCTCACCCAGCTCTGCTGGCCACCACCACTTTTAATTAGCAGCTGAAGTCACACAAAATCATCAAGAGTACATCTGACTAATTTACAGAAAGTTCATCTTAATAGAAATGTATGACAGAAACCATGTAATTTGGTTAAGTGCCCATTTTAGCTGTACTGCTAATGCAAATACCGTGAGGACAGCTAAATGCAGAGAGACAGCAAAAGGAAAATGTAATCTCTTGCTAATCAGATGGAATTTGGCAATCTATAGAAAGCTTTTGCTAGCTTTTATTTCTCAACCACTTAACTGGAGCAGTACTCTTTCACTTTTATTAGAAACTGCAGACATTCTTCTGACAGTCCTCTTGAGAAGACCAAGAGAAAGCAGCTATTATTCTTCATGATAAATGGAAATCTTGATGGATATTCAGGCTCCTAATGGAGTCAGTACAACCTTGAGCTGCAATTGTAAGACCTCTTTCTTTGGTCATCCAATATAACTAGGGGTGAAGTAATGGAGAAATAAGAACAGTAAAATTCTGTAGTGCCTATGGCACCCTGTACTCAGATTTCACACAAATAAAAGGTAGCTTGCTTTCTGTTTCAGTGGGGAAAACACTCTAGGTACAATAGGCTGCAAATGAGGAACAAACTATGTAAGCATTGAGAATCTTGGATTAAATCTAATGACTTTCATGAATGTTTGGAGCTGTCTGTCAGTTTTCTCCAGTAGTTCTGAGGCTGTATGTAAAGGTATTTATAAAATTGAAGTGCTTGTCACAATATAACCCATTGAAACACATACTGTAAAACTTTGGGAATGAGAAAGACTTCACCAACCTAGTTTATTTTTCCAGATGGAACAAAATCATGTTCCTAAATCAACATTTGAGTGACATGAAAACTGTGAAAGGAGAAGTTAATTCCTTCATTTTTCTGTCCAGTTGCTTTGGTGTCAGGCTTGGAACTGCACCTAAAAATAGCAAGTGTTTTTTTGATAAGTGGCATTTTTTTAGGACTTTGTGTCCAAATCAAAATATAGAACTCAGTAGATATATATATACTCACACACATAGGAGTACAAGACTGTGACACAAAAAAATGTTTCAGAATAATTTTATTTTCCATTTTTTACCTTGTCAGGTTGCTGCCGTGTCAATGGATCCTAGGGGAAGACTCCCAGTAACTATGTATGTAGAAACCTTGGGTCAAATTGCAGCAAGTGTGTATGTGTTCTCCATCAACTCTGGTGTGATTCATATTCAGGAAAGAGTGGAATTAGGTTACAAATAGAAGAAAAACCACACTGGAGAAGAACAGTTCTCCAGTCTTCAGAAAGAATAATGTGTTTCTTTCACTTCCAGAAAGAGGTGGATCCAGAGCTTTGCTTTCTTTTTGACCATTTGTGGCTGGAGATCTGATGACCCTAATATTCAGCTTCACTTCCATACCCACTGGAGGCTCTGGCTGGCCAAATCGACAGACTATTTATGCTCACTGCCCATAAATAAGTCTCTAGACAATATTTTCTGTGTTGAGAATTATGTTCAAGTAGATTAACTCATTCCACATGCCAAGACTTTATTTCCACTGAGACTGTTACTTCAGTGTCACTAACAGACACGGCTACTCTCAGATTTACTTTTAAGGTTAAAAATAACCAAATTAAAAGCTCTGGATGGCATAGAAACTTTTCAAACATCTCTTCACTTGAGTTTGATTTATTAACCCTTTTGGAACTCATAACCTTACTTCTTTTCACGGGCATCCCCTCAGCAAGCCAGAGTTTGACTGCTTAACTTCACAAGACCAAAGCTCTGTACGCGAGTGATGTTATTCTTCTTTGTCTCAAAGAAAAATGGGGTTGCAGTCAGACCCCTCAAGGAGTAAAAAGCAGGTGATTATGTCATCTTGGCTAGGTCACATGTAAGGGATGAAGATTTACTGGACCCCTTAATTTCTTCTGTTTCTCGGGACAGTGACTGTTCACACCATTGGTCTCCTCTGCCTTGATTATTTTCAGTTTCTCTATAGCCAAGATTTAATGATCATGTAAACTTGAGTGAGTTTTACAGATAATAGGGTTGAGAAGCCTCTTATGCACAGTGATAATTTTTAATAAAGTTCTGCCATCAATACAGTATTAAGAACCTTTTTGGTAGAGTGATCTGTTTTTGTAGCATTTTATAAAATGATTTCCTGAAAAGCTTGAAACCTATTGCTTGTTAGTACGAGCAACTTTGGCTGGTCTCTCACACTCTGTCTAGATTAGTTGAAAATCTTTTAATTCCTATGCAATCACTTTGTTCTCCAGTGCAAAACAGCCTGCCGTTTGTTTTAAGCTGGAAGTATTTTTGTACCTAATGTTAAAAGATGATGAAATCCAGCAAACAAAAAGATTTACTGCATGGTGCTGGTGACAACCTGTTGCTCACAGTCCCTGTGGGGAATCTGTAGTGATGGTAATGGATAATTTATGAGTTAGTGAGGCTGCTTGAAGTTTCCATCTGAATGTCATTGCTGCAAGTGCAGGCATATGCTCACACATGCTAAGAGCTGGGACTGGTGCATTGATCATCAACAAGTGCAGACATCTACCAGGCATTACAGGCGAAGTATTCAGCACACAGCACCAGGGCTGCATTTACAAATTGAAATTTCAGCCCTTTTAATTAGTCTGATAGACTTCAAGATGTCGATCAGTACCCAGGAGGCTTTTTGAGCCTCAAGGCAAAGAGACAACAGACCTAAGAAGAAAATTTTCTTCATCTGAATTAGCCAAGTGACTCTGAGAGGCTTTAAGACAAAGTGTCAGCAGTGTTACAGCTATTGCACGCTAATACCCATAAATCCAGGTACACTAATGAAGTTCATGTATTCCAAGCATTGATTAGCTGGCTTACCTACATGAGGTTGTAAGATATCATCTGGAAAGTAACTGCAAGGACTTCAGCAAAACCATTAGTGTTGATAAAGTTGGGGGAGAGAAAAAAAAAAAACCAACAGAGGAAAAAAAAGACTTCATTATTTTTACTAATTAAGATATAAACAACCTGATGTGTTTTATAGTGTCAGCTAAGCTACCTATTTTGTAAAGCTACTTGCAAGAGTTTGAGCTCCCTTTATAATGTGGTCCAGGATCAAAGGCAATTACGTACACAATGTTCTAGAATTACGTACACAAAGTTCTAGTACATCATGAGTCACTTCAGGCTGGGGTTTCAAATGTGTTTCCCACCTGCAGGAGTGCTTTGTGGCATTTGGAAAAATGTATGCAGATATCCAAGTAAAGGATGCCAAGAGGGCACCAGTTAAGAAGTTGGATAACTCTATTGGCCTCATATTCTACATTTCTGTGACTGAAATAATGTTGATTTGCATCTCATGAAAATGGAAAGTTTGCTGGAAGTGATTATTTAACAAACAAAAAAATCTTAAGAGGTTTCACTGCAGAGAAAACTCCTATGGAGTTATCAAAATTTTCCACATCTCTCCTTTCACACGTCCAGAATTAACGGATTGAATTTCAGGACTGACTACAGTTGTGAATTGATGCGAGATAAAAAAGTATGTGGAAAATAAATCTAATTCCAATCTCTCTAAATAATTGTTAAACAGTTTTAAGTTAAATTACTCAAAAAATACAAAAGAAATTATTTTTGCTTACAATATAAGCACATTTTGTTATGGTTAATATTCAGCAAGGATTATAACAACATTCTGTCTACTCTGTTAGAAGTTGCACTTTTTTTGCTTCCTCTCAGAAAGGGTGTTGAGTTGCAGCCTGTGATTAGTCCTAAGGCTACACCCTGATACTGAATAAGATGCTGCCATCTTTTGGCTACACTCGACAGGAACAGGTAGAAAAACTGCTACAAGATTTTACCTTCAGAAAGACAAGAAACCATTGCTACTTCTGCAGTAGTTGCTCCCAAGGATATTGTTATCAGCCATACCCCGTGATGCTTGTCCTCTGTCATGGACTGTAACTCCATAGGTACTGAACAAAAAGTGGCTCTTTTTCCAGATAACGAAAAAAACCCAAACCAACAACCCAAAAGAAAACTCCCATCAACAAAATCAAATAACAAGCCTGGGGTGGGGCGGGGGGTGGATTCACAGGAGAATTCATCTAATGGCAGAAAACCCTAGGGTACAAGAAAAAATGCAAGGCTCTGTTTCCTCTCCTTACATTCTGGAATGCAACATTTATTTCTTTTATATTAGGTAAGGCTCTTCTACTGTATACTATGTCACTCCTCTCTCTCAGAGATCTGCAGCATGCTAGAGCAAAAATAGGTTTTCAGAACACAATAATTCATAAATCCAGGGGGTGTTTAAGCAGTACTGTTCAAATATTTGTTATCCTTTTATACAAGAGTGAATAGAAAAAATATCTAATTGTCCATGTTTTGTTAAAATGTAATTGTCATTTGTATACCCAGCAGCAGTTAACACCTGCCCAGCACATATATATTTCTCAGCCCTCCTTTTACATTCTAATACTGTCAAGGGACTAACTGTCAGAAAAACTAAAGCCTATGTTTTGCAAGGATCATTGCTTATTAGGTTAAGGATTATTCTGCATGCATATACCTGGATTTGAAGGGTTTGTAGAATTTAGTTTGTTAATGGTTTGGTTGAATGGATCAGGCTTTGGCAAATTATTACTGATGTGCCTCCTGCAAGCATCCAGGGATCCTGTAAGGTATATTTTGATATATTTTGAGGCAGACTCAACACTCATGTAGAAAATGTATTTATTTTCAATGTACATAGCTGAGATTCATACAGGTATTATTGCACAGGTCTTGTCATTGTCTTGTTCATATTTTTACCAAAAATAGCTCAATCTTGATCATAAAGGCTATTTTTCCTACCACTGAATCTATAAGTCAGCAAGACATGTTCTCTCTCAACCCATATGAGTACCTACATCCATGGAACACCCTATTCCAGGAAATAGATACTGTGCTGTACTTCCATATTCCTGGCAGAAACCTGGCTGAAAGAAGCTGTGCTTCCTTCAAGCCCCAGACCCCAATCTCACTTTCCTCCCCTATCACAGCTCAGTTTCTAAGTTAACTACAAAGAGGAGATTAACTTAGTTTGGGGGAATGAATCTAAATCAAAGAAATCCATTCTCTTTGATGCTCAAAGTCCAAAAGACACTAACATTTTAGTGCCCTGCTGCACTCAAGTCATGTAATTGAAATGAAGGGCAGAAGCTGTGGTGCTTGCCACAGTAGTAATACCTGCCTCTGGCACAGTCCTATTCTCTCAAGTCTCAACAGCCCATCAACTGACAGGAGTTGAGTTCCATCACTGGTGGAAACCAAGAAAGAGATATAAGCAGAGCTGACTTTCAGAAACCTCAGAGTCCCAGTCCAGGTGCTTGAGTACCCATTAATATTTGCAATTTGAGTCTTTACTCTGGATTGGGAGAAGAATTTTTGTCTGAGGACACATCCTGAACCATCAGGACAATCCTGCCATTGCTCCCTGTAGCAGATCCCAGTGCAAGGGATGTGTGTCCTGACCTTCCACTGGGTCACTGAGGAGACAAGGAGGGAAACATTGGGCATTTCAAATGGTGTTTGCCACACAGGTGTTCACGTGGCTGGTTTCCTCAGCCAGCCATTTCTGTGGATTTGCTGGTTATTGTTAAAGTTATGACACAGGCTTGGCAGACATTTGACAGAGATGTCAGTTCTTGTTTTCAGAAAGTGGCAATGCTAACTATGGAACATGACAAGTATTCAGCAAATTGGTTTTTGCAGAATATGAATGTCGATGTCATTCAATTATAATTTTGGCCAGGATTGCTGTAAAGCCTCCAAAGTATTCTCTTAGGGATTTGCAATGACTAATGCCAAGAAAAAACAGCTGTCATCTTGCTAAAAAAATCTATTGAATTTCGTAAGAAACCTTGGTTTTACGTAATATGGCTGCTTCTGTTAGCAGTGTGTATTACATCTCCTGCAAAACCTTGCTCTACAACTAGATTCAACGGGAAATAGAAACAAAGAAATATTTTAGAAATGATGCCTGCTTAAAATGTGCTTCTGATTGTGTAACACTCTGAAATTCCTATAATGTGTTTATAATTTTTCTCTGTAAATTAAGAACAAATTAGGCCTTGGCTACATCTGAGAGATAAAAGTGAACTGTGTGGGCAAATGCTGATAGACAATTTATGTCAAAAGATGAACTTGATGCATAGATATATTTTCCATGAAGAATGAAAGATAGTGCTAATTTTATAGGTATTTGATGAAATTGTGGGAGACTGTAGATTTCTAATTTTGGAGTCAAGAAATAGCAGCTCTCTCAATTTGTCATAGAACAAAATGCATGCTTAGCATTGACCAAACTGACTTTTAATTTAATAAAAATAGAGAGACTATCAGTTTCACTACTCAGGATGTCTTCACAGAACAGCTGCAAAACTATCACTTACTACAATTTCAAAGACAAGTGATTCAGAAATATGACAAACATTGCTTTTCCTGAATGATGGAATATGTCATGGAACTGATAATTTTGTAGGACATAATCTGACACATTTTTCTGAAAGAAACATTCTGAGAATGAAACTATCTTTGCCCTCTATTTGCACCAACTTTATAATTTTACCACTAAACTTTCAGGGGAAGAAAAATCATTTTATTAAGCTAAACTGAAATTTTATCCTGCAAATTAAAGGTCAAGATTTAGTCCCACTCTATCACCACAGGCTTATAAGATTTGAGATTTTACCTGAGGAAGGGTAACACAGGAAGAGTAAGGAAAAGAAAGTTTGGGAGAGTCCCTACGGAAAAAAAAGGTGGTGGTAAAGCAAGGAAATGACATGAGAAATGCATTTTCAAATTCCACTTATAATTTTGACAAGAATGGAATCTGGGTCCATCTAGGATGCATTTTTCTAGCAGAGAAGCATTTTACTGAAAGGAATTGTAAGCAAGGGAGGAAGATGTCCATAAGGAGTTCCTTTTTTTCCGCATAAGCATAAACCTTAAGTAGATGAATTGGAAGTGATCAGAAAAATGACAATTGTGGAACTGAAAATATTCTTTTTAAATTCTCTGAGATATCAGCTCACAAGAAGTTCAGTTTATGTTGCACTGGAGATCTTGTTACTATGCTTTGACAGACTGTGCTTTGCCTTAAAATGGACGGAAATAATTTTCATCCTCCAGAAAACAGAATGTGTTGATGGAAAAACGACCCCTCCAGGACCAGTTGCAAAGAAAGAGACAAGAATGGGACAGCACTTTAGAAAAATTGATTCTGCTCCTGACTGATATAAGAAAACTTACTAGCTAGTAATTTTGAGTCCTTAGATTTTTAAATATTAATGGAATTCTCAGAATGATGCAAAACATATCTTTCTATGTGTATATAAATCATGTGAGTATATCCACTGTTGGGCTTGTTGCACATTGCTCCATTTTGAAACCTATAGTTACTTCAAATTCATTTAACTTCTGAGGCTTCCAGATTTACATAATTTAATTTTTCTTAACTTAGCTTTTAAAAAAGAAAAAAGCATAGCATACACAACCAGTAATTTTGAAGCTCTTTTTCTGAACTTTTCACATCGATTGTAACTCATGTCATGCTTGAAGCATCTTTAAATAAGTAAAAGCTTTTATAAATGAAATTTTTGATTGTCACAGAATCAAATTAAGATGGACTCTAGAGATTTAGGTAAAAAGAAAGAAAGAAAGAAAGAAAGAAAGAAAGAAAGAAAGAAAGAAGAAAGAAAGAAAGAAAGAAAGAAAGAAAGAAAGAAAGAAAGAAAGAAAGAAAGAAAGAAAGAAAGAAAGAAAGAAAGAAAGAAAGAAAGAAAGAAAGAAAGAAAGAAAGAAAGAAAGAAAGAAAGAAAGAAAGAAAGAAAGGAAGAAAGAAAGGAAGAAAGAAAGGAAGAAAGAAAGGAAGAAAGAAAGGAAGAAAGAAAGGAAGAAAGAAAGAAAGAAAGAAAGAAAGAAAGGAAGAAAGAAAGAAAGAAAGAAAGAAAGAAAGAAAGAAAGAAAGAAAGGAAGAAAGGAAGAAAGGAAGAAAGGAAGAAAGGAAGAAAGGAAGAAAGAAAGAAAGAAAGAAAGAAAGGAAGAAAGGAAGAAAGGAAGAAAGGAAGAAAGGAAGAAAGGAAGAAAGGAAGAAAGGAAGAAAGAAAGAAAGAAAGAAAGAAAGAAAGAAAGAAGAAAGAAAGAAAGAAGAAAGAAAGAAAGAAAACCCAACAATAAGCATCTCTTCTTACTAAGGAAATCATGATAGAAGGATATGGTACTCATCATCAAGAACACAAGGAACAAAAGGGCAAAAGTTTTAAGTCTACACCAATTTAAGTCCTGAACATGGACATGATCCTTTGTGTCACCCAGAACACAAACAATAACAGCAGCTGATAAATTCTAAGGAACAGATCCCAAACCCTTTATGCCCTTTATCCCACCTCTCTATTACTACTCAGTCATGGTATTGACATGCTCCAGCCCAAATCTCAGTCAATCACTGCTTGCTTTGTGGCTTCTGGACCTCCAGCCCAGGGATATGGACAGGGTAATTCAGATCAAGCAGCTGATTTTTGTGCTCAGTTCTCCCACTAAACCAAGTACAGGAGAAGTCAGGAATTGTGAGCTGAGATCTTGTGTGGATCTTAAGCAAGGTTTATAGTCTTGGACCAGACAGCATGGAAGGTGTATGTGGGTCAGTAGCTCAGACAAATCCAGAGTGTTCTATATACATGTGAGAAAACCGACTGAAATGGAAGGGAGCAGCTGTCTCCTGTAAAATGCACCTTACTAGTGTTGAGAAATAACAGAACTGGCTTTAATTGCATAGCACAGGTTCCTTCAGCAGTGAAAACGTGGCATCAGATATTTCAGGGTTGTACAGAATCAGCCTGGCTCAGATGTTTGGTGCCCAAATCAGTGTCACTTCCCAAGAATGCCCAGGAACAAGAACAAGTATCCACAGTGTACAACTGAGTTTCCCACTCTAGCATAAACATTACTTTCCAGCTACCAGATAACCTCCATACTGTGAAACAAATTGAAGACTCCTGCCAATCTTTCAATACATTTAATTTCATCCTCCTCTGTGATGACCTCTCATCCTTTTCTGCACCCTAGTCTATTCTTCTGTACATCTAATTCTGATCTTGGTGGGCTCTACACCTGCCTCCTTCTTTTTGCTGAAAATAATCTGCCAGATGAAGGAAGCAAGTCTCACATCCAGTCTGAAATGTATCTACTGTTAAAAAAAATCATCTTTGATTCAAAGGAACAGCTAAGCAGTTGCAAAGAACACTGAGATGTAGCACTGTGGCAAGAGCATGTTCAGAAATATAAAACAGCTCAGCACCCTACCTTCTCCCTGTGGTAGATCTGACATTTGTGTGCACTGCTAGCTTGGACTGACAAATTACTCAGTATTTTCCATTAACACTCCTGCTGGCAGGTCTTATAAGTAGGGAGATAACAGATTTCAGCTGAGCTGGAGATAATGCTAGAAAGCAAACTGCCTTAGCTGTCTACAAAATTACTGATAAACTCTGACTCGTAACCAGTTTTCTCAGCCACTGGTGGAGGGCAGGATGGCCAGAGAGAACAAAGCTAGAGAAAAGTAGTGCTTTGTCTTCCTCATCTCAAGCAATGATTTCTGAAGAAGAATCAGGAAATTCACAAGTTTTGTTCCCTTTCTATTGTCCAGGAGAAAACCTTTTCTCAAAGAAGAATCAGATCAGAAAAAGGTTCAGGGGTGAAGAGCTCTGGATTGGTGTCTTAGGCTTCTGCAGCCCCTTGGACTTAGATGAGATGAATGCAAAATTCCTCAAGGTGCAAGAGGGACTGTCACAAGAATTTGGGAAGCAGACATGCTTGATGAAAAGCACTGTTGGGTTATTGTATGGCTATAAAGAAACAGAGGTAGGAGAGGCTGCTAGGAGGCTCTATACTGTTTAGCATTAATTCCTGGGTACACAGTGAACAGATGTGTTTGCAAGAGTTAAATGTGCAACAGCAAGCATCAGTAATATTCCTCTCCTTCTGTCACTTGCATGCTTACTCAGATACACACCTGAAGGTGTGGTGCCCAGCAGGGCAATGCAAACTGAAGGCTTAAAGAACCTGTCAGAGGGACTCTTGATGATTCTTAGTCTTTGTTATTTGGCATGCTGCAAAACAGCATTCCAAAGTCCTTCTTGTCTCTGAGCCACCTCTATTGTGACCAGACAATAAAGGAAACAGAAAGTGCTTCTTGGCAAGGCTGTAGCGCCACTCCCTCCCCCCGCCACCCCCCACCCCCCCCCCCCCCCCCCCCCCCCGCCCCGTCTTCCCGTCTTCCAGTGTAAGTACTGGGAATGATGGAGCTGACAGAGTGAGGAAGGAGAGAGAAGTGCCTGTAATCTGTTTTTCTAGGCTATGTGCTGACAATGAGGCAGGATGGAGAACATCTCTGGGGGACTTCTGCTGGGGAAAGGCTCTCCCAGCCTAATGCAAATATGTGGAGTGCAAACATGTAGAGTGCCAGACCTGTCTTCTGTAGTCCTTTGATCTTGTTTCCTCTGCTCTTTTATTTTCAATCAGCACCTGCACTGACTATCTATCTTCTGAGGACCAATGTCAGCAGTGTATGCTGTGCCCTCTCCTGGTTTCCATGGGAAAGCACAAGAGATGCCAGCAGTGGTTAGGAGGATGAAATTTGTGCTATACACCAGGCTGTGAAGCTTTCCCATCCCTGGTCTGGCTCTGGTCAGCCCTGTTCTTTCTGGATGACAGCAGGTCAGAGATACACATGATCTCCAGATTTACATTTACAACAATGTAAACTTCTTCCATCTTGCATAAAAGTAAGGTACTTTGGGTGAAGCCCTAACAGGAAACTGATCTTCCTCCATAGTTTCCTGTCTTTCTGAACAAGTTCCTTTTGCTGCCTGTTTCCCCTTTACTGCAGCAAAGAAAGATATTCCTTATACATCCCCCATTACACTAGTGAAGTGAGGCACACATCTGTTATCTGGAGTCTCTTGCCTTCTGGGGTAACTTCTAACTGTGCCTGGATTTCTGAGAGCTTTCCTGTGGCCTTATGTGCTGATGGCAGAAGAATCTGGGCATAAGTTGTGAATAGAAGGGCACAGAATCTTCTTTGGCAACTTCAAAATAATCCCTGCTAAGCATTTATTCATAGAGTCATAGAATTACTGAGGTTGGAAAAGACCTCTAAGATCATTAAATCAAACTGCCAAGACAGCACTGCCACATCCACCACTAAACTACCGAGGTGCCACATCAACATATCTTTTGAATGCTCCCAGGGATGGTAATTCCCTGAGCAGCCTATTCAAATGCCTTTCACTCTTTCAGTGAAGGAACTTTTTTCTAACACCCAATGTAAACTGCCTCTGGCACAACTTGAGACCATTTTCTCCTGTCCTGTCATTGGTTACCAGGGAGAAGAGGCCGACTCCCACCTGGCTACAGCCTCCTTTCAGGTGGTTGTAGAGTAAGAGAGTCCCCTGAGCCTCCTCCTCTCCAGGCCAAACACACCCAGTTCCCTCAGCCACTTCTCATAGTACTTGTGCTCCACTGCCCTTCTCTGGACACAACCCAGCACCTCAATATCGTTATTGTAGTGAACATAGAGTTCTTGATCCCAACATGGAACTCGAGGTGTAGTCTCACCATGTAGAGTACAGGACAATCCCTGCCCTGGTCCTGCTGGTCACACTAGTGCTGGTCCCAGCCAGGGTGCCATTGGGTTTCCTGGCTGGGAACACTGTCAACTCATATTCATCTGGCTGTTGGCCAGGAAGTTGACACAGCAAAGTTACAGGAAGAATGGTTTCCATTTACTATAACCCTCAGAAAGAAAGCTACCAGATACCAGTTTATCTGAAAGTACAAGTTTGTCTCAGAAAGATAAACATTTTGTCCTATCTAGAGATGCTGTGTGGTGCCTGGACTTGGGGTAACTCTCAGCAACACCAAGAATGAGAGCAATGGAATTGGTTGGAGAAAGAAGAGGGGACATGACCACAAGTATTCCTCACATACTGTGGAGTCAGGGAGCAGCTAGGATCTGTTGTCCAGACCCAGACTCTGCAAAATGCTTCCTGTCTCACTAATTAGATGTGTCTTTAGAATCTTTAGGTTAATTAAATAGAAGCTGATTGTGATTTAGATTTCAGATGAAGTCCTAAAATGAGAAAGAACCTCACACAGGCATTTCAGAGCCTCACAGAAGCCTAGGAAAAATCATCCCCCCAAAATAAGACATGAACTGAAAGAACTGGTTCACTGAATGGTCACGTAGCTCTTGCTGTGATAGTCAAAAGGCATCTAAGGCAAAGTTTCTAGACAGAATTTCTAGCATCTTTTATTAGGCCAGATAGTATACTTGGTAAAATAGATAAGCCTTATGCATACAGCTTCTAGCCTCTATTACAAATAATATGTTTTGTTAGACCACTTTTTGGAGACCCACACTCCTCTGGCTTATCTCTTCTTAGAAAAGAGTTGGACGGGATTTTCAAGGATGTCTCAAAACACATTAGATACCTCTGTGTGGATAGCTGAATCCAAAAATTGTTTTTAAGTGGAGAAACTTGGCTTTGACACACAAATTCTCTCCTAGTTTATATGAAATTAAAACTATCTTCTTCCACACTGATTTGTAAGCATTTCAAAATCTTTTAATAGTGGTTTTAATATGATGTAACATGCTCTTAATTCCAAAACAGGAATTACTGTATCTTTATATATAATCCTAAATTTTAGTAGCTGCTTTCAGTCTTGCCTTCGTATGATTTCTGCAGAATAAGGAGATTATGAGCAATTTCAATCTTGGACTCACATCTAGTGTTCTCTTTCCAAATTCACAAACTGTGGAATCTGTGCCATCCAAAACATCTAAGTACGTAATCCAGGCCAATGCATTTGTCGTCTGCTGCCATTTTTTCTAAGCAATCAATGAATTGGTTTCCTAGGTGTTGGCTGTGGGAAACTGTGATAAATCTGAGGATACTTTGGTTTTGCTTCATTGTTAAATACCATCACAGTAAGGATCTTCAGAATTATTAGCGCTTGTACGTGTGGACAGGAAGAAGAGTTTTCCTCCCTTCCCCTATGTTTTCTCCTGATTTTGTTACTGTCATGCAAAATAAAATTATTCCAGTGTTATCACAGCAGTTAGTTGGCAAAACCATGGAATGCACCCCCATTGTCTAATATCCTGGGAATGCACAGCATGTCACTGAGCCCAGGAACTGCCCTACATCATCTGTTGAGCCAATGAAGCCATGACAGTTGATGTCTTTTTCGTAAAAGTAAGGAAAGAGTCAGGAAACTTTATTTTTTCTTTTTGGAACATCAGAAGAGAGGTTACTCCTAGTGCTAAGCTGGACTTGTAACTGGGTCTTTCAGAGAGCAATATTAGAGAGATTATAAATGAAGATACTAAAAGCAGTTCCCATAGGAACATAAGAAAATACCTTAGAGGACTCTTACATGCTTTCAAATAACAGGTATCTGGACACAATCTCAACTTCCCACATGCCATACAGATGTAGGTGAACAGAACAGCAGGTGGTCTCGGTACTGCTCCCAACTAGATTAATTTGCTGTCCCTTCTTCTCTATGATATTTGAGACTTCACTAAAACACACAAGATTTGTTTGAAAGCAAGAGGAAAGCAGGAAATTCATCGAAGATGCTGGAATTCTCTATTTATTTTTTTTTTTTTTATTAAACCACCCCAGGAATTAGAATCAAATGTTTCCACTTAATTTCTGAAGCACCATCAGGATGTCAAAATTAGAACTGAAATGGACACCAGCCAGAGCATGGCAGGTCTTCACTGACACACCCTGGCAATTAGTAATGCTGCCAAACTGCTCTGAATCTGTGAAACAAAAGGAGATTCAATGAATGTAAACTGCCTGATGATTGTTTTGCACTGATAAGGGGTTTTATTTTTTGCTGCTACAGCACACTTTTTGAATTCTTCCAAGTTCATAGCAAGTGAATTTCAAATCACTTCTTTTAGTATTTTTAGTAAGTAGTTTAATCTGACTTTGCACCAGGTAATGAAGTTCAATTTAACAGTACATATTTTCATGCTGTTGAGAAATTATTATAAGTATCTGCAACTAGTGACTGTACTTGTTTTTGTAACTAGATGGAGAATTTCAGAGGTAGGCATTTTACGTTTTAAAAAATGAACTCTTAATTTTAATTTTAGTTAGGCATCTCTAAAGGAGGTACACTCTTGCTCTCTCTCTGAATGTGACATTTGCATGATATTTTGTTTTTGGGGGTTTTTTTAAAATTTTTATTCTGAGAGAAGCAGTTGTTAGTTTACAGTAGAATTCTAATCAACAAAATTGTGATACAGTGTGTTTTCTGAAAATGATGGTGTTAAGTATTTTCCTGATATATTTCTTCAGAAAATCCTTATTTTATTTGATGAAATAGTTTTACTTAGACTGAATTTTGGAACAAAATATTCTTATTAATAAAAGATATGAGGTCTGCTTAGGCTTCTGGTGGGGAAAGATTTTATTATTAATCTTCACAGCATCTTTTATTTTTCTGCTCAGCCTCTTTTCTATAACAATAGGTGCATTGGTTGGTCTGTCTTGAAGCCAGTGATGGTGAAAAAGCTGCAAACGTGATCAGATAAGAGGTTAAATCTAGGTGGATTAATATGACTATGATGATCACTTTATAGGCTTTAACTGTGATCTACACATTTAAAAGTTTCATTAGAAATTCAGCAAGAACCAGAGCTAAGAGATGTCACACAAAGCAAAGTATACTCTAGAATGCTTTCCTCTCAGTGGTTTTATCCAGCAATTCATTTCCCATGGGCACTTTTGTTTTCCTCTGTAGAAAGACCAGAGCAGTTCGTCTCTAAGAACAGTATAGTAGTAGGCAGTAGTAGTGACAGAAAGACACACTACTACACAGTTTTTCAAGCCATATGCTATTTCTGCAGTACACAGACGTATTTCTGAAAACATTGGTTTCGGCACACAGCAACCACAGTGCCGTAAATGCGTAAAACGTAAAGATTCCTGGAAAACACAGACAAAGCAGATGACTGATAAATTACACCCAAGATATGTCTGGCTTTAGTTTCGGCAAGTCAAACCCGCCACGTTCTGACACGTGTTTAAACTGACCGCCGCCGAGCCGCTGTTTACACCCGCTTGTTTAACAAAACCAGAGAAAGAGTTTCCCAGCAGCAGGCGGGAAAAGCGCGCCCAGCCCACGCTGGCTGCGCACACGAGCGGCACCACAAGAGATGTCCTGGGCAGCCGGGCTGGGTGCCGGTGTGGGCGCTGGGTGCCGGGGCGATGGGTGCCGGGGCGCTGGGTGCCCGGGGTGCCGATATCCCCGGCTGTGGCACCGCCCCGGCGCGGGCGGAGCTTGAGGGGGGCTGCTCCGCGGGAGGCGGACGAGATGCGCCTTTCTCCTATTCTTTAATGTAGCAAAACCATCTCTCTGTTCACTCTCCCCCGCCCTCTCGAAGCTGGATGTTCCCGCAGCCCACCGGGGAGGGGACAAGGGCGAGCCCGCCGCCTCCATCCCGCGCAGCTCCCGGCTGTCGGTCACCGCCGCCCGCCGGGACAGCCCGGGCTACCGGGGCTCCTGCTGCCGCCGCTCGGGACGTGTCTGCCGGAGACCTGGGTGGCTGTTTTCCCTTTAGGTTGCTGTGGATGAAAGATACAGGTGGGTGTTTCTTCCGGTGTTCTGTGCCACTCTCCCCTACCAAAGAAGTGTGAAAAAGTTTGTGAAAGAAGAATCCTAAGCGAAGGTTGGCTGAAGAGGCTTTTGCTTGGCGCTGTGTTTGGAAGCCTGGGCTGAGCCCGGGCGTTCAGGAGGCGCCTTCAGTCCTCGCTGCCGCCGCCGTCCCGGCTAGGAGACGCTTCTGATGGCTCCAGCCCAGCTCAGGAATGGGTCTGTCTCATCTACTCCTAGCGTAGACATTTCTGTGCACAAACTTCCTCTGTGCACGTACGAGGGCTTGCCGTAACTTTAACTTCATCAACATGTGTTCTGTACTTACGCCGTTCTCATTTCCATGTCTATGTCACGAACGTGACCTGCTGAAGGTCTGTCGATCTGCAGGCAAGAGATTCTTCCACAGACAGGAGGTTTTAGGAGCTGGGAGATACCCGAACTTCTGAACCACAGAACTCCTCCCAGTCTTTCAGCTTAGTCCTAAAGACCTCTCTCTGGATCTCTTGAAATCTTGCAGTGTGGCTTGGAGCATGGAAAAAAATAGTCCAGAACACATGGAAACTCTGGCTTCAGTGTTATGAAGTCCCATGAAGACCCCCATCTTTCAGCTGCGTTTTAAAAGAGTTGTTTCAGCTGATACCTCTGGTTTTGGACGTTTTCTGTTAAAAACCATTTAGTTTGTCATCTGGAAGATGAGGTTAAATGTGTGTCAACTTAAAAATACATTATTCCTGTCATAATTCTGTCAATGAGTCAAAAAAGTGATTCTCCTTCATAAAAATTCATTAAGGATTGTCTTTGGAATGTTATGTAAGGGGGTTGTTTTTGATTGTTTGTTTTTTAATTTAACTTTTCATTAGACATACGAGTTCTTAAATGAAGGAAAACCACTATTTTAAAATTGATTTTTATCTGAACAACAAGTTGATTTAGGTTGTGTACATATATAAATATAAGTGGTTTTTTATAGCTCCTTTATATCCCACAATAATAATGTAGATGCAATGGAAAAGGGTAAGATTTTTTAGTAATATGAAGTTTGATATATCTATTTTTTATTTTTATATCTAGTTTTTTTCAGATTTTAAATATTTAAAGTGAATTAAGCATCATCTTTGGCATGTTGCACAACTTGCAAGAGAAGATGGTAAAGAATTTCAGATGGTAAAGAATTTCCCAGTTGGAAACCCATGAAGCTAATGTGTTCAATAAGTTATTTGGGAGCAAAGTGAGAAAGGAAATAAACCAGCTTCACTGCTTAAACTAATGTGTAGTGTCAAGTGCAAAAAGAAGCCTCTCTAAGTATTAATGCCTGTGCTCCCAGAAGCTGATCTAACATCTTCTGAAACCTTATTTTTTTTTCCCAACAGACTACTTCAGAGAAAATACAAGCAGTGATGGCTGCCTGTTTTGCTGTATCTTTGGACTTTTACTGTCAGAACCAGTTAACAGATGCAGCATTTAATAGCTGGTGACGTTAAATGAGCTTTTGGCCGTTTCACCTGGCCGTATGTTTTGTATCACTTTGGGTATATTTTCCATTCTGTGTCTACTCTGACAAATTCAAGAAGACAAACTGGATGTTCATTATTTGCTGTGGATGGAATTATAGGTTTTATTGTTTTGGGGTTTTTTAACATTTTTTGAGAAGCAGAATTGGCAATCCTCAAAGCTCCTGAGTTTTCTCGGAGTCGGGAGGGTTTAGGCTGTACTTCTAGCTCATGGAGCCCTGGGGAGTGCAGAGTGTCACCTGTAAGACAGGGTTAATGGAGCTCCAGAGTAACCTCTATTAAACCAAGCAATCTCTCTGGAGGAAAAAAAAAAAGAAAGAAAGAAAATAGAGTGAACCTTTGAGCACAAAAGCTCATCTACAAGTGTTTTTCAGCAATAATGGGCATTATTCAGTTAAATGCTAACATTAGGTAATCTTGGACCCATTCTTCAAGGGATTAGTTATGGGATTTTAGAAGCTTTTTTGAAATCTGAATTTAGTTTTTACCTCATCCATAAGTTTAAGAAACTTAGCCCTTTATACATGAGCACTTTATACGTAAGTCTTAAAAAGAGACTCCCACATAGCTCAGATCTTCCTCTGCAGACCTCTGTCTTTGAAATTCACCCAAAAATTTTTGAAGATTGTCTTTGTGCATCATGTTTATCATCTTTTGATATCGAGTAGCCATATGGCTTGACCTTCACAGTGTGGGTACTAATGTTTGAAAACGTGTCTTACACTGAACCGTCAGGCCCTGCTCGTCTTTCCTAGGCATTATGGTATCACTTCCCAAGACACCAGGGCAGAACTTGCCCTGCTAAAGCTGTGTGAGTGGTGGTCAGTGTAGAAATGACCTGGGTACTGGGCTGTGCCTGCACACCTAGTGTCACTCTGCTGCATTCTAGTCAGCTGAGTCCCATCCAGGGAGTAAATGTCCCTTTATAAGCACTATCAATATGAACTCTTATATGTTGTTAAGAATGTGGGACAACTGTATAATAGGCCTACAATTTATTATTTATATTTTGAGGTATTTTTTTTAGTCATAGGATAATATGTGTTGGAACAGATGTTTAAAGGTCATCTAGTCCAACCCCCCTGCAATAAGCAAGGACATCTTCAACTCAATCAGGTTGTTCAGAGCCCCGTCCCACCTCACTTTGAGCACTTCGAGGGATGAGCATCTAACACCTTTCTGGGCAACCTGTTCCAGTGTTTCACCACCCTTGTTGTAAAAACACTTCTTTATTACTGACCCTAAATTGACCTTCCTTTAGTTTAAAACCCTTACCCCTTTGCTACAGGCTCTGCTAAGAAGATTCTGCCCATTTTCCTAAAGTCCTCTTTAAGTGCTGAAAGGCTGCAGCAAAGTCTCTCCAGAGCTTTCTTTTCTCCAGGTTGAGCAACACCAACTCTCTCTGCCTGTTCGCATAGAAGAAATGCTCAGAAGAGTATTTTTAAATTTTGGTTTTTGTTCCACTGACACTGTTGCACACTACAATTACATGGACTCCGAGTTTCAGAAGGCTGAAAATTGCTCTTATTTTTGGGATGTGTGTCCTTTATATACTTTTTTACACGGACCAATTTGATTTGTGACAAGAAGACAAACCTCTTCAATCACATTGGTCAGACCAGAGGGACATCAAGAAGTCCCTTCTAGGGAAAGAATGTAAACATAGGTACAGTTACAAAAACATGTATTTTGTTTACAGAAAATTCCTTGGGAAAGGAATTTCAGAAAACTAAAACATCTCAGGCACGAACTAGGGCTACATTCCATTAATGTTTGACTCTGTTCTTTTAAACACAATTACAAGTAAATTTAGAATATATTCATGGTTAGACCCAGTTAATTTCCTTCTATAACCTGCAACCAGCATTGGGTAGGAGATTTTCTTTTTTTTAATTGTGGGAAAAGGACTTAAAAAGTTCTTTATCTTAGATATGCTGCCTAGTACCCTTTCCAACATAAATTACAATGTACCTCCTAAAGGGGGAAGAAAAAATATGAAAGCATCAGTGTTTTGTTTCAGATTCTCAATGACCAAACAGTAGAAGGTCTGTGAAGTGTACATTATTTACTCGCCAGTAAAAAACCTTAAGACAGTCTGTATATGTTGGACTTTAAAATCACTGCAACATTTAGCACAGTGAGTTTGTGGAAGTAGAGAAATACAAAGACAAAGTACTTATTCCAGATGTTTACCTTGACAAGAGATATAAAAGAAAAAAGCAAGCAACCCCTGAATCTTCAATAAACTGTACTCTCAGTTTTCTAGTTGCTAAATACATATTTTTCTATTAGACAATTTCCAGAATACAACAGTTAGGAGTAATGTAGTAGATGCTCCATTTTAACCTGTGCAATCATTCTAGGAGTGCGTGACACATGAAGGAGAAGCTTTCATATTGCTTAGTCCAGCAGGCTATGGGTATCATGCATTTTCACTGAGGAGTGGAAATTCATATATATGTGTGTACATATAAACACATCTCCATTTTTATGGAAAATTCTGTGCAGAATTTGCCTACAACCACAGAGAAGGTAGGCTATGTAGATATGAATTCACATTAAACACTTTTGTTGCACAAAGTGCACAAACAATGTATTCACTGCATGTGGGTAAAATTTACGCCTGTGATAGGAGAGATGTGAGGATTTGGGTGTCTGGCTGGTTTATAAATAATAAAGGAAGACATCTGTTCACTGGTAAATGAGGGAGGGGAGATATTGTTATTACAGATCTGCAAACCTTTGTGTGCACATGAGAGCTTGAGGGACAGCATTTGGTATTTTTCTTTCTAGGTAAAGAAATACCTTCTTCTTCTGAATTTGTTATCATTTTAATAAAGGCCAAGCCAAGAATGAAACTTCACTTGGTGTAGATTGACTTAATGTGGAGGAAGACAAAGTTCTTCCTGTGTGAAGCTGATGCAAAAGATATGTTTGGCCATGCATTTTCTCAGGTGAAGAACTTTTCTAGGAAGGTGCAAACAACCTTCTCCACACTAAACTGTGAGCTAAGGGAAAATTGCCTAAAACATACAAGGAAATGTAAACAAACTGATGTTTTTGTTAAAAATCAGAGTGAAAACTGAGAAGAATGAGAGATATTTGTTACAGTTCAAAACAGGAGGAACTGTTAATAAATTATGTACTTACTTTGTGCTCTTGGTGTGGAAGGAGTTGTTCGGTTTTAACTGCTTATTTTTTCTGTATTTTCAGAAAGACACCCATTGTCAGAGCCATTGATAGGGCTCCATTTGCTCTGAAGGAGGAGACCCTGCTGAAGCACCCTTTTAAGATGCCTTCCATTCTGAGCATCAAAAACATCATCTAATATTATCCTAGGTTTAGACAGGAAAGATGAATTTGACGTGATTGTTCACTTGGTTCCACTACCCTGGAGTTACTGCAGAGCTGCCAGTAGCCCCCTGGAAAGACACAGTGCAGGAAAACAGTCCTGTGCTGCAATACAGTGTTTCACACCTGCATAACCATCTAAGAGATATCTCATCTGAGCAAAGCATAAGGCTCCTGAGATGATTTAATCTGGGATGGAATGACTGCTGGAGTACTTCAGCAAAGGGCACCCAGCATCTCTGCCCTCACTGATCCATGACAAAGTCCGAAATGAACCACACTTGGATGTATAACCTGAGCTTTGGTGCACCTGCAGATCCTGTTGAGCCAAGGGCTGGACTCTCACAAAGTGGGCACACAGTGGTGGCTGTTTTTCTTGGATTAATCTTGTTTTTTGGTTTCTTGAATAACTTGATTGTCCTCATCCTCTTCTGCAAGTTTAAAGCCCTTCGTAACCCAGTTAACATGCTTCTCCTGAACATCAGCATCAGTGACATGTTGGTGTGCATCTCAGGCACAACCCTCAGTTTTGCATCCAACATCCGTGGCAAATGGATTGGAGGGGACCATGCTTGCAGGTGGTATGGCTTTGTCAATTCCTGCTTTGGTAAGAGTTCAATGGTGATTCATTACTATTCTTCTTTTTAACGCTGGTGTACGAAGCAAACGTGATTAGGGAGCTAAATGCTCTTCTGTGGTGAACAGAAGTATACTTTTATTGCCTTGTTATGGTCAAGCACAAGTGTCTTACATAGTTTAAAAGGTTTTTAAAAAACACTTTATGAAAGAGTAGCAGAGATCTAATAAATATTTCCTAACATATCTTATTTTTCAAAATTACTTATTTCTTAAGAGCTAAAAATGGAATCTAAAAAAAGGCAAGCCCCTGGAGAGAGTTGGATTAAGTGTATGAATGCATATAATACTTCCCTCTTTTTCAGGGAAATCTGTTCCATTGCTGAACTACAGGTCCCTCAGTACGGTTTCTGTCATGAACAAAGCCTCCTGAAAGTACTCTATTTACCATTTTTAATTATCTCTCCATCTGTAATATGAATTCCTCATGTCCCAGATAGTGAGTTCTTATCATTAGATGATTTCTGTTCTGCAAAGCAAAATCTTTATTTTAGAATTGCATGCTTGCAGCTTCAGTAGAAAATTAAGTTTCAGAAATAGATTTGTCAGAACTGATGGGTAAAGTATTCAGTGTTCTTCTCCTGTCCAGACAAAATTTTTTTGCAATCATCTTTTGCACTGCTAGATCAAAGTGTTGTAACTGGATTTTTTAAAATTATTTAATGGAGATAAAGGACAGTGAACATTCATAGGGCAGCCTTTATCCCTCCAAGGATGAGGCCTGTTGCCTGAAGATGCCTGTTGCATCACCAAGCAGTGATCACTCTTTCTTCATTTATTCCAACATTCTTAAAAAGATCCACTAAAGCATAAGCTGGCCTGTGGGTGCATGTCTGGATATGATCCTTATCTAACCCAGACCAGGGGACTTGGCACAGCTCCTTCTTGCTCTACATCCTTGCTTTGGTGCCTCCAGGCTGTGAGGACTGGACAAACACATTCCTGGCTCTTCTCCCACCATGGATTGCAGCATGTCTTGTGTAGCCCCTTTGACCCAAGAAGTGCTCCCACAGCTCTTGATGTAAAATCAGGTGGTGGATTCAAACACATGTTCTCTACCTGAATTATAAGCTGTGTGCTGATTCCAGTGGTGTGGTCTCTGGTACCTGTGCCTTCCTCAAATGTGTGCTCCACTCATGACCATTAACTCATCCTGGAAGTTTCCTCTGGGAAACTGCTGCTTTGTCCAAAGTGAAGCCTCAGGAATTAGTAATGCTGTGTAATATAAGAGCACTTACTTTGGCCATCCAAAAATAGACTCTATGGTCAACAACACCTTGGCTTATTTTGGTAGGTTGTTTTCATTTTGGTCTATGCTGAGCAGAATGACATATCTTCTTCCAGGTTTAATTTCCATTTTTGTGTGTTTTATGAATTCCAGTGTTTCTGTAAGTAGTTTTCGTAGACAGAAGGAAGTTAGGACTGGGTTTTTTTCTCCATACTTTGAGCTTTCTTTTTTTTTTTTTTTTTTTTTTTTTTTTTTTCCCATTGAGAGGGGGGAATGACATTTGAAGAGAGGGGGAAAAAGACGTGGGTGTTCAAGAGCTTAGAAAAAAAGGTGTGTTAAAGGTTCCATATTGAGCCTGCTGGCTTCTGTCTGGATACATGTGAGTTACCATCCTTCGACTGTGGAATTAGACCTGCAGATGGGTGAGTTGCTCCCTGGGTGTTCTGTTTGTGGAATAATTCTTCAAAGTCAGATCTGTATGAATCGGATCCATGGCAGGAGTGCAGATTTCTATGCTATTGTTATACTTGTCTTCATGTGATAGTTCCTGCTATAATTCTTAAAATTGATTAGATCATCAAGGAACACACAAGCAAACAAAACAGCAAAACCCAGCATGCCAAAGGTGACCTCAGCTCCTCTGAGTGATGTTTGTGCTGTCAGTGGGGTGTCCTGGGAAGCTGAAGCAGCCTACATGCAGAGGTAGTTTAAACTGTCCATAGCTCGTGTGAAAGTCTTGCAGCACTCACATTTTTTCTTTCATTAGTGCGTATTATAAAGGGCATAATGAAGAAGTTTGCTTGCAGAGTTATAATTAAAAAATGTTGATTGGGATATAGCATAAATAAAAGCAAGTAACAATAGCAGGTTGCCTAACATTTATGTGATTTTACAAACAAATTTTTTTTATGCTCTTAAATATCATTATTCATCCTTTAGCTATTCCTAAAAACATCTCATACATTTATTAGCTAAAAAATTAGTTTTCCCTCCTTGGTACCTCGTATCTGATTTTGGCCCATCAAAGACAAGAGAAAGGGACCTAATTCTCTAGATCCAAAATAGAGATGTGTGACAGTAAGATGAACTGAAGTTCAGGATCAAGGTTGGTAAGAATAAATGAATAAATGCTTCAATATTTTTATTTGAGGGGTTTTTGTTGTTGTTGTTGTTTTTTTTTGTTTTGTTTTGTTTTGGTTTTTTTTGTTTTTTGTGGTTTTTTTGGTTTTTTTTTTTTTTTTTGTCATGGGATAGATGATCCTACTAGGATAAACAACAGTACGGGAACATACTGTTAATGATGTTAAGTGCTAATGAAGTTAAGTGTTTGCAGATATGGTTTTGTGTGGGAAGACAGATACAGTGCTAAAGGGAATCCTGCCTCCGGTATATTGCAGCTGTGTTAATTACCAAAGAGTGGCAACAGCCTTGCCCTCACTGCTGTGGGTGTGATAAAAGAGTGAGTTATTGGTGGAGGGTCACTAGGAGTCTTCTGGCTGTGCTGTGACGAGGAAGGGACAGGAGGTCCTGTGAGGGACAGATCAGGTAAGCTGCTGTACGATGGACAGACGGGGTGAGGTGGCCGTGCTTAGGGACAGGAAGCAGCGAACCAGAACTGCAGAAGGAAGAGAGAAGAAGTAGAGAAAGAAACAGAGCTGTGGAGAGCTGCCCATAGGATTGCTACATAGAAAAGGTACAAAAGCCTTCTAGATAACATGGTGCTGGTACTTGAAGTTTCATTGAAGCACTTTGAGTGCAGTGGCCATCTCGACCATGACAGTGTTGGGTTGATTACAGTGGTGCTGGGTTGCTGGTTGGACTAGATGATGTTGAAGGTCTCTTACAATCTTGATGATTCTGTGATGCTCTAAGCTCACTGGCCCCACTAGAATTGCACTTTTTTGTACTAAATAAAGGTACATACCTTTTCTTTTTCTAACTGCAGTGTCTTTCTAAATTGTGAAGAAACTTTAAGTGGGTAACTGAACTTCATGACTTGGTGATCATTTAATGATGTGTAAGATACACCTAAGCCAAATTCAAACTGTTAAAATATTTATAAATACAGTTAATTCTTACAAGTCTTCTGAAAGGACTGTATTTTAAAAGGTCATTTTCCCCTCTCTCACTTGTTTTATGATATGGTGAAAGCCTCCTTTGTGTTTTAAAATAAATGGAGAGTGAAGGTGTTATCCTTCAGGCCTGCACTGAGAAACCATGACCCAAGAATTAGCACCAGGGGTTTGCCATGGGGGCAATGGAGAAAAATTATGGACAAAGTGTATTTTGTTTAATGTTTAATGTTTTGTTTTGTTTAAATTTTGTTAACAAAGTATATTTTGTTTAATAATTACTTGCTGCTATCCCTATATCTGCTTTGTGATTTCAAACCAGACATGGAAAGCACAAGGTTTGGGAGCTAATGGGAAGTGCAGATGCTGATCAACAAGCATGTAATGGGGATTTTAAGGAGAAAATTAAATAATGTGAGATCTGCTATGGAAGTTTGAGCTGTTGGATCTTGATCTGGGGCAGCATCAGCAATGGAGCTGGAGGAGAAACAGCATGGTCTGTTCCCAGAGTAAATGATTTTGCCCTGGTGCTTGTCCTTGATTGCAGCTCTGTTAAGTAGGTCACTGCAGTGAAAATTGCACATGTCACTGAGTTGGGGAAATGGATGGATTTTTAAAATCTGCTGCCATTACCCACCACTTTGTCATGGTTTGACAGGCTCATGGTTATACATTTAAGCAAACAGGGAAAGTGACACAGGGACAGGATCTATTTTCACAGCTGAACTCTCAGTAAATTTTGCAGGCAAGGGAAAAAAAAAAGATGTTTAAATAGATCATGAAATTATTAAGCATTAGATTTTAATTTAGGAAAAATATATTATTTTTAAGGCAATCCCATAGAGACCACATACACAGGAAGTGATATGCCATCCTAAGATTCTTGCAGTTTTGATCATCTCACATGCAATCTCTCCACAGTGCTTTATTAAACATTTCAAATCTCTGGATAGGTTAAAACTTTCAGAAAAAAATTGTGTTCTCCCAATATTCTTGCACTAATGTAAACTTCCCAAGCATGTAGGACAGGCAGAATTTGAGCTCAGTTGACTTCTGCAGTTGATTCTTAGAATCACCACTCTCTGCCATGTCATATCAGGATTAAATATTAAATAGATTGATACATATGAGAGAAAAAGCTGTTTCTGGCTCCAGAAATCCACCACTAGATTCTAATGTTGGAAAAGTTCCAAGGCACATGGCTAGCAGGGGAATTTTGGTGCCTGTTGAACTGTTAGGTTTTGTTTTCAGATGTCTGCTGGTTGTTTCCTCTTTCTTGGCCATTATGGTGGTTAAAATACCTCACAGCTTACCTGAGAAGTGGTTTCCAATATTTCATTGTAAAAAGTGAATTCTGATTCGTGTTGTGTAAAAGACCATCACTGTTCTAGAGGAGCCAGAGATGCCCACGTCACACAAAAGCTGTATGACTCGATGTCTGTTTCTTCCCACACAGCAGCATCCTGTCAGTCCTGGCTGCAGCAGAGGGGCTGCAGTCCTATCTGAAGTAAGGCATGTAGATGTGCCCTTATGTCCACTGATAACTCGAGGTCATACTTTAATGAGGACTTTAATCTCTTTAGAAACCCTGTACTCAACTCTGTGTGTAGATAATCTTTTCAGTCATATTAAAGCAGTTATGGATTTATTCCCTTGTAAACTGCCAGAGAACACAATGAATGAGAAATGAACCTGCTCATGATTTTGCTTTAAAGTTCAGCTGCCTCATGACATTAAACAAATTTTCTTCTTAGTATTTTACCTTGATTTTATACATATCTTAGGCTCATTGCATTAAACTAAGGTACTTATATTTAGAGTATAGACTTCCAACATACTGAAAACTTTCTGTTTATGGTATGCAGCTGAGATCCCAGATGTAATAAAGGACTCTTCTGTGGAAAGTTATTACATTATTTTCCACAGAAAAGACATAATCTCACTTGACTTGATCCTGCAAGAACTTATCTGATGTTTCCTGAACTTTGATGTAGCAAGTACTCATCTCCCAGTGCAAAACCGCTCTTAGCACTCTCCTCATATGCTAAGGATCATTGATTGCTCCTTTTCCAGTGGGCTTGGAGTGGGATTAAAGGTGCTATTGCTATAAATAAAGCTGCTAGCAAAAACATAGTTCTGCAACAAACCCTGAAAACATTCTCTTTTTGAAGTGCATAGATTCTGTTATGCCTGCAGTCATTGTGACCTGTGCTAGCTTTCCTCAGCAGTTGATCAGTATCAGAAATAATCTTCTGGTTTAAACAGAGGCGGGAAAAAACAGTGTCTGACTCATGGGATTAAGCCAAAATGTTTACAGTCCCTTAAAAAAAAAAATGCTGCCATAACCTGGGGTGATGCTGTTTTACACCACAATGACACAGACTCTGAGATTCAGAAGGCTGAAAATGACTCCTTTATTTTTGGGATGTCTCCCTCTTATACTATTTTACATAGACCAATTTGATTGGTGAAACAAAGGCAAACCTCTTCAATCACATTGGTCAGACCAGAGGGACATCAAAAAGTCCCTCCTAAGGAAAGAAATGAATAACAGGGTTACAGTTACAAAAACATTTCTTCTATTTACAGAAAATTCCCTGCGAAAGGAATTTCAGACAACCAAAACACCTCAGGCATGGAACCAGGGCTACACTAGGGGGCTTTAGTTACTTTAATAACAAGCAACAGTTTGGCCTGAATTTTTCTATGTGATTTCATTTCCAGCACCTGATATGCATTAGATTTTATAGTAAACAAAAATACAAAAGTAGTCATTAAGAAGATATGTAATCCAAATTCCTCTTTTGGCATCTCCTCTTTAGAGAAACTGGAGTTAGCCTGCTATACTTTTTATTTAAATAGCTAATCAACGAGGTAGTTGTATAATATTAAATACACTTCTCAAGGCCATACTTATATGAAAAAAAATGAAATGCTCAACCCCTTAGCAATAGATGGGAATTGTCTGACAAAAACCAGACATTTTCCAATCTCCTAGGCTTCTTTTATAATCAATAGAAAACCAAATCTGTAGTGCCAGCGTACAAATTGTTCAACATGTCTGAGATATTCTCTTCAGGGTCATATGTGTCCTACATGCACTCCTTTGTCTCCATGGACTAGGAAAGGAACCCAAGCTCAGGGGTAGATACCTCCACTGTATCTCTCTGAAGTTATGAGGTAATGCTCACAAATGGGGTGTTTATTATTTCTTTTGTCTTTCTCTAATTTTCTTTCTTTTGCTTATCATTCCTTTCCCACTTCAGTATCCTCTTCCAGGATGTTTCCAGGAATTTCTATTTCCTCTAGGCATTAAACACTGTACAAAGTTGAAATCACCTAGAATAATTGTGCAAGAGTGAGTATTTTTAAGATGTCTGTTGTGTTTCTATGAAGAGGTGTCCTAGTCTTCTTACCAATTTTACAATCCCAAATTCATCATGTAGGGAAAATGCTGTCAGCTCTTTCTACAGGGAATTTCTAGAGCATGAGTACTGGACTTCTGCCTTTCATTTACATGCTTAAAGCACAGAGACAACTTGGGCAAAAGTTTTGGGAAACATGATAAAGAAGGAATCATGCCATGAAAAGAAAGTGGAAATGGAAGACCTTATGTCCTACTTTGAGTGTTTATTCCTGAAATCAGAGACTTCACTCTGGTAGGCACTTTAGCACCTTGAGATAAGAGAAGGTTTTGCCTTGGTTACAGCAGAGTATCACCCAAGATGTGTGCTGGGCTGGAGAGGAGGCACTATGCAGCCCCTTGTTCAAGCCCTTCCCTCCCTGTGGAATGAGGAGGAGAATCAAAGCAAAATTTTTTGTTGAGATAAGAACAGTTAAATAATTGAAGATAAAGTAAATACAGGAAGGGTAAATAATAACTATGATGACAATATAAGGGGAAAAAAAATGGTGCACAATGCAATTTCTCACCACCTGCTGACCAGTGTCAGACCCTTACCAGCTGCCCTTCTGGGTAACTCCTTTCAGCTTGTATATTGGGCTTGTCTGGAATATCATATTCCTATGGCCTGGAATATCCCTTTAGTTAGGTCACCTGTTCCAGCTATGCTCCCTCACAGTTTCTTTTGTGTACCTCCTCACTGGCAGACCATGAGGCAAGGGGAAAAAAAAGTCCTTGACCTAGTGTTGGGGGTTAGGTTTTGTTCCTTTTTACTCTAAAGAATTTTTTCCCCATAAGATACCAAGGAGACTAAATGTCGTACTTAAGACTATTTAACAAAACAAAGGGGTGGTCAAAGCTTGGAGGAGGGTGGGGGTTTGGAGGTAGAAAAAGGACAAAGCTTCAGGTAGCCTCTCTCTGGTTTTTGGCGTTGGGGGAGAAAGCACGGTTGGATTGGTGCTCCTGCTGGAGGATTTCACTGCAGTCCAGTCTTGGGAAATCTGCCATCATCTGCTCACCCTGGAATTCTGAGCTTCTCTGCCACCCTGCAAGAGCTGGGCCAGCCCTGCCCTGCCATCATGGTTCCATCAGCACTGCTTGTCTGCTACAGCATGACCCTGCATCCCCCTGCCCTGCCGGGACATCCTGCCACTCCACAGCTACTGAGACTCTTTTTTTTCCACTGTTCCTAGCTTGGTGCTCTGAGGATCCTACAAAGGCACCAAGACCAAACTGACCTGGGTTTCTGTGAAGCAAAGTCCTTGAAGTTCTTGGTACTGTTTTTGTTATTGTGGTTTGAAAACAAACCAAGTGAGAGGCTCCAAATCAGAAATACAATTTAATGAGAAGAAAAGGAAAAAATAAAATGAAATAAATGCAATAATATGAAAAAAAAAGACCGCTGACAGAGTCAAAATACAACCTGAGCAGGGTGATGAAAGCAGTTCAGGCAGGGTGGTCTTCCTGAAGCAGTGATCTCGTAGAAAGGTCTGGTAGCTCTGGTCCTCTGGGTATCCAATGGGTAAGGGCTGCCTGTAGTGTCCCAAATCCCAGTTTATGTGCAGGTGAGAGCATCTCACAATGGGATGATGAGTCATACAGGAGGTCCTTGATGGCCCATTAAAGAGAGATAACTCCCTCCGGGAGTTATCTATGAATCATGCACAAGGCATTGATGGGCCATTAACTGAAGTGGGTGATAGAATACATCCTAAACTACAACCCAGGACAGTTATCAATGCTGTAGTTGGGGTTTTTTTGTTTGTTTGTTTGTTTGCTTGCTTTGTTATACATACTAGTAAAGAACTGCTATTTCTATTTCCAAAATCTTTTTGCCTAAAAGCTTTTAACTGAAAAAATTTTAATTGGAAAAAGGGTGGTGGTGGTTTACATTCTCCATTCCAAGGGAAGCTCCAGCTTTCCCTGGCAGATACCTGTCTTCCCAAACCAAGACACTTAGGATAAACATGATTTAGGCAAAACCCCCAAAATATCAGTGTGTTATCAACACCATTCTCGTTTCTGAATAGAAAGCATAGTACTATGAGAGCTAATGAGAAGAAATTAACTCTACCCTAGCTAAGAAGCAGGACAGTGTAATTCAATTCACCCAGTAATAAGGTGTTACAGGCTATAGCTCTTGATGCTAATGGTGTTAAGGTCCTGTGGTATGCAGTAGGGGTCTGTATTAGCAACCATGGTTGCTTCTCCTTTCCCTGGTCTGGGTAGCTCCAGCTGAGCTCCATGTCCACACCAGGGTGCAGTAGGACTGTGGAGTGTACCAGAACTCCCACACTTCCCTCTTCCTCTCCTGTCTCATCTTTCATCTCTACATAAATTCAAGCAATGGCTCAAACAGGAGCTGGAGAGTGCTCTGAAATCACCCTCAGGTACCCTCAGTTTGCACCAGCCACCACATGTAGATGGAAACATTTTTTCCCTTAATGTTTTTTGCAACATTTGGTTGTATGATGTAGAATTTAGAGATCGTTTCCCTAATGCCTGTACAAAAGAACAGAAAAAAAAAAAAAGTGCAGAAATAATAACAGTGAAGGATGGATGCCAGTTTTATGTGTGTGTGTCCCTGAAAAGAGGGACAGAAAAACAGAAGAATTCTGTAAGGAAATTGATCACCCCTTTGGCATTTTTTGTGTATAGATGTCAGCTGTCAATGCAAACAAGTGTTCTGCCCATGCCCAAGGTCTGTTTCTGTGCATGTGCAAGTGGCTGGAGGTTTCTGCCAATGCTTGATCCTTTCCAACTGGGCAGCCATGCCTACAGCATAGTTGCATACTTTCAGTTCTATATTATAGCTATACATTGCAGAGTGCTGGAGACTTTATGCGAAGAAATACACAAACAACATCAGTTCACATGGACAACTCGAATAGGACTTTAAAGGCAAAGACCCTGTTGCATTTCTTGCAGAATTATCCTGATGGTGAATTGAGTCTAAAAGGTCATGGCTATAAGCCCTGCTGGAGATGATTAAACAGCATTTTCTGTTAGAGTTCAAGTTTAGTCATTGACATTTCCAGGCTCTTTTCCCTAGCCCTGGGTCATGGCATTAACCCAGACCATGCTATGCCTGATGTTGGCTTTCTTTTAATCCAGCAAAAGGCAGAAACCAGCTCTGTTGGTAGTCAGGCCACATATATGTGAAAAAAAAGGTCATTAAAATGTAGCTGGCTTTTTGGCCCTTCAATGGGTATAATGAAATAAAATAGAGCCCAGTAAATAAGCAATATTCAATCAAAAAAAACCCAACAACAAAACAAGCAAACAAACCAAAAAACCCACCAAAAAAACCGAAGAAAACCCAACACATTAGAGAGCAATGGACTTTGCTTGTGGAGGCTTATTAAATCATATTATTGTTAAGTGTGTGTTTAATAATCTCTAGAAACTGTTAAGACCATACACATGCTGACATTTCTAAATAGAATTTGGTACTTTTTCGAAAACTTTTAAGCTTCCTTTGTAGCCCCTGAAGTATGCCAGAGAAAGGATATTATCTTTGGCTGTTCACACCCAAGTTATATAACTAGTGACAGTTTCTTAACTCATGACCTTTATTTTCTCTGTCTTTTTCTTTTTAGGAAGCATTTAAGCAGAGTCTTCCAGTCCAGTAAGCAAATGAAATTTACAGACTTTTCAGTGATGAAAAGGATACAGAACCATTGGTATAGTTCCAAATAATGATACAATAACTATGAAGTTCTTTTTTCTCCTCAGCTGTGGCAAATACTTCATACTTAAAAATAATCATTAGGGTTTCTATTCTTTTTCTTTTTGCTTGAGGCTTTTTTATATTAGTGTTTCTGCTGTGTTTCTAATTTAAAAAGTGTATTAAGTGAGAAAATAATTTTGTTAAACTAGTGTGCTGACACTAAAAAAGAAAAATAAGTTTCTTTGAAAGCTAAAGCTATTCTCTTTACGTCTGTGATTTTCTACATATCAACACTAGCTGAGAAACCGCTTCTGAAACTGAAGGTTCAGTAATGTCAATAAACTACAGCCTCTGCTGATTCACAGACCACTTAATTGCTTGTGTGGATTTCTCAGCTAATATGATTCATTTTTTAAATAATCCAAATGCCTCCCAATACTGGGAGATTTGTGGATTTGGTTTTGATATGGGTTGTTTGTGTTTTTTTTTTAAAACTAACTCAAAATTACCTGTATCTGCTATAGACTTTCCTGTAATTGATACAGGCAGGAGGAACATTAGGAATCTGCAGAGAGCAAATGCAAGGGAGTGAAAACACCACTCCGAGGCACTCCAGGCATTTCATCCCCATGACATCCCCCCCATCCCGTTTCTGTGAGGTGTCCCTGTGCTTTCCCTCCTGAGCAGGTTGGGACCTGGTTGCCCCTCTCTGCCCTCTATGCTGTGCTGGCCCAGGGAGGATCAGGGGGTGCAATCAGGGGATCACCTCATGCAAGGGTAAAACCTCAGGTTCCTGGAGCTGCTTGACTCCCCAGGCATCTCCCTGTGATCTGGATGGCAATGCCTCTGGCAATCACCTGGGTACCATCTTTCATACCAGACTTTCATTGTGCCAGACTTCTGCTTCAGCTGAAGGTTTCTTGTGCCAGCTGTCAGCATCAGGCTCAATTGCTCTGGGCTATTTCAGCCAACAAGTCTTCTCAGCATGTTGTAAAATTATGTTATTTCTCCTATTTGTAGTTTCTTAAGCCTCTTTCACAGAAGATGCCAATATGATGGAAGTACAGTCTCATCCTGTGGCAGATTCAAACTTCTACTGTTGCTTAAGAAAGTATAGCAGCCACAAAACAGAAGGCTAGTGACTCACTGGGCTAAGCAGGCAATCTTTACATCTGTTTCACAGTGTTTTATTAGAGTATTTTAGGTTTATTTAATTTTTATTTATTGATTTATTTAGTATTTTATTTATTTATTTATTAGGTATTTTATTACCACCTCCTAATTTTCTAGTGTTGTTTTTCAATTATATCATCATATATTGTTTCTTTCCCCTGCTCCTATTTTTTATTGTTTCTATTGGTTTCACTAATGCAATTAAGAGCAGAAATAGTAGATAACTATGGCAAGAAGGAAAGAAAGTCAACAGGTTTCAGATGAATCAAAAGAAGGAAACTTCTCTATGTTGAGTTATTTTTGTAGAGATTTAGAACAGTAGGAATTTGTTCAGGACAAAGTGACTGTCAGAAAACCAAGTATCAGAAAGAAGACTTAATTGTAAATATTTTCATAAGGAGTAGATAATTTTTACAAATCAACAACAATGTAAAACTTTGCTTAGATTAGGACTTTGGTAATTTCTAAACTGCAAAACCATTCACATAAATGGCATTTTTTTGCTTAATATCTAAGGGTTGTCTGAGTCTAGTAGAGACCTCTGAGTACTGGAATAGCACATTAACATCTGGCAATATTTGCTTTCAGCTAAGAAATGGCATGAATTTTACAGAACCACAGATAATCCCGTTTAACTTGACCTTGTGAGAATTTTGGGACACGCAATGGTTAAACCTTATCCTTATGTGCATGTGCACACTGAAGCATTATTGTTTGCCAGATTTGGAGTTCGGGGGTTATTTGTGTTCTGCATTCAGGCTGTTTGTGGAGTTACCAGGGGACCTCTTTAGAATGACTGTTCAATGACCTAATGAAATTAGGCAAGCTGTTAGGGCGCTGCTCTCCCCTGCACTGCTGGCAGCAGAGCAAGCACTGCCTAGGAGGCTAAGGCCATCCTCGTGGCTGATCTCTCTGCCTCACTGTGAGCTCAGCAGGAGTTAATTAGGAAGAGTTCTAGGGCAGGAGAAAATATAGCAGTGATGACAAGGTGCAAATTCTGACTCTCAGTGAAGATCGAGTATGTATATGGCATTTGCCTGTGTTTTATCTATATATTCT
The DNA here is from genome assembly GCF_009819655.1 of Sylvia atricapilla. NCBI lineage: Eukaryota > Metazoa > Chordata > Aves > Passeriformes > Sylviidae > Sylvia > Sylvia atricapilla. The sequence goes on from NC_089141.1 coordinate 87,623,147, forward strand.
GTACACTGACTATGGTACACCAAGTAACTCTTCTCTGTGCAATTCTTTGTAACAGATCACAGCAATTTCCCCTAATTTATCCAAAGTTTGAAATTTTGCTCTGTTTTTAAGCTGCTCAATTTTCAAAGAAACAGTGCAAGAGGGCCAAGGTCCAGCAGTGGCTGCATGACTTTGTTGAGGATTGCTTTACTATGTGTACTTCTTAGAATTAAAAATATATTTCTGTTTAATATCCTTAAAAGAGGCAAAGACCACATCACAGAAAGGCTGCCAGATAAATATGCCAGCCAGGATTTAAATAGACTTTTTCTAATGGGTAGAAAGCAGGTTATGAGGCAAGACAAAGCCTTACTTTAATATACTTTGAGATAAGAGCCGTAGACATATCACCATCTGGTTTGCTTCATAAAACAGTTTTTCTCTGTTGGTCAGTGCACCAAGGGATGTTTAATGAGGAATTTGAGAATGAGTAGGAGTTTTACAAGTTATTATCTTTTCTAGTGTTGTGGGCACTCAGACCTTTAAAAAGAAATTCTGATACCAGATACAAGCAGGTATTAACCTCTCACTGTGCTGTAATTGTTTTTTTCTTATAATTTCAATAGCTAAGTTATGCCTTGCAAAGTGTTGTTTGTATAGATATCAAGTATATGTCATTCAAAGTAGTTTCTATTCTTCTAGAATACTAAACTTAAAGCTGGGATAATTTCCAGCATCCAGTGATATTTTTCCAATATCTACTACCACAGCCTGTGATTTGTGTAGGGACACCTATCTTCCCTGAAGCAGTACTTTTGAATCTAATAGGTCTTCCTGCATTTATCTCCCATTCCACCTGTTCTCAGGAAACCTGCGAAATTTTGGTATGCACAATATAATATATCAAGGAATTCCACTTATTAACTATGTACTATGCAAAGAGAAGTACCTTCTCCAGTTTGTTTATTCTGAGTCTGCAACCTGATGATTTAATTTGAAAACCTACTTATTGTAGGAAACACTAAATAGTCTTTCCCTGGCCACCTTTTCTCTTTCTTTTCTCTGATTTCCTTTTCTATTAAAAGTCCTGATGTTTGCTTTTCTAAATGCTGCTGAGCATTGCTGCTTAGTGGAAGTGGTTTGTGTAAAGTTCTCTGTCATAACTGTCTTTGCAGAGCAGTAGGTCAGAAACAATTACTGTGTATTTACAGCCAGGTCTGTTTTCCTCCACATATGGCTGTTTACATCAGTATTGCATCTCATCTGCTCAATGGCTCTGTTTCGTGTGGTGGTGCTGCAGCGCTTCACAGTCAGGTTTTGCTGACTGTGAGTTAATCTGTGCAGTATGATCAGAAAACTCGTCACTTTTTCCCATCTATTCCAGATCATTTATTAATGTGTTAAATAGCCCAGGGCCTAGCACAGATCCATGGGGAACTTTGCTGTCCACAGTTTCTACTAAAGAAACTAATTTTTTTCTCCTGTTTTTTATTTCCTACCTCTATTTAATTATTTATTCACATGAATATTTCTGTCATTGCATGGCAGCTTACTATCCTTAAAAGCCTTTGGGCTAGTCAAAGTTGTTTTAAAATCCAAGTAGGTTTTATCCAAGTAGGTATCACCCCTGTCTGCACGGTGCTGTCAAGGACTGCTGATGAATTAAGTAAGGTATGGCTTCCCTCCATGATAACCATGCTTACCCCAGTATTTCATACCTCCACTACTATAGTTTCTAGTGCAATTTCCACCTATCTAGCAAGTGTTGCAGATTAGACTTATTGGTTGGGTGAAAATGTCCTGAAATGATCTGCATCGGTTATATTTAATTTTTTAATGGATGTAGCAGAGGGGTTAAGGGATGGGCAATACAGCTTTTCTTTCTTGCACAGCCCTCAGCCATTACAGTGATCTTGGGCAGAGACAGTAGAAGCCTTCTCTGGTGTTTCACCTCCACACCATGTGAGATTTTGGGGTTGTAAAACTGCACAAGAAATTCCTGGCTCAAAGGAAATGTAAAGCGTGGTCATCATATTTTGAGACTGCATTCATAGTATCAGATATGACTCTTTATTGACCAGTTAATAGCTAATTAGAACAAAAACCAGTTTGACCACTAGACATGATTAAAAACTTAACTTGACAGAAGAGTTAGTGTTTATAGTGTGTTCCACCCCTAGGAATGGTAACTGCCAAAGAACCCCCTGAGATTATAGAAAATCTCTAGAAATATACTCTTATTATTGAGAATAAGCAGTTGGATTCAGTGAAAAGGGAGGAGCTCATTGCAGGATGTTGGCTGTGTGCTCTGGTGGATGCCTGGCTCATTGGCTAGCAGATGCTAACACTGTCATTCCACCTCAGCTTATTTGGTGCCATGTCCCACATACAGAAACCCTGAGACTGCACGTTGTGTATTACAGCTGTGCACATCCTCAGCACGAAGGAAGGCCCCAGGGCTGCCCAAAAGGCGCAGTCCTGTCAGGAGATGAGGAGCCTGCAGGATGGTGTGGGCATGGGGGTGCAGCAGTGGACATGACTGCCCTGAGAGCATCCTCCTGCTGCTCCAGCACTGCACATCCATTTCTGCTTTTCTCCCGAGATGTTGCTGTACAGGAGCTCCATCTAGCGATGACATTTCTTATTCCAATTCCCTAAGGCGACAGACTAAATATCCTGCTACGGAGACAGCCAAGTCAGGAAGCTGAATTTGCCAGGGCCAGCTTGCTTTCAAGAATGCAAAGGGATCCTGCATAACATATGGAAAGGGAGGCAGAAGTGAACGGTCATGGATGTTTTTGTACTGTGTTGGTATCACTGAGATGCAAAAGGGAATTTTTTGCGCTGTTTATGCCACTGGGACTTTGTTGTTTGGATGGATAGGCACATTATTAACATTGCAGAAAAATACAGTAGTACTCAGTGATGCACAGTAAGTTACCAGATACAGCTAGGAATTAAGACCACCTTTAAAGCACAAAATAAACACTTTTAAAAATCAGCAAAGGAGGGGGAAAGAGGAAAACCTGAGAGATTTCTTTCCAGTTTAAAGCAATACATACTGTCTGTATTGAAGATACCACCAAACACAAAGGCAAGAGTATGTTGTACAAAGGATGAGACACAGAAATAATCACTGAGAAAAGAGCAAGAAAGATTTATTGAACAGGACCAGTAATGCTTGTTGTCATATTTCTCTCAGCAGGGTTGGATCCAACCAAGAATCAATCCAGTGATTTCTCAGTGATTTCTTTCAAGTGCAAAGTTAAACTGTGAGTCCTGTTAAACAGGAAGGTAATTCTTTGGAGAAGGGGATGATTGCCTGTTCTAATGGACTCATGATTCCAAGTCATCTTAGCAAAAGAGAACAGATAATTTCAGGTATTAAATAAATGGCAATTGATGGATCTATTTCTATTCAAACTGAGTGGTTGATATCTGAGGTAGCTTGTATTTGGAAAATGGTTATAACTGATAATGCTCAACAAATGGTTGTGGGAAATATTTTCTCAATTTCAAATAAGTAGAAATGCTTTTAATGCATTAAAAATCAAAAGGAAATTGTGCTTTGATCACTATTATGTGGGAACAACTAGAATAAGAGTCACCAAATTAAAGAATATTTGATTTTTTTAACCATTTTTTCTATGCTTATAATATAAATATTTAATAGGCATATCTAAATAAAGCTGATAGTGTTTTAGAAGCACACCCCATTCTCAGCAGCTTCTGTCAGCTTTTAAGCCATCCATCCACTCCTCTGCAGTTCATATCTTTTATACTATCCCTGAACTTATCAGTTGCTGTATTCACATTGTGATTTTGCTATACCATAAAAAAGCTCTGCTGTGATTTCCTTATTCACTGAACTTCAGGCAAGTCAGGCTAGTAGTGGTTGTTTGTCCACCAAGACCAGACGTCACTTTGAGTCCATTCATCTTAACTCTGAAATGTCCTCTAGGTTCAGTGGGCTTTCTTTTTAACTCTGGAAAGCTTTGGGGTATTCTGCTAAAATCTGCAGGCAGTTGGATGGAGGCTCATAAAATAGATATCTCTTTTTTTTTGTTCAGGACAGAAAAGGGAAAAGTGGACAAAATTCTGGAGGTTTAGTGAAGGAGCAGTAGCTATAGATGTCTGCCGCTCTCCAGACCTGTTTGAATCCCTTTTGAATATTCATTTGTATTTCTCATCTTAAAATAAAAATGAACAAAACCCAAACAACAATCTCCCCTACAACAAAAACTGAAACCTTTGATAATAATAGTTTGTGAACTCCCATATTCACAATCTCTCACATGTTTCTCTCTCAGATTTGCTCATTTTATGGTGGTACCTTCCCACTGCCTTACTGGCAATGAAAATTGCTATCTAACTTAACAGCATTCTATTCATTTAAATGAATTAATTTCATTCCAGTCTGCCTATCCCAGATTTCACAGACCAATCAACATTCTCACTGCTACTTTTTGGCAATTCCAGTATAATGAAAAAAGAGGCATAACCTGCAGGATCTCACTGGAGACTGTATATGACATAGATTTTTCCCTAGCAATGAAATGTCTATTATGAGACTCAGAGCTAGAAGGCAAAATGGAAATTTAATTTTTATTTTAACAATTGACAAGTTTTGTTCTTATTTCCTCTGTGTTTCTGTGACTTAGGAGCTTCTCATGTTTTACTAAAGTGCATAAAGTGTCCTGGTTTAGGGCAAATTTAGGAGGTTCTGTAGAGAACTATCAGAAATGCTCTCATTTATATTCAGGAAAGTTATTTCCCTGGAAAACAGTACTGAGTCACTGATCTAACTAGTTTTGTATAACTCAATAACATTCCCAATTTGAATGTTGCACATTCAGTAGCACAACATGTAATTAAACTCTAAATTTAAAGTGTTAAGAAGTTTCATTTGAAGAGAGCTGTTTCTTACTGCTGTTCTTCTGTGTTTAAATCCTTGGGCAAGCACAATGAAAGGTATCATCCCAGAAGAAATAGCAGAAGAACACCTCAGCACAGGATTCTGCAATATTCCCAGCTTGGGGTGTATCTCCATCTTACCTCCTCCATCTTATTGTGCCACAGAGCTTTTTAGCATATTTTCCAGCTAATGGAACAGCGGATTTAGCAGCTGAAAACTGGGAGACTAGAAAGAAGGGAACAAAGCTGTGTTAAATGTGTAGCATTTCTGAGAGACCTACCTGTTGCTCCTGCTAGGTATTTACCAGCACAGCATTTGTAAGTGGAGACCAGAGCATGCCTCTTCCATCCCTGCTAATGTCCTTCCAGCACAGTGCTCTTCCTTGCTCACTGCCTCTCAGAGTTCACTGTTCACCATGGCCTGACTTCAAAAGGAAAGCTGCAACTTTTGGTGGGTCCCAGCCTGCCAGCTGCTGGTTCACCTTCCTCTTGCAATTCCAGCTGCATGATGTCCTTCCCAGGTGGCCTGGCTGTTGGGAGGGAGCAAAGCTCAGCACTGGCTGGATGTGGTCAGGTTGCTATTCCATGACAGGCACATCATCATTGCAGGCATGGTTTCAGGGGGAAGAAATGGTGAATGTCTCCCTGGAAGTGTGTCATTTTGTCCCACTTTTCACTGGGGGGATTGCTGGGATCAGCCCTGTTGACCCTGTCCTCTGTCACCACTGCCTGTCCCCTTCCCAGTTCCTCCAAGACATGGCTTGGAGACATGGTTCTGAAAGAGTGGCAGCCTTGGCTCCAAGACATTGGGCTGAAAAGCAGTGCTGGTGCAGGAAGCTTCTGCAGAGAGCAGAGGGATGGAGGGGGAGCTGGTTCCAGCCAAGCTGAGCTGAAAGGAGCAGGGTGGAACAGTTCAAAGTGGCCATGCCACATGGAATTGAACCAGTGGAACACAGAGATCTGGAAAAAAACAGGCATCACAGCACAGACTATCCAGATTTTGGGGGATTTGTCCATCATGATTTCCATTGTCTCAGTCTTGGGAACAGGAGCACTGACTGCAGGAAGTGCCCACCATCTTTTCTTCATCTGGAGAAATCATGTGGCGCTGGGCATGGGAACAGCCACCATCCTGACTTTGTCCTTGTGGCTGTGCAGAACTAAGCTGAGGTGATCAACAAATCTTTGTATGTAAAGCACCTTCTCTTTTTCTATACTTTTTTTTTTTTTAATATTGCTGATATTGCTTTGCTGTTCTTATTCCACTGCTGTTTGCTTTCAATAAATTATCTCAAACTATCGTCCCTGCCTTTGTCCCTCTCTTGCCAGAAGGGTGGGGGGAAGAGAAGTGGTTTATTTAGAGATTCATTTCTGGCTGCTGTTTAATCACCACACCAGGATATTATGTGAAAGCTGTCCCCCAAGAGTGGGTATTACATGCACATGCATATATGAATGGAGTCTTGTGAATGCATGAAGCATTCAGCAACACATTTAAGCAGCAATGATGGGAGTTGCTGTTGGTCAACCTCTGCCACAGGCAGGTTCCTCTGGAGTAATTAGAAGGTCCTGTAGATGCCATGTGGGGACATAGTATCACTTACTGTCCCCTTGATTTCCCCTCTGCATTTTGTGCATGGCTGGCAGATGGTCTGATGCAGCCCCAGGGATGCTCAGCTTGCACCATGCTGCCATGGGGCTCAGCAGGGAACAGCCAGGCACACCCTGGTTCCATGCCTTGCACCAGGCTCTCGGCTGCATTTTGCCCTGTCTCTGTCTCAGCAGTGGGGTTGGGGCTGGCTGTGGGCCGCAGTGGCACTGGGACATGTGTGGATGTGCCATGGGGGGTTACTCAGGTCGGTACAGGGAGGGAAAAGTGTTGTAAAGGCCTGAGGACAGCACAGCAGAGAGTGAGAACAGCCTGTGCAGGTAACAAAGAATTCTGTTTGCAGCAGTGAAAGGTATTGACTCAGCCAAGCCTAAGGGATTGTATCTTGATAATAACAGTGTGATAACTCATGGGTGGAGGATCCTGCACCCACTGAGAGGAGCATGACCTCAAGGAAATGCCAACAGGCAGCAGGAGTTCTCGCCTCAGACTTACAAGGTTTGTGTGGGCAAGATTTGTAAGCAAAGAAGGATTTTCATAACAGTGGACTCCCAAAGTGTATGAAAGCTCTATCCAATACCCATTTTGTTTCCAGGGAGGTACATGTAAGCAAGGGGTTTTATGAACTGATAGCTGGAGTCTCTTATTCTCTTACCAAAAAAATTCTAGACAGGATCTCTTAAGCACAGACCCTGTGGGTGTGAGAGTGTGAGTGAATAAAAACTATAAGACAATGCCTGTGAGTGAGTAAAATCAACCTTTATGGAGGTTGGATGTGGGAAATCTGTCTTGGGTTTTTGCCAGCCCTTAGAATTAGTTTTTCTCCATTAATTTCTTGTTGAAGAAGGTTCTATTGCATCCCTCCATCCTCAGTCTGCCTAAGGTTACCTGTGTTTTCTTTTCATGCACCCGGTCCTTGATAACTGGAACACAGTGCAGGATATCCCTCTCAACCTGCAATCAGGACTGCTCCAGGAAGCCCCAGGACTCTAACTATGATGTAGTGGAATGACCTTCAGGCCATTTAAGAGTGCAAATATGTCTAAGTTAGTAGTCAAAACACTGATCCAGTGTAGGCTGGATTCCTGGGGTTCTCAGTTTTTCATAGCCTCTAGATCATGGGTGAGCTGCGTTTCTTTTTCCATTACTACATCAGTGAGCAGCATAAACCATCAAAAACTAATGAGGAAATGTAACGCTTTTAGCTAGAACCCATGGGAACAAAGTGTAATGATTTGCTGTGCCTTTCACAGCATACTCTGTGCTCTGCTGCCAGGGAGAAATGTACAGATCTTTAAATAAAAGTAAATAATAGATAATGTCTCAGATGATAGCCCTATAAATAGATGTCTGTCCTGGTTTATGACTTGAAATTTAATTTCTTGCACTTTACTCACTGCACCTAATTGCTGTGTAGCAAGGCTTATGCTCCACACCCAGCTAAGTCTCAAAGTCACTTATTTCCATGGTTAACTTTTGAATAATTACTTATTCCTATAATGCAATCTGCAGTGGAATTTTTGACATTTTTCAGTACTGTTCAGTGAGAATCTCATTTTTGTTCCTATATATGCATGAAATGTTGGGGAAGCAAATTACATTTCTCACTGTGATTGACTCCTGTGGAGTTATTTGTCTAGGTACCAGCTTGAGGCTCTAAATATTTGTTGGAAGCAAATTCCATTTGGATTTTCAATTTGTGAACCTAATTTTGTTGCAGTTCTAGAAAAAAATTATTCATTTGAAATTAATATACACAGTCTACACAGTCATAAATGTTGCTACTCAATACGAATGAAACATTGGCATAAATAATTATAATTATTTTCTTCTTTTTATGGCTTGCATTAATTTCTTTTAATTTGTTGTTTTGGTTATTAAGGCTGTGGAGATTGCACTCAAAGCCTTTTCTTCAGATACAATCCTAAAGTATTTAATTGCTTTTTGTTTTTAAGCTGAGATTCTCACTAGCTCCTCTGACTGCAACAGATAGTGCATGAAATAGAGCACCAGCTAACTACAGGAATTCTAACAAAGGTCACAACACTTAAAGGCACCTGGCATTAAGAGAGCTCTGTATGGAAAGCTAGGGAGCATAATGAAGACAGGGAGGCTTTATGTTGCTTTAGCCAAAATAGATTGCAAGAAGGGCATGAGGAAGGCCTGAGGAAACTACAAGCCTGTTAGTCTAAAATCAGTACCTGGAAAAAATATAGAGAGGATCACACTGGGTGCTATAGAAAAGCAAGTAAAGGACAAGGCATTCATCAGGTTTTTGCTGGCATCTCGTTCATTGCAAGCTGACAGGTCATGTATACCTGATTCTCATATTTTATTTCCAGCCAGTGTCAAATTAAGTACTGAACGCAAAGTCTGGTTTTGCCTTTTTTACGAAATTGTGGTTTCAGTCCAACAAATTAGTATCTGTTATAACGATGAAAGGATAGTGGTGTACTTCTAGGATTCAGATACTGAGCTAATAAAAGAGTGAGATTAAAAAGCCTGTTTGGTTGGGGGTTTTTTGTTAATTACAAAACTGAAGATATCCTTAGCAATCAGGGACATTGGAGCTACTCTGCCCCAACATTGCAACAAGGTTACTCTTGATGTGCTTTGGTTTTGACCAGTCTTGGCTTCTGTGTTAAGGTGAAAGGGCTTTCATCAGCAAGGTTGGATGGAGCTCCAAAGTTGGGGCACATCTTGTGACTCTGTGTACACTGCCCAATGTCACATAAAGTAGACTGAGAGAAGGTTGCAGTGGCCTCTGTTGTTCCTGTTCCTGCCTCACCTGGGTAATAGGTGTTTTAATTACTCACAGCCAATTCCCAAGTGCATCTCACTGTTGGAAAAAGCTACTTGTTAAATTTTTATTTTTGTTTTGGCTTTGAATTTATATTTTTATCTTTCAAAGCACCAGTTCTATTCTTTCAAAGTAGTTGTAATCTTTCTGAAGAGTTAGCTGGGCTTACTAAGTTTGAACCACATAAAGAATGTTGAGTTCTTTTATTTCTTATGAAGTACCTCTTCAGTGTACTCCTCATTTTCTCTTGTCTTGAAAGTATTAGAAGTCAGTGTGTAGTGGTATTAATAGTAGTGCTATTAACAAGTTCAAACCTTGAAGACTCTACTGTGCCAAACCCAAAAATAATGGCATTTTTCCTGAACTTTTGTGGTCTGGGATTCCATAAATGACAATTTTTGTCCTCCAGAAAAGTGTAGTTTATGTTATGTCAGTGGAACTCAATAATAAGGTGAGCAAAGATGAATTGGCTTCTGACAAAGTGTTCAGTTAAGCACTGGGAATTTTCTTCTTTATAGAGAAAAAAATTATTTTCTACAATTTAAAGGCAACTTTTGTACTTTTGTCTGATTGCTAGTATTTGATTTATTCTTGACTGACATCGCCATGATCCTAATTTAATATCTGAACATTAATTCTCTGCCAGTGTAAGACAGAACTTTTCTGCATCTGAAAACAAGTAACCTTGCAGTCATGGTCAGTTGTCTTCAGAGCCACGCCACAAAGCTATCCATCATAAACACCAGTGAGAAAAGCTAAGCATCTCCCTTGGGCAATAGGTGAAGAGGAAGTGTAAATGTATGCCATAAATCATGACAATACACACCAGAAGGAGCTGCTGGGCAGCAACACAGCCACAGGGATGAGCAGGCAGAGCTGGCAGCCAGGCTGGACCTGAGAGCCCAGCAGTGAAAGCAGCAATCCGGGAAGCAGGGCCCCGAGCCAGGAAAATCTGAACAAGCTGTCTGGGTTTTCTAGGCAGCCCCACACATGCAGGAATGTAGGATATCCTCAACAAAAGTACAGCTCACCAGCCTTCTCATCAAGGTAGGGAAAATGCTGTCTCAATTGCCATCAGAGGTACAGCAAGAACCATAGATCCTTGCTGTAGGGCACTCAGCTGGGAGGGGAGTGATTTCTTGTTCCTGAGACAGTTTTGTGTTGGTCCATAGCTGTCTAATCTAAAGTAGAGAAATAGATCTCTAACACCTGACAGAGGCCTAATTTTCATTAGATATAAAATCTGGATTTTTGCCCTAAGTACCTATATGAGCTAAATGTTTTTGATAGAGAGGATCTCTTCAGTCAAGCAGATAAAAAACACAGAAAGCGGCAATACTAAGAAAGTGAAGATAATTAAGTATGGGCTGGGAGCATGAAGAGAGCAGTAGATTCTTTGCTCTTGAGACAAGGACTTTCAAGAGGAGTGGTGTTATGCAGGAAATCAGATTAGGTGAAGGATGATGAGAACGTCTCTCCTGCCTCTAAAACAGCCCAGCCTGAAAGCAAGTTTATAAGTCAGCTGAATTTAGTGGACCTATTACAGCCATAAATGTATCTACTCTTTAGGACTGACTTCCCAGTAATGCACGGAAAATAATTTAGTAGACTCTTGTAACGAGAAAGACATTTTCTTCTTCAAAAGTTGCCTTCTCCTCATAATCTTTTGCTTTCTTTTCCCTTGAGAAATAAGGCATCCTATTGGAACAAGCACTGCTTGTTCTTCCCGCGGGTCCTTTACTGTACGCAGCTCTACACAAAGTAACTGCTAATTGTCAGGATGACAGAAATAGCTGTGCCTGCATCCAGTTGACACAAAAAATGAGTCACTGAATTGTAAGGAAAAGTGGAGCAAAACTCTGTGCCTTGGGAGAATATACCGTTGTTCCCTGCATGGGTCTGTGTGGGTTTTTTTCCCCAAGTAAATGATAGAGTAGCGCTATTCCCAAGGGAAATCTCTGAGTCACTTCTATTCCATGCCTGAGAAGGAGCTATAGAAGAAGCTGACAGTTAAATGGGGGAAATGGATTACAGCTATGGATTCCCCCTGAAGAACACCTTTTCTCTTAACCCATTTGCTGGTAGTAGGTACCACTCAAAATCAGAGAATTTTGGCAGACTATATATCTCAGTGCTACTGTAGTGTTGATCTTTGCTAATAGCAAAGATCAAGAAAAACTCATGGAAAGAGCTGACATTGATCTATTCAGGCTTTTCATCTTATAGGAGCAAAAGAAAGGAACTGGAAAATATTGGAAAATACGGTTTTAAAGTTCTTCAAACAAGTTCCTTCTGTCATAAATCCTGAAAGTGGTATCCAGTGTTGTATCACCAAGAATTGCAAGGGAGCTGCAAGAACAAAACCATAGGAAACAACAAAACCCTCTCTTCAGGTGACTAAGAACCTGCCATGGAAAACCATAAAGTTTTGTAGAGGGGGTTGGGTCCCAAACCTTGAAAAAGAGAATGGAAATATTCTACACCTAAATTTTAAACATTTCTTCTACAAGATATAATGGGTTTATGATATGTAGGGATTAATATCACTTTTAAACCTGATTGTGTAATATATGTGTAAATAAAGTTGCAAATTGCCATATCCCAGTCATGATGTGGTTGTCTTTTTTTTCCATATATGAGTGATCAGAACTGAATGTTCATCTAGCTGAGGAGAGCAAAAGAAGAAAAAGCTTCTTTCACTTTGGGGCTCCGAGTCTTGAATGGGGTGGTTTTTTTGTTTGTTTCTTTGTTTGGTGTTTTTTTTTTGTTGCTGTTGTTGTTGTTGTTTTGTGTTTTTTGGGGGGGTTTTTTGTGTTTTTTTTTTTTTGGGGGGGAGGTTGTTTTGTTGGTTTTTTTTTTAGTTTGTTTGTTTGTTGGGGTTTTGTTTGGTTTTGTTGGTTTTGTTTTTTGGGGAGGTGGTTTGGTTGGTTTTTGTTTTGTTTTGTGGTTTTGGGGTGGGGTTTTTTTGGGGTGGTTTTTTTTGGTTGTTTTTTTTTGGTGGTGGTTTTTTGGTTGCTTTTTGTGTGTGTGTGTGCGTGTTTTTGTTTTTTTGGGGTTGGGTTTGGTTTGGTTTGGGGTTTTTTTGGCCTGTAAAAGTCAATGCACTATTTGAAAATGCTCATGGATTTTAAACATTGAATAGTTCTTGTCAAGGGAATCTTTCACCATTTTATTAGCTCAGATAGAAAATTGATTTCCCCTGAGTAATAATAAAACAGATAAAGCTGAAAATCTGACTAGAAGATGAATTTATCTCAAGTATAAAAATCTTCCAATGTAAGATAAATCTGAGTTAAACAAAATTTGTCACGATGGACAGTGCAACCAGGACCAATGAGGATTAACGTATAGAGAATAACGGAAATTGTTTTCACTGTTGCTTCAAATAGGTAATAACCAAAAAAATCATCTGCCGTCTTGGGATTTGGAATGGACACATGCAAAATAAGGGAAGTAAGCATTTATGTTGCTTGGTTCATTGCAGGCGTCGTGTCCCTGATCTCCCTGGCTGTGCTGTCCTACGAGCGCTACAGCACCCTCACCCTGTGCCACAAGCGCAGCCACGATGTCCGCAAGGCTCTGCTGGCGGTTGGTGGCTCTTGGATTTATTCCCTGGTCTGGACCGTGCCCCCTCTGCTGGGCTGGAGCAGTTACGGGATAGAAGGTGCAGGCACAAGCTGTTCAGTGCGCTGGTCCTCAGAGTCGGCCGAGTCCACATCCTACATCATCTGTCTCTTCATCTTCTGCTTGGTTGTCCCCGTGACGGTGATGGTGTACTGCTACGGGCGCCTCCTCTACGCGGTCAAACAGGTAAGCTCTCGTGGTGCAGCCCGCTCTGAGGCAGGTTCTGCATTGCTCCTGTATCAAATTTGGAAGTACTGATGGTAGAGAGCAAATCAGCAAGCCAAAATGAAATTGAAAAGACCACAGACATCCTCAAGCAAGGAGCATGAGGTCTTCACCAATCATTTTATTTCTCTTGAAGCTCCAATCAAAACAAAGAGATCACACCATACAGATATTGATTTTGTGGTTGGTGATACTGTGGAAAACAGTATATGGGAAAACCAGCATATCAGAGTAAAGTTTACATTTGTAATGAAGTAAAAATACATGTTTACCTGTTTATGATTTAGACATTCGTGCAAATACTTCTTCCGGGTTTTGGAGTATAACATTTAGTAATTTCTGCTTCTTAATCTCTGTAAACTTAACTCTATAGTGATGTAATTCTGCTGTGACTTATTGAGTTATCCCAAGAATCAGGGATTCTTGTAATTCTAGGCAACATTCAAATTTTTCTTCTGACTGCAATGACCATTACCACTACTACTACTACAGCTATTACTCTTGCTACAATGATACTTCTCTCAGTGGTTTAAGGTGCACTGTGGATATTCCACAATGAAACAGAAGACCCTGGAAAGGATGTGGTATTGTGAAGTTTGAATACTCTTGGGACAGTAGTGAAAGGATTTAATGATGAATAATGAGAGAGGAATTAATGTATAGATGTTCTCTAAAAAGCAATTCTGTAAAACGTTCAGATTAATTAACTAAGGGTGTTAAAAGGGGAAAAAAGCAGTAAATCCTGAATTGAGGCTCTCCTACCGAATTAAAGTGAATGTAGTTTGCTTTGATTAGTCATAAGGAATTAAGTTTGATTGTTTTACACAATTTGTCAAAACTTTGAGAACACTATAAGCCCAAATGGGAAATCTTCTCTTCTCTGAATACTGAGTGGGCCATTAAAATCCCTTTGATGAATCACACATTAGTACTCTTCTTAAAAGTTGTGCAATATGAATATGGAAAAAAATTCCTGTGATTGTGAACCATTCAAGTGAAGTATCAGTCCATATCTGATCTCTGGACAGCAGTTTCTTTTGCCATCACCACAAAGTAAGGAGCAGGATCTTGGAGTATGTGGTACTGAAAACATGCAGAAGATGTTTCTTAAAATTTTGGCTTCTCTTTCCTTCAGCCCACAACTGCCCTTGCTGACAACGGTCATCATCCACGATATACAAAAACCTCTATGAATGAAGCTTCTGCAGCACATACTTAACCTCTACTGCTAAATATAGACTCATGTTGTTCTATTCACTTTTTTTTTTTAATTCAGTTATATCAAAGGCGTTCATAATCTCCCTGGTCTGCCTGATGACTCTCAAGAAGTTGTGGCAAACATACTGAGGGAACAATATAATATAGAAATGATATGTGCACTCTATAGCCATTTTGTATTTGGTCAGGATGACTGGGTAGACTGAGTGGAAGATTAGGTTGATTGATTAGTCAACTGTCCAGAGGGAAAAAAAAAAGGGAAGGAAGAGTGTTTTCCCCAATCTTCTCTCCATTTCCTGATGCCTTCCAGAGTGATTCACAAGCCTGTGGGGTGCTGAGGTTAGAGGAACCTGAGAAATTTTGTAAATTGTGCAAATGAAAGAAAATTGAACCCAATCTTGCATAACCTGTTGGAGGGACAGGCCTTAGGGAACTACTACTTCTTAAATGCGAAGGAACTTCAGTGAGGATTAGATTATATCTTTAAAGTTGTTATAACTAGGAGTCCTAAGAGCTACCTGAGTATTTGTGAAGTCTTGAATAGCTAAACCCTAAATTTTTACACAAAATGTCTAATGCTTTCCTGGTGTTTGTAAAAGATTTTCTTGATGAGTTATATTCACCAAAGAGAATCTCAATCAGAAAACTCACCAGTCGTAAGTTCTCTGTGATGTACCAGGAACTGTTTTCACCACCATAATCCTAAAACCTTGCATTTCATTTTTTTTGTGTGTGACATATATATAAATTTCTAATGCAGATATCATAACACAGTCACTGAAGTACAGACTTCTTTCCCTTTGGTCTGAGGTCCTCTAAGTGTTTTGTAATAAACAGGACAGTTCATGAAATGCTGAAAGTATGTCATGTTTCAAACTAGAGAAAGAGATGAGAGATAGGCAAACGAACATATAGTAGTTCCTATATAAAAGTACAAAGAGTAGGTAGGATAATTTAAAGAAGGTTAAGAGAGTTACATTCATTGTAATGCTGTAACTTTCTGGTGTGGGCAAAAAAAATTATCTTGACATTTTCTGGCCTTGTAGATTAAAGTCCTTCTGTGACTCTCACTGTTATGTATTTGAAACAATATGAGAGCATGGCAAACATAGTAAGTGTATTATCCCAAATTCAGCTCCTTGATACATCTTCTGACTGCATTTCATAATTTTGCTGGACCTATAGAAATTTTTTATGTTCGAGCATTGTAGCAACAATGATATTGCACTCTGAAATCAAGAGTGCACGAGTTATGCCATTATTAACAGTGCAGTGTAAATTTATTGAGGTGGAAGAAATGTCTTAAGATATTTGGGATAGCTAATGCAAGAGTTGGCACGGTGCCTCCCTTTTTTTTTTTTGTGCTGACAGTGATTATAGGTCTGCCTTTCTCTTTTTCTTCTCTAAATTTAGTCAGGCGCTGTAGCATTCTGTCACTTGAAGCATTAATAGGTCCCATCAAGTCATCTGCAATTTCTGTAGTGGTAAAAGGGATTTCAGTAATACAGGTTTTATGAAAGATCATCTTTTCAAGGAATTAGAAGTCAATAACGTTCTCGTATAAATGATGCTAATACCAAACGCCATTAAACAGCATTAAAACACAACTCCACCACTATCTCAGAGATCTTGCTGTTTATCGTGCTTGAAGACCCTTAGGAATTACTTTTTTTTTTTTTTTTAATGGGTTTTTTTTTCAAGACTGGCTTTATCTGGATGGTTGAGTCTGATTGAAGGAGCAAAGTTTTCTCTCTCACAAAATTTTATTCATGCACATTCTATAGCACAAGGGAAGGAAAATGAGGATGGTTTATTTTTCCTTGTACAATCACTTTTTTTTTTTTTTTTTCTCAGTTTTTTGGCTTATGATGCTTCTTTGTGACTTTATTCTTCCATTCCCTCTGGAAAAATGTTCTCTGTGAAGTCAGTGTCAGTTGTTTACATTTTGAAAAGTGGGCTCCCAAATGTGGAATTACAGAGATTAGCATTGTGATCACTGTAGCACAAAAGACACAATGTGATTAAAATCCTCCACTGAGGGACCCAGAGAACTCGTGTGAACCAGCCTAATGAAAATTAGCCAAACTTTTTAAAAGAGATCTCTTCAGCCTGCATTATCTCCTACTTACATGCAAAAATCCTGCCCAAGGACAAGAAGAGTCCCAGAAGTATGTTTCAAGAAAAGTTTTCAGTTTGGTTTTATGAAAGACTCTCATCTCATTGTCAGTCTTCTTTCATTGGAGGCTGTGCCTGAACAAAGCTTAACAACTTTTTGTGAAACGTAACTACAACTTGGAAAACAATAAAAAGGACTGTAAGCAGACCGCAAAGACTTAAACATGCAATTTTTACTCTGCAAGAGACTGTGTGTTGAAGTGGGCAAAGAGCCAATGTTTTATGGAGTTCTGGAGTAGGTGGACTTACAATGTGACCTGGTAGTCCTGTAGTGTGATGATTTTGGGCTTGTTTTGTTTTCCTGTCATTATTCCAGTTCTTCTTTGAGTTTGTCTTTGAGAAACAAAAAAGAAGGAAAACAGAAAAAAAAATATTTAGAGAAAATTCAAATACTATATTAGGCAGAAGTTGGCCTTACCAGTATATCTTGTTCTCCATCCTGTGGTGCACCTGTTATTGCTTAATTCCTCAAAAACTTCTAGTTTTAACTAGTGACTTTAATGTTAGTCCAGGTAGTGGAATTACCCAACTATTTCCCTTTACAGCAATTTTTTGTTTCTTTTGAAAAATGTCACGTGATTTCTGACTTCTCAATATCATAGTAGAAACAGATAACCCTTTTTTATCCCATCTCCTGACTTTTATGAGTCTTGTCATCTTGTTGGGCAACTGGGAAAGTCAAAGTTACGCAGAGAGCTGTCTATTCCTCTCTCTTCCCAATTTCAAAGTGCCCAGTTTAGTGGAGGAAAAGTGCTTCCATCTCTTATGTAAGAAGTAATGCCCCAGAGCGAAATTACCACTTGGTTATAAACCCAAGGATACTAATTTTTAAATTTGTATAGTGACATTTTGACTAAGGGTTTTTTTAAAGATTTGGGTATAAACAACAGTGGTGGCTTTGAAATCTCCTGTGTCCACACAGGAAGTCTAAGAGAAAAAGGAAAGAAAAGAGGTAAATTTTTATCATTTCTGATTCCTTAATCTTGTTTTATGTCTACTATTTGGAACAGTTAAGCAATATCTGTAAAAGCATTTATTGCATCATTATTCATTTAACTAGCCAGGAAAGGACAACAAAGAAGAAAGACCACACCTGTGAATGTTTTCAGTTTTCCATCTCTTTTGGAAATGATCATTTGGAGGAAGAGAACACATTAGGGCAGAATGCTTAGTGATTTAAACTGAAAAAATCTTCACATAATACAAAGAACAGGATGGGAATGTAATTCATGTTCCATCCTTCCTTCATGTGTTTCATATGCCTATTTATAGAGAAACTTGATTTTCTGAAACTTCATCTTTGATGGCACTGAAATTATGATTTTTGTTTAGAAAACTGATAAAGAAATCAGTTAAAAAAATTAAAACACCATTAAATCTTAACTTCTTAGAGCCCTAAATGAAACCAGGTTTGTAGTCATAGAACCAAAGCTCAACATTTTTCTAATTGTTTAATTAAAAAAATAAGTCCTAAGAAAAGTAATTCAGGTGAAGATGATGTAGACCTGGTTGTATGGTTCCTGTAGATCATCCCCTTCAAATGTCATTAAGTACATTCAGGATTTGACTTAATTTCAAGTGTGTTTGGCCCTTGCTGCAACTAAGCCTAAACAGTCAGCTGCACTCATTAGACAGCCATATCTTGTTTTTTTTAACCATATACTCATAATTTTATTTCTTTCAGTTGGATCTTCATATACCCTTTCTCTCCTAGTTTCTGGTGGCATAGAAGAAAAATGATAAATAGTTTTATCTTTAATTTTTAAACCTTGCCATAAATATATAATAATTTCATCTCATTCAAAGCAAAAAGAGATTTAGTTTGCAAATTAGTTAATAGATGTCTTCAGTCACATCATCATGAAGAAAAGGGGACTTATTAAAATAGAAGTCTCAGGTTGAGAAAATTGTAATAAATTTACAAAACGTAATGAAAGGTGTAGGCTGGATTAACAACTGATATAAAGTAATACAGCCTATCATAAAAAAAACCAAAACAAACAAACAAACAAAAAACCCACAAAAAACCAAATTCCACATTTTCTGTACAGCATTCAACAAGCACCTAGCAGTAAATATTCTACATTGGCTTACTGGGCAGTTGTTCGACCCTTGCCAAATTCTTCATGTGCAAGCCACTCTACAGCCAGGACTCAAAGTTGGCATTTTTTGTATTCTGTGATAACAGGAATATTTTATGATAATAGGCACTGTTTTTTTTATTCTTTAATTCTATGGTATTTGCCATAAAAATGGGCTTTAAGATAGCAATTTACATTCTGGTGCAACACTGTATTTTTTTCAGAATTTCTGGATCATATCTCCAGTAGAAAAGCTGACTGCTTTTTGTTGTTTCAAGAGGGGCACTGGAAGACTGCATATGCTATGTGTCTGTGATCAGTGATCAGTTCTTTGAAGTTCTGGTCATTTTCAAGTCTTTTTGGCTTCTAAACATGATCAAAATTATTAGAATTCTGTAGGTGAGGCAATACCTGTAACAAAAAAAAGCCATGGAATACTTGGGGAAAAAAAAAAGACAAAAAGTTGTATCTCGCTATTCCGTAGTAAGTTATTAAATTCTGTTGAATATGTAATTTATTTAGACTCAGATTGCAATCTGTAGAGGTAATACATATATACATACAACTCTTTCTGTTTAAACATTTTCTGATAATTTCTGTAACTGCTCTTATCTTCACAGCCCTTGAGTCCCATTGCTTCTTTTCTCCTTTACCTTCACACTATTCTTTACATCGATAGATCTCCTTCCTTCTTTCCTTACTTCCTTCAGTGATTTCCATACATTTTTTCCTTTGATGGTTTGAAGATGCTGTGAATATACACTGATTTTCCAAGGCTTTGCAAGGCTAATACTACTATTCCTATTGTACGGAAGAAAAGCATGTAGTTTTGAGAAATTACCTGTGAGAATTCAAGGCATTTTAAGAATCTAGCCTATTTTTTTTCTCTGTGCTCCCTCTATGCTCAGTAGAGAAAGAAAATCACATCAAGGACATTATTCTCAAAACCAGCAACTTTTTTTCACCTGCTGGTACATAAGATGAGTAGCATTTAAAAAACAAATTATATTAGAACAAGTAAGTAGTTTGATCTTGAAAAGAGGATATGATGTATCAATAATTATTATTTTTAATGGCACCTGTTTTCAATTATTTTCAAAAAATGTTGTAATTCTTAAATCATTGTGCCATTATGTCATGGTTATTTAATGCCAGGACATAATATAAAATACAAACATATAACTTTTCAAACAAAATCTGTAGCATTCAGACACTAACTTCTGATATCCATACTTCTATAAACAGCAATTTTCAGATGTAAGTATTTCATGTTTCAGACAGTTCTATCCTTACCTTATTTTTCAAGAATATTTCAGTGAAGTAAGTGCTGATTATTTCTGTTAGCTGATTTTTTGTTATTGTTTTTTTAATGGGAAACCTGTGTGAATAAAAAGTTACTTTCATTAGCTAGAAGGAGGATTTACTAGCATGCTTAATTTTTAAACAGGTTACTTAGTCTTGTGCTCTTTCATAACTATTAGGGTTTTCCCAGGAGCTGAAGTGATTATTAGGTAGCTATCATGAAAACACTGTAAATATAGTATTGATTTGTGGTTTTCTGCTTTCAACTGCAAAAAATATTTCAGTTTTGTGCACTACATTTATACCAGCGTTTATTAAAGGATTCTGTCTCAAGGGAAAAAAGTTCAGTGTTTTCTGTAACAGTGGAGAAAAGTGTCAAATGCTGAGAAATAAAGGAGAAAGCCTTCCTTTTTTTTTTTTTTTTTTTTTTTTTTTTTTTTTTTTTTTTTTTTTTTTTTTTTTTTTTTTTTTTTTTTTAATACCTGCAAGGTTTCTAAGTTCACCATCTCAGCTTCTAGGAGAGTATAAGTATGATGAATCAGTCCTACATAAAATACCTTTCAAAGCCTTTAAGGACATCAACAGCTGTGCTTGCACAGACATGCTAGCTTACAAGTGACTGGTATACTCACTCAGGGTTGTTTCCATTATTTCTAATTAAAAAGTGTCGACCAAATGTTAAAGCATGTCATCAGATTTGTCTTTGAAGCCTGATCATGCTGGAAGGGAAACAGACATGAGAAAAGATGATGATTTTCTCTCCTCTGTGCTTGCAGCAGTATAAATCATTAGTTAATTGTCTGCATTTTGCAGAGGAGCAGTGATAAAACTTTAGTGTAAATCAGGCACTGTACAAATTCATTGTAAATCAAATTAATGGCTGGTCAGAAAATAGGAATTCATTGGGTTTGCCACTTTTCATACTTTAGATAAACTAGGGAGAAAATAACTCTGTCATAATCTTTAATAACAAGCTAATAGAAATTTAAGACCTGATCCATTAATCTCTGGATGCATTATGTACATAAAAAATACCCTGTGAGGTATTTCATGAGCCTTTCAGTTTACAGCAAATGGTGTACATCAATACCAAGCACTCATAACATCTCAGTTCAGGGTATGATTTAGTAAAGGCTTTTCCTGATAAGAAAAAGCATGAGAGGTCTTTTTGGGGGGTTGAGGGTTTTTTGGTTTTTTTGTGGTGGTGTTTTGTTGTTGTTGTTGCTGTTTTTGCCTTTTTTTTTGTTGGTTGGTTGGTTGGTTTAGGTTTTTTTTGTTTGTTTGTTTGTTTGGGTGGTTTTTTGGGTGGTTTTTTTTTTGGGTGGGGGTTTAGTTGTTTGTTGTTTTTTTTTGTTTTGTTTTTTTTTGTTTTGTTTTGTTGGTTTTTTTGTTTTTTTTTTTCTCACCACTTATAAAACTGCAAAGATTAAATGTTCAGAAGGGTGTTTTGCACTCTCAAACATGCAGAGTTTGTGCTTACATTTCAGCATGCAAGAACTTAGCCACACTTACTCTTCAGTAGTTCAACTCCGCTTCAGAGACTAATTTGTGACTTCAGGCAAACTCCCTGACTGAAGACTTGGAGAAAAATTAATTGCCCAACATGCAGCAGCAATGTGGCATTGTCCCCTAGAGAAACACTTCTGAAGGTCTGTCTGCAAAGGGACGCTGCTGTGCCATGAAAAGAAGAAATGTGCAATGCCCAAAGGCCTTCCCTGGTGATCACCGTGCACTTGGTAACACATCAACTGTGCCATGGTGTGAGAGGCCAGTCCCCAGCCAGTGCTGCCCAGGAGGGAAGTCAAAGCAGAGGGTCTTGGTTCACAGCATGTGAACTGCAGTGTATATAGCAAAGTCTTCAGTCACAATTGTAGATTCATGGAAGAGTTTGTGTTGGAAGAGAAACTAAATATCTTCTAGTTCCAACACCCTTGCCATGGGCAGGAACATCTTCCACTAGACCAGGTTACTCAATGCCCTATCCAAGGTGTCCTTGAAGAGTTCCAGGGCACAGCTTCTCTGGGCAACTGGTTCCAATGTTTCACCACTATCACAGTGAAGAATTTTTTCCTAATATCCAATCTAAACCTGCCCTTTCAATTTGGAGTCATTCTCACTGTTCTATCACTACATGCCCACATAAAAAGTCCCTCTCAAGCATTCTTGTAGGTAAGTCCTTTAGTTACTGGAAGGGGCTGTAAGAGCCAAAATGTGCTTCTGCTTTTCCTAGTGGAGCAAAGTGAGTTAACAAGAATGTTTGCTTCGACTTTTTCATACTTATTTCATCTCAACATTAGTCCCATGTTACTTAAAGCTCCGAGGTTTGGCCAGGGGCATTTGTAATAGCTATTACTGTTCATTGGTTCTGTGATTTAGCCCCCTTTCCACTACTGAACATCCCAAAGGTGCCTGAGGCAGTATATGTTGGCAGTAACTGAAGGAAATAATTTTACCTGAGAACTTTATCACATAGTGGAGAGCAATGGTGTGAAATATCCACATGCTACAGAGGTATGAAAGGGATGCAAATGATTATGTGCTTATGGAATTAAAATCAAAAGCATATAAAAGAAGAATAAAATCTAGAACACACTGTGTTTCATAATTTCTAATCCAGTGTCTTGTTAGTTTGTAATGCTACCCACTAGGTAGGGTTTTTTTACATCTCAGTTGAATCTTGCACATCTGCATGAGTACCTCTGTATAAAACACAGATTGAAGGCTTATGGCCAGAGGAATGCAGTTGAGTCATCATGCTTGTGTTATCTTAAAAATAGAAATGTATTAAACTATGTAAATTAATTATAATGTTCATACTTTTTCACCACAAATTAAATAAGTCAAAACTTAGATTCCCTGGATAGTTTGCACTAAAGCTATTTCTTCCAAAACCTAAAGGTGAGAAAACCCAGTAAGATTTGTCTTATCATCTCCAATGCTTTCTGATCCTGCATCTTGAGCTTTAACCTGTCTAAAGCTAAGGTGGCCTAACCTGCCTGTAATGGATCCTTTCACTCAATGCTTACTCATATTGTAATATTTTTATCACTTACTGTATCCCATATTTTTATGGTGAGTGTTATACCCTGCTAAAAAGCTAGACTGAAAACATGTATGCTTCCTTTATGAAACCACAATTTATTTTCAGTGGAGCTAAACCCAGATGTGATATGAATATAACAGATTAAATGAGAGTAAGTGCAAAATTCTGCAAGTGATGCAAGCTTATATTGTCTTCAGCCTTTAACCATCTTGAAATTTAATGTGGGTCTGAAATGAGCAGGCCAGTCTGTTAAATCACACACATTACACATTATAGAAGCAGAACAATTTTTTTTTGTATGTGTTTGTGTGGACTCTGCATGCAGAAGCATGCATACAGATAAGTCTGCAAATGCAATGTTAACATGTTTGTACATGGTCAGGAACCTTCCTTGACCTTGCAACAAATAGTACAAACTGTCTTTGTTCTACCACACAATGTTTGGCCTTGAGCATCCTCTGGACCTTACACGTCCCTTGAAGATGATAGTTCATATCTTCTTTATTTGCCAAAACCAAAGTGTCTAAAATAAGATAAGGGCTGACTTCCAGCTCAATAGAGTTGTGTCCTCCTCTAGTGTGGAGCTGAATGTTGATATGCTACACCCTGATCTGCATAACAGAGGTGTGTGTGAGTGCAAGCCTGTGGCACAAGTTGGAGGTCTACGTAGAAAGGATGAAGCCAAACCTGGTGCAGCCTTTTTCATGCCATCTACTGGAAGTTGCCACTGATATTTTTGGTCATCTTCATAAAGAGTTCTGAGGCAAAACTACAGGAGATCCAAGTGTGCTGACAGTTAAGCAGGATGGATGATCAGGGACAAGAGCTTTATCTCACTTTGTGAAGTAGTTTTATGCAGTAGGATGGACATAGTTATGCATGCTTTTAAAAATATGCACCTATTCCATGTCTTCCTTTTCCAAGGAGGTTTAGTTTTTATTTGTGTGTCTGCTTGTGCGTCATGAAAACTGGAATTTTCTTTTTTTCTTTAAAGGCAGCTTGTTGTACAAAAAAGTGCTATGTGTGCACATGGATGTCAGACAAATGTGCATACTACTTTAAATAGACCCGGTTGAAAAATAGAATTTCTGGTCTTTTTCCAGTTAGAGATATTTTTATGGAGGTATTTTTTTTTCTTGAAAAACGGGGACACACTCAACAGAAATCTTAACCTCATTGTTTTTCATGACTTTCATCAGTATTTTATTTTTCCATAATCCTCCTCTGGAACATTTAGATGTAGAAAATAAAACAATATCCTTTTGACCCTGAAACCACTCAGGGCTCTGATTCCTTTGTGCAGGAGTGCTTAAAGTGAAATGGAACCAAAGATCCTGGAACTCTTTGGAGCTGATGGCCTAAAATGCCTGTGAGATCCAGTGTCCTCAATGAAATAGCTCTGTGAGGTAACAAGGCACTAAAAGGCTGGGCATTTTTGGTCTCTGTCAGGCATATTGTCAAGGAAGAAGAGAGAAGCCCAGGGACACTTTGATACCACCAGAAATGTCTCAGATTTGCATATTCCCATAGGATGTTTTAATTTTTGTGAATCAGTTTCCCTGTGCAAAAACGTTGTGCTAGGAATTCTTTTGACCTTAGCTGATCTGTAAATTGCCAAGCGAACACTTCTGTTATGCTGAAGCTGTCTTATAGAATGTTAAGATGGTTTCTGTGTTTCTAGCTTTCCCACCTTCTCCACTTTGCTCAGTATCCATATGTGGTGTGATAATAAACATGCAGCTCTTGCATTCACATAATAGTTCACTTCCCCTGGGGTTTAACAAGGGTAAAGGTGCAAATACTGATGTTCAGCTAATTTGTCTCATCATTACAGTAAAGAAGTATTGAGAAGTCACACTAGTTTTGATGTTCTAAGAATGTGTTCTCTCATGTTCATGCAGTCAACCCAAATCTGTGTTACCACAAGTTTTGTTGTGGGGTTTATAGGTCTAAACTTGACTTTCCCCCCCCTTTCTTATTAAATAAACAGCCAGGATATTTTATGGAATCTTCCCCTTGACTGAATTGTTGTTGCTTTGCAGACTACTTGTCTCTGTCTTGTGATGAATCAGTGGAAATTAGTTTGTGTTGTCTGTAGTAGATGGGAACTGGGGTCATACTTCAATTTACAAGTATCTGTTGTCTTACTGTATGTACTATACTTATTTCAGTGATCCTGATAGTAAAGTGAGGGCCACTGTCACAAGTGAAAAATTACAGCAGAAATAAGGCCAATAATATTTTAAACACAGATTCATATTTCAGGCAGCTTTGGATAAATTTTGGTCCATAATAATTGATGACCAATACTCTAAGTGCCTTTAGTTAGTGGCCTTGGTAGAATATAAACTTAGAGCACAGCAACTTGGGGCAGCCAGCTGGGTGACTAATAATGGTTTTGTTTGTTTGTTGGTTGGTTTGTGTGTAATGTGTGGCAGGGGAGTAAGAGGGAAAATCAGGCTGGAGCAGGAGGAAGGGAGCAGTCTGTGGTCAAGGCCACAACAGAGAATTTGTGCAGTTTGTGGGGGCCAGGTGACTGCTCCTGGGCAGGTCTGGGAAAACACACTGCACCCTGATGGAGAGCAGCTTCCAGCAGAGTGAAACCCATCCTTGTGAACTATGTAGAGTAGAAGCTTCTGAGGTTTTTGTAAATTAAGTACTAACATATAGCTTCTCAAAACTTCTGCTCCTGCTGGAAGAAAAGAGATGCAGTTCAGGCCCTTTCCAGTTTGCCCCTGATGCTTTATGGGGAGCTTCCTTTACTGAGGGGGCACTTGTCCAAACCTTCTCAGGAGAGAAGTTATACCCCTCTATAACACCATATAGACAGTTTTACATTTCTTCTTATTAGGCAAGTGTTTAATTTGAAATTCACTTCATTAGTAATGCAGTTGTTAGATGAACTCTTTAGCTGCTTAATTATAAAGATCTTCATGTTTAAAAGCTCAGGAATCCTTATGCAGTAAATTAATTTTCCTGTGTACAGGTAAAGGATAGGAAAGAAAAAGATAAGGTCTTAATTAGCTAATGTTTCCTTCAAAGAAATATGCATAAGGTGTTTTACTCTACTTCTCAAGTTATTTTTAATCTGTTATCTTTAATCTCCAACTTTTCTATTTCATACAGTTTTCATTGTAAGTTAACCACTGTTCCCTTTGTGGTCTTAATTCATTCTTCCCTTGTTATTTCAAGGTATAAAAATAAAAGGAGTGAGCGTTCACTCTTAATTTACAGTGTTTAGGGTCCTGAGACTTCACTTGCCTCTTCATCAAGCATCTTCTTTTTCCCCCCGGTTCTTCTTTTAAAATGTCTACACCATATGCATCTTAAAACAACAAACAGTGGTCTCTGGCTTGAGGTGCAGTCACCTGGGCTTACAATGAATGGGTGATTATTTGACTTCTAGGAGTACAACTGACATCTGCTAAGCAGCTAAATTAATCACAGATGAGTATGTGCTAGAGTTGCCTTAGGGTATATTCCAGACCTCCTGTACTTGAGAGTGGTAATCTGAATTTAAATGGGAGACCTGTCAACTAAAAAGCTTCTAAGGTAATCAAAAGCATGTAAGGTGTTTTCTAAGCAGATCTCAACAAGATTTATTTTGTTTCTGGTCACTTACATGGCAGAAGAGGCACAACACTGCAGTCTCAGAAGGTTGTGATATTAATTTTATCTGGTAATATAGCACTTCACTTGAAAACATGCCCCAAATATGGCAAGATAGATTTCCATTTACCTGAGATCCTGCTACTGATATCTTGCCTGATAAAGATTAAATATGAACAAAGTTTGAATAAAACCAAACTGCACAGAAATCAAAAAGGAAGAAATTCATAAATATTTTGAGACTAAATTAAAAACAACCAGACAAACAAAAATCGAGCAAACATTCCCATAAAGAACGGAACTTTCCTCACCTGGAGCACGCTGAAGTATACGCAATTTTTTTTTCCCATTGACAGTCCCATTAAACATACTTAAAAATTTGGTTATATGACTATAAAACACTGCATACAAGCTACTGCCTTGCACAGAAAAGAGAATTAATATTACTAGTTTCTGGTTGCATTTCTCCCTGGTTACATATCAGTAGCACTCTGCTCTGCTCTGCTGCCCTCAGCATGAAACTGGGCATTTAAAAACACCAATCTCTGGGAAAGTTCATTTAACAAAATCACCTTGAATATTTCTATTTTCTCTATTGTTATGGCTTGCAAGAGATCAATAAAAGTCCTTAAAGGCCTTACCTTATGCTTTTCTCTCTCTCCCTCCCTGAGCAACTTCAGGATATTAGTTCAGTTTAAATGTCAAGTTGAAAGAACTGGCTTTCACACTGCTCCAACCTGGCCTTTCTGCATCAATGTTTAATCTTTCTGAAGAAAATTTGTAACTGTGGTTGGTAGTCTGGCCTTGGCCTTTTGTTAATTGCATGCTACTCCTGGGAGAATTTTCTTTTTGCGTGTATTCTTTCACTGTTCAGAAGTGTAAATGCTCTTCTGCCCTGCATGTGCTCCAGGATGGTCAAGGCTCAGTAGGTGCTTAGTCATGTCAGCCTGGAACATTTTGGGTTTTCTCAATTTGTAATTGAATGGATTTGCTTTGGTCTCCATTGCTTGCCAAGTAAGTTCAGGATGTTAATTCAGTCTAAATGTCAAGTTAAAAGAAATACAATTCCAGCCTGCTGAATCGTCTTGTTAACTCATTCTTCTTTTTACTTTGACCTTTCCTTAGGGAGGTACAGGTATTGCTCGATTAGTTTCAGCCTTTCCAGAAGAATGGTGGAATTTTATATGACTACACCATCTCTGAGGTCATTAAATTCACACTGGACAGGTTTTATACTGGCTCTAACTGTGTCTATCCGTACTTACACATTGCACTGTGAAGAATTCTTCTGTCCTGAAACTCAGAAATTAAATAAAAAGCATATAAGAAAGACAGAAAAGGTGCAAAAAGGGTAACAAGTGCTATCAGAGCTACAGAAGTAGTGTTCAAGGAGAGATTAAAAGCAAGAGAAATATCCTCAGAAACCAACATTCAAATATTAATGTCTTTCAAGTATGGTACTTCATTTCAGACACTCAAGGTGAAATCTCAGATTCCAAGATTAATATAATATGATCAATATAATATGATCCAAGCTGGAAAGAATTCGGGCCCATATAGAGTACCACTGAGAACTCTGTGTATGGATAGTGTTTCAGAAGCAAAACATGAGCTCTGAACTTCCAGGTACAACTCCATATGTGAGGAAGAGTTGACTGTTACCACATCAATTCCCTCCTTCCCCTACCCTTACCCTTTTCCTTTCCTTTGCCCCTTTCCTCCAACATTTTTCACTCCTCTTCCATCCTCTCTTGTCCTTTTCTCTCCTCCTCATTGCTATTAGTCTCAGTCAACAAAAAGCTTGCTGATAACAATTGTTTTCATCTAAATTAAAGCACACATTAAAGTATAGCTACCTGATCATGTTTGCTGACTGAGCCATTCTAGTGGAACCTCTATATTAGATTACTGTTAGATTGCTCCTGGAAAAAAACCTGCAGCTGTATGAACTGATGCCTTCTTGGACACAGTCAGTGGTCTCACTGGCAGAAGATCACTTTGCCATCTGTTCAACTGCCACTTTCCCTTTCAGGATTCTAATCACCACAAAACCAAATCAAAACATACTAAAGAATAACTATCATGTAGTTTTAATTCGTAGCATTCTTCTACTGCACCTTTGTCTGTCCCCTTGCAGTATGTGAGAATACATGGCAAGTAGCTCAAATGAACCATTACAGAGTGATAGTGATTTTTCTGCTTGGATACAAAATTTGGAATCTGTATTGGTTGTTTTCGGTTGTCATCAGTACTGTGTTGTTCATTGTGTTCCCCTATAACCCAGAAATCTGTGCTACCTAAAGAAATAATTTCTAAAAATGCTACCTTTTGTACAGCAGCAGAGTAACAACAATATAGTTGTGTTTGCTATACTACTCCCCTTCAACAAATGAGAAAGAAATTTCAGGGAAAAACAATATTATTTAGAAGTAAAGTTCCAAACTCAGGTATCTTGTATCTCAGTCATCTTCTAAAAGGTTCTTTTGGTCTTTTTCATGCTGAAATTGTTTCTTTGCTATAATAACACTCTTTTACAGGCTCAGATCTGTCAGATTCAAAAGAATTACTAGTATCAAAGCCAGTATAACCTGATGAGCTACTGGTGTTTTTCACTGTTTTCTTCCAAATTAAGAATGCCTATCAGGAAGATGTGTTTTATTCTATGCATGATTACAGTTCACATATAAAAATGAAATGGAGCTTGCCAACTAACCAAGTTTTGCAAAGTTGCACTTTTTTTTTTTTTAATGTGTAATCTGTTTCTCTTCCCTTTCAACAGTATAATTCAGCATCAGTATACTTTACAATTGTGTGTCAGCACTATCTGTACTCTGCTCTTTCTGCAGAGAAATGACAAGGATTTATCTAAGTCTGGTGAAGCTAACACAGCTCATCACTTTTACAAATGCCTGGCTTTCTCCTAGAAATGCCAGTAGGATGCCAGCTGGGCTATTAGTGTTATAAAACTGCCACTTCTTCCCGAAGTGATGATGGTGACTATAAAAATCACTGACCTGCCTTTAAGCAAGCTTGGTGAACTTCATTTCAGTGAAAACCATTGGTAGCCTGTTGCAAAGTCAGCAGGAAATACTCAGTAGATTCTCACTTCTCAGATGAATGCTCTGTGCTATGGGCATTTTTTAACATTTACTTAGCATTAATAGGCTTAGTAGTGGCCTACTGATCCTTAGTAGGATTTGTAAGAGAAAAACCCTCTTTTCTATCCATCATTCTGGCCATTTACTGCAGAAACATCAGCCAATGGTCCACGACCTGGTCATTCCCAATTACCTCCTTTCAAAGGACATCCACTAAGTCATAGTCTGGCAACACCAAACAGGAGGTAGAAGGTGTTTTTTGAAGTTTTTTCTTCCTCTCAGTACTCTAAATCGGCTTTGCAGTCTTTGTAGTTGAATATTCTGAATTGGAACTGCCAACATGAGTTGCCCAAAAGTTGGCCAGAATCAACTGTACTCACATTTTGACAAGCAACCTGGTCTAGAGGATAAAAGGGAAACCAGTCATGATACAACTCAAATTTTTGCACATGACATGCCCTTAGCAAGTAGGAAAATACTGTCCTAGAGGACTCCCTTTTAAGGACTCCATTTCATAGAGGTCTGTCAAGTGCTTTCAGCACTCTCATTAATGATACTGATCTTTAATTAACACTCTGTGAACATCAGGATTGGTCAATGCAAGTGCAGGGTTTTGCACAACGAGAAATCATGCAAGGTGAATAAATGCAGGCTGGGAATCAGTGCAGTCTAAAAGATCTGATTTGAATAGTGAGTCCCACACAATGTGTGGGTTTGGGAACACGATACCTTTGCAAACAGAATGGATGTTATTGTGAGACAGGTCGGCAGAGGCGTGAAACACCTGGTTGTGCCCTGATCTGTCTCCTTGGTTTTATTAAACCAATATATGCACATTTTGAGAACAGATATGGGAACAGTTTTCAAATGTAAAAACACTGCTACTAAAGAGGAGCAGTTGTGACTCATTGTGCTTGTGTACCCTTTCACTAATGGAAAGACACAAAGAAACATTTTCTAGAAATGAAGGTGTAGATCGAATGTTACTAAAAAGTTTGTGGGGACATAAAAGTGTTGAAATCATGGAGAAGGTTGTTCAGGGGTATGAAATATCTTTCTGTTAGACAGTAACTCTCAGTCTGACTGGGAGTATTTGTCCTGCATTTAGTGCATACAGGGGAAGGGGGAATGATGGACAACACCAAATCCCTTGAGAATCCTTCCAGCCCTCTGGCCGTAAGATTTTAAATGCATTAAAATTCATGGAATCTCTAATATTTATTTGAAAAGATAGTAAAGCCACTTCATCACGGTAGCAGGAAATGTATGGTACTAGAGTAGTTTATGACAACATGAAAATGAAATGGTAGGAAAGCAGAGAAATTCAGTCCTTTGTCTCCACCAGCTGCTATTTATTTTAATGTGCATCTGACAAAGTAATATAAACTTTCAGAATGCCACATTTGTGAATATGTAACAAAAACTATAACCCAAAACTTTGCTGACTCACTGGTAAAACTTTGCTGTCACACTTGGTATTTGTTTTCACTTAGAGAATATTTTACTTGGCATGGTTATTATACTTTGGGATGTATATATCAGTGTTTCTGTTGCATTAGAATACACGTACTTCCTTTTTTTTTCAACCATGATGCCCGAATTCAGAAGATAGACAAAGAAAAAAAATGGTTTAATATGGACTATAACAATCATGTATGGTGGTAAAAGTATATTTCAGAGACATTGTACTAAAAAAGCCCCACACATATATCTGGTTTTTTTATACTCCTTTGCTCTCTTTTCTAATAATGATGCTGACTCTGCAGGGAAGACATCTAGATGGTTCCACTTTAGTCCGTATTTCAGTGTAAAGCTGAAATAAAGAAAAAATGGCATTTATATCCCTCCCTCAGCCATATGTATCTAGAACTTACAAGATTTCAAGCATCATTGCTTCTACAGATCAACAGTCTTCCAGCAGAGAGGATACAGGGAGTCTCAACAAGCTTATCCATTTGAGTTGGAAGCATTTGGAAAACAAGAATGTTTTGAGCTGTACAAGAAAGCATATCTTTTTTGTTAGTTTTGTTAAAAATTCTAACAAGGAATAGTATTTAAAACACAACTGCCTAACTGCCTATCTTTTCTGCATTATGTAGGAGTCATAGTGTGTTTTTACATTTGTCATACTGCACACCGCAAAGCTATGGTCAGAACATATAAATACTGGATCTTGCATGTCTCAGAGTACTGGGCATGGATAAACTCTGGCCACTTCTTTCAGACTGGGCACTCTGGGGCTTTTCTTTTGTCACTTTTGGGTATGGCATATCCTAAATATCCTTTAAAAGGTTCCTAAAAAATTGAATTTACGGATCTCTGCAAAGAGGTCCAGTATCAAATTTCTGAAGGCATGATGATCCCAAGTGCTGAAGGCACTTGGAGAAGTCACTCTCACTCCCAGTTTCCTACATCTTGTTACCTGAAGCAATGTCTGGCTACCCACAGTGAACATGCTGCCCCCCTCTTTAGAGAACGTTTCTGACAGAGTGTGTTCATTCTGAGCAAGAGGTTGAACAAGCTCACTGCCTTCCCTTTCTTGATGGGCTCTGATGTAAAGAGGAATGCTGCTTTGAGGTGATCCTCAAAGATGCATTAGAGCGGTAGACAGGGTTGATATTCCCAGGCTGAAACTGTGATGGTTCTCCCAAAGGACTGCAGGTGCCAGTGGGAAAGGCAGCATCACAAGAGGCAGAGCCTGTAGCACCAGATTAGAAAAACCTTTGTGGACAAATCACTAGAAAGGGCGAAATATACTCTAGGGAATGGATGTTACTTTTTCCATGTCTGATTCTTTATTCCTTCCTTGCCTATTCCCTGATCTTTTTCTTAGAATCTTTTATGCTGTCTTCACCTTGTAATGTCAAATTTTGGTCTAATGCTATCAATATCCCAAATCCAACAGAACTTTTTGAGAAGTTTGTTTTGTAGGGGCAGGAATGGAAATTTTAACAAGAAAACAGATTTTTGTTGTTGGGTTGGTTTTGGCTTGGGTTTTATGAACTGTACTTATTCTAGGTAGATGTAAAAATCAGCCAAAGTACCTCCTGCTTCTGGTTATATCCAGTAGCTGCTGATTTTATGTAATTTATAAAGGACTGTCTGCAATCCACAAGCTACAGAAAAGGAATTTATCTTCCTTTCTGTGAGTGAAGATAAATAAATGTTTATGAACACCAGGCTAGGTACAACTCACTAAGCCAACTTCTCCTTCCTTACCCTCTTGCCTATCAGGGTGAGGGTTAGAGAGAGCTAACTTCTTCAGGTGCAACACCATCCTGAGTACACCTTTCCCAAAAGAAAAAGTGTGTACATCTGAGCTTCAGGTTAAATTTAATTTGTCCAGCTGAGCTGTTTACATTAAATTTCTATGTCCGATTTGTCATTCTGAGTTGAAAAAAGGATGATATGCTGTAGAGTGGGATTTAAAATCAGGAGGGTATCAAGGATCCTGCTGAGAGGAGAAGAACTAAAGAGTTACAGACTTCTCAGGGCCAGGTTGGTTTTGTTTTGATTTTTTCTGAATACACCTGTGCCATGGCAAGTGTATAAGAATTTGAGGGAAGGCATCTGGAGGAGAATATTTTCAGGCTATTTTTGGCATAATTCCTATATTTTTAAAGATGCCCATTAGATGAAAGCTTTGAAAACACTTTGTTTTTATATTCTTTGTAGAGTCTATAGGATTTGACAAGCAGATCCAAGCACATCTATTAGGCTTATTTAAATATAAATAGCTACCTATCAAAGGCATACCCACATGTACTTAATGATCCCTTGCTTTATGTCAGTAGAAATTTTCAGGAAAGTGGGAGGTGATCCCTCACTAAAATATGGGAAAACCCACTCTCTTCCCAGGAGGAAGGGTAACTGTGGTTAGGTACTTAAAGACTGATGATGCCTGAGAGATTTTATCATCTGATTTCACTGCAAGGAGTGCAGCTACCAATCCAGAGGGAAGCAAGGCTCGAGTTCTCTCCCACACATGCTAGGCTGGTGAAAAGTAGCATTAAATGTGAGTGGGAGTTTACATACCTGCAAAAATGGACCTAGTGGAATAGCCAAGCTCCATTTTCAGGGAAAACATTACCCTGACACTTTTTTTTTTTTTTTTTTTTTTTTTTTTTTTTTTTAAATTCACGCCCCAGATTCAGAGAAAGTATTAATATTTAGAGCGGAAAAAGTTGTGGTTAATTTAATTCATGAGGTAAAGAGGGTGGTGAGTAATATTTGCATCATGACTTGCTTTTTTCTAACTTCCTTCTCCAAATTTGGATGACTCTGGTGTAAAAACTTTCACATAATTATGGAAATATAAAATGTGTGTATATATATTTCTAAGATATATAGTGTGTGGTGTGTATACACTCTTACATAAATACAAATATATGTGCATACATATTTCAAAATGTTATTTTTTGCCTTTGATTGAAAATATTTTTCCTTTAGGTAAGGAAAGTGTGCAGTCAATTTTCTATGTAGATGGTAACATATTGCTGTTTAGCATAAAATAGCCTAGAAGGAAACCTGGAAAGAAATTTTACACCTGTCAGTTCATCTGTTGTTGAAGAGTTCAACTTTATTAGTGATGTTGCCTATACAAATTCTACATTTTGCTGTATCTGGAAGAAAGAACACAGAAACCAAGAAGGAATTAAGGCTTGACATTTCCACTTCCTGCTTCAGAAATTCTTCAATGCAAAATACATCAAAGTCAGCTTTAATTTTTATTTATTTTTATTTTTCCTTTCCTTTATCGTCAGCTGGGCTGTTCAGTCAGTCAAAGCCATCACAAAAGTTTTTAAAACAGCAACAACAAAAACCCTAACACAGGCAGAAGTTGGTTATTAAATTATTGGTTAAAAATATAATTTGTTGGCAATCTTTTCAAGAAGAGAAATGATAAACTAAATTAGTGCCTTGGTTTTCTGAAAGTAACCTCAGCATCTTCCACCTTTATAACAGCAAGCTGTGCAATATGTAGTAATATAATAATACAAGTTCACATCTTCCTTGTGTTAAGGACTCCAGGGCTGGATGCAGCACTCCAGGTGGGCTCTCATGAAGGCAGAGTAGAGGAGGAAAATCACCTCCCTCAGCCTGCTGTCCAGTCCTGTTTTGATGCAGCCCAGGATGCATTTTGGTTTTCTGGGCTGAGAGTGCACATTGCTGGCATATGTCCAGCCTTTCATCCATGAGAACCTGAATTCTTTGTCTGCTGGGATGGTCTCAATGACTTTTCCTAGTCTGCAGTAACTTTTGGGATTTCCCCAACCCATGTGCAGCACCTGGCACTTGGATTTGTTGAATTTCCAAAACTTAGTGTTTGGACAATCACATGGCACGATTATTGGAGCTGCTCTGTGCAAGGTAGAAGCTGGACTTTGGTGATCCTTGTAAGAGTATCTAATGGACTTCTCTTTCTAAAACAAAACTGTTAATGCAACCCAAATGATAGATACACCTTTTATCTTCTCTTGCACACTGATGCTAGAAAATACACAGTGAATAAAGAAGATCAGGATAAAACATGAATTATCAATGACACCACGGGCTCCTTGTTTAATATATGGGAATGTGTTCACTGTGTTAGTCAAATTGCTGCTAAAAGCCCTTGAGCAGTGAAAAAAAATCCTGCATCTAAGAAGATTATAGTGTTCCTTAAGTCCATAATAAAACTCGGCTGATTTTGGCATCAATAGCAGTTATGCTTTAAGGGCAATGTACAAAGCCATGAATTTTGTATTTAAAGCATCACTTCACCTTGAGGCATTAAGGCAGCTAATTCCCATTTCAATAACAAAAATTTACAATAAAACCAGTCTTCAGCTGATATAATATGCTTCCTGTGGACTTAAATTCCTACACTTAACAGGGACATAAAATAATTAGCCATATGCCCCCTTGTGTGGTTTTATGGCTTCTGCCTTCTCTATTTGTTGCTATGAACTCATTATGTGGCCCCAGCTGAGCAAAATGCTCATGTGCATGCTTAAATCTCAGTTTGCTCACTGAATATATAAGTGTAAATGCTTTGTAGAGTCAAGGTCCATTGAATTCTAAGATGACCCAAAACAGATGTTTCTGTTCACTCTTCATTTCCACAGGACAATACATCTCTTCAGTGTTCACTCATTTTGAACTTAGCCACCTAACTGCTAATGAAGGAGGCATTAATTTTTAAGCCAGTGAACCCTCTTTTTCCAGGATTGCTTATTTTAAACAACAAAGCATTTAATCCCCCTTATTATTAATCTGTACAGTGCTGGTTCTGGGGTAGCTCACACTGAGGAATAGATTATTTGGACCATATGTTTCCTACAGCTATTTAGAGCTTTACATGCTTTGGAGGTGTGGTTGGGTTTTTTCCTCCTTTTTTTCGTTGTTTTGCCCTAGGACAAGAATCCGCAGAGATGGGAGAGGAGAAAGTTCATCACAACTGACATTTCAGTCACTGCTTAGTTTGCTTGCAAGGTTTAGTAGAGGTTTATTCATACCAATAAATAGAGGCCATATCTCATTTTCTGTTTTTTAGAAATACAACAGAGAGAACTGTCTTACTTGACTGGTTCATGATGGAATAAGAATGATCTTTTTTCATCTTTTTCCTCTACTGCAGCTTTTGCATAAAAAGTCTAGGTGCCTTCTGTTCATTTCAAGAAGCTGTAGTAGACTAAATGTTCAAAGACTGGCAGACTTCCCTCAGATAATTATGAATATTTTACTTGTGTCTGGTTTTGGTGGTACTGTTGAATACTTGATCATGTCAAAACAAGCACTGATGGCTGATACTGAAAGATGCTGGTTGCAACAAACACTGCTGCTCATAAATGGCCTTTTCTTCACTGTGCAGTTCTGAAGTAGTGAAGTAAACATGGTTATATGAGTGTAAGATGCACAAAAACAGATCCAGGAATGATGTATCAGCTGTGATAAAAAAAGCAGTTGGTGTCCTGTTTCCATATTGCTTGTTTGGAGCAAGCTACAAAAGGATGTTTACAGCATCCACTATTCAGGTGTGCAGGGTATAGTTAATAATACAATTTTCCATCTTAATAAATAGCTGGAGAAAGAGAAAGTGACTTGAAGGACAGAACTTACAAACAGGACTCCTGATGTCTAAGATATTATGATGTACATGTCCCTTGCTTGAAGCAGTTCTGGATGGTTCATAGTCTCTCCATCTAGTGGTTAGATGGATGGGATGCCATATATTCCTCATAACCTTTCAAGATGTTCACAGCTGAAAATGGGAGCAGCTAAAATATGAAAGAAATACTTTAAGAGAAAAAGCTCATAGCTCAATTAAGTAAGAAGGAGAGACTAGGGTAAATGTGAAAAAGAAAACACACGGGAATTCAAAACTGTCACATTAGATCTTCATTATTGAAGCTTCCCCTTCTCAGTAGCTAACTTTGGCTCAGCTCTCTTGTCTTACATATATAAAAAAACCCAGCTTGCCCATGGATGATGGGAATATGATGGACCGACTCCGTATGGGCCTCTGGCACTGTGGGGCTTGCAGTTACCTCACAACCACTATGCACAAACATCCTTCAGGTCTTTCCTGGCACTTCTGCTTTCTTCTGAGTAGATGAAGTGCCACCAGTATTCCCCTGGTCTCAAAAGTCATGTGCAGATATATCCAGAGAGAGCTGAGCAAGGGGCAGTTGTAGGTCAAACTTGTGGCTCTGG
The DNA here is from genome assembly GCF_009819655.1 of Sylvia atricapilla. Lineage (NCBI taxonomy): Eukaryota > Metazoa > Chordata > Aves > Passeriformes > Sylviidae > Sylvia > Sylvia atricapilla. The sequence goes on from NC_089141.1 coordinate 87,660,519, forward strand.
AGCACAAGAAGGGACAGGCTGTCCCCCTGGGCAAGGTGCTGCTCAGGGCCCTTCTCCATATGAAGCTGTTTGATGGCTAAAAAAATATTTAAAGCAGAAAATCTCTGCCCAGAGGCAGGTATCTGCTGTCTTCTTTCGTCTGGGCTGGAAGGCACCAGTGTTTGGCCTGACAAAAACCCATGGACTCAGCTGTGGTTGCCATCTGGCTGCTCCTTTCAGGAACAGGCTGATTTTCCTGTTGACTTGGATGGTGATGAGGTCTGGGCTGATACCCACAGTACCTAAATTGGGTGACCAGAACGTGTTACCTTAGAATAATTTCCTATGACCTACAGTCCTAATATTATCTCCCATACCACTGTACAACAGTGTTTATGTGTTTGGAAGGTTTACTTGCTTTCTGCAAGGACAGACCCATTCTCTTTTCTCTCTAAAGAAAGGACAGACTTGTTCTCCTTGGAGGAAGTCAAGCTTCCTCTAGGTCATACCTTTTCTCTGGGTCATACCTTTTCTCTGGGTCCTTGTTGTGACAGCCCACACATTTGCCTGCATCCAGTTTAAAGGCTTTTCTTGCTCCTTGCAGAGTACCTGTCACAGCAGATATTTTGAATACTTTTCATGAACCTCCAACCCAACAATCTCCAGAGTTACAGCAAAAGCTCTTTGCATTCCTTTTTACTAACCCTCTCCATATCCCCTTGTCTAGAGAGGTTTACGACCTCTCTATATTTTTCACCAGTGCTGTTGAAATTTTCTGTGCTCTGCTCAGAGCTCCCCAGTTTCATCTTTTCCAAAACATGGAATAGCAATGCAGCCCATCACTTGGTGAGTGATGTATCTGCTACATCTTGTCAGCTGTGAATGCAGCTTTTGAGGTCAATCAATCAATGTGTCACTTGGGCTCCTTCTGAGGACGCTTCTACCACGCCAGCCTCCTCACTGAACACCACCTTGGCTTCTCCCACACTGTGGCCTGTCACATCTAATGTACGTGCTCAGCATGCTGCCCTAGTGATCTAAGTAGTGGTATTTTTTGTGTCAGATTGACTCAAAAAAATTGTTGGGTATATGTGAGATGCAGCAGGGCTGCAGGGCAAACCCAGACCAGAGCTAATTGTGCCACTGTTACGCTCAGTGCCTGAGATTAGACAAGCTTGTCTGTCGCTGCCTCCAGCTGAGTTCTGATAAACCAAAACCTTTCTGCTACTTCCCAGGATGAAAGCAGGGGAGAAACACAATTTCCTCAATAAAAGCCCCTTAACAACCAATCTTCCAACCTTCTTTTCTTTGAATATAGTGTTTTCCCAACTTTTATATTCCTACATTTGGCAGGAGATGATCTTCGTCCCAGAGAAAACAGCTGATTTAAGAGCAAAGAAGTTTTTTTCCAGCCATCTTACATAAGTACAAACTGATCCTAATAGGCTAGTATTTCTTGTGCCATTTTAAAATGTGGTTTAGATCTTCTAAGTATTTTAAATTTGTATTATATATTATATATACGCTGTATGTTCACATTTAGACAGAGATTTACAAGCTCAGTTATTCTAGAATATTATTTGAATCTATTTTTTCTCATCACTATCTGATGCTCTTCTACCAGCTGGATATAGAGAGAGGCATTTCTGTTTGACTACTGAAAGTACAGTGTAGCAATTGTTTTCAATTGTCCAGTAGTTTTAAAATAACAAATAGAATGATTTTAATGCTAAAGTGCCTACTGCTTTTTCACCTGCGAAAGTGTAATCTTTCTGTTACATGAACCTGAGTTACATTTTGCTGGAGGCCTTCCAGTACCTATAATCAGACAATTTTTAAAGATAACACCTTCTAAAGGTAGGCTGCAAAACTGCAAAGGTGAGGAAACCAAAAGTGTGAGGACAAATCAGGTACATGATTTAAAAAAATTATGTAAAAAGGTGTGAAAGTGGAAGGATATATGCCAAAATCACATCCATAGCGACTCTACTTTTAGACATCTTTCCTTCCATCATTTATGATCTCTATTTTGTCTGTGCAGATGGTAAATTCTTGTCTTCAAGACACGTATCTAAACACAGAGCAAAAATGTGTTGCCTGATCCTTCAGTGTATAATGAAGATCATCAGCTGTGGATGCCATGGCTAACTGGGGCTTCGCATTCCTTGGTTAATATTTAATTTGTAGCACAGCTGCAGCTCATATTGGATCCTGGATTCATCTAGTCAGAGAAATTTCCCATTTTTCATGAAAAATTTAGTTCAAATAAGCAATACAGGATTGGACCATTATCTATTATTAATCCTTTTTTCAAGCTAAAGTAATTATAAAATAAATTGGTTACAGTCTTATAAAAAAAGTAGTCGCAAGTCTTCCCAGAAAGGATAGACTTTATTTTGTTCTGCCTTTTTGCAGAAAATCATTAAAAAACAATCAGGAAAAATACTTACTTGTTTTGGGCTGACTAAGTTAGTGTGTGTTTCATTTACAGGAACATTTCCACTGAAACTCTAGATCAAACCAAGCACTCTAAAAGCCTAGAGTCATAATGAACTAAAAAGAAACTTAACCATATTACTTTGCCTTCATATGTACCTTACACAGTCACATGTATGTGTTAAACTCACAATGTGATTCATAAACACATACATTGTGCAAAAAGAACCACACTACAAAGAGGTAGAAAAAGCTCTGACTTTCCTTGGCATGCATAAGGTATGTGTCAGACAACAGCAAATGACATTTGACTGGGATGGTTGGTGACTTCCACCTTTAACTGTGCTCCATTCATTTACCTGTATCAGTTTAAACCTATTGGTTTACTTTATTATTATTATTATTATTATTTGATTAAGTAAAGTTTGGATGTGTTCTATTACACAGAGCTGCTTTTTAGCTTATTTATGTTTGTAGTTTTACATGGGCTTAATTCCCCTGGGTACAATTTACTCTCAAGTGTTGCATTTGAGAGGCAAAAATACCTTAAAGTGGTCATAAATTAGATTTGGCTGAGTACAAGGCTCAATCAATATAGTTTAAACATTTGAATAGTTCCTGAAGTCTTGCCGGCTTTGCTGGGTTTGCTAAACACACACGTGGGTAAAGCTGAGGAATTAACTATAACTTCAGGAGACTAGAATGCTGAGTCTCCATCTAGAGTTAGCAGAGAGGGAGTATCCAAAATTAACCTCCTTGCAGAGTTTCCTTTTCAATTTTAGGGAATGAGCTTGTTCCTCACTCTTACCACCAATGCACTCAGCTGCCCAAACACTGAAAAAGTATTCTGTAGTTGTCTGCAGAAAAATGTATTTACACCAAGGCTTACAAGTAAAAGTTGCCTGTTATTTTAATGTTAAAGCTTTATCTTTAACATTAGCTCTAGACTATCAAAGGGAATGATGCTTCAATCCAGAACAGGTCAAAGGAGAATAAATTTTGCAGCACAGATTATTAATACTTCCACAGCAGATTTGCCCTCACACTGAATTACTGGCAAATTCATGGTCACAAGATAGACTCTTGTATCCTCACTTTGAAACTGCTCATTTCCGTCTGCTTTTCCTGTTTAGCCAATTCTACTCCATTTCCCCAAAAACCCAATGAACCACAATGAATCAGCTTTCAGCACACTTTTATAAGAGCACAAAAACCTGTTTGTGATCATTATCAGGAGTGAAGCTCTTTTATCAAAATGGATAAGTCCCTGGAAGAAATCGTCTAGAAGGAAAGAATCGTACCACTTAAAAGTTCATCAAGTGATTCAGCAAGGCTTTTCTGGTGTCCCACTCCAAGTGTGACCATGGCTAACACTATGCCAGGCCAGCTGAGGCTTTATCCAGTGTTGAAAACATCCAAGGACAGAGACACTTAGCACAGTCCCAGTGTTGTTCTGCTTTTTCCACACCCTTAAGAGAAAATACTTCTGGTGGTTCAGTTGTGCTATGTAAATCTTCTTCATCTCAAGCAAGTTCTGTGTAGCAGCATAATTTGAATGAAAACATGATACATTTACACAAAATTCCATATCTTAAAAGCAACTGCAAATGACCTAACATCTAAGGACTAGATGCTTTGTCACTTTTCCATATTTGCTCCAACCTCCACTGGCACTCTGGTTTATGCTGGCATGCAGTGTGGTCTCTGCAGAGACCTAGTGCCTAATGGAGATGATGAAAGGCTTTTCCCTGTATTCAATCATTTTGGGGTTTGCATTTGTTTTGCTTCTGGAGCTACAGTGTTGATTGTTATTGCTGATCCAAGACCAATAGTCCCAGGCTGTTCATGCAGCCAATCCAACAGCTCTGCTTGTTAAATTTTCTCTCTTTTTAAACCTTTCCCTAGGTTGGAAAAATCCACAAGAATGCAGCCCGCAAAAGAGAATACCACGTCCTGTTCATGGTGATCACTACAGTTATCTGTTACCTGGTGTGCTGGATCCCATATGGGGTTATAGCATTACTTGCAACATTTGGCAAGCCAGGTGCTGTGACTCCAGTTACAAGCATCATACCTTCCATCCTAGCAAAAAGCAGCACTGTTTGCAATCCCATTATCTACATACTTATGAATAAGCAGGTAAGACATGCATTATTTTTAAACTGTATTTTCTTCAGAGTCCATCAGATATTCTTGACCATTGTGACTACCAGCCTTATAGATGTATCTTTAAGGACATTGAAAGCTTGTCCAAACAATACTACTGGAGCCTTGGGGTGGAAGTGTTTGCAAACAGCACATTGCTAGACAGGAAGAACGGAAAAACGTTTGCTTACTGACATTTCGTATATTTTTCTGAGGCCACACTGGGTATTAATTTGTATCCTTCAGAGTCAGTTGCCAAGGGTATTTACAAGAAGAATACTCAAGCATTTGGTGAGGTTGGGGAGTGGGGGGAACAACAGACAAGGAGATGAAGGGATTTCATGACCTTGCAAACAAAATAAAGGAGACCATTTGCAAATACCATTTTCATGATAGATCCCCTTGAAACCAGATATCATTGCATTTACTGTTTTTGTGGACATCTACATCCTTACTGTTAAATTCACAGTTCAGCTACATGCCAAAATAGATACTTAATTTTGTCTCATGAGCACCAAGGCATATTCTAAAATGCCTACATCCAGTTCAGGTCCCTCATTCCTATAAATGCCATTTTCAGTACTCAAAAGAGAGCTTCTTAATGTTTCTGTGTTGACAATTCTGACTCTAAAGTTTGATAATGGTAGATCTGGAAGTTTTACGTGCTTAACAGTAGAAAATCTGAAAAAATATGCATAGTTTATGAGAACTTTTTTTTTATTAGATTATGTGTTAGAGGTTGTTCTCAATTTTCTTTGTTCATTATGTCCATTACACTATGACAAAGCAAAGAAATACCCTTCATCTTTTCTTGCTCAGTGTGTGCTGAAGCCCACCATTAGTATTTATCCACAGCAGTATAATATTATTATGGAGCTAAGAGAAGAGGTAAATGTAACAGCTAAATATATTCAAGTTTTGCCACAGCCTGAGATCATTCGTGGCCTGCTTGACCTAACCTAAATTTCTTAAACAACAAAAGAATCTACTCTTGGAATTTGAGGGAAATAGTCTCAAGCAGGCTGTGAAACCTCCAGAAGTCAGAAGGAAAAAGTTCTATTGCCTTCCCCAAGACCAGGGCTTCATTTGAACAGTCTAGTTTGAGCTGACATTGAAGCAAATAAAACATTCCATTTGAAAAGTGTTAATGCTGAACAAAACCAGTAATTTTTCCCCCTTACCATTTACAATTCTTATGAAAACTTCTCAACAACATCATCTGTCTTCCTTCTTTATTCTCGGAACACTTTGACTGAGGTCCCTGACTGAGAGATAATCTGATTGTGCTTTGATCACTGGAGCAGGTGATATAATATTGATAGCAGATACATTTTGGCATTGTCTTCACACATGGAGATGTGATGAGCCACCCTAAAGGGGAGGAGCTTGGTCAGATTTGGGATAGATGCTTTTTACTAATCATACCAAAATTATAGTTAATGTGCAGCATTAACCTGCAGCTCTCCCCTGTGACACTGTGTATTAGCAGTGAAAAGAATTGGTTTTAACTGGCACTGAGAAATATCCTTCACTCAAAAAGGTGAAACCCATCCCTTTGTCTGTTCCTCCACTTTTCAGAACAGGAACAATAGTAACACCCCCATTCAGTGCATCGCTGGTGTTCTTGGCACCTCTATAGTTGTTCTCACACTTCCTTGTAAATTTAACACCTCAGGAAAAGAAGTTGTTAATCTTCCTGGCACTCAGCTTTCCTGGTCTTCATGCTTAGCTGAGAATTGTCACGGAAGGCTGGAGCCTCCCAACACAGAAATTACCTGGCCTGCATTTTTCACAGTTCTGTTTGCAGATGTGAGGTACCACAGTAGGGCATTTACTCCTGCACTTTATAAACACGCAGAACATACGGCATAATTTTAACTCTCTATGTAGAAGTGTTTTTGCTCTGGGAAATGACCTGAAGATTGGAAAATGGTGTTGGTTGACTGCAGCTGTGGTGTTAGCTTCCAGCTGTCATAAATCTGTGTAGAGTATTGTGGAACTATCAGCCTCTCAGTCAGCTTTAAAACCCATCCTACAGAGCACATCTTTAAATTAACTCTCAAGAAGTCCCTAAGTCACTTTCATGGTCTAGAGAGAAAGAGTTTTGTCTTTGGCATTGCCTACTGCACTGACCTGAGGTGGTAAATCACTGAGGAAAATAGTGAATTTCATTCCAGCTGCAAGAACTCCCTCAGATGGGATGGCGTGAGGTGTGCTGCTGTCCCTCTTCCTGTGCTGTCCTCCAGGAGGAGAGAAGAGATGCGCTGTTTAAGCTGGATTGTTACTGGGCTCATAACATGTCAGGCAGACAACAAGATCCACTGACAAAACTAAAAACTAAAGCCTGAGACCAAACGAGGCTGGAGTGAAGTTGGAGGAGACAGTGAAGGAGATTCCATTTTCCCTGTTCTCTCTTTATGGAAGGCTCTTCTAGCTCTTGGCAAAGTGACTGTGTGTGCCTGGGGCAGCTTCCCCAAAAGTCAGGTCCCAAAAAGGCCAAGTACCTGGGCAAGGTCAGCATGCTTACAATTTCAGTGCATCAGTCCTTTATAGTTATATAGTTAATGTAGTTGTGCAGATTTTGTGTCATCTTCTCCTACCTCTCTCAGTGTCTTTTATTCTCATTACACATCCCTGTCAAGTTCCCATTGTTCAAACTTCCACCCAATGCAGCCACCCCAAACAGATTTTTAATGACAGCTCGACTACCTTCTTTCACCACAGTGGTGCTGACAGAAACCTGCTCTTTCACATGTTACATGCAAGCAAGTATTAAGCATTCACCCAGGAGATATGGAGCTCCCCTGTAGCCATGGGTTTGCTGCCGAGGAGGTGATTGCTGGGAGAATCCTGCTGTTGTGTGTCCAACAGAACAGCACAGGAACCCCAACACAGAAATGCCTTCTGGCTGGTATAACTGTGCATGAGGACAAAGAAACAGGGATTATTAGCTGGATAGCCTGATGGTGTGGCAGCCTCAGAGGTTAACCTTGTTTTACATACCAAAATTCATTTTTTATTGACATAGAAATCAAGGTACTAATAATGAGTGTTCAAGAAGGTGTGGTTATGGATGAGATCACAGTGAGACTGAGTGAATCTCCACTCACTATTTCACATTATTTGAAGACAGCTTTCAGAGAAAATAGAAATTTGCTGTATTGCTACTTACAGCCAAATTTAAGTCAAGTTTAAACCTGTATCACTTACTGATCTAGAGAACCCATTGTTTGTAAACTACCAATCAGATTACAAATCACAGTCTTTGCTGAAGCAAAATAGCCTTGTTCCCCTGCAGCTCATGAGCTTTACACTAATTTCTTTCACATTTTTTTGCTGCTCAGATAGTGCACCTCAGTCTTCTTGGACTACTGAAACTTAGGCTAACACATCTAATACTCTATTGCGTATTACAATTGCAGAAAAAGTCCACCCAAACTATGTGATGTGCTAATTCTGCTGTCAGAAAGTGCCTCTGAGCAAAATAAACAGGGAGAGTGTAAGGAAAGGGATATATTAAATGTGAATATAAGTCCCTGATTAGTGATTTGATTTCTAGTATTAAAATTCTTGTATTAAAATCATTGCACTTCTAAAAAATAGGTGACCCTGTCATTTCCCGCCAAGGATCTTGAGAAGTGATGCTCAAAAGAATATACACACTTACTTGAAAGTCTACTGTGACCTTTCAAAATTTATCATGTAATGGAGCATGGTGGATAAGGGAGAAATTAAGGAGAAAGAATGATATAACTAAGCCAAGTACAAAGACTTTTTTTTTTCCTGAAGAGATTTGAACAATAATGATAATGATGTACTTAGAGAGTGTTCCTCAATGAGACCTGGGCCCAACATCACTCATCAGACACCTCCCAGGTGCCTCTGCTGTGGCTCTGACAGTCCCCAGGAAGCAATGCCACCTCCTCTTACCTAATGAGAGGCTTGTTGCTCAGGCCAGCCTCCTCTTCCAGGGCCTTTGTGGAACTTCCCAGCTGCCAGACGAATAACAAAGAGTCTTTCTGTCCATAATAATGATCTATTTGTTCTCTATATATGCAGTTTTCTAGCAACCATTTTCAGTCCTTCTTGATCTTACCTTTTGCACTGAACAGGGAGAAATGCATATGAGCTTTGGGAAAGGGAGATACACATGACTGTGATAAAAAAAAAATAAATAACCTTAACATTCCTCCACTGGCTGTTGTAACAGCTGTATTGTCAGTCATGTTTCATGGGGTATTTCACAGTTTTCAGCATTTCCAACAAAAGGTAATGGCTCATTTTTAAAGTTGAAGGAATACGTGCATAAGTTAACAGTGTATTTTATAAGCTACTTGTTTTCATGTTTGGAAAGCTAGGATATTTTAGCTGTGTGAGAACACAAAACCACGGATCCAGAAAGACAGTATGCAATTCGGGGACAATTGGGCCAAACCTCATTTTATACATAAATTGGGACACATCTATTAAGTCCTGAAAAGAGTCCTTGTTTGCTTAGTTCAAACCTTTGACAGGTTTGTGGACTTACAATAAAATTTATTATCTTGTTATAATTTTTCATTGAAATTCACATAGATTTCAATACTCATGTTCTGCTCTTTTTTTCCTCTCTTCTCTGGTAGCTAAGCTGTCTTTGAGTAATTAATAGTCCAAATAGCATGGCACACCCAAGCTCTTCAGTTGAAAATAGGTCAAGTCAAAATGATCTCTTACTGCAAAATACTCTACTGTAGTGCAGCTCAGAAATGTTTTGACTTTCCTTCTCTACCAACATGTAGTGTTATGACTTTTTAAAGCAGAGGGGCAAAGAGAAGAAAGGTCTCAAGGGCACCTTTGCTGCTGTCATAAAGTATAATTACATTTCACATAGTAAGTTTAAAATTACTTTTGGATTTTCTCTTGCAGCTCATGACAAAAAGATCAGTTCAGGTAAATAATGGGCATTTAACTAGGGTCCCAAGCAACCCCAACCAGACTTCATACTATCCCAGGCATGGGATATCCTTTCATACACCTTGTCTATGTTGACATGTTCTGCCTGTCCTAAACTGGCTTCAATATCACAAAAGGGTTTAGAGCTTTCTTCTTTTACACCCAGGGCAAAACTAGGAAGCAGGAAGCCAGACCACCTCTCACGCATGCAAAATATTGAATAAAGTAGAAAACTAATGCAGATGAATGATGAAGAGAAATACAGGATAGGCACATGTTTTAAACTATATAATGATTTTCAATTTATGACTAGGGAATGCATTAATGGAAATGAAATCCAGTTAAAAAATCCTTCTTCTGGAAGACACAGAAATTGAAGGGTAGCAATATCTCTTTAATATATTAGATGCTGTTTAAAATAAGATTTAATGTCTCTTCCTATAGTCCCCTTCTTATAGCAATAGAGAAACACGAGGTTTCACAGAAGTGGCAAGAGACCTACCTCCACATTAGACAGGGAAATAAATGGGTCGGAAACCAAGGGGAAAATGCAGTGAGCAGGGTTTGTAGCAAAGACAGTGGGATCCTTCTGTAGTCCATAGCCACCCTGCAAAAGAAAACAAGCACTTCTGAAAGGAGAATAGAGGACACTCCAGAGAGAGTGAAGCTGAGGTGTTGAATTTGGAGGGACTAGTATGGCAAAAACGGAGAAGGAGGGCCCAATATTGTCTGGCATCCTCATCGAGCAGTAGGAGGATTGAACGCACCCTTGGATGACACCAAACCGAGTGATGCCCATTATGTGCTTGAGGGAAGAGATGCCATCCACAGGGACTTTTACAGCCTTGAGGAGTGAGCCTCAGCAAATGCAATGAACTTCAACAAGGTCAAGTGCCCCTGGGTCCTGCCCCTGGGTCAGGGCAACCACCAGTATCCATACAGAGTGGGGAATAAATGGACTGAGAGCAGCCCCTCTCAGTCCAAGTGGAGAAAGACTTGGCAGTACTAGTGAGTGAAAAGCTGGACATGACCTGTCAATGTGAGCTTGAAGCCCAGAAAGCCAATTGCATCTTGGGCTGCATCCAAAGCAGCCTGGCCAGCAGGGCCTCTCTACCCTGCTCTGCTCAGGCTCCACCTTTGGTACTGCATCCAGCTCTGGGCTCCCAGCACAGGAAAGACATGAACCTGTTGGAGAAAGTCCAGAAAAGGGTCCTGATAATGGTCAGAGGGCTGGAAGTCTTTTCCACTGAAGAAAGGCTTGAGAAAGTTTGTGTTGCTCAGCATGTTGTAGAGAAAGCTTGGAGGAAATCTTCTTGTGGTTTTTTGATACCTAGAGGGGGCTTATAAAGAAGACACATGGAGGCTTTTCACCAGGGTCTGTAGTGACAGGAAAAGGGGCAATGCTTTTAAACTGAAAGAAGGTAGATTTACACGGGATATAAAAAAGTGGTTTTCTTGGGGGGTGTTTGTTTGTTTTTATAATGAGGATAATAAGACAGGTTGTCCAGAGAAGCGTGGATACCCTGTGGATAGTACCTTAAATTGTTCAAGGCCAGGCTGGACCGGGCTTTGAGAAACACAATCCTGTGAAAAATGTCCCTGTCCATGGCATGGTGGTTGGAACTAAATGATCTTTAAAGGTCCCTTCCAACACAACTCATGATACCATTCTATGATACAGGAAGTAATCTTTTCATATAACATATGTAATAGGTCTTTTCTTATCTCTTCCCCTTATTCTCTAAACTTAGATGGACTAACCTATTTATTCAAAGGTTTGATCAGTGTAATTTAGAATAAGCCCCCGAGGCATGATGTAGGTAAGCATTTTGTTATATTTGGACCAGCCACATTTCAAAACAAAAGTATCTCACTTTAAGAGGTCATGTCCATTCTAGTGCATCTTCATTGTGATTAGCTTAGAGAAGAGGGAACGTTGCCTCAGCTGCTTCCTGACAATGTTGTAGGCCATGCTGGTCAACAAAAGGGATCAGAGTCACACTCACCCTGGTGGAGACAGGGAAATAAATCAGCATAATTGCTGAATCAATGATTGAATGACAGGAGATTTATGCTGCTGCCTGTTTGAGGGCCAGCAAGGAAATAGCTTTAGGGGAAGACTCGACCTCTAGAATTATTGTCACTACCTAAAAGGCAATAAAACAACAAACTGTTTAAGGATTCAGATAAACTGTAGGGTTACACATTTCAAATTTTCTCCAGTAAAGGGAAAACAGCTTCAGTCAAATAGTTTGTCCTTGCCTATCATGATCTCATGATCAACCTACAGCTGTGCTGCAGTTTAAGAACTTCATTTACAATCAGCTGTTTTTCATACACTTCCACCTGTAACATTAAACCTGCAGGATAGATCAATAGATAAATGGAAATTACCAGTATTCAGAGGTTACTGTAGAGCAAGAAATATGGTATGTTCACAGCTAAGGAAAAGGTGTTAAGATTTTTGTAAGCAAGGTCCCTTGGTAGCCTCATTGCTCTTGCAAGCAGACATCATAGGAAGCTCAGCCAAAGTGGTGTTTCCCTGCTGGCTTCACAGGTACATCTGTCCTCAAGGAAGAGTCTGGACAGTCACGAGCTCAGCCAGTCCTAAGAGAAATACAGGGGGGAAAAGGACAATCAAATTCAACAGATGAAAAAGTATTGAAAAAGTAAGTGTAACCCTGGCAGTGACAGAGCCTCTAATTTTCCTCTCCTGTTCAATAACTGAGTAATATTTAATCATATGGTAGTGGCATAATACTAAAATTTAATTCAGAGCAGGACTTTTTTTTCCCTACATATTGTGTCAGTTGAGATTACTTCTCAGAGTTTTACTGTGTGTACCAGGCATATATTTGCAGTCATGTATCTTGCTACGAATTGAAGCAACAATTGTTTCAGATTAGATAGATGGAGAAAAAACAAAATGAGTTTTCCTAGACAGAGAATATTTTTCAGCATTTATGTAACCTCCACTAAAAATATTTTAATTGAGTTAATCCTTGGTATCCTTGAAAAGCATATGAACATCATCATTTTAGTCTTACAGCAGGAGAAATTTGAGGATTAAAGGTTAAATCAGTGCTCAAACCCTCATGGACTTGCTTGGCAATTCTAATTCAAATCTGTAGAACTTTATTCTATGATTTTATCCTGATGTCCTGCTTCCTCCGGGGCAAAAAAAAAATCTGCTGTACTCAAAGAGATAATCATTGCCACAGTATAGAAAATACAATATAAAACTGTACCGGGCCTGTAATTCATTAGAATAATCCCCTTTGCATTATGAACTGCATCACTTAATGCAATTCAGAAATCTGACTGTGCCCAAGTGAAAATAAATTTGAGGTTCATTGTCTTTTGAAGTAGAAGCTATTACAGAGCTTTGTTCCCCTGATGTTTAGTATAATAAATGCTCTCAAACTAAATTTATTTGTAGCTGGTTTATAAACCTTTATTCCTCAAAAAGCCCTTCTTCTTTGGTAGTCACCTTTTCTTCATATTGGGACACCATAAACAGATCACTTTCTACCCCCACATTGCTAGTGTGAACTAGTTAATTATTTTCATAATCTCATGTTCAAAACAAATATTCAAATTATAATTTTGGCACTCGTGCTTGAAAGTAATTATTTCATTTGGGAAACTTTTTAGGCATTCACTGGATGTTAGTAGAGAACCAACACCCCAGTGTCTTACGAGTTATTTCTTGTTTCTGTCTTGTTTTCAGTGTTTAATGCTCTTGATTACCTTCAGAATCTGAACTGAAAACAAGAACATCAGCTCTACAGTGACTTCCTAAGTCCTTTTATCTAAATTAGAACCAGATTTTCAGAAATGGGTGTATAGAAATAGGCAGGGATCTGCTACATAAGGTATTGTATGCTGAGACTTTATGGATGACCCTGTGTCAAATGTAATGTTCTAACCCTTCAGGAAAAATACTTACTCAAGACTTTACAACTTCACCCAAGGCTTTACAGGACTTCTGTGTTTGCTGGCTTTAGGCCAATAGGAATTCGCTACAAGTAGGATTCAAACGTTAACCAAAAACTTCTATCACTTGTCTTCCTTTTCACCTTCACCACTCTTCCCCTCTCTCACAGAGAGCATCAACTTCAAAATCGAGTAATTTCTATGTGAGTTAGGAAAAAAGAAACAAACAAAACCAGGCACTTTTGTAACCTGTTAGTCAGTTTCCCGGTAAAGCATTTTCTCAGTGTGAAATGTGGCTTCTTCAATATTAGAGAAGCTGTTAATTTTGCCAATTTTATTTTCAGCAGGGAAAAAAAAAAGGACATTTCAGCTCAGATCTCCATGCTTAAGCTTCTACACCCTGGTTCTTGTCAAAAGTATCTTCAATGAAAAACACTGTTCTTCACTCAGCAGATCAAGCTCTTTTCCCAGACTGCATTCCCAATATGCAGGAACAGCAGTGGCTCAGGAAGGGGGAAGAAATGCAGTGAAATGTAGCCCAGCACAGTGATCTAATTTGTAGGGGAACAGTCAGAATGAAGCTGAACTATAGATCCATAAAGATATCTACATGTAACTGGATATTTTGATAGTTCTCGGTTTTGTCTGGACTTTTTTGATTATTTGTTTTTGTTTTGCGCAATATGAGAAAGAAATTATAGAAGAAATAAAAATTCTATTAGAACAGAAATTCTGATTTCTCAGCCCAGTGGTACTGTTATTGCATTGCTTACACATAAAACCAAACAACTGCTACTAAAACACAGTCACAAATCAACCCCCTCTCAGTAATTTCTAATTCTGCCTTGGGTAAAATCAATACCTAATTGCCTGCAAACCAAGATAAAAGTAAAACCCAGGGAAGACTTAGTCCTCATCTTTTATACCCACCACTTACTATCCTGTGGCTCTCATTTCTTGAAAAAATAACAAGTGCCCTTGTCCAGCAGTAGAATGCTTATCTGGCAATTAAAAGATTCTTCCAGCATTCCCATGTCACAGAATTTCCTGTATCTCATTCATAGCAATAGATGGAAATATGATTTTGGGCAACAGAAGCAACAGGGCAGGTGGTCAGGAAATCTGAGGGAGAAGGCTTGTAAGAACTTATGTTTTAGGCAGAGGTAGAATTAACTGGTGCTAAGGAAGAAGAATCAGTATGCCAAATCCCCAAGAGCTGCTGAAGTTTCTGTGTGTGTGACTTAGCAGAATGCAAGTGACCAACCCTCAAGCAGAAAGACCCTGAGAAATTCACAAGGAAAGATAGCCATTGGTATTTTACTACAAAAATAACCTCATGGAAAGAACACTTTGGATTTCCTTGTGCAGTGTTCTGTGTTTCAGCCTTAATGAGGCTCTGTAAGGAACATCTGGAAGATCTGCTTTCCCTAAAGGTGTTACGTACATAGCCAAAGATGGGCAGTCATAACTTACCCCTCTCAAAAAAACAACAACAACAACCCCATCCAATCACAAAAAAACCCCTGCCCCAAACAAAATAAGATCACATTTCTCCAAATATTTAATAATGTGCTATATTCATAGCAAGATTGGAGCAGGAATATACCAGCATACACCCATCACAGTCAGCTGGAGTCTTTATTTTAATTCATTTGGGGTTATCTAGAGCCCATGGCTGAAGAACTGAAAATACAAGAAAAAACTGGGTCAGGAGAACAGCATATTGACTATAAATAAACACATAGATTTTTCAAGTGTCAAAATACTTCTCATTGTAATGCTTTGAACTTCCAGCAAAATGCCAGTTATTTTAAAATGATCTGGAGTCACTCGTCCCATATTATGGTGGTAATAGACCCTTCATTTCATCACATGAAGTAGAATGTTACTGTCGGGACTGGTAAATATGCTGCTGTCTCTGTTAGTCAGGATCCATCAATCACACTGCAGAACCCTAAACAATTCTAACTTATGAAATGGGAATAGGAAACACAGGGAGGATCCATTTTGTTGCTATTCACTGAAGTTCCTCATGTTGCTTTAGGAAAGTCTCCCTAAGTTTCTTTTAGGTAGGAGGAATTAACTTCACATGCTACTTGTATTGTATACTGTATGGGGTTCAGTAGCCCTGTGTAAGGCCAGGGAAGAGCATTTGTGAGATAAATATGACAACTGGTCTGTTTTTCCCACAGTGATAAACCCATTGAAAGCAACCATGTGCTGTCTTAAACCAGTGTGCATTGAAGACACAGTAGCATTGTTAATATTTGCTTTCATGTGCATAATCAATTCCTTTGAAGTTCAGCAGCCATGCTGATTACACTGAAGTATGGGCAAAGAAAAGTTTCTCTCTGTTTCCTCTGACAAAATAACTATCCATACTTTATGATCCCTTCAGCTTTGATCTCTCACTTTGCTAACTTTATATGAGAGTACATGCTTCATGAGGACTTATCTAAAAGGAGTATTTTAAAATAGCTATCTGAATAGCATGTTGTAACCATGAAAATAAGGCAATATTTCTCAAACATGGTATGTGTTTTGTTGTTTCTGCCTTCCTTGCTCTTCTACCATGGAACAACTTTGTTAATATTATTTTGTTAACAGCTTAAACATTTTCTTCTTATCTCTACTTCTTGGGATGCTACAACTGCCCATTAAAATGGCTAATGTCCTGTCAGCTACATTCAGTCCCATACATTTGTAAAGTCTAAATTAGGTCCATCACATAGCTTATAATTTCCTTTGTATAGATAAAAGAAGCACTGGAAATAACTGAAAAACAACCCAACACTTCCAAAGAGGAATATTGCTAGGGGAGAAAAGCAATGTTGCTTGATCCAGTTGGAAGCATCAGCTAAGACTCCTATCCCTTTTTACTGAAAAAACAGGCTCAGAGACAGGTCCAGAAGCAAACCTTCCCCACTTTTCCTTTCTGGTCAGGATACAGCACAAATCTCGGGGTTTATGTGCCTCATGGGCAGTAAGGTTGGGTCTATGGGTAGACCTCTGGCACTTTTAGCTTACCCAGGACACATGTTGCATGTTTCTTGCCTTAATTTGCCAAAAATTCTTAGTCCAAAGTGTAGATACTTTAGATCGAGAAGGCTGCCTAGTTTACAAAACATCAGACAACTCCTAAGTCATGAACTCTTAACTTCTTCAGGCACGCTGAGTCATGTTTCCTACAATTGCTATCACTAAACAATGCTTAAAAGATAAAACAAAGCCTTCTAGATTTACACAAACCAAAACAACCCAGAATGGCCCAAATCTCTTCCATTAGCAACACTCCCACCCCCTGCCCCCAGGGCCCCACCTGCACAGGAGACATCCCTGCTGCACATGGTAGCAGCAGTGCAGGATGCAGCCAGTACAACCCATCCATCAGTGCTCCAGGGTGGAAAACAACTACTGTGTTGAAGGTGGGGCTGTAAAATATTTTAATCAGGCAGCTCACTTGCAGTCAGACAACTGTCTGGGACCAAGGTAATTAACAGCGGCTGACACAGCCTGGAGTCAGCACTGGCAGTACTTTTCCCCTCTGGCTGCTTCCATAGAATCAAGGCATGCTGCCTTCCCTAACTCTCAGGGTTTCTGGAGTCCTCTCACAAGCGTGTAAGAAATTGTTGCTACAGTAATTATCCCCTACCTGTCAGCATCTTGGAACCAAGAGGAAATTTGATTTGTATTTGTCTATGTGCAGAAACAGGCCACCAGAGGAAATAGGTTTTCTCATTTCAGTTACCATACAGATGACTATAAGCACAGGGAGGGGGTTCAGAGTGTAGCAGTGTAACCTGTTAGTCTTTTTTCAGCTACGTTTGTGGTGTTCATTTGTTTACAAAGAAGCTGAACTCCAGCAAAAGTCTGTTCTTAACTCTACTATAATTCTTCATTTTAAGATCACATCCCAGCACACTGAACCTGACAGCAGCAATATGAGCACCAATGCGCTGAGCTGGGTTTCTTTCCAAATGTGCAGAAAAAATGTAAGTCAACAAAATGCCAAACCTAAATAAGTGACTATTAGGAAAAAGCAACAGTCCTGCCCATCTGTTATGGTACATCTTCTAGCTGTTTCTTTCTGTTTTCTTGGTGTCTTTCATAATTCCTTATCTCTCCTCCTAAGTTGTTCAAAGTCCCATCCAACCTGACCTTGAGTATTTCCAGGGATGGGGCATCTACCACCTCTCTGGACAACCTGTTGCAGTGTTCCATCATACTCATAATAAAAAATTTCTTTCTTATATCTAGTCAAAATCTATACTATTTTAGATTAAAAGCATTACTCTCTGTCCTATTGCTACGGACCCTACTAAAAAGCTTGTCCCATCTCTCTTGTAAATCCACTTTAAATATTGAAAGGCCACAATAAGGTCTCCTCAGAGCCTTCTCCAGGCTAAACAACCCTAAACAAGCCTTTCCTCAGAAGTGAGATGCTCAAGCCCTCTGACTTCTCTGTGGGTCTCCTCTGGATTTGCTCCATCAAGTCCATGTCCTTCTTATGCTGGAGGTCCCAGGTCTGGATGGCGTCTCACCAGAGCAGAGAGGGGGAGAATCACTTCAACCAGTTCATGCTGTACTCAAGACAGCGAGGTGAATTAAAAATCCCAAGATATGTCTTTCAGCCAGATCTCAACAAGCAAGCTAATAATGCAGATCATCAGACTAAAATTCCTGTATGAAGTTTCACCTGTCAATAGAACTATGCCCCTAAGAACTATTCAAGTGAAACACAGCTGGCTTCTGAGAAAAACAATAAAGGGTACTTCCAACAAAGGCATGTTGTTCAAAAAAAGGACAGTGCAATTTTGGGAATAAACCTAAACATGAGTTGCCTCCAAGGCTTCCTGAGATACTATAAGAAAGGTAATGTCACACCTCCTCTGGCTGTCCCTGCTAAAGAATAGTGTGTGAGCAAGATGTCCTCTGTACCCCCCACAATACAGTTCATGGATTTACACCTCCTACTGCGGTACAGTTTGAACGCACTGGGACAAGAATGTCCTCCCTGTGCCATGGAGAGTGAAGCTGACTGAGCATTTAATAGACAGAACACAGTGATCATATTTTCTTGTTAGTTTGTTAAATAAAAAAGGGCAGTTGCTGGATTTAAAAAAAATATCAATTAGTTGCTTCATTCATAGGTCCCAACATTCAGTTTATCCCCTAGAGCACCTCACTGATGAGAGCTTTCTGAGAGGTGCTCCTTGCATATCATGACAGTAACTAGCCCCTCAACATTGCCTGTCAGGAGGCAGTGATATACAAACGATGAGCTGGGTGATTACTGTCTGCCAGGAGTGTACATGACGGCAATCCAACTTTTATCATTCCACTAATGTGTAACCAACCTTCTTGTTGGCATGAACTCAAGATGAGTCCCTGGGATATTATCAGTGTTTAGCACCTCCACTGGCCCAACACAGGCTCCTCTGTAGTTCAAGAACTACCAAAAAGCAGCAGTATGCCCCACAGCCAAAAGATGTGAGCAGGCTTGCTGTGGTTGAATCATACAGTACTTCAACATAGATTGGATGGCAAGTTACCTTTTCCCTTTGGTAAGCTGTTTTTCATTTTAATTAATAATTTATTAAAAAGCCTGTTCTTCTCCCTTGAACACAACACTGTATTCTTTGAATGGGTAGCACAGGCATTTAGCTGAAGTCTATCAGCATTTCAAGTACATCACCAAGTTGTCAGAGCATGACCTCCATAGAGGGCTTGACAATCACAAGAAATTTACTGCTCAGAAATATACTGAATCCTAGCACATCTGCTTGGGTGTGCTACATGCTTACATGCTCACTTTAGAAAAAGCTGGTTTTAAAATATTTGCCTCTTTTCTGTAGTTTACTGTGATACCTCCTTGTCAGATTAGCTGTCCATTTCCATTTCAGATTTCATTGAAATTGCAGGCAGAACTGACAGGCACCTTCCCTATTTTGTTCCTCCTGCAGTTCAGTGTCATTCATTTAAGGCAATATGAAAAGACCAGTACTCCTAAGCAAATGAAAACAAATGTTTTATTTACAGGAAAAAATCTGTACACTGTGTATACATAAAAATATACAAAATCATAATAGAAAATATAAAAAGTGTTAAAATGTATACAAACACTGCTTAAAAATGTGACTCCTGTAAAATCTTAAGGTTTGTTATTAGAGTACACATTCATTTAAAAAAATCATCATACAAAATAATTTTCAAAGCTATTAAAAAAGTACACAGTCTATATTTGAATTGTTCAATGACTACATATTTTAAGAGTGATGAGATGATATGAAAAAAGTAAGGCTTTTACACACAACTCTTATTTCAAGAACAAAATTCTGAATCTGTTTGCTAAACCAGAGAGAAGACATCTGCACTGTCAAAATTCATTAAGTGATTCACATACTCCTGACACGGATACTTTAAATTTCAAACTGTTAAATCAGGTATCCTCCTTGTGTGTGAGAGGATAGACGCTGGAAAAGATTCAAATAATTTTAACAGCAGGCTTCTGAATTACCTACTTCAAAGCAGGATTTCATTTAAATATGCATCAACTTTAGAAAGCATGAAGGGAAAAATAGTAACCATTTATTGTTGCAGTCAATGCATTTAATACTCCTTTCATAGTACATCTGTGTCACTGTCCAAATGGCATTTTCCATCCTTAAAAACTTCTGAAGAGAAAAGAAATTTAAAACACCACTAGGGATTGCTCCACATGTGTTTTGAACTCCTGTTTAATTCAGTTTCCAAAATGACTGTGGCCAATCTGTGCAACCAGTGAGTGTAGACACTTATCTTCATTTTAAGAAAAAAACAACTCTTTTGGTTTTTCTGACTTTGGCAAGATATCTACAGCAACAAGTTCAGAATTCGGATGTCTTCACCAACGAAAGTGTGTTGACCAAAGACAAGCAATGCTTAAATTTAATTTATACAGTGAGTGTGTATTTATACATTAGTGTTTGTATCACCCCTCTCTCTCTTCAAAGGTACATCATGGTAATTTCACTGAACTTACCAGAGTCTCTATAGCATAAAACTGCACAACAAGGAAAAAAAAGATGTAGTAGCTTACTCCAAGGAAGAACTGAGCTGTGAGTTTATGCTGAGGTAATTTTAGAACTATAGAGGAATAGGACAAAAGAATGATTTTTTTTTCCAGTAGAAAGATTTTGGCTCAAAATAAGGCAAAATATTTTGTCATTTTTTCTTGATTAAACAAAAGAATACCTTGATTTAACCATCCAAAAATGAAAGCATAAAATGATAGAGCACCGCAAGCCAGAAAAGGTACAGAATTCACAGTGGGGAAAGAAGAGCATAATTCAATTCAGCATAAACTCAGCACATTTCCTTAAGCTGCTCCTGTGTTTCTGGTTTGTTTCAGTAACTGTTGTCCACAGCACCAGGGCACAGAAATGAGGCTCAATAGTGTTTGAAGGCAACTTGTCAGTAAAACTCCATAGATTTAAAGCCTGCAAATGCAAAGGAGCTGCTCAGGGGCCCAACAGCAGAGACAATTGCTTGGCTGATGATGCACCTCAAGAGGCATCAGGTTTATGCAAACCTCTCTTGTCTACGTGCTGTCCCACTCTGTTGGTGTGTGACAGCCACATGGGAGAGCTACAAAGTCATTCCTGTATCTATTCCCTGAAAAGTCCCATGATCTTGGTGAAAAAATACACTTCCTTTCACACTGCTGTATTTAACACGCATCTAAAACCAGCACTCTCACTCATTATTTTCAGAAGAGCCATGGTTCAGTGTTAATACACATTGACTGTTTTATATGTACTGAATACAGTTCTTTGCAAACATTTCCCTGCCCTCACAAGGGATGGGGGAATGCCCATTAATTCAAAAACACTTGTAGGGCTCTTATAAAAGCCAGCAATGCCAATGCCACAGAGAGTAAGAAGTGGTGAGAGGAGCACCTCTGCAGGTCCTTTACATTTCCCCTTTACTTCTGCCCCTTCTGCCCTTGCAGAAAGTGGAGGGGAGCCCTCAATTAGCAGATCAAATGCACTTGTGCCAAAAACTGAAGGAGAAGCAGACAAGGTAGGAGAGAAAATGCTTTTTAAGCAACCACAGTATGTTTGAGCAGGCAGACCAGTAAAACATCACAGTGGAAACCAGTGTTAGAAAGCTATTCCAGGGTCAGTTTTTAAAGGTGGCATCACAGGTTAGTCTTCCTTCTCTGTGAGCCAGCGTTTGCAGCACCTTCTGAGGTGATGGTGCTACAACAACAGCATTTGCATTTGTGGAAGGAGGAGTGACTGCCATATAAAGAAGGATATGGCAAAGAAAAAATTTTGGCTGCAAGGGCTTGAGTGTGCAGTCCAGTAAATTAAAAATATATAGTTCATTATGTAACATCTCAGACTGGTTCTGCGTTGGTATATATATGATGTACTAAGTAGGTATGCTTAGCACTTGTTACATGCAACTTTATAATTTGTCTTGTTCTGTATAATCAACAGCTATATTGATGATTCTGACAAATTATTGAGAGAATAAATAATACTATATAATCCTTCTGTGGGTGGTTGAGCAATGCAGTTAGTATTTTTCATCTTGGTGAAAATCAAAGTTAAAAGTTTGTGGTTGTAGGCCAGGCAAAGTGATTTTTTTTTTTCTTTTTGGAACTCTAGAAGTTCCTGCTTCTTGAAAAGTAGCATATTCACTAGTCTTAGAAAGCTAAACTCTCTTCCTTTACAGTTAGCTAACCCAGGGTACAGCAGAGAGAGACATATTTGATTGCACTGTTCAGACTGCTTATGTTTTGCAAACAGGGTACCAAACATATGGAAAAATAGATTAGTTCTGTGTAGGTTATCTATTGTCCATGCATTTAAATAACAATGTTATTAGCTTCAAGAATAAAAGTTGCCGCCACACATAACATTAAAAAAAAACATTGGTATGTACTATATCCCAAATCCAAGGCTAGTATGAGTAAAACCTATTAATTTTGATATGTACCAAAATGCCTTATGGACATAACTATCCATACAACACAGAAGTACAGCTATTAGATCATCCACACAATTTCTGTCAAAAAGAAGAATCTTAAGCCCCAAAAGAAGGCTAAGTCCTATGTAAGATATATATTCTTCATTTTGAGGAAGGAAAACAATCCTTCCAAAAGATCCTTCCAATACTTCTTCCCAAAGAGCTGAATGAGAGAAAAAGAGTTTTGTGATTACACTTACATTACAACTGAAGGTGAAATGGTCATTAGTGTTGCTTGCTTTTTGTTTTTTTTTCCTTTTTGGCAAAAGGCTTTTTGCTTAAGTCAAAATACAAAAAATATTTTCCATCACAACCAGTCAGCTATTCTTTTCAATGCCCCTTTGAGCAGTCTGCTTTTTTTACTGGATGGACATGAGTAGGATATAGCTGTGCTTTTGTGTACACGTATTCCTGCTGAACTTACTCTAAAATAAAATGTACAGTCAGGTGGTAAAAAAACAAACCAAAAAAAAAAAACTTAAAAAAAACCACTCCAGACCATTAACTTTTAGAATTGCCTTAAAGAATACTGTCCTTATGAAAATATCAAACCATCTCCATATGCAATCTGTAGTCAGTTTTTTTTTTTTTTGCAGATATTACAGCTTTTCTGTGTTACAGTCTTTCAAATATTAAGTAAAAATGCTGTTATCTTTTGTCAGAACACTTCTCCTTTCTGAGCAGCAAAAACTTGTGAATAAGTGACTTTGATTCAGATACGAATGAAATACCTAACAAATAATGTCTGTATTCCTGAATGCTATCTTTGTTGACAAGAGGTGAGCCCCTTCTATGCTTGCTTTCAGTGTGATGGCTGAATGCTGCACAGCTTCCCTTGGCTTTCCCTAGATCTTTTGTATCTGTGCAGACTGAGGGAAGGCAGCATTTCCATCCCACACCTTCCTCCTAGTCCTTTCAGGGACAGTTTTTCATCCTAATTGGGTTACAAATATGTTTTGGTTTTTTTTTTTTTTCCTCTAAGGAAATGAGAGATTTCTCTCTTCCCTCATCAGTCAGTGTGAGCATAGGAGACTGGCATCCAAAAATACATCCAGTAGTTTAACTGGTTTAGCTGTGTACAGCCATCCCCAACCCCACACACTTCAGGGCCACCCTAAGCCCCTGTTCAGCTGGAGGCCAGGAACTAAGCCTGTGTAGGGACAGGCATTAAAGTCTGCTCTAGTGAATGACTGCACTTGGAGTAGCAATTACTTCATTTGGGAGAGTGTGAAAATCCCATGGAGCCATGGGAAATGCTGCATTGTTCAACTGCCCGCTCAGTACATACATGAACAATAGAGGCTGCTTCACAATGCCAGGTTTGACAATTAAATAAACTCATTTTAAAAAACTTACAGTCTAGGATATGTGGCATAAGACCACTGACAAATTCTGACAGTCACACCAAAAACAATACATTATATTTCTGCCTAAGCATGTCCTTTGCACCTTCATGAGCTAAGCCTTTGCTTTTCTGTAACTATTTGCAAAGCAGTAATAAATACTCAGGCTCAGAAAAAGAAGTATTTCTCATGCCTGCTACTTAATTACAATTTATAGACTCAAGACTAGATTGGTCTAAGATATATCTTTTCAAGTATTCTCTTCTTGTTTATAGTACGACAGTAGTACCTTATTGCACATGGTTTCTGAAAGACTTACTTCTACAAGCGTGGGAGATTATTTCGTTTGGGGCACTTGACAGCTTTGAACCCTGGCAAAATGACTTTCCCCTTCCGATACAGATCATCCTGCAAACCTTTGTTCATCCTCTGCACCAGGAGCTTCTCATAGAGCAGTGGATGGTAAGCCCCTAAGGTGCAAGCTGCATCGTAGTAGAGTTCATGGTAGTGACATAGGTCGGTCTGCCGCACTGAAGGGATGTACTCGTACACATGCACTTCATTACACATGGACATCATGATGAGGATGCCTGCAACGAGAAGTGAAAACAAAAGTGAACACCAGCTTGCCCTTTTCTTGCAGAAATTTCCCTGCAGTCATCCAATCCATTTTTCTTTCCCTTTTTTCTTTGCTGTCGCACACCTTAAGTATTCTGTAAAATCATTAAATGAAGCAATGGTTCCTTTTATTTGAGCGGCTTTCACTTGTCCCTGATACATAAAGACTGTGACCCCTTTGAAGTCAACAGGGTAGGATAACAATCATAAAGAAAGAGTGAAAAGCCTATAAAGAACTTGCATATCACCATCAGCCTCCTGAGTGAGAAGACTGCTCTTTCCCATCTCCCCTCTTTTCCCATATGGACTGTTCAGAAAACATCTCCCGTAAGAATCCTTGAAACATCTCCACTTTATTGCAATGCTGGTCTTAGTCTGAAACTGAACCAATTCCAGTTTTCCCATCCACTTGCTTCTCACTAAGCAGCAAGACTTGGCCAAACACATGCAGAAGGGCATATAAAGAAACATCCCCCATGTAGTGGTGGCACAGAAGCCCACAGCTTCAGACAATTCTGTGAAGAGTCTCATTGAGAGACACCAGAGATGAATTCCTATTTAAAGCAGTGGTGTCATAAGGAAAAGCCCCTCACCACTTCCTTGCTCAGCAAGGAGAAATCCACAAAATGCCAACCTATTTTTTATTGCCACATGCCAATGGCACACTATGGTCAGCACCATCAACTGCGGTCGTTATAGCCTTGAAACAAGAGAAATATTGCTGTTGCAGCTGCACATTTTCAGACAAACTAATACCAGATAATGATCAACAACATTGCCTAAACTACAGTACTTTCACAGCTCCTGGAAGCCTTTTCTGTTTCACAAAGCCATGCAAATGGAAAGTGACATTAAGTAAGTTTTGGATGCCATTTATTTATTTTAAGAATTCTCTTAAAAAATAAACTTGTGTAGAAAACGTGTTGAGGCATCTGCAGCACTACTGGTATCTCTGTCTGTTGAAAAGGACTGTCAGCTCTCAGAGGAGGTAGCTGTATAACTCTGCTCACTTGGCACTTACAGATGAGAACTGATCTAACTGTTGTTTTTTTTTTCCCTGCACAACAGCTTTGGTATCATCAATGGTGTTTTGGGTAGATCTCAGAAGTGAAATGAATTAACATAAAAAAATTATTTTGGTTTCTTAATTAAGCAAAGCCATTTTCTGAAGTTTAGTTTACAGTTTGGGAATTCAGGGATTTCAAAGGCTTGCTAATGAAATGAATCCTATGTTCTTCCTGCTGTGTATCATTAGATTATCAAAATGACTTTTCCCTGCCTGATGTGTGAAGCAACTGAAAAACAATTACTTCTGTGATTAAATCTTTTATCATAAATTAAAGGTTCTGAATGTATTTTATAATTGTTCTACAGCTTTACACTCTACAGAATCCATAGTCTTAGAAAATCTAAGCAAATAAATTCTGAAGTTCACAAATTTGAATGAACTTTAGTCTTATGCAGCAAGAAACACATATTCATGGTGAAAAAATACTTTATCCCTATTTGAACACAAAGTACAATCTTAATAAACCAAGTTTCCTTGCCTTGAAGATGTTACAGAGATGCTCTGAATTGTAACCTGCCAAGCAGCTATATCTAGAATTGTTTGGTTTTCTGTTGTTTTAGTTTTACAAATGCTTTCGTCAGCTTTTCCACTGCCAACCTCCTTCCTCCACTGATGGAGAGCCCACCTACCATTCCAAGGTAACTGTTATCCAGCTGGATCAGAGGGCGGATGCTGGAAACGTGTGCAATAATGAACCACATCCAGAAACAGACAGTAAAATGACTTCTCTCCTGCGCCCAGAGCCAAGCCTAGAGACAATTTCAAAAGCTATACCACCAACATCTTAGGAAAACCGGCTCTGATGGAAAATACAAGCCTTAACCGAAGTGTGTTTTATTTCACTGCCACATTACCAAGCTAACTCTAAAAGTAATAAAGGAAGTCGCCCTTTGTGCGATTGGAAAACTGTCAAGAACAAAAATTGTGACTCTTATTATAACAGAAAAATAGCCACTTAACTCCAGGTATCCTTCAACCATGACAAAATTTTAATCAGTATGACTTTCCTGTAAATTAGTTAATGGAGGACTTAGAAGTGGTAGAGTTTTAGCTTTTAGTAATCAGTGGTTCAGTGTCCTCCTGAATCAATCTTAAGGCACACAGGGCTATCTAGTTTAGCTCCTTACCTTTCCTGCCTGGTTCCATACAGACCATGTCTTGGGGTTTCAGTCTAGGTTGCTCATAAATAACAGTAAGTTCTATGCACATTTTTGCTCATGTTGGACAATGATGTTTGGCAGGATGAAAGATGTGGCAGAAGTGATTTGGTAGACAATTTTTTGAGTGGTAACAGCTAAGTTACAGCACATTTGTGTGTTGAAGTCTGAAAGATGAGCTACAAGAAGAAGCAGAGATTACCACATACAGAACTGTCCCAGTGCTGGAGGCTTATCTGTCCTGGTGGTGGAATCAGGAGCACTCCTGATACTTCCAGACCTTGTGTACATGTCAAATGTTCAAACCCCAGTCTGGGCAAAAATGGTGGGCTGGTCAGTGCCAGGCTGATCCTCCTCTAGCACCTCTAACACTACAAACCTCCAGCCCATGGGACCAACAGTGTGGTGCAACCAGGACTTCCATGCAAACCACCTATGGGTGAGATGCAGGATTACAGAGGAACCTGAGGAGGTAGGTCCCTTCACTTAGCTAGCACAGCCCCCTGATTCCCCCTCAAAAGGATCTGCTCCTGCTGTTTTGCACTACAGTATATTAAGAAAAAACAAAACAAAACAAAACAAACAAGAAATCAAGGAGACGGAGAAAGAAGGAAAAAAAAAAAAGGTTATTTTTTGAAAGGAAGCCATCTTTTTTTGTACCAATATAGTCTTCTCTAAAACAGAGAAGAAATGGTTTTATTTCTGTCTCATGCCTTGGAGTATGTGAAACCCTTCCACAGGAGACAGCTCTAGTGTTGTAGAGCCATTACTGCAAACTCCGTTTACAAAAAAGTGTTAATTGACCATCTTTAAAATAGCAGCAATTTAGACCACTAGGGCATTTATACTGGTCCATGTACTAGGATATATTCAGGTTTTATTCTGGTTTTTTTTTTCTCATGCTATGTGTATAGGTTGTTTTTCTGAAGTCCTTAAACAGGGCTGCCAACAGAGCCTTCTGGACTACAGGTCTCACATTCCATCCCATGTTTTTTTCATACCACTCTAACTCAGTTGCTCTCTTTGCTTGGTTTTAACAACATTGTAGGAAGTTACTGACATCTGTATCCAGCAGGTGTAAATGTGCCAAGCTGTCTATATTTTCATCTACCTTACAACTTAGTTTTCCCATCTTCCCTTACCTCCTCCTCCTCTTAGCTTCAGTGGTATTATAAATGTTTTAAATAACCAGTTAGTTTTTCCTACTTACATGACCCCCAAAATACTTTCTAACTTATGTTTGTACTTTTATGTTTTGGATGCAGACTTAAAGCGAAAGAAGAGGTATGTGCCTGACTGATTTCAGACTTGGTTCCATTAACTTATTTTGCTTGCCTGTCTATTCTGCAAAGTTCCATGTTGCTTCCCAATTGTTATCTTCATATTTCTTTTTTTGTTATTGCCTCCTAAGTTTCTCTTCTGTGGCTGAGTTTCTTGGTATTTTCTCCCACACCTATAGTGTCCAACTGTGCCTTGTTTATGTCCTGTCCCTGTACTGCCCTCTGAATATGTCTATACACTTCTTTCTTTCGTCAGTGTACTTTTCACATCACTGCTCAATTCAACATCATCTGCATCAACTTTGTTCATATCTCAGCACTCCTCCAGTATTATCAGTATGAATGAAAACCTCATTGTTTGATAGCCTGTAGGGTGAAGATTTCCATACAGTACACTTCAATATTTCTTTTTGCTAGCAGTTCTTACAACAATTTTCAGTCAATGCATGATTATTATATATATAAAACAGCACAGACTGTCTTGCACGTGACCTAAGGAGCTATTAATAAACAGGATGAGACAGTCATTGTCCAAACACAATATAGAGTCTGGACAGAATTAATTTTACTGAGATGTTCATGCCCATCTCTGACCTTGATGGCTTAAAGCATTCTTTACAGACATTGCAGGAGACAGGTATTTCTAGGGCAAAACTCATCTGACTTATTTTAGATGTCTCCTTTAGGATGTGTTGAATTGTTCACTTACAGAGAACTTTCCTTTTAGTGTTGTTTCTCTCCACTGACTAGACAGAAACAAAATAAAAGTCTGGCACTTAGCTATCAAGGACCTTCTCCTCTACTCCCCTCTGTAAGTAGCTTTTGGAGTTTCATGAAAAACAATGTAATTGGATTTTCCAGAAGCACAATGAGAAGAAATAAAAACAAGGCATGATCAAATGTGCCTCTGGCGCAGTTACCCCACCTGAGACAGGTATCACACGCTTCCCTGCTGTCAGCAGAAGAAAGGGCAATTTTAGGAAGCAGTGCATGTCAAATGGATCATACGAGCCATTCCCCAGAAGTTCCTGGTTTTTTTCTCTTAGCTGTAGGGGAAGCCTGAGTGGCAGCATGGATAGCTGCATTCCCAGAATGGGATGAAAATTTCACATGTTGAGGGAAATATGGAGCTCACAGTAATATTTAAGAGTATCTACTTTTTTTTCTCTACTAATTCTGAGGGCGACTAACACAAATACAGACCTGCACTGGAAACAGCTAAGTCAGGATACACAAATCGTGCTCTTTGACTGACCCAGACATGGACCATACAGATAAGGCAAATTTATGTGCAAGCTGAAGGGAGATTTGTTGGTTTTTTGTTTTTTTCCAGCATTCTTTAATACTAAGGTACAGGAATGGGAGTAAAAGCTGAGAATTACAAAGGTTTTAGGGAAGTCCAGCAGACATGCACAACTTGAGGAAGCGTAAAACCCAGAAGGGAATGCCTATAGGCTTGTCTATAGAATCTAAATATCAAAGAGCTTTTTTGATCTTAAATAACCAACCCATATTCACATTAAGAAAAAGGTCAGGATATCCAACCTGATTTTAGCTTTGACAAATGTAACTGGTGCTACCATACATTCAAAATCACAACTGAAGATAATTCTGCATAAGCCATTCTAATCTAATTCTAATACCCTTGGCTGGATTTTTAAAGTCCCATTTGGATTACAACTGTAAAAATGGAAAAATGAAAAATAATTCTGCCTGTATTGTGGTAGTACATTCAAAGGTGTTCTTTGTGAGTTATTTATAGTTGAATGGCAATGTTCAGGAACACCTAACTGGATGTTAAAAAAAAAAAGGAAAAAAAAAAGAATTGTGAGCATAGAATACTCTTTTAAAAATACTATAAAATATATTATCCCGAAGAAATTATGTGGTTATTGGAGAAACAATGAAATGCAACTTTGTTATAACAGCACAATTGTAGACACTAAAACAGTATTACATGTTTTGAAATATTATATATTAGTATTTCAAAATCCTTAGCAAAATGTGTTATCTCTTCTTGGCCTTTTGGTTAAGACCAAGTGTATTTTATTTTTTTCCTATTTGGCAGATATCTATGGTGTTAGGAAGCACTGGGTATAGTTTAAACTCAGTCCAGTTGGCACAAATAAACCTAGCTTTTACAATCTGCACTGAGAACATTTAAATCAGAATTATGTGAAGATTAAATTCCTTGCATGGATGGTTTTTACAAATGAACACGTACAATGAATTCTAATCAAAAGGAGAAAATGCTTTTTTGATTTGTTCTTGGCAATTTGAATAATTCCAAAGGTTTTGATTTTCCAACATGAATATTGTATGGTAAGATTAAGCTTTGTGGTTAGCACTCTGATTTAAAAAAGAATGTTTTCTAGCTTACAAATAAATAAAATATAGTTTAATATATCTGAATCAACAGATGCTGTATGAAAGCAACTAGAATTGTAAATGTAACTCAAACATTCATCAGGAACAAAGAATCATTATAAGATAATGTAAGAGATGCTGAAAAACTTTAAATACATATAATCTGGTTTATGCTCATAATGTCTCATTTCACACACATTGTAAATTCAGTTACAGAAAATAATTTAGCTAGATATATTAGTAAGTTTGTGTTTTATAATCTGTGCATTTGAAAGCATTACATACAAGCATAAAGCACTTAGAATGGATAGTTTTCTATATGATAGTCTACTACTAGAGTCTCACTTGATTGGATTGCAGATACCACAGGAAACTCCTTGAAACTGAGCCAAATGTGTCTGTTATTCATTGGTACCTGCAGTAAAAGTAGCTCTGGCTTTTTAAGGCACTTTGTTTCTAAAAAAGGGTTCTTTTACCTCTGTTTAGCTCATGAACTATGTGAAAAATATTAACCACAAGAAAACCAAATTATTTATCAAAGAATTGTTACCATATGGCCCTGTGCCTAAGCTTAATAATTTGTGCAAAACTGTCATCTTTGATGTATAGATACTAGCATTACACAGCAGACCTAGAAAATTATATATTTATAACTTGGTGAATGCAAAAAGCTCTACATTAATCACAATAATACATTCTGTAATATGAGCACAGACTGGAAAATACTGACCAGTAATACAATGGAATTCTAAATGTATTATTTAATTTTGGGTGATACACTAGAATAATAAATTTTTAATGTGATTTAAGAGGAGAGTTTGCTTTTATGTCTCTATTTTGGGATGTGAGAGATACTCAAGTTTCACTGTGCTTTTTATTAGCGTAAGAATAATTTGAAGCCTGTGTATTGGAGGTATTATTTATTTGTGTGCTAATACTTGAACAAAACTGGACTGAAAAGAATGAGCACTGTTCTCTTCCTGCACCAACTGCTGTTAAAGCAACTGAATAACATCAACAAAGGCAACTCTTAATATATTCGGGTGTTTCTTTCAGTTCATGAAAGTGCATTTTGTCCTAAGCAGACCTGGAGATCAGCTGTATACTTCTATGCAACATGCTCTCCGAAGCCATTTTAAGTTTAAGTTCTTAGTCACACAGCGTCCTGCTAATGTTGCAATGTAATGATAGTCTTGTTTGTACTATTGCCTTGATGCATGCAAATGAAGATTAAAATAATGCTATCAACTATTAATGATGCATAACTATTAAAACTGTAATGTCAACTGTAAGGCCTCAAAAAAACATTTTCCTTCTCCCAACAATAAAGTAATCTGGGTTTAGTTATTTTGTGTTCAGTGGATTGTATGTTAAGCTAACATTTCTGGCACACAGCAATACTACCACCTACACAGACAACCTGAAATGTAAGAATCTACACAGGTTATGTTTTGACTGAAAACAAACCAAAATACTGCAGTCACAGCTTTCAGCTAGCTTTTAAAAGACAAAAGTCACTGCTCTATAAGAGTACATAAATGTGAATTTCTATGAAAGTTAGCTCTGAAGAGGTAAATCAGCAAAGTGTATTGATGGACAGTGGTAAGTAGGAATTTGCAGAAAATCCACTAAGTAAACAGTGGACAGGAGCAAATCTCCACAGCAAAGCCTTTGTATAATCTTGACATTATTAAAAAGCCCTCAAACTTTCCGAATGCTGATGTACCACCCCACCCAATGAATGCAGAATGCTGCTCTTGAAAAACTCTGCAGTTTTACTCTTGGTCTTCAGATGACAAAAATTTAAGGTCAGAACAGTCTGTTTACATTGGCTACCAAAGAGGGTACAGGAAGAGTCAGTTCTTACAGCAGAATGATAGCAGAAGAGACTGACAGTCCATATACTATCAGACTCAGTTAAACACAGAACTTTGATATGTAAAGACAGACAGGAGGAAGACATTTCATATTTCACAGTGAAAGACTATTAACAGGAAGTGAGAGGTGACTTACTTCTGTTGCCAAAAGGTAGGGCAAATCCTTCCCTAGTAACAGTGCCAATTTAGGATTTGCCAGTGGAATCCAAATCTGAGGTTTGGTGTTTGGATGCTTATATATCTTCTGAGAAAAATGGCATAGACCCAAGTCCAAGATGAGATGTAAACACATCAATAGTAATTTAGCAAACTTATTTTCAGCCAAATGTGAACCAACAACTTGAACTGTGAAAAGCCACCATGGTAATTGCCTAATGCAAATGCAAGATTATGAGAATACTGTGCAGAAATTTGTTGAGAAGCATGAAGGCAGCAGCTGCAAAAGTGATGCAAAAATATGAAGGAATGGCTTCTCAAAGCTTTTATAAGGACTAGACTAGGAGGACAAAGAGTAAGTGATTTATATTGAGGAGGGATATCAGCTAAGCTATGACATGCCCCCCATAAGGCAAAGATATGAGCCAACTAAAGTCCATGCTGGTGTCTCAGGAAACAAACCAAAAGAGACTCCCAGATTAAAATCAAAAGGTTGGTTTACCCTGTTGGACCTTTACCCACAAACTGTCCCCCCCCCTCAACCAAGCCTGCTCCTCCTGTCCCCTCCACAGATGGGACATGGACTGTGCTTCTCTCACCCCAGTCATCAGCTGGCAAAAGCTACTGCATCTCCTCAGCAACACAGAGCTGGTGCAGAGCTGACATAGCAGGGTTTGAAGGAGGCAGAGGTTCCAGACAGAATTTATGCAGATATAGGGCAGCCCATACCCCAAAGGAAGTGCAAAAACCATTATTTTCCCTAGGTCCCATTCAGTGAAAAAAACAGGCAAGAAGTTCTATCTCTTCTCTCTCTCTCATTCCTCTAAAATCAAAGCATGTGAGAGACTACCTCATCCTCACTGGCCCCCTTTTCTGAGATATTTAATAATATTGTGACTTCAGTATTGTAATACAGTTATTAACAATGTTAAAAGATTCCCCTGAGATCAGGCACTGTGGAAGGATGCTGACTCATTGCTGCAGAAGAACACCTCGAGGACACATTCCACCAACATCCTCCATTTGGCAAGAGACAGTTTCTTATAAATAGTGCTAAGTGGCAGATAGATACAACTGCCAGGATAAAAAGGTAATTACTGAAGAAACAGTGTAAGACCATGCTAAAACATTTGTGAAAAGAAACATTCTGATGTTTCCATATTTTAATATATCATTACTTGGTCCAATTTTGTAAACTGGGCCTACTGGAGGCTAAAGAGCTTGAAACAAAATTGCCTCACTTGACTAAGAACCTTTTTTTGTAACCTTTTCTATATGATTAGAAACATCATGGTCCATGCTAGAAATTGCTTAGATTCAGGAATGTGTATCTCTGTAAAAATTCATACTCTGTATTTAACAACAGCCTATTTTCCTTCATATAGCTGTTTTAAGCACAGTGGTATTTAGTAGTGTGCTCATTTAAGAAATTATTTTCTCTTCTTGAAATTAATTAACTCATATTTCATGATGGCCATCACTTACTCAATCTTTCTACTAATTCTATAGGAAATAATTTTATAGATTTTGTAAGAATCAGGTAGAAGTTCAATATTCAGGATACCCCTTTCATATAGGTACACTAGTTGTGTCTCCCAACTTCAGTTCCAACAGGATTATCTGCTGCATGAGTGATTGAGAGACACCTGGCCTGAAGACCAACATGACTTTTCAGCTTTCTGCCAAGCTGCATTATATTTTTTATGCTTTATCTTGCCCTTTATGTCCCTGACAATATGCATTTGCTGTTTCTGTGCTACCTCTGAATTTAGATTATGTTACATGTGCAATGCATAGACATTAATTCAATAATGTTACCAAAACAGGAAGACTCTCCCTAATAAATATTTAAAGTACATCTATCAGAACAGTAGCTAGTTATGAAATGGGGGGGGATATGACTTCAATAATCTTACTACCTTGATTTTTTAAGTTAGTAACAGCCTACCAAAAACCACTGTTTCATGGAAAAGAACAATATAAATAAAATTCCCAGTAGAGAAGAAGGCAAATTTGCATATGTACAGAGCATATTTATCTGTATAGCTTTTGTTGTTAAAATTTTGCTTGTTTAATGGTTTATATTTTCAAAGCTTTCTCTGGTTGAAGGATTTTTTTTTTTTGCCACTACCATTTAGATTTGGGATTGAAGACTGCTGTTCTATTCTCATAGTGAAATTAATTCCATTTCTTCAAAGCAAGCTTTTGAAGTGTTTTTTATGTGTGGTGGAAGTACAGATTAACAGCACAATGATCCTCTTCACTATTCTTACAATCAGCAGCTGTTAGCCTATTTTTATCAACATCTTCATTGCTACAAGAAACACTTTTGCAAAATGTGAACGCAGCTGGTGAGATCATTCTGCATGAGCTGTCTTCTCCCTGTGAATTTTTACAAGCAGGTTCCAAACAAATCTCACTTCAAGAAGTAACCAACAGCCAAGCCCCCATTCAACAACACACCAGGCCTCCTTTACTCTCCACTCATGTTTCAGGTATGCATAACCCACTCAAGGCACAGATGGGCATCTCCCAATCACCCTTATGTCACACCTCTGGAAGCTTCTGCACCCTCTCTAAGGCCTTTGGTATGTTCCAAGGTATCCTAGGATGCCAGTACTGCAAACAGAAGCCAGGATAAATGCTCAAAACTAGTTTTCCCGTATCAGATACAATCTCAGATGTCTTTGCTTTTAGATTCAGATACAAAGAAAAAAATCAACAAACAAACAAAACAAAAAACCCCCCACAAACAACAACAAAAAAACCCCAACAAACAAATCCCAACATTTTCTGACTGCAGCAAATACTTAGATCAATATCACAATGTCAGTGAGGAAAAGGTGGAGTTTCCAAAGCCGAAGATGGTGTTTGAAGCTCTACTGGCCTGAGTCTAGAAGCGTAAGCACAGATGACCCTGACTCAGCCTTGCCTCTCTGACTACTCAGATCCTTTAGACCTGTCCAGAGTCAGGACCTGTTGTACATCAGGTAAGTTGTTCTGCTGCATGAATTGTGGGCACAGAGCCAAATTATTCCCACTGAAATACTAAGGAAGGACCAAAAAATATAGTGAAACACTACTGCTTCCAGTGAAGAGGAGAAGTGCTCGGACTGAGCACTGGAAGCTTTTGGCCCGTGTAGAGAATACAGCTCAGCCTGCCATTGATTTCATCCCATCTGTATGATCTGCCATCTGCTTTCATTTGTTGTCTGAGGATTCTCTGCTCTAAGATCCCAATGAGGAACTTCAGAATTGAGTGGGTCCTCAACAGATAAATTAATATGGAATAAAACAAATGTCTCATAGATATATGCATGTTTTATAGATATGGTAGACATACTATGGATGTGAAGGGCAAGAAAGCAGAACATTAAATTCACTCAACTATTTTCTAGTTCTCATATTGTGCATTTTTGCTAGTCATTGTTTCTGTGTAGAGCATCAAGAACAAATAGTACACCTGTATGGACTCAATCCTCATGCAGTGTACAAATTTTAAATTATTTTTTTAATCTAACATGTCTACTGAGACCATTCTTGATACACCTACCAATAAACCCTGAAGAAGGAGGGTTGGGCTGTATCTTCTCTTTAGTGTTCTCCTGAATGATGTCCCAGAGCTGCCATATAAACTTTGGATGGAGGATGTAGAATGGCTGGGTTGGATTCTTCCTGCGATGCTGTACATAGGGAGTGAACAGATTGTAGTCCGGTTTCTTATACCACTGGGAGGAAAAAAAGTCAGATGGTTTTTAATAGTATTAAACAAGTTTTGAACACTACATGTACAATAGCATAAACTGGCTTCATATGGGTTCTGCAGAACAAAAGCAAAGGTAGCAAAGCAGCCCGCACTGGTGGATGCTTCTGCTAGAAAGGCATTCCTCACTCTGGGCTGTTTCCTTTCTTCATACAGAGACCCAGTAAGTAATTGACTGCTGTGGGATGAGCCAAGACCTTTTTTTCTCCTCACAGCTCCACATTAAAGAAGAGGTTCAGAGAGCTCTGACATGATATCTGGGCCTGGGGGTGAACATCCCTCAGAAAGCGTCGCTGTTGCTGACGGAGGCAGCAGCGCATGACGCAGCCGACGGCAGCCTGCGTGGGAAGCAACAGAAGCCTCTGGCATCTGTTGCTAAGGGACTTCAGCAGATGAAGGCTCACTTTCTCCTCTGCAGCCTGCTCAGCTCCAAGCTCCCTGTGCCAAAAGCCATCAGATCAACTTGTCTGCTGGAGCTGCAGCAACAGCCAAAGTAGAGACTCCCCCAGTGACAACCAGATGGACATCTGCTGCTCTCTGAGGGGGTGGACGGCAGGGCACAGATGGCCGTGGGGCAGTGGACTAAAGGGGAGACTGGTGGGGAGGAAGCCTGAGAAATGGAGAAGGCACTCAAGAGAGATTTTCACTAGGATGTTGTATTTTGTTTGGAAAGGCAGAGGGGAAGGTGGAGAAAAATGGATGCAGTTTTTCACCTTTCCTTATAAAATCTACTCCTGAAATCCAGCAATATTCCCTCCTTGGCAAGCACACAGAAAACTTGCTGTTATGTGAAAATAGGAATCTTTTATCAAACAAATGCCACCATTCATCTATCCCAGCATCTCAGAACAGTCCTCTCCAGTACAATCGCTGACTACTAAAAAGTTTTTGACCAATAAACCAATTTTGACCAATTCCTATAGACAGAGCATTCTCCACTCATACAAAGACAGAACCTGGGGTGAAAAGGGAGAACCAGGAGACCAAAGTAGTAAATTAATTTTCTCCAGTACTTTTAAATAATTGGGAAGAAAGGTCTAAGTGGATATCTTACCACATTCAGATTTGCAGAGTAGGGAGCAGGATCCCAGGCTACTAAGATGACATCTTTATACAAGGAGCTGTCGACAAAGTGATGGTTTGGATTGGTGAGAATCTGCAAACACAGATACAAAGAATTGCACAGCATTAAAAGCAAGTGGGATCCAGAAAAATGGCAAAATCCTTCTCTCAAGTGAACAGTCCTACCCACGCTGCTGTTTGTTATGCTTCAGGTTCTGGTTGATTTTGAGCATCTTGTTTTGTTAAAAAATATATACAAAAAAAGCTTAGCCATAAACAGCACTCATTACAGTTTGAAGTAGCAGTATGCTGAATTACTCTCCATCTGTGAGGGATGTGATGGGACCACTTGAGACGCTGTGTGATTGTGTATCAATGTTACCTTGTATCCTGGAACTTGAAAATGAAAGCTACAGTATTTCAGATCTCCTTCGGGATCCTCTTGGACACAGAGCAGCTTTCTTTGAAGGGCTACAGCCTCCAAGGGTAATGTCTTTCCCTGCCACCCATCCCCAGCCACCTTTTTCATGGCTTTCTCATTTTAACAGCAAGTCAGTCCCATTTCAATTAAAAGAAAAAGAAAAAAAAAAAAAAAAAAAAAGCAAATTAGACTATGAGCGTACAAATGGGAATACCTAGAAAAACAATTCCAACAACAGGCATTTTCAAGGACTATTTTTGAAGGAACTGTCATTTTGCTCTAATCTACTGCTATCATATAACTTCCTGCAAACCTACTCTTCACTCCTGCTGGCTCACCCCTCCCAAGACCCTCCATGTCTAGCTAGAGCTCTTTGATTCCTGGTGCATCCAATGCCAGGCAGTTCAGCAATGGTCCAAACAGCATGAATTTTGCTCCAGCTGTTAAAATAATCAACATTCCACACAAATAAATTCATAATAATTTTCATTTCCCTTTAGGATCCAATGAGCCACATTTAATGATGCATATTTTTCTTCAGAAAAATAATATTGTTGCCATAGCAATATTCTTCCTACTATAAACTTTGAGTTTAATAATTTCCATCAGCCTTCTACAGTAAGAACAGAATTAGTCATGCTCCTATCAGGATCCCCAACTTAATTTCTCAGGACAATTTCCACCTAAGAATGTAGACTCCTTTTTTGAGTATACAGAGCAAATTGACCAAAAGGCCAAGATTTTAAAAGCTTGGTTCTACACTTACCACACAAAGGAGCTCTTACTTGTCTTCCAGTAAGCAAGAGTCCTCTGGAGGTCTTGTCCACATAAAATTTTCTTTCAGTGAGTCTGCACTCATTTGTATGAGTTTTTTCTGCAATAACAGTATCTCTTGCCACTGCACAGGCTTACTTTATGTCCTTTGGGCTTTCACAGCACAGAATATGAAGGAACAAGGGGCCACAGCAGCCTTTTAATTAAGTTAATGCAGGAGTGTTCAACAGTGAGGAGGGGAGGAGGGTCAGTAAACCTGTACAGGTAACCCAGCTCCAGGAGGGAAAGCAATTTCCATCAAGTGGCCTGTGCAGATTTCACTCTCGGAGAGGGCAAGGCTAATTTCTCAGCAAGTGGACAGACTACCATGGATGGCTTCTGACCTTTTTGAAGGAGCACAAAGCTGGTGGGAATACAAACACTTGTGAAGAAGTCAGGTGAGCTGACCTGGCCAGAACTTTGCCATGCCCTCTGTTTTCTTGAGACACCTTATGGGGAGCAAGCCTTACACAGTGCAGAAGAGAAGACCACAGGGCCCTCCATTACCATCCCAAAGGGAATGTATTGCAGCAGCTCTGGGAGCCAGAAGATCCCACTCTGCCCTGCACAATTTACCCATTAAATCTCTCTGAATTTTCTGGGGAGCTAAAAAAGCTCAGATCACTCCCTGAGAACATTTCTCTCCTCTACAGGGAGCCTACTGAGTCTAGTAAACTACTAAGAGTTTCTAAACCTTCCTCCTTGCCCAGTTCAGGAGTTCAGGCACGGTCAATGTCAGGGCATTCTGACTAACAGTAAAATAGAGAATCATCAAAGAAAAGGAAAAAAAGCCCAGCAAAACCAAAAAAAGTAAAATAAAATACATGAAAACCCATGTTCCCTGACACACTGATTCCAGCACTTAAGGCAGAATAAGATATTTCTGCTTTCTTCTTGTGAACAAAAGAAAGGGGGCATATTTAACCCAAATCACTTCGAAGATCTAGTCTGTTCTGCAGCCTTACAAAGTCCTACAAAATAAGTGTGAAGGGAATGACAGTCCTATTTTTGATGGCAAAGAACATGAGCTTATACACAAAAAACACACCCACCAAGGATAGACTTACATGGGCAGTCGCTCAAAGCAGAAGACAAAATGAACTCATAGACATTACAGTAATTGAAAATTTTGCTCTCCTTCAACAAGAATCAGTATGCCATAAAATTTCACAGAAATTCTGCTGCTGATTTTTTGTTTGCATTTCATAAAGAGGAAAGATGTTTGCTTTGCCCAAGACAGGAATTCAGGCATTTTTGAAATTGAAAAACTAATCTCAACCATAAGGTGTCACTGTAGTTCAAGTCACAATTATTTATTTACACCCATACACAGAAAATCCCATTTTCTCTTGTTTCCATTCAGATGAACAAACTCACCTGATGTATAATACCCAGTACACAATAAGGTTTTTTACTAGTGCCTTCCAAAAGTTTAAACAATGATGACTTGCCTAGTGTCACACAACTCAGTTTCCATTTCTATTGCCTTCCAGCAAGGAAATAATTGGGGAACTGGAAAATATGAGAAAACAGCTTTGGAATCACCACAGCCTGAACTTCATGAAAATCCTGGAGGCAATGGCTTCTCCAGGAGGTCAAGGTTTTCTGTACTGACAGCTCTGGCATACTGCAGAGACTTTACAGATTAGTTCACATGAGAAACTTTATAAACCAGTTCCCTGAAACATGGCTATCAGGTCACTCAACACTGACAGCAGTAAAAACATCCCTGTAAGGGAAAACTTTCACCTTCTCTGTATCATGACTGTCGAATCACTACCTGCTTCCCATAATACCTAACACTTTTTCAGAGGTTATTAACTTGCTGTCATATTGCACACAAGAGACATTGACTTGAACTCTGAAAAGGAAGATCTTACCTGAGAATTAATGATCCGCATGGTTGTTTTATTTCCAACATCTTTTTCATAGCCGCGTGTTGGGGCAGAATTAAATCTTAAAACGGCATCATGAGAATCTAGGAGCATAAATGAAGGGGTAACTCTTTTTTCTTAGTATACAGAACAGTAAAATAAAACCAGTTATCTAAACTAATACAAAACTAATACACATTTGTCCTAATCAGGATATTCAAAAGGATGATGAATGTTCTGCTATGCCCAAACAAAAATCCTCTTGCATCTGCCATATGTTATTAACATAGAAGCCCACTGGGAAAAATGTTCAGAATCATCTATTAATTTAGCATGCAATACTTAAATGCTTCTCTTAATTGGATAGACTTAGTGTGGGAAGACTATTAGTACACCCAGTACACACAATTCCTCACTACTTCTATCAGAAAATTTACAGAGAATTACCCCATACAAAAGCATATAAACTGCAGGGATATCTAATTGCACATTTGAATGAACAACAATGCTTAACTATAAGCTTGTGTTTCACAGTATTTTGTAATACCTGAAAATCTCAGACTACCCCAAATCTATTAACCGTACTGTGTATTTATTCTCAAGCTCAGTACAAATCTTAAAGAGCCTTTGTGTGGAAGCCAGCCCACACATCTGCTCACACAAAGAAACCTCAGGATTCCTTGGTAGCAAAGATCTAACAGAGTTGAACTGTCAAAGTTACTCCACAAGCAGCTGACCTTGGAGTCATGGAGAACAGAAAGCAACTCTAGGTCAAGTATGGGTCAAGGATAGACACCACGTGGAAGCCTCCCTTGGATTAGAGATAATCATGCTTCCAGTGCCTCTTTTAAGGGGATCTCAAAGCCCAAAAGGTTGAAGGAGAACAAGACATTTTATCCACTGTCCAGAAACATGCAGCCTCTGTTGGTAGCCTTGTGTTTGGTCTGGTTTTATCCCTTCTACTGATGGACACTGAGAATATGAAATGCCTTAACCCAGAGGTACAGTTCAACAGGAGTTTGTACAATTGTTCATCTCTAGTCACTTAAAATGTGTTGTCTATAGCTCAAAAACTGGAGGAGGCAAAACTCTCCAAAGATAACCAACACTCCAATTGAGTTTTGGCTTGATCCTATAAAACTGGGATCTTTCATTTTTTCCCTCCTTTACTCTGCACTTCTGTTACTCCATGTAGGAAAACATTGTGTGGCATGCAGCCAGCAGTCTAATCTCAGACATACATGTTAGCACTAATATGTCATACCTGAAAAGAGGGATTTTGCCAAATACCCACCAAACCCAACTCCTCAGAACCTAAAGAGTGGAAGTTTTTTCTGTGTCCCCATGCAGGGACAACCCTAGCCTCAACACCTAGACTTCATCTACCAAGCATCTTGGTTGTGCAGCTGCAGGTACTTCACATATTTGGACAAGGAAAAGAAAAACATAAGTTTGTTGTAATGAATTTAAGAACATAAATTTGGAGCCACGATTGACAACTTTCAGACAATCAGACTGAGAACTGGATTATGAAATGGGAATTGTATGGTTTGCAGCTTAATTGAGAGACAGTGTGATGCATTTCCAACATCACTCATGCTGGTTCTTTGTATACAGATGAAAAATTTTCCTTTGCCAAAAACCCAGGACCAGGACAGAGCTTAACACTAATAATAGCTGGGTTTAAATAAACTAATTTGAATTTTAGTACATATTTGCAGATAAGCATTTTTAAGATCAAGAAAAGTTTGGGGTTTGATCACAGATGCCTGTTACGTCCTGTGATGCCAAAATAATTGGTTCTCTCAATTAATAGCATGATCACAACGGGAGTGTTTGCTATACTTGCACAGTATTTCCATACCTACTTTCATTTAAAAATAGTCAGAGGGGTGGGGGAGAGGAGGGCAAAAAGCAGAACACCAATTAACATTTTTGCTTGTGTTTCTAATAGGAACACAGAAGAGGGAGCTAAAGGCCTACGAAGGGAAATGTCCTTCGCTGCTTCTTTTACAGGCACATTTTTTTTCTCTTGGGAGAATAAACCATAGAATCACAGAATAGTTTTGGTAGGGAGGGACCTTAAAGACCATCTAGTTGCAACCACTCTGCCATGGGCAGGGACACTTCCACTAGAACAAGCTGCTTAGAGCTCCATCCAACCTGGCCTTGAACATTTCCAGGGATGGGGCAACTTATCTGGGCAACCTGTTCCAGAGCCTCGCCACCCTCACAGGAAAGAATTTCTTCTGAGCATCTAATTTAAGTCTCCTCTCTTTTAGCTTAAAATCTCTCTCCCTTGTCTACCATTGCTGTAAATAGTCACTCAGCCCACCACAGGCTGGGCCAAATCCTCTCCTCAGTTACAAGTATCTGCCCAGGCCTGCAAGACACTTAGCAAAACACCTTCAGTGACTCCTGGTACCCCAGCAATCTGAAAATTCCATGTAGGCTTTTCCCTCTTCCTCCCTTTAGGCAGCATCAGATGACAATTTCCCATTTAAATCCAAAGCTCTATCAGAGAAAATGTCATAAGCTTCTGTGCCCAGAAGCTTCCTAAGAAAATGAGTACACACAGGAGCAGGCAGGCCCCAGGTACCACGTCAAGCACCCAAATCCACGCCTGGGCTGCACCTGAGTGTGCAAATATGACTTGAAGCACGCTGTAATATGTAATTATGTAAATATATCACAATGTGCTACAGATTCTACAGTACAGCACTAATCCAAACTGGTGTAAACTGGGTGTACTGGAGAATACAGAGAAGATTCTGTTTCAGTCAAAGATAAAATGTTGGAGAAGGTAGGGACTGCTAAATTTTTTCCCCCCAAAGATTCCTAAATCAGTGAGGCTTCCTGTGACATTGGGGGTTACTCTGGTGTGATTTTAGCTGCAGCTAGCTGGGCACATCTGCTGTGCTGGAAGCCTATTGCAGCAGTCTGATAATCCTAGCAGCTCCAGCATATCCCAGAGATTTAAAGGAAACCTATCTGTGTCAAAGAGACGATACAGTGTGATGAAGAAAGTATTGGGATGTGAAGTCCTGGAAGATGGGGAGGATTAATGAGTGAAAATCAAAAGGTTTTTATAGAGAGCTGAAGGAGAACTCTTCTTGTACCAGAAACAAGACTGAGACATACCTTTCATCCTTCTTTCAACACTCATAGCATACTGCACATGTACTACTAAAACAAAGAACTACTGAGACATTAACACAAGTAGTAGCTCTCATTTTTTAAAAGAAAACTGACCTGGATTAGGTTTATGACCCCACCATCCTTTTCCAAATAGCTACCACAAAACTCCCACCCTTGAGGTGGGGGATTCTGAGTGACACTGACATCTCAGCACACCTGTAACCTCAATGACTCAGTGTTGCAACTGGAAAACAATGGGTGAACACACCTGAACTCATTAAAATTCAGTCCCAGAAAAGAGGCCAGGGGACTTGATCTCAGTGCATGAAGCTACTCAAGGGTCTGAATTCTTTATGTCTGTGAACTCTAAACTGGCAAGAGATGAAGAGGAGACACTCTACTGCTTCTTGACATAGAGACAAATGTCTGGGACAGCCTTACAGCTGGAGTTTTTTTCTCATGAGCTACTGCAAAATGAAGACCAGGATAACACAGCTTTGCAGAATAAAACCTGAAAATGGCTCTAATCTGCTGAAGAAATAAATGCATGTTGCACACAAATGTTGAATATGGCAGATCTGACGAAACTAGTGCTGCCTCCATACTACAAGCTGTAAT
This sequence comes from Sylvia atricapilla, assembly GCF_009819655.1. NCBI lineage: Eukaryota > Metazoa > Chordata > Aves > Passeriformes > Sylviidae > Sylvia > Sylvia atricapilla. The sequence goes on from NC_089141.1 coordinate 87,704,518, forward strand.
ATGATAAGAAGACATCATTGTTTTCTTTAAATTAGATTATGACTTCAGGCCTGATTTTCCTTTCAGTTACACTGTTCTGAAAGGGAACAGCCTCACTGAAGTCCATTCTTTTACATTCATGCAACTCTAGTGAGAGTTAACAACCAGACTTTACAGATCTGTGCTTGAGAAGCACAAACCTTTTGAAATTTAAACATGAACACACACATATACATATATATACATTTCACCCACCGATTTCATCCCCTAGAGAGGAGTTCAGTATTGCACCAGCAGACATAACTACTGCACAGCTCCCAAAGCCATGTGTATATAATTTGCCCAGTGGAATTTGGGGAACGTGCTTTTCCCATCCAAGAGTGGAGAAGGGAGCCTCCTTGCCATCTATTGTTTTCACATTCACTCTTTCTTTTAGCTCACAGAATAGCTGGTCTCCTGTCAACTTGGAGTTTCGTTTCCCCTTGAACCGCACCCCATGCTTATTGGTACTCAAATAATCTTTCATCGCCTTCTGCAGTCGAGGGTTTAGCATCTTGGAAGAGACATCCCCTTTCCAAAGCTTGTAAAGAAAGGATTTCGACATTGTGGAATACAGCTCATCCCAGTCATCAGATTCATCAAGCATCTGGCCTCTCCTATGCTTTGTGCTCCTTCTCCTCATTCTTCTCTGATGGCTCCAGTTGTTCTGTAAAATATTTCCTTTTGGGTTAGTCACATCAGCCGAAATGAATTTTTCTATCTCTTGGAAGTGGTTGTGTGACTGAGGCTGACCAGCAGCAAATAAATAATCATCACTCACTTGGTAGAAAGCACTTTTTGATTTTCTTCCTAACTGGGATGGGAAAAACTCATCTTCATTTCTAAAGGCGTCTTCCAATACAGTCCATTTCTTAGCATTTGCAGTCCCCGATTTAAAAGTACCTAGGAGATCTTCATTAAGAAGTACCTCATTCCCATCAATGGTTTCAGAGAATGATGGGTCATGAATGGCTCCCATGATGACTCTCTGCTTGCCCTGAAGGGGCAGAAGTCTCTTAGTTTCAATGTAAGAAAAGGAACTTGGAACTGGTTCAGCAGTGTTGCTATCTGTAAAATAGATGAATATCACCAAAAAAAGCAGGCCCCATGCAAAGATACCAAAGAGCATGAGTTGTTTCCATTGCTTCAAGTTAGGTTTCATGGCAATGCCTTTACCAGCTCCTCTGTGCCTTGAAGTATTGGTGAAGGAAAATGAAACCTGTAAAGAACATCAAATGCTATTAAAAATCATTATAAAAATAAATACAACACAGAAATATCTTAACACATATTGATAGATGGCACAGAATTAATCTCCAGGCAGTAGCACAAGGGATTCAGTAGCAGAAACAGAACTCCAGAGCCTGCAGACACAGTAGGAGTGACACGCTTTGGCTGTAACCACACCGTGACAGCTGCTAGCTACAAAAGAAGCTGGTGGCCAGTTTCTACAGTAACACTGGATCCTGCCTTCAGGGAGATCATGTGCCTGACTGCTTCTGCTATACCGAGCATAGCATTACGAGAGCAAAAGCAAAACCCATGCCTGGCTGCATGCACAGTGGGTACAATATAAGCTGATCTTCTCTTTACCACTGAAAGTCCTTACACAGGGGAACTGTGAGCAAGCCTGTCTCCAAAGGGACCAGGCAGGGAGCACAAGCTCTAAGCAGCCCTCCTCTGCCCACAGCCTGGTGCTCTGCGCACATCATCAGGGGGTGAAGGGGAGAGCATCACATAAATGGGTCAGAGGGGAATCTCCTCCTCAGCTGGCACAGCCCCAGTGGCTACATCATTTGTTGCCTAGTATCAGACCAGAGTAAGAACAACTCCTGTACCTCTGCTACAGATGCTGCATGCACACTGAAGTGGCATGAAGCAGTTGTGCACATCAAGGTGCCAGGGGTTTTGTATTTTCCAAAAGAAGAATGGGTGGCACAACCATCTAAATACATTCCTTTGGGATAAGATAGAGATTTACATAAAGGGAGTGGGTAGAGAATGTCAGACCTAGTCCTGGAAATATGTGCCCTACTAATACCTGGGGCTTTTGGACAGCTTGTACATTAGTGGAGGGATGCATGGTCCAAATGAAACAAAGTTTGACTGAGGGGGCTGTGTTCCAAGGAAAATACATAACACATTGCTAGACCATCGAGCACACTATGCCCTCACATGAACTCACTTAATCAAGTGGTGTGACTATCAGTTACAAGCCTGACTGAAGCAAGTTCCCACCATAAGCCTTACAGTTCACCTCCCTGCACCACAGTCATCATTAGCCTCAGTTGCTAACTGCAGTGTAACTCAGTGTACTAATTAGTGACTAATCACTCACCTGATCTGAATTAAAAATAAGCCAAGCCCCTTCTTCTGGTGTTTTCTTTCTAACCCATTTGTTTCAATAGCCACTTAATGGTGGGACTTAAGAGCCACTTGTCCCAGCCAGCTGTGATCAGCAAAGAGGAATGGGAACAGGGACAAGTTCAGATTTCATTACCAGCCTCTTCCTCAGGAGCCACCACCTCATCATATCACATCCAAACAGCACACATAGCTTAGGTGTCAGTGATAACACACTGCCTGCCCACACTGGCCATCAGGAGGGACCAAAACCACAGTCACCACACACTATCACCTTTCTGCAAGCTGCTCAAGTACATCAAAGCTGAGTGCAAAGTTTAAACCCACGCTGTAACTAAGACTGTGTTTTCACGTGAAAATGAACCCAGCAGTAACACCAGTATAAAATGTTCTCCTCTCTTTCCCTCATTCCTGCACTGTGCCTCTGCTGCTGCCAACATTCCCATGTATGGAACTGATACAGCAGGGGAAATGCATGTTAGAGGGTTTTTTGGTTGTTGAGTTTTTTTTTTTTTTTTAAACTGGGTCAGCCCCTTTATCCACTTCAGTGTGGTCACACATCCAGTTGTTTCAGCACAAATGGGGAAATGGCCTACCACAATGCAGAGGCGAGGACAAACCACAGGTGGTATCAGCAGAGACTCTTCAGGCTGCGTTTCTGCTGACCTCCCAAGAATGTGAGACTGCACTGTTACGTTTCCAAACACAGTCTATTTTAATGATCTAGACAAAACCTAGAACATTAGACAAACACAGCTGACTTCGGGGCTCAAGGCAGTGTCCAAACAGAGGGAAGATTCATAAAGTTACGCTTGGATGACCAAATTTCATTGCAATTTCTAATACACTGGGAAAAAAAAAATCATGATTGTGATAAGCCAGTACTTCACATATGTTTGGCTTGACTCACATAAATCACCTGGAAGAAAGCTATTACTCCAACTGACCCATTTCCTACTTGCACTCTGCTGCTGCAAGATTGCTCTCTGCAGTACCTTGACACTCCCACACCTTCCAATTTTAAATCACTGCAGGTGATGTCCTGTGGGAGTTGCCTTACAGTATATGACTGTTGTGCAAGTTAGGTCTGCCCTGAAGTTATTGCAACCTGCCCACTCATCAGTGTTCAGATGGTTTGCATTTTAAAATCAGCATTCTTCACCCATCTGAACTGCTTTCATCTCTTTTTATCATTTTCCCTGATGTGTTTCCCCAGCACTTTTCAACATGTGGCTTCCAAACCACTGTGTAAGTTAGTCTTTGCTCAGTCAGATGTTTCTCCTGCTGAATACACATTTCTTACAGGATCTGCAATGGAAGCATCTTGCATGATCTTTTTAACAGATAAGCTTGCAGGAAGTCAAAGTCATAAAAGGAAGAGGTCACTAATATTTTCCACTGAATCACGTAGCAAGTCCATACACAATTTAATCTATAACACAAATTTACGATTTGCTCATTCTGCCCTGCTCCCCCCATAGTTTTATTTTATCTTATTACGAGAAGTTGCTAAGAAATAGAAAGGTTTAGCCTTAATTCAGGTGTGAGACTACAAATTTCTAATTTTAACTTCATCATATGTGTTTGGCACAGCAGACTGCCTCAGCATAAAAAGTCAAGGCTCATATTCAGGTTACAATCTGAAAAAGGACTGAAATGCATTATTTTTAAATTAAGGCAAACAAAAATCTGCCCCCCAAGCCTTCCACAACACTTATGTCATGAAAGCACTCATCTCGGTCAGTATGCACATATAAGCATGCATATGATTAGCTTCTTTGTGCAGCAAAAAAATACCCACATAAAACAAAAACCAGCATCCAACAGTAGATTTGTCAACACTACAAGCAAAATGAGAGGCACCAGTGACAATAAATCCAAAAACTTTACACATTAACTACCACAGAAGCTTATCTGCAATTCCTTGTTGCAAGCGGGGCCTCAGAAAGGATACCCAAATCTCTTGAAGACTGGAGCTATGCAGGCAAATCTCTGTGCTGCTTTAATGTTTTTTGCTCACAAGAAATGCCTTGTCCTCCAGCAGTACAGCTGAGCTGGAAGCAAATTCAAGGTCATTACTGTATTAGTCGCAAGAGGACCTCTACAACCTCACAGATTGTGAAGGCTGTGTGTCGAAAGCTGCACTAAGTTCAGAGAAATATCAGTTTATCTTATCTCCCTCTACACTAAACATCCAGTCCTCTCCACCTCAGCCCCTGCAGCTTCCCACACCTGGCTTTGAGAATGCTTGGGAGGAGAGGGCGGCCCTTCCCCATGGCCCCCATCACCCTCCTGCTGGCAGCAGACCCCTCTGCTGCTCAAGGGGCTATCTTCCTCAGCACCATCTGGGGATGCACTTGGATTCCTGCCCTGTGCTGCCTTCAGCAACACATCTCAATTCCAAAGAGAAAAGCATTTGTGTAGGAAACCAGAAACAACAATTGCAATAAATTACACTGGCTAAATAAATAAAACCAGGTGATTTTGTGGGTGCAGTTACTGAAGTCTGCTGGATGCTTCAAGAATAAGCTTCCCTCTCTTTTACCTATGCTCAACATACAGCTCTTAAACTGTTAAAGCAATTCTACACAAGTTTTTTAATTATCATTAGCATTTCTTATTGTCTTCAACTTTACCCCCCTGCTGTAATAATCCTCCCTTACTTACAGACTGCTGGAGTAAAAGCTGCTGCAGAGGAGGAGCAGAGGAGTAAGTCTACCCCTGGGGGAAACAACTGAGACTTAACCCAACCAAGCTTCCTCTTCAGCAGAAGTGATAAGCCTTTTTTGCCCCAGAGGCTGAAGACCTCATTTTCCTATATATCTCCCTTCTGATGGGCTCCTTCAATCATTAACTGATTTAAGTTCCAACTACCATATGGAGAATGGCTCTTCTCCTTTCCCAGTCTGGTTGTTCACACAAAAGCCCTGGAAAACAAGAGGCAAGGTACAAACCAGTAAAGTGGGCAGAAAAGTAAGACTTACTTGCTTAATAGAAGTATTAGCAGCAGCTATGAGAAAAAAAGACAAACCCCAATGGTATCTTTGAGGGATCCCAGGAGATAAAGGCAATTCCCCAGTGGATTAAAGGCTGATTTTCCAGAAGCAGCACCCACTTGTGGGAAATTTCATCTTGCCACGCTAAGATGCAAGAAACTAAAGAGCTCCCCCTCCCTTTATAAAGCCCATTGTTTTGCAACAAGGAGCACTTTTCATTTTTCTAAAGTAGGCCTCCTGACTATTTCTTAAATGAGGAGAGATGGATAAGGGAGATTTTTTTAATTCCTTTGAAAATTCCTTCCTTTCAACACTGTCTATTGTTAAAATTAATTTGTACAGACCCTGGCAGCTCAGAGGTCAGGATGGTTCAAGTTGATGTGCTAAGATGTGCACTGTTATGTTAAACAGGGTTTTTCTTGGCTGCAGCTTTGCAGCGAAGGTCACCACGGGGTTATTTGGGGTAGCAAATGTTAGCAGTGGGCAACCATTCCCAAAGGGCTGAGAATCAGACCAAGGCTTATTTGATGGAAAGCTTAGGCGGCCTGAACAGATAGCAAATGCTCCGTTAGTTTGCTTCATCTCTTAGTCAGCTAATTCCAGAGTATTAAGAAGGCTCTGGCATAGGGCAAGACAGCTGGAGGCTGCATTTCCAGGGTGGGGAATACACTCGTCCTCTCATGTGGAAAGTGCCAAATTGGTTTTAGTGTTATCACATTATTTCTGCGGTGCAAGCCATACAGTCGGCAGCAACAGACAGGCAAGCCTGTGGGGAGTGGTGACTGCCAGAAGATGTATATTAGTCTGTGGATGGCCTCTGTGTTTGTCTTATTGGCTCTGATTAGGCCTCCTAATTAATGAATCTCTTTTGGACAACTTCCTTGTTAGTCCCAATAAATCTGGCTCTTTCCTTCAGAGGAGTCAAGCTGCATTCGGTATTTTGTGTGGCAACCTAAGAAACTGTCTTCTGAAATAAAGAAAAAACACCTAAAGAAATCTGAAGTAGGATAATTTTTTTTCCAATACTGCCTTTTCAACCTATATTTAATTATCTACTTAGAGAAAATTCCTTGGGAGGTATTGAAATAATGGTATTGCTAACCTGAGTCATCTACTAAATGTGAGCCAGGTGTCCCAAGTCAGAGCATTTGGAAAGAGTAGTCTCAGGTTCTTGCTTCTGAAGATGCAGGCAGGCAGTGTGCCTGTTCTTAGGTCCTCTGATAAAACCTAGGATTTCAAGTTAAAGGGGGTGGGAGTGAAGTGGCTTCTTTTTTTTTATTTATTTTTACTAATGACCTATTTCCAGGAGCTTAGGCTGTAAGAAAATTGCCAAATATAGTGAAATTTGCAGTAAAACTCACTCAAGCTGGCAACCCGGCAGCTGGAGAAATGCTCAGTGGGGTTTCTGCCAAGGAACGTGTCCTAGATTATTCTGAAGGAGCATGGAGGCTTAGATGCATCAATCTCTGGGGCTTAGTGGAAGGTCAAAGTTATCTTCTATGCATCTGATATCTAGTCTCCATGCTCCATCATCAAGTTCAAGCTTCCTGGCATCAGCTATCACTTTCCCACAGCCCACAGACCACATACAGGTTGTCTGAGTGTAGGCTGACAGGAGGGAAGTAAAAATAGCCATACCAGCTCTGATCCTTCACACACAGACTATCCCACCACCAGTGGAAATGTTTAACACAGCAACGACGGTCAGGGCGAACCTGGTTTCCCAGTGACTGACAGCACCTCACAGGTCAACCTCCATCTACCCAACTTGCAGCAGCTTTTCTCAGGAGCCATGAGAGCAGCTCTCATTCTGACACGCCCTGAGATTCACCACTCTGGCCAGGATTTCCTCAAATTTCAAGTCAGGGGAGACAACTGAACCTCTCTGTTATTTCTAGACTGGTTATGAGCTGACCACAGTCTTGCTATTCTAACTGAGAGTCTCTATAGAAATGTACTACATATGACTTCATGTGAAATTTAGTACAACTTCAGTGTAAATCACTCCCAGGCTCTTTACTCAAAACTACAAAGGGGCAGAAATGTCACACAGTTGTGTGAAGACAAGCAGTTTTCACAACATAAATCACCCCCCACAGCCTCTCAAGGAATGTGTCACAGAGCCCCATGTACTACCTGCACTCAGCCTTATCTACTTCTGACCCCGTTTTTTAGCATTTGCTCTTGCCACACCTTTGCTGTGTCCTGGCCCTGTTCACAGCAAGATGCAAAGGTTCAAGGCTGCATCAAGTTGCTACAAATGCCAGTGGAGTTTGGTTCCATCACAGGACATGGGTGCAGAAACCACCACTTGGGCCACAGTCCCTAGCATGCCCTCACACACAGTAAAAAAGCAGATGAAGTATCTTTACTGCCCTTGCAAATCTACCAGCTGGATGTTTTGGATAGGTTTTGGTCATATTTCAGCTGCCACAGCACTGTCTCTTGATCCAAACAGCAGGGGAAAAAAATCCACTCGTATCTACATCAATATAAAACCACTGCAAATATCCACAGACAGCTCAAGTCACCTTTCCAAAGTGAAATTCAGTATGCCACGGCATAGTCATGGAGGGATCTAGGTTTGCACAAACACCATCCCAGCAGGCTCCACTCTTACATGTCAGTAGTGCCTCTGCAGATCAAATCACAGAGCTGCATGTGGTTTTTCTGTGCAGCTCTCCTCCCTCTCACAAACTGCAGGTTGCAGAGGAACTGCAGTTGTTCCCAGGGAATCTGATCACCATGAAGGCCCTAAGAAGCTGAATGCTGTGCAGACTGAAACATCAAGCTGGCTGGAGATAAAAGCCAGGTGTAGAAACAAGGTGACCAGACTGATGGCCATCACTTACTTGTGCATCCTCCACTCATACATAACCACTTTTTTAAGGTATTTAGTTTTATTGCTGCAGTGAGGTCAATGAGGAGGAAGTGAGCTGTACACCAACACAGGGAGGAAGAAGCAGGGGCTGGGGGAGGCTGTGGCACTGGGCCAGGAGAGAAGGAAGCCTGGCTGCAGGGCAGGATGGAGGGCAGGAAGGCAGAGAGACTGAAAATAAACTACACCCATAGTGCTACTGGAGGAGCAAAACAACACCTGCCAGAGAGGCAGCGACACCTCAGCACCACAGGGATGAGAACTGGAAGCAAAAACTTCCTCCCAGCAGAATGACAGCATTCTTCCCTCTGGGGAAGCAGCACAAGAGCCTTGCTACTGCTGAGGGAAGGCTCTGGACTGGAGCATCCTACCCTATTCCTCCCAAGATGGGAAAGAGGCTGCCATGTTCCTTCAGCAGATGGGAAGCCCGGGTGAGTGGCAGGAACCACACTGTGACTCCGAGGTCAAAGTGCTGCTTCCTGCCACCCTGGGAAAGGAGACCCTGGAGCACTGACCCTGGTCCTGGCAGATGGAGCACAGCCCTTGCACCAGGGCACTTTCAGACTGAGCTTTGCAATGGATCAGTACCCAAAAGAGTTACGTACATCTTCCCCTGAAACATTACTTCACATCCCACGCAGGGATGCTCCAAAATACAGGCACGGATGGTACCTGAGGACACGCAACACAAGCAGGAGTTTATACCCATTTTTGGCACAGCCTGGCTCTCTTTGGGATTATTCCCCACCCACAGAATAAGGTTTTAATCCCATTCTCCCCTTCAAAGGCAGAGTTCAAGAGCAGCCTGTGCTTATGTTCTGTTTTCATGTGTAACTGAACAGGATGGCAGGAACCTCTTAATGCACACCACAAGAAGACAAAGAGGCACAGAGAAATGGATAATAGTACTCAGTGTCTAATAAAACAGAAGAAAAAAAAAATCCAGCCAACATACATAACTGTATTGGGTTTCCCTCCCTCTTTTTAAGGGACAGCTTTTGATACCGTACTTGCAAAAACACATAATTCAAAAAAGGAAGGAAGTGCTTTGAGGGTTTTTATTTAAAGCTTGACAGGATAAACGAATCACAGTCTCATTAAATCACACAAATCTCAGGCTGCACACAAGACTAAACCACGAGAAATAGGACGTTACAAATCCTCATGCAGTTCTACACTTCCAGCACAACAGCTCATTTTATTTCTGCTCTTGGCAAGGTTAGAATAAAAGGCTTCTTTTCTTTGCTCCATAAATGTTTTTAGATGCTATATTACTTGAACTTAACACAGCAGTAATTGCCCTGAAAAAGGGCAATCTGAATTGCTTCCTCGAAGAAGGAAACATTTATACTGACACACACATGAACAGAGAGTACAGTTACAAAAGACCTATTTCAATCCCATCACAAAAAAAACTTGACCAAACTTTCAGGCAGAAGTGATCAGAGAATTCTGATTTTCCACTCTAAAGTAACATTTCTGAGATATACTGATTATCTGCATCTCTGTGCAGCAGCACATTTTATATGTGTATCTCCTTACTGTATGTTTCTAACACTGTAGGCATGGTTTGGCTTTCCTTTTAATTACTAACTTCTTTATTAGACTGTAGTATGTCTTTTTAAATTTGTTCCAGAAAGCAAGCAACTCTGCCCTTGTTTAAAAACTCTAAAATAGAACAATGTTAAACAAATTGTTCCCTATTTCTCAGCTCTATCTCAATGCCAGTTCCCATTTGTTTATGTTAGCAAAGTAATTGTAGGAGAATATTTAGAAAATTATCATTGTTAACATTTCATTTTTGTATATTGATACATATACATACACACAACATGCCTTCTATGTGCTTATTTGCCTTAGCCTAAAAGCTTGAGTGAAAAATTTCACCCTGGAAGAAGGCTTGCCAAACTGAAGGATGAAGTCAGTTTAGCCCTTTGTTACATTACAATCTAAAAATGAAATTTCCTGGACTGAAACAATTTCCCCCTCTTTTTTTGTATATTTTAATACTCAACATGACCATGCTGATAATGAGCCAACCTACACTAGCTGGGATATTTTGGTTGGCTTCCTAAAACAAAATGAAGTGGTACTAGTATTTCCCCTCCCCGCCTCTTTCTTTCTCTTTCCATTCTGGCACTGTTTTATGCATGGCTGTGGGCAAAATTAGTTTAAACTATGACTAGATCAACAGAAATCTCTTCTGTGGGGGATACAGCTGTTTCTAACCTGACATGAACCACTGGAACCTGAATCCTATCTGTCTGGATATTTTACAGAGAAACAGGATCTCTGACAACTACCAACATAAGAGCAGCATGAGCAATAGTGACAAACCAAGGTTGTTGGCTTTGGCTGGGTGCTTCATCCCTTCCCCCCTTGTCAATCATTGATGCCCACGTGCAGCACACAAGAAGTCTTTTTCCCCAGCACTTGCCATTCACTCCCTACAAATACAACTGACTTTTACAAGGTGGAAGGTAGCACAAAAAACATTAGGTTCTCTGAAAGCTCTGACACTATTAAAACAATGAGAAACAGGTAAGTGAGAAGCAAGACAGAGCTGGCTAGCTCCCAAGATTATCTACATTAGTTCTTTTTGTTATAAAAGTTAGAAGGATGGGATAAGATTGAAGCCATCTTCACTGGATATAACTGTGGAATTACCATTTGATGGTAATTTTCACCATCATAAGGGACAACAAAACCTAAAACCTTGTATTATGAGATCTACAAGCTACTACAGACAAATCTGTGAAAGAGTAAATACTTTACTTTGCAAGATACTTGGTAGAGATTTTTTTGGTGCCATACTGGCTTTAAAGCCTGAAGCGAACCAGTATATATGTAATATATTCCCTTCCTTCAATTGTTCAACAGATGGGATAACCAAAATTTTTATTAAAATATTTCTTAATATTCCAAATGCTGGCTATGCACTTCTTGGTTTTCAGCCAACAGGAAGGCCTTTGAAATACCACCAATTTCATTTAAAAGCCCTCCTTCTAAGACTCCCCTCCCTTTAAGCAGCCAAGACATGCAAACCCCTGCCCATCTTTTGCACACTCTGTTTGGAAGATGTAGATGCATCTGCTGAGAAGGTGCTGATGAAGCACATCCTCCTGGCCAAGCACAGAGCGTAGCCATCCTCTCATCAAGATGTCAGAAAAATCTGAAACTCTCCTCTCTTCCCCTCCTGCACACTGCCATGGGAGCAGACCCCCTTGGCAAGGAGTAGGTGGGATGTGCCCACACTGCCTTAGCAAACCCACCTGCTTGTTTTCCCAGGGAGCCTCTTCTGAGACAGAGCTTGCTTCTCTTCTGGCTCATGCCCTTCCCAGGAAACAGGAGTTTTCCCTCACCATGGCACCCTTTGCCATTTAGGAAACATACTGGAAACACTCAAGCCAAGCACTGGGAGCATTAGGAAGAGTTTGCAAGGATAGAGATGAAACATTTATGTGAATTTGACCTTTGCCTAGGATAATCCAACCCCAACCCTTGCCTGCAGCTTTTAAGTGCTAAAGGCATGAGACAAGTAATGAAGTAAAGCCAAGTCACTGTCCTGAATCAATCAAAAGAAGGTTTTCTCTACCAACATGAAAAGAGACTGTTCTGACAAAGAAATCCTTGTTTTAACATAGATTGATTCTTCAGCAACACCCAATCCTGTCAAACATATTCTGCTGATGGGGTTTAGTCTTCCTTCAATCCCATTCAAACGGTAAATAAATGGGGGGAAATGTTAGGCTGATCTCAAAACAAATGCCTAATGTTTCTAAAACTTTCAGGATTTTTGCTTTTATTTCCTGATTTACATCTATGCTTCTAGTCAGCATGTTAATAGAGGTGTTTTACTAACAGTCAAAACTTCTACAGCAGATACAGACTGTGCTACACAGGATGACTGCAAGCAAAGCAAATTTTTCCTACTTTCACCAGGCTGAGTTGTTAGGTATTTTTTAATGTTGGAGAAAAATGCATTGAAGTTCACACTAAAGATGAGTATAAAAATGCAAATAGATGTATTAGCAGCAATCATAAGTGATGTCAAGCAGTGACGAGACTCTTGTTCTGGTGTTCAGCTGTGCTCAATCTGCTCCAAACTCTTCCAAAATTTTCAGTATCTATGCAAAACAGTCTATTGGACTTGCTCTGCCTTAGGAAAAATGTAAAATTCTTACAAATTAGTATTTGGACGTGATACCAGCAAGGTGCTGGTAATCAGGTAGGACACCTGCTGCTAGTAGTAAACCTATCAATCACCAAACCTAGTTTGGTGAATTGATTAAACCAAATTTACCATTTAAAAAAGCAGAAGGAAATCTATATAGGAAGAGTACATGTGCTTTAATCTATTTTAATGCATTGTATCATTTCACAGTACTTCCAGTAACTGTAGTGACTTTCATTATATGAACCCTCCAAATGTGAAACCTGATTTTAGATCTAACACCCTGGAGGGTCATGAGAGACACCAGGTTACTCCCAGGAAGTAATGGCAGAACTTTGTGTGTTTCCATTACCCCACCAGTGCATTGATGTAGAACTACAGGAGAATTCTGTAGCACCTCACAATCCTGAAATTATATTTAAGCAGAGGGATACAAAGATTTTAAGATGAATTTATGAGCAGTTGTTGACTGGTCTACTTACAAACCACATTTATTCAAACGTATCTTGTACCTCAAATTCTGCTTTTCCACTTAGAGCCCAAAGCTGTGAACAGTAACAGCTACGAAATCTGGGTTTTTTGACTTCAGCATAAGAAAATGAGCACCACAGAGCTTTTCTTAAACAAGAAAGCAGACAATATGTTATGCCCTACAAGAAACAAGATAAATACTATTTGAAGTTAGATGGGGAGGCGTGAGTACTCACATCCACAGATCTAAGGATCAGCTCTGGACCCAGAACCCCACTGACACCATTTGCACACAAACAAGATCTCGCTGCAAGTCAGAATCTGGACACTCAAAATTTAGTCTAAAGATGTTGCGCTATTATAGATTTTCTTCTATTTTAACTATTTTTTCAGATTCTTCAATGTCTTCAGATTGCTCCAAAAGCAACAGAAACTATTAACAGTGAACTAATTTATGATGAAATGGACTTATCATACTAACTAGAGATAATTTTTTTTAACGTTAATTGTTCAGATTTGATACAGCTCTTTAAGAATCCTATTCAATGTGCTTTCACAAATCTCAATGGATAGTATTTATCTGACTTATTTACTAATTACTTCCAAATTACAAGTGTCCCTCAGGTCTGAATCATTTTTGATGAAAGAATGAGCAGACTTTTATACCATGAGGGAAGAGAAATTAAAGGAGAAGAATTCGTATGGTTCAGATCAGGCTAATGGAAAGTTTGATTTCTTTAAAGTGTTTTCTAACTTTATCACCACATGCAGTTAACAATTTGTATTTGCTAAGTGTTCTATGCAATTGCCTTGCCTAGATCTCCTAGGGTTTTTTAGTAAAAGGAGATAATCATTAAAAGCTATGGCAAAAGCAGTATTCCAGACTGCAGATACTGTAAATGTCACAGTCCCCACAAACAAACTGAGCATGGACAAGCACATGAGGAATAATCAAGTATTTTCAAGGCACTTAAACAGAACATGCCCAAGGGCACACTGTAGAGGAGCTCATGCTTCCATCAGTGGGTAACATATACAGTCTCCTTTCCAGCAGCTGAAGAATCCAAGTTTATGTGAATTCTAATGCATCACTTTTCTGCCAAGCACACTGTTGTACAAAACAGGCACACTTCAGTTTACAATCAATTCACTTGGCTTGGGCATCAGAGAATCAGGGAAAAAATAGACTTTTAGTACATGACATTAGCTCTCCAAAAGCACTGTCTTTCTTGGAAAAATAATATTGTTAATATAATAAATACTTCATGTACTCTATGTACTTTCTCTACTGCTACTATTTCTCCAGCATTTCAGCCAGTGACTGATAGCTCCAGATTACAGTGGTGTGTCTCCTCTGGCATCACCAATCACTATAATCACCCCTTGATTTCCAAAATTCAGAAGTAGTGCCTCTGTTCTGAACTCCAAGATCTTTGAACCAGTTGCATTGATATAAGTCTTGACCCAATTTCTCTTTCTCTTGATGGCACTTTCATTTAGCATGTCTGTTTCTAAGTCACTTGGCATTTTCCCTAAGTACTTAGCATACATGGAATTTGCAAATATCTTCTTTTGTAACCTCAATTCAGATCGGTAGAAAATAAATGAGGGGAATCTTTTGCTTAAAAAGATACTGCATTTCAAAGAACAAAAACCTAACTTTTTTGTTTAGGAACTTTGAATGAAAAATTCAGTGTCAGTTTCTATCCCTAAACCACAGTGGAACTGATGTGGCATTGAATTTTACTTTCTGAGAAACTTGGGCAGCAGCATAACGAACTGCATAATCTTGTTGCTCTGCTGTTACTGACCACACTTCTGCTTTATAACCAATTCCAAACAATTGAGAGGAAATGTCACATATAAAGATGCTGACTTTAATTCAGTGATAAGGTAAGGAAAACTTCACACTCTCTAACACATACTTACAGGGTAGATTCAGCACTCATGATATAGTTTTGAGTCACAAAACCCCAGTAGTGTCCAACTAACAACTTTCTTGCCCTTGCACAGTTGTATTATTTGTCCAGCTGCTAGCATTCCTGCCTCATTTACTTAAAATGTTAAAAGCCAGTAAATAAGGAACTAATATCAAGGAATTAAGGGGATATTTTAATTAATCATACTTTAAAAGCTTTTATTATATAATAAGTGAGAAGATTTAGAAACAGGGTCAAGGCACCTCAGTCAGAAAGCAAACTGCTGTGGGAAGATGCCTTTACTTTCTTGAGCCGGATCAGATGTCTATCTTAGCCATGCTGAATTCTTAGCAGTCAAAGCTATGAATTACTATTGGCTGTTGACTGATTAACCATGGTGCTGGTATGCTTGAGACCTTCCAAACACAGCAGGGTTATTGCAGCAGTAGACAATACTATAATATTGCAGTATTACAGGCTTTGCAGTTTTCTGTTCCTTCTCTCAGCTTGTGAAACGGGTTTATGACACTCCTTGAAACTTTCATCTGGGAGACGGGATGGAGCAGCACCAGCAGTAACTCAAAACCTTGCAGCTCTGCAGCCTGAAGAGTGCAGACATACCATTTCTAGAAACACTAAGAAGACAAAAATTCTTCGAGGTGACCTCCTCCTTTCAGGCCTTGCTTACTGAAGAAATCATGCAGAGAGTCACTATGCCTTGAGTGCCTGCTCCAGTGATACATATCTGAGATAACTCAGGAATCAAAAGATGCATCCTCATATCTATGTGTTTTGCTTTGCATTTCTGATTTGACGGCCCTGGTTTTGGTGCTATCATCACCTGAAGAATTCTCAAGGCACTTTCAACTGCAACTAGTCATTGTTTTACAAAAATAAAGAGCGTAATGTCACACAGGACAGAAGCAAAGTTCCACATGTACCGTGTGCTCTACCCACTGGTGCTGGTGTCCCTATTTATCTCATGATGACTTTGCAAGAGGAATATACATTTCAGAGACTGCAAGATTTAAATATTTTAATTCCCTGGTCCAGGAGTTTTCTGTAGGGGTTCTCTCCTGCCTGAAGCTTTTGCAGGCTGTAGTGTATCACTGGTTTAAGTAGCTGTGATCACATTACCTGCACCCTGTACCCTTCTCAGTGGCTGCATATATAGAGGCACATTGATTTTTAGCTGACTCTGTTGGTCTTTTCAGTGCTCCTAATAATAAAAGGCTTGAGCAAATAGAAAAGCTACTGATCAGTGTTTTACACAGATACCCTTTTACAGGAACTAACCCAAGGCAGACTACTGTAAGAATTGTATTTTTGGTGTGAGGTGTGCTAGTTAAGAAGCAGGCATGCCCCTCTGCTACAGCAGAGCAGGAGCAGTACAGATGGCAAAGAGGATAAAGACTTGAACAGACACACAGAGACCTCCCTGGCTTCATGGACTGCAGAGTTCAGCAGGTGCTGAGTGATCCTGCCTGAAAGACAGCCCTACCAAACAGTGCTGCACAGCACCCCGTGTCTTCAGGAGCAGCACCTCCTCACTTCTGCCAAGGCTCTCCTGGAGCTTTGTAACTTAAGCCCCACAAAGAAAAATATAGACAAGCAGTGACTTCGAACACTCTCAGCCCCTGCCTGATGTTGAGGGTTCATTCCAGCCTGACATCTGTTCCAGCCCTGCTTGCTCTGTCTATACAGTGGCTGAATTAAACTAATTATATGTCTTGAAGTACAGCATATTTAGAGACCTTTGCACATTTGGTTCTAACCAACAATAGCATGCTATGGTCTTCACATCACTCAAAAAACAGCAGTCAGAGCAGAGGAAAGGGCTGGTGCACAACCAGCTCCCACCCTTGTCAGATGTCACTGCTAAGGTGCCGCTAACTTGAAAAATAAAAGGCATTTCCAGGCCCACAAATATTTTCTCTCTTTTTTCTAATGCCTACCTGAAATCTTGCCATTTTGAAAGCTAGACATTTCAGCCTACAGATTTTTAGACACAATGAAGAGCAGCTCAAAAGCAGACATGGAGAATACTGATCCCCATCTTAGGCCACCGCCACCCTCACAGCTATACACAGCAGGAGCTGCCACTAGCGAAACCCTAAATGCCAAGCTGGCCATCAGTCAGAAATATTTTCTGCCTTGAGATGAGAGTATAACTAGGCCAACAGAGATACTCTCTTCTACTGAGCAGAGAGGGAAAAGCTGTACTAAATAGTGATCTCTTAAACTGCAAGAAGCTCTCAGTGACAGTGACAGTATGGTGGGAGTAGGACTCCAAGTGCAAATCCTTCTGCAGCAGTTACAGGGCTAATGCTTCTGCCTTACCTCATGTGCCTATAGCCAGCCATGCACACTTTGGCTCCAACCTACATGGCCCTGAATTTATCCTTAAAAAAAAAACCAACCTGAAATAAATAGCAAAAATACAATCAGTCTGAACAAACAGTGAACAATGACAATGGAATGAGCATTAACTATGCACAAATATTTCTAATGGAGAGATTAGCTTTCTGTAACAAACTCTGGTTTTAACCTTCATAACTTCAACAAAGTAAAACCCAGTCACATGAAATTTCAGAGTCATGGTCTCATGCCAAGGAAAGCTCCTCTGGAAAGTTTGAGGTAGATCAGCCAAGGCATCTTGAAGATATGAGAGTTCCTGAAAAGTGAGGTGTTCTCCATTTCTTGGACTGTTCCCTAATTTTTTTTGGCTCACCATAACTTAAAAACAGTTGGCTTAGACATTCCAAATTTGCTTGGCTACTACTGGTGCCTTTGACTAGTTGCAGGCTATTTTATTACTAAATGTGGGTTTCTGCAATTCTGAGCACTGCGGTTGTTAACGCCACATGTTGGCTTGTGCATGCCACAGGCAAGCCAGCCTGGCCCACTGCAGGCTCCTCCATCACCTCATCAGCTGTGCTCAGGAGGCAGCTTGGAAGCCCAGGACCATTCCCTCAGGTCCAACTGGGTGTAGGAACTTGGCTGGACTTTATAGATTCCATGGGGAGACAGTCTGTCAAGCTGGAGAGAAATGGTCCTGGGGTGCTTCCCATCCTTGCCAGTACCAAAGTTCCTCTCTTGGAAAGGTGAGCAAACACCAGACACAGATGGTTTTCTCTCCTGCTTAGTGTTGTCCTCTTCCTAGTCCTTCAATCCACATGCAGCCTGACTTTCTGATGAACCCAAAAAATTTTCTCAGTGAACATCCACATAGTCCCCAACCCTTTCCTCCATGGATTACTGATCCAATCTATTTTCTGTTTCCATGCTGACTGCAGAATGTGTGCTGGGGTCTGGCTGCTCCTTCTGCAGCAGATTCCCCGTCTCTGCTCCAGTCTCCTGGCCTCCAAGGCCCTCTTGTAGACTAGGAGCCTTGCACACATAGACACAAGATAGAGCATTAGACCTCTGGACAGGAACACACAGGGGAAAGATTTCAGCCCTCAAGAAACAAATTTGCTCCCCTGAGCAAACTTTTAATTTGTGCGATGAACCCCGGAGAGACCGTGGGTAAGGAATTCACTCCTGATGGGGACTGTTCTGTTCACAATCTTGATTTTGATAACGGATACTATGGCAACCACATGTATCACTTGACAGCTTTCAGCACGGTCAACTACTTTAAACAATTCTCCTTAGTCTCTGATATTTCCTTTGTCAATGACTATCACCTGCTACCTTGCCAGGAAAACAGGCAGTGCACAGCTGACTAGTGCTGAGAAACATTAGGCTATTAAAACACTTCCCCCTGAAGTATGTTTCTACACAGAAACAGTGTTACAAAGAGACCTATTCTTTCTGAGATGCACACATGCATGACTCCCATTCACAGGAGCTACACAAGTGAATCCAAAGTAAAATAGGCTCGAAAGTGTTTACATTTACCAAACATTGGTCTCACACAGAAAGCGCCTTTTAAGAATGACATATCCTTTGACCTTCTGCATCTTACTTTTGCTCTTCATAAACAAAAGACTTTGCAATGACCAGAACTCCTACATTAAAGACCAAAACTGGTACTATACACCCCCCAAAAAACCCAGAAAATGAAAATTATCTACCTAATAGGCAGTAAAAACAGATTTTTTTTTTCACATTTCTTATCCAACTGGAGATTTATCAGAGCTCTTATTTGAACCAACTTCAAATATCTGTTCTGTCACCTTTAAAATGCAGATAATCTAACTCAGAGGTGTGCTCTTCTCAGGAGGGACCGCACAATGCTCTGTGAGGTTCTACAAAATACACAGCCCCATGCTGGGCCGGCACAAACCTGCGGAGCACCAAGGAAAACTACAAGAAGAGAACTTCTGGAAGTGTGTCACAGAGCTCCAGCCTCCACTGCCCTTTGGGAAGGGTGCTTCCCAGCTCCAGCCCGCCTGCCGCCCTGTGAGCTAATGAAAAGAGCATGAGCAGCATCCGCAGGCACTTTCCTCCCCCTCTCAATCCACAAAGGGCGAGTCACAGTCTGACCCTAACTTAACACTCGGGCTGTAAACTTACTTAACACTTGTAGAAGAATTTATTTTTTTCAAACATACTGATGGCAGCATATGGCCCATCGACAGGTTTATTATTATAAGACACTTTTTCCACCAGGTTATAGTCTTTTTTATAAACATATGTTTCAGCACATAATAAAACCCTTAAGAACTGTTTCTGAAATGTGCAGGCACAGAAACTACTTTTCAAGGTTTGTCAAGACAATGAAAGAAACAATGTTTAAAGAGACTTCCATTTTTCTAAAGGTCTTTCTCTAAATGTCTTTTAAATCCAAGGGTGTTTGGGAGTTATGCATGTTAAAAAAAAAAAAAAAAAAAAAAAAAAAAACCAAAAAAAAACAAAAGGAAGAAAAAGAAAATTGAGTTCTCTTTGTAAATGCCACATTCCTCTCCAATTTGTAAAAGCAATCATTTATATACTTAGTAAAACTTCTCCTTCCACTAAATAGCCCTTTAAACTATGCTTTACATCAGAACACGTGGTTTGTGGGTGAATGATAAGATTCTGAAAATTAGGTGGCATATTATAAAGAAAATGTAAACATTACACCACTAAAGTCACGCAAACTCATCGGTGCAAAGCCACCCTCGATACTCTGTGCCCTTCGGCTGCACTAACAAAGATCTGCCTGCGGTCTCAGCGTGGTTTGATCACCAATTTACATCCATCTGCAAGACTGTGTCCAAGTCCAATGTCTAAAAACAAGTCACTGCTTGATATTCCTATAGACCGCATTTGTAGTCTTAAGAAAGAAGACTTCTTGTCTCTGCAGTTATAATGCAATTTTTGTGCTAGCACCACAGTCTTTAGGGGGAAAAAACAAGTCACATACTGTACCATTCTTTATTAAAAAAAAATTCCTACACTCCTCTTATTCTTAATGCTTTCTCCCTAACATCTCACACTGTATTTAGCCCAAGCAGGCTTGATTTTTAAAAGCAGCTTCCTCAACACATGAAAATATGATCCAACTCAGGTATGTTCGCTAGCAGCTTTGTTTCCTACCACCCAAGTTCAGAGTCTCCTGATAAAAAGAGCCAGCAGCTAGAACACAAACTAGGATTCACTGAGGTCTATACCGTGAGCCCACTTAAAGGTGGTAAAAAACCTTTCACTAGTTTTATAGGACTGGATACTAGACCTGTGGTTCTCTGAAGATACCAGAGCCCTTACAGAATGTATGATACAATGACATGTTAAATACTCCTTAGAACTAAAAAGGAATTTTGCAATCGCTTTGAATGTTTCATTGGTATTTAGGGTATTTGGGGAAAGAAAGAGCACTTCTTTTCTATGTATGTTTGTCCTCTTTCCTCAATGATACTCCCCACAAAAGGCAGATGTTTTAAGACACTGGAAAAAAATAATCATACACAAGCAGATTTGAAGCTTAAAGAATAAAAATCTCTAATTTTATCATAGGCATACTGTTAAAATTGGCATGCATGAGCTTGCATTCAAAGAAAACTCATTTGTTAAAATTAATCACTGACTTCTCAGCCAATCTGTCAGTTAACAACTACTACTACGTCTGGACATGATTAGTTAGCTTCACTGGGAGATACAGGGTGTCCTCTATAATGCTTCCACAGGATGAAATTCTAAACCCAGTGAAGCCATTGGACATTTGCAAGCAATTTATTCACATGGAGCCAGGACCTCATGGATGCTGGTGTAGGCTCTACTCTTTTCTGCTTTCACAGATTAAGCCTTTCTAGGAGAGAAAGGCCAACAGCTTCGACAATAAGCACACTCTTTCTCCACCAGCAGACAGAGCAATCACGGGTCCCTGAGCTGTGTTTGGGAACACTCGGTGAGATCTGTTTGAGACTAAGATGAGGCTTCTGACAAGGGGGCTGGCTCTGCTCATCTAATTGCAGTTGCTGCTCCTATGATGTGGAAACCTGTCTATTAGAAACCACATTTCACAGGTGACTGAACAGCCATCAGATAGTAACAGCTTTCATTTGTCACTGACCTCCCTTCCCTGATGCAGTGTAAAGGTGAATGGCCTGATATTCCATTGTCAGTCCAGAGCCAAACACCTCCTGCTTTGTATAGTGAAGTATAAAATATCTGCATTTTTCAGATTGTGCTGAAACAACACACCTAACTAGCATTTTCCCATCTAGGCATCAGCCTCATAAGAGAATGGCAAATTCTTCACTACTCAATTATGCAGTGTTTGAGGGCACTTTGGACTATGATTGCAGAGTGCATCACTATATTTTTATACACAGAAGGTATTTACTCAGAACATCATAGGCAGATGTCTCAGGGAGGGTTTCCTCACCCAAGATTTAGATTGTTTAAAGTCCTTGGCCCTCTAAAAGCCCCAAGTCATCTTGGTATAAAAAAAGCAGAGTCTTCAAGGTTTGTTTTCAGGTTTCTCGTGATGTTTATTATTTGATATCTCAAAATTTTCTCTGCTCCCAGCCGAGGTCTGAACAGCAACTGGGACACGAGGCGACTGCCTCCTGATGGGATGTTCCCTTACATTTATACAGATAACTACGGGTCGGTTATTTACTATTTGGTACCAATGCCCAGCGCCCTAAAAGTGTCATTTCTACTTTGACCCAATCCACTCTAACCACTTTGTGCCATCACCACCCCAAAAGATGGAGGACGAGGAAGGAGAAGTACATGAGGTACCACCCAAATTCCACCATCTTGTCCCCATTTACCTCTATTCCATGAACGCTAAACCTACTGAATTTTGCATCTTCTACTGCGCTAAACTACTGTTTTCACATCCCTGTGGTTTGCAATTCCTCTCTCTGTGTCGGAGGCCTCTCCCATGGACTAAAATCAAACCCGGTGTTTTCCTGGGCTCTGTGCCAAGGTCTCTGAGCCCCCTGGACCAGCTCTATACCCCCCGTCCAGGGCTCAAATTCCCTTCCTCGGGTCCCAGGCCATTCAAGGGGATGTCCTGGACTCCAACACAGATGTGACTTGCTATTTCACAGAGACAGGACCAGAGCCTTTGCTGAGAAACCAATATGACAAGTGGCTAGACTGAAAGTAGTCCTTCCAGTGATGGACACAAAGACAACTCTGCTACCAAAATCAAATACAGAACTCAGCACAGTTACTTTAAACTGAAGATCCTATAAAGAGATCTCATCAAATTTTACACCATCCAGACCTCTGGCTCCATCAATGACATAATGGCTTCAGAAAGCGACAGAACAAATCTCCCCATCTTGCTAAGTAAGCCCTCTGTATCTGGTTGGCCACATATCTTCCAGCCAGACAAATACATAACACATGTGAAGAAGAAGTTTTCCTTTCCAATGTTAACAGCCATTTGGTTATTACAAAGATTTTGTGTTCATACCCCAGAGTACTCACACAACCTCATATCACAACCTCAGCTATGTAAGGCCCTACCCTGGGACAGCATTTGTACAATTCCACACAATAAACAGTGGCGTGTACAAAACCTGAGGTGAATCCTACTCTGATGACAACCGCAGAGCTATAAAATGAGTAACATTTACTTCTAATCTACATTTAGATTTCTTAAGCACACCTTCGAGAAAGCACAGTGCACTAACTTAAGCACACCTTCGAGAAAGCACAGCACACACACAACCAGCTCTACGGCTGCATCTCCAACGAAACCTAACAGCAACCCAGGCCATCACACCTCACAGCTAACCTTTGTCCCACCTCCCCAGCTCCTCCAAGCCTCTGGTCACCTTCAGCAGCATGGAAGAACTGGCCTGTCCAAAG
This sequence comes from Sylvia atricapilla, assembly GCF_009819655.1. Lineage (NCBI taxonomy): Eukaryota > Metazoa > Chordata > Aves > Passeriformes > Sylviidae > Sylvia > Sylvia atricapilla. The sequence continues at coordinate 87,727,597 of NC_089141.1, forward strand.
TGACTGGTGTCAAAGAGGGCTTTGAAGGTCTGTAGACCAATAAGGTCTGCCAGGGCATCTGCCAGTGCAGACTCCCAAGGTCAAGGACCCTCATCAAGAATACTGGGAACAGCTCCCTGATATTTAACTCTTCAAGTGCTTGTCCTTCTGGAAAGAGACAATCTCTGAAAAATGCATATAGCAAACAGAATGCTTTTGGCATGCTTTGCCCTTAAGGCCAGCTATTGAAGCACTGATTCCAGTCTATGTAAAATTTTCAGACCAGATTAAAAAAATCTGCATTTCTTTACAAGATAACTTTTTAGAAGTGTTACAGATTAAGAAAATCAGTTTTCTATGGTTGCACCTTAGAAAAAACTGGATCTAAAATACAAACCCAGTAACAAGTGTCAGGGTTTTTTTCACGTATAATATGGCAGCTGTACTCAGCTCTTCACATGATCTTGCATTCTAAATATGTCAGTATAAGTTCTACAAGAGGAAAATGGCATTTATTGTGAAATTAGTATATGTAATTAAGCACATGAAAAAGGGTTTGCTGAATGTGGACCTTTTATTGTATATCCTTTGTGGAGCTGATAATCATCCCATGCCACTCCTTTCACACTTTTAACATAATTGTCAATATGCACAATGTCACTGGAAGAAATACTCTTAACTTCAATAACCATTTAGAAACTTTAAAAAGAAAATAATTATTACAACTTTCCCATTTGTGTCATGGATTGATGGATACCTAAATATGAATTAGAGAATTTTAAGGAAGCACAAAACACATTAACATACAAATGGCATGAAGAACAATTGCTCTGAATTACTACCAGCAAAATCAAAACAGAACTGCTTTTAGTTATGCAAATTGAAAATGTAGTGTCAGGACTGCAGAGAGCCTAAGAAGTGCAAAGTTCAGGGAAAAGCCATGTATGCAGCTGCTCCAAAAATAACCATAGTCAGATAAAAGTCTGAAAGCAATTATTTGGGGTGACTATTGTACACAGACCATTGCACTAAGCTTCTATAATTAAACAAGGCAAAAGTTCAGATGGCGCCTAATAAGCCATTTACTACATTAATTATATTCAAGTGTGGCAGTCTAATGCTTGGTAATAACTAACAACAAGGGAAATAATTTAAAGAAAGTATCTGATGTTGTAAATTTCTCTCTTTTTCATTCATCAGTACCAATGTTGCCAGCCAGCCTTTCTAACACACTTCAAACACATGAAAGGGATACTGCTTAGTGTCAGGAAGAGCTATTTAAGGGTTGTAAACCTTTAGGCTGAGGAAGCCAACAGCCTTACTCAACAAAAATGATCTCTTCACTACAAAAGTAGCAGTAAAGTCAGATTTTCCATTCCTTGAAGCAAGTTCTTATGTCTTTGTTCCAAAGTTACAATGTCACAGGAGCAACCAATTTTTTTTTTTTGTAGCAACAACACCATCTTAACAAACCTCTGCAGATCAACCGATTTCCCACTGACCCTATTCCCTGGATTTGCCTCCACACTGATCACACAGCCTTTGTACACATCTGTGATTTTAATAGTATTTTCAACAAATTCTTAACAAGATAATTATTATTAGAGAGGTATTTAATGTATTTTGGCTTATTTTAACGCCATTAGTAGCTAAATGCATGGAAAATGAGCCTATACCATATGCCCAAGTACTTCTATGCAGACTGCTAGCCAATTCTCTAGCAAGTACGGAGAAGTTTCCAAATCACAGTTTTACAATTACTGCAGAGAGATTTCCATACTATTTCTGATGGGCCAGTAGCATTCCAACAACTCATGTAAAAGTCGGAATGCCCCAATAATTTATGCAGTAAGCAGCACACATAGCATCAATTCACAATGCAATTGTTAGGATGCTGTTCTACCTTACTTAACTATTCTGCAATAAAAGAACAAACCAAACAAATTCTGTAGTATTACAGTTATTTTTTAATTTTGCTTTCTTGCTTTTAAATCAGGAAACAAAATCACCACATTTTACTTAAGTAAAATGTTTAACCTAAGAGGGCAAATAATAATTTTGCAGATTCCAAAGAGCAAGGCATCATATGAACATACAGCTTCACCCATGACACCTTTCCACTATGACGTTTACATATGCAACCCTAGCATCTGTTCAAGCCCCCTTTAAAAAGTTTTTGTAACACTTTCCCTATTGTTTGGCCCTTCTTTTCATGTCCTTGATAGAAAACACATAACAAACCATAGATGCAGAACCCTGTCACCTTGCAACAAACCTCTAACATTGCATACATCCTCCAACTCAGTGGAGGATGTGCAGTGTGGACAATGCTGGGAAATCCTGTCCTCTGCTCAGATGAAGTGTAGAACAGAAAAGAGTTCTCTGACTACCACACTGGGTATTTTAAACATCATAAACTCAATCAGAGAAGACTTCTGCCTACAAATAGTTTGAAGTCTTCACTTACAAGATCTCAAATCCAGCACTTCCACAGCAAATAGCAAGACGAGTCTGCCTCCTACAGCAGAGGTGGCCACGAAGTTGCCAGCTGCAGAAATCAGCGTTGAGTGTCCTTGGTTTTGAGTACACACACAGGACCTCACCTCCAGACCCTTTATCACAGCTTCTCGTTCAGCAATACAGCACATATTTTCCCAATAGTGCAGTAGTTTGTCTTAGCAAGATACACAAAAAATTAGTAGGGGTCCATGGCAGGATTTCCATTCAAACAGTATTTTAATCAGAAACTTCCCATGAAAGAGCATCTAAACCACAGTTCAGATTTACATAATTATTAAAAACCCCCTTAAAAAAAACCAACCAAAACCCCCAAAAAATCCCAAACCTGCAACAAGCTCCATCTTTAAAAGGAAAAAAAATGAAAATTCTTTCCCCATATCTAACGGCCCCACACTATCCAAGCCAGCTGTTTATTTTCAGCTAAGTTTTCCACACACAAAAAAGATATAGATATATATATACACACACACACATATATGTATTAAAATTACCTGGATGCAGACACCACGCCTGGAAAGTTTCATTGCAAAAGGGTTAAAGTTCAGAAAGTTTGCAAGACTGAAAAAGGAAAATCAAATTTAAAAATATGCAAAAACCTAAACCTTGAGGTTTGCCGCTGCCTCCTGCCTTTCTCTTAGCATCTCCCTCCACATCTGAGATGACTAAACGATCCTCCAAGTCATCAACTAAATTACTTGAATGAGTAACCCAACCAAATTTTTTCTAGTACCAAAAGCACATTGCCATAACAAAATAAACTAGAAATGGTAGTTGAGCATTAGAGACTGAAACATTGCCGATAAATTATAAAACGAGACCACAGAAGTGATCCACACCGCTTAGCAGAGGTGAATTCGCCGAGACTTTCTCTTTTTCCGTTGAGAACATCGATTTTTATACGCTACCACAGCTGCCTAACTATTGATAAGAGCAATCTGCAAAAGCAAATATAGAACTAACAGAACAGCCTCGAAAAGCAACCACAAAAAAGGGTCTCATTTAAATTCCTGGAAAGCGCTGCTTCTCTAAACGTATCTATTCAAGCTCTCTTGAGCAGTCGAGCCCTCCTAAAACACACCCTTGCACACTCCCCGCCCGAAAACTGTGGAGCCAAGAAGCCACTAAGCCATGCCATTGAGAACCCATACGGCTTCACCTACAGGGTTTCCTTCTAGCAAACGCTGCACAGTAGAAATCCTCCCCTTCACCATCACCGCCCACCCCTCATTAAAAAAAAAAAAAAAAAACACCCAAAAATAAGAGAACAGAGAAGCGCTCCCCGCCCGGGGTGGCCCCTACGTACCGCCGGGCGCTCAGGGCTCTCTGGGGGCCCAGCCCCCCGAGGTGCAGCAGCCGGGGCGCGGGCGCTCCGCCTCGCCGCGTCCCACGCGGAGCCGCTCCCCCCGCATGCTGCTGGCCGCCGCACGCACAAAGCGCCGGGCAGCGGCCGGGGGCGGGCGGCACCGCGGCTCGGCCGGATCGCGGCGGCACGGGCGGCTCGGCACCGGCACCGCCCCCGGGAGCCGCCGCCCGCCGGGGCCGCCCCCCGCACGCGGCCGAGCGCCCCCCGCGCCGCCGCCGGCCCCTCCCGGGATGGGGCTGCCCCCGCCCCCGGTACCTCGCGGGCGGAGCCGGGCGCTACGGCGGCGGGGCGGGAGGCTGCGCTCGCCGGCGGGCGGAGGGGGCCGGGCGGACACGCCGGGGCTGCCCCGGAGCCGCGCTGTCCCGGGCTCATTGTTCGGGAAGGGCAGCGGCGGGAGGGGCGGGAGCCGCGGCGGGAGGGGGTCATCCCGGCGGCGGGGGCAGTGCCGCGCTTTCCTCCGCACGGGCGGGGGGCTGGGGACAGCGTCGCATCTTCTCCGCGTGGGGGGAGTGCGTGGGGCCGGCGGCAGCGGGGACCGGGCGATGCGCGGGGATGGGGCGCCGGCGCCGTGCCTTCCCCCGGCGTGGCGTGGCGTGCCAGGGCCGCGCTGCACCTTCAGGGGTCTGTGCTGGAGAAGTTCAAAGCGGCGGGGAAGGATGGGAGGGGCGCGGGCAGGGGGCCGGCAGCCTTCTCGCCTTGTCTCTGTGCCCCCCGCCCGCCGAGCGCGGAAAGCGCCGGAGCGTACCGGGACCCCGGGGGCCGGCCGGGGAGCCGGGGTCTCTCCGTGACCGGTCCGGCGAGTTGAAGGCACGGTCCTTTCCTCAGCCCTCCCCCGTGAGCCGGGGTGGTGGGACTCTCGCGCTCACGCTGTGTGGAAGCGCCGCAAGCCGGCTTTGGCCCTTTAAGATTAGGCTTTGTTAATTAAAGAAATATTTTAATCTTAAGAGTCTCCTGAGAAGAAACACATTAATTCGCTAAGAAAGCGGGTTGAAAACCAATGCGATACAGGGCTGTTGGATCAGCCATCACAAAGGAAGGGAGAGATCAGAGAGATGCTAGCGGTGTGCGGTAAATGCGCCCTCCCGCCGGCGGACCCACACGGCACCCATCGCTCCGGAGGGACTTCAGTGCCTGTCCAGCGGCACGGGAAAAGGGGAATGTTCTCCGTGCAGTGGTTGCTGTGCTTTCTCACTTTGCTGAAAGGCTAGAATACCTTAAAGCATGTTTTACTTTTGGTTCAAATTTAATAGTAGTTTACTTTGCAAATGGTCTAATAGTAAGTCATCACTTACAAATAATTAGGATAATGACAGATAACCTTTTTTTTGTTCTGGGTTTATGCTCGAAGATAAGCATCTGTGTAAAAGCATCTGAGACTGAAGCTTCTTTGTGCCCACATTTGTAAGGTGTAAGCTGATCGGAGCAGCATGCCTGCAAAAGGCACGCCTTCTAAGCTGTGAAACAAGTGTCGAAATAAAAGCCATTAGAACTAAAGGAAAAAAGGTGCCATTTCCTAAATTAAGGTAGCATCACAAGGAGATGAAAGACGAAGCACAATCAAGAATAGGTTAACATGTTAAAAACTAAGATTTTTTTAAAATGATAACACTTAAAGCCAAAAGCAAATAATGTTTCTAAATTCTAGATAAGTTCATGCACTTATTCCATTTTGAGGGATTTCATGAATTGCAAAGTAATTAATGAATGAAAAGACCATATTTTTCCCCAGTCTAGGACATTTTGAAAAAGAAGTTTCAAACCTAGAGCTATTTCTTCAAGAATATAAAAATCCTTGTTTATCAGTGTGATAGGAGAGGTTGTCTTACACATATGAAGACAACAAAAATTCTATTGAAGGGCACTGTGATGTAGATATATCCACAAACCTAGGGTTTTTTGGGAACAGTGCTGCTTGAGGAAAAGTCCTGTATAGCATTAATTCAAAAATCTAAATTTATAAAGATAGTTAGCAGTTAAGAGATGTATATTTTCCGAGTAATGTGGGTTTTTTTGTGCAAATTTGCTACATCTATCTACAAAATGATATTATATTGCATGCTGCTTCATAGAATAAACCATAAGCACGTGTTTTAAGAAACTAAATGAAAGGTGGATACTGCTTACTCAATTCTTTAAAATTATATAATTAAATTAGGAATCTAAATGTGTACAACTCTACAGACACATCCATCTGTTACTATTTTAAAATGCACTGTTCTTTAGTATGCTCATTTTAATATGCCAGTGAAATAGAACTTCAATTTGGAATAGAATGTAAATGAATAGCATAAATTAGGTGAGTATTTCAGGGAAGCTGGTAAAACTAAGAGAATCTGTGTGGGAATCTGAGATAGTTTAAACACAGCATCAGGAATGCTTGTTGCCTGAAGACTCCTTTTTTTTCCCCCGCAAAACACTTATAGAATGGGCAGTTGGATTGGTGACAAATAACGCTGGATGAGCATAATTTTTATTGACTGCAGTGGGACTCTCCCCTATGAATCTAAATGTAAAATTTATCTGCAGAAGGCAGGAGGAGTTATTCTGCAATCCAATAAGGTTTGCTTCAGCCTTTGACATTCTGCTTTTGGCTTAGACTCTGAACTCTAAAATGGAAGAACTCTGCATCCTGTGTATTTCCGATCACTGGCCTGATTCTGCCTTCAATTTCAGCAGAGTAATAAAGAACAGCTTCTCTGGAAGCCAGAAGGTGAATTGGGATAAGGTCTGTGAGATCAACATCAGGTCTCCGGGATGTGGGAGCTGCCTGGGGAAGGATTTTAGATCAGTGGACAAAGTAATAGCTGGCAAGTCCAGAACGGCAAAGAATTTACTTTCACATGTTTGCAGCTTGAAGAATTTGTCTTTTATATAAATTGATAGCAATAGGGTAAAGTTACACACAGTTGCTGTCGCTTTGTTATTGAGTTTGACGAGTGGTATAGATGCATCTATCACTTTGGTTTGTTACTGTGTTAGAGCAGTGCATATAAATAAAGGGGATAAATAACCTAATTTACTGTGAGCAAAAGTCACCAGTATATTAAAAACAGCGGCACAGAGAAAGCTTTTGCCTCTCCTGGAAAAAGTTTTATAACAGATCTTTGTAGTCATCATTTAAACTGGCAGGTACAGTACACAAAGATCCTTAAAGCCCAGGCACAAGCTTATTTAACCTTTTCAGAATATATTCTTGGCTAACATGACTCCACTGATGGAAAAGGGAATTCTTCTATTGGCTCTACCAAAACTGAGTTTCACCCAAGTAATTGCAATTTTATTTCAGAACTATTTTGGTTTTGAACAAATAACTGCTATTAAGGTTACATGAATGAGTAATCTCTGGGTGTCCACAGATTGTGCGTCTTCTTGTGGCTCCCTGAGGTATTTTTCTGTTATTACTTCCAAAGGGGACTTGTTAGGTGGGTTCCCACTGTCTTTCTGCAAACCCTCAGCCTGGGGAAGTGTGCTTTCCTTCCTTGGGGTAGGAAGGAAGGAACATGCTTCAGACTGGTCCCTTTAGCACCTCATGAGGTGGCGAATGAATCTCCGGCAGTGCTGCCTCTGGGTAATGCTCTTTTGGCCTGGCATTCATATCCAGCTACACCCAAAGAGACCTGCAGTTACCGCACACCATGATTTTTGTTAGTGCAGACCTGCATTTTGTTTCTAGTCATCAAGCAGGCTTTTAATAAGCTGAAGATACTTGTTGGCACACATCACATTCATTTCAGCATTGCAGTTGTCTGGTTGCCTATGTGGATTTAGGATTGGAACCTACAGAGCTCAATTAACATCTCTCCTTTAGGAGAGACAGTGGCCTGGTTTCTTTCTCTCCTATCATCTCATGGCAGATGACTGGCAGAATTGCCTCCTCTCCCAAGCAAGCTGTTTCTCTGCCCTTCAGAAACATCGTGACAAAATTCTCCCTGACTCAGTGGCGAGGTGGTTTAGTTTCAGATGTGTATGTGCATTTGACTGCGCTCACAAGGCTTGTTACATTCCTGCTGATGGATGTCTGCACAAAGTTACGTCCTTGCTCTCTACTTGCACAAAGTTTTTTCAAGGACTCTTTTTGCTTGCACTGGAACTGGCAGGGAAGGGAAGAAAGGGAGGGAAAAAAAAAGAAGGGAAGAAAGATTATTTGCCAGCATGGCATAGATCACGTCAGGAAGAATTCTGTGTGTTGTAATTCTGTTCTGTTGCATGTGTGTCTGAAGAGGCAGCCCAGTTGCCAGCTAATGTTCACTGTGTCTGGGCAAGGTGCAGTAGGAAACGGAATGGATCACAAGTCCAGAGTCTGGCCACCAAGTATGAGCTACACTGTCTCTGAAGCAGCCCTGGGACCCAAAGATGTAATGGACACAATTTCTTTCTGGTTTTCCCTGGTCTTGAAGGAAAGTGCTAACTTACTGCTGACCTCACCTGTATCAATAAGTAATTCTTATCCTCCAGTGCTGGCTCAGATGTGGAAGCCAATAAGCGGAGTCAGAGTCTATTCTTTGCTTTCCTCTCCCTCATATTTGCCTTAGGAAGAAAACATGGACTTCCAACTCTATAGCATGAACTTATAACAACACCAGGGTCACCTGTCCATTTACTTGCTTGTACATGCAACTCACCTCTCTGACTTCTGCTCATCAAGAATTCAGTTTCATAAGAAACAGTAAAGAGCCGAAACTAAAAGACAAATGTACCAGAGCTACTTTCAGCTTGGTTTTTTTTTTTTTTTTTTTTTTTTTTTTTTTTTTTTTTTTTTTTTGGTGGTGTTTTTTTGTTGTTGTTGTTTTTTGCTAGCTGTCATATTATTGCAGGAGTCATCCTCAAGCTGAGAAATAGGGTGAACTTCAGCTGCATTTTTGAAACAAGTAAGTAACAGAGAGCTGGGACTTCAAAGTGAGCAGGGCTGGGAGTTCCCTGCTGTTGGCTCTGGTGATCTGTCCCACTGACTTCAGCAGTCATCCTCTAGCCAGTGTTTTCATGGCACTGCACAAGCATTATAGGCAGAATCACGCTGTTAAAATAACAAATGCCATAAATCTCGGTTTGTCAAGTTAACAAGATCACAAATCCTTCACAAGCAATAGACTAGCAGCATCCTAAAGACATGGGCAGTAAAATGTTCCTAAAACCTGACTGTTTTGATGAACTTGAACAGTGTTGCCATCCAATTTTCTGTTGAAGCACTGGAACTTTCTGTCCATTTCCCCCCATTTCTCTCTCTGTTATTTATTACTACTGGCAGCATTCATTGGGTACTATGTGCCTTGACTCCTTGTCAACTTCTAGTGGAAGTTGAAGATGCTAAAATAATTTGTAGCGTTTGAGGATTTTTTTTATTATAAAACAGTCAGTGCTGGAATTCAAACCCTGGATATTCTGTATAGTTAAATAAATATCTAGAGACCGATGAGTTTTAGAGCAAATTTTATACACAAAATTGCATTGAATTAATCTTTGCCTGCACTCTGAGTGGTTATGATATATGGAGACACTGCTGATGAGCTGCAGTGAGCTGGCTCTTGGGGTGAAAAGGTTAACTGAAATAAACATGGGTTTATGTAGCAGGTTTATATCTGCTGATTCATCAAGCTGTGAGAATGCAGAAAAAAAATTGTGATTGGAATCAGAGTTTTCTCAGTGTACAGTGCAACACTTCCTTCTGAATAAGAAATACATACTTGCCTGGGTGGTGTTATCTGTAGGGAGACAGATAGGTATTCGCTTTGTGAAACCTTTGCAGGCAGAGCAGCTGTCCTGCCCAGCCTGCCTAGGGCAGCACACAGTGCCCAGGGCCAGGGCAGCACACAGTGCCCAGGGCCAGGGCAGCCTGTGCAGAGTGAGGCAGGGCAGCAGGCAAGGCCAGGAGTAATCCCTTTGGTCCAGGCAGGGCAGGGTGGCACAGCAAAGTGTGCACCTGCATGGAGGAGAAAGCCTCTCCTCTTCTGCCATCTCTGCCCCTTCTCTGACCTCCTGCTGACCACTATGGGGGTCTGATTTAGGGCATTTTTACCTCAAGGGATCTAGAAGATTCTTCCCTCTATCCTGATCATGACCAGCCTTCATCTCCTTAAATTAAGGGTTTATCAGACGTAACCAAAAGGTCAAAAAAGAGCACTCTGATGATACCACTTGATCGGAAAGCACTCAAGAATTCATTCTTAGTGCTTGCTCCTGCTGCAAGTGTCTGTCCTAGTGTTGTCTGGCCAACAGCATTTGCAGTTCCAGGACAGGGTGCAATGTCCCTGCAGGTAGGATTCATAGACTCAGATGGGATTGTGGCATTGCAGAGGTCCCATACACCACTTTCTCCTGGTTAGGAACAGCTGAAGAAAGTTAGTTTTCTTACAAGAATGACTTTATGCTTTGAAAATGGGTCATCATTTTCTTCTTGATTTAAAATGCAAGGATGCTTTCCCAGGAGTAACTTGGTTGCTGGTTATTCATTGCTCCAGAGCTGGTTATTGCTAACAGTACACCGTTTCATGTAACTTTGCATCTGGCCTGGGAAATGCTGCCTTGCTTTTTGCTGTACACAGCCTAAAAAACCCCCCTGGCATCATCTCTGCTGCAAGGGAGTGAAGATAGATCAGTGCAGCAAAGCTGCTCTCATCATGCATACTTTCCAAATGCTTTAAGACAAGTAAAGAAATATGAAGAGTGCTGTGGTTTAATGGTGGTTTGCATACATACAGGCTATGTATCATACTTTAAATATGCAGATACATTTTTTAAGACAGTTGAAACCACAATTAAAATAGCGGGAGGTTTAGCCAATTAGCCTCACAAAGTGAGTCAGCAAGTTTTGCCCTCCACTGTTAAGAGGAAGTTTTGGCAAAACCTGTTCCTACCTTGCTTTGGCATTTTTAGTTCAGAACCTTACAGTGCAAACATTACCTGGTTTGTTTAAATAACAAAGGCATGAGTTCTGATGTCAATATGGGAAAACAACCTTTAGGCTGATTAATCTTGAGTTCCCCACCTTTTTAGATACACTAAATATACCATAGAATATTATCCTACTTTACAGGGCTCTTGAATGTTACTTTTGCAAAAAGTAACATACTCTTGCAGTTACTCTTGGAAAGATGTTAAATATGTTGCTGAAATTGGTTAAATAGAAGCTATTGTATGAAAAATGAGAAAGCAAATAGAGACATATGAGAAAAGCTGTGTTTTGAAATGGTGTCACTTTTCTGCAAGGAATAGGCATTGAAAAGACAACTTTAATTAAAGTCTTTATTTCCCAGCATATTTCACAGTTTAAAGATCGTAAACAGTAAGCACTGTTTCCCGTTTGGTGATAAAACTTAATCTTTCCCTGAAAAAAATATTATGGTCATTTAGTGCAGGGAACCTTCTCCTCCTGTAGATAGCACTGGGTATAAACAGGAGGAGGATTGTCCTGCTGTCAGAAGCTAGGTGGCATTCGGGCACCTGTCACCTTGACTGTAAGATCATGTTCCTTTTCCTGATTCTCTTGCCCATCTGACATTGCTTCAGTCCTTGTCTCACCCAGGTCTTTCTGGCAGAATTGAACCTTACTGGTTTTGTTTTCTGTGCTCTTTTTGAAGTAAATGGAAGCCTTACTCTCTCTCTTGATTTTCCCCTCCAGACTTACCCCTTTTATGTTAAAAATTTTTCTGCAGCTTTCTTGCTGCTGGGTTGGTACCCTTCTCAAATTCGCAGTTTGTCCTGAGAGAAATACCTCTGTTCCAAAACCAAGACAGCAAGAGGTGGGTCAAGTTGCTAAAATATTACTGAAAGAGTTGGAGATCAATGTTTGAGAATCATTGTTTTATTTTTCTAGTTGTTTATAAGAAAATGGCTCAGATAGAGGCACTTATGGTTCTACTGTATGGGCCTTCTTCCATTTTCCAAACATTTATTTTAGCCACACAGAAGAGGTGGCAGAGAGTTGGGAAAGGAAAATTAATGTTACCCTTCGCTGGAAAATAGAATTTTAGTTTGAAAAAAGAGAAGAAAATTAAAGGAAAATGACAAGACTTCGTTCTTTATTGAAGTGAAACAGAAGCTTTTTTAGTAGGTCCAAGGGAACACATGCTTTCAGAAGAGCCAGTCATCACTGTACTTTTCTGAGCTGTGGAAAATTTCAGGTGTACATTCTTATTCTTCCTCACAAGGAGTAGACACTTGAAACCTGTATCCCTTCCACTTGGACAACTTGTGGCTTTTTGCTTGCCCTCATTTAATGCTTCTCTTGAACGAGAGTCTTGAACTACAAATGGAAATTTCATTGAAACTGATGTGTTTTGATTTTCATTAAATGATAATTTCCTGGCAAAAACAAGAGTTTGGAAAATTCTGGCAAGGTTGACTGACAGAGCACATATAGCTCTCAAAACAGAGGGGATGCTGAAGACAATTATTTTGGGTCCAAACTCTGTTCTTGGCTTCAGAGGCAAAATATGGGTGCAGCTGAGGGCACACACCCTTTGATTTGCCAGGGAAGTAAAGCATTTCTCCGAACAAGTGAATTGAATATTGTGTCCCTTTTAGTGCAGTAATGATTACACAACTCTGTTTATTCTCTGGGGTTGTTTTCAGCTCATCCATCATTTGCAGCTCAGATTTCTTCAGTGATTTCACCAAGCTGGTTTGCTGTATGATGCAAAATGGAAGTCAAGTTAATTTCGCGCTCTACCCACCTCAGTCTGATTAACTCAAATTAAATTTTGTGCTAATAAGTCTGAGTGTGTGACCATAATTGGAAAGCCTTGAGTTCCTCTGACTGCAGGGAAAGTGCTTTTTTTCCCTTACAGCATAAAAACATTTGAATTATAACATCTGGGAAATTTGCAATGAACAATGGTATCAATTTGAGGCCTCCATATGAAGGTTTTTCTGTTTCTTATCAGAATTGCATCTCTTGGAACATTTGGCCCATCTGCCCACCAGAGGAAAACTAAAGAAGCAGGGACATTCGCCTATTAAGGGGAAACTGCAGAACATCTGTGTTTCTCCATTAAGTGTAAATCCTCTTGGACTAATAAGTGGCTGCTATGTCTTAAATAACTGGACAATTACTTAAATGTATTACAAAAGTCTGAACTGGTCAAGTTGGTGGGAAGTCTAGCTAAGATTGAAATAATTCATTAGCAATTTGAAGAAAAAGGAAAAAAACCACAGAAATGAAAGCTGAAAGATGGAAGGGAAAGCAAGGCAAGGCAAGACAAGGAAAGGCTTTGATCTAAGGATAAAGACAGCTTCAGTGTGGTAGGGAAATAGTTTGGTGAATGTGAGTTTGAGCTTATAGTCCTTTAAGACCTATATCCTTCTTGTATTTGCTAAGGCAAAGAGCTACTGTTTTTCTTAACTCCAGAAAGACCTCTTGCTCCAATTATCACCTGGCCCCAGAAGAATAAAACCATAAACCCAAAGTAAAAGTACAGCAGGTGGAGTTTGGGAAAAGGTTAGTCTGTATTCTGAGAAATCCTGATATCTGTGAAGAAGACCAAGGAAATGTGCCCAAGTACCTTGTGCCAGAGATGATGCAGGAGCACGCTGAGATTTCAATAATGTAGAGGCATGTAAATCTGGTTGGATTACAAACAGAGAAGCCTAGTGAGTGACAAACAAGATGGAAGTAGTTGTAAATATACCTGCATTATAATGGAACATCTAGGCCTCCTGATGGGAATTCTTGGGGGTATATATCATCTGTGGGCTATCTCCCATAGCAGCAGGAATATCATGATTGCACGGCAAGTTTATTAAGTATGAAACAAGCCAGCAAACCCTAATGAAGGGTTTGAGAGTCAGAAATGTCAGCAGTCACCAGAGGGCTGTTCAGCAGATGTTTTGAAGTCAAGCCCTGCTCTCCAACCTTGGGATCAATGGGGATTTGCTATTATTTTCCACAGAAGTAGGATCAAAAGCAGAGGCACGATGAAACACCTAACTGGAAGGACTGTGGCACCACTTCTCTGTCTCTATCATATCTGAATTTAGTTTTAGCAATACAGAACAGGCCTCTCCTATTTGTCCTCTGTCTCTCCAACAAATAGCCTTATAAACAAAGCATTCTCAAAACAGAAAGAACAGATTGTACATGGCTCTAACAACAACATGGTTTTGGTCTGACTGCCCCATAATATAGGAAAATCAGAGTACAAAATAACTGCAAATAAGAAAAGCTAGCTGACTTGTACGTCATTTCTATTGCAAAATGGAGCAGTGGGATCTGGACTTGTGTGGCAAATAGCCCTAAATTTCTTCCCTCCCTGCTGTGATGGGAGTTTAAATTAGCCAGGGAGTACTGTCAGTATGTGACATCATCTTGAAAGAACAGCTTTAAAAGTGGAGACAGGTAATATTATCCATTAATTATATTCCACATCTGTAAAGCATATACAGTGCACTGTGGATAAATAGCGCAACCTTTGGCAGGGAATTTCCTGAATATCTGTAGCCAGATTTCTCATTTGCAGTTTTCTCATGGTTTTGTACAATGGGAGTAGATTGGTCTCTAGACGGAGAAGGGTAGGATTTTAATGAGGTATGAGGATGAAGCAAATGAAGGGGGCTTCATCTCCTGGTACTGTGCACAGCCACCTACTGTAGTGGAAGTCAGCTGTAAAACCGGGTGCTTGAAAACATAACATACACCCAGTGGGCCAACACTTGTGATGGTATATATATATAGTTGTTTTTTTTTTTTTTTACACTAAGTATGGGGAGTATTTTTTTTTTTTAGCAAATAAAAAGCATGAACTGAGGTTCCAAGGACAGAGTTGCTACACCAGTAGTTGCGGATGGACATGTATATGGTCGGTCATGGTTTGATTTAGGTGCCTGCTGAGCCTTTGCTTTAAGTCTTATGTTTGTCTACAACAGGACAAAGTAATAGAGAAATCTCTTCAAGAGCTAAAGATCTTACCTGAACCATTGGAGACCCTCAAAACATAGAGATTTCCTTCTGACACATAGGAGAAAATAGGACCCCAAGCACAGTGCAAATGTTCTCCAATTGATCTGAGAAGCTGCTGATACTCAGGAGGCTGCTTCAAGCTGGGGGTGCTGTCTCAGAGCCTTCCAGTCTGTGCCAAGTGTGAGCTCTCTCCCACATCCAGACTGGCTAGAGAGGAGGCTCCAAGTCACGCTACTGTGCTCTTTTTCGAGTGCTCCCACTCTCCCACTCCTCACACTTCTTCATGCCAGAGGATGAGGCAAGGATAGACTTCAACCCACTTAGTCTGTGGCATGCTTTTGAGTGGTTTGTTTGGCCTCAATAGATAAGTCACAAATTTTCTTGTCATTGTGGCTGGCTCTTGCTATATTATCAGCTTGAATGTTGCTGAGGGGGTTTTGAAATGGGGATGTGTCTGGGGTTTTAACAGTCTGTGGCATATGGGAATATACATTAAGCCACTGAGAATATTTCATCACAAAGGAGCTTTGGAAAGAGCACGTCATATACACCTGCCAAGAAACATCTCAAATAATTGAGTTGATGATAGTGGAACGAGTAAACTGTTTGTGAGAGAGTGACATTGCATCCAGCACACAGAGGACTAGCATTATAATTAATTAATGCTTATAGATGTTTCCTTAGGACAGATGCTATGATTTTCTGTGTTTCATCTTTGACAGGGGAATTCAGGAGGAGTGAAAATGCTCTGTCATTTTTGTCATGTCTTCCCTCTTGTTACTGCCTCACACAATGTGTAGTTTCAAGGTCACTTTATTTACCCATGATTCTCTGTCACCAGCAATACCAATATTGTGCTAAAATGAATCAAAATATGTTGATTGTAACACCCTCCGAGATCCCTTATTTATCTCTGTTCCCAATGGTGGTAAAAAGCAATAAGGTAAATTCAATTAATACAAAAATAAAATTTGCTTAGAGTATATGTTTTAGAGCCCTGGTATTTATTGACAAACTACATTATTCAAATAGGAATGAAAATATTTATAGATTGTGTTTTTCAGATGAGTTTGCAATACAGCCAGCATGGGTAACATATGATGAGATTCCACAATCACATTTCTCCCACAGATATAGATGGAAACCCTCCCATCCAAACTCAATTGCATACATCTCTTTTTTCAGTTTTTGCATATGTTGTTACTGTAGGGGTGAAAGAGCTGCATACATTGACCTCTCACTGCCCAACCTTCAGTGACAGAGCCACAAGTTATCTCTTGGATGCATCCATCTGAATTTTTATTATTAGCATCATTTGATGAAGATGGATTCCTGCCAGCATTCCACTGAAATGCAATTGTTAACAGATCTGAGTGTTATCAAGACTTCTCAAAAATAATGTAAAAACTTGGCAAGGTAACTTGCAACCTTTAGTATCTTTTTAAGTCAAATACACAACAACAGTAGCACACCTTTCTACCAAACTTTTAGGGTTATCCTAAGCTGAAATAATAGGATGAAAATATTTTACTTTCATTTATTCCTTTCTTAGGTGTCTGGAACATGATGCAGATTTGTGTCATGTTGTATCCTGGCAGACTGAAGTTCTCAGAATTTTAGTACAGGAATGTCAGTTTTACACAAACTGAATGTTGGATCCATATGTGATTAAGTATGCAGTGTGCTTGTGGACACACTTAACATGATGATTAGCAGTTCTGTCCTTTATAAAAAAATCTCTGGCTGACATTTTTGCAAGGTTTGAGAGCTGTGACTGCTTATGGACTTTTACAAGCATTACTTTGACTGGTGCACTGGAATTTTGCTTGAGCTTTGCAGTGGCATTCATCTTAGGAATAATCTCTGTCAGTGACACCTGATCTCTTACTGACAAGGTGACATTAGTTCCATGAGTGGTCTTTACTTTCCTTAACTTTCTTCTCCATTAAGGCAGCATCTTTGGTTTATTTGCTACCTATGTCTGCATTGCTCTCATTTTGAAGAGGGATTTTTCTTTTACTCTGGCAGCATAATTTCTTGTGACAGCCACCTACTGTGTTTGTGGGTTCTCATTCATTTGCCACAGACTTTTCCTTCATTTGCAGGTGTATAACCTCCACATAAGATGCAAACACTGACAGCTATGTTTTGATTGGAAATGCATTTTATCAGCACTTTCATCATTCCAATAGTTTTAGCAGTACTTTTTGCTTAGTTTCAGTCAACCTGAATTAATTCTTACTGAATTTTTCTCATATATTACTTAGCATTGGATCAATTTCATCCCTATAAATAAACACAGAATACTTCATTAGCAAACCTGTCATAAACCACTCTGTGGGTTCACTTTGGATCTTGTTCCAAGTCATTAAATTCATGGCTTGCCAATACTGGATTAGCTTTTTGGAGAGAACAGTTTAGATATTCAGCTAAAATATAGCCAAGCTCTATCCATGTTGCTGTCTCTTCTTCCTACTCAGGTTAAACAGAAAATGTGTAGTTCCTTCTTTATTGTGACCTGCAGTGAAATGCAAGCCAAGCTTTGTCTGTTGCTTGGAGTCCTTACTACTTGTCAGAAGAGCTGCCTTTCTGTCCTTCAGCTACACTAGGCGTGGACTCCAGAATATTCTGTCCTCTCAAGGAGTGGCTTGTCCTTTGCCCTGTGTTAAGCCCTACCATATGTTGCACTGTACTGAGATTTGGAAATTAAGACTCTGAACAATGGGAATTATGGCAGTGCAAAATGCTCCAAAATGTGTTGGAAAGTGTGTGAATATTAGACTGGTGTTAGAATTATTTTCCTATTTGCTTTACCATAAATAGGTATAGTAATTAGAGCAATGAAATCAAAACAGAGCAGTAACAATTATAGTATAACAAGAGAATATACTAAAACCTTTTTTACCATTCTTGTGACAAAGTACAGTCTCAGCATCATTAATGAATTTTGCTTCTGGGGATATTGTGTAGGCATCAGCTGTGCCTTTAAAAAAGATCCAGTGTGAAGAACAGCACCTTTTGCTGTTGATCTGATCAGCTTCCAAGCATATTAAGTGGAAATAAGTGTATTAGAAAGAACTGAGCAGACCTCATGAAATGATTTACAATAGTGTCACAGGGTGACTCCCAATAAATTGAGCATATGGTAATTGTTCACATCTGACTGTAAGCTTTCAGATGTAAACTAAAAAGAAAGAAACAGAAGTATAATATTTTTCTGGCCAATAATTATAAATTCAGCAGTATTCAGCAGGACATTAGCATATTAATTACATGGTAATTTTGTAACAACAACCCAATCATAATGTGTTGCTAGTTGCTATCTTTGGGTAGCATTTTGATAGCAGCTTTCATGCTTTAGGAGCCCATGCCAAAATAATGTGTGTGCCTACATCTCACCAAAGGTTACTTAAGAAATTTTGAGAATGCTGTTAAGAATGTTTCCCTTGCCTTCAAAGCACCCTTGATCCTGATGTTATCTTTTTATTTGCTAATACTAATCTTGTAGTTTTAAATGAATTTATTGGTTTCTCATGAGCTTTTAAATAGAGTCTCCTTCAGATTGCAAAATCTGAAGTTCCCAGGAGTGGCACTGTCCTGTGGCATGGCCCTTCCGACTCCTTGTCTCCTGGGAGGCTCAGGTTGATGTCTGACATCTAAACCATTGAGTTCAGTTTCACCACTAGATGGGAGCATCGGTTATTTAGCCTTTGCTTTGAAATGGTGCTCTCCCAGCCTTGTAAAATCATATTCCCTCTTGGCTCTTGTTTCAATCTTGCAGGAGAGCTGAACCTCCTCCCAGTGCTGTGCAGCACATTCCAGAAACACTGGCTAACAGTGATCCCCAGAGAACATCCCTCTCAGCTGATGCCTTACATGACCAGCGTTCAAAGTGGTCCCTACTGTTTGGTATGGAAGCACTCAGTTACCGCCCAAGTCTTGAGGGACATGCTGAGAACTGCAAGAATGGTCTAGTAAAGTTGTTTTATGGCTTATTGTTTCATTGGGAAATGGAACGTCAGTAGTTTGCCAATTGTCTTAAAATCACCCTGATCACCAGAGAAAATGAAGAAGAAGGAAAGACAGACCTGACTTCCATGGTTCAACAAACAGTGGTGGACTTGTTGCATTTCTAAAAAGATGCACAGAAAGAAAAGGAAATTTTACAGTCTAACCCAGCTGCAGGACATCCTCTCCAGCTCCTGCAGCTGCTGTGATGCTTCCACAACTCTTTAAGGTGAGCTCCAATGTTTAAACAGGGTCCAGTGAATGTCCCTCACTAAAAGGATCTCCATCTAGGAGTGTCTCTGATTCTTAGGGGCTCTGTTCAGTTAAAATATCCCCTTCCTCACCTAAGCCATATTTTTAATGCTTGAAATTGATGCAGATACTCTTTAGCACATTTTCTACACAACCGTTGCCTGTCCTTGCCTCGCTGCTGCTTGAATAGGAAGAAGGCACACAGAAAACAGGCTAAGGGATGTCCCTGGGCTGAGTTTAATTATAGTCAAGCTGTTCATCCATTATGAGGGAAATGCTGTGTACAGAAGTAGGATGGAGTACACACCTCAATGCACAACTTCTTTTTTGAGTTGAGAATGGCATTGTCTTCACATGTCCACAACTGACAGCCACACTTAGGAAACAACAAAGAGAAATAATGGATATGGACCTAACTCAGGACTGAGACTTGGCATGAGTGCAGCCCAAAAGCTGCTGGGTGGTAAAGGGTTCATTGTGTGCCTCCTGCCCTGGGCTGTGTTATGAGAAACAGGATCTGCAGCAGTCAGTTTATCAGCTTTCTCCCAAGCAGCCATTCTTTTCTGAGGAAAAAAAAACAAGCTGAGATGTGACCAAGATCTTTCTGGGAAAGGTAAGGATTCAATTCAGCACTTATATGAGAGACAGCCCAGAGATTTCAGAGAGTGGAAAGAGATCACAAAACCAGAAGGCACAAAGGTGAAGAATCAGGCTCTGTCTGCCAGCCAAGTGAGAATGAGCAGTGGAGGAGATGCAACAAGTGGCTGCAGTGTGGACATGTACAACTGAAATTTGCAAATCAGAGAGGAGAGTGGGTTGCTGCAGGTAGCAGTTCACAGTGATAATGAAGTGTCCCAGGGCAGCTACTGATTGTCAGCACTGAGCTTTGGCAGGAGAGCTGTGCCAGCCAAGAAATAGCTGTTGGCATTGGGCTGCCAGAATATGAGGCTGCACTTAGGAGGCATGACATGTGGCTGTACCAAGGGAGTTTCACTTTTCTCCAACCATCCCCTTTGGGAGTTGGCCAAACTGAAGCAACTCTAAACCTAAGGACATGGGAAACCCCTTTCTAGTTGAGGCGAGTAGTAAAGGTTCATGGGAGTTTGCATGTTAATGAAGTTGTTCCATATAAGGTTATGTTTTTATTATTGGTCAGTTATGTTGTACAAATACGGTTTATTCCCAGTTCGAGTTTCTGATTGGACCCTTATCCTCAGACCTACCCTATACATTGTCATGTTTTCCTCAGTTCCAGGTCCTCAGTTGGTTTCCCCCCGAGAGTTCTCTTGGGTACTGTGCACCGTTTTGGGGCACCAGCCCTATTTTCTTCCACCTGTTATTAAAGTGTTCTTTTTCTAGTACCAACTGTCATTCCTGCTTCTAATTATTTTCTTGCCACCCTCTGCCGTGAAGTCAGGGCAACTAAAGGTTTGTCATGGCTACCCTCACTGTGACAACCCCCCACTTCCAGCTTCACAAAAATAAAACTTTGCCACTGCATCTAAGAAGAATCTCTTGAAAAGAGGAAAGCTGATATGCTTTAAGGACCCTGAAAACTGAAGGCAAATGGAAAACATAAAAATTGGGGGAATACGTACTCTTAACACAGTCATGATTTTCTCTGAGCTGACAGTGCATGTTCACTTGCTCACAAAAGCAGTCACATCCTGGGCTGCATCCAAAGCAGCATGGCCACCAGAGTGAGGGAGGTGATTCTGCCGCTCTGCTCTGTTCTGCTCTGGTGAGGCCCCATGTGAAACACTGCATCCAGCACTGTGATCCCAACATAGGAAGGACATCAACCTGTTGGAGCAAGTCCAAAGGAGGGCCATGAAGATCATTAGGGGGATAGAGCACCTCTCCCATAGGGAAAGGTGAAGAAAACTGGTATTTTTCCATCTGGAAAGAAGGCTTTGGGATGACCTAACTGCAGCCTTCCAATACCTGAAGTGAGCCTAAAGTAAAGACAGAATAGAGATTATTTGCAAGGGCATATAGTGACAGCACAAGGGGGAATGACTTTAAATTGAAAGGTTTAGATTAGATACTGGGAAGAAATTATTTGCTCTGAGGGTGGTGAGGCACTGGAACAGGTTGCCCAGAGCACTTGTGGTTGCCCCATCCCTGAAAGTTTGGAAGGGACTCTACACATCCTGGTCTCGTGCAAGGTACGGGCAGGGGGACTGAAACTAGATGATCTTTGAAGTCCCTCCCAACCCTAGCCAAAACATTCTATGATTTTTTGATGCCTAAAGTTGATGTTATCATAAGTACCCTTCTGCTGATCCGGAGGCTCTAGCTTTAAGTGTCTCATTATCTTTGACTGTAATGACTTGAGCCTCCTGACAGCCTGCTTTTCCAAGGTGTGATGCAGAACCGTGTTCCTCACTGGCTGCCAGCAGCAGAGATGAAGATGCAGTCTGAAGTCTGGGATGTGTGAGGAGTTGTATTTCCTCCTCATTAGCACTCTTGGGTGTGCACACAGCACAGACTTGCCAGTCCTGCAGGAACACCCAGCCCTGTCTGGGAACACAGGAGTGCACACCACAAAAACAGTAAAATGGCATCACTGCTTATTGCTGGACGGAGCCTACCTGATTAAAGTGTGACAAACTGCTGAGTCCCAAAGCACATAGATTTGCTGTAAAACACAAATACTCTGTTGAAACCAACTGTTTTTTCACAGAATCATTTAATTTAACTGCAACCTCAAAAGATATTGCAGTTTATTGACCAAGTGAGTAGTGAAGTGGCTGAGTATCACATTCCATCAAAATTATGTAGGTTCAGCTAAGAGTAAAACCTGTCTTCAGCTTAGTTTCATGCAAGACTGTGATGTGACTAACACTGAGATCAGATTTCATTGGCAAATCAAGTAAGAAGTGAGGTGCAGAGAACTCATTTAAAATCACAGCTGAAATAATACCAAACATGCAAGTGAAAAATTACTGACAAAGTTAATTGCTTTTCTTCCATATTAAAATAGTTTCAAGTTTGTTCCAGTGTGAAAGTCATTTGCAAAGACTCTACGACACTAAAATTAAGCTTTCTACTTTTGATTTAGTCAAGGAATTAGCTGCATTAGAAACTCAGGCAGAGACCCCAGCTAGAAGAAAATCAGAGCCATCAAAGATATGAGATCTGGCAAAGCTCTCAAAGGCAGTACATTGACAATCAAGTTTCTCACTAATCCCCATGATACATGTGCTTCTAAGCATATTGAAATTGTGTTTGATTATTTTTTTCCTAAATTAGTAGGCTATTTTTCCAGTTTTTCATTGTACCTCCTCTCCTCTCCTCTCCTCTCCTCTCCTCTCCTCTCCTCTCCTCTCCTCTCCTCTCCTCTCCTCTCCTCTCCTCTCCTCTCCTCTCCTCTCCTCTCCTCTCCTCTCCTCTCCTCTCCTCTCCTCTCCTCTCCTCTCCTCTCCTCTCCTCTCCTCTCCTCTCCTCTCCTCTCCTCTCCTCTCCTCTCCTCTCCTCTCCTCTCCTCTCCTCTCCTCTCCTCTCCTCTCCTCTCCTCTCCTCTCCTCTCCTCTCCTCTCCTCTCCTCTCCTCTCCTCTCCTCTCCTCTCCTCTCCTTTTCCATTTAAATAGGTAACTTGCTCTGTTTGAATATGGTTTCTCTACAAGGTGAGCAGCAGCTTAAGTAACTGTTTAGGACTCTGAAAATATTTGAGCATGCACAATTTAGTACTGTAAATTTTTTGTGCCAGGATTTGCACTCAGCATCTAGATTGAACTTTATGACCGTGACAAGTTCAGAATTAATGAAGTTGGACCAAATTTCATCTTATTTATATGTAAGTACACTTTAATTAATAAGGTTGTATAGTTAATATAGCTACTTCTTTATAAGTAAGGCCCATTCTGAATCCTGTTAATTCAGTAACTCACTAAAACACATTGGTTTGTTTTAAGACATTCTAGTCTCCAAGTACTTAAAATGCAGCTCATGGGGCTGATAAATATGCTAGGCTCAGGAGGAAAAATATCACATTTACAAAGATGCATATCAGCATTAAGTATGGAATTTAAAAGCCTATAGAAATGTTGGCTTGACAGAGGAAGATGAAGCATCCACTCTCTTCCTCTGAGGCCAGGTAACTTCATTAGTGTTCAGCTTTGAATGGGTACATTGCCTCTTTCACCACTCACACTTCCATTCTTTCAAAGGGCACAGTCTTCCTTTATAAGCAAAGGCTCACATCATGGATGTAATGCTTCTGGCCAGCAAGGGGTCCACAGCAGCATTTAAATAAATGACTCTTATATTTTGCTAACATATACTGAACTTCTGCAGATTATTCTGCTCAGTATCTGAAGTTCAGTGCCTTGGAATTATTCCAGAAAAGCAGCTTGGTCCAACATTGAAAAATAGTATTGTCTGATGCTTGAGAAGCTCACAGAAGAGGGTCAGCTTTGCCAGATCTTCTGATTCACACCAAAGTAGCTGAAATCACTTATAGAAATCTGTTGCTTCAAAATTAAGTTTTCCTATCTTATGAAGAAAGGTGAAGACATGTTTGAAAAAGATGTAATAGAGGCAAAATGTGCAAACTGAAACCAAACATTGCAAATAACAACTGAATGCGTCTTGGATAATTTTCTTGGGCTATTGTTTAAAAAAATGGTTGAAGTAACATTTTTGAAGTAACTGATTTGGGATAGAAATGTGTTTTTTATATTAAAATCTCTTTCAGGGCAAAATGCTTACGGGCTAGCTGATCTCCATGTCTGAGCAAATAAACTGGTCATAGTGAACTCAGAAAAATGTGGCTTGATATCACGCTGGAGAGCTATTTCTTGGGATCTTAGAAAGAAAAATTCACCTGTCCGTGGAATGGAACAAATAAACCTAGTTCTTTTCTCAGGTAACCTTAAAAAGAAAGCTAATTAAGGAACTGCACAGAAAGAAGTGCAGGGATGTGTTTGCCTTTTCCAATGGAAGTGTGTAAGATGATTCTTACTCTCTATATATATTTTGTCGTATATATAACATATTGCATATTGCATATCGCATATTGCATATTGCATATATTATATAATATATTATATATTATATAATACATAACCTATAACATATTATATATTACATATTATATATTATATATTATATAGATTAGAGATTAGAGATTATAGATTATATGTTGTATAATATTATTTATAACATATAATGTATAATATATATATTATATATGACAAAATCTTCCATGTTTGTCATGTAACCTGAGTGAGCTTGGCAAGTCTCATGTAGAAGAGACCTCTGTGTTGAATGTTTGCCATGAGGGAGACTCTACCACTTCAGGACAGCCTCAGACAGTGTTTTAATTGTTTCATAGCGCAAATTTTTTTCTTACATCTGGATGTAAATTCTCTTGATGAAACTCTGTTCATCATTGTAAAGACATCCATTGACTCTGTAGCTGCATTTCAGGTATTGAAGGGCTGTGAATGCATCCCCCTGGAGCTTTTCATTCTCTAGGACAAGCAATTTCTCAATTTCTTTGAGATTTCTTCATGCCGTATTCTGCAATCTTCTCATCATCTTCATGACTCCTCTCTGGGTCTTCTCCAGTTCTTCAATGCTTCTCTCAAACTGGAGCAGAGTGTTCTATGTGTGGCCTAAAAAGTGTCAAGTACTATGACATAATCACTTTCCTTGATCTGTTGGCTGTACCCTGGCTGATACAGACTAGGGAGGTTATGGCTCATTGCAAGGACAGAATCCTGGCTCATATTTGTTCTGCTTCTCACTAGAACCCCCAGCTCCTTTTCAGCAGAGCTGAACCTCCCCAGCCTGTATTCTCAAATGATGACTCAAGTTCTATTTATTGCAGCTTGGATCCTTTACCACAACAAAGGGTACTCTTCATTTTTTGCATCTTTCTGCACCAGATCTGTTCAGTACAGTCCTTCTGCTGATCGGGATTACTTCAGTACCACATGAGGAAAAAAAAGAAAGGGTCCAAGTGGGTGGTAGACACGATGCAATTCAAACTCCTACATAGTTCCTGTCTGAAAAGTGAACCACTGCCCTGGCATTAAGTCCACCACCAGAAATCTTCTTGGGTAAAGGAGCTTATTGGTATATGACCAGCAAGTCTGAAAGGTTTTTTCTCACAGCCACACACATGTGGATCAACCAGAGGGTAGTGAGCTCCTCCTACTTTGAAGACGTGCCAGAGGGACTTCCACTGGGCAGCAAAAGAAGGAAAGATGACACATCAAGACAGATGCTGATGCCTTAGGAAGAGAAGCGCAAGGAAGAATTATCTGAGTCAAACCGCTCAGCTTCTGCTGCCATACACTTAAAAGCATTGAAGTCTCCTTTGCACCTCTACTGCACAGGGGTACTTTTTTCTTAGTGGTATGTTCCCACCTCTTAAAAAAAACCACGTATTTTTCCATAGGATGTTATTTATCTTGTTCATTCTCAATTAGTACTGATGACTTTGTCCAGTTTGTTTTTCAGACTATCAAAGCAAGAGTTGGTTTCTATTTCTATTTCCAATGGTTTCTAAAATTCAGTGATCTATCTCTTAGTTCCAAGAATGCTACAAGAAGGTTCAGGGAGTTTTGTCTACATTTCCTTTAATCAATGTTACTTTTTTGTTACTAGCTATTCCTTAAATCATTTTAAACAAGGTTTCTCTATTTCTTTGCACCTGCAGAGGCTTTTATGGAGTTATCCTATTCCCCCTTAGTCAGTTAGTGATACTGAGCTCAACTTTTATTTCTTTAATCTTCTCTGGAAATGAATCCCTCAAGTCCTTTGAACATTTTTTGCTGTCCTTTTCTGAATTTCCTGCAGTTTCTTTGGAGCCTGTCTGGCAGAGATGTGCCTAGACTGGGGAGCAATATTCTACCTGCAGCTTCCTTGTTTGCTCCTCTCTGCACCTTGTCTCTGGGTTCTCAACCCTCCAGCTGGGAAATCAGTGGTACAGCCCTCAGCAGCCCTTGAAAAATGTAGCAGTAGCCAGAAATCAGCTTCAGCAGCACTAATGGTGTTGGAACTGAGCCCTCTGTATGGTGTTTGGCAGAGGCAGAGGAATACAGATGCTGCCATTCCTGAGAAAGATGCAGCCCTCCTGAGATGTGTTCCCAAAGCTTTACATTTTTACATAAGGTATAAATCAGAGTGCTTTGTAACTGAAAGCACATGCATGTGTAGTAGGCAGATGGAGGCAGTGATCGCATGCCAAAATGTAGTTTGGGAAAAAAAAAATTAAAAAATAGATTATAGAAAACAGCATAGTGTAGTACATATTCTCAGCCAAAGTGGAATCCCTCTTAATAGAGGAGCACAGGCTGAGAATTAGGGGACATAAAGATTGCTTTGCAGTTTTCACTTCCTGCAGAAGAGTATATAGAAATTCAAATCCCAGCACGAGTTTTAACACACAGCTTCCAACAGCTGTTGGGTATCACATAAGGAATTGGCATGTCTATGGCAGCAGCTGTGACTTGCCACATCCCTGGCAGTACCACAGAGCTGTAAGAGATGGAGGTGATGCAGGTACTTTTGCGAGGCATTTTCCACTTGGGTAGTATTGAAACAGAGCAGCTGTGGTGACAGAAAACATTCAGGACCTCCCATGTTACTTTCTCCAGTAGAGTGAAAAGATTTTTTTTTTCTATGAAACATGTTTACCAATTTATGGTACTACATACACTGAGTCAAAATACAGGGTTTGATCTTCATAAGGCAAAATATGTTTTGAAGTCAGAAGCATCCTATTTCATGCATGGTCACAAGATTTTAGAGGCAGAACTATGAATTACACTTGCAGTGCAATCATTTCAGGTGGCTTATTTGCATTTGTCCCCAAAACAAAATGAACACATTAATCTGAAGAAAGGATGCCCATTCTGACATCCCTGAAAACTCACAGGTTTTTTCCATCCCTGTTGGTGGGGAAAGAATGCAGCCACAGGGCAGCAGTCCTCTAGGTGGGCCTTTATTCAAAGCTGGATCAAAGAACAGGAGTTAACTATATCTGTTCCATGGCCCTCATTTCTGTCATACTTCAGGGCGTTTGAGCATTACTATTCCTTTGTAATAGACAAGCAGCACACAGTAGACAGGGAAATAATATCTAGGCAGAAAATCAGCACTGTCCTTATACAAGAGAATTTAATCCCTTGCAAACATCTTACCCTACCCCCTATAACTGCTGGTGGGGTTTCTTCCTGTCTCTGCCCAAAGGAACAACAAAGAGACAGTCTGTGTGTATGTTGTATTTTTCACAATAAAAGCTAGCCTTGCTTTTACAAATAGCGAAATACCTGAAGGGGTTAAGCCTGGATGTGGGCCATGCACAGGTTTCAGTGCTTAAGGGTCAGGTCAAAGAACGGAATGAATTTTTTCCCTGCTTTTAGAGCACAGACTACTGAATGTGCAAGATTAAATATCAGATAAGAATTTCTGTGGAACTAGTCTGTACTTGCAGCAAATTCAGTGGCACCACACAAACATATGTTCCATAGGGAAAGCATACATATTCCATATGGAATAGGATTTCAGGCAGTGTTGTGTGCAGTCAGTTGGGAGTTGGTTCTGTCTACTCACTTCATCTACTGTTTCTGATTACTTTCAGAATCCTCAGAGATAAAATCCCCTCCATAATAATAATGTCTCTGGATACAATTCCTAAAATATTAAAAAGAGCTGGACCAGAAAATGAGTATGTATGTATAAATATATTTTCATACAGGAGCTGAGTATCCATTATAATGGATCAAAATTTGTAGTAATAAAAGAAATTAAGAAAAAACAAATCACCTCCTTTCACTCTGGGGAGTCTATCCTGAGACTTCCAGGACATCATGCAGAGTACTTCAGATTTGGACTTGATCTCCAAATATTCCAGGCACAGCCCCTTCCCCTCAATTCTCCAAATTTTACTATTTGTTTAAGCACTGGAGAACCCACAAATCAGTTGATCATTGATTATTTAGCTATGATTTAGATAAGATTATTTAGACTAGATATAAGGAAGAAGTTTTTTTCAGTGAAGGTGGTAAAACACTGAAGCAGATTTCCCAGAGATATGGTAGATGCCCCATCCCTGGGAACATTGTAGATCAATTTGGATGGGGATCTGAGCAATCTGAACAAGTTGAAGATATCCCTGCTCATTGCCAGGGGATGGGATTAGATGAGCTTTAAAGGTTCTTTCCAGCTCAAACTCTTCTATGATGCTATGATTCTGTGATTCTATTTCTAGGAACAGGTCTCTGACACTTTTGGGGAAAAAAAAATCTGTGAGATCACATGCTTGAAAATCTTAAGAAATAATGTTCATGTCTATTTAACTGAGCTTCTCAGTCCTGAAACTTCTTATATTTTCTCAGGTATCTTTAATATATACCCACATCTGATATTGGTTTCTTGACTTTTGCAGCAATTTTGAATCTCTGGCATCCACAAAATTATGGTAATCCTAGCTAATTAATGCTGTCTCTGATGAGAATCAATAAAAATGTGAATAGCTGTTGTATTCAGTTTGATTTGACCATGTACTTATCTCCTTCTCTGTCTGTATATACTCAGTGGAGTCTGGAAGGGATTCAGCAGACCGGCTAATAGGCATTTATTTCAGGATGAGATAAATCTCTCCCCATATTCTATCACTGTATTGACCAGCTCCCCGCTGAGTAGGGAAGCTCCCAGAACTCAAACCCTCAAACTCAAGCTCTGAGAAAGTGAAGGATGTGTCAAAAAGTGACTTAGGCTGGCCACATACATGTAGCACTGGCCTGTCCCAAGCCAAGTCTTCAGGCACCATACCCATATTTTAAAAAATGTAAAAATAAATCAAGCAAAAAGAATACTGAAAGCAGAAAAAGCCACGAGAAAGGCATCATTCTACCCAAGAGTTCTTTTGTAATTAAGTTCACTCCATTTAAAGTAAATCCTCTCCCGTCTGTTCTCTTTATGCAGAGGCACTGTGCACTTGGCAAGGCTCTAGCTGAAACAGTGTCCTTCAGAATGTGCGCAGACAATTTTACAGTGGTTATAAGACAGCATGAGAGTGTATACAGTGATCTGGGGGAGTGTGGAGAGAGCTGTGTGCAGAAAGAGGGTTGGGAAGCTCAGGCCATGGCTGCAGAACAAGGTTATTTCAAGGCAGAGCCCAAAAGCCTTATTCACACATGCAGATTCATCTCTGTAGTCAAGCTGGTTAAAAAGAAACCATTGTTGCATACCATGTCCACCCCACTAGTTTGGTAATCAGAAAGAAAGCAGATGTAGTTTTCAACTCCATCTTCCTCTCTGCACTCCATGTTGCAGTGAAGGGCCTGAGAACTCTGGGAGTGTTATAGATGAAAAGAGCTAGAGCAGGAAATGTGCATCTAAAGACTTATTTAGGCTAAGCAAGTCTTGCAGCTTTAGCTGCACGAGTAAAAAAACCATCTTTACTTCCCTGAAACCTGATGTAATCATACCAGTTAAAGGTGCTGTTAGTGGCAGAGCTTATTCTTCTTCCAGCTGCAAAATGAGTTTCTCTAGTACAAATGGTACTTTCAAACTGATATAACTACACGTAAACTGCAGCTTCCAGAAACAGATGTAAAACACACACAAAAAAGGGCCTGTGTCATTGTGTATTAGTGAAAATAGCAGGATAAAGCCTTTCTAACATGGACCAGCTCTAAATGGCAGGCAAAAGCATGGTATTCTGAGTGGTATTCTCTCTGACACAGAGAGACTTGTGTAAACAGCAAGCTCTAATCAACGTGTACAAAATATCTCTGCCCCACATTCCTTCTATATTTAGCCATGCAAAGTCTCCATCCCTATCATGTGCATCAGCAGGAGAAGGAATTGACTGGGTAATTTATGCTGAAATTCATTCACATTGAGATAGCTGTGTTAAACCTCTCTGTAGATTTTTCATAACACATAATGCAGTGTTATTGATTTATTCCCCCTGGATACTCTCTGTCTACCTCAGTACTGCTGCTGAGCATCCAAGCCTTTGAGTCCTGTGCAGCACAAGCTACCCACTTCTTCATTCCACATACGTAAAAAATGCCCTACAGTGGTACTCAAGGGTTTTTGTTGTTATGACTTGGAGTGTTTCCTTGCATGGGGCTTCCCAAGGCTCCTCAGAGCCTGCTGTTCTCTTAACCTGCTCACCAGGGAAGAACTGACACTACCAATCCTGTGCAGCGCAGTCTTCCAGCTGCCTTCCTCTTCCCTAAGCTGCAGGAAAAGTGGACCAGAAATAACATGGCACTCAAAGATCTGAGACAAGCAAAGACATATATAGATAATTCCCCTGCTTCTACTATGCACAGTGTAGGCTGTTGCAGTGTGGGACTCCAAGACCCCAATCTTAGGGAGTGTGGCCTGTCTTGTTTGCATGATGCAGGTAACTCTTCAGTATCTAGAATTGGATTCACTCTAAGCCTTAAACCCCTCTTGACTCCTTCTGCCCCCCAAAGTGGTGTGGATTGTACATGTGGCAGTGACAGACTGGGGGTTCAGATGATGCAAGACAGGGTGTTAACACTGTCACCTCTAAGTATGTGCAAGCCTTACAGGTGGCAGACAAGCAAGTTTTCTTACCTTTTAATATATTATTGAGCTAAAAACCTATTTTAAACTAAACTAAAGATTCCTTTTCTTCCACTTCCACTTCCAACAAGCTTGGAAAGCATGTGCTGGGTCTAGGGGTTCATGGCTTATGATAATGACAGGGTAGAATACTAGGAGGAAAGACATGGAGTTAGGATCACAAACCCTGGGACAGAAATGCTTGAGCGTATGACATCTGCAGTACAGAAATCTCTCTGACACAGTAGGTCAAAGTGAACAAGCATAAGATTTACATTGATTTGCACGTGGAGTCTCTGCAGTCACTGAAGTTGTATTTACTCTTGTCCAAAAGGGCTGGTCCTGGCCTCCCAGAAGAAGCCAGGCCTTTTAACATAGCTTGTAGAGATGGCAACCAGGAAGGTCCTTCTAATTCTAAAAATATGCCCTTTAACCGGTCTACAATATAGCTGAAGGCAGATCAAAGTTTCACTGTGTGGCATAGTGGCTGGCATCTGATTTTAAAAGCAAAAGCATACTCTTTAAAAAAAGCAATGAAGTGAAACCAACTCACACTATAATTTAAATAGAAATGGTGTTTAGTTGCCTTTTCCTGTGTCACTTCTAAAAATAGATGCTGCATATACTTTCAGTATTTCATACATATATGCATACATATAGTGGCTGTCAATCACTTGGCAAAAAAGTGCACAGTTTGAAATGGAAGTGTTTAAAACTTAGGAAATGAAGAAATAATATAACTCAAGCAATCTGAAGATGAGTCTGTCTCAAAGATCATATGACTCTTAACTTTATAAGCAGGCATTTCATTTTCCTCACAGAATATCTGCCCCTTTCAGGACATTGAGCAGCCCTGGGTGGTGATGATCAGGACTGTGCAGTGGGAGAATCGACAGTAGGACATGTCTCATGCATCAACCCCAAATGAAAAACTGTAGTTCAGATAGTTGTGATTTCTGCTATCTAATGACCAGATAGTCTTAAGTCTTACAATGGAGATTATTAGGAATTCTTTTTGTAAGCCATGGAGCTGCTGATCATTCTGATAAAAATAATAAAGCCTATTCTTTCAGGATTTGTTGCTCTTACACTGCCTTCCCCCACTGGGCAGAGCTGAGTAGATATTGACTGTGTTGTTCAGCTCTTCTTTCTCTTCTGCCACGGGTCTCATTTAAGACTTCTTCAAGTCTTTCAAGTCAGGTCACCTTACAATCAGAACTAATGCTCACAGACAGAAGCCATGTCAAAGAGCAGTTAAGGATTCCAACATCTAATAACAAAAAGAGGAAAAGAAAATACATTTGAGAACCATTCAAGATGCTTTACCATTCTTCCTCAGAACTCCTGCCCTGCTACATCTGTTGCTTAATTTTTCCCACAAGAAATAAACTGGAGCACAACCAGTAAATTTTAAAGGAAGACTTTTATAGCTCTGTCATACCTCCAATAGTCATTTTGAAGTCTGACATAAGAAGACCAGCTGCAAAGGATATGTTTACAAACATGAATTTTTTGAATGATTGATGACCACATGCCAAACCATAAATGCTGAGTAATTAATTATCCAGAGTGCCTTGTGAATCATAAAGGCAATTCATCTTTATGTTTAGTTAAGCCCTCTTGCAGGATATTATCAAAGTTGTATAAATCAAGTAAGCAAGAAAAAGAGTAAGTTCCAAAGCAATTTTAAGAAATAAGACAACTGAAACTCCCTCCACCCAAAACAATAAACCAAATGCTTGTAACTATTTAATCAAACTCCAAGCTATTCTTTCATGTATTAATCCATTCCTAAATTATATATCTGTTATCATATCTACGCATGCATGTGATTACTGCTTTGACACCCTTCAGCACATGTAATTCCTCTTGCATTCAATGAGACTTTGTCATACAGGTGTAGGAAAGTTTTCCTATTTATTATCTAGAAGTGTTTGATAGCAGAAGGACTGTGTGCATAAGATCTAAGCCCTGAAATGAGGAAATTTGGTTTCCCGCTCAAGGCTTCTCACTTAACATTTCATGCAAGGGTCTCCAAGTTAACAGCTACCTTCACATCAAAGCTGCTATTAAAACTTTCCTATGTACCACATCTCTTGTGAGGATAAAGTCACTAGTAGTAGCTAAGTTACAAATCTAAGGGTAGTGAGGGTAATCGAAGTACACACTATATTGCATACATACAAACAAGTCAAAACATCTGTCTTGGACATTTCAGTAGGGATGAAATTGCCTTTACAAAAATCAGGCTAATTTCAGTGGAAGATTTCACCAATATAATTGGCAGCAGCTTTCTAGGGAGAGGAACTGCTGGAGGGATTGAGTACTGGGGGCAAAGGGATATTAAACACACTCTGTCAGCTGCAGACTGCAAACTGTGCACTGGAGCTCCCACTGAGAGCTAATGGATGATGAAGAGACACAGCCAAAATGTCTCTGCAATGCTCACGAGCTCTGGCTGTGCATAGGGAGAGATTTCTTCCTGGAAATCCAAAATCCTGAACCCTTCTCCCATGGAGCAGAGCAAGAAGGAAGAGCAGCAGAGGAAACTGCTTTGAATGAAAACCACATGCACAGCATGTGCAAGGGGGACATGACCAAGGGCGGTATGTTTTATACTTTATGGAAGTGGCCCCTGGAAAGCTTCTCTTTGGATGGTTTATGAATGTAATATTTGTTCCACCATGTGCTCAGCCATTTTATCTCTAAGGTCTCTCTGCTGCAAAATATAGCCCTGAACAGAATGGTGTGCTCTTGCAAGGCTTCATTGACTCAGTGGGATTCTCACCAGTGCACAGGCTGAATTCACCCTAAAATAAAACTCCTTTGGAGTCAGTGACTTGTGCACGCAAGACTTTGCATGCTGCATGTTAAATCTATCTGTAGGTGGTGTTAAAGTTAGAGTGTGGTCTGTCATTTGGAATGCCAGTGCACTAAATAAAGATTGTCAGGAAGATATTGTCTAGGAATATAAATGCCATGTGTTAAGTGCGGTTTTTATTTGAAAGCTAAGAGGAAAAAAAATTACTTGGTTATTGTGCTGGTTTTCGTTTGCCTGTGGTATTTCAAAAATGTGGCATTTCATGTATTGCACTCCAGCAAGTTTGGAGCAATTTGGTAGGAATCCTGGAAGCTCTCTTATCACAGTAGACCACTGCACATTCAGAAAATCTGTCTATCATTTGAGTGTTACTATAGCAACAACCTAGTTCCGGCTGGAAAATACTGGTCCACTTCTGCCTGCATACTCTGCTCTGGAGTACAGCTTTCTCCCATGGAGCAGCAGCAAAATGTCTTTTAGCATTTGAGGCATAAAATAACACTTGGGAAAGAAAACTCCATGGACAGAACACTGCCCTACCATCCTGGCATGCACAAGTGGGCAACTTATCTACTTCCAGATGAATAAAGTAGTGTATCTAAAACAGATTCCTAATAATTATTTCCAATTTTGTTGCTGAACCCATCTACATTAAGAAAAGCAGTTTCACAGCTTTTTAACCAATTAAACACTTTTCTTAGTATTGCTATAAATCAAGACACCCTTTTCTTGGTGGTTATCATCAGTTCTTCTCCAGCTATTGGAAGGAGTGTACACTAACCCACTAGATATAGTGATTACAAATGATCTCCAGATGGTGCCATGGCAGGCCAAACTAATGGTGAATTTAAATCCAAATCTTCCCAGTTACAAGCAAGGAATTGTTTCAAAATGTATCTGAGGCTTTCCAGGAGGGAAGAGGTGGGCTCTGGACTCAGGAAGGAGCTCTCCTTTGCTGTTCCCAAAGTTTGGTCACCACTGGTGTTGGTGATACAGAGTGCTTCAGTAGCGTGGGATGTTTCTTTAGGACAATATGTTTTGCGTGCCTCAGCTGTCACAATTGTCCAGGCATGAGGACACTGTGCTGGTAACATACCCGCTTTCTAGCACAAAGTAGAGAGGTTTAGTTTAGCCCATCATTCTTTTCCAGCAGCAAAGTTTCTGCAGGCAAATATTTCCCTGATGGATACACCACAGCTTGTAGTGTGTGCTTAGTGAAATTGTTGAGGTTCATAATGAGGTTCATAAAGGATAATAATGAGACCTTTGTTCACCTTTTTCTTTCCCTGCCTTCCTATAAAACAGTTTCTAATTCCTTTCCTGCAAATCAACCCCACAGGAAGCAGCAGGGTTGGTGTCCACCTTCTGAGGAGAAGGAAAAAAGACAGTACTTTAAAGGCAACAGGTTACTGTAAACACAGTTGATCTGCTCATTAATGTGTGATCTGGACTTTAATGTACAGATGTATCAATGCAAAAAGCACCAAGGAGGAAAAATAACCTCACAAGTTGATCGAGTTAGATGCCAAGCTGTTTGTGGAGCTTGGAGTTTCTTAACCATTTTGTTCTGATGTCCTCACAGGATAATTTCAGAAGGATTCACTCTGAGTGAATTCAAATAAGATTTACTCTAAGTGTTCTTTCAATACCTTTGGCTTCCTTCCTCAAATTCTCTGGCATATCTACCTGTGTGAGTGGGAAGAATGTAAGGAAATGTGTTTAGTTTTGGAAACTAGGTTGGTAGAATTTTTTCAGGGATCATCTCTGAATATCTCATAGATCATTGGTGTTATGCATACCAAGGCAGAGAAACTATGTTCAACTCTCCTGTTACATATATTCTTTTAATCTTGTACCCTGAACCCAACAGAGACACCATTTTTATGTGATGTCTATGTCTCTGCCAACTTCTTAAAGGTTTTAATCTTTTTTTATCCTAGCAGTGAACAGCACAATTTCAATTTTAACAGTGAAGTTTTTATTCTGCCTCCCTTGGTTCAGGCTAGTAGAGTGTTGAAGCTCTAACTATTGAATTGCCTCATGATGAAAATAGTGCAGAGATTGTTGCTTAACAAATTTCATCTTCAAATGATGCACTAAGGAATAGAGGGAGTATTAGTGCAATTGGTTTTGCAGCCTCCATTAGAATGGAAGAGGTTTCGCTTCTTCCTCCTTTGTGCCTTAATCTTCTTTGGAGATATCTCTCCTGCGCACAGCCCAATGCAACTTTATTGGAGCAGGAGCATTGTGTGGGACCCAAAACAAGAGGCTACAATAAGATGATCTTGCATGGAAGAGTTTGCCCAGGGAGGCTGAAACTGGTCAAAACATCTGGAACAAAAACTGTATGTGTGGAATCCTGCTCTCTTCACTTAAAGCTCCTAATACTTAGGATGGAAAAAACCAAAAGTCTCAATGTTTTTCTCAGAACACCATTCTGTGTTCAGCTCAGGTGGTGCATCTATTTTATGCTTGGAATCTTTGAACTGTTGTAGACAATAGCACCTTTTATCTCTCCTAGTTCCCTCATGCCCTTCACCCATACCAAAATCATCAGGGCCATTTATGAAGTTAATACAATATATAACAGGCTTAAATCCTTAGTAATTTTTCTTCTTTCCTATGTTATTTATCCAGCTATGCATGTGGTCTTTAGAGATGGATAAACTTCTTTGATAGGGAAGGCTGGGAAATGCACCTTCTAGTAATGGCACAAGGTACTATTTCCTTTGGTTT
Source organism: Sylvia atricapilla (assembly GCF_009819655.1). Lineage (NCBI taxonomy): Eukaryota > Metazoa > Chordata > Aves > Passeriformes > Sylviidae > Sylvia > Sylvia atricapilla. Next base: position 87,763,730 of record NC_089141.1, read on the forward strand.
TTAATGTGATTTTCAAGGCAGCGTGGCCAAGAACTTATCTTTCTGGTTGAAAGAAACTGCCATTCTTTAACACCTGTTAGGAACTTTTCTAAATTAATTTAAGCAATCACATTGTTATGAACATCTCCTATTGAAGGCTTGTTGTCCTACCGCGGGTATGGGGTTTATTCTTCCAACATGCTGGTTTGCCATCCACTCATCCCTTTCTTAGCCTGGCTGGTCTGAGAATCCAACCTGTCTCTTGTACGTTAAATTGTGAAGCTCTAACCATGGCCCAAGGGAACAGTGCCAAACAACATGATTTTTTAATGAGCACACTCACTGTGGGTTGCTCTTGTTTAACATAAAAGAAAAAATAATCCCTGCTCTAAGCCATTTGCAGTCTAAGGGCTGGGTTGTGGCTCCAAGAAACATCCAGCAGTGGGGGGAAGGTACAGAGGGAGCTACTCCTGAAGGCATTTTTACCAAGTCTGTGGGAGCACAAGGAGTAGCAACTGCTGCTACTCTCATGTATAAACATGGGGAACACAACTGACACAAATTGGTAGCTCAGCTCTCACTCAGGGGGAGGCATGAAGCTTCTCTCTATATCTGAATGCCAGCAATGATGCAAAGAGAAGAGTCCTTGTCTCCACCCCATTTTTCTCTTATGCAGAATTACAGCAGAAGTACATGCAGGGATGTTATAGGAGGTTCTAGCAGAGCAGACACATTGTTCCCCACAGCTTTTTGCCCCAAACATTGATAAGGCTACCAAGGCAATTTTCTTCCTGGGCAAACAGGTTGCAGTTATCTAAACAGGAAGGGCAAATAGACTTGGGTTCAGCAAGAAAACTGAAGGCCAAAAAGGTACTTTCAAGCCATGTCTGGTTATGCAGACTGAGAGATGGCATCGCAGACACTGGGCATCATGTGTTTGCCCAGTTTATGATTCAGAGTTGGCCTCCTCTTCATCACCTGCTTTTGGAGATAGTAACTCACAAAGGACCTTGATCTGAAACATTTTACAGAAATGGACTTCTTGAATCAGTAGTGTTTCAGTTCTTCAGAGGAAAAAGAATTTGCCCAGTCAAGGAAGGGAAGCTCTTATTGCTACACACAAAGAGCATCTGTTCCTTAACAACCAGCTGTCTCTTAACAATTTTTTTCTGCAGGATATAAAACCAGGAAAAATAGTTTGATTCCTCAGACTGTCAGACAAACCTCCCAGGTAAGAGCTGATATTATAGATTCAGAGATTTTTATTTGCTTCTTGACATCAGAGAGGCATTTTGCCAAGAGAGAGGCAATCAGAAGTAGGGTGTTAAGAAATTAGTTGGGGAAGGCATCTCAAAACATGGAAATCTGCCAGGTATCAAATGAATAGCTATCTAGGGAATGAGAACAGGAAGAAAGAGAGAATGGGAAAAAGAGGAATCAGGATGATCTGGGACAGTTCCTGCACTCCTACATCTGTATATAACAAAGAGAGAATGGTAGAAAGAAGATTCATGGAGAAAACAGCATATGAAATGAAGCTGCCAAAAAAATGGAACATTTTTAGACCGAAGGAAGAAACCAGTGGAAAACAGATGCCAGCTAATGTCAGGTTAGCAAACTTGACCTTTTGCAAGGATTTATGACTTCAGAGCACTATTCTAGCAACAGAAATATGCACTTGTCCTTAAAAAATGCAACACTCTACTAGGCTGGTTAGCAACCCACTACACCTGCACATCAGAGAGCCAGACACAAAACCTGAGCAGTGGCAACTCAGAAGTCTATAAAAGATGTTAGGAATTAATTATTTAGGTAAGTCTGATATAAAGAGATACAGTATCTCAGTATGAACAAAATTGCCAGTACCCCTTCCTTTGTAAATAGAATCTATACAAATATTAAGAAATTTTTAGCCTGACATAATTGTCAGTAAAAATGATATCAGTATTACTATCTAAAAAAAGAAAAGAAGTAATTAACTAATTTAAGCCGATGAAAAACCTGTGTTCAAATTAGGTTTAATCAGGACTGACAGAGAGCTCAATATCCCTAATTTTTCAGCGTACCCATACTTTGGATAGGGAAAACTTTCCAGTGTTCTCTACTTTGGGAAGAGAATCAAAGAACCTGCAATGGCACCTAAACTAAGACCTCATATGGCAGCACTGAAAACCATCCACAGCCCAGAAGTCCCCAGACTGGGACGAGCTTGCAAAAAGCCAGCAAAATCTAGCAGATACCTAAATACAAATGTCAGTGCATGTTTGGACAAAAGACTGGTGAGCTGGATATACTGCCCCTACCCAAAGGCAGAGCCTTCTCTTTAAGACCTCTGGTCAGATGTGGCCAGCAGTCATGTTATAGAATGGTTTGTGTTGGAAGGGTCCTTAAATATAATCTAGTTCCTGTGGGCAGGGCCACCTTCCACTAGACCAAGGTGCTCAAAGCCCCATCCAAAATGGCCTTGTACACTTCCAGGAATGCAGCATTTTCAGCATGTACCTAATGTGCAGGAACAGCAGCAGTTCCAGGCTCATTTCAAAACACCTTTGAGAAAGGCTAGGTCCTCTTTTCTGGTACACTGACTAAAGCCTACCTATTAGACAAGAGGAAGTTGCTTCCATCACCTCATCAATCCCCAAAATGTGCAAACCCACATGTCTGTCTCTGTAAGTGCTGCACAAAATAGACAGATGACTTTGAAAGGCATGCTGTCCTGCTCTCCTTTTGGAGGGACAGTGTAACCAATCACAGGCACATAAGCAGAATAGAGCAAGGGGTGCCTGATCTAGCCATATGCTAAGGCAGAATTTCCTTTTCAGCTGGGTTTTTTCAGCATTAAATGAAACCACCCTGAAGCCTGTATGGATAGCACTAGAACGTAACCTTTTGATGACAAGCATATGCACCATGGATAACCTTATCAGACCTCAGCACAGGCACACACAGGTTGAAAAACATTTGGCATGACAACACAGATTTTTCTTGCAGCCTTGCCAAGCTTATCTGAGCCAATTCAATCCAACACTACAATGTATTGTTAAGTAATGAGTTTCCTAAAAAGGGCCAAATTCTGTGTTATGCCTCGTAGGAACAACTGTGTGAGTGGTCCTTTTCTACACAAGGCTCTACAAGTTAATATGATTTGAAACCAACATCACTTTCATTTGGCTGTAGTTTCTTTCCAAAAGAAAGCTGGTTATGGTTTTGCAACAGTAAATGGGGAAATGTGCAGACTTTTGAGCTTGGTTATTTTTAATTACTGGTGCAGACATACAGATACATAGAATATCTGATGAGAGATGGGAACCACACTTCCATAAAACTGGTTCCAACTCCCTGTTATTGAAGGCAGTCACATCTCATAAAATTTTAAATTATGTTTGTCCAAACAAAATTATGCCTATTTTAAGAATTATGGTGGCATTACTCTGTATTAATTAAAAAAAAAAAAATCTTTGACCTGCTTAAAAAATGAAGCTCAGTCTAACATTCTCTCTGCTGGAGTACTGAGGTTCTCCTTGTCAGTCTGGCAGGAATATCATCAGTGCCTCTGCACACTGGGCGATATACAGGTGCCATGTAGGGAACATTCTGCTATTTGCTTTCATGTATTGTACTGCCAAGACAGCAAAATGTTTTCAGCACCTCGGAGCTGTCACTGGACCCTTTCACATGACAAACTTTAGGAGTAATTTCTTAGTCATTTAAGAAGTTTAAAAGTAATATAAGAGTCATTGGAATTCTGCTATGGGACTTTGCTGTAGTTTAAACAGTAATTGGAAATTTTGTTCTTGTTTCTGCCCTGCCTTTGATTACCATGGAGTTGACCTCAGAGACAGCTCCTGATGCCAGTATTCCTGCCATTCTCAGCTGTTCTCTCCCCCAAGGACCAGCACACCTTCCCTGTTTGTTCTGAGTGGGCAATGAGCTCATGATATAGTTATCACATAAATAAATTAGTAATTTCAAAAGTCAGACATACGATGGCAGCTACTATGTGAGGTTTAAATACAAACCACGGGCCAGATGACATCTGCACAAATATGCCATTTTACACTGTCAGGTGAACCAGTCCCATCATTAACTGTTTTATTTAGAAGTGGTTGCCATATTGTCTTTTGTCTCCCCATCTAGCAGGTTTTTTTCCTTGAAGGAACATGGTCACAGGAAAACAAGGAATGTAAGGAGGATGGGTAGAAGTGATACAAAAAAACTCCACAAGGTTTGCATAGTAGTCGCAACCAGTGTTGTGATGCATAGGTCAGGGATGTGCAAGAAGTTAGAGCTCACTAATGCTTATGAAGAGTCAAGGTCAGGTCAGGTAAGCAGTTCACAGAATCACAGCATGGGTCAGGTGTCCTGGTTTGGAATAAATTAGGGAAGAACCACCAAGAGGAGTCCCCTAAACCAAAACCTCCACCACCACTTCCCCCCCAGCCCTGGGTTCAGGAAGGAAAATACCTTGGAGGAAAAGTGGAAAAACCAGTTTATTGACAATGAAAAAGAACACTCCCCAACACCGAAAGTGGGAAAGGGGGTTACTGTGATGAGGAGGGTGCGGCGACGCGTCTCTTGTAGACCCGGGACTTCTCCAACTTCTCAGGTCAGGTCAGGTCCGGAGCCGGTTCAAACCTTGGGCGGGGCAAAGGAAGGACAAAAAAACCAAACAGAAGCAGTGGGGAAAAAAAAAAAACAAAAAACAAACAAAAAAAAAAAAACAAAAAAAAAAAAAAAAAAAAACAAAAAAAAAAAAAAAAAACACACCAGCGGCAGGGGGCAGCAGGAGAGAGAGGGAGAGAGAAAAGAAGGAAAAAAGAAAAAGAAGAAAGAGAAATAACAGGGAAAAAAAAGAAAGAAAAAAAACAGACCAAGCCAAAAGCAGAAGCAAGCAGCAGAGAGCAGAAAGCCAGCGCCAGCAGCCAGCAGCAGAAAAGCTAAAAAAAACAAGCCAGCCAGCAGGCCTCGCCCAGCCAGAGGGGGAGCTGCCAGACACAACAATGTATCCAAGATATGGGATATATGGGATATACGGGATCGGAGGCAGGTCAACCCAGAACAGTCAGGTCAGGCTGAAAAGGACCATGATGGATCATCTGGTCCAACCTCCCTGCACAAGCTGCGTTATCCTAGAGCACATTGCACAGAATTGTATCCAGATGCTCCTTAAGTGTCTCCAGTGAGGGAGACTCTCCAGTCTCTCTGGGAAGTCTCTCTCTTCCAATGCACAGTTACCTGCATACCAAAGTTCTTCATGTTCAGGTGGAACTTCCTGTGCGTCTGTTTGTACCTGTTACCTCTTGTCTCATTCCTTGTCACCACTGAGAAGGTCTTAGCTGCATCCTCTGTCACCCTCCCTTCAGATATTTATATATGTTGATAAGGTCCCCTCTAAGTCACCTCTTGGGTCTGAACAGGGGCAGTTTCCTCAGCCTGTTTTCACAAGAGAGATGCTCCAGTCCTTTCATCATCTTTGTCACCTACCACTGGACCTGCTCCAGATGCTCCATGTCTGTCTGGAAGTTAAGACCCCAGACCTGGACACAGCAGTCCCAAAGTGCCTCACAGGGCTGAGTAGAGGGACAGGATCACCTCCTAGACCTGCTGGCAGTAGTCTTTATCCAGATAGTTGTTTTGTCATAGAGGGCAACCACGTTGGTCAAGCATGATTTGCCTTTAATGAATCTGTGCTAACTACTCCTCATCACCTCGTTGTGGATAGAAATGGCCTCCAGAATGGGGCATTTCATCACCTTTTTAGGGATTGAGGTAGGGCTGACAGGCTAGTAGTTCCCTGGGTCCTCCTTCTTTATCTGTTTGAAGACTGGGGTGATGTTTGATTTCTTCCAGTCCTCAGGCACCTTTCCATGTCCTCACACCACCTCTCAAAGATGATTGTGAGCTGCCTCATTATGGTGTCTGCCAGCTCTGCCAGCACTCATGGATCATCCCAACAGGATCCATCAACTTGTAGTTTTGAGTTTGCCTATGTGCACTCTAACACAATCCTCCATGACCAGGGGAAGGTCATTCTCTCAGTGGCCCATTCTGTCTTTGGAGTCTTCTCCAAGAGAGAATAGAGCCTCAGACATTGTTTTGTCCATCATTCTTGAGGCTTCTGTACATGTCAGTGATAGTTCATGGGAAATGACATCAATCAGTGATGACTCAGTGAAGACTCTTAATACTCATCTGAGGAGAAGGAAAAGAGAGACAGCCCCTACTTCTGCACTGTCTGAAACTTGCTCAAGTATGGCCTAGTAAGCTGCAGGTCATGACACGATCATCAGTCATGTCACACCTAACTTCAAATTGTGCCAAAGTTTTCTGTTAAAAATGTTATTTTTATTGTTATTATTAATTACTTGTTTGTTTCATGATAAAGTATACAAACAAAAGAAAAAGTGAACAGAAGGCATATAATAGTGTATTCACAGTTATTCACCATGTCAATTGCACCCTCTTCAACACAGTTGTGATAGATCAGAGTAAAATCTGGTTCATAATGCTGTGGGAATCTGACATACATTTAATAGTCATAATCCTAGCCTCTTCCCTGCCTAAACCTGCCCCAAAGCTTTTAATTTCTAGTTCCATAATACAGGAGTTGCTTTTTGTGAAACTGAGGACTCAAAATCAGTGTTTTCTACTGTGAGTAAATTCCCTAAATTAGAAGGTTATACTTAATAAAGAGGTAATTGTCAGACACATGGCCATTAGGACTCTAAGACACCTCATCTTTCATGACAGATCATCCACATGGAAAATATTGTGACACAGTTTCCTAGTGCTACCAGGTTTCTTTCACTTGGAAACACCTAGAAATCCATTTCATATTTTCAGGCACTAAGTATGTGAGAGTCTGCAAGCCACAGGAGCTGTGACAAGCTAAAGCCCCTACATGTAAGTGCTGGTTACTCTTTTTTGTTTAAAAAAAATTCTAAAGCAAATCTAGATTGATCCAGCTATAAACCAGTGCCACATGCTGGCTATCTAGTACATCTATAGAGACAAGTAATTGTGAGTTGTGCAGGAGGTATGTGACCAAGATATGAAGGACATTTCTCCCAGTTAATTCTTTAAAAATTAGATGCCTGGTAGCCCTGGATAGTAGGACATGGGAACAACTCCCTTTTTTTCCTTAATCTTAAACAACTCTCTGTTCCAAATTCCAATGGCAAAATTAGAAATTATTTTTATTCAAATGAAATGCTTTTTCAACCAGCAAGAAAATATTTATGAATGTTACTCTTTTTATTATAGGCATACAACAACTGCCTTTCACATGAAATAATTCTTAGACATTTCTATTTGAAAAACAGTACTGTAGATAATGAGCTCAAATACCTCAGAGATTGAGGATATAAAATCATAGCTACTAAAATTAAGTAATTTTAATAGCTAAGCATGGTCACAACGTTTTTCAATAGGTGTGAGGATATCCTAAAATGAAAAATACATTTTTTCACCTCTCTAGTTTTGAAGTGTAACTGATTGTACTTAAAACAAAAATTACAAGACTTTTTTTCTGTGAAGTGAATTGTAGTTATGAATAGCAAGTTTCATCACTGAAAGTTGTAAAATGACTAAGGCATAAATCTTGCAAAAGAAATGTTTTGAATAAGCATAATAATTCAGACAAAACTGAATGGTCATAAATAGGATTCTTTAATGTATAATAGGGTCCAAAGTTTCATAACTCTCACAATAAATCTTGTTTCTGTCTGGGGAAAATGGCAGGGTCATGCTCAAATGTGCTCATTTAGATTTATAATTTCTTTTAGCCTAGCTCATAAGACTATTGCCTCAATATCATTAGTGAGTTTTGTAGGCAATATAAATCTTGGATAGAATTTTTGCAGAAGCCTTATAATTTGTCCTTAAAATCTCTTGGTTATATTGAATCATTTTCTCACATCATTAAATTAATTTTGTTTTCTTTCAAAGACTATAAAATTCTTTCTCACAGCATTCTAGACATTTCAACTCTGCATAGAACCATATAGAGGGATTTCACAGTAAGTGATAATAACATTAAAACCAAAACAGAAATAACTAAACAAAACAAATCAGAAGATCCAGTCCCATATTTAGTATGCATCATCAGTAAAAATCAGATGCACTGATCAGTGAAGCAATTTGCAGGCAGGAGTTAGGAGTGAGAAAGCCTGGGATTTCCTGCCAGCTGCATCACAGAGTTCCTGTCAGATGCTGGCCTCATCATTCAGCTCTTGCAATGCTGCCAAGCCCCAATATGCAAATTAATTAACCAACTCTTCACTTCACCAGCCACTGAGATTGAAAAAAAATATTTCTGAAAGTACCTCTTGTTTCTTTGCTTTCTAGGCTGGTGGGGATCTTCTTTCCAGAACTGCACACATACCCCATTTCATTCCTGAAAATAATTTATATTCTCACTCAGTCTCTTGGATCCAGGAGCTGGAGTGTTCACAAGCTGGAGTGTTCACAAGCTGGAGTGTTCACAAGCTATGTATCATGAGGTCTGTAGTGGAACCAAAAATTGGTAACCATTGTCCTTGGTGGGTCCTGCATGCAATGAGAATTCCCTTCCACTGATTACATCTACTTCACATGGATTTATGAAGACTTAATTCACATTTGCAGGTCTCTGAACTGCTCAGGAGAAAGTTACAATATCTGTGCTATACACAAAATATTGTAACATCTAGCTTTGAATTCTGCTCAACTGTTGGCCAGACAGCTGATGAGACTTATCCAATTTCTAGAGCCCTTCATCTGCTCTATGAAATGGAAAATAGCTGTATTTATGTAAATAATAAATGAAATGCCAGGAGGTGGCACTTGAAAATATTTACTACATTTCCTGTGCTTTATTTGGGCCAATAAAAACATGTTACTGTGTACTGCAAATGGTTTCCTCTATGCAGCTCTTCACATCAGCTTGTAATAAGAGGGGCTACAGTTCCTGTGCTGTTATATTGGTGCCTGTGAGTGTAACCCCACCTCACTTGCTGCAGTGGGAGTAGTGCAAAGGAAGATTCACATTTAGCCCTGTGTCTGTTCCTGCATGTGACTGCTTCTGAACTCCAGCACACAAGGGGCAGTCCCTTAACCTTCACACAGACCAAGCACCCAGCTTTGGGAATAGTAGCTTGCAGTGGAGACACAGTTTTTATAACACTGACTTTCTGGAATTGTATTCTTGCAACATTTAACTGCATGCAAGACAACTGTTAATAAGGTCTTCTTTGATCTTTGCACAGACTTCCATGCTTATTTGATTTTACTGCACTTTGAAGTAATTGTGGGCTATGCTATGGAAATATAGAAGGAAATCTCTCTAGAGTAAAATGGGGAAATTGGAGAACGACGGAAAACTGAGCTACAAGGGACCATGAGAAGTTATACACTGAAAGCATTTAATTTAGCATGGATTTTGGATGATTACTATAGTATAACAATGTCAAATCAATTTAAAACTGTTCTTTGCAGTACTATTGTGTTAAAAAGGAAAAATACTTGTTTCTGAATGCCTCGTGAAATGAAGTAAGTTGAACATTTCCCATTCCAAACTAGTTTTCAACACCTGGATTCTGCCTTTCTCCCTGCTCAAGGCATTCCATGGCAGGGCAACTTCAAAAAGATATTGCACTTGTAGCTAGTGATCTCTTCTCAGAAATGCTAGGGAGAATAGAATCAGATATGGCATAGCACAAGATTTTATATGGTGCTTTTGTAATGAGAGAAGCAGTAATTTTTGAAGTAGAAGGGGAAATGGTCCTTTGGTGTGCTTTTTTCACAGCAGCCAGGAAAAACTAGCAATATGTTAGAAAGTAATTTTATGTTTTGACCTCTGAAATTCCATCCAAAGTGCTTTCATGTGCCACAAGAACTGAGCTGTGACCTCTATACAAATTACTTAAATTCTCTAATCTCTTACTATTACTCTGCTAAATCTGAGTTTCATAATCTCTTCCCTTCCCTTACTGGAGGGGAAAATCTGTCCTGCACCCATAGAGACTGAAGTGATATTAAAAGGCTGAGGAGAGAACCCGTGCACTTGTTTACCTTTCAGCAAGGAATAGATCGTAAAAGTGGGAAACTGCCTCTGAGGGTTAAGGAAAAGAAAGAAGATGTGACACGGGAGTGAATCTGATTTAGTGTGCCCTCTTGTAGTCCATGAGTAATTCTGCTGAAGCAGCAGTCACGCAGGGTTCAGTGCCACGGAGAGCAGAGTTGGGCCACTTTAGCATGCCTTGTGTCCATCACAATTCTCATGAAGGCAATTTACATTTTATTTCATTATGGATGTGCTACTCTTTCTATACTACTTAGAGTCATCCAGTAAAGATCTCATAAGGCAGCAAGAAAATAAGAGAAACAAGCAGTAACTTAGCCACTAAAGCATATATCCATAAGCATCTAAGCAGATGCTTAGATGATGCAGATGTAAGATGATGCAGAGGTTTTAACCCTTTTCTTGCTTTTCTGAAATGTTCTTTGAGCACTCAGGAATGGCCACGCAGCACTCAGAACCTCTCATACTCTTGGGAGTCCAGGAGAGTTTCCTGCTTCAGCAAAAAAGGCAACCAAATAAAAGGCCTTTCATCTGGGGAAAAAGATCATTGCAAACAAAATCCTTTAGCCAGGAGGATTCCATCTGTGGTCTGCAGGCCTTCTGATTCACTGGCAAGGTTAAGATCACACCCACCTCCCCATAGACAGCCACACACGTTTTTTTTAGGAAGACACAGGCAAGCATGAAGTAACCTGTGCGAACCAGCAGAGGCTAGCAAGTCCTGAAAACGGGAAAGCTCCTCATTACAGCCATAGCTGTATTGCAAACTGCACATGCATCTCAGAGCATAACTGTCCCCATCCCACCCTTCCCGAGGGTCTTGGGCTAAATGGGACACATTCCCTGTGGTTCACAGAAAACAAGAACAAGATGTTGGGTGTAATAACAACTGGTTGGTTGTAATAACAACAACAAGTTGAAGGAAATAATGCTTGGATCTCCATAGTGGACAAAAGCCTCTTAGGGATAAAAAATGAGCTATTTCCTCTAGCTATTTCCTCTAGCTTCCAGACCACAGTACATCAGCCACTTCAAACTGGCCCATGTCAGAACAGGATTTGCCTCTGTTAGCAGTAGTTTGGTTGTCAGAATTGCTCTCAAAGTCTCACTGCCAAGGACTTCTGACCAACACAAAGTTGACTCTGAGCACTGCATCCACCTGGCCAATGGCTCTGCCAGGAGGTCTTTCACTCTGAAGCTGCAAATGCAGATGTCAGCTCCTCAGCTGAAAAATACAGGTGCTTGCCCTGTTCCACTCCTTCTCTCATTCTCACTGAGTAGTCCTGCTTCTGATACTGTAAGCACATGAGCCTGCTGCAGGACTGGAGATCTGGGCTAAGATATGCACACTGCTCTGAGCAAGACCCAGGCTTTACGGTGAGGCTGAGAAGCACTCCAGAGCTTTTGGGGAAACTGGATTTGATGCTTTAATATGAACAATAAAAACATCAGTTATATTGGTACTCTCATTACAGCTCTATGTAAAGTGATTTCTAACTTTTGTGATACTTAATTTATGATTGTCCTGCCTCAGTCATTTTATACAGTAACAGACTCATTCCAGTTGTAGAAAAGGGACCATTTTACCACATTTTTCAGCACAGGGATCAGAGACTCTAATCCCACAGCCTTTACTGAATGATGTGCCAAATCCTTATTCATAGAGGCAATTACCTTTAAAGGTTACTCATAGGTGAATGTTTGTAGGATCATGCCTACAGAAAGCACTTGTTGGTTTAATTTGCTTTTGCATCTTCTTTAGTCTGTCCTGGTATCACTACTGAAACTGCAGCCAGCCATCCTGTTTAAATCAGGTCCATGTATTTTTGTCTCCACAACTGCAACAGAACAAGTCATGAACATTGTGCTCTCAATAAAGCAGAATCTCCTTGGTGAGTAGTGTGCCAGTGGCAATATACCAAAATTTTGAAGCCAAGAATACAGCAAGTATATAGATTTTGACAGAAAATTAAATTATAGTAGACAGTTCTATTTCCTTACCCCCTCAAATACTTCTGTTAATGATATATTCAGATCAATAAAACTATGTTAACTAAAACAGAAAAAGAAATTGCATCAGCTATGTTTGGAACCTATTCCTAAATCTTTCAAATTGCTTTCCCTAAATAAAGAAATTGTTTTCCCAGCTCTCTTGGGAGTGAAATTTTCCTTTTTCAGATGAAAAACTAACTTGCATCCAAGGAAGAAATCAAATGAACAGTGTGATAGGGTGCTGCTTTTCTCGGGGACATTTTGCTCCACCTATATGCATGTAAATACTGATATGACAGGCATTCTTGCTTTAGCCACATTCTCCTTGTCAGCAATCCTCCCTTTTCTATCAGTCACTTGTGATGTGTCTTTACTCTTTATTTCCTGACAATATCTGGCCTATGATAACTTCCAAATTTCATGCTCATAATAATTACATCACGGTTGACATCCACTGCTTTTCTGCTTTCAGTTTGTATTTCTGACCTTATCATAAAAACAAATAGCTGCTCATCAATCTGAGAAGTCATCAAACACCTAGAACAACACACATTTATATTGGGAGAATGGCAATGAGACATCCCACTGCACTAATACCAGCACTGTGGAGGCTAGTGTCAATGCAGTGCAAACAGTATTAATCTAAACTCTCATTTAAGTTTCACTCAGATTTACTATTCAGATTGCTCCTGCAAAAGGACATCTCAGATTCCTAAATAACAAGTAGTACTGACTCTCTGAGTGATCCCTTCAATGCAGGTTTGGGAACTGTATGAACAGCAGCAGTTCCAGGGGTGCAGTTCAGAATTCATGGAGTTGACTATATTTTAATTGCCTTATGTTCAGGCAAGTGTTGATGAACAAGTGTTTCCATTTCTATAAGATTTTTCCAATATGTCTGTCCATGTGTGTTATTTGCTTAGTAATCTTCAAGTGTGAATCTTAGGTGAGAATTTACTTATGTGACTTGCCAGTGGCAGGAGGTGAGATGGCACAAAAGGAAGTGAAAGGTTAAAAAGTTGTTTCTCCTCTATTAATGCCAATTGTTTCAAGGCAGGAAATGCGGCCATGGGGTCACAAAGCAGTGCTGTCCTTCCCCTCAGGCCAGGCTGGAGCTGAGTTTATTGCTGCTGAAAGGCAAGGTTCATGCTGCTGTGATCCAGACTCAGTGCTGGAAGTCATTTCTTCAAGAAATATTACAGTCCTGGAGAGGACAAAGATTGTGAAAGTTCTCACACACTTTCATTGTAGTGTTTTTGTCCTATAGCCACCACACTTCCTCATGCTGTGCTGTTACACTGACCTGCATTCAGGGACAAGGTCTTCAGTATGTGCAGAAATTTTGCAAATTTGCTGGCAAAGCAGCAGAGTCCAAAAGAGGTAGATAATATTCATCAGCACATCAGTTCAGTAAAGCAATGCTTTTATTCATTCTGGGCCATGGAAAATAGCTGGCTACTTCTCCTCTGACACTTAGCAGTACAAAGCTAGTGCTTTCAGACCCTAGTTGCTCTGAAGTTACCAATTTTTATTATATCATCCCCAACTTTCTTGATTGACTCAGTCTCCTGAGCATTGACTTGGAGCAACCTGATCTGACCTGACCTGTTTTCCTTTCTAAAAGAATTTATTATTTTTACAAATTTAAAACTTTGGTTTCCAGTTCTCTCTTATCACGGTGAGAAGTTAGCTGAATGTCCTTCAATGCTTCCAAGCAGAGTAAAATGCTCTCCATTATGATTCAGTGCTGAAATATTGCAATATTTCAGTAGCTGACCCTGTCCAGATACTATAAAATCTTTGTCACTGGCCCTTGTAAGAAAGGAATAGAAAGGAGATGCTAGACTATCTTCTTATCTGATTTTTTTCCCATCATGGTTACCAAAACTTCAGGGAGGAAAAAGTAGGGAATGGAGGGGCAAGGCAGAGCTCTGCTTATCTTTGTTCTGCTTTGCTGTTCTAGAGGGAGGTTTTCTGAGGTAGTCTGAGAAGATCAAAAAGTCAAGTCTTTAAAATTTCACCAGGTTCAGCTATGTTGCCATAATAGTCAGTTTTTTGTGACAGTATTAGAGTGATGGGTGTCACTTCCCTTAGTGTCACTGCATAGGATTCATGCACTTTATTTATGCAAATTACTTATCTATAAGCATCTGGTGAAAAAGTCCTCTGATGACAGTGTTTCAGTTAGCTGCACTGTCAGTGGAGAGATGTAAGTCTTTGAGGACCTCAGAGAAAGGCTGTAGTCTGATGCCTTCATTTATGTGGGACTTTTTCTCCTTGGTCAATTCCTCAATTCTTCTGCTGCTGTACTGTGTCAGCCTCATCACCAGCCTCAGAGCCACCCTTTGAATTTTGCTCAGGCAGGTTCAGACTCAACTTCTTTTGGTGTACTGTCCTGGTTTAGGGCAAATTTGGGAGAAAACCTCCAAATAGGGTCCCTCTGGGAAGCAAACCCAAATGGCCCCTCCTCCAATTGGTCCAGGAGAAAATCTACTTAAAGAAAAGTGCAAAAAACCTATTTATTCAACAAACAAAGTACCCACAAGCATAAGAAAATTAATAATATGAAACAATAAAACTTCTTGCCACTTTGAAGAGAGATGGCCAATTGACAAAGTCCCTGCTGTGGGTAGCGCAGCTCACCCAGTCTCTAATCAGTCTCCCCTGCGCTGGAAAATGCCATCCTGGGCCCTGGAGGGCTGCAGGTGCAAGCTCCCAGTGTTTCTCTGGGTTTTTCAGTCCAGGACAGGTTCAAACAGTCCCAAGGAAAAAAAAAAAAAAAAAAAAAAAACCCCAACAAAACAGTCCAGGGAACTTCTCTGCCTCAGCTAGCTAAACTAACTAAAAGCAAAAAAGATCTCTGTCCCACTGTCTGTCTGTGCTTCAGATGAACACAGTCCAGGCAAGGAAGGCGGAGGAGGGAGCAGTTTCTCCAAACAAACTGCATGCTTCTCCTCCCTGCTTTGCTCTTGGAAAAGGTCTTAAAGGCCCAGAACACAATATCCAACATAAACAGAACAGACGACTCGGGATACAAGTATCATAAAGTCACCCTAGGACATGTACCCTCAGTGACAGTGGCCACATTCTTAAAATTTTGCTCCTTGGAGTCTGTTTCTCCCATTTCTTCCTCAGTTTTCCCTTTAGCCTGGCTTGTGCTGCCAAATTAACACCAGCTAAATCTTGGAGGCAGGATCAATGGGCACAGTAGGGCATAGCTCCTGTGACAGAGGGTGGAATTTTCTGGGAGATTAACTTTAGCAGCTGGGTCTCTTGAATGGGACTGTGCAGCCAGGACATGGACCCATCCCTTTCCCCTTGCTGTGCTGAGAGGAACTGCAGCTATGCACATGGAGGGGAGGCCACACATCTCTAGAGCCAGTGCAGAGAATGGGAGTGCCAACCCCTGCACACTGCACCCCAGCACGGGGCTGCTGCTCTGCAGTGGGCAGGGGTTTGTCCTGTATTAGTATTATTTGTGACTGTACTTCTTGCCTTGAACAGTATTTTCTTGGGTCAGATCAATCACAGCAAATCATGTCATGTAAAGCTTGCAGTGTGGGCATTGGACAATAGTAATTGAAATTTTTTATGAACTCCAGAGAGAAAACAATCATTCTATAAACAAAAACTAAATTAAAATAAAATTTAAAAATTCAAGTTAAAATTAAAGTTAATGTTTTCTGTTCTCCTAGTGATCCATTTGAAAAATCTCATTGCTGTCTCTTGTAGATGAAATAACTCTGCAGCTTTCAAACAGGATGAATTAACTGAGTAGGTCTTTTCTCTGTCTAGCAATACCCAAGCCCATTTCACATTTCCAGTTCAAGACAAGTTCAGTCATGACAAAGAAAAAAATGCCAGACAAATACCTGCACTGGGGTCTGTACAGGATTAGGCCTCCACCAGCGGTGTCAGCCTATATGAATTTTAGGGTAAAATTTGTCCAAAGTCTATAGGTGAGGAAGAGTTATTCCATGTTTGTACATTATGCTTCTCTTCTGACTGTAAATGCCTTTGCACATCAATAATCCTTCCTGCACAGGTCTGAAATTTGGGGTTACAACAAATAATTAAAACAAAAAACATTACAAGTGCCTGTCAATAACAAACACACAAAAGAATTTTTATTGCTACTGTATAGATTACGTTATTCTTACTTTACACAACTTAAACCAGCTGTTTGCAAAGCCCTGACCACTGGTTGGAATAAAGTCTCACTACGCTAATTCCTCATCTTTTTTATAACATACAATTGAAGTTTATTTGGAAATTATAGTTCTGTATGCACTAGTTAGTGATAACTTTTTATTTTAAAAATAATTGCAGAGTTTCTGTATTGACACCTGCTTGTAACATTATTTTAAAAATAATTACAGAGTTTCTGAATTATATGTATTGACACCTGCTTGTAACATTGCTTCTTTCCGAAGTGCAGCTACAACCTTTCTAGATCCCAGTCAGCCTCTCCAGTAGAGAAACTGCTTGAGAAGAATTCAGGCAGCAATTCCAGCTCACACAGCCACACATGTTGCCAGACTGGCTCAGCAAGAGAGGCAGAAGGCTCCCAGCCCCAAATCAATTTCCAGCAAGCGTTTATTCCGTGTGCCGAAGGTGAATCCAGAGCCAAAAAGACCATGTGGCTTTTCTCAGTTATCCAGTGTCTTGGATTCGTGGGTGGTACAAAGGGGGCAGGGCAGGGGAGAGGTGACCATAGGGACACCAGGCCCCAAAACCAATGGGGAAACAGGGAAAGGAGATATCATGGAGGGGGGATGGACTTGGAAAACCCAAAGGGAAGACTGCACAATGTTTGCAGGAGCCATGGGGGTGAAGCCTTTTTGTTACAACTGGGAGGGGTAATCTTCACTTTTCCACTGCAAGGCAGTTGGAAATTCCTTTAAGGGCACAAGGGACTCCACACCTTCTTAGTAGAGGGGTTTTGACAAAAAAAACAAAAACAAAAACAAAAACATTTGTCTGCTTGTATTCAAGAATATGCAATGAACGATGGATGTCGCCAGAAGAAAACAGCAAACTATTATAAAATGGACATGTAACAGTAATGCTGGAAAAACATGATAACAATCAGAAAACTGTTCTAGAAAACTACCTGCAAACTCCAGTTTGTTGGTGCAAACTGGAGTAGTCCTTTGGGATTTATGGAGTTGTGATTAATTACTTGACCTGACAAGCCCAACACATTAGGTTTCCTTCTCATTGTCTCCCAACATCTCTACGAGATAGTAAAAGGAAGAAATAAAAACCACATTGTCTTGATAGACGAAAATGAACTCTTATGCTCTGGTTAATCTAAACACAGATTTTGTCCCTTTCACCTGGAAGCCAAGGAGCTGGACAACAGAAAATTGGAATACCATGTTTTCCTAGCTGTACACTTAAAATTTTGTAAGGGGAGAAATGCTCTAAGAATACTGATTTTAACACTGTGAAAGCAACAGGAAAAACAGCCTCTGGGGGATGTGAATAAACTAAAATTCTTCTGTAGGCAAAAGAGAAAAAATGATAGCGAACAACACACGAACACAGTAGATTTATCTATGTGACCTAGCACAGGTGTAGTAACCACACCTGCTTGGGACGGTAGACTTGCCATCCTGAAGAAATTTCAGAGCAAAAGAGCCCAAATATGCTTGCTGTCCTCCTCTGTTGTTGTTGTCCTCCTCTGTGATATCCTGGTTTGACAAACATTTAATATAATACTTCTCTCAACTACTCCATTTTGGCATAGACAGCACTGTTTTCTCAAAGGAACAGGCAAGTGTATTTGTAAAAGGTTATTCAAGCACAGGTAATTGAAGCACAGGTGGCAGCTTTGTCCCATGTTCCAGGTTTAATGCTGACAAATGGTGCAGAATTCACTTAGAAATGAGAGGCAAAGGATGCAGCTCTGAACAAGCTCAAAGGGCCTTTCACTGTGGGCATAGAACAATCTCAGTTTAGAATAATGGTCTTTTGGTTGTGAGTCAGGTGGGTGTGGGTAGACAAAGTTAAATCATATAAGCCACCTATGTGAAAAATGGAAGCAAAATATCTGGTCTACTTGTTCACAAGTGTCCAATGACAGTGGGATCATACTCTTAATGGAACACAAAGGGTTGCCAGCTGATAGAGATTTCCTGGTCCCAAATGAAACCAAAGGATCCAGAGGATCATCCACTGATTGGTTTTTCAACAAAACAGCCTGTGAGTCATCAGAACAATGACTACTGAGGGAACAGCAGCATTTACAAAGAACTGAAGGTTGTAGCTGCTCCAGCTAGGCCTGCAGGAGCATTTCTGTCCCTGAGACAAAGACACACAACAACCGTGAATAATCTGGGTTTCAGATGTCACTGCTCATCATATCCCTTCCTGAGCAAGGGATAGAAAAAAACAGAAAAAAATGTGAAGGACAAGTCAAGAACCACAGAATGAAACTCTACATACAGATCCCTAAGAAGGAGACAGTGTTAAAAAAGAGACAAAAGGTTTGAATTTGTAAATCTGTTGGATTAAGGCCCAAGTGGTGCATTCCATCCTAGGTGAAGGAGATCTACTTTGTCTGGCTCTATAAAACTTTGTGAGCCAAAATAGCCAAGACTGGTCTGGTCCTGAGTCTATAGCTCAGCCAAATGTTTGTTGGTTTCACTGTCTAATTTCACTTGAAGTTCCTTTCCCAAGCCCTTTAATTAATTTAAATATATGTGAAGTACTTCCAAAGCCATTCTGCAGGTTGGGCAGATGTAAGATTAGGGCATTGGAGCATTTTCCAGGGCATTTAGAGAATGTCAAGCCTTACCGGAATTGCAACAATTGCAGTGCTACTGACAGACATGCAGTGTGCAATATCTTCAGGAGCAGCCCTCAGGGCATGACAACAAAGTTATTTTACCCTTAACAGGAAATTCAGTAGCCTTTTTGTAAACTATTTCCCCTCTTTTCCTAGGAGCAAACAGGAATAGGATGAAAGGATGTAGTTGAGCATTAAAAAAATAATTTATTACTTAAAAGAGATGGGGTTTTTTTTCCCCTTACTTAAAATTTATCATTTTATTTTGAACAATGTCTTCTTGATGTCTGTGGTTTCAGAGAAGGCTGTTCAAGTTGGGAGAAATTGTTTTCCTGTCTGTACCATGTGTCTTCATAAAGCCAGCAATGTAGCTGCAATTCAAAGATCATTTTTCTTCCTCTTTTTGAAATATCTAGTTAGAAAAAAAATCACTCAGGCAGGAGTGCAACAAAAAAATTAATTATAGCAGAGAACTTACAATGTAATGGTAAGAATTGTGCTTGCCCTGTTGGATATAGGTATGATTAGGAAGAAGAATGACCAGGAGGCCCACAGTGTTTCTCTGGGATCAGAGGCGGTGCTCATCAAAGAAAGATCTCATCTGTACAGGGATTCCTCGTGTGCTTCATCACTGGCTTTTCTGTGAAGACCCCAAACCTCACTTAGTGAAATGATCTCATTATATTGGATGCTGCTAATACTTGTAAGGGGGATTAGCAGAAAGGCTTAGCTGGACTGTAGCAAACCGCACAGATTGGATCCATAAGGATGAGACAAAGGCACTGTAAAAAAAATTATATTCCTGAGTACTTTATTCTGTAAATGCCAACAGAGGGTGACATCAATTCCTAGCTCTTAACAAGCTGTGCCTATGATGGGAGAGGGAGGGGACAGGAAAAGAGGACAGTGAGGAGGATGTGGTATAGTGATCACTGAGGATGTGAGTAAACTTGAATTCTGCCCTAAATTATTTTCATCTTTAATATCAGATCAATAAAATATTCTGTGGAAGAAAAAGCAGTCATAATTTTTATTTTATAGCTACCTGAAATCTGAGCAGAGAAACTGGTAAAATTAGTAGCAGAAATATATTCTTACCAGAGAAAAATGGATAGGGTACAAAAAGAAAATTCAATAGTTGGATTTTCCTGTGTTTCTTCTATCTATTTATTGGTTTATATTCTAGAGTGCCTTTTTTCTCAAAGCTAAACTTCAGTCTGGAATGAGATAATGTGCTTTTCACAGATCTGGACATTTTGGACTGCAGAGTAAAAAGAGTATCACTGAAATGCCAGCAAAAGGTGTATAAACAGTTGCACACTGTGAAAGGAGATTAGGCAGTCTTTATTCTCACCAATGAAATATCAAAACATCTCTTTCTGGTCTGCAGTACAGATGTGACAACTTTCTGGTCTGCAGTACAGATGTGACAACCAAAGAATCTGAATTATTCTCTCTTCCACTCTCTTCTGTCATGCTCTTTTTGGCACTTTACACAAAGTATATGGATTAGTTGTGAAGAGCTGTGCTGATATTACAGAAAAAAAAAAAAGGTATATGTTGAAATACAATTGTTTAAATAACTTTGTTGGTAGGTTGACCCTCATGGAAAACAGGTGTCCACCAAAGCTGCTCTATCACTCCCCTCTTCAGCTGCAGACAGGAGAGAAAATACAATGAAAATCTCATGGATTGAAACAGGAACAGGAAGAGATCATTCACCAGTTACCATCATGGGCAAAACACTCTCAGCTTGGAGAAGTTAATTAAACTTGCCACCGATCAAATCAGTGTAGGATAATGAGAAGTAAAACCAAAGCTTAAAATACTTCCCTCTCACCCCTCCCTTCTTCCTGGGCTCTACTTCACTTTCATCTTTCTTTAGCTACTTCACCCTCCCATGGGTGAGGGTTCTGCACAAACTTCTCAGTGTGTTTCCCATGGGCTGCATTTCTTCTTCCAGCCTAAGTCCCTTCCACGGGGTGCAGTCCTTCAGGAACAAGCTGGTACAGTGTAGGTCCCCCATGGGGCGACACGTCCTGCCAGCAAACCTCCAAGTGTGTCTCCTCTTTCCAGCAGCCTGCTTCAGTGTGGGTTTCCCACAGGGTCACACATTCCTTTAGGCATCCACCTGCTCTGTTAGGGGGGTCCTTCAGGTACTGCAAATGGATTTCTCCTCCACCATGGACTTTCATGGGCTGCAGGGGCACAGCAGCTTCACCATCACTGGCACCATGGGCTGCTGTGGAGTCACTGGTCCAGCACCTAGAGCACCTCCTCCCCTTCCTCCCTCAATGACCTTGGTGTTTGCAGAGCTGCTGCTCTCACATGTTCTCACTCCTCTCTCTCACTGCAGTTGCTGTTGTGCTGTAACTTTCCCTCTTCTTGAGATAGTTAGAGCAGAGGTGATACCACTGTTGTTACTGGGCTCAGTCTTGGCCAGCTGTGGGTCTGTTTTGGAGCCAGCTGGCACTGGCTCCACTGGACATGGGAGGAGTGTCAAGTAACCTCATAGATGCCACCACTCCCAGTAACAAAACTTGACCAAGCAAAATCCATAAAAATTGTGGGACTTCTAATCTCAGGGTACACGTACCAGACAGGTCACCCTGCAAGCACCTTAGACATTGTCCTCAGCTGTTGAGATCATAATTTTGCTTTGCTGATAGCAATTTCGTTGCTTGAATTAGCTCATTTTTGCCAAAGGTAGACAATGGTGTTCAAATGGAAGAGGAAAGCTGATCATTACAGAAAATTTGTTTTATCTGTATGAAGATAAGATTATAGTGGGAGGTATGTGAATGCTAACTGCCTTCTAGCTTCACCAAGGAAGACCACTATTGACTAATATTGATTAAGTGGGATGAATTTTTTTTTTTTATTTTTTTCCTAGAAGAGGAAAGCAACTTGAATCTTTCATTAAATAACACATTGAAAACAGTCCTGTTCCCAAGTCATATACTGCTCAGATATTGACACTTCCCATTTCTTTCTGTGTTTGTCTCTTTTTGGTGGAGCTACATTCCCAAAGAAAAGTAATAATAGAGAGGATTTTAGAACAAGTCAGCTATATTGGGCTCTTCATCACAATCAGCTGTTCAGTGCTTTAATTATACTTTGTAGACCCATTCTCCTGGCACAAGAAAAGTCACAGGGTTACTTGCACCGTGATCCCAGGAAAAGACAATCAGCCAACATACTGACATGCTAATTAGCAACTGCTGCTTCAGGCTTATTGGTTTGAAAGGAAGAGTTGTTAAAGACAATTTAAACAAACCTTAAGGCCTCATTGTTTTAGGGCTTTTGTTCCTAGGTAGTAAGCTCTTGTAGTCCTCTGAGATGTTTATCTCTACGACATTAAATTTCAGTCTTCTAAAACTGGTCCCTAAATTCTGAGCAAATCTGAGTGTGGTGCTTTTGTTGCCTTACTGATGATTCTGATGTGGGAGCCCACAAGAAGTAGATTGGTCTGAATGAGTTCAAAATAATATTTGTCCAGTTTCCTAGTTTATCTGAGGAGGTCCCAGCTCAAAACTATCTCATATGTATAGAGTAGCAACCTGTAGATATAATTTCTGAGAGAAGACTGTTTTGCCCTCCCAAGATGATGCTTCTGATACAGACACATTAATACTGTCAGCATTAACCCCAAATTACCCTTTCTGCATCCCAGAATGTGATGCTTTTATTCTAGGTGTTTTTTTTTTTTTTTTTTTCCAGGAAGTATTTTAGGGTGGGCAGATAATTTCAAAATATTGTGATTTATTTTGGAATAAAGTGTTCGCTGGGAAGAAAATGACATGCCATTTCTGTGCATTAACAATCCTATTTGTTTTTAATTTAACAAGGAGGTGTTGCATTAGGAGAGAACGTTTCCAAGTCATCCCTATATTTTATGTGAAGTTTGAGTTTATTCCTTGACAGCTCAGCATGAAGAAGTACCTGTTTCTGCAGCTGAAAAAAAGAAGTGTGAACAGTTATATTAGAAAACTGTTAACAGAAGTCTGGGGGTCACACTTTGGGCTGAAAGTGTGAGGACATCTTTAGTGAGTAAAGTGCATGAGTGCTCAGGGAAGTGAATACACTAAAAATCCATATTGCACTCAAGACTGTCACTAATTCCTTATTAATTCCAGGAGGACTGTGCTTGCATGGCTGTACAACCTGGATTTGAGGTAACGCCTTCTGAATGCTGCCACTTCTGTGTGCTTCATTCAGTGAAAAGTACTTTGTACAGAAGTTTGTTCATTCCTGCATGCAGATGGATTAAAAAATCCCCACAAAAACCACCACCTTATGCTTGTCAATTAAATTAAAATCTTGGTAAACATATAGCTTCCCCCCCACCCTTTAAAATGCATCAGTTCTGGGCTTGTCACTACGAGAAAGACATCAAAGGTCTGGAGCAACTCCAGAGAAGGGCAGCAGCGCTGGGGAAGGATCTGGAGCACAAGTCCTGTGAGGAGTGGCTGAGTGGAGGCTCAGAGGGGACTTTACCTCTTTCTACAACTGCCTGAAAGGAAGTGATAGACAGGTGGGGGTCAGTATCTTCTCCCAAGTAGCAAATGGTAAGACAAGAGGAAATGTCCCTAGGATGTGCCAGGAAAGGTTAAAAGACATGTAGATTTAGCATTTGGGGACACGATTTAGTGGTGGGCTTGGCAAGGGTTAATGGTTGGGCTCTGTGATCAATTCTATGACTCTGAGTACCAGAGACTTGCAAGAATATGGAATTTTAGGAAGCTTTTCCTATACTGCAACATTATAGTATCTTTCCATATTTCCTTTTGTCTGTCTCATGGTAATATCCACAGATCTCTTGCTGTTATACAGATTCTTAGAAAGGCATATGATTCTCAGCAGGGATAATGGAAGTGACGGTGACAGAACAAATTACAAAGGTAAAAGAAAACCCTGAACAGGAAGATTGCATTACTGAATTAGGCATATTATCTATTATCATTAAAATAACTATACTTTGTCCAATTGTAATGTGACAAAAACCAGGCTAACTTGAAAGTAAAGGATGATGACGCACAGAAAATGTGATTTTATGATGTCGTATCTGTGACCTGAGTGAGTTTTGATAATTCCGGATAATTCTTGATGGATGCTGAAATAACACTAATAGAAGTAAAAACTGAGTTCTTTTCTCACTGTATTCCCTCACAGCCACATTATACCTGTGTTTCTGTAAGGGGTCAGTGAGTTTTAGTATCCACGAAGAGACAGTTGATTTCTTTTGCTTTTGGAGAGTGAATGTTAGATGTATGCCTGATATCAGCAGAAAAAGAGAGTAGGACAAAGAGTGGCACCCAAATTTCCCTTTTTTTCTCAAAACATGGATTAGAATGAACAAAAATTTGCAGCTTAGCCTGCACCCAAGCAGTTTTGCTTAGGGATTTCTCTCACCAAGATGCATGCAAGATCATAATTAATTCCTTTTAAATTCTCCTAAAAACACATTCCCTCAAGAGAAACCTATGGATTACCCCTCAGGACCTCCAGCATCTGTTTTGCTTTAAATTTTGATTTTAAACTTTCTTTTCAGTCCCTCTTCCTGTCACACCAAAGGAGCTTTTTTCTGCTCATCTCTTGAATGCATCCTCGCAATCCTGAGACATGCTGCGTCTCCCATCAAACCTGCTGGGCAGTAACCAGCACAAACCAGCCCACATACCCTTGTGTGGTTCAGAACACCACAAAACTCAGTTACTGTTGTACCTGGCTGCTAGATCCTTCTCTGAAGGTTGGGAGTTATTTTTTTTGCATTGGAAGTGGACAGGCTCTGTCTGCATTGCTGTCCATCTCCATGCTTGTGAGTTGGTGTTTGTCCAGTGAGTAGGTTGGCCTTAGAATTGATTATTCATTTCAGTGATTTATTAGATTCCTTAGAATATTTTCCTCTTCCTCTTCCTCTTCCTCTTCCTCCTTCTCCTTCTCCTTCTCCTTTCTCTTTCTCTCTCTCTCTTTCTCTTTCTCTTTCTCTTTCTTTCTCTTTCTCTTTCTCTTTCTCTTTTTCTTTCTCTTTCTCTTTCTCTTTCTCTTTCTCTTTCTCTTTCTCTTTCTCTTTCTCTTTCTCTTTCTCTTTCTCTTTCTCTTTCTCTTTCTCTTTCTCTTTCTCTTTCTCTTTTCTCTTTTCTCTTTTCTCTTTTCTCTTTTCTCTTTTCTCTTTTCTCTTTCTTCCCTCTTCTACAGCTCAGTAAGTCCTATCCCTCTTCCTGCTAGTTTCAGAATTGCCCTTGGCATTCTCTTTCCTCTGCTCTGCAAGTATGGGAGTGCAGGCAGACCCAGGCAGGAGCAAACCTCAAAAAACAGATGGGAACCCAAGAAGTGTAGGTGGAATTTAAGCAGCTGCCCCAAAACACTGAGCTAGAACCTCTGCTGATCTTCCCTCCTCCAGCCTGTACCTCCTGGAATGCATCAAACACATGGGTCTCCTCTTGTTTTCACATTCACCATTCAACCAGTTTCTGTGCAAACTGTGGATACGGCTGCTACTTTCCCTCTAAACATGACAGGGAAAGTAGAGGCCTCCACCTCTTCCCTCTTGTATAATATCCCACTGGGTCAGAACACTTGCCCAGAAGTGACAGAATCAGGCCAGTTATCTTCTTTCCCTGAGAGCATCCATATTCGAAGACTATTTCTGCCATTCTGTAGTTAGATCTGCCATCAGTGAGAAGGGCAAACCACTTCCCAGGCTCTGCTTTGAAACCCTCTCCTGTGCTTTGCATTGCAGAGATGCAGAGGCTGTGCCTTTCCCATGCCTGTAGCCCTGTGTGCTGGGTGCTATGTAGGTGGGTGGCATCCTACATCTCTGAGGAGTTTTGCAGCCTCCAGTTCCCTGACACAACACAGGATGTCTTGGGGCTCATCACCCACTTTGCAGAGTGGTATGCTCCAGACATAGCAATGCCTCTTTTGAGGTGCCCAAAACCACTGTAGGCAAAAAGAATGGAGCTGCATGGACCAGTCTGATCCCTTTTTGCACTGATACCAAATGATCTGAACCACCAGAAGCTAATTTTTGCTATTGGGTGAAGTTATCACAAATTTATGGAGCCAACTAATGTCCAGATTTGACAGTAGCATTCTGTGTTCTCTGTACCCTGGATATCTTGTGGGATATGACATGGATGGAATCATGCCTCTCCTCATTCCCCAGCTGTTTTCCTTCTATGAATATTGTATCTTCTCTGCCTCCTTCACCATGCCTGTAATTTCTCAGCAATCATTTCTGGGACAAATTGGTGTTCTTTTTCCTGGTCTCATATGTTTGGTTTTTTGTTTGGGTTTTGTGTTTTTCCTCACTTGAAAAGTTTTCTTCTTTGCAGTAGACCAGACTTTTAGCCATTCTTATTAAAAGGGAAATGGAGTAAAGAACAGTGAAGAGGTTTACTTACACACTTTCAATAATGAAATATAAACAAAGAACTCTGGATGCAAAAAGCATTAAATAAAAAGATTGCTTTCCAAGGCACCAAACATAGCCTATTGAAGGCTTTAGTTAAGCACTTATCCATAAAAAGAAGTATTCTTCTTTGCTCTGAAAGATCATAGTCTCCCTCTGTAAAGGAAGGGCCTGGCCCAAGGTATGTTCCTGTGACAAGCAATAAAGGTGGAAATGAGAGATTATTTAACATCCTCTCCCAATACAATCTGCATCTACCTCTGGCTTTCTACTTGCATTTCACGAGAAAAATACTTCTATGGTGTGTCTGTGAGTGAAAGGCTTATGTTTCAGAAAGTACATCTAGTCACTGCTGCCAGCAGAAATAATAAAGGTGACAGGCTTTCCTATACAAAGACACACTCCTGCCATGTTTTTATAATCATTACTTTATTTAAAATGGAAAAATCCTCCTCCTCCCACTCAACATGTCTGCAGGACCAGATGCTTGTGTTAAAAGCTGCATTACTCATTTAGTTTTTTTTTCTCATCGCTTCTAACATGAAACCTACAGGACTATGAATTTAGAAAAACAAAATGCTGTAATAAATTGAAAAAAAAGCCCTTTTATACTTCTCATTAAAAACCACATTTGCTCCCTGCATTCAGTCTGTTCTGAACCCAGGAAGAGGGGGACTCCTGCATGGGGCCACACAGCCATGGGGAAGCAGCTTCTTAGGCTGAAGCTTGGATTGAGGAGTTGATTCATGATGGACCCCTAAAGTCACTGTGCCAAATTTCCATGCTGGTTTTCCTGTTTAGATTCACACGGGAGAGGTTCCTCTAGGAAGAAGTACTGCAATCCTGCCCTTGCCCTATGTGCCCTTTCCTGATCATTAGATGCTCTTTTTTCTCTTCTGCTTTTTCTAGAGCAGACTCAAAGCCAGCTGTATTGGTGGAGGCACTGCCATGGCTCCAGGGAGCTTAGGTCTGCCTCTGCACAGCTGGAAGCAGAATTCCCTGCCATGACTTTTATTACTATTGTTATGAAACACAGGTTATTGGGTTTATTTTTCTGGTAGATGTCTGCCAAAGTGCCAACTGTCTGCCATTCAGTCCTAATTTCTGTGGTCAACAGTTGCCTTTGCTGCATGACCTAATGCTTTTTAGTCTTTCTCTCATTACTTCTTTATTTTCTTTTAAGGCCCAGGGGGGTGGGGGGTATAGTATTCCCTTGTCAAATATTCTCTTGTCATTGATGGAAGCTGTTGCAGCAGGAAGACAAACTTCTTTCTTGGAAGAAGGGTTTTGCTAGTCATTGAAAAATAGGTTGGAAGTGGGATTTGTAATGAGAGAAAGGTGCTCCCTACCTCCATCCCATGAAGCTTTTTGTGTGTGTATGAGAGAGGTTGAGACGAGCTCCCTCCTCTGTGCAGGTGCAACTGAGAGCAGCAGGAGCTCAGCTCAGACTTGTTCTTGGCTGAAATGAACTCTGTCACAGCATTAGCAAGGTGGAACAGATTTTGACCTCTCTCCTGTCTCCTTCAGCATCACCCACTGCTTTCAGACTGCAAAGCCCAGAAAAAAGCCAGGGCCATGGAGAGGCAGGGATGGAAGAGCAGGGCTTTCCAGCAAGTTTCTGTTCCTGCCCACCCTTGGACTAAAATATATTCACAAGGAGATGCATAATTTTGTATATTTACTTATCCATGAAGTATTTTCCAGAAATCACTTCTGATTAAAAAATACAAAGAACTTCTTGTATTAAGTGCTAAAGAAATACTTTATTACTGCTGACATACAGATAATTGAAACCATTTGGAATGTAAAACATATATTTCATAAAAGCACCACTGGTTGCAAGAAATATCTCTTATTCCCCACACACACTCCCCCATACTTAAGATGACAACATGGTGGTTTCAAAAGCATGTCTCTGTCTTTTCCTATCATGAGAATACCTGAAAACAGAAGTTTTACCTTGTAATGAACAGAGTCAGATTCCTTCTTGGCTGCCTACATTTCCTACTAGTACATAAATAGAACTGAGTCTGGAAAGTTGATCTTCACTCAGAACCCTACATTTTGATCAGTTCCAGTGTGTTATAAAACTATAAACATTTTTACTTTGTTTTGTGCAAAATGGACTTGGATTTTACTCAGCTGGCACCTGCTAGGATACAGTTCTATTTCTGCTGTTCAGACTGCTCTGTCATACCCCCTTCAAAGCAAAAAGGAAAAAAGGTTACTCCCTTGACCAGGAGGTTCAAAGTGGTATGAAATAAATAGGACAAGTTAACCAGGTTTAGATTTGCTAAGCTATAAGGAAAGAAAATCTCAATGTCTGTCTGCCTATCTATCTAGTCATCTCACCCTCATTGTTCTCACACACTTGGATTTTACTTTGTAAAACAAAACCCAGATCAGTGTTACAAAATTAAATGTTAGGAAATAAATATAAGGAACTTAAATAAAGGGAATGCTATACAGTTAAAATGGGAGGAAAAAAAAAAAAGGCAGATGAAAAACTGTAAGGTTAAGTGCAAAAAAGATATCTAAAATAATTTCAAAGGACATGTTTTAAAATTGCCATGACAGCAGCCTTTCAACTGTGTGCTGAAGAAACTGGAAAGTTACTAATGATGCTCCTGATACTTCTGCTCCTACAGTCTATAGTTCTGGCTTCAACTTCAAAGAGAATGATGCTCACACCTTCTATTTGCAATATAAAGTTCTCTTTATGCTCAGTCTACAAAACAGGTAGCTGTGCTCTTTCATGTGTACTGGAAGATATGCAAAGAAAAACTTCCCACTGTGATGAACTCAGCTCAAAGTCCTCTGCCCAGGCCTTGGAAGGCTCTTTTCTGGATGTCTGTGCAGCTGCTGTTACAAAGCTGCATGTTAGAGCACACTGGTGTGCTCTCAGCAAGCGAGCTGTTAAACTGATGTGAATGGCTCAATCCCCCTGACATCAGTGGAGATTCAACCATTTACCCCAGCACAGCAGTTGAGCTAAAAAATTCATCCCTCTCCAAGGTGGGTCCAGGGCCCAATCAAATCTGCACCAACCTCAAGTCCCCTCATCACAGCAATCATAGAGGTGAAAATATTTATATATTACCCAGCTATTTGGTACACAGTGTCTGAAGGCCAAGAACCAGCAAGAGTGGCAGTGTAATGTAGGTAGCAGCATCAGGCCTGAACTCAAAGCTGGCTCAGGGATGCTGAGTCTGTGCCTGCCTTCAACTGCTCAGTGACCCCTGGGTTGTGGTGGCCCCTGTGAGAGCATTTGGCCACCAGGTAATGGTGCTGCATGCCTATTTTATACTTCAAAGACCATATTTATGCTATCAACGGAGATAAAGTAAAGAGTGAAATTTGTGAAAAACATTTTTTTTGCTGAATTTCTGTTATTCTATGAGCAAAATTACAGTAAAATTGCAGTATTTTTGGAAAATTGTCTCCCACTCAAAAAAACTCTGAATATTTTTTCTTTGCAGTTTTGTGTGAGATGTTTTCATGGAAACTTTCAAAGCAAATAGTCATGTTTTCTGGCTGTATTTTTATCCCACTTTGGCAATTATTGATCACATGATCTAGCTTACAATTCTCTGATTATCTTACATTAAGAACAAGAGGTGAAACCATGCTGACTTTATTTTCCACAAGATTATTTTATATTGTGGTTCTTTCTGCTAGATAACCAGGTGGTAATTAACTCATCCATCTTTAATAGTTGAAGCAAAATTGGGACATGACTGCTGTGATTCACAATTAACTGTATATTTCCTTTTCATTATCAAGGCACACTATGCTAGGTGAGAATTTGATCTGTCAAATTTATAACATGTACCTTTCCTTTGTCTAGAGGTACCTGCATTTTCCCATCTGTGTATTGCCATGTGTGTATGTGTGTTCTGCCCACTCCAATATTTTTAGCACCCACCTTGTCTTGATCTGACAAGGCTGCCTTTACCTGGGAGTGTTCAGTATCCTCTTACTTCTTTGTTGACCTCACATTGAGTACCGAGAGTAACTTTTCACTGAGTATCAAGGGTGACTTATCACTGAGCATGAGTGAGCACCTCTCATGACACACAGAGGAGTAATTGCTGCACCAGGACTTGTTGCATTGTCAGGAGAGGAGAGAAATCCTTCATTTTCAGACAGTTATAGTTATCAAAGGATGCATGGACAGGTGCAGAGGAAGCAGATGTAACATCATATGCCTTTCTCCAAAAATGTCCCAGAAATGCCAAAAACCATAGGGTGTAGGCACAAATTGCAAAGAAACCCTTGGTTACGTATGACTATGACTAACAAACTGCTTGGGACTATGGTTGCTGTTGAGTTTAGAGGCTGGAAAGTGCAGTTTCTTCGTTAAGCTGCTGCTAGAGAAGATCTTTCAGGTCTCTGGCAGGGGTTCCATGCAAAGCAAGAGGTATTTCAGATTGATCTTGTGTGACAACACAGCTGTGGAAGGTGAGAGATGCAGGTGTGAGCTGCTTCCCTGGGATGTTCCAGCCTTTCACATCTCTGCTAGAAATAGTGATCCATTGTATGTTTGTTTATGGCTCTGAGCATATTGAAGACAAGCCACTGTGCACACATACTAAAACACACTGGAATGAACTTGGACCCTTTGGTGCATTATTGGTGCATGCTGACAGTATGAATTTGGAGACCTTTTTCTCTTTTATTCAGATATAATAAATGTTGAATGCAACCTCCATCAGTGGGGAATGAAAAAGGTCTACAATAGCAGAACTAGTAGCCCAGGACACTCATGTGGGAGGTAGGAAGCCAACATCCAAATCTGTGGTCTAAATCAGGCAGAATTGCAAGAGATCCCACATATTCACTGATGGTTTAGACTATCAGGCTGCTGTTGAGCATCTGCTATTTCCAAACAGAATTTTTCCAGCTCCTTATGGTAATGGCAAGACATGAATACCCACATAAGAACCCAACATGTATGTACACACAGATCTCATGGCATCAAAGGTGACATAAAATGTGGAAAAAAAGAATTCAGCATCTGTCAATCACTCAGCATCCTTCATTTGAACAGTAACATCAGATCTCATAAAAAGCAAGCTGTTGACTATGTAGAATGGAAGCTATAGGATCTTCCTTGGCCTAAGTCATAGCAAGGAAGAGTTTGCTCACAGTCATAGAACACTGAATACACTGGATGATGAAATTAAAAGATGGTACTATTTCTTCTCATGCTTTTGGTCTTTAGACTCCAAATTTACATATTAAAAAAATACTTTCACATCCAACTGATGTGACTAATTTCCAATCATACTTAATATTTTATTTTACACTAGATTTTCTTGGAATAGATGTATATTTAATCTCTTCTTTTGCAAAGCTTGAATTTTTACTTTCCTCCCTTTTCATCCTTGCAAGAATATAGTTGACTGTTTCTGACTTCTCCGCATCCTACCTCATAGATAAAAGGACCAATTTTTGGAGATAGTGGGCTGCCTAGAAAATGGTTTTTGTGTCAATAAATTACTTGTTCCTTCCCAAAGAACATTTCTATATCTCTTACTGACCTCTTGCTCCTGGTGTGCTTGAAACATTTATTGGTTTTCTCACCATTCCCCCACTCTGTGATCTCTAGGATTTTTCCACTTGATTTCTCATGTGCTTTCTTCATTTTATTCTTACCATCTTTGTAGTCTATGGCCAGACATTGCTGCAGTTGTGACCAGGAGATGAGGTCACCGGCTACATGTCTATATTTGGCAGAAGTGATATCTATTTCTCTATTTTTGCTATAGTCATATCAGTCAGAGACCAGAGGTCCAAAGTGTTGTCACAACTTCATTTCCACTCCTCACCCTGCACAGGGGAGGGGCTGAATAGGCAAAGAGTGGCACCATATGCACAAAATCTAACTTTGCTTTGCTTTTCTTTACTGGAGTGATTTTCAGCTTAAGCACGAAGGAAAGTCAGATAAATATTTATAAACTTGATTCTTATCTGAAACAAAACATATGCTTATGTATTCGTTATCAGGAGCACAGTAATATAAATAGCATGATGGCACACACATACTGATCCAGCTCAGGAAGTGTTTGATTTCATATATTTATGGGAAAGTGCTATTGGATTCTGGCAAATATGGCATACCTTAAATCCTAACTGTACTTTTACATTAAGTTGCAGAACTAGAAAATGTTAGCCACTCTAAAGGACAGTAAGTACAAATATTCATATAAGGATGAACCCTCAGGAGGAAGAAAATGCACAAAACTACATCAGATATTTTAAATGAGAAGTCTGATATTTTTTTACTTGGCCTTCAGTAAAGAGAATCTAAAAGTAATTTTGCAGAAGTGCTTCAAATTTCAAAGTATTTTTGTTGCTAATGATTTCAGTAGTAGTATATTTGTTGTAAGCAATTCATTAGCACTGCCTTTTCCTATCTTACCATAAACTCTCTGACAATGAAATAGCTGAATGTTATTCTTGCAAAAGGAAAAAGAGAAGAGAATTGATCAAAGATTATCACAGTGTTAAAGCTAAAGAGATACAAAAAAGGTCTGGTTTGATACCAGGAAATTACATATCTTTTGCTTGTTTTACTGTTCCTCTCTGGAATGCTTTGACAGGCATAACAGCCAAACATTGCCAAAGTCAACAAGACTGGCAGGAACAATGCCCATGTTTAGGGGACTTCGTGGAAAATACAGGAAGGTTTGAAAATCCTGATAAAACTGACCCAGAGGCCAGCACCCGTTCCTTGGTTTTGCTGCCAGGATCCTGGGAGACTCCATTCATTCCAGCAATAATTTCAAGTCCAGAGGAGACAACAGAGCCAATTTCACCCTCTGACAGACTCAGCTCTGTGTGTGCTGCTGCTGTAGTCTGGCAGAACACTTCCACCAGCAGGTTTTTCACACTGAAAAATACCATGGTGTTTTCTATTCACTACACTGTGGTCTTAGTAAGAAAACAGCAGGATTACAAGCCACCTACTTACCCTCCTCCTCTGTGTCCTGGGAAGGCAAGATGCCCTGTACCATTTGAAAGGTAACTGGAATCTGACCTGAGAGAAAATGATAAAAAATTGAGTTTAACCACTATGTAAAGTCATGCAAAAATATAAAAAATACTACTTGTCTTCCTATAATATTAATGAAATACAAAATAGTGTGTTTACACAGCTATTTTCACATACTGGAAAATGGTTTTCATTGTTTTCATGTGTTGGTGCTTCAAAAGGGGAAAATAGTGTTGTTCATAAATTTTGACATAGAAAAAATATTCTGGGGGATTTTGATTGATTGATAAGCTTGAAAACAGAGGGGTGATGAATAATGTTTGCAAACAATAATGTGCTAGGATAAAAAAATGCATAAAGAAAACAATAGGTTTTAAAGTCTGAGAGGTCACATGAAAGGCCATAGCTATTTACAGTTTAGAGAGTTTTGGGTTTAGAGAGAAAAGGTATGGATAATAATTTGAAAACACTGTTTATCATCTCAAAACAACTCAAAAGAACTGCCTGTCTAGTTTTATCTAGCCTTTTTTCTATAACATCTGAACGAGTCTGTCACTAAAAGTAGTGAGCATTTTACTCTGGTTTTCTGGTGCATGTACAACTGAATGTTCAAAGACTTGTAGCAAGAAGTTATCTGCTCAATTTTACAGCAAGGGGGAATAAGAGAAAGAAATTTAATTTGCACAAGAGAAAGAAGAATGGATAACTAAAAGGATTTTTACCCTGTTTTTTCTAAGGAAACTAGACTTATCCTGCTATGTTGGCTGTTATCTTTTGTGTCTGTGAGCTGGACATACAACTTTGGAGTGTGTTGACTAATTTCAACTTAATGGGGAGAAAGGTAGAATTATCAAACATATTGAGTTCTTACTATTGCCAGAGATAGAGCAGTTGACCTCCCAGTGAGTATTCCACCACTACTACCAGGAAAGCACACTCATCAGTGTGTGCTTTTCACACATCAGTGAAAGCATGGATGAAAATTAGAGGCAACCAGTTAGGGCAAGCAAGCTCTTTTGCTCACAGTGTTTCTGTAGTGTGACAATTTTTTTCGTAACTTGAAGCAAAAAGATGGCTCTGTCTCAAAATGGAATCCAAAATGGATACAAGTTCACTGGTTAGTGAACAAACCACAGAGAAGGTTGGAGGCTTAGAATTTCCATTTGTACTATTTGGGTTGGCCTTTCAGGGTGATCAGTTTTCCCTCCAGGAAATTCTTGGGGTGATGATGAAGAAATAGAGAAAGTGGTTAGGTCTACATTCAGGCTGAAAGAGGAAGGTGAAAAACAGGATCATGGAAATGGTGGATATAGCAGGAAAGTGGCATATGGCTATTTCACAGGGACACACCTGAAGGGATTAACACAAAGATGATCATACCTGAAGGAGCACCAGTCAGCAGAATAAAATGGACAGCAGTGAAATTTAGGAACTTCAGTTACTCTGCCACACTCTATTAAAAAGCTTATACATCTACTCTGTGTTTCCTAATGAAGAAGTACTAAAATTGATCCTAAAATGCAGCAGCAAATATCTTTAAAATGACAAGTTTTAAATGAAAAAAAGCATATCATTTGGTGTTGTCCCAGTAGCTATCAGAAAGGGGCTTTCTTTGACAATGTTCCTATGTCTTTCCTCCTCCACACTGATGGAAATTATGTTTTGACAGAGGAACAAGATGAGGAATACCTGACCAGACAACATCCACCATCCAAATGGACCAGCATGAAAGGAAAATTAAGTAATGCCCATTAGAAAAGGAGAAATAACTCTAGTGCTGCCATAAAAAGTCCTCCCAACTACAGCTCAAGTGATAGGTGCTACTCCTCAGCAGCAGATCACTGGTCTTTCAAAGTCTGTCCTAGACAGAGGGTAAGAAGAAAAAGTCCAGCTTGGAGGCTGGTGTACCTGAGGTACACACAGGCATTCCAGACAGCAGTACTTCTCTGAAAGATAAGGTTAAATTTTCAATGACAATTGTAGGAGAAGCAAATGACATGGCTGAAATATAAATATTGTCAAAGTCACTATCAAAAAAGTGGCAATGACTGATCTGTTTCTGTAAATCAAAGTTGAACTTCACTGCTTTCTTACCCTCAAGAGGTCATTAGTTGCTATGGAGAACCTCTACACAAATACGACATTGCATGTGGAAGTAAGCACCTAGCTGACAAAAAAATCTGGGAAAACACAAACATACATTTCACAGGAGGTCAGAAAGAACTGTTAATTTAGGTGAATAATGACAGTTATAAATATGTAGTAGAGCTTTAAAAATATAAAGGGCATGATTTATTAAAATGTGACAGTTGCAGATAATAGATTTGGGTTGCAAGGTAAGGCTGCCATTCACATCACTTTATGTCATTTATCACAACTGCAATAAAACAATGTATAACACAAATAGTGCTTTAAAAAATAAATGCATCAGCTTTAGTAAAAGTATTAATTACTATTTTATGTCTAGTACCAGAACAATCTGATTATACATTTTTCAAGACTCAAAGACACATTTTTAATAAATCATCAAAAAGCATACTCTTAGTTTAGAGAAATAACCCTCTGAGCAGGGAATTATCCAATGTGTTTCTTCATTTTTCCATTACCACAGTGCTCTTTCTGATTTCTATCATGATTAATCCAAGGCAAGATTATTGTTAGCATGAAGTGTTTTCAGCTCTTCCTGGAAGGCAAGTGTATGGAATATTGTATTTCCATCACCCTATGGTAAAAACTGTGGATAATTCGGGTCTGGAAACTCAACAGAGCAATTACATTTGTAAGCAAAGAATTGAATAAGGTTTTTCAGACAAATTAAATAATAGCTGAATGAGAGCTCTTTGTGGAATGTTAATAATTTTCATAGTCATTAATATGATGGATCGATGAAGGGTAAAGCTTTCATATATAACTAACATTAGTTACTTATGAGTGAGCAACAGTTCAATTTAAAAAGCTCAGAATACCTCTCTTTAACTAGTAGAATATAGCAACCCCCTCTATTTTCTGAAGATCATCTGCAGATAGCACAGGCAGAAATGCAGAGACAAGATTGCATGGATAACATATAGTTCAGATATAGTTTTTCCACTCAAAATCAAATGATCAAACTATTTCTTGCCGCTTAATTTGTTTCCAGATACAACCTGAACGTGTTTGCAAAGGATATATTTCTCCAACAGTCAGTCTGCTTGGTAATATTGTAACCAAAGTATTGCCTAATCTGGAACTGTGTGAGACTGACATTTTTTTCATGGTGGGTATATTCTGCCTATTTTCATATACTCCTTTGCATATTCTCAGTTTTTCTTTGGAGTTCAAATTCAATAAATACGATTTCCTGACCATGGCTTAAGCTCATAATGAGTTTAGGTGGGATGGTCCTGTGTTTTCTATGCATTTGCTCACACAAGGAGTTTCTGCTGAGTCACAGCTTCCCTATTTACATTACCAAGCTGCCTTTTGCATGCACACACTCAGGGCCTCACCCACTTTCTGGGGAAACAACTGATGACCAAAGATCGTGGTGAAAATGGGTTACTGTAAGAATAACTGCACTTGCTGGACAGAAGTATTTTAAACCTGATGTTTCAATAGCAGCCAGGAGTGGATGCTTAGAAAGAACATAGATGTATAAACCGATTCTTCTCCAAGCACCAGGACCCTGAGGTGATGACATTTGCAGAGAACAGAAAGGATTTTTAATTAGTCAAGACTAAAGACTGATCTGAAGAATTTTAGAAGGACCTTGGGAAAGGAGGAGATGAGGGGATGACAAATGACATGCTGCTCTTCTCAGATGTCAGGTAAGGGGCACTGAAGGTGGCCACTTGACACCTGAGCCACTGGGACTGGCTGCTGGGTTATACACCACATATAATTACATGAGTAAGAGACATGGACATCAGTATGGAAAATCTAGTAAATCTCAAAAGGTTTATCCTATCAAAAAGGAATGCCAAATGGCAGGATGTGAATAAATGGGATAATGAAGACATTATGTAGACAAGTTTATTTCATTTAAGTGAATAATATGAATCACATCTAGTGAATAAGAATTAATAAAGTCATCTGACTTGCAAGTTCATTGAGATTTCTAAATCTATCCATTCCTCATATTTCTATGTCTGTTTCAAGTATTTTTCATAGCAGTAGAACAAACTTTGAACTTATTCTCTAGTGAAATCCACTAAAGTTACAATGGTGTCAACGTGCTCAATGGCATCCCAGCAGCTCAGTAGTGAAGGAGATGGTAATAATCAGAAAAAAATGTAATGAAGTTCAATAGTACTTTAAAATAGTTCAGATAACATATGCTTTCAAAACCAAAAGCAAAAAGATGCCTAATGAGATAAATTTTAAGTGAAGAGGGATTTTTTCCAATACACCAGTCAAAATAATGTAATGGTCTGAGGACTGTCAAATATGACTATAAAATAAATAAATAAAGTGACACTAAATGACCTGACTTGTTCTCTACTCCATGACATCTTTCTCCAAATTTAATTTTGCACTTGGAGTGTACTTTGCCCCACAAGAGCAGTTGCAGTGATATTCCAAAAGTTATTTTCAACAAACGCCAGTAATTTCCTAATAAGCACTCATATTTGTGGCAATGACAATAGAATTGCTACTTATTTATTTATTTGAAATTTTATATTTGTGTGTTCCTTCTTTCTAGGATTGGGGGAAGCAGAGGAGACATTTTAAGATACGGAATTGAAACATTATATTGAAAATATATCACATACTGAAACCTTAGAACCCAACATAATGAGGATTACATATTCAGGCTGCTCTGCACTCTAGGTCCTTGTCACATCTGTCTACACAGTTGATTAACTTTTACCAATCCAATACATATCAATGCTAGAAATTGGTTATTTAGGTAGCACTGAAAACACTTCCAGTTACTTGAGCAGTGTTATCCATCATTGTGACAGCTTGCTTGAAACTTCTGACATTTACATGATTATCCTTGGGGGAGGGACTTTGTTGCTGTTTATAGAAATATTTTCTCTGTCTCTAGCACCTTATTAACCTCATTAGGAATTCTTGTACTTCTACTCTTGCTGCAAAACAGAATTCAGAAATGCTGTGGTGCCTCACACAGGAGTTGATTATGGATTCCCTTTGAGTTTGCCCAATCTCAAATACCTAATATAACTAAAAAGGAGGATAAAAATAGGATTTTGAGTCCTCAAAATGCATTAAAAAGAATATGAATATCTGCAGTGGTGATCAGGGACTTGGTCAGAAACAGACAGTGTGTGTGTACCAACATAACAGAAATGCCTTTTTTCCTAGAATAGGCATAGGTACAATGATACAGAAGTTGCCTTACACCACAGGAAATATTTCCATGACAAAAAATCATAAAAAGAAGAAGGAAAAATAAAAAAAAATCTGAAAAATCAGAAAAAGAAAAGGAAAAAGAAAAAGAATCTGGTAAACAGTTTCTTTAAAAATAGCCTTAATGCCAATGCAACAGTGTTTTTACAAAAAGGTTTATTATTCAAGACTCTTCCTCTTCTAGAACGTGAGTGTTCATCATTCATATCCTTTATTCCCTCTGCTTGGCATAGGGCTCTTCTGCCATCATTTAAAGTCCGCTTACCTTTAATTTATCTAGCTCAAGAGCTAAAGGTGAAGGATTTTTCCTTTTCCTGCTCACTTCTGAAACTGATTAGCTCAGGAAAAAAAAAAAATAAAGCATGTTGTTAGACCCCTTACCATGGATTCAAGTATGCAAAATGCAAAGTCTTTTTAATTCAGACTGTGCCATCATGGCCTTGGGGCAATCAGGAATTAAACATGGAGCTGCTGGCTCTCTGACATGTTTTCCTTGAGTGTACTATTTCACCCTTCGGTACATTGTCACCAGCATTACTGCTTGTGCCTGGACAGGTTTCTTTCTGTTCAGGCTGCTTTCTGTGACCAGCAGCAGACAATGTGAGCTCTGCTCTATTCAACACTCCATGTGGATTTTGTGCCACATTGTTGACCTTTTCTGATATCCTATTGTGACAATCTTTCTTTCTAGTGAAAAATCCTATCACACGGAACAATTTCATCTCCATAATCCCAATGCCTTTTGTATTATCGATGGTTCTCAGGCTATTTCTTGTTAGCTTCAGTCTAAGATAATTCTTTCAAACTGCTGTGAAGTTGGGTAATTTTACATTTCTTGCTCAAACTTGTCAAATTTTATAACAGTAATAGGTAGCACTTGAATCACATTTACTTCAAACCCTTCTTCCTGCAGCTTCTTCCTTTCAGTGTTTATCAGCACTCTTAAAAGAAGGTCTGATATAAAAAGCTCTTTACTGGGACAGTATTTCAGTTTAATGAGGATTTTTGCAATTTTATGATCATTTTCTGAAGTCTAGGTAGTGCTTCTTTTCACAATGACTTCTCTAATGGGGCTTCTGAAGTTTTTTAGGCTGCATCTCCTCTGACCTATTTCTCTTTATAAACATATTTATGCAACTTTCCACAAACAAAAATATTTGCTGCTGCCTATTTTCCAGGCTGAGAATTTAACTTTTGTGTTATAGCTAGTGTTTCAGAAGAATAGACAGCCACTCAGAAGGGCAGGATATGTTTGCTACAGGCTGGACTTGATTTTTCTCGACTCAGTAAGTGGGAAGAGGCAGCTGCTACTGCCTCCAGTGTGTTGTTTAACCTCCTGGCTGGTTGTTAAAATCTTCTCCCACTCCCTACCTTGCCCAGCATCCCTGTACCAGAGTCTGGCCTTTTCAAGGTTTCAGTTTTTCAAGGTGGGAGTGTCGTGCTTAGTTTGACTCAGTATTGAGCTTCTGCACTTTGTAATTGCAAAAAAGGAAACTGTCATAACTCTAATGAAAGTCTTTATTTTCGAGCCTCCATAATCATTCCTGTAGTCAATTTAATTCACTCCCCCTCTGCCTCAGGCACTCAGTTTTGTCCTGTCATCTGGCCTGTTTATGAGATTCCCTTTTGTTCACTCCGGGTGACAAGCAGAGTTTACTCCAGGAGAAATATCTGCAGAGGCTTGACCTGATGGCTGAGTAGTCCAGACCTAACACAGCTGTTAATTGCACCAACTTGGTAATGGGGATTGTTGTGGAAAGCAGAGCCATCCAGCTGAGTCTCTGCCCTCGTATGGGGTGGTGAGCAGGCAGAGTGGGCACTGTGCTTACCAGTGCCCTTGGAGGTCAGGAGGGAGGAGAGTGTGGGGCCCAGCCAGGTTTGGTGTAAGATCTTGCATGCTGCTTGGCCTGTGGAATGCTTAAGGTAGGAGAAAATCAAAAGCTCCTACTGGGCATCGTTCCAAACAACTTTGTGCAGCCCAGCCCCTGCTGCATAGGGCACTTGAGTCCCTCCATCAGCTGCCCAGCTGCCTGGACACAAAAGCTCCTTTACCAGTGCACTCTTTAACCAGGCCACAAGCCGTCTCTATGTGCACCACGTTCTAGCCCATGGTGTCTGCAACAAACATGATACTCAGACGCTGATACTGCAGCCAATAACAATTAATTCACGAAGGAAATAAAAAAGCCTATGTAAATATGTATTGTCTCACCTTCATACTTCATGTATGTCGCATGATAGGGCTTTAACTGGCTGGAGCTGTAACTCCTGCAGTGCCATGAGCAGCTGGATGTTGTGTATGATTTGGGGCAGAGTGGTCAACCAGAGAGTAGCAAACACTCTGGTTGCAGAATGCAGATTTGCAACTGGGAGGTGACACCAAGAAATGAGTGAGATTTCAAAAGTCAGTAGTAAAGCTGATTTGGGTGCTTCTTTGTAGGCATCTTTAAAGATTACATAACACAACTTCAGAGCATAGGTCTGGGGAGATACCTCTTCATATGGCAAATTAATTTGCTTATAAAATTGCATCAAACAGTATTTTTAACGTCTTATTTTGTCAGCTTAATTAACTTGAACCATACATTTATTTTGCTTCTGCACAAGAATTGAAAAATGCTTATGCTGTATAATATTAGAAATTTTAAATCAAGTAAATGTTAAAAAGAGGTTTGCAAATGGCCTAATACAGATAATGTAAGTCAAGCTAGCAGCCTTAGTCATAGGAACAAAATTATTCCTTCCTCCCCGAGTTCAATGACAGCAAAAATAAAGCTTTCAATAGAAGACTTGTAGTTCACACAACTTTAGGCACATTCTGAGTAAATTTCATTTGCACAGCTATTATATGTTTGCACAAACCAGTGTGAAACCTGTCCATCACATAAATAATCAAAGGAAATGCAGATATGTTCAGAGCAAATTTGGCTAGGAAGTTCCTGGCAGCAGCAAAGCCTCTATGAGTCAGCCAGATGTTCCAGGCTGAAATATGCAGAAAAGGATTTTCAAGTTAATTCTGTGAAATTAGTTCCTCCTA
Organism: Sylvia atricapilla; assembly: GCF_009819655.1. Classification (NCBI taxonomy): domain Eukaryota; kingdom Metazoa; phylum Chordata; class Aves; order Passeriformes; family Sylviidae; genus Sylvia; species Sylvia atricapilla. The sequence goes on from NC_089141.1 coordinate 87,805,354, forward strand.
TTCTATATGAAACAAAAAGGTGTTGAGCTTGTGAAGACAAAAAAATCCCATCCAAACATTCCATTCTTGGTACATTTAGGAAATTAAGTCTGCCTCTTCAATTCAAAACTTACAGACAGATAGGAAAATATTATGAGTTATTAATGTGCCTCCTGCATGCTAAAAGCCACAGTAAAGATTTTAAAATGTTACTGATCCCAGAGAAATGTAAAAGAATCCCTGTGACTGAAATGCCCAGGGAAAAGGAACAGTCTTTCAAGAACTCCACAGAATCATAGCATTGCTCAGGTTGGAAAAGACCTTCAAGATCATCAAATCCAACACCATTAATCCAGCATTGCCAAGTCCAGCGTTACACCATGTCCCCAAGTGCCACATCCACATCTTTTAAATACCTCCTGGGGTGGTGAATGCACCACTTCCCTGGGCAGCCCATTCCAGTGATTGACAATCCTCTCAGTGAATAAATGTTTCCTAATATCCAATCTAAACCTCCTCCGATGTAACTTAAGGCCATTTCCTCTTGTCTTAATGCTTGACATTTGTAAGAAGAGGCCATCCCCCACTCGACTACAACCTCCCTTCAGGGAGTTGTAGAGAGCAATAATGTCCTCTCTGAGCCTCCTTTTCTCCAGGCTGAACAATCCTAGCTCCCTCTCCCATTCCTCTTATGATTTGTGCTCCAGATCCTTCCCCAGCTCTGTTGTCCTTCTCTGGAAAGACTTCAGCCCAGCAATGTTCTTCTCCTAGTGAGGGGCCCAGAACTGAACACAGGATTTGAGGTGAGGCCTCACCAGTTCTGAGTAGAGGGGGACTGTAACATGTGTTACAAAATAATTCATGCAAAAGAATTAAAAACTACAGCATTCATATAACCAACGCTGGTGAGGGGGAAAAGCAGTTTGAATTGGGTGATAAGAGAAGAGAAATGCAGAGACTAAAGCAAGGATAAGCTGTCCCCAAAAATGTTGATTCCAAAAGATTTCTTCATTTGACAAGGCCCCAGTGATATGCATTCCATATGCACTTACGATAAGATAATATTCATAGCTGAAAATATTTCTTCCCGAACAAAATTCCAGAAAAACATTAATTATTATTCATCCATTCTGGGAAGACTTTATCAGACTGGCAGCAAGAGAAGAAAATACGTGAATGTGCTAAAAGGATAAGAGCAACAAAGGAGCAAGAAGACCCCCTGCTCAGTGGAAAAAAAAGTATAAAACAGGATGTTGCAAAAGCAGAATTCCTGAACCACAGAGATTTGAAGGAGGGTTCAAGTCTCATTCACCCAGGGCCGATCGCCTGGCTCAGCATTGCGTTGCTTGTGGCTTTTCCAAAAATTATATTTTGAATATTTAATAAATTTTCTTTAATTATAAAATTTATTAATTCGTTTATAACAGGGACAATCCCTGCCCTGCTCCTGCTGGCCACACTATTGCTGATAGAGGCTAGGATGCCATTGGCTTTTTTGGCCACCTGGGTACTGCTGGCTCATGTTCAGCTACTGTCAACAGCACCCTCAGGTCCTTTTCCAGTGGGCAGCTTCTCAGCCACTCTGCCCCCAGCCTGCATCACTGCAGTGGGGTTTTTGTGACCCACATAAAGGATCTGGCACTTGGCTTTGTTTGACCTCATACAGTGTCTTTAAAGGAACCTCGTCCTTCTGTGCTTTCCATGCAGATTTAAGAGCAGTCACTCTTTTCAGTGTCAGGTCTTTTTTTTTTTTCATCTGTGTTTGAGTGAAATTTATACACAATCTCTAACATAGAATGGAATTAAAAATCCACAGCAATCACTGGATTATCTTGAGATATAAAGTAAGCATTAGGCTTTCACGAGGATGATGTAGTTTGGAAAGAGGTTGACAACTTAAGAACCTTGTGTCCTTCTTAAATGTGTTTCTGCTTCAAAATTCTGAATTAGTGTCCTTGATGCAGGAAATGCTACTGTTTTTTGGGGTTTTTTCCCCCAAGGAAAATGGCAGAAATTACCTGATAGAAAATATATATGTTTGCAATCATAAGTGTTTAATTGTTCCCACCACACATTTTACTATAAATTCAGCATTAGGACTCTCCCAGAACAAATTGCTCACTATTAAAATGCCAACTTAACAAATAATTGAAGTTAAAGTATTTTGGAAAAAAAAAAACCAACCAAAATAAAACAGCTGTGGTTAATAGACTCCCTTTAAAGCATAAATTCAAAATATAGTGCAGACCAGAAAACAAGAAAAGAAAGAAAAGAGTACTGTAAATACTCTTCAGATGTAAAAGATTACATCAGAAGATATTTGGAAGTTTGGGGTTTTTTGTGTTGTGGTTTGTTTTTTTTTTTTTTTTTTTTGTGTGTTTTGTTTTTTGTTTGTTTGGTTTGGTTTGGATTTTTTGTGTTTGTTTTGTTTTGTTTTGTTTTGTGTGTGTGGGGGGTTTTGTTTGATTGGTTTTTTGTTTGGTTGTTGTTTGGGTTTTTTGGTTTTGTTTTTGTTTTTGTTTTAGCAATGTGGATCAGGTCTCCTAAAAACAAGGAGGAGTGAGAACAAAAGGGCAGAAAACCTTCTGGGAAGCATTACCTGTGAGACTTGTAAAGGATAGGACAAAGAGGCAGAGACTTGCCCTGTGGAAGCTCGAGATCCTGTAGTAACGCTGCAATGATACTCAAGAACAGCTTTTCCCTTTATACAATGATGCCAGGAAATAAAGGGAAAGTGATGGAGAGGTTGTCTGGACAACCCAAGAGATGCTTGGTCAGGAGATCAGCCACCTGTGGATGTGGGCCAGACTGAAACTTTCTGAGTTTATGAGTTTCTGTGTTACAAGAGACAGAGGAGTTTCACACCATTCTAGTCCAAGTATATAGTGTTTGTACAGTTAAAGCAGGGGATGCATTATCCCTGCCATGTTTTCTTTCATATATTTCTTGTCAGTGGTACAAACTTTCTGAGTTTGTATGCAAATCTTCCACCTTCCACATTTATAGGCTCTTTGCAGCAGTGGGTTTTAATTAAAACCAAATGCACATTGTTTTCTTTTGGTTTCCCTTTATCTTTGATTTACCTTAGTATAGGGATATCTCAGAGCCATTTTATTTCCTGTGGAAATCAAGAGTAGGGAGAGCACCCCAATAATCCAGCAACAGAACTGGGAAAGGAGTTAGACTGAAGTCTGCATCCCTCTTGCCTCTGCAGAAGATAAAACTTCCAAGGTTGGGGTTCCTGCCACAGAAAAGGAAAAGTGAACCTGACCAGAATTCCACCAGCTCAGAGTGAGTGCTTCTGAAGTTCAAATAGAATTGAAAATGTAATGTCAGTCAAAAGTGATTATGTCCAAAAAAAAGCTATTTATCTCAGAGCAAAAAGATTGAATAAGTACAAAACTGCCTCAGCTCCTGCCATCCCTACTTCTATTTCAACCTGTAGTTAGTGCTGCACTCCTTACATGTCTGCAGCTAAAAATTGGGCTGGTTAGGCTCTATTCTGGGGACAGTGCAAATCGCTACTGATCAGTGAATGTAAGCTGACTTATTCTGGTTTGCTCCTGTTGGTCATGGGGCAAGATACAGCAGAGTCTGGTAGCACTTTTGCAATTAGATGAGATCAGGGCAGATGAATACCCGTACTTTAAAAATGCCACCAAGTGTCACTTCTCCCACTGTGTTATCTTCCAGCTCCATGATAAAACTTTAAGACATTGTCTCAGATTGATCCTGTGAAAACATAGCAGTTAGACAGCGCTGAGGATAGCTGTACATCTGTTCACTGGAAGGTCTGATCTTTCATATGGTACCTTCACAATAACAGACCAGGTATAGGATGCTAAACCACAGCTGGGATTTGCCACTAACCTTTGCATGCCTACAAACTGCACGTGCACAGCATAAAATGGCTGACGGAAGAAACATGAAAGAAAAGACTTTTTCACCCCCTTGGAAGTAGAGAGAGGATGCTAATTCCTTAGGCCACACCTCCTCCCTCACAATCCCTTCAGGAATATGATGATACCTAATTTCCTAATTGCTACAATGTTAGGAGAGAATTTGTTCTTTCTGATTCTACATCCTGAGATATGCCATGGTACCAAAGTATTAGTAACTGACTGGGCTATTATTATGCTATCTCTTAAAAAATTGTCAGTTAGAAACAATAAATTGAAATTAATACAGCTTTAGAAAGACCCATGTAAACAACTAGTGCTTGTTTTCCCAACTAGTGGGCATTATTCTTTTACAGGTATCCCTTAATGGGCACCCTAAGCATTGACATCTTATTGGTTAGGTGGATGTGTCGCTCTTTGTTTCTGTAATGTTCCTTTAGTGGTATCTAAAGTGAAGTGTCTAGAGTCCAGCATCTAAACCTCTTCGACATTTCTGATAGTCTGACCTCAGCACTTTGTCAGCATTCCCTCAATAAATGCCCCTCTCTTCATCTTTTATCTGCCACAAAAGACTATCTCAAAGCTATAAAAAAAAGACTCTCTCTTCAGTGACAAAAGACACCACCACACTTTATCTTCCTGAAGGGAATTAGGAGCCTCTTGGTTAACTTCAGTGGGAGCAGAGTCAGACCCAGAATCTCACAGTATCCTTTCTTTTGCTTGATAAGTTGTAGTTACTTTGCATTGTTTAGCTGTGTACAGACCATATTCATATAGTCATTTTCATTTATGACACGGATGAATTCATTAGTTTCTGATGCTGATTTAGATTCATAACTATTACTTATAATTAATTGCTAATGAAGCCTATTAGTGCCTAGCTGACATTTTTCCCTTCCCTGCTAAATGCTAACAAATTTGAGCACAGGAAAAAGGTCTTGTCTAAAACAGGAATTGACTCATTTTAACAAATAAGCCTAAACAGTGCTATTAGCCTTCTAGAGCATAAGATCTTTTCTACAACAAGTGCAGAGTACTGCCTTATAGAAAGTAAAATAGTAAAATATAGAAATATAAATATAAAATGTAAAATAGTAAAATCAAGGTTACAAAAAAAGCTATTTTGTTTTATCCAGATGTTTGCAAATACAGCCTCATTCATTCTTCCCCTTCATCTTCCTCACAGAAAGACATACATGAGCCACAGAGAAATATTTCTAGCGCATTTATACATTGATAAGCACGGACAACAGGGCATCAAGGGAAACTCTGGTCTCTACTGCTTGAAAGAGAATATTTCAATGATGTCAGAGAAGCTATTCCAGATTGGATCTGGTGTATAAAACTTCTGAAATTCAGCTTTCTCCATTTCCATTTCTCTCATACACCAGGCCAGCTGGAAAGAGGGGTTAAAGATAGACACCATGGATTTGAAAGCCAAATGATGTGCAGACAAAACGGAACCTTCTGGCCCATATCAACTTTTGAGAAGACTATTCTTCCCCACATAATTTACTGGTTGAAGAGATAAGAGAAATAAAATGGCATAAATGAATGCATTTCAACTGGGACATGGGAGTTCCAGTTTCATTTCAACTTTATTTGTCTTGCCATCCTCAACAGAAGAAACAGAGAACTTGTTATCATTACCCTGAAACATAATGTCCTCTTCTTACTGCACTGATACATGAATTTATCTTTAGACCTTATGTAGTAGCTGCTTCATGAACAGCTGACTATAGAACATACAGAGCTGTGGTCAGACAAATATATCAAAAGAGAGAAAAAAAAAAAAAAAAAAAGGAGGAAATGAGCAGGTATCTGTTCTCTCAATTGCCTGAGTACAAGACAGAAACTAGTCACACTATGAGGTATTCATGGACCTTGTAGAAATGCTAACCGTGTCCTTTCAACCTTGTTAGTAGCACTTGGCAGGATGAAACAGGAAAAGGGAAAGCCAAGATACCAGATTTTTTTCCTCAGAAAACATTGCTCCTTTGCGTGATTTTTCCAGCTTTATTTTGTGGGACCACTCTCAGAAGGGATTTATGAAGAAGCACATGCTAAGTTGTCCAGTGTGGAACTGGGAACAGAAAAGGCACAGAAGACTGAAAAGCCAGAAAAAACTTGAGGGAACCTTGGGCAGACACTGTGAATTTGGCATTCCATGGTTTTGCTTTGTAGAGAAGCCCTTACTAATTGCTCTTGTAATTTAATATAAATCAGAAGAGCCTATTAACTCCAATACTTTTTAAAAGCTATTTTCAATGGGTTTTATGTAAGAAATACTATATTTGGCTTAGCATTGGGTATGACTAACTTTTTAAACTGAGATATCAACATGCCTAAAAACATTCAGGGAAATCTTAAAACAAACAATGACTGTAGCAAATCTGAAGGACGTTAATATAAAGGTAAATGACCTGCAAAAGGCATCTCTCCAACCTACTGGGAAATCAGAATGTTTATTTATTATGGCAAATATGTACTTGGCATTTGAATTTTTATACTATGTCTGCCTAGCTCTTCTAATCATTACTGTCCCCGTGGGCTCAGATATTTCATTTCTGTTTAACTCAAGTGTGAACAAAACCTCAGCTAGTTTTCCTGTATGGTATTTGTTGATGCTTTCTCAAATTTCTTATTCATAAAATCTCACTGATACGGCCACTGATAATAGCCAAACTCCAAGAGTGATGTCTGACAGTTGCTGTCCACTCAGCTTGCACCAGTATCCCCAGATTTCATTCTGTTTGTCACCATGCCTTGACTGTTCTGTAATTAATTAAAAGTTTAAAATGGAAAGGCAAGGGGAAAATGGAAAGGCAAGGGGAAAGGGAGAAGCTCCAGGGCTGAGTGAACGGTTGTGTACTAGCCCAATAAACACAAAAGAGACTTGGCTGTAAATGATGAACTTTGCTGATAAAGTTCAGTGATGTGCAGTTGAATAATATTGCCTATAACTCACATTCATCTTGGAGGTGTGGGTAGATCATGGAGATCATTATGTTGAGAGTATGTCTGGAACCTGATACAAAGAGATTTTCTTTTTAGTGTTCAAGGGGACATGTTCTGTGAAAGCTATTTTACTGTATGTGAATAAATAAGACTCACACATGGAGAGGAAACCATGAAAACAGAGACCACAGAGAAGAATTGCATACCCAGGACTCACTGTTTAGAGCACTGCTTTGCTCTGTCTTTTTCCATTATTAGCTGTGGAAGGTTGGATGACAGGGCAGGAAACCCTAAACTGTGGCTGTTCTTTATGTGTTTTGTAAATCACATTCCCCATGAGTTCTGAAAGATCTGAGGTTGGACCTTTACTAGTAATGTAACCATGAATCAAAATTCAGTGGAAGTCTGTATAAAAGTTTGCACAGATTTCTATGAACATTGGATCAAAGAAGTATACACATGTAATGCGCTCTATCCCAAATTTTACAGTGTCCCAGCACTGCAGTTTAACACACTAGGCTATTTCACTATTTAAAAACCATGCTGAAAGAAGAACATATTTCCAGTCTTGTCTGCTGCATTATTATAATGGATTATTAACACACATTCATTGTCAAAATAAAAATAACAAAACTCTGTTTTGGCAACAGTAGGAGTGACAAAATACAAATAAGAGAAACAGAAAATGATCAAACAAATTAATTTTCCTTTATAGCAATTTTTTATGAGGAAACATTAGTACTGCTTATAATTCATGGATTATAATTAAACAGAGTATTAGTATTCAGTGGTTTTCTAAAAAATTATTGCATTCAGAAGCTGCTACATTAAGAAAAAGCACCAGACCTCTTCACACATGTGATGGTTCAGCTGTATTTCAAATATATAAAATAAGGATGAAGGCATCTTATTTATGGGGTGCAGTCGATGAACCAAAATTGCCTCTGGATTTACAAATATGTAGTTAAATATGCAACTAATTGATTCAATGTGATTCGTGATTAAAGGCCATCCTTGTAAATGTGGCTTCTAGTTAACATTCATCCCAGATGTTTCCTTGGCAGATTCTACATCTAAAATTATTAGAATGTAAATTATTGATGTTCTTTCTCATTTCAATTATCATCAGCATTTGTGCACTTCTTTGTCTTTTCTTAATATTTGAAGTCAGTTCTAACAATAATTTCTCCCTGAAAAATTCAATGCCAAAACCAGATGAAATTTAAACTCTCTCACAGAAGAGCTACTCTCCTTCAATGCTTGAATTTGCAGTAGCTTATAACTTTCTCTTTTTCTCAAAGGTCAAAATTAGCTTTGTGCAGTTTTAGTACTTGTGGGTTTTGCTCATATATAATTTGGGGACATCAATTTGAAGGAAACCTATTTAACTAGCTCAGTTATCCACGTATATATTTTACCTTACTTACTTTTGGTATGCTAGCATTGACACACACACCTGTACATATCTATACACTCTAATGGATGCCCACATGCCCAAATACAAACACACACCCACTCTCAGAGAAATGGAAATATTCAAACATTATAATGGATGAAATCTCCAGGTGGGCTAAATCAAGGTAGTTAACTGCTATTAATGCAATTTTGGTGTTCTCTTACTGAGATATGGCCCTGTGTTTGCTTCAGAAAGGAACATGTGACTTCCTGGAGTAGGAGAAAAAAGAAACCTGGGCAGACGTGAAAATAGCACACTTCAGATGTTTCGGTCAGTGTTTCTCAGCATGACTTAAATATACCCTTTTAAATTTTGTTCTGTCTTCCATACTCTGATAGGGAATACAATAGGACCAAAATCTGCTTCCAGAGAGAGAGGGTTTACAGAACCCCCATAGAGCTGAAGGAGTGATTGTGGCTATGACATTGCTGCTCATCAGCTGCTGACAACACACCAGTTGGCTGTCCAAGAGATGGAGTTGATCTGCCAGATAATGGCATTTAATTAGAAATCATTACATCACACACATAAATACACACACAGATTTCTTTGCTTTCAAAGAATGGGAGGAAATTATTAATATTCAAAGTAGAATCAGCTTTCTGGTTTTTTTGGGTTTTTTTTGTTTTAGAAAGTTAGGAAGTCCTTTGTTAATGATAGACAGCTTAAGCCTTCTCAACATTAGTGGAACAGACCAGAGCTCTGAGTCTGGTGACTTTAAAGAGAATCTGGGTGGTGGGAAAAGAGGGAGCTGAGGAAGGAGAAAAGAAATTTGCAGTTACTTTCCCAAACCTTTTCAGAAGAATGCTCCTCTTTAGCATATATACATAAAAAGTTGAAATCATTGTGTGATTAAACTGCTCTACTCTTGACTTTTGTGGGAGGCTTGACTGCCTCCATGACCTTCTTTTTTCCCCAAAAAACCTAGAGAGCCCAGAAAATTAATTTGTCATGGCTCAAAAGAACTGCTGCTTATTGAAGTAGAACAAACGTCTCCAGCTATGATGGGAAAATGTAATAGAATCTCTCTAATCACAGCAGAAGTGTAACTGGTACATCTAAGACAAAACATTAAATTAAATACCTTTCAAAGAGTGAATACAGGCTTTGCTACTGGCAATTGGGACTCTAGAGAAGATTTGGTTGGCAGTCAGGTTGAGATCTTAGAACAGCACAGGAAGCAAAGGTGATTAGACTGAAGACTGTAAACTGAGGGATGTGGAGTGGAAGCAGAGAGGCTTTATCACTGCTGGTTTGAACTGTAGTGGGGAAATGGCTTGTAGCACATTGCAGGTGGTTGCAAGACTTGGAATTCAAAGGCAGAAACAGTAGTTGTTAGAGAAGACAGCCAGCATGATCAAATAATTGGAAATTGTCCTGTGGAGTGAAACATGACAGGAAAAAATCCATTTCCTTTCTCAAAAAAGAAGCTTTAAGAAGGCTTGATTGCAACCTAGCAGAAGGTAGAGTAACAGGAGCCAAAGGCTGCATGCTGAGGTTCAACAAACTCAGAAGACAAGTACGGTGCACATTTCAAATTGTGATGATGTTGTCTTTGACACAACTGAGCAATTGTTGACAGAGATCCAAGATTTGAAAATCAAGACAGATTTTTTTTTTTGCCTCTTCTCCCCACTCTCCCTGAACTCTAGGAATATTGGTTCAGGGTAAACCAGAAGAAGATTCAGACAAACTCTTTGAACAATTCTTTCTTCAAGATAAAGTCTGATGGTTGCACTATACTCTCTTCTACCCCATGATGTTTCTGCCTAAGCTGTTGGTTATAAACGGAATCCGTCTGTGGCAGGTATGTTTTTTTGACAGAGTTCTCAGCATTTCTCTGATTGCTAGTACATCACTGGGAAGGTCTGTTTCTCTCTCAGCTACATTCTTCATTTCTCCACATTTCAAAATGTCTTTACTACTGCTCTGTTCTAGAATTCCCTGTGTCTGGTGCATTAGTTCTGTGAAGACACTGGTGTGGTTTTATGCATGTCAGGATCCTCTATAAACCTTAGGAAGCAATGCTTTTCCAGTAGGTCGCCTTCAATTCCCTGACTCCACTGGAGCAGCTTTCCATTTCAGCCAGTTTACATTGAAATAATTATTCACACAAAAATCAAACCACTGTATTAACCTCTATTTAAAAAAAACTATCTTTGAAATGAAAACAAATACCAAAGGAACATAATTATTAGAAGTATAGTTAGACTTTAACAAACTCTCACAGGGAAGTCCTAAAGGCAAGGAAGAACTCTAAACAAAGCTGGAGTGTGTATATATAAAGTATACATGACCCACTGCTGTGTTTTCAAAGTATCTCCTTCCCTAAGATGCTTCATGTCCTCTGCTCCTAAACAAAAAAGCAAAATGCTGCACAGTATATGTTCTGCAGCCTCAGAGTGATATGTAGGAGTCTGTTTTAAACACATTGGCCAGGTTCCTCCCACCTGTAACTTTAAGCACTAACTAATCCATATACTTTAGAGAGAGAGAGGAAAGATCATCTTGTTGAATGGTTCTAGGCTAAAGCCCCTATGGCTGTACTCAGAACTGGAAGTAACTATGCTCTCAACTTTGGTCTTAAATGAGGAAAAGAGAAGAAAAGAATTTGAATGTTAGTATTTCACAATAACATTAATTTAAGAGGATACAAAATATGATCCCAGACCCATTTCTTAGACTTTCTAATTTCTGTTCTCCTAATCTTTTTCTTTCCTCCTTTTTCTTTTCCTTCTATCCTTTTATTTATGCCAGCCACTTGATCCACATCTGCCTTCTGTGCCATGTAAGAAATATCTTTCACCAGATAAACATGTACCAGCAATATTTTCATATTCTGTCAAAATCCTCCACTTTTCAAAATCCTCCACTCTTATCTGCCCCCTTTGTCAGTTGGGCAAGATTCACTTTCCACAACAGTTTCTATATATGGACAAATACTCTGATGTCAGCAATTAACTCCCTGGGGAAAAAATGAGACAAGGATATCTATCATTGTTGTATATCCATTTTGGACAGTCTCATCCCTGGACCAAACCCAGAGACATGCTGCTGCAAGTGAGGAGGAAACCTAGCTGTGAATGCAAGTGAAAGAAAAGATGATGTAGAAATGAAGAGTGGTATTTCTACCCATGCTCTTTCAGTCATAATGCTGTATTAACAGCAGTTTTGCCCTTCATGATCATTAATCATGCGTGGATTTTCATACAAACTATTGTAAGGGTAAATCTGATCTGTCACTGAATACCTTATGAGCTCTACTGTATAAACCAGTCCTAAAAGCACATTCAGGTTATTTGAGCTCCTCTAGGAATTTTAAAGAATATCTGCACTGCTAGCATCTCTACAAACATTTGGTACTTCAGCGGTGTCTATGCTTGAATCAATTCTGCTCTACTTTAAGAAGTAAAAAAAGACTGCTGCTTTGAAAAATTACAGAGGTTTGGATAATGTCAGGGCAGCATTGCTATAATAGTTTCCATCAGATGGGATACAGCTGGTATTCTTCCCTACCATCATTAACAGGAGTTTTTCAGTAAGGTTGCTATGCCATAAACCTGAAGAGTAAAGCAAGGACACTTGTCATAACTGATTGACAGCAGCAGTGGGAGGCATATATCACCATTGGTCGAGTGCTGTATTGGTGTGATAATGGGTATGTTAAAAATTGATGTATGTATTATTACAATGTAGCTAAAACCCCGATCATGTAGCTTTAATATATACCCTTATGGTCTGAGAAGAATAAGACTGCTCCATGATTAAACATTGCTGAAGGAGTAAATTTTACAGAAGCTGACTTAAAGTCTGAAAAATTGATGAATATGCAGGTAGTCTGAAGGCTATTTTTCCCTTCCAGTGTTTTGGCTGGGAATCTAATTCTGTATCTCTGTCCGGGTCCTGTCTGTGGCTATCTCACAGTTATTTATTGTCAAACTAATCCAAAGGATTTCATTAGTATTTTCCCTGAGTCATGTGAATAAGCTCAGATCAGGCCTTGAGGCTTCACTGGCCTTCCACATGTCTCCTCTAGAAGGATTTAATCTATTTTTTCTCTAGCTTTTCTGATGCAAGATATGTTTGCTCTTTCCAAAATCAAATCCTTAGGAAGAAGACCTGGGCTTTTCTCTCCTGGAATAGCATCTATAACCACATTTGCATGAGCAAGCCAAAAAGAATGGAAGCATAGGACAAAGTACTTTCCCTTGACTGTCCATGCTGTTGGATGTTTGGTAAAGCCATAGGAACAGTTTTGTGCTGAGTTAGAAAGCATGGTTGGAAGCCAAAGGCTGTCTGTTTTCATGTGATTTCCAGGATATGGAAGGGAAAGTGCAGTGATTGCAATGCCCCTGAGTTGTGCTACAACATTTAATCTCAGTCTTAAATCCTGTCATCACAGTTTCCAGCTCACTTATTCAAACCCAGAGGCATGCCACCGGAGAGAAGGATTTAAGTGTGCTGGTGGATAAAGAACTGAATATGGCCCAGCAATGCACTCTTACAGCCCAGAAAGCCAAATGCATCCCAGGCTGCATCAAATGAAGCATGGCCAGAAGGTCAAGGGATCTGATTTGTCATCCAAAGCTGGGAGGTCCACCAGAGTGCTGTGCTGACTTTCAGAAGGACCTCAACAGGTTGGAAAGATGGGCAGAGAACTGCCTGAAATTCAACAAAGGCAAGTGGAGGGTCCTGCACCCGGGGAGGATTAATCTCATGTGCAGGCTGGGGACTGACCTGTTGATGAGAAGGACCTGGGGTTCCTGGTGGACAAAAAACTGTCCAAGAGCCAGAAGTTTGCCCTGGGGGCCAAGAAGGCCAATGGTGTGCTGGGGATCATTAGGAAGAGCATTGTTAACAAGTAAAGGGAGGGGATCTAGCCCCTTGGCTCAGCCCTTTGAGGTCACATCTGGAGCGCTGTGCCCTGTTCTTCGCTCCTTAATGCAAGAGAGAGATGAAGCTCCTGGAGCAGGTCCAACAGAGGATCACAAAAATGATGAGGGGATGGCAGCATCTCTCTTAGGTGGAAAGGTTGAGGGAGCCAAGGCTGTCCAGACTCAAGGAGAGACAACTGAGGGAGGATTTCATAAGTGTCTAACAAATATCTGAAGGGAGGATGTCAGAGGATGAAGCCAAGATCTTCTCACTGGTGACAAGGAATGAGACAAGAGGTAACAGGTACAAACAGACGCACAGGAAGTTCCACCTGAACATGAAGAACTTTGGTATGCAGGTAACTGTGCATTGGAAGAGAGAGACTTCCCAGAAAGACTGGAGAGGGTCCCTCACTGGAGACACTTAAGGAGCATCTGGATACAATTCTGTGCAATGTACTCTTGGATAACGTTGTTTGTGCAGGGAGGTTGGACCAGATGATCCACCATGGTTCCTTCCAATCTTACTCATTCAGTGATTCTGTCTCCCTGCCTGGAATACTGTGTCCAGTTCTGGGGCCCTCTGCACAGAAAAGACCTGTCCAGACCAGTGCCATGAAGATGAAGATGATTAGAGGAATAAAGCACCTGTCCTGTGAAGAGAGATTGAGTAAGTTGGGATTGTTCTGCCTGTAGAAAAGAAGGTTCCAGGGAGAACTTAGAGTGCTTTCCAGTACATACAGGAGGCCTGAAAGAGAAAAGGGAAGGGATATTTTTACAAGGACAATGATTTTAAATTGAAAGAAGGTAGATTTAGGTTAAATAGAGGGAACAAATTCTGTATTGTGAGGGTGGTGAGGTACTGGAACAGGTTGCTCAGGGAAGTTGTAGCTTCCCCATCCCTGGAATTGCTCAAGGACGTGTTGGATGAGCCTTTGAGCAGCCTAGTCTAGAGGGACATATCTGGCTATGCAACAGAGCTGGAACTAGTTGATCTTTTAGGTCCCTTCCAATTCAAACCATTCTATGATTCTATAGTTTTATGGTAACATTAAAAATACAGTGGCATGGTGGCAGTTTAAAGACAGCATTTCAGAAGGTACAATGACTGGCACAGTGCATATAAATGTGTATTTATGCTTCCATACTGTTTATTTTGTATGTGTTGTATATCATGTGTTCAGATTTTCATTTCAATATCATTCATGTGTTCATGTTTTTGTTTACATTAAAAGTTTTCATGAAGTAAGGAATTGGAACATCTAGAAGCATTTAGTTCAAATAAAAACCTCTGAACTCTACCAAATTAAAATGTTTTGATTCCATAAGTATGATTTTAGACTATTTTAATTTTAGAGTTGAAGTCATATTTTTAGTGCCTTTTTTATTAGGAATCTCAATTTCCTCATGAAATTGTCATCATTTACAAGGAAACAGCAATTTCATTTCCTGGCTAGCTGTGCACAATGAATTTATCAGCTCCTCTGGTTTGCAGAACTTGCTGTGTCATGAACTTGAATGAATGATAGCTACTCCATTTGGACATCTCCTATTCAGAGCAAGAATGGTCGTTAGTGTATTTGAACAGTGATGCAAGATGAAAGGAAAAATCCAGACTTTTGGGAGAAAAGAGAAACTCTCAGGAACTCTTTGTCAAAACCCATTACCATGACCTTTCCCCTGCCAAGACAATCCTGCTATGAGAGGCTTTGAAAGTTGCCTATTAGTGCAGAGATTTGCTGTTTGGGATAACAGCTGAAATAAAGACAAGTAAGTGTATTTGTCATGTGTACAGACACCATCTGGAATTTGCTTTAATCATTCCATTGCAGGCCTTTTCTAGAATCTGTAGATTGAAAGCTCATGTAAGACAATGCCTAAGAAACATAGATGGCCATTTATCTTGTTGTAATAAAAAAGGAAAATAAAATCTTGTTGAAAATTAGTTATCCAGCCAGTCTGGGTTTTTTCCAGCTGGAGGGGAAAAAGGCTTAAGGAGTAAAATAAACCAAAACTGTCTTTTGTAAATAGCAGAGACTGGGAACTAATTATGAATTAATATTCATAAAGAAAATGACAGGCTTTGGATGCCAAGTTTCAAATCTTCAACATGCAGCAATCAGAAAAAATCCTGCCCTAAGTCAGGGCAAACTCAAGTCCAAAAACCTGAAATTCTACCTCAAAAAATGCATCCTGTAAATGTTCTGTTAAACAGGTTGTGCACAGCAATGTAAAAATTGTCACTCATTTAAAACTAGAAAAATAATATAATAATACCAAAAACCTTTCTTTTGAGGATTGCACCTTGAGTGAAAATGAGTGCACACCCTATTCATTGCAAGTAGTATCTCTAAGAACTCTGTGCCCAGAATATAGGGATTGATAAGGGATGGTCCAGTGCATATGATTTCAAAGGAGTATGCTGGTATTTAGGGTAGAAGCCTGGCCTTGGTGCAGTCAGGGAAGTTTTGACAAAAGCGAGAAAGAATTCAACATGTCATGCTTCACAAGTTTTCAGAAGTATGTGTATTCTTATAACCTCAGTGTCCTGTGTTGTCAAAACACCTGTGAACTTCCATCATTTTCATTCTACTTAGCAGACAGCAACAGGACAGATCATTAAAACGGTTGGTAATAGTAACTTCTAAGACTATTTATATTAATTTTTATAGATACAGCTCTTCTCTGCCCCCACTTTTTGACAGCTGCCCAATTCTCATTGATATTGAATTCTTTTTTGCAGCATACCAGAACAGGTGGACGAAACAGGATGCTCTGAGCTCAAGAAGAAAATAATGAACTTATGAACTATGGAACAAAAATAGAAAGAGTAAAGAAGGAACAGTTGCCGCACAGAGACACGACCAGGTAGAATACTGAATTGAGGAGTAAGAAAAGAGCTTATACATCTATGATCATCACCGTTCCCCTTTCCATAGATGGCATCATAAACATTATCTGTTCATGAGGGATTCTTCAGACAAGATACTTTAAAACAGAGGTGTCCTACCTTAGCACTGTATTAGCTTTTAGACTTATTTGTGTGGCCTGTGAAGCAGTGACTAAGTTTGCAATAAGTAAAAGGGTGTGGAAATGTCATTTACAAGGAGTCTATAAGCCCTCTGGTTCCTATGTTGGTTCCACAAGCAGAAAAACCGTGAAATAAGTGAGGAAAGAATATGACAAAACTCCTGCACTTCATAAGGCCACCAACTCAGAAACAGATGAAATAAATTAGACAAGAAAGCCAAACTCTTCCATAAAGATATGAAGAAGGAAAGGTACTGGCTGCCTGCCAAAGCTATCGCACCTGCACTAGAGTCATGTGTCACATTCACATCTGCCTGTCAGTGCTACAGGAGAAAAAGAGACACTAAAGGAAGCACAGGAGGACAGGAGATGTCTTTTCCTTAGATTGCTGACACTACTTGTGCTGAGAGATGTAACATGCACCATTTTGTCATCTGGAGAGCAAACACACACATCCCTAAATGTGCTCCCAATCCAGAGGTGAAAAAACCTGAGGGACATGCTGCTGAGGTGAAGGGGGAAAGTTTTGGGAAATCTGAACACCATCGAAGTCCAAGACATAATAGTTATAGACAGATGCTAAGTTACAAGCAGAATGTGCTTCTTGTTACCAGGAGGTCACATTTCATTATCCATCTCCTAGGTTCCTCTATTTAATCACTCTTATAATTGCCTGCATTAGTGTGTTGCTGATTTTGACTAATACGATTACAGAAGAAAATAGAATGGTAACATTTCCAAATCCACAGCATGTTGTACTACTTCAGAAATGCTAGTGTTTCAGAACTCCCCAGAGTTATGTCAGTGCTGAAAACCTGACTATCTATTGTGTATTTTATAAATTCAAAAGCACACACTGGATGATGCATTTCTGTTGCAAAACAAAATGAAAAGGGGCAGAAATTTGAGAGCAGTTTAAGTTTGGTGGAAGAGACTGAGTGGCAAAAAAAGCCTGTGGAATCAAATGATGAAGTCGAGTGTCTTAAACACTCATTTGCAGTCATTCATCTCTGGCAGAAGATGTGAGCTATTATTCTAAGTGTCAGGAGTAAAGCACAATGCTGGGTCTCTATGCACCTTATGTGAGCAGAATGTTTGTGTTGGTGAGTGCCTGCTTGCATCTCACAAATCCAGTTCCTAAACCGTGTTGCTCAGGATGTATAGGGAATAAGATAAATTCTGCAATTTTATTTGTATTTTAGTTGAATCCAAGATGAAGAGATTTTATGGGTTTGATTGGGGGCTTTTTTTTGCAGGGTTTTTTTTTGTTTGTTTGGGGTATTTTGGTAGTATTGTTTGTTTGTTTGTTTGTTTGTTGGGGGTTTTGTTGGTTTTTTGGGGGTTAACTTCAGAGAGAGTGAGAGTTTTGGTGGACATGTACTTAAAATTTTCTGCTACATTTTTTGAAGACTAAAAATAAATTATTTGCTTTGTTTCCATCAAAATCTCCAACACACTACACCCTTTGTTTGGGAGCTCTGTTTTTTGGTTTCTTTCTAAATGTAAACCTAAGTATCATCCAAGAAAGTTGTCATAATAAGGACAAAAGCTTCTAATAGCCTTAAGAGTTATTTTTCCTAAAGAAAAAAAAATCAGTGGTCAGTTGTTTGATGGTTTTTCTGGGATCAAGATCACTTATTGTCACATGAGGTGGTATCACTTTAGCATTGAAACTCCTTGGTTCTGTTCTAGCCCTCTGTCACCTAAACCAGATCATCATTCTTTTCTGTTTTCATAGGGATAAAGCTGTTGTGTTGCTTCAGACAACTTTTTTTTTTTTTTTAATGGACTTCAAATGAAATATTGATAAAAATAAATTATTGTAATGGACTCAAAATAAGGATTTAGACATTAAGACCTAAAATACTAATTTACTATATGCTTGACACCTGCTCAAAACACTGTATTCTTTTTCTTTCAGACATATTATGAATGGCTGCGCTGCAAATAAATTATTGTTTATATTCTCTCACAGGTTGTTCATATACGTACATACATACATACATGTGTGTGTGTGTGTGTGTGTGTGTGTGTGTATAAAAGAGTCTCTTGTTTTCCTGCTAGTTGAAATATCAGGATCAGGAATCACTAGAAATAGCAGCCCTATTTGTCTCCATTACTGAGGCTGTAATGGCAGCTGGGAACTGGAGGGAGCATCCAGGTGATCCCGTTTCAGCACTGCTGTTTCTCTCTGTTGACCTGCATGGTAAGTAAATGTCTTCAAAGGAAGTAGGAAGACAGAACTTTAAATATCTCTGTCATGTCTTGTGAAAATGCATTAAAATATTTCTGTTATGTGCATCATTCTACATGAGAAAACTCCCCACTGCTTAGGAGCTGTCTGTCTGGTTAACTACCATGTTTGCTTGCTGTCATCACCCCTAAGATCTTGACTGCATGAACAAAAATGTACCAGTAATCAATAAGAAAAATAATTATGTCTGTAGAAGGCAAAAGTATTCACAATTCAATGATAGTTGCTGCCAGGCTAGCCATTACACTTCTTTCCCGTTTAATTATAACCATTTTATTTTATGACGTTCATTCTCACAAGACCATTTACATTTTCTCCATTCCAAAGCCAAATAATCTCCTTTCCAAAGGGAAACAGAACTATCTGAATCAAAAAGACACTCAAGCATCTGACTGATAAGGTCGATTTAAGTAGTTGGAAAAAAAGGATTAATTCAGGAATAAGATTTTGATTATGTGGCTGAAAAGTAAAAATACACATTTATCCACATGGCACAACTTTTATGCTTCTGATATTAAAATTACCCTCTTATAGCCACTCAAAGAGATCTTGGAATCAAAATGGCAAGATGATTTCCTCATGAAATTCAGTATGGGTAAAAATAACAGAAATACCTGAGGTATAATTACTTTTTCCATAGTCACCTTCAAGACGTGTTAAAACTCGTGTCGAGATTTGCTTCCAGATAGGTTAATGCACACTTTGAAGCAGATCCTTCACTGGTGTAAATGGTTCAAGCTCTATTGACTTAGCAGTACAGCAGCCTACAATAGCTGGAGACCTGTATGTGACTATCCACGGGCTTACCTTTTCATGTGTGTACAGATACAAAGAGTTCTATTTAATCAGATTGAAGTAAAAGGATTTTCCTGTGGAGCAGAGGGTTAGTGATGCATTCAGCAATGATAGGATACCCAGCATTTTAGAGTTCAGAATGTATCTTCTACTAGTTTTTATCAAATAAAAGGAGTAGCGTATTAAACAGTATTTTAATGAAAAAATTTCTTGTGGTGCAAAATCAAGGGAAAATAACTTATGGTAGCACTTTGAGAAGATACCCACTTTTTATTGAGGACTGTCTCTTTGTAGCTATAGGTACAAAGCACTTACCATTTGTTATCTCAGTCACTCTGCCAGCAATCCTTGCTTTAGAAATGTATTTCATCACAGAACTGTCCAGTTAAATGGATGGCATTTCCCAATGCTAAATTTATGGCTCAATTAAAGTCAATCTTACCCTATCAGCTTCCTAGTGTGTATACAATTAATAAAAATAAAATGGAAACCTATCATTTCTCATGTCATGGTTTTCAAAACAGGAAAAATTTAAATCAATGCTCTCTTTACAGGTAATGGAATTTAGCATATGCCTGTAGGCTGTGCTACTTCCACCTGAGCTGATAAAATGCAGGCATTGCTTTTCTTTCCCGCAAATGAGTCATTTATTCATGTTTTGTAGGCTTAGGGCTGACATCCACACAGAAGATTGCAAAAATTAAAGATTCAGGAGTGGTTTTATTGGGAGGTTGTTTGTTTTACCTCCAAAACATGCTCATGAAGGCTTTTCAAGACCTACAGAACACTGCTTGTTGTCACTCTGCTTTATATGAGGTAAAGAAATGATTAGGGCACAACAGGGACCAAGCAAAAAACAGTCCCTGCTCTGTCTCAGAAGCATGGAGGGGTCCAGCCATTGTCACATTACCAAATGGACCACAGCCTGCACATTATCAGGATGCAGGACTCAAAAAACACTTTTAAATTACTTTTTTCTTGTGTGGGAAAAAACAGCATTGCACCATGTAGCTTATTATAACATGGATTAGGTATAACTATATTTTGCAAGTGTTTTCATTAAGATTTAGGGAAAAGCCATCACAAATTTTAGGACCTCAGTGCTCCAGTTAATGACTCAGTGGCCTTTAGCCCTTTTATTTTTGTACAGATCTCTGTCAGAGAAACAATGTGAAATTGTAAATAAATTCTGTCAGCACATTTAGCTGCCATAGAAAAATAAAATCTTTATATGCAAAGATTTTAAAGGGCCTTCAGGGGATATTGTTATGTCTGATCATTCTGTGAACCAGCAAGTATCTGAGCTGCAGAGCAAAACATTTTTTTGTTCTTTTATTTTTTTTCCCTTTACTTTTTTTTTTTTTTTTTTTTTTTTTTTTAGAACAATGGTGTGTCAGTTTATCTTGGCAGCATTCCATGCTATTCAGTAATAGATGTTACTTCAATACATCTCCACAAACTCATCTCCAGATATGGTTGCTCCTAATCTATACAGTTCTACAGAGCTGGCAAGAGTAGGAGGAACTATTTATAATTACATTGATAAACCTTTTTACTGTTCAGCCAACCGATTCTGTGTTTGTGCCTGCTGCTTTGTTTAACATGGTTTTCTCAATGAAATGTTAATATGCTCCAGTAAAAGACTGACACTCATAAGCCATCGATGAGGTCATCCAACACGCAGTCCAACATGCAGCATGTATGCCAGAGTAGAATAACTTAATTAAATCCTTCCTCTGAGGATTAAGGGGGTTATTCTGACAGGCTTTACAAGGCTGGGTGTGCTTGCATGGTGCAGAGGAGAGCAGTGCAGAGACAAAGAGGCAGCAGAGCAGCTCGAGGCAGCACTGGGACAGTGCAACAACGCCTTTTGACTGAGCTTGCTGGGACACAGCCAGGATCTGCAGACTCCATCACTCCAGGCTGTGCCCAAGGACTGGCTCAGAGTGACCCTCGAGTCTGAGCTGGGCACAGTGGGGGCTGGAGGTGTGCCACTGTGGGAGAAGCTCCAGGACTGACAATGCCAGAGCAGGGACACCAGCTAAGACACTGCAGCCACGGGTGACCATGCTGAGGCTGGGACACATGGAAACAAAGAGCAGCAGAGGAAAATCAGCAAGAAGCAGGTATCAGTAGACAAAAGACTCCCCAAGGCACACAGAGTAACAGACAGAAATCATTGTGCCCACAACCACAAACCTCCTGTGCCTCACAGGCAGAGCTGAGACAAAGTGAGTACAACTGGTGAAAAGTGAGTACAAGTAGTGAAAAAAGGGGAATTTGAGGAGGTGGAATGAGAAGTACTCTAAGTGTCTATGTTCTCTTTTTTTTTCTTGTGTCAATACCTGAATGAAGGATCAGAAGTTTGTGTTGTCAATACATAAAATTACTAAACCAAAAAAGATTCAACCATAACAGCTGATAGCTGCTCACTTTTCTCACTACTTAACTCAGATTGCATGATTGTGTCAGGTTTAAATGGCCACACTTTTGCAACAGTGGGAACTATAGGGGTGGCTTCTGTGAGAAGCTGCCAGAAGCTTCTTTGATGTCGGACAGAACAAATGCCAGCTGGCTTACAGATGGATCCACCACTGACCAAAGCCAAGCTCATCAATGACAGTGTTGGCACCTCTGGGACAACAAATTTAACAAGTGGGAAACAAATTTAACAAGTGCTGCTGCTGTGCAGCAGCAACAGCAGCCAGAGAGAGGAGTGAGCACATGTGAAAGCAGCAGCCCTGCAGACGCCAAGGTCAGTGCAGAAGGGGGGCAGGAGGTGCTCCAGGCACCAGAGCAGAGGTTCCCCTGCAGCCCCTGGGGCAGCCTGTGCCCCTGCAGCCCAGGGAGGTCCATGGTGGAGCAGAGATCCACCCACAGCCCGTGGAGGGCCCTGTGCTGGAGGTGGTGGCTGCCTGCAGGAGGCTGTGACCCTGTGGGAAGCTCACACAGGAGCAGGCTTCTGGCAGGAGAGAGAGGAGCCCACGCTGCAGTCTCTGCGGTCTGGCACTGGAGCAAGGTGTTCCTGAAAGTCTTCTCCCCTCAGAAAGGGACCCACTCTGGAGCAGTTCGTGAACAACTGCAGCTGCTGGGAAGGACTCGCATGAGAGGACTGTCTTCCGTGGAAGAGAACCCACACTGGAGAAGAAGAGTGTGAAGAGTCCTCCCTCTGAGGAGGGAGTGGCAGAGATAACATGATAAAGTGACTGCAGTCTCCATTCCCTGTCCCCCTGTAGCTCTTGGCAGGAGGAAGTAGAAAATTTTGAATAAAATGAAGCCTGGAAAGAAGGGAGGAGTCGGGGGAGGGGGGGGATGGTGGGTTTAAGATTTGGTTTTACTTCTCATTATACTACTCTGATATGATTGGTAATTAATTAAACTAGATTACACAAATCAAGTCTCTTTTCCATTATGGTAACTGTTGACTGATTTCTCCCTTCCCTTATCCTGACCCAAAAGCCCCTTGTTGTGTTTTCTTTCCCTTGTCCAGCTGAGGAGGGGAGCGACAGAGCAGCTTTAGTGAACACCTGGGACAACCAGGTCAGCCCCTGACAATGATCAAAATATTCTTTTATTTCTCAAACATATTCAAAAATATCTTCCTCTTGTAGCCCTCTATGTAATGATGCTCTGATGTCTCTTGCTTGTACCATGATGCACTGTTAATCTTCTCCTAACATTGTGTCCTTTCCCAGCACCTATTGGAGGCTTTCCTCTCACCGCCAGGTTACTGCTGAGGCCCAGACACCTGTTTTGACTGTTCAGCATCAGCCAGGCTTCTCAACTTCCCTCTCCAGGATACTGACTCTCACTGTGGGCCTGAGCTCATTCAGTCTTTTTTGTTTCTTGCATCTACCATGACCATCCTTTGGCTTCAAACCTCTTCCCAGTCATACATAAGTCTGAGAGTAGGAAAAAACCTTGGCAAAAGTAAAGGCATAAGTAGATAAACTGTTTGATGAGTGGATTGAAGGCAACTTCTCAAATGCAAACTTGATATGGGCCATGATAAGAGGCTTAAAATAGATGAGTTCATTAACATCTGAGTGCAATGACAGATGAGAATGGCTCTGAAGTAGCCAAGTGTAAGTTGATTCCAGTACGACTCATAACAACAAACCCAGAAACAAACACATCATCATTGCTGGAGAAAGCTTTTGTCCAACAAGAAGCTAGGAGGAATTGAAAAATGAAAATCATTGGTTAAATTATTGGTACATACTTTGATGTATTTCCAAGTAGATAGATAGATAGATAGATAGATAGATAGATAGAAAGATAAACAGTTGGTTAGTTCTGGGAAGCAGAGAAGCTATAAAAACTTTTAATTTATCTAAATCTAAGCAGAGGAATATGATTTTTGGTAGTTTGATGACCCTCAACATCCTGCTAAGGAAGTAGCTCATGTAAAACGTGTTAAACACAGAAAGAAGAAGTTGAAAACATTAATGCTGTTCTTCCAGCATTAATGCTGGAATAAACAGAACAGAATAAACTTGTAAACAGAAGAATATTAATCAAGAATGGAAAGGTCACATTGCCTAAGTACACTGAAGGGATTGCCTGTTCTGAAACCTAATGATCTCTAAATATATAAATCTGAATGTTTTTCCTTCTCTAGTCGTGTTACAGAAAATCTACATGGACTGCATATTGCTGTTCCTCTAGGTCCCATCAATCCTTCCTTTTCACTGCATCAGTCTTATCAATCTTCATGCTCCCTCCTGGTAATGAGCGTGCAGAGCTACGTCTGATCTCTGTGCATTGAAGTGAAAGAAAAATCAGACTCCTGCTTAGATCGGCAGTTAAAACAGTCAATTATTTCTTGTGTTTATTTTTTTGAAATTAATGAAATTATGTGATAATAGGTTTTAAGATGACAACAAACCCAATCTAATCTATATCAACGATAGAGATCAAAGCTTATAATTTCCATTATTGGCAGTAATAAGACCTACAAGACGACTAATTTGTTTAATTCAGTGCCAATAAGGATAATTTCTTTTCCCTTATCAAGTTATCAAGTTTTGCAAAATCATATTGTTCATCAAGCAGTCTTCATAGGGTTCATTCTTTATTGTAGTGTCAAGAGATACCTGGAGACAAAATTTCAGATCTTGACAGCTGATTTGTGCATAAAGCAGAATGTACTGCATTTTTAGTTCAAAATCCCAAATTATGTCTTGGTACTTGTATGTTAGTACAAAGAAGGCCCTGTTCTCAATTTTACCCGAACAGCTATGAGTGTACAGGCTTACTATCTGTCCTCAGGTTCTGGGAATATACTTGAGAAATGAGTATATTTTTCCCAGGAAAAAGGTCTCTCTTCTCAGGGAGTAATACTTTTCTTAATTTTTGATCTCACCTTGGGTAAAGTATGTTGTTAAAATTAATTCCATTCATGATATCCTGCATTGTAATTTCACCGATTCTTTGGAGGAAAATTGAAAAAAAAAAGCTTCTGCAGTGTCTCAAGTTTCTACTAAGAACACACTGATAGACACCTGTGCCACTCGAGGGATATAAGTGTTCTGTATTTATCTTCATTTAGGAGTGGAGTCCATTCATTTATCCATCCATAAATATATGTTAAAAAATTGGAAAAGCCACTCTTCCAAATGGAAGGTAACATTATGCTTCAAGTCAGATATAAAGCATCTGCAATAATTCTCAAACTCCCACTTCTCTAAGTGTGGATTTATCACTAGAATAAGATGTTGATCTTAATAATTTCAGCAGTGTTTATCATTCTAAGTGTTGGCATGGAATGGAGACCTAGAAGTATCTCAAGATGAAAAAAAACTTCAGACTCTTGCATGGAGAGTAGAAGTAAAGACAATCTGAAGGGAGCAGAGATAAAAGCCCCTGCAGTTCTACAGGGGAATTTAATCTCAATGGTGATGATGTAGATAACCATGGTAAGATTCTGAAGAATTAGAGCAGTGCTTCAAAGACTCAGGCCCCTCTGTATCTTTGTGAAAACCTCCAAGTAAATGTTTAGTCTTTGAAGGAGACCTGGATTCTACCTTTGTGCTTCAACTGTCATCATAATTCCAAATCACGAAATGTTTTTAGCAAAGCTGCTATGTGCCAATACACGTTTGTAAACAAGAACCAGCTTCAGCAACTCCAGTCACTAGTCACGTATCAAGGAAATAACCACAAGTTCTTTTTTAATGCTTGACATCCGACTAAGAGTGACATTGAGAAATGTTTTTTGAAATGTCACCTCCTAATTTCTCCTAAAATAGTGCTCCTTAGCAATAGTTGAATTTACTTTAGCATTTCATAAGTAATCCTGCTGTTTTAATAACAATACCAACACAAACAAAATTAAATCCCTGCCTCAGACTAACTGATTGCTGCAACAGATGAAAAACCCCCCAAAGAGGCATCTTGTCATCATTGTCTTTGGGACAGGGAGAGTGGTGATTAAGGATTCCATATATCAAATTATAAATCCAGTGCAAGAGTATCCTTATTTCTGTAGGTAAACAAAACCCATTATTGGTTTATTCTACCATGTTTTTCTAAGACTTATAGTGATTAAAACTCTCACAGCTAATACGGAGATGAAAAAGTATGCTAAATTAGGAGAAAAAAGAATTAGTGCATCCTCACATCAGGAGTGTGCAACATTCATTCAAGTATGCCCTATAATGTCTTCTCACAAACAGATTCACCACACAGAATACAGTTAAGCTGATTACTGAAAATTCTTTGTCTTTCTTTCTCTTTCTTTCTTTCTTTCTTTCTTTCTCTCTCTCTCTTTCTTTCTTTCTTTGTTTCTTTCTTTCTTTGTTTGTTTCTTTTTTTCTTTCTTTCTTTCTGTCTTTGTTTCTCTCTCTCTCTCTCTCTCTCTCTTTCCTTTTTTCCTGCTTTCTTGGCTTTTTTTGTTTATTTGTTTTGACTCTCTGAAGAGCTAATTAATCCATTGTCATCAAGCAGGCAGATACCTGAGTGTTGCAAAACTTAGTTAAGGAAATGACAAAAGTAACAGATTTGAACAGTAATATGACAGTTCCAGCCAACACTTGCCAGTAAATTTATAAAGTTTATGTATGGCTGCATGAATATAGGTTTATGGGCTACTTCTCTACTAACTGCAGTAGTAAATATATCTGCATTTTAATGAAGATAAACATTTTCACAGGCAGCTAATCTCACCTAGGTAAACAATAGAAATTACCCACAAAAACTACTATGGAACACTGGATTGCTCTGTACGGCATTTCTTGGTCTCTGTAGTCCTGCGTTTGTATTTTGTTCTGACAGTTAAAAAAATACATGGTTTAATGGATAATATCCTGTACTTTCAAAATTAAAATTAAATTAAAAAAGGAAAGGAGAGAAACAAAAAGGCATAATTTCTAATACAGGTTTCAACATCAAAGCATTTTTTATTTATACAAAGATGCAAAGTAGTTTTGAAGGTCTTGGTAATTGCATGTCTCCAGTCTCACAAGATTTCTATCGTTTATCAGCTCTTCTTGAGTAAACCTATCTTATATAAGGACTTCCCTTGTTACTTTTATTTTCCCATATGCTATTTTGAACCATTTCCTGTTTTCTCCTCCATTACTTTTTTTCCCTGATCCACAATTTCTAGTTTCATCTGTCCTCCTCCTTTCCTGCTCATACCTCGAGTAGCTTCATAGCGCTTTCTCTTCACCCTGCCACCAAATACTTGCTATTTTTTCCTCTGAACTCTTTTTATCCCATTTTTTAACATTACTGTAATCATGTATTTTCCCTTCTTCATCCTTTTCTGGAAGTACTGATCGCCTCTGATTTTACTGGGTTCTGGGAGTATACAATTTGCTTATAGCCAAAGTAACTAAAACCAACACATTTCCTCTCCAAGAGCAGTCCCAGAGGCATCTCAAGGACAGTTTTCCACCACCTATAGAAATAGGATTTATTCTACTGAACTCATTTAGGCATCCTTTCAAAGGCCTGAAAATACAACACAGTCATTTTGGGTCAGTACATTTGCCAGGAACATTTCTCAGTGAAAATTCTTATAATATAATTATATCCTGGCTAAACGTCCTCCTTAAATTCTGGCCAGCAGAACTCCTATCAGACAAGAGTCTTCACAAGTTAAAATCTGCAGTAGGACCTTGGGTGAGAGTCTAAGGAGACATCAATAACTTTCAGCTGAAAAGCTTGAGTTTAGACAATGATTGGCAGTCTCTCCTCTCTGGGTCTGGGAGAAGGAAAACAAAATCAAAATCTAAATAAAAAAAAAATCAAAAAAAGGTAGGCAGAGAGAATGATCTGTAAAATATTTAAATCTTCGCCTCGTAAGCTTCAGTTAATCCTGTCTTGGGCATGAATGCACTTAGCAGAGGTACACTCCCTGGTAGACCCCTCATCCAGTAATTGTATTTTCCCTGACATGTTATGAGTACTTTATTTTTTCCAAAGTAGGTCAGAACACAGAGAGTGCAGGAAAGTTGTCTGGTAGAAACGGAAGCATTTGTACACAATAGAATTAATTTGCCAATGCCTTATTAGTGATCCAGTGGTGTTAGTTAGGGCTACTAAGTCCATGTTCAGTTAAAACTGGGCTTTGGAAATCAGGATTTGATAAGGCTTAAACCTTCAGTTCAAATGATCTCTCAATTTTGAGAACAGTTGTATCAAGTCAAAAGATAACTCTTGACTTTGTTGACCCTGCCATTCTCTAGGAAACAATGATTTACAGGGCTGTACTGTCATCTGTTCACACAAGCTAATTACTTGCATGTCAAAAACCCCTGGAAACCTATGTTTGAGTGCTGCCAAAGGTCTGACTTGATCTCTGCACACAAGTAAACCTCTGTATGGTGCTAGATTACCTTACCTGGCTGAATGAAGTATAAGGCAGCAATCGCAAGTTAAACTATGAATTTTGAAAGACTTCTGAGATTCTGAAGAGAAATAGAATGGCTTAAGAAAGGAAATGCAGTTTAAACCCTGAATTTTCCCAGTTTATGTGATAGAAATCAAATCCTTTATTATTTTAATTCTTTAGGGTGTATTATTTTCTTGTTCTTTCAGATCTCCCTCCTTCAGGCTTTCTATTGTATTTACAATCACATAAACCCCATTGTTATTATATAGGATTATGGTTAACAGTGGGATCCATTGATTCTACAACATGTTATTGGTGAACCTATTTAGACACAACCAAGATTTTCACATTATTCTGTAGAATTCATGGAGGTATTCCTAGAATGGTCTTGTAAAAAAATTGTTTGCATTATGGATCAGGCATCTTCACATGTTACCACAAGCCACGTTTTTCCAACATGCGGAGTACCCATGCTCCAAAGAAATCCATAGGTGCTGCAAGACCTCACTAGCTTTGCAAACCATCGATGTATCAAAAAGTACTAACTTCAAAATAAACACCTTGAAATAAACATACTTGAATACTAAAATCTGAGTTTCAGTCTCTGATGACATGACACAAGTAGAGAGGGATTGTCACCCATTACTTCCAACTCTTTATAGTCCTGTATTAGGGTATTCAATGAAGTGAATTGGAAAAGAGCTCAAAAGAAGAAAAAAGTTCTTTAAATAGGGGTAGTTAATCTGGGACTCTTGAAAGAGTTTTTTTTCAGACTCCAAAGGTTTGCATGGCTTCAAGGGAAAAATATATCTGGAGGAGGAATCCATTTAGGGATATGGTGTAACAGAAAGTGACATACTCCAGAAGTCCTACAGCCTCAGGTGTCTGGGAGTGAAGGGAGTGCTTGTGCAAAGCATGGTGTGTGCTGGCCCTGCTCCTCTACTTCGTGTGTTGGGCTCTGGACATACTCAGAGGCAGGACACTGAGGTGAAATTAACTTCATCTTCTGTATTTAAAAAAGATTTTACAATTATTTTTGTAGTTTCTTCCTAATTCTTTCCAGTCCCCTCCCTTCAAGTCCTCTCACCTCTCTTTTCACTTCAATCATGTCTACATTTTGTTTGTTTGCTTCTTTTTTTGACAGGTGTGTTGTTTGATTATTTGTTTTGGGTTTTTAATTCTTGCATTTGCCTTAGAGCTACTAGCATGTGCTACAAAAAAATTCGTGTTTTAAATTACAGAATAAATCTTTCTGGCACTTCTTTCCTGGAAGTGTCCATCTAATAAGGTCAATGAAACCTGTGTGAATCCAAAATTATTTTTTCTTCAGTGGGAGTGCGTGTGGCTAGAGACCAAAGTACTCTGTTGAGATACAGCAAAACAAATCTCTTAACTGAAGTTCAGAATGAGTAATAACCACAAGAGTCTGAATCTGAACATAATTCCTTAATTTCTGATCGAGGAAGTCAAGGGTATAAAATTCAGAGACATCATTCCATTGAGGACAAAAGCATTGAGCTCCTCAGTGATGTCACGAGGATTTGGTCCACAGATTTTACACTGAAAACAGTAAACACGTTTACTGTTGCAGTGCACAACATGTTGCTATAATTATTCTTTGCTCATATTCAGGACTTGAGATACTGCTTGGATGTCTGCTGTCACATAACAAAGCTGGCAAGCTTTCCACTTTGAACACAGCATGGTCACAATCCTAAAATCATGTTCCTCATCTGAGAAGGAATAAAAAATCTCATGAAGTCCAGGGGTTCATTTGTCTCTTTTGCAGGAATGAAACACAAGGAAAAATGCTTATGTGCATGGTGGCAAGCAGTTTGTGCTGCTCTTCATGGGGTGCAGCAAAACTGGATGTTTTCTTAAATCCTAAACATGTTAGTATGTTACAGTGACTGTGGAGTCAAAATAATTTGGGGCATTTGTTCACTCTTGTTTACCATATGCAGAAAGTTCACAAAAAATCTCTGGAGTTTTGTTCCAAGAGCATTTTGTAGAAAATTAATATGCAGTCTTCTTGACAGTGTTGTTGCAGGTTCCAGAAAGAAATAAAAATAAACTCAGAAAAAGTCAAAACCAAATTTGTGTTAAAAAAAGTGTGCTGAGTTGAATAACATTTTCTCATTTACTTTTTCAATTACTAAAGTAATGTATACAAATTTACTTGAAACAGCTCTTTTCAGTTGCAATAATTTTGAAATATATGCAATTCATTCCCTCCTCCCAAAAAGAGTGAAGAAAAAGGAAAATCCAAATTGAAAAATTGAATAATTTCATTTGGAAAATGTCACTACAGAACATATATTTTTTCCTCTTATTTTCTTTCAGTGGAGAAGAGCATTTCAATGAAAAGGAAGTGAATTGATTAAAACTTTCAGAAAAAACAAATCTACATTTCTGGCCCTCAAAAAAATTTAACTGACAAATGTCACACAGGTTTACCATATGAAGCTTCTCCTCTTGCTTCAAACACCACACTTTTCCAGGCAACACCTAGAATATCAGGCTGTTTCTTTGTTTGACACAAAGAAATAACGCAGAGATTCTTAGAAGATGTCTCCTTTCTTATCCTTGGCCATAATGGCTTTCCCTAATTCATTTAAAGTTTTCAGTAAGTTGATATTGGAGTTCCTATTTTGCTGCCTTTTTGAACTCTGCCACACCTGTTCTCAACACTTTTTCTCATTCATTAACAAACACATCAGAAAATAAAATGAGGGCCAAGGACTATCTCCACCCTTTGTTGGATGTGAGGAGAAACATAATGACAAATTCATATGGAATTCAGTGGGGAATATTTTAGTAGCTGCATCAGTAACTACTAGTGACAATTTACAATACTGTACTATTGCATTCCAGCACAAAAAAACCCCCATGAAAACCCCAAAGTGATATCAGCATTTCAAATTTTTCCCTAAACCCTTCCAATAACTTCAAGTTACTAAATCTGTCGAAATTTATTTGCCCTATTTTGCTAACAGTATCAGAAAAAGGGGATATCTGAGAAACAATTCTGGATTAAGGGCAAGACTAGATAGTGGGGTCCCCTTTGTAAAGCATGTAAAGCAAGTAAATACATCTTTTCTGAGTTTGCAAGGCTTGTGCTTTTAATATTGACCTCTGAAATCTGCAGGAAAATCTTTCTAGATGCCTCCTTGGAGTCAGTGGCCTGGTGAAGGAAGAGCTGGTGCTGCGGGGATTTTGGGCAACTCTTATTTCTGCAAGAAAGGAATAGACATAAAGCAACCCAGGTCTAGAACTGTCTGTCAGGGGAGACCTTGGCTGATGTACCAGACCATCCTATCTAATGTTAAGATACCAGGGTTGGAAGGGATCAGTTGTTATCCTATATCAGAAACAAAAGGAAAAATAAGACATGACATTTTTTAAAAAGTAATTTTTAGTCAATGCAACTTGTAAAAAAGTTAACATTGTGACAACACAGACACATAGGAATGCAGATGAAAGTATTCAAATTCAGCATGGAGCACACCATGGAGTTCTGCTTGCTGCAGGACAGGTGAGGATGGTGTGAACTCATTGCTGGCTTAGAGCACACTGAGGAGGCTGCCTTGAACCTGTGCTGAGCAGAAAGAGAAGCCTTACAACTTACTGTAGCTCAAAAAAAAACCAAGATGAATATCTAGTCATATTATAGACAAGT
Source organism: Sylvia atricapilla (assembly GCF_009819655.1). NCBI lineage: Eukaryota > Metazoa > Chordata > Aves > Passeriformes > Sylviidae > Sylvia > Sylvia atricapilla. The sequence continues at coordinate 87,837,117 of NC_089141.1, forward strand.
TTCCCGAACTCATCTCAGATTTGTACTTGCACAATTCAGGAACATGTCTTTGTCATATATTTTGGGGGAAGTTCTGTCCAGTTTCTTAATCAGAACTGCAGATTAAAATATTCAGAGGATGATGGTTGTACATACAGGGACCAAGTTCAGATCATTGCATTATTCTCTCTATTTTACAGTGATTACAATGTTTTCTGGTATCATTTTTATTTTGTATTTCCAATGTTTATGCTCTTAAGCTATAAAATACCATTAGTGTTTATCCTCCCAAACCCACTGACACAAATTAAATACTTTAAATCAAGAATTTTTCATATTTGGGAAAGCGGAAAGCGATGACAACACGATATTTGTCATGGGGCAGAAAATTAATAGAGTAGACCTAGTTCAGACTGTTTTCTTCCTTCTTTGAGAAGGAAGCAAGGACACTAACACTTGCAAAAATATACTTTTATTATTTTCAATTTATGTATTACTGATAGTGATAAAGAAAATCTTACCAGAATTTAAGTTTCTACCTCTAAGAGAACAATGTTCATATGGTTTGTGAGTGAAAAAATACCTTTGTCTCATTTTCTCTTTGAGGTCTTCTATATTTTCTAATAAATTATTCATTGTTTCACATTATGATTCTTGAGCTTTCTCTCAGATCTACTCAATCCCCATATACGTAAGTTTTGTGAACACTGTTTGTAAAGATCATGTAGAGTCTAAGTGCTTTAGTGACAGAGGTCATGAAATATTGAGAGACTTAACCACATGTGTGAGAGAAATAAGTATTTCTCCCAAAGGACTAAGAGGTGCCCTGTTCACATATAACACCAAGCCTGGTGTAATATTGACACACGATATCCTGCTATTTGGAATTAATCCATAAAATAACACCAGCTCCTGTATCAGAGTATTAGGTACTACAACCCTTGCAGAATCTCAGGGTGATCCAGGGAGATGTTTTACCATTACAGCAGTCATAGCAAGAGGGGAAGGAAATTAAAGTGAAGAATGAAATATTCTTAAATCCACAAAAGGTTTTTTTTTAGTTAAAGTTAATTGACTGGTAAAATCTCCTTTAGTGCTTTTTTTTTCCCCAGTCAAGTTCACAGCAGAATATCAATGAGGTTTGTTGAAATGGAAACTTTTCACTGTGCATAATTAGAGTAAATGAAACGTGCATCCATTCTCAATGTGCTTCTTTTATTTCTGTAAAATTTAATTTCTTTAAGAATGGAGGCAGGAAATAAATGGGGTGAATGTCAACTTACATGAGAAGGGTTTCAAAATTTCAAGGCCAGCTCAAGAACAATGATTTGGATCAGAAATCTTCCTCTGTGATAGTGGCTTCTTCTCAGCCCAATTTGTGTGTCTCAGTTTTGCCAGTGAAAACAAGTGCTAACTTTGTAGTGCTAACAAGAATTAGCCACAGAGAATCCGAGAGAATTTCCCCTCAGTATGCCACTGGAGTAGCCTGATCTGAAAACCTACTCCTACTCTGGTGCCTTGGGATTTCTAAGTGTCAAGTACCATTAATACAGATAGAGCCAAACTGTGCTGTTGTGACTTTCCTGAGAGGACAACCCATGAGGGATTAGGCTGAGCCTGCCAAAGCCACCTGGATTGTAATGTGTGTCAGATCAGAAAGAAAGCTGCACTTGCTCCACGTCAGCCTGTAGCAGAGATGGGAATAGGGTTTTGGTGATTCTGACCCCTGCAAGTAGGGAACCAGTCAGGTTAAATTACAAGAGCTGTAACAAACCCTCTAATTCTCTCCATTTCAGCAGTGACCCCACCAATACTGCACTGCACCACGACAGGAGGTGGGCCACTGAGGCAGACAGAGAACAGAAACAGGCAAGGAAGAAAGAAAATTATGACATCCTCCTTTGCGGGTGGGGATGTGGAGTGAACTTTATCTAAGGACACGCAGGAAGGCTGGGCAGAGGCTAAGGTTGTGCTCTGAGCATCACCCTGGTGTCCTTGGCAGGAACAGCAGGAGTGATCTGTCCATTCCACTTGTCAGGTGAACCTTAACAACCCACTACCATGCCAGTGCTCCCCTCTCACCCCAGCTGCTGAGTGACACTGCTGAGCCACCACCATGGCACTCACTGCAAGCAGGACTTTCTGTGCTCCTGTGACAGGCTGGGAATGTGCCTGTGGTTAGAAGTACGAGAGTACAGATGACACATGGCAGTCTCCACTGGCCACTGTCCCTCAGATGGAGTGCTGTGGGTTAGTCACGCTCCTGGGAACACACCTTTTGTCTCAAACCAACCGTTCCTGGCTTGAATATCCACGAAGTTCAGCAGGAGGCATAAAGTGCATGGTGGGGAGCAGAAGTGATTAAATTAAAAGATACATTTCTGGTTAATTAAACCACTCCTGTGAGACTTTTCAGTGTGATTGAACAAACCATGAAAGCCCTCTGGATGGGCTCAAGCACATGGTACTCCTGATGCACTTCCATGGATGCTACCAGAGAAACCAGCACAACAGAGATCTGGAAAGCTTCACCTTGTCAGATTCATTACACTGAGCTTCCAACCATGAAATGTAAAAAAGACAGAGGGCAATGCATATTTCACTTGGTGGGGCAAATTCTCCTCATTTTATTATCACTGGATTTGTAAATGTCAGAAGCTGAGACACAAAACAACAGAGGATGAACATTAAAATGGCTCTTTACACTCTGTAGTTCTCTGCAGTGAGATGCCTCTTGCTATAAAACTTGAATTTTACTATGCCTGAAGCCACATTCTGCTGCTATTATTCACTTATTACTGCAGAATTGCTAAACAGTCTCACAGCACACCCAGGGCACTGTCACACCAACACTCTGTGGGCAGGCTGCATGAGGCAGAGCAGTCCTGAGGAGCTGCCAGCCTGAGCAGATCGCCCTGTCCCAGGCAGGACGGGGCTGGACAGCTGCCCACTGGAGCAGACAGGGCACAGAGGGGCTGGCCCCATGCCACCCTGCAGCTGCCAGATTGTCTGCTGGGCAGATCATCCTGACTTCAGGAGGTTTCTCAGATCAGTGGAATTAAATGCTTACTGGACATGCCCCTATCTCTTCTTTTAAGTAGTTTAAGGGGGGACTAACTTTGTGAGGCTGAAGGCATCTGGGATGAGTCTCAAGGAGATATGTTCAGCATCACACAGGAGACCTGACAAAGACTTACTGGAAGGGGATTTTGTTCCAGCTTATCACCTGTTCCACAAAAGCACCTTTCTTTTCCAGTTCATGAGAGGCTAGTGTTTGCCTTAAACCAGACACAAATATTCACAACTCACTTTAGGAGAAAGGTTCACAGCATCCTTCATTCTGTCCCTCAGCTCTTCCACTTCTTTATACAAAGGACAAATTTATTTTCTAGAAACACTGTCCTCTTTTTCTTATCCTTTGAAAAATGCTACTCTTGCACTTTAGTTTTTTGTGCTCTATGAATAAAGGTATCAATTGATGAGATATACATTGAAGTCAGAACTGAAAATATGAAACATACTGCTATTAATTTGAGTCCACATAACTTTGTTTATCACAGAAAAAACAATTTGACTACTTTTAGAAAACAGTCATTCCTTTATTTCATTTGCCAAGAATTCCTAATCTGAATTTCAGAGAAAAAGCTATCTGCTACTTTCAGACATTCATGTGATGAGAGGATCTATCACGTGCATGACAAACAAGTGTGTTTTCTGTACAGCATATTCAAATTCCTCCAGAATTATTCAACTTCTCTTCCCAAAGCACAAACAGTGATAGCTATGCCTTAAACATAGTCTGAGCTTGGACCTGACTTAGCTGTGCTTGAGGAGAAACGATGTTCATGTCTTTGTGCATTTGTTTTTCTTTATGATTCCTCTCTCAGATTTTTATCCTGCTGACCCTGAGCAAATTTGTCATGGCAAGATGGATATCTGGTTTTACAGGCTTGGGCAAAGTAAGCAACATGAGACTAGGAACAGAGAAGCAGAACACTGGATTATAAATGGCAAAATCCCAGGAGCTAAACTCAAGGAGGGGCAGAAATTGAAACACTAACACAATATGAAAAGAGGAATGCCATTTAAATTAACAATGTGAAGGGGCAGTCTGCTATGGTAACATGGGAAATTTTTCTAGCACTCTTTTTCACTTTGTCTTTAAAGGGTTTTGTTTCTCTGAATACAAGGAAATTGCATGCTTTCTTGAATAGGATTCCTTGATATGATGATATCCCTGAAAGTAAAGTTTGTACTAAAGGATAAGCAAATTATAGTGTAGAAACTGAAGCATTCTGGGCCATGTAGGATGTATATGGGCGCTATTTCCTCCAGTATAACAATAGTTGTTGTCCAAGGCATTTCAAAGCTTATGTCCACAGCAAGATAACAATGCTGCAAATTTAGTAGGTTTGATACATAATCTCCAGCTGAAGTGACAACCATAAACAAACAAAAAAAAATTATCCCTGACAACAGGCTGACACTACTGGCACATCAGTCAGCTCTGATACGCTGATCACAGGGCCCACTGATCAGTTTCAATATCCTGCCAGGAGCTGATGTATTTGTACTAAACCATTCAAATATGTTCCCTTGTCTCTGCACAAGCTGGATGCTGTTAGGCAGCAGCTTCTCTTCCCCAGTCCCCCTCCTTCCTAAGAAATATCTGGCATGCAGAGGTGCATAAGGCCTGGTCTGGTTGTCACTTCTTATATCCTGGTGCTAGGGCCATCATGAGAGGAACTCATCTGGAAGAAATTACTCTTCAAGGGCTGCTGTGTTTTGCATTGTTTTGAATTGCAAAGGTAAAAATACTTGGATAATGCTGATCCTGTTGTCTCTCTGAGCTCTGTGTATCTTATTTCTGGTACCATGAACAGTGCTGGCTAAGTAAGCATGAAGTGCAGCATCTGCTTTGCTCTCTGGAGAGGTGTAGCCTGAACAGGCTCCCTCTCTATGAAAAAGCTGTAGGGAAGCTTGGGGTTGCCTGGGCTAAGACTCCTCCTGGAACTGCCTTGGGGCAAGTGCTGCTCATGGTAGGGTTGCTTAATAGCTGTCTATACAGAGTGCATATCAGCTGAGAAAGTTTCCTGCCCTGACAGCAGATACCAGAGTAAGTATGTAATATAAATTGTGCAAATTACAGATTCAAAATAAGGGCTTTAAAGGGCAATGAGAGACTTCAGTATAGTCAAGTCAATGTATTTTGGTTTAGTTTTAATAAGCAGAGAAGATATAAGGAAGGGACAGGGACAATTTTTCAAAAAATCTTTTGAGGATTAAGGAGTGAATCATAGAATCATTTAAGTTCAAAAAGACCTAGATTTCTTTAAAAAAATCTAATTACAAGATGAACTAAACCTAGTAACTTGGAAATTCTACAACATTGACAAGCACCACATAAAACTACATAACACATTCTCATAAAAGTTGATGTGCTCTTCTGCATATTGCACAGGAGCCAAGCATGAAGACTTTGAGCTGGATCATCTTCTGAGCACAGCACCAGGGGAAAATAAATTATGATCTTCTAGGCTCCTTTTATATCCCAGTTTGTTATTTTCCTCACTTACCCAATTATCTCCACCTTTTATTTTTATTTGCACCTCAGTTTTCACCCATCTTTCATGCTCCAAGGCTTCAAATAATCTCTTTTAAGAGGAGACCTCCTTAATAGGCTGATTACATTGCAGGTTCTCGATAGATAGATTTCATGCACTATATTTTGACACACCTAATCTTGGTTTCTAGCAGGAGCAGGATGCTAGGTGTCCAAGGCAGTGGCGTAGATCAGGTTTGACACTTTTTATATTGGTTGCTACTTTACTGTCCATTGCCTTGAATTCCTGTCTCCTCCTGGTTCAGTCTTCTGTAAATTGTCTGCCTTTTCAACATTCCTCAGCTCAGTTTAATTTCTCACTTATATTTTCTTTTCCTCTATTCCATCTTTCACACACACACAATGCTTATATCTTTGCTGTTATGACCAATAGCCTAATGATGATTAACTTGTATTTAATTTTACATCCTTGAATGTAATTTTCATAATGCTGTTGAGAAAAGTGAATGTACTGAGTCTCATTACCACTGTCCATGAGCAGAGCAGAGCATTTCAGGAGCCAATGCTTGTCCCAGACATGCATTTCTCCACACATTCATTTCCTGACAGAACTCATTTTTATCAGCTTTCAGGGCATCTCTTCAAGCTTCCAATTGCTTGGTGTTGCCAGATGGACATGAAAAGATCACACTCACGCTGTCAGATTGTGAGAACGAGAAAGAAGGAAGTTTATTTTGGGATTAGGGTTTAAATAGTGTTTGGAGTTTAATCAGGGATTGGAGGATGAGGTTGACACCTTTTTGACCCTACTGCTCAAGCTAGAAGTCCATCAATTTGTCCTTCTCCCAGGAAGGAATGCAGAGTTTTTCAGAAGATCATTCTTTGTTTATATTACATTATGTTGAGAAACTCCAGCCAAAAATTGTAAACATCAAAAGGTTGAAAAAAATCAGGGCAACAGCTTGGCATAACAGTGACAGTATATCTTCAAAGTTCAATATTTTCTTAGAGCTGATGGCCTGCCTACAGCCTGAGTTACCCTATATTACCTCTGTGTTTTAACTCAGTCTGAGGCAGTCTCCTCACACTGTCACTGAATGAGTTACTCTGGTCAAATTCAGACCCTTAGAGCACAGCATGTCTAAGCAGGTCACTCAAGGTTCCTGTGGTAAAAATTTTAGCCTATATGTCATCTCATCCCAATTTAGACATCTGAATACTCAGATATTTGCAGCCTAAAAGTGTTCTGAGCTGAGATAGAAGCAAGATGAATCCCACCTACCCACTGCAATGGAATGAGATGAAGAAGTTGATGTCCTTGGCTTAAGCTAACCATAAAGGCCAGGTTCTGTCTTTTATGAAGAAAGGTGACCTTCACTCTATGTCGGCGTTCAACAACTATCCAAAATGAAGGGATGTGCAAGGCCCACGTTGCAGGAGCTGATTTTGGCTGCAGACAGTTTTTCATGTTAATGATAGGAGGCAATGAGAAGTTGGAAGGAAGCATGAGACACAGCTGGGACAGACACTGAGAGCACACCCTTAGGGACAGGCAGGAGGAGGAGGCACTTTGGGCTGAATGGTAGATGCAAAAATCTTGGGAATTTGATCACGTTTCTGTGTGTTCTACCTCTGCTTTTCTGAAGGAATCCAGACTTTGTGAGCAAAATACATGAGTTCACATCAAATACCAGCCTGATTCCAGCTAATTTTTCTCACAAAATGGAATGTCCTGCAGTAACATTTTGAGCCATTAGGGTCACCACTGAGACTGTGTGGTTGCCTCCATTATTATTCTTTCAGGTCCTGAAGCATCAATGAGCCCTGCCATTTTTCTGATAGGAGTGTATCATTCTTTGCAGGAAAATTTATTAGCACGTTTACTTTTACTTTCTGAGCATCAAATGTTTACTAACAGCATTCTGATATTTTGGATTACCAACAATTTTTGCGCATCTACTATATCAGTTACTGACAAACAACTGAGTTCTCCTAATGATGATTATTCTGGCATGCAAACACATTGTCTTCTAAACTATATTTTCTCAGCCTTTATCAATGTCTCGAAAGTTGAAAATCACACTGCTCTTAACAAATGAAAGACACACAATTTTGTGTTTTGATGAACGTGAAGGATCCACAAGTCCTTAAGCCTTCTGCTGTCCAGGCTACAATGGAGCTCAACCTGAGGATTCAGATTGTGGAAGAAAAATAACACATGACTGGAAGGAAAAGAGCACAAAAATAGCATCAGAAGAAAGCTTTTCAGTTTGCATTTTCTAAGGCTGTGTATGTCTCAAGTAAATAGAAGTGGCACAGTGGCAGACAGCTCAGACTCTCCCTGACCAGCCAAAAATAAATCAATAGGAACTTCTTTGTTGAGTAAGGATATTGGGAAAATCACATGCATATAGGAGCTGCAGAACCAAGAGAAAGGCAGGCCATAGACCCTGGATTAATTCATGTAGGTAGGTTACCTATGAACCAGTGTCTGAGGAAATGGAGTCGAACACGCTTTAGTGGGTCACCAGACCTGGAAACAATGAGGATGTCTGGGAAGTGCTCCCTAGTACACAGGCCCCAAATGTGCAGAACTGGCACACAGGGCCACAAGCTAAAACAGATCCAAGCAAGGATTCAAATGGTGCTCACACAACACTGGCCCATGCACGGCAGAAACCTGCATGTCACATAAGTAAAATCTTCTATCTGAGGTGAATTTCTGGGCTCTACATGCAGTCAAATGAGGGTTACTCCTGAAAAAAAAAAAAAGTGATATAGCCTAGAAAGGATATTTCCATGGGCTGCTTAGGAAGAACAGGAAAACTTACATACCAATGTGGGCATCTATTTAACTACAAGCAGTTTTAAGACAGTATATTCCTTACTGGGTGCCATTTGGGGAAGATTGGGCACAACTGTCTGGCCACTGGCTGCCCTACTTAACTTGCTGCTTCATAAATCAGAATATTTCATCATGCACCAGTATCATTTGGGAGAAGATACTGCTCTGCTGCTTGTTGCATATTGCACCAGGCTGTTCACCACAGCCTGTTCTGTTTTCACAGAACTTGGTTTATCATGTGACATTTTCTTTCCAGTATGAAGGATATTGTTTTTTACCAAATCCATATCTGTGATGGTCTGCCTTCTGCTACTTTGTTTTATACATTTCTTTTAGAAACAGAGAAAAAAGTATGTGTACTACAACAGAATATATCAATGAATTTAGGAGGGAAAATTTTCTTTTTTACAGAAGACAGTAGGTCTCTTTATTCTTCTAATATATGTCTAAGTGGAAGAAGGTCTAGATGGCTGACGACTAGATTTAGTTTCTAAAAAATGTCTATCTTTTGGCATTTGCAAATTCATCATTTTCAGGCAGAGTTATACTCCTAAAAACCCATGATCAGCTTATTTGCGACAACATGGAAAATGAAAGAGGTGCATAGAAAACCCATACTATCAATATTTCATCGTGTTCTTTGGATATTTCTATGCTTACAGAATGTGAGGATTGCAGAGCAAGAATTTTTTTTGGCTGCAACTTTTCAGTAAACCAATTACTGTAACACACCGGGCAGTTTGCAGGGTACGCTTAAAGAACATTGTATCCTAACATGTAAAAATGCCCTTTGGATGGAAAAAAAGTCACTTTGTGAGCACCTTACTTACTAAAAGCATTTTCACTCTCACATAGTCGTATTTTAGCTAAAAGTTGCAGTCCTGAAATGTGGCATCTTTTTTTCCCCTATTTTACATGGAAATTCTTCTCCCACAGTTCAAGGTCAAAAAAGACATTCCAGACAATGACTGAAAGTGATTAGTATAAGAATGTGCACTGATTTAGATTTTCAGAACTGATCAGCAGTTTAAAACTGTACTAGCAATTTATGTGTTGTTTCCAGGTTACTAGAAGTTAAAAAATTATTAGCACTTTTTGAAAAGTACCATGTTAATCAAGGCAAATTAACTAATGAAATTCCTTGATTGTTTATTATTACAGTTTACCATTTCAGAGGTTTTAAATAAAACTAGTTTAGGAAACATTTTCTGACAGCAGATCAGATAAATAGATAAAACTATTACTTGCACTGGAAAAAGATAATTTTTTCTTTCATGCTTTTTCATATGTAAATTCTCATATCTTTTCAATAAATAAAATCCTAGTCTTGCTCTATTGGATATTTTTTTTCCTTTCTTGCCCTTTTCACTTCAAGGCTTGATTATATTCATCCTGATAAAAGATTCTATGTGCTACCACCCTGCCTGGTACTCCAGCACAGTACAGAGGAATAATGAATGCATGGACTACAATCTAGAAACCTAAGCCTGCCACACTGATTAAAAATAGTTCCAGCAGGACTGATAGTCTAACAAATTTGGCATCAGACTCCTTTCTGAGTGCATATTCTGATGTTCCAGAGATATGCATATAGTTTTATCAGGAAAGACTCATGAACCTTATTCTTACTTATGCATGAAATTTGGCCACAAATAAAAAATGTATTAAGTCAAGCTAAACAAATTTTCATATTATTCCACAAGAGCCGGTGAAGATGGAATGAAATCTTCATTGTCTATGAGAATGCTTCAGCTTCGATGATGGTGAGTGAGGTCTATCCTAAACTCTGGTCCTGTGGCCCCTTCAACAGCATTTTTTCCCAACCAGTCCACATTCATTTGGGAAGGGGACCATCTTGGGTGAAGTTAGCTCCAAGGACAGGAGGCTGCATAGATTAAACTTGCACCTCTCTGTTATCTACACACACTGGACATGCTGAACTGAGGTCTCCTTCATCTTTTGCTCAGTTCTTCAACTCCAGAAAAAAGTTCTGCAGAAATAAAAGTATGTAACAGAGAACTGCACAAACAGTCTGTGTGCCAGGCTAGAGCTTTTTACATGACAACATAAATTCTTGTCTGCAGCCCCCAACACCTCCAAGAACAGAGACCACAGTTTCTGCCAAAGACCTCCTAGCAATGCTGGCACCAGTGCTTTGTGCTCTTTAAGCCAGATGCTTCTTATTTAAGAAAGCTATTGGAAACATATAACACAAATAAGAAACTAATGTTATCTGTGTTCATATCTGGCCAAGTTGTACAGAACTCAAGGCTGGTTTGCTTTAGGAGTGGGCTGGAATTCCTGATTGTCTGAAGGAGATAGTAAGTGAAGTTGGAGGACTAGAGTTAACTTAGGGGAGGAGATGTGGCTGTGAGGTTGTTCATCAAGTGAAACCTTTTTAGGGTGGTGTGACACTAGAGTGAAAGTCTCCTGCTGGGAGGGAGGAAGCAGAACTGACAGGCAGAAGGAAGGATGATACATATGGATAAGAAATAATTTTAAATCTTGAAGCATTTATGTATTTCTATTTGCTCTTTGTATATTATCCGATTTGCTCTTGCACAATGGTTCAGATATCACTAAACATATGTAGATCTATGCAAATCTGCAGACACTTGGCTTGTGTTCTGGTGATATTGCCAGTAACACAGATAGCTTGGTTAGAAAAGTTAAAAACTAGTAACAATAGTCCTGTATACCCTCAATCCCTACATTTCTGCTTTCCTTTCCTATCTCTTGTTTATGAAAGGTTGCCTGCCTTGCCTGCCTTTCTTCAGATCTTTTCCATTTCCAGTAAGGAGCTGTCTAGTGTGAGTCCTACCTCTTCCTTTACATATCTTCCGCCTTCCACAATATTCAATACAGTTGATATGGTTTGGCAAGATACAATTTTTGTTTTATACCTTTTCAATCTTGTTTTCTCCAGACTGTCCCTATTTCCCTTGACAAGCCTTCCAGCCTAAAAAAAGAAATGTAGTCCTTAAAAAAAACCAAAACACAAACAAAACAACAAAACCTTGAGAATTAGGTTTTGGGAAAGTAAAAAATATGTGCAGTGTGATAACTAAGCATGGGCAGCTCTGCTGTGTGGCAGAGATTGCAAGCTGGATGTTTTTCTTATGCTCATACTGATTGTACTTATCTTTCCAGTTTCTCATGGCTCATAAATTATACACCCCTGCAAACTCTGCCAGTTGGTATTTAGAATTTTGTCCCTTTACCACTGGGAGAAACTGAACAATTAATGAAGCAGTGGCAACTGGTGCTTCCTCCCTTCCTGGGGAGACAGGGACAAAACACATCCAATGTGGATGCAATATTCAGTTACTAATACCTCCATGTGAAATTCCTTAGACCTAAATCTGAAAGAAGAGCAATCTGTTTTAATATTCCATTTCAAAATGTTTTTACAAAAAAAGAGCAGGAAAATAGGATGATGAGCAAGCCATCCTGCTCCCCTGTTCCCCTGGGTGACAAACATAACCAGAGCTTTTGCTGTTCTCTGTTTTTTGTTACAGACACGCTCCAGAGACACATGCTCTGTACTGCTGTAAATGCACTGCTTCAAATGTCAGACCTGATTTACTCTGTTTTTTTGGAAAGAGAACAAAGAAAGTTAGTTTTTTGAACCCAATAACGACAATAAAAAGCAGTTGTTTGAAAATACCCCAGACAAGGGACTAAATAAAGAGGGTGCTGCTTCTGCAGTTAACTATTATCCATACTATTCCTACTAGCTGCTTCTCATAGTGTAAGCACTTCCACGGGCATTAACAGTGTCACAGCTTGTCAAAAAGTAGTCTTATGAGCCAAGCCTTGAAGAACAAAGCACTTGTGTGTCCTAAATTTCCACTGTAGTGATGATAAGTGCTGTGGCTTAATCCCAGTCGGCAACAAAGCAGCACATTAGGGCTCTCACAGCCTCCTCCTGCCCCCAGAGGGGGGGAGAGCTGGAACAGAAAGGTAAACCTCATGGGGTGAGATAAAAATAACTTAATAATTGAAACAAAATATAATTATAATTATAAAATGCTATTAATATTAATAGTTGTAATTACAAGGAAAGGGAGAAAGAATAACATGATCCAAGAGATGAAAGTGATGCACAGTACAATTGCTCACCATCCGCTGACTAATACCCATCCCATCCTTGAGCAGAGACTGGCTCCTTTTGGGAACTTCCCCAAGTTTAGATACTGGACATGATGTTCTGTGGAATGTGAAATATTCCTTTGGCCAGTTTGGGTCAGCAGTACAAACTATGCTCTCTCTTGGCTTTTTGTGCAGCTCCTCATTGACAGAGCATAAGATGCTGAAAAATCCTTGATTAAGGGTAAGCACTACTTAACAGCTGTAAAAACATCAGTGTGTTATCAGCATTATCCTAATATTGAATCAAAACCACAGCACTGTACCAGCTATTACAGATTAAAGTAACTCTGTCCTTGCCAAATTCAGGACAATGAGAAATGTGAGTGTCCTGAAACACAAATGGTAAAACCAATCATGATCTGCTAACTTGGGTGTGGCATTTTCTAGCAGAGTTCTTTTTGGATACATTTTCATGGCATAACACAGAGACTTATGAGGTTATCCAGGCTAGTGTGGACCCTGGAAGCAGCATGGTGCTGGAAAGTCTCCATCAAGGCAAACATACCTTCCTAATGCAGCTATATTACTTTCAGTAACCCAATATTGCACCTTATTGCTAAACCTAGAAAGCCATATTTAGAATTTAGTACTTTTACTTGTATAAACCCAACATAGATGTGTCTCAGAAGCCTATGCTTGTGTTTCCTGTTTTTGAAAACTTTGTCTGCAAGGTTTTGCACCAAAAATTGAATAGTAGTCAAAGTATCTTATCTAAATATGTTAAAATAGAATTATTCCTGTAAATATGCAAGGCATCATGCAACTCAGTGTTTTCAAACAGATTACATCTATATAAAAGGGGGAGGGGGTGTACTCTACAAAAACATAAGGCAACTCTAATAAATTAAAGTGCAAGTGAAATGTTGTCTAAATTCTTATGCATGGAGCTGCTTCACACTTCTGCTTGCTGCATCTCATTCTTCTGTGCTCATTCAAAGCTTGTACCTTCGTAAGAATGAAAAAATCAGCCCCCAAACAGAAAATTTTATGGAAACAACCTTAATGGTATCATCTTCTGAGTGCCCTATTGCCACTAGCAGTACAATTTTTTTTCACACGGTGTGTACATAATTTCCTACAATGTCTAGACAATGCAGCACAATTGACAACCTTGTTCCTGTTAATTGCCAGATCCTCACTTTCATAAATTTTCTCAATAAAAAATCACAGCTCATGCTGCCAGGTTAAGAATCTCACAGCATGATTTTGGGGCCAAGTCAAACACAAATTACCCTCTGTTCACACTAGTACTCCTTTTTATTGTTGTTGTTGTTTGTTTGTTTGTTTGTTCTGGTTCTGTGGAATAAGAGCTTTGAATTTGTTCTGATGTTAGTGTTTATTGCATGTACAGGGCCACCAATTTCTGAACCACTTGGCTTGAGAAACTGTGCTGTGAGTAAAGTCTCTCTTCTTGCTTCTGTCCCTGCCTTGCTGCTGCCTGGACTCTAGGCACTGCACACTGAAATATCACCAGGGACACCAGAAGAAAAATGGTTTCTGTTTGGCAGTTCTTTCTCTGTTAAACAAGACTAGTGCTAACTCCACCCTACCATCTTTTCATATATACAGTTTTCATGCTTTCTACAAAAAATTCTATCTCTTTTAGTTCAGACTTGCCTCTATTTTCCTGGCCCAAAGCATGCCATGTCTTGATTTATGTTGCAGCCTGATGGCTTGGGGCAGGCATGGCAAGAAAAATCACCTCCATCACCTTAACTTCACATCCATCTGGTCCAAACTTCTGTGTTCAACAGGTCTGGTACTCCCACTGGTATCAAACATCTTGGTTTCTGCATTTCTGGAGGCATGTCTGCCACGTAAGCTAATGCCACAGCTCTCACCTTACGCTGAATGCAAACCCCAGCCTGTGAAAAGCAGTGCCTTGTTTCACCCACACTGCCGTGCCTCACTGGGGAAGGGGGGAGACAGAGAGAACCATTGCCACTTGCTTTGTGCCAGAGGGTGCTCTTGGCTCCATGGAACTCCCAGATTCTGCTGCAAAAGGGAGCCTGAATATGGAATGGGACCCCCACCACCTGTGCAGAGCGCATAGCACTTCAGCCCCTCCTTAGGGCAATAAGAAAAACTAAAATCAAGGCAAAAATATGTAGTTTGATGTTGCCTTCAGCATTCCTGTGGCTCAAATAGGCATCTCACCATGCCACAAAACCGAGATCTTCTGGCCCAAAGCAGCATGTGTCTGTCCTCTTCCCCTGTGAAGTCCCTGTTCCCTCAGTGAGGCACTGCCCCTGGCTCTTGGTGTGGGTGTGGAGTCCCACACACCCAGCCTTCACAGACTCTCTGGCTTCAGCAGCCTCCAGGTGCCTGACAGGTTTAAAACACTACCCAGGACTTGGCAAGACTTATGCTGATGGTTAAACTAAACAAAGCTCATCTCACCTCATCTCACCCATGAACCACTCTGCCAAACCAGCAATTAGAACCAAAAGTACCTCATTATTTTTATTTAGTTTTAATGGTCAAGCTTGTCTCCTTGATCCTTTGAATTATAAGGCAATTGCAGAGCTTTATTGAACTGTACCTACCATGGAGCCTTTAATGGTCTTCTTCTAGGCACCCTTCATGATAATCTGGCTATATCATCCCACACCAAGTTCCATCTTCAAGTAGCAGGCATTCCTAGCCTTCCTATGATGTCTATCAGGATGCTTCAAGTAACCTTTCTGAGCTGCTGCTGCCAGAGAAATTTGTCAAGAGAACAAATGAGCTTCAAGGAGCTGCCACTCCTATTTACTGCTCTTTCATTTGAGCCAGGGGGAGAGAAATGTTGTTTGTGGCACTTCTCTTTATCTCTGTGGAGCATCTATATCCCCAAGATTGTTTTGGATAAGGATTTCTTACCATTGTTTTCCAAAACCAAAATTAACAAATTAGTCTTTGGTCCTTTCCCTCTAATAAACTTCACATGAGCACGGCTCAAATGCCTTAGATGTATTTGCTCCTGGAGCTTGTAAAATATCTTTTTGAAGAACCTTAGGGTTCTTTGGTTGTGTCTGGGTTTGGGTTTTGGGTTTGGGTTGTTTTTTTTGCAGTTCCTCATTTCATCATTTCATTTCATTTCATTTCATTTCATTTCATTTCATTTCATTTCATTTCATTTCATTTCATTTCGTTGTTGTTGAAACCTTGTTAGCTGCAACCTTATCATAGGAAGTTTTTTCTCGCATTAGATCCGAGATAGGCAGATCTAATGTTTTCTTGGTTGATTGGTTGGTTAGACAGATTGGCTTCCATTGTGTAAGGGATAGTGAGTGCCTGGAAATAGCCTCCATTCACTAGTCAATGAATGGAAACACAGGGATTGGAACTACTAGCACCACTAGTTTTGCAAGCAACAGGGCATTATCTGTATTCCATATTTAAATTAATGGTGCTGGCTCTGAAGGATGATGAGTTAAATGTACTATTTTTTTACTCTTAAATTTCCTTAAAAACACTTCCCCTCTTCCCTCCTTCTCCCATCCCAAGAGCAGAAGGCTCAGATTTGCTTGCTGATGGATCTTTTCCATGATCTCAGATGTGTTCATATGATGGTACTGTAGCTGGAACAATGGGAGTAGACAAATCTTGTGAGTGTTGGACACCAGTGTGGCACTCTGGTTCTAAATGGATCCTGCACTACAGAGAGATTGTTTGTTGCCGAAAACAAAGCAAGAGAATCATTCTGTCACTGAAAATAATTTGAAAATATGTTCAAAATACATTGAAAATGCATTGCTGTAATGAGCTCTGCTTTCTGTCACATGCTCTTTTTCCAGTTGGACAGCTTTCACCCTTCTTTGTTCATTCTAAGATGAGCCATCTTCTCCAGTCTTCTTCAAACCATCAAGAAGCAACTCAAAGTTTGTCTTGAAAATCCAGATGGAAGATTACAAAATCTACATATCTTAAATGAGATGGATGAGTAATGCAGCTTACTTGTCCAAATCACTCAGCAATCCAAATTACAAGCCACATGTCACTCCTTAGTTAGTCAAGAACAGTTTCCTTCTTTTTAATTTTTTTATTAATCCAGTCTAAGTGCCTTTAATAACTTCAAAGCTGAAAAGAAAGAGCACTGCTGTAAACAGTATTTTGATTTCATCTGACCTTTGCATTATGAGATCAGCACTTAAGATACATTATGTGGAAATATGATGGTCCTTAATTTTTTCCTCAAACAAACCTGGCAGAGGGATATTGAGCTAGAACATTATGCTCAGGAAATTCAAAGGGGATCTTTGGTGAAAGTAAGGCAGCATTTTGTATCTCTATTGCATCTACAGTGCTTTGGAAAGTGTATTTCAGTGCCGCTTCCCAATGAGCATAGCAAAATAAATGTTTGCCTGCTTTGCACACCATTCTCATAAAGAAATAAAACTGTCATTTTTAAATATAACACTGCATATACTTAGAATTTCTAATTTCTAAATGTTCTTCAATTTGCTAGCACAAAAATACTGATCCTGTAAGCTTCAGCAACATCAGGTAATATCTGTGGGGAGTTCAATCAATAAATAAGCTCTCTTCTGTTGCCAAGCATTTTCACCATCAAAAGACTTTGTTTAATGCTGTGAAAATGGCCAACTATACTGTGTCACTCAAGAGAAAAGGAAATTTGCTGCCTCAAAGCATAGAGAAAGGAGAATGATGGGTTATAATTATTTCCCTGGAGCTTCATCAGTTGGGTTGTAGATAAACCTTAGAGGTAAGAACTGCAGCCTCCTGGGATCTGGTCTCAGAAGCACTGACAGGGACACTTGGACTTTGCAGCAGGAAGTAACTTTTCACCAGATATGCCCCCAAAAGAGGACTGAATTCCAATAAATGGAACTGCCAGATTTCCAGTACATAGGGAAAAGACATGAGTGTCTCCTAATGTGCCAGAATCAGGGTGCTTGCTCTAATAGTAAGCTCTAGGGAGTTGTTTGAACCTATAGCAAGAAGACAGTAGCTTGGAAAAAACTCTTGGTGGTTTTGTTCTGTGCTGAGCCTTGGCTCGAGTCACCTTATTGACCTCTGATTGAATGCCTCTAAAAGACAATAGGAATTATGAAATGGGGGATTGGGGTTTATCTTAAGGCATTTTACAACAATTTGGTTAGAACTAGCTGAAGGAGACCTTCTTGCATCTAACTATCTGAGTTTTCTTTTTAAGACTGTCAACATAAATTAGGCTTTTAGTTGAGCTAGAGAGGTGGTCAGTTTTATTCTGTCTTTCTCGGCATAAAAAAATAATTTTCAGTGAAGTCTTTGTGTTGCTTTTCAGACTAATGTTTTGACTCTTCTCCCTGTCCTCTGTTGGACTATTGTAACTTGTATTCTTCCCTCAGTGTCCCCAGCAGAGAATGAGAGAAGCAAGGATGTAGAACAGCTGCTCTGTACAGGCTCCCTGTCCCCTGAAACAGCCCTTGTCTATTCTCTTCTGTTCCTAAAACCAGATTTAATGCCCCTGGGGTGAATGAGATTACTAATAGATTAGTTCACTGAATGTTTTTACTTCAGCTGAGAGAAGTTTCTGGCTCTTTAAAAGGGACACAGTTCCCCCTTTAAATTTTGTTGAAATATATTTTAATATAAAATATACTAAATAGAAAGATAAGAGCATGCAGTACACCAAAATCTGCTCCTGTTTCACAAAGCCTGTTCCAGCTTTGGTTTGGGAGACAAACACAGCAGTATTGTGGACTGTTGTGCTGAGGGTGCCAGCTGTCAAAGATGTCAGTGGGTTTCTGGACAGAAAGAAAATTCTGCAAGAATACACCTTGTTAGGGAACTTGTCAGCTCACCATAGATTCACCTTATCAAGTCAACTGTCAGAAACAAACACCACAGTCAGTTGTGTGCTACTGGTAGAACTGTCAGAGAAATTGGTATTTCTCAGTATTCTTGATCCAATTGCCACACACATTCCCAGACACTGATTCCAGAAACGGTATGCTGAGTCTTTTCTTCAAACACTTGGATGAAGAGATTATAGTATTTATTGAGAGGATCTAAAGTAGATGGGGGCACGGAAGTTTTCTGAGACTGCTGCACCAGTCCTGGAAAGCATCTGTAGCCTGCAGGCGCTTCTGTGCTCGGTTCTCTGAGGGAAATGCTCCCCAGTACCACTGGCACCATCCAGTTGTGTGAGGCTGATACTAAGAATATCAGTATGTGGGGAAAATTCTTTCACAGGAGCACCTAAAGCTGCAGACAAAGACTGTGTGGGTGCTGCCTGTGTAGGTATTGTGCATATAAGGCATAACCTCTGTCCTCAGTATGCTGCATAAGCACAGAAGACAGATGAAGGGTGAACAGGTGGAGGGGGAAATAGAAATATTTTCTCTTTTTTGGAGATGAGGAGACACCCAGTCTGAAGGTCTGGGTGCTAGCAACTGAACACTAGGGTCAGATTCTCAAAAAGGGAATTGTTTATCAATGTTTTCCATTTTCCAGTAGCATTGTTTAAGACATTCATGAAGAGAAAGGAATAGGGTTGCATTTGAATGAAAATTCTTAGGTGTTGTGGCAATGCATTAAAACACAGTGCATTTGAGTGCTTGTCAAGTACGAAATGCAAGTGGCTAATGCTGTAGTCAAATGTATTTTTCCAAGGAGTTAGCTGCTTTCTTATTGCATTTATAAAATATATCTCCATGGAATTATATTTTGTGAGACATGAATCAACACAACATATGTTATAGTGCTTCAGCTTTGTTTTCATAATGAAAAGAAGCTGCTTTAATGGCATCTATTATAGTGCAAGGAACATATCCTGCCACAGATTCTCAGTGAAAAAACCCACCAATTGCAAGTCAAAGAACTCAGATCCAGGTTTAAAGGAATGGGATGTGATTATGCCTGCTATTACCTAATTATCTGTTCTGCTCTTCTTCCTTTCTTTAATTATTTAGCAGAGTTAACACAGAAATGCAGTAAAGAAAACACTCAAACTCAGTATTATTTCTGGATACAGACAATCTTCTTTAAACCAGAAAGAAAATTTGGCTAAGGCTAAGTCCTTTTGAAGTACTTTTTTTTCCTTTAAGATGGTAGCTTTCTTTACTGCAGTTGTCTTCTAAAATATACATTATAGATTATCTTCCTTTGAGAAAATAGTAAAAGGAAACTTGCTGTACTGGGACTTGGTAAACTGCCTCTAATGTAATTTATATTACAGGGCACAAATTACTGGGGAATTCATATACTACTAAATGTCACTTCCACTCTTTTCCTAGCAATGACAAAAAATTTGTAATTCATTCTAACCACGAGAATGCCACACTGAAAAATCTTCTTATTTTCTCTTCATAATTCCCCTCATAACGCCAAGATTATGGCTTTCCAAGGACCCCTCACCCTTCCAACTGCCCCTCAGTAGAAGGAGGTAGCAGTTTTGTGATTTTGAGTTGTTTCTACAGGGCCAGAATATAAAAGGTAATGACAAGCATTTTTGGATAGTTTTCTCTCCTTTTGACCTTGCCAGGGTGCAAAGGGTTACACAAAAAGGAACAGTTATGATTGCACTAGGCTTTTACACACTCTGAGTATTCTAGCTGTGCTTAATATTTCATATTTCCACATAGCCTGATAGACAAAGGTGTGGAACGAGTGGAGATGGGATACCTGTTTCGAAGAGCTTTGGTCTGAGTCATAACCACAGAAATTTCCCAGGAAAAGGGGAAAGAAGGAAGATGTCTGAGTACAAGAGTAAGTGCTTTGATGGTGATAAACCAGAGATTACACCAGTCTCTGCTTTCTTGGCTTGGTTTTGTAATTCTTATAAGCAGAAATGTAGTCAAGTAATGCAAACAAAAGTCATTGCTGGCACAGGGAATACTCTTTCAAAATCACTGTTTATTCAGTCGACAAGGATATATAGATCTTTAAGCTTTAGTGATGGGTATTGACATTCCTGGATTGATACATTTTGCTATATATAAAAATAGATAGGGGAAGTAGAAAATTTGATATATATAAAAGGATGATAAACCAGAAATATAATTTAAAAGAACTCTGCCAGTGCTTGAGTGTCTGGCATATTCTGCTTCATGAATTGTAATCTTTAATGGAGGGCAGGGAGAAGAGCTCATTTCCAGTCAGAGAAGTAACAGAGAGAATTTCTGATGAAAACCCAGGTTGGCTTGAAGGTATGTTTAGATCTCCCTGGCTCATACTGGCAGGGTCTGAAGATTTTTTTATCAGCAACATCTAAGGACCGTGCCTGGTCATTCTCTAGCAACAACTCCCTTAGGGCTGTTGGGGAGGATGGAGTGAGCCACTGCCTGGTGACACATGCTGACTGCAGGCTGACACAGTCAGATCAGCCCAAGCACAGGCAACATCCCCTGCCCACCACTCACCAGGGTATCTGCTCCCATATGGATGTGTGGGCACACAGCCACAAGCAGTGTGATCTTGTCTGTGAGACAGGTAGTCCTTTCTACACAAACACACAAATAGCTCCTGCCCTCCCATAATTCTGTGAGAAGGGAGGGGAGGCAGATTTCTTGTGACATAGGTGAGGCTCTGCAGAGTGTACATCACCCTTGAAAAACACAGATTTTGCCTATCAGCAAAGATGCTTTCCTTGGGTTCCTTGATTGGTTTTGTTGTTTTTTTTTTTTTTTCCATCATCCTCACAGAGCAAATTTCCAGTAGGCAGAAAGATCATGGCATCTGGCCCCTGGTGAAAAATCTCCAGCATTTCTCTACCATCCTGACTTGATGCTAAGATGTTTTGAGAACATCCTGCCATGCTGATAGCAGATGACAGAAGAGTTCACTTGCTAAAATGAGTGTGGTCAGGGCTGAATTTGATACAAGGATGTGGCATCGAGCTGGAGAGCTACCTGTTCCTGCACCTGCTCAGACTGGAATTCTCCTCATTGAGCTGTTTCTCCTCTTTCATACATCCAAGCAGATGTTGAAAGCAAAACAAACTTAGGGAAGACAACACTCAGTTGTACTCAAGAGGATTCCAGCAAAGATTTATGTAGTTAATGGATGAAAATCCAAAAGAACCCAAACAACAGCCCCCCAAACATCTTCTTTGCTTATCAGTTCTGCCCCTCCACCCCCACCCCATCCCCCCGGAAATTATTATTCTTTATATTGTGCTCCACTATTATATTTAATGTACTAAGCAGCCCAGATAATGATGTAATTTTGACATTTTAATTTATTTATGAACTAATGTTGACTTTGACAACCTGGAACATGAGGCATGCTCCTACTTGCAATTTCTACTGCTACATGTTACATAAATTCACTTATGAATTCCCTAGTTCTCCACACCCCTTACCGTGATTCCCCTATCACCATAACATAAAATGACTGAGTTTCAGGAAGCAAGATCTATTCTGTGCTTGGCTAATCTCCATTTTAATATTTGCTTGAAAGTTGTCTCTCAACAAACATTCAAGTCTTCTGAAAAGGGAAAAATATGTCCGTATCGTTTTTTTGACCTGTAGAAGAGATGTAAATTTACTCATACAAACTGGAAAGCCACTATGGAAGACCTAAAATCTAATCCTTTGAGCTATCATGTTTGCTCAGTAGCAAAGGAAATTATATCTAGGAACACTGAGTGGCAGTTTCACATCATGAGTATATATTTTCTAATTACAAAGAACAGCTAACCCCCATAGTTCTAAATACAGCTGTGTCACCTGTGTATGATCCAATAGACAGCTGTAGACAATAGAGGTGTGGACTGGACAGACAATAACAAATGAGCCAGTGGCCCCATGCCCAGCTAGTCAGGCTGTCATGTCTTCTAGATTGGATTTATCCACCAGGGAGGCAGCTGTGGGTTCAGTTCAGAGGCAGTTGTTCTCTTAATGCTCTGTACTGCCAGCCAGAAACCTCAGCCTGTCCCTGGTTAATTCATTCCTACTTCTCAAATCAAAACACAGCCATGTCCAAGGTACTGGGACCCTCAGACAGCAGCATTATTTCAGCCTCTTGTTTCAAATGCCACTTTTCAGCTGGGAAAGGAGAGTTGTGACCTGACCTCTCTAGTGGCCTCTATAATTTTCTGTGGAGTTCAATGAGCTTGACTCATAGGATCGAGGCAAAGAAGCAGAATGTCTGGGAATGCATTTTACTACATGTACTGAAAGGACCTACCTGAAGAGTGCCACTTTTCATGTGGATGACTAATAAAGCATGTGATACAAGTGCAAACATCAGCATCTTGAGCAGTAAATGTGCATCTCCCAGCTTTTGAACTTTTTCTGAGCATAGCAAGTCTATACAATAAACACCAGAAACATGCATAAGAATATAAATGCAAATAAAAAGCACACGCTATCTCCTCTTTAGCTTCAGCTCTCATCCCTCTTCTGATAAAAGTTCTACATTTCAAATGCCATCAGTCTGCAGGAAGATACAGTTTCTTCTTTCTGAGCCTATTAACACATTCAACACAATAAAGATGTGATGGGGACGAAAGGACAACAAGAGAAAAACGGTAGGGGTAAACAAAACAAAGCAACACACAACCACTTTTCTTGCAGTTCTGAGAAGCATTTGCTAATCTTATCTTCCATAAAAAAAAATTCTGCTCTGTTTCAGGAATTCCTGAATGTACTTAGCGTTGCTCTTGAGCACGCAAAACATTCATGATTGCCTTCGCATCCCAGCAATCCACAGAAGATTTTACACATTTATTACAGAAAATCCTTTAAATCTGATAGATCTTAAGCTGCACACGGGTTCTGAGTGTCCCCAGAGCTCCTTGCCACCCCCCACTCCTGCCTTTTGCTGAGTTAATCCGCAGCTCTGCCGGCTAAGGGGACTTACCAAGGGCTTTTCGATGGGAGGAAGCAGTTAGGAGCTCGCACACACTGGAATAGCTGCTACCCAGTAATGAAGCAGGAACTGAGAAGTCTCACTGTTTCAGCAGCTATTCAGGTAGTGCTGCCAGCTTTCTCCAGCTCTCTGCATACACACACGGGGCGGGGGGTAGGGGGAGTGGGAAAGGGGGGAGACAGGGAGAGGCACAATAAACTCTGACTATAATTATGAGAGCTCCTTTCTACAAATTGTAGCAGCAAGAGATCCCTTCAGCAGCCTTTTCAGCATGATCTCTTCAAAAAGGAGCCCCTTGCAAAAAAATTGCATCCTTCCTACTCTCTTTCACTGTAAGAAAAATTAAAGCCAGCTTTCTCAGTGATTTAGTCATTGATGTATCATAGAAAGGTTATTGTTGATCAGAGTTTTATTTTTTTCTTTTTTTATGATGAAAGTTTTATTATGAAATCTAGCCTAGTTTGCAGTCAAAAAGAGACCTGACTGTGCTCTTTATAAGGAACAGTCTCCCAGGAAAGCAGTTTAGATCAATAATTTCATGCATTTAATGACTTTATTAATGAAAGAAAGCAGCCAGGCTAAGCAATTCACAAACTGGAAAGGTAACAGTTTAGTAAATACACATCACTGCCTTTTTATACCTGCATACACCATTAAAGGAAAAATGCAATACTACACGTAAATTCATAGAAGGATTTATAATGGAATATTATTGCATTTGGCAAAGAGATCTGAAGGATTTAAAAAAGCTTAATCTCCAAGACAGATCCTTTCTTTACAATTCTTCAGAATCCTATTCTTTAGAATCCTTGTTCTTTGAAGTCTTAAAATTATTTATCCTGTTATTACTTCTGATGTCCCCTTTGATAAAAGGGGATTAAATATATTGTCTTCGTAAGTAAAAGAGAGAAGTGTTCTGGAATATTTCCCGCCATCAATCCATCTCTCTTTCTCCCACATGATCACTCATGCACTCACCTACACACATGCACTACACAATAGAAAATGTAACAACTGGGAGGGTGAAATAATACATTTTCAATTTACCAGCAGCCTCATTCCCTAGAAAGCAGTGGTTTTGTCCAGATGTTGGTACAACTCCAATAACCACAGGGTCATCCATAAAGCAGATAAAAAGAAGGGTGAAAAAAATTAAGCAGGATGTATGAATCTGACCTTGCCCCCATGAACAGCACAGAGAGCACCAGGGAGCCGGCTTGGCAGAGCCCCAGTGTGACAGTGACTTTAAGGACTGTTAGTTGGTATCATCCAGAGGCATGAGGGGCCTTGTAACAAGGATGGAAATGGGAAGAAAAGAAAATAATTGACAGAAGCCTATTTTAAAAATAGATCAGTCATAACTGAGAGCTGCCTTATTGATAGTTCTATCTAAAACATGTTAGTGCTCTGCAACATTCCATGAAAGGCTTGTTCAGCCTGCCAACATTTTGTAGGGGATGTTTGATGTTTGCAAACACAGCTCACTGGTTGTTAATCTCCAAAACATATACTTAATTTTTAATTACTTTTAATCAAAGACAAATAATGTTAGGGCCTGGTAAATTTATTAGGAAATCATAAAACATGAAGTGTACTGAGAGAAGCTTCTTCCAAGGCTTTGACTTGTCTCAGTAGCAGAAGAAGGTGAAAAGATGGAAATTTCTGCCCTTTGTTTCTCCTGCCACCCTCCTGCTCAGAGTGAATTAGGCACTGGGTAGTAAATACAACCTCTTGTTTAAACTGCAGATCAAAACTGTCTGCCACCTCTTGGTCCTAAAGAAGCTCCAATGCAGGCATGTGGGGTCGTTGGTGGCATAGACAGAGGCAGCCATGACTTTCAATACCTTGTTTTTCTTGGTGTAAAAAGCAGGGACGGTTCGTGGCCCATTGCCCATACATTGCAACATCCCACTGGTTGCTCATTTGCCGTGGAAGTTCATCCTCACAAAATACATGCTTCATCTCTCTGTCCATCCTCTGGAGAGGTTAGTCAGGAGATTGGCAAGCTATGAAGCTCAAAACGCCACAGAACTTCTCCCAAGGTCAGAGGTGTTTTGCCAGTACTTTTGGGGATTCCTGTCAGTACCCTCTCTCCTATCACAAGCACCCTTACTGCAGGACCTTGGGGCTCTGAGGCTCACTACAATCCCATAGCTGGCATGTCCCTGCTCCAGCAGCAGCACAGACCATGGCTTGGGCTAGAGCTGCAGGTGCCTACTGTAGGCAGAGCTTCCCCATCTTGTGAGCTGTGCTAGCTGAAGGTGCAAGTTTTGAAAAGCTTATTTCTAGAAATTACAAGTAGACAGTGGCAATGTGTTTACTTTGTGAGGGCAACCTGAATAGCTGACATCTGAGATCTTTCTGCATTAAAAACAAACTATCCAGCCCTTTAGCTATTCCTCCATCTGGGCTTGCTAAAAAGAAGCTTCACAGAAGAATAGAAACAGAGTTCAAAGAACACCTCTTACTTTCAGCAGGAAAGGAAGGCTCTGTTCTTAGGGGATTATATCAATTCAGTCAGATCTGTGGGTTGTCACTAGTGAGTACTTGCAACTTACACTTTAGTAAAAAAAATTCTTTTCTGCAGTGCAAGTAAAGAATCTGGGAGAACTCTTCCAAAAATTACAGCTCTACAACTTGAAAAGTACTAACAAATAATCTGTGACCTGTGAATCTAATTCTATTATGCAAAGAACGTTTCCTCTAGGGCTTTTTCCCTGATGCATGTATCTATTTGCCATTCTTCTTTGACATAAACCAATTTCTGCGGTTTGCTTGTCAATAACTATCCTTAATTTTTAATGATTAATATTAAAGCCATTAACCTCTAGTAAAAGAAGGTTCTTAAAGAAACACCTCTCATCTTCTCTGAGATGTGCAACATTTTGAAATTGAAAAAAGCTTGAAATTCACCTCTGGACAAAAATGGCAATTTAATATACTGGATGATGAGGGTGATACAAGGGTTTGTTTTGTTTCTTGCATGGATTCTGCTTTCCTTCAGTATCAACTACAAGTCTTACGTACTGGCATCATGCTTACTGTCTGAAAATAATAGACTTACCTAATACAGTATATGGTGTCCTTTAGCAGTCAGTGTGGGCTGGGCATTGACTGGTTCTAAAAAGTCCTAATAAGGTTTTTTTCCTGTGTCTCTTCTTTTTCTAACTCTTTCCATGATTCATTGAGCAGAAGGGTTTCACTAGGGAAGGAGGTATCAGTGCATGCTTTATAATGGTGTCAGAATTGTCCCAGTGTCAGTATTACTAATACAGGAGAATCAATATCAGTTTTATAATGAAAAGAAATCTCAACGATCTGATATATGGAAACACATAAATCATGCATGCATGCAACCTCTGCCTTGTGAGTGACACCACACTAGCTTAGATAAAACTGATTTCTGAAGACATAACTATCCCCTTTCACTGCTTTTTTACAAAACTCCAATCATTTTACAGTGCAAAGATAGATACAGCCTGTCTTTCAGACAGTGATTTTTATATGTGCTAGATTGCCAGAATTAAGCATGTACATTTTAATGTCACAGGTGCAAGATTTTACCCCATTGATTAAAGGAATCACCTCCTTGATTCATGGAAAATTCATAAAAAGGAGGCGTGAAATTTCTATGATAAAGCATTTATTCTGTTCTCATTTACATCCAGGTAAACCTAATTTCAATGTTTTGCATCAATACTAACTGTGGTCTGCTACACAATATTAATCAAGGTAGTGTTGTTAAATCTAGTACAGCATGCAAAAAAAATCTGCCAATTCTATCTGAGATAGAGATGGATTCTCTCTGACACAGAGATTTTGCACCTGTGAATATTGATATGTGACTTTTATAAGTTACACAGAATCAGCAGGAACTTCTGCAATGTCATTACAGAATCCAAACCTCAAGGTCAAGCTGTAAAACCCTCAAGGTTTGTAGGCCACTGGAATTTTGAATTCATTATTCTGAGGAATCTGTTTCTCCCTAAATGGAAGGAGTTGACAGCAAGTGACAATTATTTGGAATTGTGTATCAGCAATAATGCATGGCTTGTCAGCTGAAGAGAAAGGTAATAAACAGTAATGTTTATTAACTAATTAGGATTACATAATGTTTAGTAATCTAGGATGAGCAGGGAAGAAAACTCTTTATGAAACCTTTGTAATTGTTTTTTTCTGTTTTTAAAAGGAAGCAAAGAAATGAATATGTACTTCAAAAAACCTGAGCTATTGAGTTGAAATTACATTCTATTGAGGGGTTTTTATGGTGTATTCATAGTAAGGAAGGTTCTAGGCAGATCCATGCAGAAGCTCAGTCCCATTCACTGGCATGCAGTGGTGGGCTTCCATCCCCGCATTTTCTACCATTTCTACCAATTTTCTCTTTCAATTTGCAGATTGAAAGAGAGGAAATTCAACACTGGAGAAGCCTTCAGTGTATGCAAAACTGCTGGTGTCTGCTACAAAGACACAAAGCTGAGTTACAGCAACCCAACTGGCAGCTCACTAGTAATTAAAATGCATTTTCATACTTTTATTTACATTCGAGGAGTTTTAATGACCCTCATCACCTCTTGAAACT
This sequence comes from Sylvia atricapilla, assembly GCF_009819655.1. NCBI lineage: Eukaryota > Metazoa > Chordata > Aves > Passeriformes > Sylviidae > Sylvia > Sylvia atricapilla. Next base: position 87,865,038 of record NC_089141.1, read on the forward strand.
GAGGGGAAAAGAAGCATTTTGCATAGTAGTTGCCATTATGTGTCATATTAAAACACCTGAGAAGAAGAAAAGAAGCACTTTCAGAAACTAATACCTGGGGCAGACTTGTCCTGGGAAGGAGACAGCTAGCAGAACATCTCTGAAACATGCAGAAACAGCAGTAAAAATAAGTAAGATAGGTGTAAAACTGGTCACTGCTGAGTTCAGTGTTTTTCCATCAAGTTTTTACCTCCCCATGCTCTGATCTGACAGGGAGTCATCATGGAGTATGGCTTTCTTTATCACTCTCGGCATTTTGAATGTATTGGAAAATTTCAGTCCCGGCCATTAGAGCATTTGTACCAGCACTCAAGTCAACTGATCTGGCTGCAGGTTTGCTTAGGCTGCCTCTCCATCCCCATCGAGGTGCTCTTCCAGTAAACCCTAAGTGATCTAAAGGAGCTTGTTTCTCCTGACTCTGGAGGGCTGTGGTGGTGGCTAGCAAGCACGTGTGTGTGCTGCTGCTGTGCTTGATGAAGAAAAATCACATAAGTGTGACAGGAAAAGAAGCCTGCAAAACAGGGATTGTACCGTTTGCTTTGAAAGCGCTGAAATGTGTCATTGTGCTGGTGTCTTCCTGATCTGAGTGCCATAACTGTAGGGCAATCACTAAAGTGCCTAGGATGTGCCTAATAATGCGTGGTTTCATGATATAACATGAGATTAATTACCAGCTTGCCTCTGTCTAAAGGGACAGTCTTTTTATTCCCTCCCAGCTCCTCATCCCAGCTGTGATTTTTGTGGTATATCTTGAGCCAGAGCCGACTCTCATCTGAGTACACAACTAGAGGACTGACACATTTAAAAGGCAGAAAATTCACCCAGCGTATAAAAGTAGGTGATATGTCTCTGTGGCAGTGATCAGAATGGGTTTCCTCCAAGCAAAACAGAGTGACAGCACAGGACCGGGTAAGGAAGGAGCAGAGGATGTCAGATTTCCTTCCTTTTCACCAATAGAGAGCACAGCCTATCATAAAATCATACAGGAGCATACCTCTGAGGTACTGTACTGCATTGCAACTCTCCACAGTCACAAATTCCTTTAAGATTTGTTTTATATTAAACATTGTCCTGTGCAGGTCTAATCAGCAAGGAACAATGTACTGCACCATCAGAAAATTAAGCATCCCTACAAGAAATCAGATTTGAAATATCCCAGGGCTATTCCTTTAGATTACCAGAGAGAAAAGAAAAAAAAAACTACAACCTTCTAATTGTTATTCCTTTTGTTTCCTAGAGAAAGGAAAAACAGGATTTCACTGTCGACCCTTTTATGTGAAAGGCTACTGATTAACCCAGGCCTTGTCAAAGATAATGGGGTTAACAGCATGAAAAAGAGGAAAAGATAACATGAAAAGGGAAAATTGAGAGAAGTCCTCACTTCAGTTTGAGCCTAAACTCATATGAAAACAACACAAAGACCTGGAATATGCACAGAGCATTGCCCACCATACCATCTAGGTGGAGGTGATTAAAGCTAGGAGAGCAGAGCATGTGTAATGTGGGGGCTGGAAGGGTAATTGGTGTGTTCATGCAGTGGTTGTGCTTGGAGGCAATCAACCCCTTAGGCAATGCTGCAGCTGCTGTCCAGATCCCCACCTTTCCGCAGAAAGCAGAGCATGGAGGAAGAGGAGTCCTGCCCTGATGTTGCCTGGCTTTGTCCCTGTGCCCAGAAACACAGTCATGCTCCCAGACACAGAGGGATGTATATCCAACATGAATGTAATCTAGCTGAGGAAATGATGGCTGAAAACATGAGACAACACAGACAAGATTGGGGTCATTTCAAACAACAACTACTCTTTTTAGGCAAAGTACAAATAAATTTCCTGTAATTAATCTGACATGCCAGGCTGACTTTCTTGCAGGTCATAAGTCCTGTCATTAGAAGTCCTGCTGTCTTCTAATTTTCTCTGACTCCCCAGTTCCTCCTCAGGCATAAAAGAATTTTCCGGGCCGTAACTGCTTAGCCTCATTGCCTCTGCAGCCTGACACACTGCAAGGAGCCTAGGGGAGGGAATACGAGGAGGAGGTGAGGGGTTGCTGAGAGGGTCAGGCTCTGTCTCAGTACCTTGCCATGCCTTGGTAAATAGTTTGTCCCAAAGAGAAGCCTTTGCCTTTGAACCAAGCCTTGTATTGTTAGTCAGGACACAACCAGTGGTGGCACAAGGCCAACTGATGACACCTACAGCTAGGGAGAAAGTATGATCAGTAACCTCCAGAAATAAAAGCAGCAGGAATCAAAATCCTACACTGGCTACCATGGAAGCTGGATTGTCAGTTAAAAGTCGAACAGAAGCAGTGGATGCAAAAACTAGGGAAGAAAATGCACATTAGCTATTTTTATTGCATCCCTGAGGGAGAGAGATGAGAACAAAGAATGCCAAAAGCACAAGAACAGCTGATAAAGGTTTACTCAGCTCAGAAAATCCTACTCTAACATTTCTTATTCTATGAAATATAAATTAATCCATTAGTACTAGAGGGGGTTTTGATGTCTGAATATGTACAAATCTAAATACATTCTACTTGGTGTCTGAAAATCTTGAAAGCCTGAGAAGACTTGAGATTATCCTAGCTACACAAATAGGGCATTGTAGGAAATGTGCTTCTTTATTTCTTACTCTGTCCTACGTAAAATAGTGCAAAGTTGCTCCTTATATGAAGAGACCACACACTGCAGCCAAAATATTTGGAGTAGATCTTTAGCTAAAAATAGTAAAAATGGAATTAGTGCAGTTTACACCAGTAGAGCATCTATGAACGTGAGACAAGTGTAACAGAGGAACAACATACTGCTGAATCAGTCTCCTTCTTTTGTTTTCAGTTAATTCCCCCAACACTGCCTGTGCATGCTCTAAGCATTTTTGCAAAGATTTGTTTTAAATTCTCCACGTTGCTATGCACTTAACTATGAATTTTTATTTTAGCTCAAAGAATTAATGTGTAATGTTGTTGTTTTTGCCAGGCATGAGTCCACAGAGGAAAAAAAGGTGCAGAAAGATCAGATAATAAGAGCATTAAGAAAAAAATGATAAATCCTCAGAAACATAATTGATATGTTATAATTTTTAAATACAATTTATGTTTGAGACTTTCCTCCTTTTCTGTATAAGCCCACAGTACCCAAGAAGTAATAATACGCTGTGCTACTCAGTGGGCAAAAGAAAGACTATGGCTGGATCTCCTGGGTGCTCAGAATCTCCAGAGGTGCAACAAGACTTAAAGTAAGGATTTCAGAAAACCAAATTCAAAATCCACAGTCTAAATCTTCTGCTTAACATTTTTCACAGTGAGCCCACTGAGGAAAGACAAGGCAGGATTTTGCTTAAGCAACAACACAGGAAAGGAGAAAATGCCTGCCTGCCCTAGCCTACGTGGTCTGGATGTGTCTATATTGCCCTTTGTACTGCACAAGAGTGCTCTGGCCAAGGCCTGTGGAGGAGCACAGAATCTGCTGCAGCAGATGTGACACGGAGGGTTGGTATCCATGTGCATCTTCCTTCAGAATATCAGCTTAAAGGAGCATGAAATCTGATGATTGCGGTAATCCAACTACACGCAATTTATGAATTCTGGCTGACAGGTAGAACTTGTTGCTTTGAGAAAGTTACTGCAGTGGGGGTTGGACTCCTCTGCTGGCTGTGTGATCAGCAAGAAAAGAGAGGTGGCCTTCATAATTTGAGCAAGACAAGTCTTTAGGCTGTCTGAAACCTGGGAAGACTAGCTGGTTCTAAACAGCATTACCAGCAAATTCATTTTCCATTCTATTGCCTGCGTGTTCATATGTGTAATTGACTCCAGATTTTAAGTGCCCCTAAAGACGTACCCAAAGGACTGAGCTTGGAGTTGAAGGTAACATTGAACTTGAAGATGACAATGAGAAAGGGCTATGCTGGCCTAGGGCAGAGAACGCTCATGCTGCAGAATTTCATTTAGCTGGACAAGAAACCAAAAACCAGTCTGTTCCCAGGAATGTGAAGAGGCGGGGGGAAAAAGTGCCATAGGAAATGAAAAAGCAGTGAACAAGTAATGAGAAACCTAAGAAACTAAAAGCTTAGCAAATTAGGATTCAGTGTGGTAGTATGGAAAGTGTCCATGTAGGGAGTTGGCCTCTGAAGCTTGTGATGTTTCCACATTTTCCTATAGGTCTCAGCCAAAATGGGTCTTGATGCTGATGGAGAATTTTGAATGGCACCCAGAACAAACAACATGCATTCTGCTCTAATGTTAGCAATGGCTAATGTGTGGAGGTCTTGCTGAAGAATTGGGTGACTTAGCCCAAGGGGAGGCAGCTCTCAAAAGATAACACTATCAAGACATCTCTAAACTGAGATGTACAGTTCTGCCATCACTGACCAAATTTTTTGTACTCCCTGGAAGGAAAAGAGTAGTCTGTTATTAACAACGACCATGAGGTCTTCTCATAATTAATCTTTACACTTTGGAATCAGAGAGAAGCTGTAGGCACAGCTGCTGTAACCACTTTGTAATTTTGATTTTGGTGGGTCAAAACATTAACTTGGTCATGAGATCAAGTCTTATTCATCAGATGGTATAATGTGTTTCTTTCTAATCACCTGTTTAAGGAGATAAAAATCCAGCAATATAAAATTATTTTATCTTGAATTTAGTAAGTCTTTACTAGATTCTGTATTTACAAAAGTAATTTTCTCAACACAGAATGCATCTTTAACGTATTTCTCCAGTGTTTATTGACCAATGAAGTAATTGAATGCACTTCAAAAGAAAGTAGATAAAGTGATTTTGAAGAAAGGAAGAACAAAAAAGAGTAAGACCTAACAGCTATTAATTGTTTCATCTTTATGTATGCAACACATCAGTTTTAGATGCACTTACTTGTTACGTTATTATAAAGTTGTTATGGAAGCATCAAGCTGTTCACAAAGCCAATGCAAGAATAAATGTTTTTTAATGATGGGGTTTTTTTTGTTTTTTTGCTTGTAGTTTCATCCCAGTAGAAAATCCAAGTGAAAACCAGAGGCCTGTTCCTGCCAGTTTTTGCTCAGCTAAACCATTCCATCTGTTTTAACACAACAGCAGAAGTGTTGTAGAATTATCCATACGAGCAAAACTTTAGGAATATCAGCTACCATAATTGATTGCAATGCAGTCTTCAGTGCAGTGTTGATTATATTAAAAAAAATTGTTTGATTTCAGGACATATAGAGTCATTTTTAGACTTATTATCATGTGTCTTTTGACTAAAGCAGACTGCAATTCTTTCTTTGCTACCTTGCACTCAATATAAGCATCAACACTGTTTAGCAATTTGCACCCAGCTTGAACATGATGTCAATTTCCAAGTGAGAAAGCTGATCAAGGATATGATGGATATTACATCATGGTGTATTAATACGTAGCTTCACTTTTAGGGATCACCATTTTTTAACCTTTTGTGGAACATCAGGGTATTACTTGGAAACATTTGACTGAAATGGTGTGAGACGAGCTCTTTCAGAGGAAAAATACGGTTTCCTTAACAGTGGGATAATCAGCTTGCTACAAGAGACATCCAGACCTGTTCAGAACCTGTGATGAAATAGAGGTAGGGCTCATGACATTCTGTTCTTTTTTGTCCAGATATGAAGGCTGGCCCACTAACAGCACAGGCCAATTTGGTCACAGAACAACGGAATGCGCAAGATCTGAATGAACCACAGTGGTCTGGCCCAGCCTCCCTGCTCAAGCACATCCTAGAGCACATTGCACAGCAATTGAGCCCAGACTGCTCTTGAATATCTCCAGTGAGGGAGACTTCTGTGGGCAACCTTTCCCAGTGCTCAATCACTAGAATAGTGAAGAATTTTTTCCTCATGTTCAGACAGAACTTCCTGTGCATCAGTTTCTGTCCATTGCCACTTGCCTTATTGTTTGGCACCGCCAAGAAGAGCCTGGCTCCATCCTCTTGACACCCCACTTCCAGATACTCAGTCTTGGAAATCATCATTGCAGTGCAGAACATGACTATAACCTAGTCCTTACTTATAAAAAATCTAGTTTAATGTTCACGGTGACATTTCCCAAAGAAGTCAATAGTTTGTTCTTTTTTTGTATTTTAAGGGCCTCAGAAGGAGGTTAGAGTAAGGTCAGGAAAACCAAGGGAAGTTGTTTCCACATTCAATAGCTCTACTGAAGCTACACAATAAAAATACTTTTCCTTTTTGAGAAATTTTAACTAATTCAGGTCACTGAGACATTATGTCTCAACAGAGATTCAGTACACAACTGATAGTAATTATCATCATAATCAGGTTTACAGTCCTGACAGATTGCAGATTAATTAGACAACTTAGAGGTAGAAAAGAGAACAAAAAAACCACCAGTAGCTAAACCATGTTTAATGGGGCTACTGCAATTTTTTCTTGGGTATTCATTAATTTCACTTAGGTATCACCTGTACTATGACTTTTGAAAGAGGGCTTGGGGCCTCTCCTGTAGAGGTCACTGCATGCAAGGAGGATGAAATGGGAGGAGAGAGATAGGTCACACTCAGCTGTAGGGAAGATCCTTGATACCACACAGCAGAGTGGCTCACATGGTGGAAGAAACCTGTGTTCGGGCACCTGAATCTCACACCTTCAGCATTTTAGGCTCAAGAAAAGCATCTTTAGTAAGGCAAATACCTTTTTACAATGAAGTCACTTCCCAGGTTAGTGGCTACCCATCCTCAGCCTTATACTATCTAAGCACATGAGGTAGTATTTCTCTGTTCAGAGATAGGATGGGTCTAGATGATAGATGACCAATGAAACCACCACATGATTTGCAGTTGTTCACAAGAAGTGCTAGCTCACTCAGCTCTCATCACCCTTCAGCACAACACCAGCTGAAAGGAAGGGATCTGTCTCATTCATTGACATGAGAACATCATGTATGTACCTGAGTTTCATCTAGTGTTAATCCTTTTAATTCAAACCTTTTTTTTTTTTTTACCATATATGTTAAATTCCCACAGAAATATTTCCATTGATCTTGGATTTTGCCTTTAGCACACTTAACTTCTGTGTCTGTAATAATCTGACACACTTTTGTTTAATTATGAGAAAAATCTTTCTTTTTGACTACAGCAACACTGATTGATTCTGTGCTTACAGATGGATTTTGTTTTATGATCTCTTTTTTTCACTCATGCTTCAGAAATGTATTGGTTGGTTGTATTCCCATAACTGAAATAAACCAGTGGCACAGGAGAAAACTGCCACATTTGCTGAAACACCACAGACAAATTGCTATTCCTTTAGCTAACCTTATTTTTTTTATTTCCCAAGAAATGTTCTATAGTTCTAAAGAGAACAATTTCAAGGAAACGAAACACTCTGCCTCTATAGAGAAAAATGAGATAAAATGGGAATGGGGAGAGAGTAGAGATATTTCTGGTTATTCTGAAAGTTTTTACTCTTTCCCAGTAAAACATTATTATAAGAGTATGCAAAGTTCAGGGCTGTTGGGTTTTTCTAAAAGATATGAGGACTTAAATTATTATTCAGATCAGTGGTCCAGAGAGCTCAGTAGGTTCATTCCAACAAGTGAAGCAATTCTTTGTGTTGCCTCATACTGGCAGGTGCCCCTGTATCTGCTGGGTCTTTAAGAATGGGCAACAGATTCCATTCAGGCACTGACATTTTGGGGAAATAAGCTATTTTTTTAAAATGCCATGGCATACTGGCTGTGTTTTGAGATATGCTCATATGAATGAGGTAAAGGAGGAGAAGGCTGAGTGTACACACAAGCCAGTGAAAGACAGTAGCTGTCTAACTTGAGTCCTGTTCATCTGGGGAAAAGGTTCTTAGACATTTGCTCCTTTCACTTAAATTGCTTTGCCATTATCTGTGTCTCTAATTTTCTAGCAGACTTTCCCTGGGAACAAAGAAAGGAATGGACATATTAGAGGGATCAGACAGCTGTGAATACAGAATCTATTGTGCAGTTAGAGTCAAATTATTGCAGGTCTGGTACTGGGGCATGCCCAGAATACACAGCCCTTACTAAAGTCAGGATAAGCAGCCCTCAGCATCTCACAGATACAGGCTATGGCAAAATAAGGAGTCATCCAGGCTGTTGACAGAATTGACAGAATTTTTAGACCTAAATCCATAAGACATTTAACCTCCTAAATACTATTCCCAAATCAAATCACTTTGACACTTGTGTGTCCCAACAGATGTATAATATTATATATCCATATGCCTACATGTCCACCACTACGCATACAATTATTGATGACCTGTTTGGCTCTTTCTACAATGCCTTGACTTGAGAGCAAGCGTTTCCCTTAATATAACCTCTTCAAGCAAATAGATGTCTTATAAATGTAGAATCTACACAATTAGGGATAAGACTTTGTGAAAGAAAGCTGGAATGCAGTTCCTAAAGAAGCTGAAAAACTTGTAATTAAATTGCCTATTTTGACCAGCATTCTGATGTAGTTCAGGTCCCACTTCTGTGAGTGGTGAAGGATCTTCTCACATTTTAAAAATATTTGATGCCCCATCGGAGTGGAAATACTGATTATAACCCAGAAAATTTCTCAGGTTTGGGGATTACCTAGGTTTGGTTCCATGGCTGGTGAATTGCAAAGGCAAAGAGCAATACTAATTCTATATTACAATTACCAACATATTTGGTTATTTCAAATATAGGTAAATTGTTTTCTCCTGCATGTTTCTGGTCATCAATTTAAAATTAATGGACCAATGTATTATGCTGACAAATTCACCAGGTGTCAAATGTCCAGAATGGTAATTGAATGATTAAACATACTGAAGGAAACAAGGACAGATACCCGTAACAGAAAAAAAGGATGGCAAAAGAAAAAAAAAAGCAAAAACCACTGTGAGGGTAAGAGCTCTAGTTCTGGTTGTACATACACATCTGACAGATCCTACTTTTCATTTTTAGAGTTACCAACAGGAAAACTGCTCTAAACATGAGTTATAACTGTGTGTAGGCTGATAGGCTGATTTATGTTTTAGCCAGTCCTTTAAAAATGATGATAGGTGTTGGAGACGCAACTGGCATTGAAGGGATTCTATGTATAAGGTGTCAAGGCTTGTTTCATCAGCAGATGGGCAACTAAACAGTGTTGAGCCTTGAAGGCAATGCTGCCTTCAGGTACTAAAGAGGAATTTGTCTTAGCTTGATTTATGAGGGGTAGTGAATTATGTGGTCAGTGTGGATCTCATCTAAAGCTAAAACAAGCATTTCCTGCATGTAGGAATCTCTCCTGTCTATTTCCAAACCAAGAAAACAGTTCTGGAGATATTTTTTCTTCCTCTTTTTTCTCCCATCAGTTACGCTAATGTGAGGCGGTGTTAATGTACTTGTGGTTCCTCTGACTTTTACCCTTATGTCTGGACTTTGTAGTTGGTGGGTGAACTAAAATGTAATAATTTTTCCAAATAAATTCAGCAATTTTTTCATTGTTTCAAATTACACCTCTCACACTCTTTTCTTAGCATTCTTTTTACACCTGTAAGTCCATTTTTATCTTGCCTTTCTCAGACGTCAATGTTCTCTTACCCTTCTTTATTGCAAAGCCTTTGCCCAAGATCCCACATCCTGAACCCTCTCTGTTTTCATTCCTAGAGGTCGTTGCTTCCCTTCTGCATTTTCCAATTTTCTTTTCCCTGTAAATTCTCTTTTCATAATGTTCGTCTGCTATGGCTGTCACAGTATGAGGGGAAACTGGAACTTGACCTGGTGCTCTTCAGGCTCCTACACACTCAAGCATGGATTCTCCAGGGTCATGATGTCTTTGTATGCCAGGAAGAGCAGAGCAGCAGTGCAGCACATCAATATTACTGATACAGAAAAGTACTCTATGGGAAGGAGGATGACTCACCTCAGGACTTCCATGCTCCTGCCTTCCCAGCTTCCTTACATCTGTTTCCCACCCATGTGCCTTCTGTGCATTAGGCAGGTGACTCCCAAATCTTACCTTTTATGCAGGGGGCCCCCACCATGTGAGCACCACCATGTGACTCCCAACAATGTGACCCTCACCATGTGACCTCCATTCTACTTAAACAGAGTGGTTTGGGGTTTTTTAATGCAATTCATTCTACAGCAAATGCATTGTTATAACTGAACACAGACTTACATCTAAGGTAAGACAGTTGCTGGTCGAATTTGCAAAGCTGTGACAAAATTTTCTCTGAGTTACTTAATTAGACCCTATCTGCGAAACATTTATAAATGCAATTGCCTTCTAACAATATGTTATCGTTTTCCACTCCTGCCTCTGACTGTGTTTTATGTGTATTTGTTTGTAGATACAAAAAGTAAGGTCTTCCCATCACTTGAAATGAAATAGATCAAGGTGAAGATTGCAATAGTGAAGATCCTTCGCTTATTGTAATTATGTCACAGTAATCACTTTGCCCCACCTGCGACCTCCACCTTAGTTCCCAGGATGAGCTGTAATTTGGTTTCTTTGCCAACTGAGATCCTCATTCATCTCCTGAGGTTACTCTAAGGACTGTCTGCAGGGGGATTGCATTGCTTTTGTCTGTAGGCTGGACTGAAGGAGCAACTGTCTGTAGTATTCACAAAGGGCACTATTAAGGATGAAAATAAGAGTTCAAGAAAATGGGAAGACGAGCCTCCTAAAATTCAGTTTCACATTGAAATTTCATGTCATTTACAATGAGAGGAGTAGTTATGGAGTGACAGTGAAATTTATCAGAAGTATGTGGAATTGGCCCTTAGCCAGTGCATGTAATTGTGTATAATAAACTCACCAGAAGATGGATTTTGAATTGTTACATTTTGACATTGACATAGAATTTATGTATAGACATACATCTGAAGTGAAAGCTCATAAAAACCTTCTCCTTGCTTCAGTTTCCCATCTGGTAAAATCAAGAAATACTTAAATGTATGGTCCCTTCCATAAATGAAGATGCTTTGAGCACATAAAGCATTTCCTTGGATATGCAAAGACTAGGTATTTACTTTCAGTACTTACCCCTGAGTTACTGCTTTCTCCTTTTTATAATTTCTGTAATGTTTTCATTTCTTCCCCAGCTACCTCAGTCTGAAATATTTTTAATAGTTCCTTTCCAATACAATTTCCACAGCATGCATTATTTATTTAGGTGTTGCTAATAGTACAATATTTCAACTGTCAAGAAACCTGATGTCCAGACTTTCTCACTTCTTTGGTTTAAATGACAAATAACTTACACCTTCTGGGCATATTCTTAGTGATAAATAGTAACTTTCTCCCTAGCTTTCTAGACCTAACACAGGGAAAGGACTAAATTTTCTGAAGAACTAAATTCTTTCTTAGTTGTACAAAGGGTGTTGTGCCAGCATTTTTCAGGTCTGCAATTCAAGAATTTCTAGTTTCAAAGTAACAGGGTTTTTTTCAGTAATTACTCCTCAAAAGCAAATTTTGGAAGTTTCAAACTTGACTGGGAAGCACTTGTATTTCCATTTCTTCTTGTCCTTCAGAGCAATGACTTTCAGTGGTCCTTGTCAAGTGAACAGCCCAGCAAAACCAAAATTAAAGGTCCCACAAACTTCTGTAGAGTCAAGTCTTAACTGGAATTGTAAATGAAACAGTCAAATAAAAATATGGAGAGATGTGTTCCACTTTCATGGAAGAAATTTTTGTAGATCTAATCTTTCCCTTGTAGTCTATCAGAGTTGCAGAAGACCTTTAACCTTTACAGCAATCAAAGCAATCATACTGTTTAATTTGTTCATGTAAATAGTATCTGTTTTGTCTGTAAACCTCCATTTTTTCTTTTAATTCTGTGAACATAAGTAGCGTCAAGCCTTTTTATTGGTAACACATCTCCTGCCAATCATTGTCTACAGACCACTGTATTCTGGATTCTCATTCCAAATTAGGAGCACAGGTACCCTGGAGAATAAACAATATATCCTCAAACAAGAGTTCTTGCTTCAACTAGGTTTCAAAATGTTCCAATATGACCCTTGGAAAAACTGTTACAGGACAGTCTGCAAATGTATCACATTGTTCCTTATTTGTGTCCAACGTAGTGGCTTCTCCAGAGTGTAGTATAGGCGTCCTCTCTTGACTTGGGATCTAAAGGAACTCTTCTAATCAAGAGGTCATGAAAACCTCCAAACTGAGCAAGCCAGAGAATCCACTCTCCAGAGACTCTTAATTTATTATACAATCAAAAGAAAACAAGTGAGTCCTGTTATGAATGACACAGTTGCAAGTGTTCAATAGTTCTCCTGGGAATTTTACTTAAGCTTGTGTAGATGAAATCACTATAGTCCAGGATGATTTTCTTGCTGTAAAAATACTGGAGAACTTCAGTGCAAAACTTATCTGCTGACACACTAAAAGACCAGAAAGTTCTTGCACCGTACCATAGCTCATTCTAATTAAATTGAGTCAGATTTTTAAAGTTCTCTTGACAGATTGTGCCAGACCTTGTTCTTTGTCATAATTTAAGTATAGCTACTCAATAAATGCATCTTCCTTCATAAGAAATAGCACCAACAGTTTGTTACTTTGCCTGAAATGGCAATTTTCACTCTCAAAATATCCATTTAATGTGGAAGGGTGAATTATAGATATATATCTCAGGCTGCATTTCAAACTACAAGCCTCTATAACTAGGTTGTGACTTCTCTGGAATCTCTTAGCAGTTAATGCATTTAAGCTTAGATCATGAGGAATCTGGCAAAAAAATAAATCTGAACTTCTGATCTTGAACATATATATGAAATTATTAATTTATACATACACATGCCTATACCTATATATATTTATAGAAAGAGAGAAAGAGAAAGACAATTCAAAAAAATTTCTATGTATTGCATGTGCGTATGCCTGTTGCGTGTAGGGAGAGAGAAATGGAATTCTAATGACTAGAAGTTAAAATCGCAAATACAACTTTTGAATATTTGTATGCAAGCAGAAGTGCTTTCTCTTTTTTTGCTTTGCAGGTTACACGTGTCAATGTTTCAATGGGAAAATATATTAAAAAAAAGCCAAAACACCAAAACAAAACACCAAAAAACCAAAAACAACAACCAAAAAACCCTCAATCTGATTAGAAAATGTTGCTGGACCGTGCATAAAGTTTAAAGGCATACACTTCATTGTGGCAGCTTCATGGCAGTACATGAAATAAAAAATGCCAATAACATCCTGTTCTGAAACCACAGTGATGTAAGCAGTGTTTCCTGAGATTTTCAATGCTACCTTTGAGAATTTGCATGAATGAAATAAATTAGATGTACAAATGTTCTAGGAACACTTTCCCAGGCAGAAATACAGCTGAAATATGTCAGTCTTTTGTTTCCAGCAATAATACAGAACATTAGGTTAGATATGTTTCTCACCATAAACTTTCACTCATATGTTCAGTTAAGGACTGGGCAGCCCCTTTAAACAGCAGTTGTGGGTTCGTACCACCTCCATTTACTATTCAAATACCTTTATTGTCAATGTAAGTAAAAACATGTTATTACTTCTGTGCATAATATTATTCTTAAGTAGATACATTCTGATTTTGGTGTTGCTTAGAAACAAGCTTGAGACACTGTTGGTGACATAGTCACCTAAAAGATACTATCATGCTCTGTAAATACAGGGAAATTCTATTTATTACTACCAAATGAAATAAATTGCAGCAGAAAAACTTGTATGGACATTCTGCAAATTATCCTTGGGTGACAAGAATATTGCCATCTTATCAGCTAATACAGTTTCGTCACTTGGGAACTTTGATTTAATTTGCAGAGAGATGAGGGAATTGACATTAGTTGTTTTTTAAGGCATACATGTAGTTTATATATTACTCCAAGGCAGTAATGTTTTTCAGTACCCTTTTCCCCCAAAGGTTTTGATTGCAGCAAAAATGTCTTTTCATCCCATTTTCTCATAGCTTTTATGACTGAAGGAAATATGACAGACTAGCTTCCCTGTCATGATTTGACACTTCCTATATAATCTTTCTATCCAACTTTTTGAAGTCGCCTCACAATCCAAAAAAACCAACTCCTACTTACTGCTTAGAGCTTAAAAGACAAATGCTTAATGCTTAAAAAAAATGCTTGAATACTTCCTATGGGACCCAATTAAGAGAAGGGAAATTTCAGTTTTCAGGCCCTGATTTCAAAATTATGATAAATCAAACCATTGCTGCAGATCCCAAACTGCTGGCTTGTAAAATAGGAGCTATGTGTTGGGTAGTGCAATGTATGAGTATGCATTTGCATATACACAACTCTACTAATGGCTAAATTCGGAATCTTCATGTTCACAAATAATCTTTCCAAGCTGAATGAAAAAGCACGGTAATCCTTGTGGGACTAACTTTAAGTTAAGCATTACAAATATCTTCTTTTGCATTTCTTTCTGCTAACTCCGATCAATTCCCACCATATATTTAAAAATAGTTTTTGAAGTCATTGCAGGAATAAAGCCTAAATCAATTGTACATTAATTTCTAAGAGAGAAGAGTCTTTATTTTTACCTTTTATTATCCCAGGCAGGGAGCAATCCTTGTTTCTCTGCAGCCCAAACTCTCTAGGTACACACTCAAGACACACTGCAGAAAAGTGCTACTCTCTGACACCCTCTGCGTTGATCTTCTCCTTACAGTGGTGGTCAATATGTGAACACATTAAAGACTTCTCTTGTTTTGATATTTGAGCATTGCCTTGGGATATGCTGGGTCCATCATTTTCTCTCAGTAGAAAATGATTTCCCATCTTTCGCCTTGCTCCAAATTGGGATTTGTAGGGAAAGGAAAGGCTTGTCCTACTGCCTTTAAAATACAGTTTTCTGGGGCTTGTGATGTATCTTGCATCAAAAGGGAAATATGGCAAACCTATTGAATATCATCTAAAATCTCTTTCCTGTCTTTCAAGGATCTTCAACCCCACACAACCTCTCTTCATGCGAAATGCATCTGCTCATTTTCAGCTCTCTTTTGACATTTTTTTTCTGTAATCTTTCTACTCCATCACAAAATAATGCTTTATAATTTGCAAGAGACTGTGAAAATGGGTACTCAAGTATTACAATCTTCCAGATAGCCAAAATCTTGCAGTAATTCAAGACATAATTCAAGGTAGTACTAGAGGGAACCAAAAAGCAACTGTTCCCAACATCAGAAGCCCCAAGAGACTCATTCAGCCTGAATCAATTCACTTCCTGCAAGGGATATGCATGAAATTTGGTGCTGTGACAATAGGTTGCCAAACTCTGCAAGCCTAAGCACACATCAGTATAAGAGACATGCTTAAGCACTTTTCTATAATCACCCCAAAGAAAATGTCATGACCATCTGCCCAGCATTGCAGGAGCTCTATGGCACTATGAAGTATTTCTCCTTGTCAAGTTCTGAACTCTTTAAATTGGCATTTAAATTGTTTTCAGGAACAATTTCTCCTATCTCTAATCCTGGCAGGGTTTTGAAGAAGTGTCTGTTGGAAAGGCCATCACTGACTTCCTATAAAATTCAAACCCATTCTGCTTGGTACCACTTTTCACAGAAAAGAGAGAAAAAGTACAAGCCTGTAGAGGAAGAGATCTTGGCTGAAATGCAGCCAAGAGATTTCAGGGAATCTCCTGTAAAATACAGTACTATTTGCCCCTACCTAGGGTTAAGCCTGGCTTGCCTTAGTTAGACTCTAGAATGCAAATGGTAATACATGTCCTTAGAAGCCTTAAAGGGTACTTTATGAATAAGAAAAGGAGAACTGCCATACTGGATTCCCTAATTACCGCTCCCCTCAATTATTTAACCTCTCATCTCTCAGTTGCATTAGTCAACTAATTTATTGGGAAAAATGTTGGATGACTGTGAGGTCTAGACAACACCCTAGTTACTTTGTTGTGACTCTATTACTGTTTATTTGTAAGACTGCAGAGGGACAAAAACTGGGAGGAACTATTGGCCTTCTTGTTCCTAGAAAAGTTTCTTTTCTTCAGTCTGCACATTTTGCAGCCAGGGAGGGGAGAAGTAAAGCCTGTGTTTTTGATCTGTTCTGTAGCAGTACATTAACTGTACCTCATATGTTTTCCTGCTGAGAAAATATGCTGCTGTTCTTCATGGAAAGACCAAAGATTTATATGTCTTGACTTTGAACTCTGCACATCAATTCCAGCTCATGGCTTCTATAGCTGCATCAGTTAGAAGCCTTTGAAAATGGTCAGCTGGAGACAGCAGATATTCCCAGGTTCAATCAGACAGGAGCCAATCACAGGCATTTTGGGTCTTTAAAGTCAGTGTGACTTCCTCTGTGCTGTGCTACTAAACCATTTCATTTATGAATTAGACATAGATGATCCTGCCTGGCTCCACACTATCCATGCTTTTAGTCCACTGAGAAATCAGGTGTCTCACATGAAACTAGAAGTTGACTTGTAGACAGACATTATGGTGCAATGTCAGTGCTGCCACTTAATTCTGATCAAATTATGCCTTTTGAAAAGAGAATAGAAACAATTTATCTAGCAAAACTCAAATTCCTCACAGAAGACTCCATTGTCTCCATTACCATTTTTATGTCAATGATTTGATAATCGGTCTTTTAGTTATAAAACACTTTCTCATGCAAAAATGTACAATCAATCATTTCTGTTTCCATTGCACACTGACATTTATTGGTACTTTTTATATGCAGTTTCCATGAATAGTGTTATAGCCAGATGAAGGGAAGAGCTGACTTGAACTTCTAGCTCACTAATTCTTCACAGATTAGCGCTGTCAGCACTGATGGATGAAGGGAGAGATCTATCAGAATGGATGTGAGGGGTTTCACTCCTGCTTTGTAAATCATGCAGGAAATCCCAGTGTAAACTAAGCCTCTGCCTCTCACAAAAGTTAAAACATCACAAGCAGAGCAATAACCCCCCAGTTAAACTGGCTTTTTGTTGCTGCTGCTCAAATTTCATATAATCCTTCCCACTTGTTTTGTCTAGTGCTGCATTAGTGATGAAAGGCCTTCAGATTTATTAAAAGAATATAAAAGCAGAACAGAACAAATTAAAACAGCTCAGAAACTCATGAGCAGGGAAAAGTGTATAATGCCCTTCTGTGTGCTCCTGTTGGTGATCATAATTCCCATGGAAGTCATGTGGGTGCAGAGCTATGCAAGAGTCTCTAGAAGTTATCCCGTTTTTTTGACTGGACAGCAATAAACTGAGCAGTGTTATAAGACACTTTAAACTATATTTCCAAGGAAAAATCACCTCTTTTCTTCCTCAGTAAAGTAAAAGCAAAAGTTTTATTTCACATCTCTGATACAGGTACAACAGCAACTAGAGTGCTCACTGGTGGTCTGTGGAGTGGGAATATGTTTGGTTCCGTTTTGTTTTGTTTTTTTTTTTTTTTAACGTAATGTTCTCTCTTAACTTCCATGGTTGCAGTCCTGCCTTCTTACAGGTTTTTCCTCTTGATATTACTTCAGGTTGGGCCCCTTACCTTACGCAGAGACACAGAGGTCCAGCCTTTAAATGAAAGCTGGCAGATAGATGTATTTTTGAGACTCCCTCCTGCAGCTTTATAACTTTTACCTGATATAGGATGTAGTTTCATCTTCTGAGAATTTTTCTTGTTCTCATCCCTGAAACCATAATGCGGTCACCTACAAAGAAGCATCTGGGTCAGCCAGAATTCCAGGAATGATTTTTCATTAAAAAATAGTATAGATGTATTAAAAAAACATACATTAATTCTCTTCATTCATTAGAGGAAATCACAAGGACTCTGTTTCTCATTCAATAGATCCTAACCACTGCCAGACACATCCAAATTTTGTTTTAAAGAAACTGTCAAATGCTGATTGTTGAGATTTATGAACTATACAGTAATTTCTAATGAGATTGATAGAAGAAGGCAAAGAAGAGGTAACAGAAAGATCTTGGTTATTAAAGCCAGCCAGGGTCGGCTTGGATGAGAGATCATTTCCTCTGTGAATAATATCTGAGCAAATAAGGGAACAAAAATCACTGAATAAGTTTCCTCTTGGGAAGAAGAAAAGCTCTTCAAGCACAATAACTGGCTCTGAATAAATTTAGACTGGAAATAATATGTCTCCTACCACTCTGTCAGTGCTGTTCTAGAACAAACTTCCAGCTAGAGCTAAAGCAGTAAATGAGACAAGTAATTCATGGGACAAAGCTCAGTGATTAGTTTGTGAAGGCATTATCTAATGCACGGCCAGTGCTGACTCAGTGCTGATATTAAGAAGGGTCCTTCCAGTCCCGTGTTCTTAGGAGCAGTGCCCTAAGATGGCAGATGTCTCTTCCCAAAAGGACATTTCTCATTTAGTACTTTTAGGGCAGAATATTCAGCACAAAAGTGCAAATGTTAGGTCTGAAACTCTCAGGTTAAAATACAGGAAGTGGCTGCATTTTCTCTTAACAAACCTAATTTTGTGACAGAGAATTATTAGTGCTTTTGATGGAATCCCTCTTTGTCTGAGGATGCCTGACTGAAAAAAAAAAAAATCTATATTTAAGGTTATTAGAGCTTTATTATTGTCCTAAAAGAAGTCTGAAAAGGAGACAATGGGAGAAGTAACATCTAAGTTCTCTCATTTTTAATAGTTGTCTCCCATTACAACTTTCCTGAATGACTTTTCAAGTATTTCTGGCTTAGGCTTCTCCTAATTGCCCCTTGAAAATTCGAGGACATGTGGCTTCATTAATTTTTAAAATATAACAGGTCCTGTATTGTGTGCTTGCAGTTCATACTGCAAAGAAGGAAAGGGGAAGGAAATTTCAGGATGTCATGACTCTGTGCACTATTATGTCTTTCTTGATGATCCATTGATATGGTTTGCTACTTGTTGAATGGTTTATTAAATGTCTTTCAGCCCGTGCTGCATAGGCACATCACTCATTACAGACACTTCAGGTGCCATCAGCTCTGCAAAGAGGGTCTGAGTAATGAAGACCCTTCTTCTGGTGTGAATGCAGAGAAAGAGCAATCATGATTCAGTCCCCTTTTCCAGCAAGAGGCTGGCTCTTGACTTGCTTGTTATCATGATCACTGACAGCCTTTAGACAAGAAGCTTATTTAGCTTTGTCCTGCAATATGGGTTTCTATGGCTGTGGTTAAACTGTGGGGCAAAAGTTGTCTGGCCATAATGAGGACTGTCCCAATGTCACAGTCAGCCTCTCATAAAGAGACTTTCCCATAGAATCAAAGATTCATTGAGGTTGGAAAAGATCTCCAAGATCATTGGTTCACAACCATTGATACAGCACCACCATTAAACTAAAGCATCACCTTTAAACTAAATCCCTAGGTCACATTTTCATGCCTTTTGAACACTTCCGGATGTGGTGATTCCATCACTTCCCTGGGCAGCCCGTTCCAGTGCTTGACTGCACTTTAAGTGAAGAAATTTTTCCTAATAGCCAATCCAAATATCCCCTGGTGCACCTTGAGACCATTTCCTCTTGTCTTGTTAACAGAGCACACCACAGTTCTTCAAACTTCTTTCTCCTTGTAAAAGACCCAGAGATAGTGCATATCAAATTACCCCAGGGTCAGGGCAGGCAGGGACCAAAGTGTGCAGCTTCAGCACACAGGCTGAAGGCCACAGAACAGTTAGTGTAGATACAAACAATATCACCGTGGAAATCTCACTGTTTCTGTGGCATTTACTGGTATTTTCAATTCTTCATGATTAGTGAATAGAAAGGAAGACAGGCATTCTACTTTACAGAAAGAGAAAAAGAAAACATGTGGCACACTTTAAATTCACTATTTCAAAGATTATTTTGAATCTTTATATTAGCTGTAAAATAGCTTTATATTATTTGTAAAATAGCAGGGAATCTCTTCTATTATGCATTTTTACATCATGTTTTACTGTCCTGTGTTTATACCTAACAAGAATCACTAGCAGGAGTTTTGTTAGGGTTTTAGTTAGATACTAAATAGGTGAAACTGGATTTAAACGTAAGACAAATCTGGTTTACTGTGAAGAGTGATTGAACACTGAAGCATTTTTCCCAGCATGGAGTTGCCCAGTGGAGCAGCCATCCCTGGAAATGTTTAAATCCAGACAGTATATAACCCTGGCTAACTGGCTCTAGTTGACTCTTTCATCAGGGGATTGGACTAGATGATATCCAGAAGTGTCCTCCAACCCCAGTAATTCTGTGATTGTGATACCAAAGCAGATACATAAGAAGACATACCAGCAGACACTAACCTACAAAGTACCAGGATCTCTTATTGCTAATGTGAGCAGGAATTAAACAAGATCATGGGTGGTTTGCAGCCTTGACAGGAAGTCTGAGATGTGCTTTGTTATAAATGTAGTGATAATAAAAACCCCCTTTCTGTGAGATCTATTTTTATTTTTAATAACTAAGGAGCACTTCCCGCCTTTTATATTGAACTGCATGCATTTTCCTTTATTGCTATTCTCCATATTTTTCTGTGACACCAGTATGTACCAATAAATAGCATTCTCTAAGAGAAACAATGGCTTTTACCACTTAGCTAAAAGAGTGGGGATTTTGTTTCTTAGAGGAGAAATAAGTGAAAGAGAGAGAGGTATATCATACATAATATGTTGATTTTGTAAAACAATTAATAGAAGACTCAGAACATATATTTTTGGCAACATATCAGTATTTGAGTTTTACATTTTCCCATCCTCTTTCTTTGTCAGTGGATTTTCAACTGCAGAAAAAGCAAAAAAACCCAACCTTCTTGAATAAATAGCTAACCAAAACTTAGTCTTAAAAGAATTATTGGTTTGCTGGAATTTTTTCTGCCAAAAAGCTGAACTGTGGGACGTCTGTTGTTTTACTTACTGTTACCTAAGAATGAGAAGTCTTTTATTGTTTACTGGTCTGATCTTTGAAATGGTTCACAAAACATGTTTGATAAAAATTATCGCTTTTGGGGGGAAAATTAGATTTGATTCATTGCTAGTTTTATAATGACAGTGTGTTAGAATAAGGCTGATTTAATTAGTTTGTCAGAGTGGTTTCCTTCTCTTTTGGAGCTTTTCTAGGGTATTTTAGCTGGTATTAAATTATTCTTTTCAGAATTCATAGACAATTTCAAAGATATTTAAATCAAACCTGGATAATGGCTATTAACTCTGTTTCACACTATTCGAACATTGTAATAACTAATATTGAATGGGTCTTGCACAGGTGGAACATGGATTTGAGAGATATTTGAGCTTTTACAGCTCCTATTGAAAATCTAGAATTTTTGATAGGCTGTTCAAGGTCAAAGAATGAGCAAAAAGTTGTGACTGCATTTTAATTATTCCTTGATATAAGAACTGTGACATTAAAACTCAACACCAGTAAAATGTTTTCATATAGACAGATTAATTTGCAGTAATTCTTATGAGTACTGAGGTGTTATGGACAGTACAAGAAGGTTCTGCACATGCTCAGATGTGTCCAGATAAGAGCAACAAGGCTGGTGAAGGGTCTGGAGCACGAGTCTTGTAAGGAGTGGCTGAGGGAGCTCCTCAGCCTGGAGAGGTGGATGCTCAGAGGTCTCTACCACCTCTACACTCTCCACAATGACCTGAAAGGAGGCTGTAGCCAGCTGGGGGTCAGCCTCTCCTCCCAGGCAACATGTGACAGGACAAGAGGACATGAATTTAGGCTGCACCAGGGGAGATTTAGGTTGGACATTAGGAAGAATTTCTTCACAGAAAGGGTGATTAGACATTGGAATGGGCTACCCAGAGAGGTGGTAGACTCACTCCTGGAGGTGTTTAAGAAAAGACTGGATGTGGCACTCAATGCCATGGTCAGTTGACATGGTGGTGTTAGGTCATAGGTTGGACTCTGTGATCTCAGAGATCTTTTCCAACCTGGTTAATTCTGTGATTCTGTGATAGATATTACCATGGCTCAATATTTCTTCATATTGTTTCTAGATTTAGAAATATTTCCACTTTTCTAGTACCCCACCACACTGCACTGCATGCCACGCCACTTGACTCTGGCCAAGAATATACTGTGCATTCCCATAGCAACCATAAATCAAAAACCAGATATTCTGCATACGACTTCAACTGCATGATGTTAGTGCTCTTTTAATATCTTAAATTTCTCTAGTTTTACACAGTGACAGATTCACTGTCCGCACTGTATATATCATGCTGTAAGGATAGAGTCAGGTTCCGTGATCTTAAGTTCCAACTATGGTGTTTTCAAGATATGTCAGTTACAACTCAGAAGTTTTGATAAAGTAGGTAATTTAGATTAAAATTCCAATTGTTTCTTAAACCACCTTAATCTTTCAAGTCTATGAAACCAACTGGAAAGTTTTCAGGGTACAATGTGATTTGTTAAATTTATCTAATTTCTTCCTCTTCCTATGCATTCTGCTCACATTTCCTTAGCCATTGAATATCTTCCCCAAATCACTGGAATAGCAAAGGTGTAAGGAAGGAATGATTGAAAGACACAAACTCAATCTGTACTTGGAAATTCCAAGAAGTGATGTTCAAATTTTTTTTTACTTGACATTTTAAAAGTTTCTGGTGGACTCTGTCCTAGGCTGTGCAAGGCTTTACTCCTCTGAACACAGAGTGGTTAAACAGAAGTGGTTTGCACTGAGATGGGGCAGCTAAAAAATGACTGAATGGAGGGTTAAAAAATATCACTGTATTTATCTGCATCTTTTGACTAGAAAAAGCAAAAGAAGAATTAGCTCAGGAGAAAAAAAAAAAGCAAGGGGCTCTTTTCTTTTTTTCTATATAAATATCACTCTGAGAGCCCAAATTTAGTCATGCCCTCAGTTTCCTGAAAACAGACACACCAGCAGCTTGCAGAGGATTTGCTGAACTCCAGATTTTCCATATGTGCAAATATTCTCCCCTTAGAAAATGCCAAATGCACTCTGTGCTAAAGGCTCCCTCTGATACCTCTGCACTGAACTGTGGCATTACTGTCTTTCCAAATCTAGAGACCACAGCCAAAATTAACTAAAAACACATCTGTTAGAAAATATCCCAAAGAAATAAAACACAACACAACAAAACATTAACCTTATAGGTTGTACAGCAATTCAAAAGCTCAAAGAATGAAATATTATTTTGAATGGTGATCAGAATAGGATGCACATAGAAATCTAGGAACTGGGTCAACTTTCATTTTAATTATTTCTTCATTAATACAATTGACCACACATATATATATATATATATATATATATATATTTATGTATCACCTCTTTTAGGAAAAAAGCTTACTACCCTCTATTATAGCCATTATTAATGTAATATGAAAATAATAACAGGTTAGTTGTTACAGCCATTTTAAAAGTACCTGTTAGAAAGGCAGAAGAAACTATGACAAGTGTTTTAAGAAGCATCTTCAATTTACTTTCAAGTTTCTGATAAAGTTTTACTAAATATCTAAAGCTAAACTACCAAAAGTAAACAATCTAGTGCTCTGCACTACAAGCTCATCTCTCAGAGTGATTATTTAGTGTTTTCAATCTCTGTTTCATCAACTGAAAGAGCCACAAAGGGCTCCATGAATACCAAATCCTTGCAAATTATCCTGTTCCATAGCTGGTGACAAGAGAAATAAAAACAGTGTGCTTTGTCTCATCTTTAATATCCCAGTCAGATCGTTCTCTTTTTACATATATATCACTGCAGAGTGTCAGTAGGAGAATATTCTGATGTCAGCAAATGATTCCCTAATGGGGAATCTGATAAGCACTCTATCTGTATTCGATTTGTACGTAAATGGTGCCATTTTTCAAGTGCCAAGCAGTGCACTCTACTTAATTGGGATGTGCTTAATCAGAAAAATCATTTAATGGGACATTGTTTGGGGAGTCTGTTTAAGCCCAGTGATAATTAAAAGCAATGGGTGCTGATTAATGGTGGCAGTAATTCTGCATGTCGGGACACTTTCTAATTATTTGGTTTGGTGGTGCCTTTTGTGTCTCACTCTCCTGGCAAGTCATTCAGTTTGCTTCTTTAAGAACTGATTTCACTCTCTGCAGCAGAAACAGAAGGATCAGTAACCAGCTCACTCCTGCCTGTTCCCAGTACTCAAAGGTTCCTTACAAGTAATGTTTCTGATTTGTCACTAATAATAACGGTAATAACAATTCTGAGGTTGTTTGGAAAAGCATTCTTGATAAATTACACTTGCTTTTACCTGTTGCTGATTAGTGGTGGTCTGAAATGATAAAGTTTGTTGGGAAAATAGATTATTTTCATAAGAAAAAAAATGCCTCTCCTGCAATAAAGATGAGACTGAAATTTGGCATTTACAGCCTTAAATGCTGTGACTTAAAGACAGACAAAACTGACACACATACATCCAACCATTTAATAAAAGGTAGCAGTCCTCCCTGCAAATCCTTCATCACTTTTTGCTCAGCTGGAGCCTGTAAGGGAAAGAACAAATTGCAGAAACACAGGACAGCTGGGCTGAGCTTCGCTTTGTTCTGTGATGGTCTAGCTGGTCACCAGTAATCACTATTGTATTATCTAACATGGCAAAGACACCACTAAAGTCTCCTTGAAAACTCCATTGTGTGCACACCAAAATACAGGTGTGGGACTATCGATTAACTGTGTTCCACTATCTCAGTCACGTCTGAATATGCAAAGCAGGTTCATGCCAAAACCTACTTTTCTGTTGGGTTGTGATGTATTCCTCATATTATCAGCTGAAAGAGTAATACTTTTATTTTTCAATAGCAAATAAAAATTGTGAAGGAGATGAAGGGCTGAATGTTATGTAGTGACATGGCCAGCCAACTCTAGAGAAGTGAGGACCCAGGCCTCCTGCACATCTCAGTCCGGGGTTCAGAAGAAATGTCCAAGAAAATCTTCATTTAGTCCTGCATTGCAAAACTTTCTTCAGATATCTGATAAATCAGCAGTAACTAGTGCAAGAGTATGGGCTTCAGTGAAGATGCTGGAATTAATTTATTGGTTTTACAAATCTTATTCCTGCCTACCCCTTCTGCCCTCCCAGAAGACAACTGATGTGCTGGCCCTATTATAGTGAGTCTTTAAGCATGGTAGCAAAAAGTTATCAGAATTCAAGAATTAACTTATGACAAAACTCAAAATGCAGATTCCTGAGAGAAAGAGATAGACAGGGAGAATGAAAAAATACATATTGATCCTAAAACCCTTTTAAAGAAAGTACAAGGAATATTTTTTACTTTAGTTAAGGTGAGTAACAGGAAAAATAGTAGTGATTAAGGTTTTATTGATGTAGTTTTATTAATTGTGGATGAAATATTTGCTCTAATAAAATGAAAGTATTTTTACCTTTGACTTCAAGAAGGCAGGACTTCATCCATTCTGTTCTTCAGCAATAGGAAGCTTTAAAAGGGTGAGAATCATATTACTTCACCAATATTTATGTTTGAGACAAATTCCATCTACTGTTGAGAGTAAGAGTTTCAAGGGTGAAATCAATAAGATCTATTTTTTAGATTACTATCTTTTAAAAGCATTAATCATATCCCAGAACTTTTTTTTTTTAATTTCTTCACACTTACAATAAAAAGAATATAAATTACCAGCATCTACATGCAACAAGATGAATCCCACCCCAGAGTGCTTGTGTCAATATACTTCCTGTTTTCTTATGGTGAGCATGCAGTAAAGCAAATTCTGGTAAAATTAATTTATATTCTTTTGTTTGGATAATACATATCTTTTGGTTCAATATTCTTTTTTTATCTTATTAATTACTAACAGAATATGAATTTTTTATGTGTTTTATTAATTCTGCAGACATAATTGTATTCAATAATTATATGGTCATATAATTAATACACTGTACATTCAACAAACAAATACAGTAACGCAAAATTGTTCAAAATTGTGGGAATATCTGTAAACACTAAAATAGAAATATAAACATATTGCTGGTTTGAGGATGTGTATTCATAGTTATTACATTTTCCGTGCATACTGTGAATGTCAGTTTCATGGACCTAGTTAACTGTAATTTCTCCATTAATCATTTCATGTTGTAAAGGACTGTAAATTTCTGCTAAATGTAGACTTGATAAAGAATGTCTAAATGAGTAAAGGCAGAAAGTTCATCTGTGCTTTATAATAAATACAAAATTACAGTAGACGTGTGCTTGGCTAGCTGAACCACAACTCTGTTTTCTACAGATTTGGTATGGAAGTGCTCCATACTTACAGGAAGGAAGGCAAACAAAGAAGGACTGACTTGTTGCTGTAGAGGTATGTTTTCCTTACTGGGCTGTAGGATAGGCTTTCTAACCAATATATTGCAAATTACTAATGCACCACTCGCATTACAACTGCATTGCCTCTTTTGGCCTTCTCATACATACATAATGTTGACCCTTCTGCATTCCAAATTAGTTTGTGCACTTACTATCATTGATATTCTCTCCAAACAAAAATCATTCAGGAATTCTGTTCTTGCTTTCACATGGGTGAAAGCAAGATTCAATCAGATTCTTTACAGCAAAAAAACATTTTTTAAAATAACATGTGGAGTTGCCTAGCAGCAGTTTCTCTTAGAATGCCTACCAATTGTATTCTTCCTAATAAAAGAACAAAAAGTCTATTGTAGAAACAACAATAGAGAAAGTGCTTGCTCTTTAACATGTTTACATTTGTAATTTCATCATTCTTCAAGTCATTCATCTGAGTCCATTTCACATAGCATCACTGCAAGATTTTCCATACAAAAGATTGCCAGTTTAGAAGGAATGATTTTAAGGTCTCCAGTGTTTTATGTGGCAAAGTCTAAATGCAGTGTAAATTCAGATGATTGACAAAGAGAAGAGGGAGTGAAGAGAAGCAACGCTGTTTTACAGTGCTGCCAAAACCTCTTTGAAATACAAAGGCAAAAGTGTTTTTGAAAAAATCTTTAAAATTTTCTTGGAAGGTTCTTTTGTTTCTGAAAGCTGTCAGGACTGTTCAAAAGACATTTCTGGAGCAAAAACTAAAAAAAAAAGAAAAAGGAAAGAAAAAAACCACATTTTGGTTGAGCTTCAAAGTTGGAGCTTTGTAAACTTTTAGAACACAAGACCTGAAAATTTTCCATTTAAAGTATTATTTCATTTTAACCACGGTTTTTATACACAGCCCTATATGGAATGTAGCAGCAGAAAATTGCCCTGTCCTCAGATTGGCCTCAGCTGTCCAGAGGAAGAGAAGTGGGAGGAATGGTGGTTGAAGGAGGAGAAATATGCAAGGCTGGGAGACCATGTCCACGTTGGCTTTTGGGAGGGGGCCTTGAAGACCAGTCGTGTCTGCTGTGCACTGGGAACATGCAGGTGCATAACACGACAGAAATGCTTTGTCAAGAGAGCCAGCAGCCACTGCATTGTCTGTGGAGTGCTCATGACCTGTGGAGCTTAACACCTTCCAGAGAATCTTCCTTCAAAACAAAAATGATGAAGGCTCTGATTTTCTTATGCACCTACTCATATGAGAAAGCACCAAAAGATTTTTATATACCTCCCCCTTCCAAATAAAAATCCAAATATTTATTGTTTGGGGCTTGCGAAAAGGAGTCCTACTACCTCTTCAATACTGGAACTACGACCATCCCTCCAAGTCATCTTGAGTACCTCCAACCGTAGCAGGACGTCTGCCTGACACCCAGGTGGAGGCACACGAACACATGGAGCAGCACACAGACCTATTACTGCATTTTTAATTGATCTAGACTAGTGTTCCAGATCAATTAAAATTCTGGTGGGAGCAGAAGATGTTTCTCTCCAGTGAAATGGGGAATCAGACATAAAATGTGTGATGACAAGAGTTTACACTGTGGCTGAAGCATGTAATGGAGCATCAAATGTCTATTGGCTGTGTTAAAATAGAAGGGAGGAGTTGATTAATTTTATATTAAGGCATTGTGTGGTTACCAGCTGAGTATCCCTGAGCATCAAATTCTGCTTTGGGAATTTTTTTTTTATATGGAATTAACTATTCTTTTAATTGCTACCCTCAAAAATAGCAGTGAAAACTTCCATAATCAGAGTCTAGTTGTGTAAATTATGTCTACCAAGATGGATCTTTCACCACAGAGACTGTAATATGGGGGGAAAAAAAGACACAAAATTATATAAAGTAAAAAGATGGGGGTTTTCTTCTACAGGCATCGTTTGTCTCCTAACATAGGTGAAATGTAGAAGTCCAACTTTGTGTTAACAAGATGTTGATCTATAGCAGTCTTGTGGCTGGGCAAAAGCTCATGCTCTAATTATTGCCAAAACAGTCATATCCCCTAAAGCAAGTGAGGCCTCCTGTATCATCTAAAGTGATCAATCTGACTAACAAGAGGTAGCTGCCTTCCTCAGCTCAGCCCTGCCCAGGGTGTTCTCTCATCTCTAGGGATAATAGCATCGCAAATCTGCATCTCCAAAGCAGTCAAGCAACTGATAAGACATTTGGCTAATCTGCTCGGAGAAAATGGCCTTAAGACTGGATGCATCCAGCAGAGTCTACTCTTCCCTGTTGAGAAACAGCAGAGGTGAGCAGCTAAGATCCAGTACCACGAAGATTTTCTTGACTGAAAGGTTTATACAATGATGCAGAATAAGAAGCTCATAAAAGGCTGTGTGAATATTTCCCTTGCCTCCCTTCAGAGACAGAGAATGTGTTAGTGTGGCAATTTGCCTGTTCCTGTATCTAAACTGTTCCACAGAAATTTACTCTGCAATATATGGCACTCAACAGAGCTCAAATCTCCCTGGAAACACACTGGGTTTTCCTGGCCCATGGCCAAGATTGGTGAATGCACAGAGGGACAAATTATTAGAAGATATTGGCAAAAACTCTCCACAATTACCTGTGTCCTTTTGGAAACTTGACAGATATCCCTCCTTTGGTAGCTAAATATAAAGGGCAGAGTTCGGGGCAGAGATAAGCAGCAGGAGAGAAAAACTTACCACAAAACAAGCGATGAGAATCTCTGTTATTTTTCAGAAACCTTTTATATTTCCCTCATGAGATTTACCAAAAGGCTTTTCTTAGGCCCTGCAGACAGTGCTTTACACACCATACCCTGGAAAGTGAAAGTTTCCTGAGGTCTCTGGAAAAGCCGAAGCCTCATTTCTCAACTTGATGAGGCCAGTGAAATCTATGTAGGCATCTTTTTTGGAGGTTTTAAACCATGACACATTTTTTGCAGTTTATTGAGCCTGTAAGGGGCAGAAGATCACATTATTCAGCTCCACATCACAGTCATCTTGGTACAGCTGATGCCTATGTCAAGAAAATGCTTATTTTTCACTCCTCCCATTTACCTGTCAAGAAAGAACAGAAAAAAAAAATTCTTGGCAAAGTGTGTAGCACCCAGGCCCTGAAAGGCAGAGTCATGCCCTGGCTTAGCCTGTGAACATAACCCAGCCCCATAGGGAGGTAATTATGTTTTGGGAGCTCAGCAGACTGTGCATAATTATACTCTAAGAAGGATTACTGCCTTGTATGAATAATACCATGATGCAATGGCAAATGCAGAGTGTATGCCTCAAACCTGCCATCCAGGCTGGATGACAGACCCCTCCTGGACCACCCTGCCTGGTGCACAGATTAGCTGTCCCCACAGGAAGAATGCCCAGCCTGAGTCAGTTTCCCATAGAGACCTCACTTTTTCAGAGACAGGTAATAAATGAAGCTTTACTCCATTCAGGAGATGGAGAAGTAAAGACTTGCTTGTCAAAGAAGTAAGATTTTGAATGTGAAATGGAGGAATACATTGCTCACACTTCCTGCAGCTTAATCTGGACTAAGTCATCCTTCCCAGTTTCTCCCTTCCCAGCTTCTCCTCAGCCAAGAGATCTACACAGTGATTCTAGGATCCAAAACAGCTTTCTGCTAAATCTGACACACCAAACAAGCAGCTTAGCATTGCAAAACCTGCGCATATAGGAAACAGCCCATAAAGCTGTGCCCCTGGGCATGGGCAGTAATGTATGAGATTATTCAGGGTTTCCCTGGCTCTTCTTATTCCCTTCCCCCTTCTCAGGGCAATTCAGCAAAGCCTCTCCCACCACCTGCCCACTCACCATGGAACACAGGAAAACACAAGGAGATGTTTCTGTGTGCTGTGGAAATGGGCTGTTGGTAGAGGTGACTGCAGCCTACAGGAGATCCCTTTGATCAATTAAATAGACAAAAGAGTAATAGGCTTGTTTGCCCTGTTTAGCTGCTGCTCTGCTTTGGGCTCCAGCCCTCTATTGTAGCCAGGTTTCTCAGTTATTGAGGTTACCAACACCTAGTTACCTGTCCCACTTCCTCTGCTTGTCAGCCAGCTTTTGAAAACTTCAAGTTTATAGCATAGAGACACTGCATAGAGTAGCAGAGTAGATCTAGCATAGAGTAGCTCTGACTTTCAGACCACAATAGAGGGCAGGCAGCTGCAGGGACCTGACCCCAAATGTCACCCCAGCCTCAACTGTTCTGGTGGCCCATTGTCTGTTGGAGCCCAAACAGTCCTTTTAATATTGTAAAAAACTACCCCGTGCATTGGAAGTCTTCCAAGCATCACACAAGCCTCCTCAAATGGTTTTGGGAGCAGATGGAGAGGAGAGGAGAGGAGAGGAGAGGAGAGGAGAGGAGAGGAGAGGAGAGGAGAGGAGAGGAGAGGAGAGGAGAGGAGAGGAGAGGAGAGGAGAGGAGAGGAGAGGACCCATTTAAACGTTGTGGCATTATTTAGGTGTACAGAACCCTTCAAAATTAACTTCGGCTGATTACAGCAGGTAATAGAGTTTTAGAGTTTAGTAGAGTTTTAAAGGAGAAAAAAGTTAATATACATTACTTTCAATTGGGATCTGAGTGCCCAGCTCTAGGGCGCTTTTGAAAACCCTCACCTCAGTGCAGCCAGCCCTGGCCAGCAGCCTGATCAGCTGCTCCAGTCCTTGGACAGCAACCTTCAAGGAACACCTCTGCCACAGCTGTTTGTATTAAATACTGGTTTAGTTTGCAATACATATGCTCTCAGGAAAAGTTGTTGACGAGCTTTTGACTAAAAAGATAGAAACTGGAGCCCTTTGACAGATGAGGTGGGTAATGAAATGTGACACGAGCTTAAAGGGGAAGGGTAGGGGCAAAGTGTCCCAAAATAAATAGAAATCTAAATGGCAAAATGTGAGTAATATATGTTTAAATTAATGTTGCATTGAGGAAAGCATCTAGATGGATAAAGAAAAATACTCTTTGCCCTGTCAGTGTGTACCTTATGCCTTATAGCAGTCATAGACCATTGGCAAAAAAAAAAAAAAAAAAAAAAAAAAAAAAAGCTTAAGTTATTCAGGTTTCTAATGATAAACATGATAAAAGTCTAATGTTACAGAAAAGAGTTTTTCTTCTAAGAAGTAAAAGAAACTAGAAGAGGTATTAGAGTCCTTGACACATCTCAGGAAAATGGTTAAACAAACAGGTATAACACCAAACCTACACTGCACTTTGGGTATTTGTTGCAACCACAAGGATTTTAGGACACAAAGTTTCACTGTTGTTTGGCACCTCTTGGGAAGCACAAACTTGGACCACTTGTGTCTACAAACATTTTAAAATGCAATAGTTTGCATATGCTGTGATGATAGACTGTGGCAGCTGCCGGACAAGTATTGGGAAGTGTTTCTTACACTGAATAATTCTACACTGTCAAAATGTTCAGAATGAAGTCATCGATGAAAGTGAGAAGCAAGCAGAAGTTTTAAGTGCCGGATGAACACTCATTGCTGCCAGCCATTAATGGACAAATAATCCCTGTGATGGCTAAAGTGGATTTAAGTGTAATGGTATGTTACAGTGATGATCTGTGATAAAATTCCTGATGCTTTTAAATTAATAAGTCAAGAGAAGTAAGATAGGCTCCAATTTCTAATATATCTATCTATATATATATAAGTTTTGCTGGATTATCCTGCTTTGTATATGTGACCAAAAACCCAAGAATGCATCTACAAAAATATATATCATAACTGGTGACTTTATTAATAATGTGACAGCTCCATAGTATTCAAAAAGAAGATAAATGTTAGAAGTAGTGAGGAAATTGCTTATCACTTCATACTGTACTGGTATTGAAGTATTGATCCATATTACAGCATCAATCAGGACCTCACAGAAGGGGTTGAGGGAATTCCCTTTATATATGAGGTATGTCCCCTGTCATTTAGTTCAGATAAACAATGCACAGGAATTATGTCAAAAATATTTTCAAAGAACCAGAATTAAATAGAAAATTGGTAATTTAGAGAATATTACTGAACTATGGCTTTCTTCAACACTGAAAAGTATCTTGGAGGAAAAAAAAAACCAACCCCAACAAAAAAAACCCCGCATCCCTCAAAGAGCAATTTTGGATATAAAGGCTAGATCCTGAAAGTTACTGTTGACTCATCATGTTTCAGCAGGTTTCATGGATAATTAGCACCTCTGAGGCTTGAGCCCAAAAGTGTGGTTGGTCCCTTAGCTCATGCACAGGAAACAAAGCAGTAGCTTTCCAGGAGTGCTTGCTCCGTACTTGACATCAGCTTTTCTTTTCTTTTTAACATGCAGTTTGTGCACTTGCATTTTATCTGCAATAAGCCTTAAAACCCACTCAAAGCAGAAGCTCTAGAGCAAAGGGAGAGTTAAGAGGGAGGAAGCAATTAGATTAAGAGGGAAATCTTTTGTTAGTTATGCAAGAAAGAATTCAGTGGCCTACACTCTCAACGAGCATAAATCATTGTTGTTCCAGTGGTGACAAGGGAGCTGTCAAATTAAAGCTTTTCACAGTCCTACCCGTTCTTTCTGCAGCATCTTTTCTCCTTCAAAAGAATGATACCGCACCTGAGAGAGCTGCAGGGGTAATGCTTGAGTTTTACTATTACAACACACCTATTGTGTGCTACATCCCAGTCAAATATCCTGTGTAAAGTCAGTTTATTTGGCCCAGAAATATCACCATAATGCAAAAGGAAATTGTGGCAGTTCAGCAGAAATGGAAATGCCCATATTCCTGCCCTTCTGCTCTCTACTGGCATTTGGGGTAGGAAATGGCCAAAGAGAGAGGCCAATGCTTGGATGGGGCACATGCTGCAGAAATCACCAGGCTGTGCTTCCATAAGCATAACGCTACCAGCCCACAAAACAAAATCAGAGCAACTCTGCCACAGGCTCCTGCCTTGCAAAGGTGCTCCTTATGCCTGGAGGATTTGTAAAGAGAACTTCATGCCCATTCCCCCAGTACGTCCTGTAGTGAAAGTATGAGGATTTCACTCAAGAGATTCATATGCCAGCCACACACATGTTCTACTAATTAACATTATAGTGCTGGGTTTAAAAAGCTTCTGTTGTTTACAGATGGGCTGTCAAGACTGCCACTGCTGTATGACTATTTTTAAGAGAGGCATAATCAATTAAATTGACTACATGTGTTCAAAACTGCCATGAGAAACCTATTATACAAATACAGAACATTAGAAAAATCCCTTTACAGGAGTTACTCATAGAGAACCAAAATAAATTACAGAGTACCATGTGCCATGAGGACATTATTCATCCATGACAACATGGCTTTGCCTTTGATAAACGCCTCAATGTACAAAGGGACCCACTGAAAAGGTACATGTGGCAGCACAGTAGGGACTGGTGCCCACAGTGAAAATACAATCACCAGTAAAAAGTATCTCATCTGCAGTTGCAGATGTTACACAGAGCCTTGGTGGGATTGGTGGAAACTCTAAAAGATGGAAAATACTTTGGCTTTACTAACCCATGTGTGGGACCCATGTGCTTTGCAATGACTGATTTTCAGTCAGTCAGAAATCCCTGTCAAGTACAAATGCTGAGGCAGCCAACACAGACAAAGCAGCAAGTCTAGAGCTTGCATCAGAGAGTGCAGCTGGAGACTCCTAATGCTTTTCTGGGACTCCTAATGTCCAGTTATTAAAGAAGTTATCAGGTGGTATGAGAGTCATTTGCTTCTCCACTGTGACCAGACATTTTAGGTCTTGGATTAGATTCTGTTGGCCTGTTTTTTCTCCAAACGAGTGGATGGATTAGAATTATTAACTAAAAGAAACTATAAATATGAATGCATTAGGGAGGCATTACGGTAATGTACATTGTAAAACCTCAATTTAAACCTTGATTAGAAAAAAACTTATATGTAATCTCACTCACTGTGGGGCAGGAATTGACTAAGAAGCTGATGGAAATGTCCATTTTAATAACATTCCCCTCTAAAGGTGGGGTAGGTATATGGAGAAAGGCTGGAGATAGAGGAATAGCACACATGAAGAGTTTGTCCTGACAGGTCACCAGGACTCTTTTTTCATGGTAGACCTGAGAGATGGAAAATGCTCCTTGGTCCCAGAGTGTGTTGATAGCTATAGTCAAGCCTATATTCCACTGCTGCAGAGACCCTGCCGTTTGTACACAAAAGCCTCACACAGCACCAAGCCTACTGCTCTGCAGTCAGGGACACTGCAATTTTCCATGTGCCTGACTCTCCCTTGCACTCCCCAAAGAGCAAGGGATTTAAAATGGACACATTATTTGTCACAAATGGATTCTGTGGAGGTACGTGGAAAATACTTCCTCTGCAGGCTGAAGGCTGCTGAAAACACACACTATGATTTTTCTCAATACACTGTAATTGAAAAGCAGCAAAGCAACCTGTGTGAGCACTCTGTGTCTGATTTATGAGAAGTTCGTAGAGAATGCTCTAAATCCAATCCCTTTTTATTTCATATTTATGTGTGTACCCATGGCTTGATATCTTCCGACCCCTGATTGGTCAAGCAGGGAACTTTGAAGCACTTTGCCTGTACCAGAACTTTTTAATACATAGCCCTTTCTACATTATTAGTCTACAAGATTCACTTAGAACATGATGGTTCTGGACTGAGTTCTGTCATTAATCTCAATCACTGTAATATCTGAGAGACATACAAGCACATCCGACAAATATAATGGAAGTGGACCTGTCTTGAAAGCTAAGTA
Organism: Sylvia atricapilla; assembly: GCF_009819655.1. Classification (NCBI taxonomy): domain Eukaryota; kingdom Metazoa; phylum Chordata; class Aves; order Passeriformes; family Sylviidae; genus Sylvia; species Sylvia atricapilla. The sequence continues at coordinate 87,900,021 of NC_089141.1, forward strand.
AACCTTCACAAGAAGTGTGAAGCCTCAAGTGTCACAAATTTCCACTCAGATGTGGCTGCAAACCTTCCCTCCAAGGTTCAGCATTCTCCAGAGTATTGCTCAGATCATGCACCTGCTCTGCTGTCCAATAAGCTGCACCACAAAGGTTGTGAGTGAGTGAGTATTTAAAGATTAGTCACCAGGGAGGTCCCAGACCCTGTGCTTAGTAAAGGACAAAAATGGATCTTGCATCATGTGCTAAAAATGGATAAAACTTTACAAAATCAAGTTAAGGAAAAACTTTAATAAAGTATATTGATTCTGTCATGTATATGCACCTGCCAGTAATAGCCACCAGTTTCATTTGGATGCAGACCAAGGCATCTATCTTTCACCCAGAATATAAGGGTAGTGGAATGGAAATCAGGAAAGCTCCCTTTATTTAGGCTAGAGCAATTTTCAAAATGTGTTCCTTTGCACCTAATATAAGGAGATATAAAATGCAAGAATAATTGTTTAATTGTAAGAGAGGAGTCCAAGTTTAATTCCAGACAGGATAAAAACTAAATCTTAGACATATGTGAATGCAGGAAAGAGATTATATCAGTTATGCATATGAGTAATTTAATATGGAAAAAATATGTGAGCAAGCAGTTGTGGGGAAGATGAAAAGTCACATTGCATAAAAGTGCCCAGCATTACTTTGAGAATTAGCAATGCTGTGTGTCATTCAACTGTTGGAAAGAATCAGGAATGTCACTGTGGCAAATTCTTGATATGGCATTACAGAAGGTTCTGCTGTGCTTGAGATTAATTCAGCTGGCTTCCAGGGAGCATTAGCAATGCAGCAGCAAGAGGTTTGCAGGGAAGAGCCATTCAGAAATTTACACTTAATATAAAATAACTATTCTAGTGCAGAATCCCAGACATGAATAACACCAAGCCTTTGTCAGCAAGCCTGGATTTGATGGCAAACAATTAACATGTACAGAATTCATACATTCAAAATTCTGTGTTGCTTTTTGGTTTCAATAAGCACTATTCAATGGTGGGAGAAAAATAAATCAGAAACGTCACACTGCTCAATAGTATGAGAGAAGAGAATGCATTTTCTTCCTGAGATTATGAGATGCATGCAAGTGTGGAGACATATGAAATATGCTAAAATTTTCTCCTGAAAACTTTTCTTCATATCCTGTAAAGAATGAAAACCAAAAGGATTGCTACAGTACTACACCAGAGAATATTATTAGAATTAATCCCAAACTTGCAAACAGAGAAGGAATTCAGTTGCATTAAAATGTTGACAAAGCGTGGAGGGGAATTATTAAGGTTGGGGTATTTTTTGCCAAGCATTTCAACTCTAAGCATTTTCAACCGTGATTTAAAATGGAAGCTCACAGAAGACCTGTAAAAATATTATTAACAAAATTCAATTTTCTTGTGGAGGAAGGAATCTGAAATTGAGTGAGACACATATGCTAACAGAGTAAACCTTGACCCAGGAGATTTGAATAACTGTATAAGTATTCTGGTAACAAGATATTGGAAACATCAGCTGTCAACATTGAGGCATGACTTTTGGCATCATAGTACATCATTATCCATTGCCTCCGAGACAGTCCAGAAATGAAAGTTGTTATAATGCTAATGCATTAAAATAAACTGACAAAACTATGCAAAATAGTGGAAAATAGTTTGCAGTGACTGCACTTACTTAAAATTGTTCAGTTCAGTTTCTCCATGGCAAATATAAAGGTCGAGGGGCAGTTTAAACATTTCCACTTACTGGGAGTGTTTTCTGCCATGTATAGTCTCACCTCTTATCAAATTTGTGTAGAGGTGGCAGATTTCAGCTGAGGTGATATTCTTTGTCTGGAGTGATTGTCCCTGCAACTATTCCCTAAAGCAAATCAATCAATATCTTAAATGTTAGTGACTTTTTATCTCAAATTTGTTTGTTGTCTGTCTAAGCACAAGGACAGCAGAATGTTTTTATTTTTATTTGTTCTGTTATCCAGCTAATGCCTTTATTCACTTGTAAATGTCAGTCATGACCAATTCTTTCACTGATTAGACTAATCTAGGATGCAGTCACTAATGAAGATGATCTTGCTGATCTGTGCTGTCTGGTTGTATTACAGCTCAAAATGCAGTTTTAGACTTTGTAATGAGGATAAGTCACACAACACAACAGCAACTTTTGAACTACAGTTTTACAAGAGGTTTTTATCTAACATATGTTTAAATAGGCATAATAATTAAAGTAATGGATTCACCAGTACAGTCAGGAAACTTGCTGAGTCTGCAAAAATAGAATCTGGGGGAGGGGGCATTCAATTAGAATGTGTTTCCTTAAACTCTTGAGGGCAGAATGAGACATTTCCTCAATAATGACCTATATTTTTCATTAAACTTCTCCCAGTGTGTTTTGGGACTGTATGAGGCCTGTGTCCACTCAAAAAATCCTATCTCACCTAAAACTAATTTCACCGAAAACTTTCTGAAAAGTACCCATCTTACTGAGCACTGTATCTTTGGTGAAATACAGAAGGGCGCTTGAAATAAATCCATTCTAGCAGCTACGGTTTTGTCTACTAATGAAGAGGATTATGACCATATGGTACATCCAGATTGTATGTGGAAACAGTATTAATTCCAGAAAATCGATGTTATGCTCCTGATCACAGTAACTGTAAGAAAAAATAATATATACATGCATAAATTTACAGTAGCTGTAGGGAGCAGTTTCCCTGTTGATGAGTAACAGAAAAAATGTTCTTATTTCTGTAAGGGGAACATGCACAATCCTTTCATTAATCAAAAGTGAAATCAGCGTGTTTCTGGCCAATTGCTAATTCCCAATCACAAGTCAAAGATAATTATGCCTTGTTTCAACATTCTGTGGGAGCCCTCAAAACCGCTAACTTCTAAAAGTCTCTCTGTTAATTGTTACAATGAAAAACTTGGTATATACTGGGCTGAATTGTGTGTTGGTAAGAAATAATTCTTTTTTAGAATGGCAGCAGGTGGGCAAGACCCTCAGTCAATTGATGACATGAGGATGGACATTATTTGGTGGACACACGAGCAGGGATTGTACATTTCGTTGACAGAGATATTGTGCACCCTGAAGAAGAAAATACATAGAACTAAGCTTTGTGAAACTTTTGTGCACTCAGAAGTACCTGAAATGTGCCTTTTGACCATCATGGATGGGCTTTTTCAATCTGTCATGAGAAAAGCGATGGTCATGAATCTGCTTGGCTGTACACCTGAGCTGTTGATATCATGCAGACAATTCTGCCGAATACTGAGTGGATTCATTAGCATCAGAATGAACCCTAGGCCCTAAATGGGAGAGCATTTCCTGGCAATGCTGATAGCAACATTATTCTAAGTTGGTATGTTCATGTCTGCAGGCTGATTTAATGGGGCCAGACACAGAGACAAAAGCTAGCTAATGTTAGAATTAATTTTCCACTATTTTCCTCTTCGTGTTGCCAGACAGAAAGTGTAGAAATTGAGTAGAAAGGAGAGGGAGAGTTTGAAGGGACCATCTGGCTCAGAGTCTTGGCCTCCAAAATTGCTTTGCAGAAGATAGTTAATACAAAATTGAATGCCTGAAGTTTGTTCCATTGTCTCTTACTCATTGCAATTTATTTTAATTTTCTTTTCAAGTTCCACCTCAGTTTCATTTACATTTGCTTTTCTGTACATTTTAACTACAAAAATACAAAAATTTCTTGCTAATCCATTCCTTTTCTATATTTTTCCAAGGGAACTGTAAATCTTCTTTACTACTTCATCCTTCTTATTAAAAACCCAAAGTATTGCACTGCAAACCTGATGCAGTTCTACCTTTACCTAAAAAAACCTGAAAACTCTGGGTTTAATTCCCATTAGCTTTTCAAACTAACTTTCTCTGTCTCTTTACATTTACACCTAGAAAGCTGTGCAGTTTTCTCCTAATTTTTCAATCTTTCAGTTAAAAAAAAGTCAAAATCTATCACAGCTACTCAATCCAGAGTTATTTTCTATGAGTATTTACTCTATGTTTTTTACAGCTCATGTAATCCAAATCTAAAATATCATCACAGTTTCACTGACTATTTGTCAAAATTTTTGCTAAATATAATATCCCGGCTGTCTGAGTCTTACCATGTTTGGTATTTTGTGTGGTTTGGGGTTTTTTTAGTGGGGTTTTTTATCCCTCCAGCATGCATTTGAGAAGCTGACATTTCATCTCTCTCTCTCTCTCTCTCTCTCTCTCCCTCTCTCTCACTCTCCCGCCCCCATCTCCACCACTTCTTTGTATGGATTTCTCTCATTATTAGCTAGATCCATATCCAGCTCTGAAAAGTCTGTAATACTGTTTTTATCATCCTTCTTGGGGGTAATATTTATAAGAACATATTTCATTTTATTCTTGCTGCCACAGTACAAAATTATTCCATCAGCTACTTAATGGGTACAGCAACACAACCAACTCCCTCATTTCTCTTTTCTGAATATAACAATGCTTTTACTTCAGTTAACCCTACCTTTCCTACATTTTCTCACTTTTCCTGCAATGTCTAGTTTCATAACCTTTCCAAGAATTTTAGTGTCCTCAAAAGCATAAAACAATTTCAGATGTTTCCACCAACTACGAACTGAGTTCCCAGATAGAATATGCAGCTGAAGCTTTGATATAAAGCCATATCATAGCATACAGTTTCATGTGGTTGTGGTGTTTTGCAGGGAGTAGAGAGTTGAGACTTTCAACTTTTTTTGACAATTACCTGGCTCTGGTAATACCCTTTTGGAAAAGTAATGTCAAACTTCATTAATATGTAGTGTATGTTTGAATATACCATAATAATCATCAAGAAGTATCTTACTACTTTTCAAACTCTTAAATCTTTTTAGTCTGTTTTTCTGGACAGTAATAATCTCTATTTTTTCATTCTTGGACTAGGTTTCCTCATCACACTGAACAGTTCATTTTCTATGGCAAGGACCTGGCTGTCTGCTCTGATGTGAAGAGCAATCAGTGGCCTTTTTCTCCTTAGTGTCAGCTTGCTCTTCAAGCACTGTTTTGGCTGTCTTTCATAACATTTCTTCTTACTCCTCTCAGTAATGAGGCTCTGCTGATGCTCTGATGCTAGCAACAGACATGTCTATTTCTCTTTGATATTATTTTTTTGCTCATTTTTCTTCTTACACTGCATCCTGCCTTTGACTATCTTTGATCTCTGGAGCATTCTCCTATTGTTCCTGGACACTGCCTCAGAAGGATTGTACCTTCTCATTGTCCGCTCACTGTAGATTAGTTCTTTGCTTCATCTCTGTTAAAAGCAGAGATGCTGCAGAGATACCCAGACAAATTAGAGAGATGGGAAATGACGAGTTGCGTGAAGTTGAACAAGGGCAACTGCCAGAGTCTGTACCTGGGATGGGACAGCCCTGGACGTACAGACTTGGGAAAGAGAGGTTCGAGAGTTGTGCCCATGGAAAAGGACCTGGGGGTTGGTGGCAAGTTGAACATGAGTCAGCAGTGCCCTGGAGCCAGGAGGGCCAGCCAGTCCTGGGGGCATCATCTGCTCTGAGCCGGGGTGGCATCACCTCGAGTGCTGGGGTGGTTTGGGGTGCCACAATATAAAAAAGATACTGAGCTATTAGAGAGTGTCCAAAGTAGACCAAAAAGAATGGTGAAGGGCCTTGAGGAGAAGCCATACACAGAGCAGATGAAGTCACTTAGTCTGTTCAGCCTGGAGGAGAAGAGACTGAGGGAAGACCTAAACAGAGTCTATGGGTTCTCCATGAGGGGCAGTGCAGGGACAGACCCCGATCTCTTCTCTCTGGTGACCAGTGACAGCACCCAAGTGAACACCATGAAGCTGAATCAGGAAAGATTTAGGCTGGATATCAGGAAAAGGTTCTTCACCCAGAGGGTGGCTGAGCACTGGAACAGGCTGCCCAGAGAAGGTGTCACAGCATCAAGCCTGACAGAGTTCGAGAAGCATTTGGACAATGCTCTCAGGCAGAGGATGTAATTCTTTGGGATGCTGCTGTGAAGGCGGAGGAATTGGACTTGATGATCCTTGTGGGTTTCTTTCAACTCAAGGTGTTCTATGATCTTATGATTCTTGCCATCCCATTTTATCAGGCTGCTGATTTTTTCTTCCTTAACAGAATGACTTCTCCAGTGGTTGAGTTCTCTTGCACATAGCCAGGCATTTTCTTCAAAGATGTGTGATGCCAGTGTTCCCTTTTCTTTTAAAAAGATTTTCTTTTGTGGTGCTAGGTATCTGCAAATCATCTCAGTTATCTATCACATCCGTAAAATTTTTTTGAGGTCTGTTACTGTCTTCACTTATATGTCTAGGGCCTGAAACCTCTCCAGAAGCTCTGTCAGGAAGATTCTTTTTTAAAGAATCAGCTCTAAAATGATGCTAATCTTACAGATCCAACATCCAACCACTTCCATGCTCTAAAATGATGCTAATCTTACAGAAACAACATTCAGCTTATATAATATTTGATATTTCCCTTGCTAGTGCTTTAGAAGCCTTCTCCATCCACCTTAACTTTTCCTAATATAGGATAAACCCCAAATCCCATGTCTCTCTCTCTCTCTCTCTCTGACTCTCCCAACTCATAAGCAAACTCATTGTTGTTGACCAGTTACCAGATTATTCAGCATGCATGTTTTTAAAAGGTTTGTATTGAGTCAGTCCTGCCCTTAAATTGTCTGAGCTAGGATGAGCTTTCTATTCCCTCAGCTTCTGCAAGTTCAAAAAAAGATAAAAAATTTAAAAATCACTCACTCTCCCATGATCATCATCAAAATGTTCTAAGAAAGAGACACTCCCTTTAAATGAAATGGCAAATTAAAGTGCCACTAAATAAAATCTTCCCCAACAACAAGATTAGAGGCTTTGCTTTAGCTGACAAAATTTGTGGCAACTAACCATGGTTTTTTAGAATTAGCAAAACAAATCAGTATTCCAGACTGAAGAGAAAGCACGGAGCAGATTAGCCATTCTTGCAATATGGCACAGTATCAAAAAGAATATGATCTGAACTCAACTCAGATATTTTACCTTATGGAACAAAGGCAAGTGTTTTTATCTTCTGGTTGTGTTAGCACAGTATTGTGTGTGGTTCTGAAAATGTCATTACTTTATATATATATATATTTTATTTTTTAAAGACCAGAAGAAAATTATCCAAAATTAGATTTCCTACACATGAAATATCTTCAAATACTTAAATATGTATTTCCTTACATAATGATCATGACCCATGAAAGTTCTGCAGCAGCAGGTGATGAGTAATAAATCTTGGTGTAAGCTGAAGAGTGTATCCATTTAATGTAAAGGCATTGCCTTTATTTCACTCTGATAGTAGCTACATGTTATGGGAAGGCTAATGCCAAATATAAAAAATAGTAGAGTCATATTGATTTAGAGTTTTCATCATTCTAGTCATCAGATTTAGAGTATTTCATCAGTCTAACAGTAGGAAAATTGTTCTCTTAAAATCGATGCTTCAGTTAAATACTGAATATCAAGCTTTTGTCTTTCAATACTTAATAGGGAAAATCCACTTATTCCTTTGATCAATCATGAGTGGCTTGGTCTTTCTTTTGTTGAAGTCTTTGAAAATCCATCTGTATAACTTTCATTATGGTGTTAATACCTTCCAGGCTTTAAAGAGATTGTGGAAAAAAAAAGGAGGAATATTGCTCTCGGTCCTCAATACCATCAAATGCATTACGCTTTTCAGGAATAACTTAAGAAAAATAATTGGGAAGAATCACAGTCAAATAACATAGCAATAACATATTTTGAAATACTAATAATAAGATAAATATTCATAATTTTGTAATTTTCAAAAGATTGTTTTAGAGTAATATAGGAAGACCTTTTCTTTATTAAGAAGATTAGCACTTTAAATGTTCTTCTAAACACAGTGATCCAGGAATAGTTAAGGTGCGACACAGGTGGCTTTGCAGCCTTCCAGTTTTGGGGTTTTTTTATTCTAGTCCATGAGTTAGGGAATTTGCTATCAAATTTTGACAAGAAAACACCCTACTCTTAAACCAAAAATGGTTTGCTGTTTTTTTCTAATAAATGAAAGAAAATAACCTTTTGGAATAGTCAACATTTTTAGGACAGCTGAAAATAAAAGAGAACTTTGGAAAGGAGAAGTTGGGAAAAAACTCATCACAAATAAGTGAACATGATCCACCCGGTGTCATTTTTCAAGAATAAGAAATTGCAGAACATGGACTTTACTGCAATCCTGAGAGACTGTGCATAGTCACTGTGAAAAACTGCTTGGGCTGTGATGCTAGCGATATTAAAGCCTAAGAACATACTGATGTGCTAGCTAATTAAATTTAAGCAAACTCAGATACATTTGAAATTATACCAGGAGTTCTCAAATGATAGTGATTATATGTCCCAGATTAAAAAATGAAGTATGTGGGATTAATTCAATTTTATGTGAGTGCAATGATATTCGGACATTCAAGCTCTGTGGGTGGAAATCAGTATAGTGATCTGGCAAAACCAGGACTGCATAAAAATACCACATGTGGAAAATACCCAAGCAGATAATCTGCCTTAAAAATAATAAGCTGACTAAAAGGTGGCTATGAAAACTGTAACAGTGGAAGACCATAGCCTTCAGGGCAGCTATTAAAACAAAGGTTGGAAAAAAAAACTAACTCAGGAGGAAAAAAAATTCTTTATTGGTGACTTGAGACAATACTAGCAGCCTCTGATTGCCATAGACTCACTTCTTTCCTTCTTTGTTTTCACAGGAAATATGTCAATGTGTGAACTAAGTTGGAGCTTGAGTAAAGACCTTGAGGTATGGCCCCTGGAAAAGACAGTATCAGTGCTAGCAGACGTGAGTGAATCATCCACTGCTAAACAGAGATGAAGGATTTTATCTGCTTATTGTGGGCAAGTACTGATAAATGATTAAAATGTAATTAAAATGGAAATTGAATCCCGTGCTGCACTGGCTGGGGTGTGAAGAGAAGGCATGTTGACGCAGTGAGAGTTCTCCTGCTCTAGTGGCAGGCACAAGGTTAAACATCTGCTCCTAGCTATCAGCATCTGAGTCAATCAGCTGATCATCCTCCCCCCTTTAATTCCTCCATTGCGTGCTTTGAGACTTGCAGACCCTCAAGGAGCAAAAGGCTACCAGCTACAAGAGGTTTGCCACATGGCCTCAAATTCAATAACCCAGTTTATCCTGGTGTAGTGACCAGACAGCAGTGCTAATTCTGGTGAATCCACTTCAGACTTTAACTGAGAATCACAGACAGTCCCCATTTGTGTACTAAAACAAAGGAAAACAAAAGTTATAGAGGAAATTTTTGGTAAAAGGAAATTATTATTTGGTAAAAGGAAATTATTATTTTGGTAAAAAAATTTGGTAAAAGAAATTATTCATGTGAAGTAAGCATGTGCTATAAATAACATATATAGTAATAATGTTATAATGTCTATTATAAAATAGTGACAATCCAAGGATATAAGCCAAGCTAGGTTTACTGAGAGAGGTAAATAGATTTTACTGGACCAGTGAGGTCATTGGAATAAAAAAAATGGAGAACCTTTCAAGTGCTTCTTCACTTTGGAATTTGGTAATTAGCGTGCAAACTGACCCATTGCAAAGATAATTACATGAGCTGCATTTGAGAAATTGGTCTCATCAATCATTAACCAGAGTTACCAAAAATATACACTCTTCACAGGCAGGAAGAAGGGAAGCTGTAGAGATCTTCTATCATTGCTTAGAAGCTGCTCACACACTCCAGAAATCCCTAATAACTCAATTGATTTAAACCTCAAATTCAGCCCAGCTGAAAGCCTAGAATTTAAAGATTAATAACACTAGAAATATCTCTATATATTTTATAAATTTTCCACACATGTGAATTACTCAGTCACTTTCTATCATATGAAGAACATTAACAGGTTATTGCTCCACTCAGCTCCCAGTCAGGCATTACCTTTTCTCATTCCCAACTGGACCAAAGAATTAACACTGAGCAGCTAGCACTGAGAAGCTCCTAAAAATAGAGCTTTCAGGATGCTAAAAAGTGGGATGTGGAACACGAACTGGGGAAGAAGTGTGTGGCTGTGAAATCTCTTTATGGATGCAATAAAACAGCACAGTGGGGGAAGATAAAGAAGCGACTGGAAATGTGGATTGAGAATATCTGTCCTTTGTAATGGACACTTTGCTGAGAGGTATCCCAGATCAGCACAGCTGGATCTAGGCAGCATGGAAAAACACTTGGTTCTGACAGTGGTCTAGGTAGCAGCACGAGACCATGGTTCCCAAGCTGATAAATCCTGCCAGTCAGTTCATCACTGCAGGTTCCCAAGCTGCTGGGATCTCCAGTATAAGCATGCTTTAAAGATATTTTTTCTAGAAGTGAATATTAGAGAGTTAACTAGGGAGAAAGGATTACGGTGGAAATGCACACTACTCAGAAGGATAGAAGTGCAATCTTTACCCTATATCTCACGTGATCTCTACAGGAAAAAGATTGCTATCTTTATCCTCCTACCCTTCCATGTTCTTCCCTCTTTTTTTGGACCTACATGTCCAAGATGTGTATGAGGAACTTCATGAATCCTGATGATTTTACTGCTTGCTATTTATGACATAAAAATAAGTGCTGTCCCTTCACAGGGAGGAGTATGGAACCCTCCTGAGCTAGAGCTGAAACTGAACATGGTAGAGATGCATCAATGGGAACAACATAGCAATTCAACTCCTCAGATCTGCTGAGACATTCCACTGCACCATGTAAGAAGATGGAGAAGTTTCTTGCTGTAAAATCTCAACAAGCTGAGTGAGATGAAAGCAACACAGGAAGAATTTAAGAGAGGTTCACAGGAAGGTGTTGTATGTCTCTTTGGGGAGGCTGAGCACTAAATGGTAGAGACTCAATCTTCAGTCTCAAACTCATAAAGAATTTTTTATGATCAAAGTGATGGAACCAAAGTGATGCTGCTTCAGTGTTAATTTCCAGCAATAAGGGAATTAAAAAAAATAAAAATCCGTTCTAATGCGCAGTTGTGCTGGAGGAAAAAGTGTTGACTGAGTTCTGATAATTTTCTTGTTTTACTTGCGTTAAAAGTATTTTCTTGACCTACCTCAGTGGAACTACAGAGAATTTGATATGAACCTTTTTCTATCATTTTTAGTGTCAGTGAAGCCCAGTGTTAAGTTATTCTACATCTCATCAGTTGTAAGTGTGATTTTTTGGCTAAGAAAACAGTGAAATGTGAAATTTTAGCCTTTTTATTAGATTGAAATAGTCCTAAATTTAGGGAAGTAGAGACTATTTAAGAAGGGTAATTTTTTTACTTAGATCATGTTTGTCCCAGGAACAATGTTGGTACAGGCCCAAAATATGTCAGGATTAGTGTCAGACAGATCCATGGAAAACTAAAACCTGCACAATACCATAAAGTGGTAAACTAGCAGAAGAGGTTTCATAACCTCAGTTTAGAACACTTACCCATTTCTTCACTCAGGAAAATAATTTGGAAAATTAAAAACTTATAACAAATACTTGCCAAAGTACACTAGGATCTAAATGGTTTGTTGTAGCCTGTGCTGGTGAGTCACACACAGTAACAACAGCATGGAGCAAAATTACTCTAATTAAATGCCTCTAAGAAGACTTTGACATTTTTGGTATGCTTTTCATCTTCCAGAAGCAACAGACAATGGTGCCTAAAATTTTTTTTTCACACATTTTTATTGCTACTGTGTCTGGAAATGTGTTAATATTTTTAAATAACTCTCATTTATTCTTAACTGGTTTATCCATATTGAATGTGCAAGAAACCATAACTTTAAGAAATGCCTGCATCAAAGATTGAGATGTAAGGACTAAGGCCTTTTGTTTTGTGAATGATCTGTGAAGAATATGATTCCTAGGAGAAGGTCCATTTTTCAATAATGGATACAAAACCAGTACCTTAAAATTAATAAATAAATAAACAGAAAATCCTTCACTTGCTCCGCACTCACCATATGTGTCTGAGTACAACTAAAGCACTCTGAAGAAGCAGAGATGAGGGAAAGAGGGGAAACAAACACCTTTGAGGTTCTTTAGACCATAAATACAGTGTGTGTATACATTACTAGCCAATCTTTAACAGTTATAAACAGGACTAGTTCCACAAAAGTTGCTGCTTCTCCTGAAGGCAGTGCAGGTGTGCTGATGGCACAGCAGGGACAAGGATCAATTCATCCTAAGAGCTAATGGTAATCTATGTGCAATTGTGGCAAAACAGAAAAATCACCAGGGAAATGAACTCTACGAGGAGTTGATGGCATTTGCATGGTGCACATTACCTATTTACTGCTATCAAAATATTATTAAAGCTTTTTACAAATTTCTTATATCTGTCATTCTGAAAAGACAGATTCTCAGCCACAGTTCAGCCATCAGCTGCTTCCCTGCCACCACCACTGTTTCCTCTACTGCTGCCTCAATTCCTTCATTGACTCACACAGGTAAGCTTGCTTCTCTGCTTCCTTCAATATTATATGTGAGGTTCTCCAGTTGCACCGCATGTCAAATCTTTTAGTCACTGTCTGCTGTCAAGCTTGTAATCTTTTGTTAAGAGGGCAGAGATATTTGCCTAGCCTTAGGACTATGACAGGCTGTGGCTGTCCATGGGTGCAAACCACAGTTCAAGAAGCTGTGCCTTGGAAATATGAGCACTCAAGGAAGACACTGGGATCCAAGGGTAAGCAGAGGAGGCAGAAGAGATCAGTTAGAGGCTTCAGGAGCCATAGCCACCACCTAGAAGGAAAGCAACTGCACAGGGAGCATAGTGCTACTTCCCTGCACTGCTACTCTGTCACGGCAAAAGTGCGTGGATGCAGGTCACTAGCTGAGCAGAAGCACTGGGCTTTTTGTTTTTAAAGTTCTTACAAAACCTGACTTTTTCAGACACCTCCCTTTATGCCTTCATGCAATCTGATAGACAGAATCCTCCAGTAACTAGGCTTGTATTCTCTTTTGTATTCTTTTGCTTTTGTATTTTAACCAAGACAATGAGAAGAAGAGGATATTTAGGTCCCTACTCAATTTAGCTTCACATTCTTGACACTTTTTTGAAATTTTTTATAGTTTTGCCAGGTTACTTTATCTGTCATCTTCTCAACCACTATAAAATTTCAGTCAAAATAGGTGAAAATCACTCAAATGATTCTGAGATGACAAGTCCTTTAAACAGAGGTACAAAATCATAGCTGCTGTATATTTCTGTATATCCATCCTTTCAATGCATGAAAAACATTATGCAAAATAAGACTTTTCACATGATGTATTTTTTTCTCCATTTTGGTCTCAGTCTGTGACCCCTATATTTAAGGGCCTTTGTATTTGGCTGCCTTGGTATTTGTAATGGGAAAAGTTTTACAGCACCTCTGAATTGTTTTTCAGTTTTGTCCTTGTCTGGTGTCAGTTCTTTGTTGTTAAACCAGATTTACACAGAGATTGTGACAGTAACAGCAGCAGCCTGTAATCTGTCAAGTCTGTCTGAAACGTCCTTCAGTTGCCTTTGTAAATTTAGCACATCTGTATCAAGCCCCTTGTGTAAAATGTGTGCTCTGGTTTTGATCAAGCCCTCCATATGCTCACAGCAAATTTCAAGACACTTCTGGTAGTGGTATGCAAATGCAGAGATAGATTCAAGTCGTTTTGATACATCTCTTTGTATCTTTTTCCTGCTGCAGTAATTGTTTTGCATTTCTCATTTTCTGTGCTATATTGATGATAATGCTAACATGGGAAAAGGTTGCAACTTTCCTGGTTTCTACTTTTCAGGCTCTTTTTATGGAGGAATTACCAACTGGTCCTCTCATGTTTGTTTTTCTGAAGATTGTTCTATATTCAGCTTTTAATTTTATAGTTGAACATCTTTTCTGGAAAATTTGGACAAGGGATTTAAAAAGCAGGTAAGACTATGGTTGAAAGATATCTCTCTGTGGCTTTAACTGCTTCCATTTCCCATTCTCCTACTTCAAACTTTTGAGGAATTGACAGAAGGGTACTATCCAGGTTTTGACTATTTTTGAAAGAAATGTATATACACTGTTTTTTATAAAGCATAGAAATTTTGGGATACTGTCCTCCCTCCATTAAATAGAATGACTCCCAACAAAATATTTTGCTCTCTGCTGGGTTGTCCACCCTCCAAATAATCTGATATCTGACTTTAAGGGAACACATTTAGCATATCGCTGAATGAGGAGCCACTACCAGGAAGTTGTAAATAAACATAGATATACAGAAAAAAGCCCATCTTCCTGTCCTCAATATTCATCTCTTGAAGCTGGAGTTAGACACAAAGCACATTTATTTTTTATAAAATGCAGCTGGACAATGTAACAGTGACATTTCCTTCTTGTACTTTTCTGCTGAGGAGCTAAGAATGTTCCTCTTGCATGTAGCAGGAGCTGGTTACACACCTATGCCTTTGGAAAGCTCAGCTGCCAAGCAGTGACTTCGAGCTGCCAAGACAGTGCTCTACTGCCAAGCAAACGACAATTTTGCATGTACTTTCTGGTTTTTTCTGTTAAAGTTCCGTTTGTTATAGTATATTCACAGTAATCTGGGGCCTCCTCCGTAGAGGGTCCAGGCTGTAATCCCAGCCTCACCTGTGTTTTCAGACCCTGTCTGATAGGTATAACCCCTAAACCCACTACAGTTACAAATGGAAATTGCAGGGATAAATTCAAAACTACCTTTTGGATTCCACCAGATGTGACAAGTCTGGTGCCACCTTATTGGTGAGTCCTTAAGATTTCACAGCTCTCTGCAAGCAGAATATCAAACAACATGGATTTCTGGTGTCTCCAGAGAAAGGCAGCAGCTGCACAGGGTATTTCTAAGTTTTGTGTTTGGGAGAGGCTATATTAGGCCTGACATGTAAGTAAAGCTATCTGGATCCTTTTTTTGACCTATTCTGAGTTTTTCACCTCATCAGTTTTAAGTAAGAAATACACATCCTCATTCTTAGTAGGTAATATTAGGCATGGTTGTGTGGTATTTCTCGTTGACCACTGATTACTGTAAAAAGTGTTTCAGAAATGCATGGATCCAACACTGAACACTATCAGTAGAATGACTTATCATGTTGTCACTGCATTGGAACCCTGTATATTTGCTTATGCCCCAAAATGCCCAGAACCCTCATGATGCCAAGTGAGTCCAGCCAGTTTGGGCACCATTTGGTAATTGTGCCATTTTTTCTCTCAGATAACTACCAGTAATCCACCAGTGTCTTGTTCTTAGGTTTTCAGGTTATCTAAGATTTCCCTTCACAGCTTGGACTACAAATGTCTCATTTGCTTTCATAAATGTGAAAAGTAACATTCATCTTTCCTCAAAAGTAAAAATGAAACTTTTGCAGTATCCTGCAAAATCTTAACAGGAAGAGGAACAATAATATGTTTTGCTTGTTTGTTTGTTTTCTTGGTAGAAAATGAAAAATGTGAATGTCTATAAGTATCATAGAAACCAACACATTAAAATTGGAAAGGACATACCAACCAGATCAATTAATCTCCTTGAAAATTAAGTTCTATTTCACACGATACTATGTCATTTGTGCTTTCTAGTTCTTATTTACCACAATCATTCAAGTGCACAAAAGAAACTAATCACTTTAATGACTGGAAGACCTTTTTGAGTGATTGAATTTTGGAGGAAATTAAATAGTATGAAATCTGCAGGAAACAGAACTGTCAAAACTGCATTGTGTGATCACATGGTGATCAGGAGTTACTATATCATGTGTCCTTGAAATGGGCATGTTGATATCTGAAATGTAAATTCCTCAGCTTTTATATATAAGACATTTAAATGGTAAAACACACAGCAAAGTGAGCTCCCCTGTGGATATTTAAGGGTTACAAGTGAACGTAAGTCAAAACACAGTTGATGTTGAAATTACAGTAGCCTAGTTACAAGAGAAATATACTGATGATGGAACGAACCTAGAAATAGCTGTTGTTAAATTAGCCTGGCAAATGGGCAATTAGCATGGATGTGGTTCGAACAAATACGCCTCAGGTTTTACCATGCTAATTACTCCGAGGCTTTATCATTCAGACCTTCACCGGCTTTTGTCTTTTCCTGCAGTTGGTAGGTACATGTCACATTGCAGCTAAATTTTATTGTGGGAAAGGAAAGGGTTCAGCAGCTTTTGTTGATAACCACTGTGTGACATCCTCAGTTTGCTCGGCGTTGCCCTTCTCTTGGTGCAGTGCATGAGGATGCATGAGGATCTACATGGGCAAGGGCACTGCCAGGTGGGACACCCAGCATAGACAAGGTGAGTATATAGCCCTAGTAGGCCTCAGCACACCAAATCTGGTTGGTTAAGCTACATCATCCATTCATAGGTATCTATTTATTGCAGCAATTATGGTGAAGACTTAAAAAAAAAAAAAAAAAAAAAAAAAAGGAAGAAAGATGGTGTGATCTGTCAGGACCATTAGACTACTGAGACATTTTCTGAAACTGAGGCGGATCATTAATGAGTGGTTTCAAACCACTACAGTAATTTTAGTTATTATGGATTTCCATTATTTGAGCAGTGGCAGAAATATATTAATTAATTTTTCACTGATGCATCTAAGTAACCTTTACACACAGCAGACAAATAAAATCAACAGTGAAATCATGGTTTAATTATTTACCTAGCAACAACTTAGAATCAATACAACGTCACTTACTGACTGTGAGAACTTAATCTCCTTTCTATTTTCTTCCTTTTATGTGGTTATCATGCAATCAGGAAATAAAAGATGATGGGATTTTGCTCACGTAATTATAGCTCATCAAAACGGCCCTCATGAACAATTCATTCATCAGATTTGACCCTTTATCTCTTGGAGAATTATCTGTGAATTGATCATGGCTTTTATTATTTGGTTGATGAAGAGCTTTTTCCAAACACATCTGAGCCTGACTATAGCGAGTACTTTAAGTGTTTGTTATTTAGAGTTCTCTGGTTGGATGTCAGCTCTCTTGTATGGTACAATTTTTTACTGTTTGATTAAATAGATGTCCTTTGCAAAGTAGAGACATACCAATGAAAATACTAGAGTGATGAAATCTTCCCAGGGAGAAAAGTGAATATGCTATGGAAACGTACTAGGAAATTAAAGGCTGAAATACAAAGTGTAGGTATAATGTGAAACAGGAATAACAACTTATTGCTGTGTTTTACCATTTTATATCTGCCTCAGTGTATCTCATTGTTGAAACACTGCCCACCCTTCCAGAATTTCAGGACTTTTTAGAAATTATTCTACATTAAATATTAAGGCTGTTCTATGTAGCACTTGCTATCAAGTTCTTAAAAGTTTTGAGTTAATGTCAGAACAACTCTCATCGTTCTCTAAAAAAGCAATTTATGTTTTCAGAGAAAATGCTGCAAATGGTGTAACACACCATAAATACCACTACAAGTGGCTTTTATGAACTCTTAGAGTGCAGATCTACTTAGGCTACTCCTACGGATTCTCCTCCTTCTACCATGCCTAGGTCTGTTGCAGATTTGTGGTTAAATAGGAAATGTCAGATTTTATGCTTTCATATATATGCACTTATTTAACTTTGTCCTCTAATTTCTCCAAGACAATTTCTCAGCCATTGCAGAATGATGATATTGAATCCTGTGGTCTACCTGGGATTTTGACACATTCTAAGAAAATGGCAGTGCCCTCCCTGCTTTCTCCCCAAACCCATATACTTATTACTCTCTTAAAGTGAGGAATACTTTCTGGCTTGTTCAATAGAATATATAACACTGGAATAATATACTCCATAAGATGACTTAATATTGAAGCTGGAATTATACTTTTATCTCTAGCCAAAGTGCTGTAGATTTGGGGAAAGTGTTCTCACTCATATTGTGCCTTCTCCTGTATTATGTGTTGTGTCTGTCAGTCACCAAGCCTCTAACTTGTAAATTTGCATCGTCTCCACCCTTCTGTCAGTGTGGTCTGATTAACTCGGCTCTCAAAGTGAAAATGTGTGTGGAGCCTGTGACAGCCTGAAAAGCTTTTTCCCAAGTGTAATCTTCCAACACATTTGGGTAAGCACTTACAAAGCAATGACTATCCTTCACTGTGGGCCTTTCTGAGGTTTTAGCTCACCATGTTCTTGTAGAGACAAATAATACTCAAGATAAAGTGCATGTCACATCCCATCACTGCTTCCCTTCTCCCCTGCATCAAACAAAATCAAACTGGTACAATCTAATGTGGAAGAGTGACACAGATTGAATGATTCATTTCAAATGAAAGGGGAAAAATAAGAAAGTAAGAAAAGTGTTCTGAGAAAGAAAACACACTGTGTATGCTCCTCTGTAATAAATTGTATCTCCCCAGTCTCACCTTTTGGGAAGAAGCCCTCTGTCTTCTGAGCACAGGGTTCAGCCCAGGTTGGTATCTCGGGATGGATGGGGGTTTCTGGTGTAACTTTTCTGCAGCAAAGACAGTGATAAATTCTCATTCATTAACTTACAGATTTTCTGTCTCTGGGGATGTGACATGTAGTCGCTTTCCTTGGTAAGAATATTAAAGGCATCTCTCTTCTCACCTGAAGCTAAATTTCATTTAAGATATAAGAATTTAATATTTTTGAAGTTTTTTTCTTCCTCCATCCTTCAACTGAGGTCAGCCATGAAGTTTTACAGTTACAGAGGAGATGGAGGCAAACACAAATGTTCTCAGCCAAATCATCTCCTTAGAAAATCAGATGAGGAGAAATGGCTGGGTTCTGTCAGAACAAAAGATAAACCACGTATCTTAGATAAGGAACTGCTCAGGTAGCTGTAAAAAAATTATCACAGAGTGGTAGGGTAGTGAGAAGAACGGAGGAAAATGTTCTTTGGTAAGAAGGCAAACAATGTGAGCTGACCACTAGAGCAGAGAGATCTTTCCTCCCCCTCTCCTCTGTCCCCCACACCCCTTCTAACTGCCTTGAGAAGCACTCTACATTTTCTACACATTCCCCTCGGCTATCCCCAGCCATTCTCCCCATCCCCTGAGTAACTGTGCTGCCCACCAGCTGGGGATATGCATGTGCCATGGGCCCCCAGACAGTCCTGCCTGCAGAGTCGGGGCTGCTGAGTGGGCAGCCTGGAGGAGTGGAGAGGGCTCCCTTCTGCCCTCAGTGAAAACAGCAGGAGATGTCTCTCTTCTAAGCAGCCCCTCACCATGAACACCTTTGCCGGTTATTATCACATCTGAGACATCTATCTGCCTCTGTGAAATGGGATGATGGATTTGAAAAAAAGGCTGTTGTCACATGTACTTGAGGAACATGCACCTTTTTCCTTAGGAATTCAGACTAAAAGGAGTGCCTGTCTCAGAAATTCACCTTTGACATAAGAACTATTCACAAAACTCAAGAGATGTGACAGCCTACAGTTCTGATAAAAGTATCTTAATGATCATATGAGCAGAAGATTTTTATTTTTAATGTGCATTATCATTATGATATTTTTTACCCAGCACATTTAATTGACACACACACTTTCTGTCTACCAACCATTTGCATTTGGGTATTTAAAACAAATCTAAAACTGTGCTGGTGTGCAGGCATGTACTTACAGGTACTTAGAGGTGCCTAGAGAGATTCCTCCTGTTTTCTGACCTCTTATTTTCTCTTATTATTCATCCTTCTTGGATTGGAAAACAAAGACAGGAGATTGCAGCTCCCAAACATCACTTCAGGGAGGACAAAAATATAAGCCATGGTCTCAAGGAGACTGAATTGCTATCTGCTCTTTCTATCTGAAATGGTTTTAATATTATTAAGCTTATTTTTCCATCAATACTGCACTGTTGACTCACCTCTCCCCTACACAGTTGTCAGTGTAGACCAAATAACCCGTTTGAAATGGCAAAGTACATGAACCTAATTTGCTTGTGGATGGTAAATGTCATTTAAATTTAATATTCGTAATTTTTGCTTCTAAATACACAGTCAGGAAAATACAGCACATTGATACAAGTGTAGGAATGTGGCATGAAGTTTGGAAGGAAAATAATATTTTAATAACTTATATAACCTGTTCAGATGCCCAAATCAGGATGGCAACATAAAACGAACAAATAATAATAATAATAATAAACAAATAATAACAAATAAGCAAAATAATTTCTTAGGGTAAGACATAGTCTATATTAAATCAAAACTTAAGTCTGGCTAGTTTGCCACTTGAACAGAAGGTTTATTTTTATGTGTTCTACAATTTGATCAGAACTTGGACTTGCAAGTAATTGAGGACATGTGGGTGGAGGAAGAGTAAAGGCAGAATTTTATACCAAGTGATGTGATTTTTGCATCGTATTCAAAGCAGAAACAGAAGTCAAGGAGCACACCTCCCACCAGCACCCTCATGATTAAAAACGTGGAACAAAATTAAGTACTTTCAAACAGTAGACACTTAACCCCAGGCCCCTCATAGCCTCCTCAGAGGGTCTGAAGCTCTCTCCCTCCCTCTGTCCTCAGACACAAGAGGCAGTGTTGGCATCCTTTCGTCCCCTCTGCTTTCCTTGCTGGTCCATGCAGCAAATCACTGGCACTTCCTACTGCCACACAGCACTGCCATGGCTCCAGTCTGTCACTTGGGAACTATTTTGCTTGGATACAACTCTGGGGAAGATTTCCTATGGGAAAAATTGTCTGTCTCCTCTTATCTTAATGAAAGGCTGGTATTGGGCAGTTCAAGGGGCTGAGGAAGAAAAAGAAAAACCTAGCCAAATGTTCAGAAAAACCCTCCATGTTCCCCAGTGAGTCCTGGATGACGATGGCCAGGTTTGGCCCTCTGTACTGTGTACATTGCTGTGCTAAAAAGACATGTTGTTATAAGGCTTTAGAGAAGCTTTCATGAATTTCCATTGGTCAGCAAAGATTGATTTTCTTCCCTTAGTGACTGTCTCTCCAACCTGTGATGAGCAAACTTTCTTCAAAGAAAGGTTTCTAGGAGTGCAAATAAAGTAAGAGGAGATTAGTCAGGGTCAACTGAGAAATCTCCAGGAAAAATATAAAGACTCTCCTCTGGATCCACACAAACTCTTTGTCTCTCCCCGGCTGAATTACTGTCCTACTCCTCAATAAAGCACTTGAATTAACTTTTGGCAGCCAGCCAGCATGTCTTTCATTCTGTCCAATAGGTGAAAGGCAGGGAATTTGTGAGCTTTTCAGAGCAAGCCAGTGATGAGTTTGCTCAGCAGAGATTGAATATCTGGTGAACAGCTTGCCACAGCTTTTGTCTGCCAATGCTATCATTCTGTCTATCCACCCTTTGTCCCTCCTGATTTCCCCTCAAGCTAACAGGGAATGACGGGCTTGCCCCTTTAACTCTGCAGGCTAAATTTCAGCTTCATTACTATGTATTAGACCTATTTTCACCCCAATTTAACATTAATAGAGTAATTTACCGAGTTCTTAACTGAACCACAAATCTCCTAAATGACTTTTTTACTTCTTCTGTATGGATTCAGCTTAATATTTAACATTTCTTCTAATTTAGTGTTTATACAAATGCCACACTTTTGCTCCTCCGCTTTGCTCTCTCCTTGGATCCAGGCTCAGAGGGCATCATGGCCATATAGCTTTACTGCTGTCTCTTCCCATTAGACTGATCTGAGGACTCAGCTGTGACTGTAGCCTAATGTTGTTGGACCGGGTTACAGCCTACGACAATGAACTTCTAAGCAATAATCCTTTAAAGTAATTTCTTTTGTGCCTGCAGAGTAAAGATCCAATATCTTCTTTCTCATTCTGGCTCTGAAGTCATTGCCTTCAAGGATTTCTATCCCTGGATTGTGACTGCACTTAAAAGAAGCAATGTGAGCTTGAGGACCCCATGGCTTGGTGCTTTTAGCCAACACGCACCCTGAAAATGTTTGCATTGCTTTTAGGAACAGCCCAGTTTAAGAAATCTTCTGCTTGTGGCAGACAACACATTTATATTTGCCTAAACTGGATTGTCTTGTCCTTCTGAGCACAAGATTTTAAAGAAACTTTATAAGAGGTTGAAAGAAACTTCCTCTCTGTCCCTTCAGAGCTTTCTGGGTCTTGGACTGAGACTCTTAACACAGATTTCATAAACACAAATGGCTGGTAAGGCTCTACTTGAGAAGGGGTTCTGAGGAGTCTAATCATATACTGGTCTCAATAGTCTCAATTTTACAGTGAGTCTCTATTTATTTATTTATTTATTTATTTGCAGCAGCATAGGTTTTGGGTTTTTTTTTTTTTGGAAAAAAGTAGTTGCTTTCATTCCTAAACTTTTCAACAACTGAAATGCTGCTAAGGCTTAAATATTTCAATGGAAGGATGGGGTGGGGATGTATGTTTGGACTTCAGTGAGTTCAGGTTTTGCCAGCAAGGTAAGCCCTTTTTCTGGCAATTTTAACAACCTGATTTGAGGATAACATTGCAAAGTCTCATGGCTCTCATAAGAATTGGAGCCCCCTTGTTTTTGTCAAGAAATATATTGCAACTCAACCTACAATTGCACTGTAGTTCTCAGTGTTTAGGCAAGCCAGGTACGATTGACTTGCCAGAAGCCGAGGTGAAGGTTTACAGGGACAGGCAATCCCATAGTCCTGGCTTTCTCTCAAGTGCCCCATCCACAACTGGACATAAGCTATCACTCAAAATATGTGGTAATAGCAAAAGACGTTACTCTGTCAAGCAGGTTAAAATACTTGAGAGCTTTCTCACACTTTTAAGAAAATAACTCAGGATTCTATTTTAAAAGTACAGTAAGATAAAAGAGAGCTGCCACAATAAAAATCTTTTTATGGCAGGATCGGTGCTTTGGGGGTGAATGTTCCACTCTATTTTTGCCTTTCTGAGTGGAAGAGCCTTAGGATTCAATGTGTCCTGGCAGTCCGTTTGTGAAACTGCATTTCAAATGACAGGAAAGGGACTTTTGAAAAAGCTGAGTAAAGGCACATGAAGGGAAGAAAACTCTTTCAGAAGATAAAACAGCTTCAGAAGAATTAAAGTTCACACGCCTGCAGTTGGAATCCACTTTCCTGGTGCTGATGAACTTTGATATCACAAAGCACAACACCCTTCCTTCTGATTATTTTTAAAAATGTCAACCACCACAAATTGCTAAAGCTGGGAATAACATTCCTGGAGTGCATTGTAGTCATAAGACCCACTGCTGTCATTAAGGGTTTGTATATCTGTTTGCTCTGGTATTCCTCTCTGAAGTCTTTCCTGCTGTGACAGAGAAAATGCAGGCTAGAGGAATTGATAAAACACTTCCAGAGCCTTGAAACAGACAGACATCTTCTTGTCCTTTCAGTTGGCATTGCTCCTGTTCAATTTACTGAATCTTATTCTTCAGAAAATCAGGCACTGTTCATTTAATCTTTTATATCACAAACAAAAGAAATCTTATTCATATTCTCTTGTTCTTGTGGTACAAAGATCCGTTTTCGTATGCTTTAAGCAAAGTAGTATCTGCTTTTTGTGTATTTCAAATGCACAATGATGCTGTAGCTGTGAGCTTCATCCAAAATGAAAAAAAGCTGAGTTCATGCAGTCCCAGGAACTAGCCTCAAGATGACTGGGATCATTGAGACGAAGCAATTTTCTTAGTAGAGAAGAGTATCACAGACTCACGGAGCAGCTCAGTTTGTAAAAGACCTTGAGAGGTCACCTGTTTCCAACCATTCAAGGTAGGTCCAACTTAGATCAAAACATCATCTTCTCTCAGATCCAGACAGCATCACCTAAAACAGTTTTGTCTTTAAATTTACCTACAACGACCAGTGCTTTGGCAGAGTGTTGCCTCAAGTTTGCCTGCTTTTCACTGTTTGCGTTTGTTCTCACGCAGCTTCAAGTAAGCCATGTATATTTTTAGAATTGTTTACATATTTCTCCCCTGGGAGGAGAAAGATAATTGATGGTGATGTTCACCAACGAGGTCAAAGAGGTGGCTACCTGTGTAGCCAATCTGTGGCCTGCCTGTGAAAGGTAGTTAAGATGGAGTCAGAAAATAAAGTAGAGAGCTTTCCTGCTTGACCTCCTGCTGCCTGCTTCATTTTTCGTGTCTCTTACAGTGACAGCAGAGCTCAGGGTTTTTTAAAAAAAATATTCCCTTAGAATAGGCAAGATGAAAATGTATGACACATTCCAAGCACTAAACACTGCATGCAAAATCAGAATACTGAAGAATGAAAGAGAAGATAACCTTCATTAGAGACAGTAATTTTATTAATCTGGAAGTTGAGTCATATTAAGAGTCTGCAACTCTCAGAGGAGCTTGAGTTCTGTTAAAATCTGCTGATAGAAGAGGAAATCTCTAAACTAAAAAGCTACAAAGGAGAGAAACCTGAGATGCTATTTGTGCCAACTTGACAGGCTCTCAAAGTAGTAGCAGTAACTACGTACAGTCTTTTACGAAATGAGTTGGGCAAAAAAACAAGAGAGGCAGTCACATCACAGTATCTGCAGTATTCCAGTGAGTGGTTAAATTAAATGTACACAGAACACATTTTCTAAGCAGAATTAAACTGTTCTGGCAGTTCTGATCTCTAGACAGTCCTCTCCTTTGAAGAAAAATTGAAGTGACTCTTTAAGTATGGGAAGAAATTTCTCCTGCACCTGGGACTCTGTAACTGTGGTTAGGAGACCATAAGCTTATTCCTCAACATGTTAGGCCTCAGTCTGCAGAAAAGGAAAGGCTGAAGCAACCACGGAGCTTAAAGAGTAGGGAAAAAGGAAGGAGGAGAAAAATTAGAGAGTACCAAACAGAAATGGGCATATTCCTTCTCTTTTTTGTGCCTCAAAATTTCCATCCAAAAATGGTGTTAAACCCAGTTTTTGAAAAAAGAAACTACACAGGGATAGGGGAGGAGGGGGTTTATTGCAATTTTTCAGAAGTCAGTAATGTCAAAGTGCTTTTCTTGATGTGTTCAAGACAGGTGTATTTATGTGGTGGAACTGGGTTCTCTTTTTAAGCTAGTATGCTTCAGGGCATATGATTTCCTTTCCAATCTTTGTTCACAATTCTCTGAGCACAGTGACAATGTAAACACTCAAAACCTGAGGTTGGCAATGTTTCCTGGACAGTAGAGAGTAAAATGACAGATATTCAGAGAAGTGCAAGGGAGGGGAGAAATTAATCTTTTTTGAACAGGAGTAATGCCAGCTACCTTCTATTTTTAAAATCGTATATTTATTAGTCAAAGATAAAATTCGGCAGATTTGCTAAAAAACACTTGCCAGTGTGAAGTGTAGGGGAGTACATTTTCTCTCCCTTTTCTGTAAAAAAAAAAAAAAAAACAAACAAAACAAAACAAAACAAATACCCCAGTAAATGATTAAATAACATTGGGGATCTAGTCTGTGCACAGTGTGTCAGAGACATGGAAAGAGGCAGGGCAACAGAATCACTCTGGCATCTATATCTTTAGGCAGTCTCCAAATCTCTTGAGCACTGCTCAAGATGTGCCATTGTCCCGTTGGCTTCAGAAGGACAACTCCCTTTCCTGATAAGCAAGAATTTTAGCGTTTTTCTTAGATGGAGCATCTGCCCTGATGCACATGGGTGTCTACTGAGAGGGTGTGGTGGGAGCTGGACAGGAGCAACAGCAGGACTGGGAGGAGCAGAAGTGATTATGCAGAGAGGGACTAAAGTAGCAAGAGGACAAATAAGTGTATGTAGTGAAAAAGAAAGATTTATTGTTACATCCAATCTCAGTCTTAATTAAAATGTAAGTGTACTTTGAATTACAGGGCTATCACTCTATTTTGGAACACTTGTGTCTCTCTGAACTCCTGGAGACTCATTTTTGAGGTTTACAATGTCACCTTTGATAAAATTGTATTTCCATAATTCACAATGCTTGTTAAATTGTTATGTATAGAACTGAATGTATCATAAATTAAAGCCTGTAATAGGTTTTAGGGCCAGTGACTACACTGAAAAAATACTGAACCCATAATTTATTTGATCTGGTTTGTCATTAATATTTGAACAAATTATTCAGTGAAGAGTCCTCAGCCAGGTAGAGATGGTCAAAACTTGTCAGGATTATTTGCTGAATGTATTGCAATATTCAGTAACAAAAAAGGTAAGGTACATAAAAGAGCATGTCTGCTTCTTCAGCATGTTTCAGTATCAATCATGGATTAGTATTTTTATCAATATTTCTTCAAATTTCAAGCTCTATTTTCTTTTCTGAGACCATTTTGAGTGTAGAGCTGAACTCTTCCATAATTTTTGCAGGATGCAAGATGTTTGGGGAGATATATTTACACTTAGCTCTTCCTGACCACAGAGCATTGTTACACTTCCATATCGTGCTGTTCAAACCAGAACCTTCTTAGGAAAAGAAGGAGTTTATACCTTGGTATACCCTGCACAATAATATTAATGTACTGAAGATTTTTTTAAGTGTGGTGACGCATATAAAAAATACATAACATCTTCAGATAAAGAAAATGTCCCTCACTGGGCACTTTTTCTGGGGAGAAGGCTGAAACTGCAAATTACTGCCACCATAACCCAGGGAATGATCCAAAAGATCAAGGAAACTAAAGCAAAGGCAGGCAGAAGTTTGTTATTTTGATCAACCTTTACATCTTCTACTTCATCTAAACTGAAGAACAAACTCATATGAAATCATTACAAATTCTCTGTAATACATGGTTTAAACCTCTCTTGATAGGATAACCTATAAAACAGATGAAGAAGCAGTAAAAAAAGATTGCTGCTAATCCTGTGGAGTCTTCACGGGTTATGACTGGAGCTGGGAGCTAAAAAAGGCTGAGTTTATGGTCTTAGGTCCATGTAGGACTGATAACTGAAGGAAAAGTGCCAGATGAGCCAAAGAAGACTTTGAATGCAATTAAGGGAATTTACAATCACATTTTTCACTGTTAGGGGCTCAAACCCAGGATGTTTGTGAATATCAGTAGGCAATTACTAGCAAGGTTCTGACCACTGCAGTAAAAGGTGATGTCAGGATAAATATTTAATAACAAATTCAATCCTTGTAGTCTTCCACTTTGTTTAGTTGATCTATTTTTTAGTAAATTATGTCACTGGAAGGTTTACTTGAGTAAGGTATACCTAAGAATTTAATTGTTGATCCTAAAATTTGGGATAATTTCTGTCCTCTTCCTTATTGTATGTAATCCATGAGCATTAATCAGAGTTACCTCATAAAAGGATCAAAAGCAGCAACTTCTTCATTATAGACTATAGCTCTCTGCTGGCTGATGGAAAAATAGGTTTATGAAGTGAGAAAGGAGAGAAGAACATATAAAAGTCAGTATAACAAAATAAAAGGAATGGTCAGATTTGTTAAGAGGGGAGAGGAAAAGACACAGACTATAGCTAATATTTAACCTTAAGGATATCCAGATTTATAATTTTTTCTGGGTTTCTGATAATCTGAACAAGCCACTGCACCTTGACACAGCACTGACCTTAATGTGTCAGTGCTGATGACACATAATTATATAACTTCTCTGAATTTTGTGATGTGCAGGCAGATCCGTGAGTAGATGTCAAAATAATGATCAATATATTGCATTGGCAATGAGTTTTTGTTTGACAAATAAAATTAATTAAATAACTGTAATTTACACCTGAAGAACAGAGTTCTGGAAGCTCTGTTTGCATTTGGTTTATTTTCTGTATTCAAAACCAGGATATCTCATGGTTTTTCTTGAAGCAACTTTAAAAATTCTTGAACTGTACTCTTACAGTTATAGAATATAAAAAAGCAAAAATTAAACCCACAAGATATATTAAAATAATTACACTGGTGTACTTGAATGGCATAAATTTTTAAGGATAGAGCTTCTGTGTTAGATTTATGCAGCTAAGAAGAGAAAACTTTGAAAAAGCATGTATTGAAATATTGAATATTCCACAAAGTGTAAATTAAAAATGAAAATTACACCATGGAAAATATTATTTTGAATGTTTAATTGTAGCACAAGAAAAAAGAGGAGCCGGAGGATGATAGTGTCTTTGTTCTGTGCAGAATTTATTTGTTCAGATCCACCACTAATATCAGTGGAAAGCCTTTGTCTGAATTGTTATGAACTCTGCTCAAAATGAATGTCAGAAGAGTGGCACTGCAGGACACCTAGGCACAAACCTGTGGAACACTTTGAATGAATGCCACATAATCACTAGGTATTATTCAAAACTCAAATACATGCTGAGAACCCAGTTAAAACACTGTCATTCTTTCTCATTAGCTTTCTAAGAGCCTGAATATTCCCAGTATAAAGTAAATAAGAATACTTTGGGGAAAGCAAATAGTTTTTCAGTGTTGCTAAAAGTGTCACAATCAACTTGGGCTGTTACTACTATTAAAAAAAACCCAACAAAAGGTTATGTCACAGAATGATATTTACTGCAGCTATTTCTGCGGTGTCTGGGCCATCAGCTCTCATGAATATCTGGAAAGCCTCATGTCCATACCAAGGCACTGTGCTGGTAGGCATCCAGATTGGAAGACAACGTTATAACAGTTGGTTTGACAAGAGAGTTGTCTTTTATTGTACTGGAGAGCTGAAGATAGATAGTGGCTGTCATGGGGTGTTCTAAATATTTTACAAATAATGAACCAACACACAAAGTCCTTACTCAATTATTATTTGGGCAGAATTCTTTTGTTCTCATAAATAAAGCTGGATATGGCCTCCAAGCACTTATTCCACAGAACTGTTATTAGAACACAATCACTGCAAATGCAATTATTTTCAGGACAGCACAGCAAAGAATGCCCTATTCCCCAAGCAGAGATCAAACCAAATAGTTCAGGAAAAAAACCCAACAAACTCTCCAGAATGATTTGGTGAGTAATCAAAAGTAACAGAAAACAAAATCTATGCCAGTGTATATGATTCCACTTCAAACACAATGGCAAAATGAAATGCAAAAGCAAAGAAAAGGCAGACAGGGACATGTGAGTTGTGTCTTATTGTCAGTCTGTATAAGAAATCGCTGGTAAAAGGCAGAATATGTAAATACACATCTTTTAAAAGCTGCAAATTTGAAAGGGGAAATGGCATGGCAATCCATGGGCTGTTTCTGTCAGCATAAAATTTTCATAAATATATGTTTTATGTAATCTGCTTTGGGGGAAATTTTTTTCCCAAGCTTGGCTGTGACAGATGCTTCAATCAATTTATATAAAGCCACAAGGATTCTGTGAACAATTGATTCTTATTGAAAATCCCTGTCATAAGTACCTATTCTTAAATATTCTTAAAAATATTTACTCATTGCAATACTCCCCACTGGATCCTCCCTGCCAGTTTATTAAGGGCAAATCTTAATAAGCAGTCACCATAAAGTTACCATAAGTACCTGCCTTAAATATCAGACATGGAAAATGGCTAATGGCTAAGATACTGCTGTGTGAGAACAGTTAAAAGAGTTACCTGTAGCACAGAGCCCTGGACAAAACACGGTTTTGGGATTTGCTGGAAATTTCCTCCTCTTTCATTTGATTCGAGTCGCAGCTGAGCACCTGTAAGGGTGGGTAACAACTAAAGCTAAAGGGCTATACTTTTAGAGAAATTAACTAGACACCGACTAAGCTAGGACTAAAGGAGAAGACAAAGTGTTCCCCTTGGGGGTGTGCTGTTCTGGAATATCCTCCTCTGGGTATAATAGATTTGGGCAACAGGGTCTGCAAGTCCCTGTGTGGAAGGAGAGGATAGGAACTTCCTGGGATGCACAGAGTGGGCCTGGCCTGCTTTGACACCAGTGTGAGGGATGCCAGGACATCCTCGAGGGACTGCAGTCATTGATGACCAACAACAGAGTAGAGGAAAACTAGTAAGAAGCAGAAGTTAGCAGAAAAAAGCACATGCACATAGTCCAAACAACCTATACTTCCTATCTTTTCACAGAAAGCATTGGGAAAGTCTGAGTGTAACCACAGCAAAAATAATTTGATGTGAAGATGAGAGAAGAGTGTTTGGCTGAAGTTGAGCCTGGGAAAGAAAAGCTTTCTTTTAAAATATTTGATATTTTTTTCTTTTAATGCCAAAACTAGTGAACAGAAGCTTGTGTTAATTAAAGACAATAATTGGGTTATTGTGTCAGAAGAATTAAACTAAGTAGAAATTGCAGAAGGCAAGGCAATTTTGCTTGCAATGGCTGCCAGTAGCAGCAGCAGGATCAGAGAACTTTGCTGATACTTCGTATTGTAACCAAGTATGCAGGGACAGAGTGAAAAGCTCATACAAAACGCCTGATGTCACCTGCCAAGCTGAGTCTCATCAACAGGGTAAATAAACTTGGAGGTTAATGCTCAGGAGAGAGGGCCCAAGACCAGCACAGAGCGGGGTCTCAGTGTACCAGAAAGGAATAAGTCACTGGGAGGAAAGCACTCAGGGATTTGGCTGGCTGCCTTTGCATTAGTTGGATAACCAAAGGGTTTCAGGCACAACCTTTGCTTCTGGAGAAAGATACTGCAGCAGTAGCACCATTGCCAAATATTTTAATTCCTTTGATTGATGACAGAATTGCACTGGAAACCAGTCGGTCTTTCTAAGACAGTGACATAGATAAAGCCTTCAGCAGGGCTGTGCCTCCTTTGCTACACTGGACTCCTGCCTCTAAAAGATGTGGTTTTCTGTGACAGCAAGGTAGCAGACTTGGTGGCCAAGGATGTTGTCAGAGACTGAAATAGTTCAGGCCTCAAACATTGATATAAAGTTTTGCTTATTATAACAAAAACTGTATACAGAAGCCACAACCAAAGAAGCCTCCTTGAAGATACCTGACTGGGATTTTGGACCAGGACTTCAGACTGAGACTTCGGACTGGGACTTCTGAGACTAGACAAAGGGAAAACTCACTCTTCAATCATCTGGAACAAACAAGTGAGCAAGGAAAAGAATGCCAGCCAAATCCAGCAGCCATGCTAAGAATCATCTTTGGCTTACTTCAGGGTGTGGCAGGCCATAGCTCCATAGCTGGGATCAGGTTTGCACAAATTTCTCCCCCCAACTGATGGGGGGAGAAGAAGTTTGGGTGTGTTATAACCTCTGCTCAGGGGTTGTGAACCCATCCTCCCTTACACTGTGGAGGGGCAGTGAACCCATCCTCCCTTACAATGTGGAACCCCCAGCCCTGGGAATGCCACATCCACAGGGCATTCACGTGAGAGGCAGCTGAGGGGGTGCCTTAATCCATCAGAGGCCCCCCGAAATGCCCCCCAGAGTCATTCCTGAGGCCTTGCACCCAGAACTACACATGATGCAACAAACTCAGAGTCTGTTGCAAGAGCCAATGGCAAACTCCCCCCTACACCAAGGAAAGCTCCTGGGTTTTCTTACCTGGCCTGAGCATATATTAACCCATCAGATTCTACACTTTCTGGGGATATCTTCACCACCAGGAACACCAGCTGGAGAGGATCAACAAAGCATTGTTGGGAGCCATGGCGTGGTGATGCTTTCCTTATTCTATCTCTGCTACTCTCTGTTCTCCCCCTCATTTTCTATTTCTTTCTTTCTGTCTCTCTCTCTCTTATATTTACTATCAAATAAAACCCAAACTATTGTCACTGGCATATGGTCTCCTTTGCACCTTAATTCAGGCAGAGATAATTCTAAGAACCTTAGTGATCAGATCTTGATCTAACTGTTTGTTCTATGCCTGAGAACTGGTTACTTTCACTGGCAACCATATATTCATTCCTCTTAGGTTGAAATTATCACTCACAAAGAATTGAGTAATAGGACAGAAATCTGCTTCAAGATAAATGTGAGTCTTTCTAAAGTGTTGGTTGGGGCAAAGAAAAGTCATCCAGGGTAATGCAGATTGTTTCTCCTTGAAGTTGGATCACTTTTTTGGAGCTGGGCTCTTCCTCCAATCCTGTAT
This sequence comes from Sylvia atricapilla, assembly GCF_009819655.1. Taxonomy (NCBI): domain Eukaryota; kingdom Metazoa; phylum Chordata; class Aves; order Passeriformes; family Sylviidae; genus Sylvia; species Sylvia atricapilla. The sequence goes on from NC_089141.1 coordinate 87,931,961, forward strand.
TTTCAAGTACCCAACAAGCTCTCATGGTAATGCCTGCAAAGAAATCCTTCTTTGCATGAATATAAAAGCAAGTGCCAGCCTCCAAGGGAGCAGCCAGCAACATGCCAGAAGCTGACTGACATCAGTGGCAGAGTAGTATGAAAGTGATAAAAATGGGAATAACCAAATTAATTTTTAAGGCACCTCTACATGAAATCACCTTTGAGTGGGAAATGTGAATGTACTTCCTGCTTCCAGGGGGCAGGTGATACTTTCAGCATTTTGCCCAAAGGTTCAGTAGATCCATGTGAATTGCCTTAGTCCTACAACAAAGATTAAGTTGGCCAGCTGTTATGAAAAGCTGGACACCGCCAAAGTTAAGTGCACATGGGTTTTGGGCTCAGAAAATACCCAGGTTATTTTATGCTCTTCCATAAAAGTGAGAAGTTCGCAAGTATGAAACACAGGTCAAATGCTCTGAAGTTTATTTGATGGCAGTTTGGATGCCAAAACAATTCTGCATTCCTGAGTACCTTGTACCTTGGATGTTTTTCAAGGCACTTTTGAAGTGCACTTTTGAAGGCCCACAAGCCCTATTCTCACTGCACTGTTCTTACTGACAGATTCTAGACTTAGCATCTGAGTGGAAAACAGAGAAAGTGTTAACAGAAAGAGCTGAAACTGCTCTTGTGATATTGTGAAGGTCCAGACTACTGACTTCTACCTGCTTCTCTGCATATCTCCCTGCTAATTATGTCTCACTCTTTGTCTCTCATAGCATTCTCTCAACAGCCTGCCTAGTTTGTAAATCTCTTATTGGCTTCTCATTGTACCAGTATATCTGAATTATCACCCCATGTTTTTGAACTGCCACTCTAAGTCTGGAAGTAAAACCTAAAAGACTGGCTTCCCATATGAAAACATACAGTACAGTATTCCTTATAAGAAGTAAATATTAGGGTTTTAGGTTTTAGTCTTGGATACAAGGAGATATTGATATGATCTATTATGACAGAGATTTAATTTTAACCACTATCAATTAAAAGTACCACTCTTAATAAATCAGGGATGAAGAGTCTTAATAAACACTAAGATAAAAAACTACTTACCATGTCTTTCATTTTGATGTATGTGCTTAATATTGTCTTTCATCACTTCAAGAAGATGGTGATCTTGCCTAAAGCTAGAGCAGCAAGAGGGAGTGGGACTAATATGGAGCCACTGCTCTGCAGCTAACTGAGGAGTTTCTTCAGCTGCAAGATGTTATTAAAACTGTACCTTGAGCTTCTAAAAGAATTTAATCTAGGTACCTCTTGGGAAGAGGCAGCAAACCACAGCAGTGGGCTGTTTTTCTTTTTCTGTAATTCTCACAGTATTAAATAAGCAAAACCAATTAGATCTCTCACACAAAACATCAGCAGAGATTCCTGTGTGGTGAACTCCATGGCTGACTTGGCAATGCTCATAGCATGGTGAGAACCTGGCAGTGCAGAGACTCAGCTTTAACTTGAAGCAAAAACCTGGTAAAATTAATCAAAAAAGATACCTTTGGGGAATGGATGACTGGAGAGAATGGATGATGTTGCTGGTTGAAGCCTGACCTGCTTTAGAAATGACCAAGTAGCTTTATTATCAGGAGGTTTCACAAGATTTGTTGGGTTCATGTTGTGTTCAGACTTCCATGCAAGCTGTAAGTACACAGAGAAACTCGGAACATTTTATTGGTTTGGTCTTCATAGTAGAAGCCCTGATTCTTCAACTTAACACTTTTTTTCTATTAATTGGTTCAGGTGTTCTCCTCAAAAATAGCATATATGCAGCAATTGGTGATTAAATGGTGATTATAACTTCACAGTACTAACACTGTAATTGTGATTGAAAATGTACTTTCATGTCCCTAATTTCAAATATTCTGTCATGAAGAAAAAGATATCCAGTCTTGTTAAATAAAATTTTATCTTTATTTATAATTTTTTAAATATCACAGCTTGACCAGCCTGGTGTCAGAGAGCAGCAAGGGATCACTGTTCTGAAAGAGCCAGGGAGATGAGTCTGAAAACCCATTTAGTATGATAGGAGCCTTCTGCAGCATCCAAGAGAGGTGAGTATGGCAGGTCCTGAGAAAGCACCCAGCTTGGACCTGGAGTTTGGATCATCAGACTGGGTGTGGTGAAGAGGCAAGGCACCGTGACAAGCTAGAAAGTCAGTCAAAGATTGAGATCACGTCTGATGAAAAACTGGAGTAAGACAGACAATAATCTCCCAGGCAAGTCCACATGGACAAGACAAGAAAATTCCTAGGTCGAGCTGGGAGGTCAGCCCGTGGGTCAGAGTCCGTATCAGCAGGTCCCATGGCCAGGGAGAGGAATGGCTATGGCTGGGATGGACAACAGCGTTCCTTTGACACAGTGGTGTTAAAGGAGAAACAGAGAATGTGTCTGAAACATGTCACAGAGAATCCCATGCTGAGGGCTAAACAAAACCAGCTCCTGGGCCCACAGGAAAACATGGGGTGAAAGCCCAAGGTGAGTTTGGTTGGGACCCAGTAACGCTTATTAATGCCCTCAAGACCCTGACAGACTTTCAATCATGCCCTCAAACAAACACCAAAATCAATGCTACAAGCACTGGCTTTCACATTTGTAACTTTGCAACACACAGCAAAACATACAAAAATAATCTCCTCCAAAAGTCTACTCTCTCTGCAAGGAATTTTTCAGTCTGACATGCATGTATTTAGCTTAATGTGCTTTATTCGTATGTATTATTTTATTCATTCTGTAACAGCCTTTAGCTACTAAACAATAATAGATAAAGATACATTATTATAGTCCAACTGAGTAGGAATCATCTTCCATTACGATACTTTGACTCTCATGAGTAACTATCTGAAACCAGAGGAGCTAATAAAGATATCCAGCAATTCAGATACAGCCCGTCAGTGCACATCTGCACCAATCCGAATGGGAAACTTCAAATCAGGCAGCACAGCAGTTGTAGAGATGCCAGATCAGGTCTGAAAGCAAATTGACTGCTCTGCTGTGTTAGAGTTCTGCTACTTCCAGTTGTAGTCTGGCAATCCCTGCATCATCATAGAGATGTATTCCACTGAGCCTTGCTCAGACTGAAAAAAAAAAACAGTCAGAGTTTTCTGCATTCTTTGGTTTTGTTTTGAATATTGAGTTTGTTTATACACTGTGAACACTGTCTAAAATGAAATGCTTTTCCAATCAATCTTTGGTTACAATGAATTTAAAATTAAGCTGTTTTTCATAAGAAACATAGCTATACTTTCTGTAAGAAGACTGTTATCCAGACAGAGTCTGTAAAGGTTTGTTTTTATATATACTGATTACAAGTACAGAAATTCAAGTATTTTAATACATTGGTCTTTAATGACTAGGAGGTAGGACATTGTATCCAAGACCATTTCCACAGTTAAAAGATATCAACTAATTTTTCTGTAACAGAAAGAAAAGAGATAAAAAATCTGTTTTAGCTTGATGTTAGCAATGATAAGTACTGTCCTTCAGGATGCAACTGAATGTTTATCTTTCTGCCCTTGTTTGAGGCGAGATGACTGGGTGAGTCACAGCACTAAAAGGATGTGTTTGGCATTTGTGAAAATGTTTGACATTTGATGGGAACTTTTGTCAGTCCAGTGCTATAGTCTTTATCTTTTTAACTGCATCATGTGCCACCTGGTGCAACCAATTCAGATAAGCCTGTTGTCATAAGCTTAGGTGTAAACATCTTAAAAATTCAATAGCTGAAAAGTGAAAATTAGAGGCATAAAAGTTTGTCTTCATAGGTACAAGAGGGTTTGAGTTACAGCTCCTGGAGGAAAAATAGCTCTAAGTTTCAAACTTAGACAGGAATATTTACTGATTTGTTTTAGTTTCAATTGCAAGTATATTTGTTATGAAAGCGAAAAGTCTGATACATCAGTTATGAACTGCTGCATAGATGCAGCTTACTTGCCACTGTGGTCAGTTGTACACCAGGACAACGCCATTTATTTACAGTAAATATCTTACTAAAAATAATGGTTAAAGCTCATAAAAATAAATTGCCTAACATTTTCTGTTAAAAAATATTTTGGGGCCATTTTCTGGGGAAATTCCTGCTGTTGAGGTTAGTCAGATCTTTCCAAACCATCTGGGCTTAGGAAACACCCTGTATAATTCTATGCAGGTTTGGCTAGTACATAATACTAAGAAAAATCCAGTTCTCATATTTGCATTGTGAGTCCAGCTCATGCCAAAAAGTAGATGGGCATAAATGTTCCAGTCTCCCTGGGGGTCCATAAAGCCACCAAACAGAGCTCAGCTCAGGTGAGGCAGCAGAGCAGGGCACCAGGCACAATCTCAGGGTACAGGTGGCTCAGCAGCCCAGTATGGTGCAGGGTGACAGCTACTCCTTGGGTTAGTTCCTTGCATCTGGTGGCAGTAGTTTATTTGGAAAGTGCAGGTTCAGATGCTGATATGCCCTGATGTATTGCTACGCTTCCTATTACCTCCTACTGATAAGTGAAGGAAATTATGCTCAATTCAAACCCTCACAATGAAAGAACTCCTCAGCATAAATTGCCAAATCAAAAATTTGGAAATCAGCAAATGCCATACATAGTTTTCTTGCTACTTTTACTTTCTGTATCTATCTTTATTGTTTTGTAACATCCCGTGTTTGCAAAGACACCTACTTTGTTCAACACACACATCAAGGAATTCATTTGTAATTGGACATGTTCAGAAGTGGGCTGAAAGCAATGTAAAAGACTTGGGAAAGCAAAGAAAGGCATTGGTGTTAGAACAGGTGTCCTGATACTAAAATGAACAGTATTTTCTCCATGTCTTTGCCATTTGCAGACTTTTGAAAAAACTAAAAAAAATTACATCAAAATATGAAGAGCCAGAAAAAGCTCTGGGTTTGTCTGTGGATGTACTCAGGATCACTAGGAGTGACTGGGAACAGAGCTGACCATTTCCCATTGCAGCTACACTATGGCTGTTCAGAGTCTCTGACAGTAGATAGGAGCACACAAGATGAAGCAGCAAAGAGGTGTCAAAGGAAGGCTCTGTCACCATTCCACAGGGGCAATGACAATTTTGAGGGATGAGAACATGCTGTGAGGCACCTTACAAACTGGTTCTTATACTCCATTTGAATACGCTGAGAGGCTTTAGAGAACATCATGGCTCATTTCTAGCCTGCATAATTATTTACCACTGGGTGCCAAATAGTACTAAGTGGAAAAGTTTGTATGTCCCTGGAGCTTATCCTAATGTGAAGCTGAACTTTAGCTAGGGCAGACACCAAAACCCATGGGCTGGGATCATTCCAAAGCTACAGGAGGTCATCATCATCTGAATTAGTAAAGATAAGACCCTTTAATCTTTGTTTACTCGTTTATAAATATGGATTTTTATTAACACAGTTAGTGATCATGAAACTAGGACATCCATGAGTGGACCCTCAAAGGACATGTGGAACAGACAGGATTTGGAACAGAGAAGTCATCGCAGTGTTGAACAAGGGCAGGGCATACCAGAACAATGAACTGTGTTTGCAGGTAGCACATCAGTCTGCATTACCTTTCTATATTTGAAGTTACATAGGAGAAGAGGACTTGAGTGAAAATGCTTTGGGAAACAAAAGAGAAGAAGCACGTGAAGGAAATGGAACACTGATGAAGAAAAGAATAAGGAGAAGATAAAGTGATAGAAAATCCATCTGATTTCCCCTCTTTTTTATCAATCAGAAAAATTCCTGTGTCATTTTCATGTATAGGTTCTGATTACCTTCCTGTTCCTAATGTTGACTTTGTTCCTGCTTTCCACACCATGAAAAAACAAAAGCCACAGCACTGCTAGAATACAACATCAAACTGGGCCCAAAATAACATCGAGTGGATTTTTGTAGTATCACAATAAAACCATATCCTTGGCTGGCAAATGCTTAGCCTGAGTGATCCCACTGGATAATTTGTATAAATCAGTTTGTCATTGCCCACAAAATTTCACAGCTAAACCCCTATTGAAGCCTGTAGGATATATAGATTACACTACAAATAGGAAAGCAGACCAAAAAAAAACCCAAAAAACACCCCCTAAACCAACAAAACAAAACAAAAAACCCAAAACCTAATGAAACAACAAACCAAACAAACCTGTGTATCTTGTGTAAATTTACATAACTCCACACAGACTTCACTTTGCAATTGTATTTATTTGCACTATTTGCAGATCAGCTTGAGAACTTTCTACCTCAAGCGTACAGATGAAAATCCTCATTCTGCATTTCTTGCATTCCTGAAATTCACATTCAATTAGGAATTTATGAAAGGAAGGCTTAAAGCCTAAATTGCATCATTAATTCTCTCTTGTGCTAATAGATCATAGCAGATTAGAGAGAAAGGAAACAAGACAAGGAACAAAAGGAGATTTTTTTTTTCTCTGAAACATAAATAATCTTTGACTATACATTCCTTGGGAGATGGGAAAGACCATCAAAGATTGTTTGTTAAAATATTGGGTGTGGAACAAAGACTGTAAAATCTTGTATTTTTTCCTAGTGTTAAATCATCAGTACTATGTAACCTAAACAGCAGCTCAGAGAGAGAACTAGATGCCCAAAATCTACTGTAATTTTTGTAACCATGTAAATTGTCTTAATAATGGATATTATTATCTCCTCTGTCCTGGTGTTCAGCTAGAGTAGAGTTAATTTCTTCTCAGTAGCTGTCACAATGCTGTGTTTTGGATTTGGAATGAGAATGGTGTTGATCACACAATCACATTTTGGGGTGTTTGCTAAGTCTTTTTTTATCCTAAGCCAAAGACGTTTTTCCTTGTCTCATGTTCTGCCAGTGAGGACGGATGCAAAACAAACTGGGATGGAGCATAGCTGGGACAGGTGCCCCTGACCAAAGGGGTATTCCACACCATAAAGCATCATGCCTAGTTTAAGAACTAGGGAGAATTACCTGGAAGAGGATAATCTGTGTTCAGGAAGTGGGAGTCTGATGTCAGCAGGTGGTGTGTCGTTGTATTGTGCAGCACTCAATTTCTTCCTTTTATTATCATCATTATTATTATTTACCATTATTATATTTTCTTCTATTTTTAGTCACTAAATTGTCCTCATCTCAACATAAAGGTTAAGCTTTGATTCTTTTCCCAGTTCCACAAGGAGGGGGTTGGGGGGGAAGAAAGGGAATATTGGATGAGCAGCTGTGTGATGTTTGATCTCCAGCTGGGCTTAAAACCACAACATCCCCACAAACCTTCTTCAGTAAGCAGCAAACTGGATGTGCATATCTATGTTCTTGTTATCTTACAGTCTTGCTGGAGCTGTATGATTGCCTGACAACAAAATTTTGAAAAGCAGCTCAGCAATAGCTAGGAGGAGAAAATGGAGAAAGGAGATTAAAAAGAAGAGATGGAGACTTGTGAATGCATTTTGGTTCTGTTTGTGAAAATGCAACTGAAAGTCTACAAAAGATTGCTGAAGAACAAGTAGGGATAGGGAACTGATGGTCATATTTGGGATAAGGAGGAACTGCTGCTCTTGTGTAGGAACATCCGTGAACGGCAGGGAGAGGGAACTCTGCAAACCTGAGACACTTATGGAAACACGTGGTTTTATTGCAAGGGTCATGGGTAAAGGGGCCTGCCTACAGCCACCAGCCTCGGCTGAAGGGAAGCCCCATGGAGAGAGAGAGGGAGAGAGAGAGGAAAAAGCTAAGTGAGAGCAGGGTAAGAGAGTAAGGTAAGAGAGTGAGGTTCTTGTTACGATACATTCTATCTCCTTTTGAGTTGAATATTCTGATTTACATAGACCAACTGTCGTGAGATACAAAACCTACAGACTTTTCATGCAGCCTATGAGAACTACTATATTACCATATTATTCTCTATTCTAAACTCTAAAGACTACTTTTATTATCTACCTTTTCCTGGATACCTTGGGGGGCCACTCCCTCATGCCCCTTTGTTTGCTATCACCCAACCCATCACCAGCTAATCGCCATCTTCCTGCCTGCCATGCCTACATCTCAAAACCAGCTTTCATTTCTATTTCACTCACAGGTGCTATATTTTTAGTATCTCTTGCCAGGCAATCATATCTGTAGGCTTTTCCTGTCTCACCTTTCCCAACACTCTTGGTCTGAACTTTTTGCTGTGGAAACTGTATTTGCTGACCAGTATGAGAAAGGGAACAACCCTCTCTCTTGTCTTCCTGAGCAAGGCTTTCAGCCTGGCATTGTCAGAAGTAGGAGCCTTGGTGAAAGGCAGGGGCAAAGGCAGAAGCCACTTGCTGAAGCAAACTGCCCCCACAAGCTGCTGAGCAATGTTAGGAGGAGAGAACAGGTGTCAGGGGAAATGCTAAAAAGAGTAGTTTTTCTCCCTGCAAGATGGAATGAGTGTTGTGACCAAGACAACAGCTTGCAGAGCCATGGAGCTCAGCCATCTCAATGCCAATGTGGAAGGAAAGGCCTCGTGCTATAATATATCTGTGGTCAGTGCAGCTGTGACCCTTCAGTGGTGACACTGTCCAGGTGACCAAGATGGACACTAATAAACAAACTCACTACTTCTTCACCACCATCCTTCAGTCCATGCATACGCTCACCATTCATTTTAAACAATTACAGCAGAGCTGTTTACACCTAAGCTAGTCAGATGACACACTTCTTGTCAAAAATAAAAACAGTACAATAGCACACAACTTATGTGAGCTATTCTAGGCACCTGTAGTATGGTGAATCATACTTTAAAAATTCCTGTTCTTCCTGTTGCTTCTAAAGGAAACTCAGTTTAGCGAAATGGTTCTATATTTGGCGAGGTGAATCTAAACTTTTCAGCCCATCTCCTTAGTCATTCAGTGTAAAATATGTCTGAGATATGTGTAAAGGAGCAGTTCTGTAGTTATTCATTTCAGTCACATATTGTATCTCCTCAGCTTAATGATATGAGACAGCCCAGTCATTTTGATTATGCTCTTTGCCTGACTGAAATGGCTAAAGCTTGTTTGCATGTAACTATGAGCTCTGCAGCTGGAGAAGCAGCTTCAGCACACTTTATAGGGGTACCTGTACCCATTATGAAAGGAAAGTTTTCAACCATTTAAGCTATGTGGTTAAAATTGTATCTGAAAAACTATTAATTAATCACTGTGCACAGGCATGCCACTCATCTGCTCAGAGCCCAATTAAAGTACACAATGGAAGAGTATTAATGAACAATGCCTTAAATGCTAAGCAGAATGCTTATGCCTTGATAAATAGTCACATTTTATTGGCCACTCTTTTTAAATGCATCATTTGAATATAGATAAAAGCAGAGCCAGTTGACTTGCGGATGTTGCTTCATTAATGGATTAATGTGATGTGTAATAGATTATACTGATTGCCATTAAATCAAACTTCAACAAATTAGCTGGCATATTTAAGAAACTTAGTCATTTTCTATGTAATGATGACAAGATGACTCATAATTATGACACTTTATAGACAGAAGGAGTATTTTTGTGCAGTGGCAGACAGTTGGCTACTGTTCCACCTCTACATTTTGATTTTACTTTGAGGTTGGCTGGTTGACCTTATTTAATCTTGTCAAGTGTAACAACAGTGACCAGAGGTGAGGGAAGGTGGTCTTGGAAGCTTTCTCTTTGTGAGCTTTCCTCCACACTGCCCTCAGAGACAGTCACATCTGTCTGGCTTTGAGTATAACCACCTGTACCTCCTTGGAGAAATGTAGCTCAGGGCCAAAATCAACACAAGACTGTTTAAATCCATATTACTGGCATCAGTGCAATATAGTAGGAGGCCCAAGAATTTTATCTTTTAAGAAGTTGGTGCTGATACACAAACATGAAAGGTAACTTTAAAAAAAAAAACTAGAAGAGATAACCTGTTATTAAAAAGTTCTTTGTACTATTGTTCTGCAGTTGATTTTCCTTTAATGGTCTGGTGCACTTTTTCACTTACCTCCCTTAAAATTTTAGTATGTAAGCCAAGAAATACTGTACGATTTTTCAGTTTAATCTTGCGCTGTGTACTGACTACAAGGACAAAGTAGAAAAGTATATACCATGGGGTTGTTCAAACAATAGATGTCCTTGAAGGGAGTATTTCTCTCTTAAGGGAAATTCACTGATGAGATAAAGCTACATTATAAATAAATATTCATAGTTCCAGCATGTTCCTAGATATAGCCTTATGTATTATTTTAAAGGACAAAATCTCCTAAGGTTCATGGTAGGCATCCTCTGTTATCATCCTGAATATCCATCTCACCACTGCAGCACTGCAAAGATTCTTTCTTAGTCCACAGCATTAATAAGAGAAAAGTGCCTGTACTGTAAAAAACATGAACTACCTTCATTTTTCACACTAAAAGATCACCAGTGAGGTCCCTTTTATAAGATCTTAGATATAGCCATTTAGACAAAAGATACATTTTGAACCAAGGCAAGAACCTTTTAAACCTTTAAATTTAACAGTTTATGCAATATCTTCAAAGGAAGAAACTATATCTTAAGGGAACATTGACATTTCACACATGAACTTGCAAAAGAAATGAGACAATAAAGCTGTGGCAATTTTGTAGGGTCATAACTGTATGAATTAGCTTCTTTTTAATCTCAGACTATTTTACACTGGGTACCTGCATATGCATTTATCTAGCTGAGGTATGACTGTACTCGGGGTTTTATGAACAAGTTCATTATTGGGCCCACCTCGGCTTCCACAGATATATGCAGTGATGCAGAGCCAGTGTGGACAAAGTGGCTTTTTCCAGATGACATAAAACACACCACTCAGCATTTGTATATTTGTCATGGTGTTAAATCCCCACTAACTAACCATTTCCCATTTTCCCTCAAAGTAAATCAGCATCTCATGTTTGTCATCCACTTCACTAAGAGAAGGTTTACAGAACATGGAGAACTTTTGAAAATCCTTCCTCAGAGGAAAAGGTTATTTTGTGATATCTCAAAGTGAGGATCAGTGGAAACTAATATATACCAGGCTAGGTTTATAACTACTTTTTTGTATGTGTGTCCTTGCAGATTCATTAAAAAAAAAAAAAAAAAAAAAAAAAAAAAAAAAAAAAAAAAAAAAGAAAACAAACACACACAAAAAACCTCCACACAAATCAAAAAAACTCGGATCTTCCAAGTTATTTCATTTGTTGAGAAAAACTTAAATGTGACAGTGTCATCTCTGAGACTTCCCTTATTCTATGTAGACAGAGCTCTCCATTTCATTTGGTTAATACCACCATCAACATGCTTCATGTTCATCAAAGCATTCCAATGGGCTGGAAACATGTAGTAGATGTCTTGGTAAGCCTCATGTCCTTCACCCCATGCTTGTTGGGATGTTTAATCTTCTTCATATCCCCAGTGCAATACCATTGGTTTGGAGGCATATTTTAAAGCTTTTATTCACAGAGGCTTAAATCCTGATCAAAAATGGTCTGAAATCATCAAGGTCTCTGCTGGTTCCTTAGGCACTTCAGAAGATGCTCTTGTCAGCATGGTCTGACTCATCAGTCTATTTTCACTCTGATGGTTTATTAGAACAAAATAAATGAAAGATCCCATGGATCTGGCAAGTCCAGATTAAATAGCCAGTGCGTGTGCTGCATGTAGCACTCACTCACAGAAACTGGACAGAAAAAGCCTCCTTCTTTTTTCCAGGTAAAATTAATTTCTCTGTTATAATTCTGCTTTTTTTTTTCAGTCTGGCATCGGGTGGCTTAGATTACCAGAAGGACCTTGAAGCAGAAGGTCAGCCAGGGGCACTGCGGGAGACTTCAGCAGCACAACACAGCTGCAAAATCCCCTTTGCTGGCAACCCATCAGCTGGCTAGACCTGCACAAAGAGTGAGCCGAGTGCCAAGGTGGGGTGGTGAAAGGATGGACAGGAGACATGCTGATTATTCTCTCAGCAGCATCTACTTGGCACATCTTTTATGATGAGCTTGGATGGGTCTAGTGCTTCACTCAGCCACCCTATCCTATACAGTCTAACAGAAGCTGCTAAGGGCTGAGTGAACCTTACCTACCCTTTCATCTCCACAAGCAGGCTCCAATGAGTAGCATTTGGAGTCGTGCCCTGGATGAGGCCAGACTCATTTCACAAAAAATTGTGTTTCTCTTACAGTTTGGTCAATTTTCCAGTTGGGTGAAATCCACCCAATATAGAGTACTATAAAATTAAAATAGAAGTAAAATCACCTTGTAAAATTTTTATTTTCTTGGGTTGAGCACATTAATAACAAATACAAATGCATTTCTCTGTACCAGACCCTTGTTGTCAGAGGGGGCTAGCACACTCAGCTTTAACAGAAGGACCCACAGTGCAGAGGTGAAATTAGAATCCCATTGTTGAGAGAGCAATCCAAGAGCAGGAGTGGCAAAGTAGAACAAGATCCCACAGTCCAGACTTGGGATAACTACAGTTGCAACGTGTAAGAAAAGATGGTAAGATCTATTTGCTATTATCTAGTTTCTAACATATGTCAAATTCTTTTCCTAAAACAGAAAAACATTTACAAATAGTGATGAATAGAGATTTTTGAAATAAAAATAGAAAACATAGATTTATTACAGACAAGACTTTTTCCCCTCAAATTTCTTGTACAGAGTTTTGTGGATTACGAACAATAAACAAGGCCCTATGCCTTCATACCTCTCAAGCCCTGGGAAGAAAAAGGTAAGCCATTACAGAATGATCCATCAAAAATGAAAGCACATAGTAAAGATGTGTTTTCCTGAGAAAAGTGTATACTTTTAAATGAAAATGTGCTTTTGAAAGGGCAATTTATCAATCAAAAACCACTCTAAACCACTTTTGTGTTTTTATGCAGAAGAAAGACCATAAACACTTTATAAAGCCTGGATTAGGTACTTGTGGATGCAATGAAGTATACGGAGAAGATGCTATTGTTTTGCTGTTAATTTTCTGATTCTTAGGCAATGTTCTCTGCTTCTGACCGGATATTTTTTGTATTTTTAGTTCATTATATTTCTCAGAGAAGAGGTACCATTTTGTATGAAATTCTCTATACCATTCTGTTGTTGACAAAAAATTTGGTATGACTTATGTAGGTTTTTGTCTGCTTGAAGAGCGAGGGTTTAACAGTACATACTGTAGCACATATGATCCAAATTTGATTGTAAAGGAATTTTTTACTTTTCAGATATTTGCTGCCAAGCCTTACAGATTTCTGCATGTACTCTTCCACTGTTAGCAACCATTACAACAAAGGAGTGACCCAAAATATCAGGACACACTGTCACACTGTATGTGAGGACACAGCATATCAGTGCATATTCTGACAACAGTTATGGGTTAGAAATATATTCTAGGAAAACATTAAACAGACCTATTACTCTGTGTCTCTTGGCTGATGTGAAATCAGACATGGGCTATGGATCTTTCTATTACACCAGCTGTTTATGTCGAGCTTGGGGCGGTCACAGCAATTAGCGTGAGTAATATGCATCATCTTTCCAACTCACTCACCATCGACTCTGGCAACCTCTCACACAAACTATATGAAAGACACAGTCTCCCTCAGACAGCTTGTAAAAGCCCGGTCTTCCAGCTTAACCCAAATGAATCATAAGTTCACAAGAAATTCCTTCAATTCTATTCTAGGGAAAGTAGTTTTGCTCTCACAGAATAGCCTTTGGAAGGGACATTTAAAGGTCATCTAGTCCAACTACCCTGCCATGGACATCTTCAATTTAATAAGGTCAGGGCCCCATCCAACCTGACCTTAAATGTTTTCAGGGTTGAGGCATTTGTCATCACTCTGGGCAACTTGTTACCATTTGTAGAAAGTTCCTTCCTTACATGCAGCATGAATAGACCATTCTTCAGTTTAAAACAACTACCCTTGTCCTGTCACAACATGCCATGATAAAATGCCCACGTCTTTTCCTATCCTTCCTTTCTCTCAGGCTTTTCACATAGAAGTTCCCTCTGATCCTTCTGCCCACTCCTCTGGGCCCACTCCAACGTGTCTGTGTCATTCTTGTGTTGAGGACCCCAGGGATGGTGCAGCACAGCAGGTGGGGTTTCATGACGGTGGGTGGAGGAGGAGAACCACCTCCCTTGCCCTGCTGCTCATGCTGTTTGGATGCAGCCCAGGATAACGTTGCCTTTCTGGGCTGCAAGTGCACGCTCTTGGCTCATATCCAGCCTCTCATTCACCGCTACCCCCTAGTCCTGCTTGGCAGGGCTGCTCTTGTTCTTCCCCCAGCCTGTATTGATACCAAGGATACCTCAACCCAGGCACAGAGAACCTTGCAGTTGGCCTTGCTGAACACCATGAGGTTCACATGGACTCACTTGATACATGAGAAACAAGGCAATGATGGTTAGAGGAACCATACAAGAAGATCTAATCAAGAGAGGTTTTAATATCAAAGGTAAAATAAGAAGTAAAAAAAAAAAATTCTATAAGCATAGGCTGGTTCTCCTGAGGTCATTTTTTCTGGAACTTTCACAGTAAATTTGGGGGTTATTTTTCACAGGGAAGAATTGTTTTGCAGGAAGAATTGGAAAGACAAAGAGAAGCATTAAGTACAGTAAGTGATCTAAGGTTAAGAAAGTAATGGACTCCCTTAATGAATCAGTGATTTTTTATTTCTTTGTTTAAAGTAAAATTCAATTCACCCATATTCTGTATATCAAGGAATATTCTGTCTGACATGCACAGAGCTGAAGAGCTCATGTGTACTGCTATAAATGAAAAGATAAACATACCATCTTCTCAAAGGCACAGTGAACAGCTGTGTATTGAGAATATCCATTAAATAGATATCTAAAACAGAATTAATTTTTGTTCATTATAAATTCATAATAGGCAAGTCTGTTCGTTTCATGCTGACTCTAGTTTTATGCTGTCAGAGCTTTTTAAATATGCTACATTGCCTCAGCACTTCATTTTACTGCAGACTGATTGTGTTTCTCAGATAGTTCTATAATTCCTCACAAAATCATCCCATGGCAACAAAACAAATAAGTTTTATGGAGTCATTTTTTCGCCAAAGTAAGTTAAAAAAAATCTTCTGAAGGCAGCTAGCTTTTGAAAGATTTTGCTTATGTATGTGTGTTTGTTCCCCAGTGGTTCATTCTACCTTTCCATGAAGGAAAAAAAAAATCAAAAATTTTCTTCTAAGCATAGACCAATCAGCCAAAATGTTTTGCCCTTAAAGTACATAACTATTCACATCATGAACATGGTTTTAATACACAAAGTCTTGCATTTGTGAAGATTTCCATGTTCCACTTGAGAGAACTCCAATAACATTATTTTACTACCGGTATGTTTTGAGTTTTAGAGTCCCTGTTGACTGCCTACATTTCCTGTGGAGGACATTCAAGGATATTCCTATTCACACATTAGGATGAACATTTCAGCCTTGAAATGTCCTCTGGGGTGATTCAATGAACATGTTTAATAGCATACCATGCTTGAAAAATGTTGCAGAAGCCATCAAATAGCCCAAGCTGCAGTACAGCACAGCCTATACCTGCTCCTCTCCCAGTGGACTTCGCTCATGTTTGGCACATCTCTTCAAAAAAACTTTCTGTTTATCTGGTATACTTCACAATGAAGTGTCCCAGTGATCTTGCCTGATGTCTGTTCTGGGAAACGGCCTCTATTTCTGGTCCTCACTGGGAAACAATTATATATCCACCTCTGATACTTTGTCTTCTGCTGTACCCCGGGGAAGGACATTAGCTCCTGAACTCACACCACCTTGTATGAGGTGAGGTATCCTAATTCCCCCTTCATAATTTTCTTCCCCTGTACTTAAAAGGTACTCTTGGACACTCTGGCATGACCAAACCCCAGAAGGGTCCTCAGGGGAAAATTGAGAACATTCCAGTGGTCTGGGGCCCATGAGGCAGACCAAGTCCATGTAAGTGGCTCCAGATTTGCCAAGATTTTTGTTCTTCTTGCTTTAGCTGCCAAGAAGACACAGACAAGTCTAGTGGGGACAGTGGGAAATTCTGTTAGACCAGCGTGTGGTTTTGGTCCATGAAATTATTTTTATTATGTAAACCCACACACTCTGCATGATGCAATGCATTGCCTTACCCAAAGCTGCAGAATGATCATCACAGGATGTGGGGTACACAGCTGTCAGGCTGGAATGCAAGCGCCTGCAGCTGCTCCAGGCACACCTAAGGATGCCATGCCACAGGTACACCCTGGTGCCCAGCAGCAGCAGGGGCATGGGCACTGCAGTTTTACTGCAGGATTACAGCAGAGGATTACTGCAGGATTACTGCGCTGAGGAAGCTTCACACAGTCAGTCCTTGGGGAAACCTTAGGCTGGTGTGGACACAGGCCCCTGGAAACTGCTCAACACGCCCTGCAGTAAGGAGAAGACTGCAATTATGTTTGCAGGGTGAGAGGCAGTGGCACAGTGTTTATGGCACATTCCCAGTGGGAGGAATGGAGCCCTCCCTGCACTGAGACAGCTGCTGGCATTCACACCCTCCTGGCAGCACAGCACACAAGACTTTGCAGATCTGCCCAGTTCCAGCATCCAGATCCCTGGTCCCAAGCCCAGCTGCAGCTAGGATGAGTTAGAGGATGAGTTAAGAGGGTTAGAACAGTAAGGTCAAACTTCAACTCGATGGGAGCAATTTTATAGTTCAGTCACTCAGCCAGCTCTTCCTATTGATTTGTTTTTTTCTTGCATGGACATTGCAGGTATGAGTCTAAAGTTTTCTATGGAAAAATTCAGTTTGGAAATAGCTGCAGGGAGATTTTGGCAGGCGTAAATACACACAGCCCTGCTAACAATTTTTCTTCTGAGCCTCATTGCGGGAAACAAAAGATAATTAAAGGTAGTTAGAGGCTGAAAAATACTGTTTCAGAAAGCAATGTGTAATGACGGCTCAGACGGTTCAGTGATTGAACTGCCTTTGTAAAGATACAGTCTGCCCTCAGGCCTCAATCTTCTGGGTTGAACATATTTGTCAACAGCCTACCAACACTTTCTAGGTGGCATTTGGCACTCCTCATAATTGGTTATTAGAGCCATGTTTGTGGCAATGATATATTGCACTTATGAAGTTAAATTACTCTTCCAGTGAACTTACAATGATATTGTACTGTGCAGACTCTGTGGCATACATACTAGCTGACTTCATCATACTAGCAATGCTCTGTGTACATTGCTGCACTGGATAGGCTTGTCTGATAACAGATATTAATTTTCAAAGGTATTTTAGTTTACATATGGGAAGCAGAATCTAGATTCATAAACTCTAGAATTCCATGCATTTAAAAATAAAAGAAAGGAAGAGAGCACTGTATTTCTGAATGTCTTCTGCTGTTTAGACCATGAATGAAAATGCGTTGGAAAGTGCTTTATTTTCAACCTTCTGGCCTACTTTATTGCCCAGGTAACCTTCAGCCAAACTCATAAGCTGGACTTGAGAATCTTGTGCAGGCCATCTTACTTAATTTGTTTAGATTCAACAA
Organism: Sylvia atricapilla; assembly: GCF_009819655.1. NCBI lineage: Eukaryota > Metazoa > Chordata > Aves > Passeriformes > Sylviidae > Sylvia > Sylvia atricapilla. The sequence goes on from NC_089141.1 coordinate 87,949,468, forward strand.
ATCCCAAAAATAGATTAAGTATTTTTCATGAGATTTTTATCAACCTCCATATTTTCAATAATCATAAGTCTTCTTTGACAGTGGGAAAAGTTGCTATGATGCATGGATATGTCTGTATAATCAGACTTCTATAACTTTTCAGCAAAAAGACTTTTTCAGTCTTGCAGAAGGTCATATGGTGAAACAAAGAAGTCTGTCTCCAGAACATACAAGACAGCTCCCCATGAAAGATGAGTAGCCGGAAAACATGAAGGAGGCAATGGAGATCCATAAAGCACTTTATAGAATAATTACTAGTAATTCTTGATTACCCTGCTAGGAATTTCAAGGTGAAGTGAAAGGTCTCTATTACAAAACTGAAGAAGCCGGGGAAAGCAAGCAGATTTATGCACTTCTAGTCAGCTGTATTTGCATTTAAAGGAATTAAATGCAAATACAGATTTTTTTTCCCTTCCTTTATTTGCAATATTGAATAGAAATCAAACTGGCAGTTACTCCTTGTTATTTGCTTCTTTCTTTTTGTTAACTGCATGTTTTTTAAACTATATTGAACAGAGTGAATAAATGGTGACCACCATTAATGATGAATACTTTAATGATGAATACTATGGTGACCACCAAGTAAGCATCACTCTCTTGTTTCCACCTCAGGTCCTCTTTGAATTGTTTTTTCTCTGGGCTTCTATCTTTTCATCTTAAAGTGAGAGCACATACAATACAAAGAGCAGGGAACATAAAAACAGGCACCTTAACGTGGCCAGTGATCAGTATTCAAGACTATCAAATATGGTATCTAAAAATGCCAGTGAGTTGTAAACACATCAGTAAAAGAGACAGTTCCCATCTGCCTTTCCTCCAGTCCCGTGACTGCAGAAGGAAGAAGGTGGTTACTGCAACTCTGAGGAGTTCACACAGAAAATCTTCCTTCCCATCTGACTATATGTGTTTGCTTATTTAAATCAAACTTCTTTCAAATGTTCCACAGCATCAGGGAAGAGAGGAAAGGTGGGACAATAAATTAAAGCTTTGTGTTGAGCAAGCTTGAATGGTACCTCTGTAGTTTAAGGAAGGGAAATTAGGGCAAGAATGTGGTGCACAATTAAGCCTGTCCAGGTGCTAGCATCTGAAGTGACTCACCTGTTTATCTGACTTCTATGCCCAGATGCAATAAGCTGTAAAATGCAGTCCATAGTGTCAGGAGAATACTGTCAAATTCCTGACTTAAATATATGTGGCTTCAGTTCTGCACTACTCTGAGAAAGATCCATTTCCCTCTCTACATGTAGCAGATAAAAGTGGGTGAAAATTTCATGCCAGCGTGGTATTGGGAGGACATATAAAAGGAAAATAATCTAATGGAAAGTGAATAATACAAAGATACTTACTTTAGAGTACACTTTATTAAATTCACTGGTGAGAGACCAAACTCCCCTGTCTCCCTGGTTTATGATTTATTGCACTCTTATTCCTGATCCAATAATATCTATCAGCCTGGGTCAAATTCTGACTTCAGCAATTCAGGTGAAAATTTAAAGCCATCGAAGTACTACTGCAAGTAGTAATGGATTTCTTGTGGATGTATAGGGGTGTAAATTGAATACAGTTCTGGTCAATATCTATACCTGACATCCACCTGTTCCAGGGCCTCAAACAACAAGTTCTGGTCTAGAAGCCATCCTGTTTCACTATTAACATTTTTTTTTAATTGAGCTAGCACCCAAAACATTCTGGGTATTTTTCAGATCAGCAGAAGATACAGTGCTCCTCCTGCAGAATGTACAGTGCAAAGTAAAAAAGACAAAGGGTGATGGAAAGACAGATAACACATATTGTCTGTAGTGATGAGAGTTTTATCAGAAATGTATTGTCTTATTTTAACAATAATTTTAAAGATTGTTTTGTAGGCATCTGGAGCAAGGTGATTATTCATTGACTTAGTGGTCAGTTACACAGGGAAATTGTTGAGAGTTTTTTGTCTTAATTCTTACCTTGCTAGGCATGAGGGGCTCTAGTCAGGCAGTGACTCTGTAGTTTCATTAGGGTCTTTAAAGGGTTGAGCTCATGTTGCAACCTTGATAGTATTTAATTAAAAATTCAATCAACCATGAGACATAAACTCACTGGAAAGCAGGCTTCATTAATTCTGAAACAGATATTCATAAACAAATTGATCTTCCTTCTCTGGTTTTCTTTCCATGGATCAGTTCCTAAGCCCTTCTGACTATCTACACCAATAAATCATCTTTGCACAAAGAGTAAATCAGTTTTACATCCTCCCTCCTCAATCTAACAGATTTGAGCCTTAGTTTCAAACACTTTTGTATCTGATTAGTTAAAATTAAAACTATGTGTTTGAGCACTATAATGAAAACCCCTGTCTCAGCAGCTCCCCCTTGCAATCCTGACTGCTTTTGGTGCAGAATAGACATGCACTGGGGCACTTTGCTCTCTTGTTTTGCAGAATGAGTTATGCCTTGCCCTGGCACTATAAATAGCTCTCCTTGTGCAAGTTTCCTTATGATAGGCAGGCCTTAAAGATCAAGACATGCAATCACTGGACTTCATTCAAAATATCCTGAGAACTGGCAGGGTCCACCAAGCTGGACAGTTCTGTGTCAAAGAAAGGGACTTTTTTGATTATATGTCATTACTGTTTTACAGCAAGTTTTGCTGCAGCCAAAGATGTGACCTCAGCATAACTTAAGCATAATCATGTCTAGCTCATAATAGAAAAGTTGGCAGTGCAGTGAGGAATTCTGCAATTTGTGGATTAGTGTAGGCTGTAAGTCAACTTGAGACAAGGAAAGTATTTGGGAAGCTAATATTAATATTTGACTGCATTTGTTAAAGCCAGCTTGGGTGTTTAAAAAACCTTCCATCATGTGTTTTTCAGTGCAACATAGACTGATTTTTGCATCCCCAAGAAGGAAAGGGCTTAAGGAGTCTCCACACAGTAAGCATAAGGTACATTTGAATAATTCTGTTCTGATTGATTTTTTTCTCTTGATCAAATGGTTCTAGCAGAAGCAGTTTTAGTGTATCCATCCCTTCAAGGGGACAACATGTATTTCCAGATCTCAGCCATTAAGATTTGAGGGAATTTTTGGCCGGAATATGCACCAGCAACTTTAATATATTAAAGTTGAACAGTGTTTTTGATCCTTTCTCAAGCAGCACTTTCCATATCTGTGTTCTGCTCCCAATCTGTCAGATGAGTTTCCAATATTAAAATTTTCTTGGAATGGCAGCCATCCACAAACTACACCTCTCTGAAGAACAGTTTTTAATTGGTTAATATTTCATTCAAGTAATCTTAAGGTAATAGATACCACCTGTAGACAAAAGGAGGCTTCAGTATAAAGTGCTGAGGAGAAAGTCCACCTCAGATGGCATTAAAATGCTTAACATTCTGTTTTTATTACTGCTCCAGAATGACTCACTGCTCTCCCCCGCTTTGTTCATGTTTGTGCATGTCTGGGTGACATTCACTGCTGTCTGCTTCACTTTCAGCCACATGCTAGTTCCTGGGACATGTCTTTTCCACCTGACTTTCCTATCGCATATACACCTGGGAAACAAAGGCGCATCTGATCTGATTTATAAAGAGTCCTGTCATCCAAGAGTTTTCTTCATGCTCCTTGGAACCTGGCTATTTCTAGCCATCTTGAGTGGAATGCAGGGACCATGTCCCCTGGAAATAATGAGAGGGGAATGAAGATATCACAATACTGCTGAAGACAAAGTTGCAGTAATTGGGACTATAGCTTTTCTTCTTGGTTTCTCTGAGGAAACCACCTTGCTTTGTCCTGGCCCTTCAAGCACTGGAATACACTACAGGGATGGAAGGCAAACTTGAGCTAATCCTTGAGCTAATGTCTGAACAGAGCTCTTAAGGTTGCTTTCTTCCTCACACTACCTTAAATGCATAACTAAGGTTCAGAGCAGAGCAAGAGTTTGCACTGGTCAACTTTGCAAGTAAGTATGGAAATTGAGAGAGAGGTGCTGAGGCATGGACTAAAGCAAGGTCACACCAGCTCTAGCAGAGCTTTATTTTGTTCCCAAGACCTACTGAGCAATTCCATAGGGAAGATTATTTGAGGCCCTCCAGATGAGAGGTTTTAATCAAAAGAAGAGTAGGTGGAATAAAAATTTTGTAAGAAGGAACAGGTTTATTTTGGCTGTCCTGTATTTGTGGGTTGTTCAAAGAAGAAAGACGGGAACGTGCAGGAGGTGATGATGAGCAAAGGATGCTAGAATAGGAGAACTCAGGTGTTTTTAGAAGACCATCTTTACCCAAGAACCACATCTAAAAATTGTAAGCATTAATAATTACTTTCTACACTTCAAAGGACTGTGGTTAGAATGACAGTTGCCTCTCTAGCCATTTTCCAACTCACACTTCTCACAAGACAGAGGTAGAAAATACAACTAAAAAGAAAAAAAACCATAGGTTGAGGTAAGGACAAGGATATCACTCACCAATTGGCATCCTGGGCAAACAGGCTTGATTTGGGGAAATTACTTTAATTTATTGCTAATTGCTAACAGAGTAGGAAATAGAGAAATAAAAAATAATTTTTAAAAAATTAAAAAAAAAAAAAAAGGAAAACAAAACCAAAGTTAGTAACGCTTTTCCCACACCTCAAATTCTTCCCAGACTCAAATTCACTACTGAGTCTTTTCTCTCCTCCCCTTAGCAGACCACAGGAATTGATAATTGTGGTTATGGTCAGTTCAGAACACTTTGTCTATGCCAGTCTTTCGTTTGCATACTGTTCCCTTGTCCCCACATGGAGTCCCTCCCACAGGATACCATTCTTGACAGCTTTCTCCTATGTGGGTCCTTCCCACAGGGTGAAGTTCTCAAAGAACTGCTCCAGCATGAGCTCTTTATAACAGGATGGAGTCCTTCAGGACCTGCCCCTGAGCCCACATGTGTCACAGGTCCTGCCTGAAAACCTTCTACGCAGAGTTCTCTCCGTGGGCTATAGCTCCAGCACGGCCTCTCTGATGAGCTCAGCTTTGGGCAGTGACAAGTCTCTCTCACAGCTGTCTGGAGCTGGCAGTGTGTGACATGGAGCAGCTCCTAGTGTTTTTTCACTGAAACCATCTCTGCAGCCCACCCACCACCAAAACTTTTCAATACAAAAGGACAGCACATCTTGTCACTCCGAAATACTTTAATGGGTTTAAGCTCTAATTGTGATGGTGCAAATGCTTTCAGCAGCTAAAGAAAGAGGATTCTACAGCATTGTCCTTACAAGAGGGAAAGTCAAAGAAGAAAAGCTCGGCTTGCTGCAGGCTGGTGAGAAGAGGTAGAGAGGGTCTTTGGCGTTGACTCAAACAGATGCTTCCATGATGGGACTGGAGTGTTGGCTGAGAGGCAGCTTGAAGAGAGTTTGTGTCCATGCTGAAAGCAGCTAAGTGACTCCATCAGTCAAGGGAGACAAAGCAACAAACTCCTTTCACCTTTGGTACTTAAGAGAAAATCTCTGAGTTATCTGCCAGGAGCCTTGCGGGGGTCCCAGGCACTGCTGCCATGTGTGCAGCCTCCTGATCGTGTGGGGCTGCAGTGTGTTTTAAACACACAAACACACCAAATGTATCCATACACGTGTGCATGCTTTTATATATATATATATTTACACTTGCATCCTGAGAAAGAAATATTGAAGCCCTCTTACACCAATCCACGTCCCAACACATGCGCTGGCAAGCTGTCACCTTTCCTGTTGCTGAAGGTAACTGGATTACTGCTCAGTGGAGAGACTGATGGAAAAGGTAGTCGGGAGAGATGAATAGGAGAAAATAGTTGTTTGCTGCCATCAACAGCAGTGTGGATGACACCTGTAATGTCATCCATTGTCTCATAAAAACAGACAGCATCAAACAACGCCTGATTTATATAGCCAGACTCCTTGGGCTCACCTCTGAACACTCAGGGCAACTTGAGAAAAAAATGAGAAGCTGAAGTAAGTCTAAGGCCCACTGATTTGCAGGATGAGTCACTCAGCAGAAAGCAGTTACCAGCTGATTTTAAGTGGGTGTTTGCTGCTCTCTTAAATGACCAATATATGAAAGCATTTTATATAAGAGTGCAATTCACACATCAAGAGATACTTTGATTTCTCTTTGGAGAGCAGCAGAAAATACCAAATATCTCCACCCTATCAACAGTAGCAAGTCCAGAAAGAATTGTATCTTAGCTATTATGGTGAACCAGTAGTGTTTTAAAGAAATAACATAAAACTCATATCTCACTGTTTGCACCATATAACTTTTATATTTCAAGAACTGGACTTTACTGAATAAAATGAATCAGATTGCTTTGAGCAGTACAACTCTCTTGAAGTGAGGTTTTTGAAGTTGAAATATATGGGTGTTCTTAAAATATTGTTAGTTAAAATGCATGGGTGCATCTAACATGTCAGCACATCATTAAAGCCACTATGAGATCCATGAAAGAGAATGTTTTGAAAGGCAAATTGGCCTCTTGATTTCAGGTGGACAAGTACTTTCCATGGGTTAAGGTACCGTACAAGCAGAATTCCTTGTTTCAAGGAAAGTCCTGTATATGTATATAAGATTTTTATAGTCCTTACGTATATAAGATTTTTATTTAAATCCACCTATAAAAATATTGTGGCTGTCACTCAAAGGAAACTACTACCAAAATGGTCCAGTGACTGCATTTTAAAAGTATCTATTTCCTCTTGTAGGTGTGGTGAATTCATTCAACTCCATCATCCCTTTCCACTGATGCAATGGCAGATTCAAAGATAAAGATATTTTAGCAGGAAAGAACCTCTTAATTAAAATCTCTGACAAATTAAGGGACAAAGTTTGCATTTATATTATGAGTCTATGGATAAACAGCATTCAAGGAATAGCTAGTATCTCTGAAGTGGAAGCAAAAGTTTTGGAAAAAATCAGAGGGTGGACAAGAATACAGGCAACTGACTGAAGAGCCAATTTTGCTGTATGTGCTGTGAAATACTGAATGAGGTTTAAACTTGGGACACTAATATATGGTGCTTATTGGCTCTCTCCATTCCGAATTCCAAACTTCAGTGTCATGGTGAGCTTGATAATTTGTAATATGGACTGAGACCCTAAAAAATCTACCTGCAACAGATTTCTTTAAAAGTTACAGTGAAGGAGGAGAAAATTGATATTAAAATCTGTTGCTTTTGTTAGGGTTGAATTTTGACTGTAAAATCTCCTTAGAGAAAGTTGTATTTTTTTTTCAGTCTTGCCATAAACTATGAGTTTTAAAATGTGATTATGTCAAATTTTTCTAGCTGTTTTCTACCAAAGGAATGAATTTACTGAATACTGAATCTCTCAGGGTTCTCTGAATGTCAACTTGCAAAATATGTCTTATGTATATGCATAGTTCAGTTCAAATCATAAAATTAAATACTTGTAGTAAAAAGGTTTTGCAAAGCACAGTCTATGAATTATTTTAGGCCTTAGATTCAGTAAAATAAATACAAAATCCCAAGGAAATCAATTTTTTCTCTATTTCATCTGAAGGTATTCCAACCTGACAGCTGGGGGTAGGTGGTGGGAAGATAAGTTATAAAAGAAAATCAGGTGGGTTTAAAAGACCTCTGAACAGTTTCAAGGCCAACTCACCATCAGAATATATAGCTTAATCCTCCAAAATCTGAAGGAGGGCATGATTTACAGGTGTTAGCCTGTTTAATGTTATTCCATCTGTACAAAATATTCAGAGGCATGAAATACAAATAAGCAGTGAGCTTATGTCTCTCTAGAAGCTCTGGTCTCACAACTCCACCTATGCATTAAAAAACTCAATTTGACCAGTACAGAAAGCACTGGTTTTCTGCCAAACCAAGTTGGCAGTCTCCCTTCCACTGCCTGCTGCCCATTCACTCTGGCTGACTTCAAGAATCTCACTCAATAAAGTCCTGGTAATGTGACCTAACAGAGCCAATGCTAACATCCATTTTTAATAAATGCATAACTCCTTGTCATGGTAGAAAAGTGACATTTCTTCTCCTGTGCTCCTCCTTCCAATGGACACTGAAAATACACCCATGCTTCATAATTAGCCAGCACATAAACCCTTTACTGTTTGAAAAATTTTGCTTTTAGCAGAAAGTAGAATGGGGAATAAGTTGTCTTACCTTGGTGTGTAGGTTATATCATCTGCTGCATTTCAGTTTCATTTATGTTTTTCTCTAATCCTAGTGATATCCCTTTGGTGTTGTTCCTTCATTTAATGTCATTCAGAACTGACTCTGAAAGGGATTTTTTTTTTCTTATTTTTTTCTTTCAATAAAATAAAGCTTTCCATTCTTCTCAATGACTCCTGACATAAGACTTGCTCTGGGTTTCTGAAGCCACTACACTGAGACCATTTGAAGGCTTTTTAGCAGTAGGATAGGACTTCCCTTTAGGACGGGGCATTAATGATCCAATTCTCGGTGGACCTTTCCAAGTCTATCTGCTATTACACAGAGAATAGTTTATGCCACTATAGCATGAGGAAAGCAAATGGATTTATGTTTCAAATCTGAAAAGTATTGGTGTATCTGAAAACTTCTCTTTTTTTCTAACTATAAAAAAACCCACAAAAACTTATACTCCCTTTCTTCTTCATGATAAGCCTGAATTTTACCAGAATACCAAAAAAACAGCTTTTTTCTTGCAAGACTATTACCCTTTTTTTGCTGGGATTTCATATGAGCTGAAGGTCAAATACCACCAGGAGGACATTTCTGACTGTTGAGAACTACCTTCTGCTGTCCTTGGACAACTTCTGATTTCTTATTTAAAACACAAAGTAGCTGGTCACTACATGCTTTCCTGAAATTCTCATTACCAATGATATAGAAAAAGCTAAAGCACAGTGGCTGTTGTGGTTAGGAATGGTATTCCCAATTTAGCACTCCCACTAGAGAGAAAACCAAGCTGCTACCCTCTCCCACTCCACTGGGAGACAAAAGAAACTGGTCTACATAGACCTTATAATTAACTAAATTTACACCAAAGAATTGAAAGAATCTGTGGAATAGCCAGAAATTGTGCCATTTTCTATCATAGAAAGACTCTTGACATTTGGGACCTTTTCTTATGTTTAGAAGCATTTTCCTAAGATAAAACTATATAGAGAGATATGTAAATTGCTTTCAAATTTATGAAAATCGATTAATAATATAGGGTTCCTTTCAGGTTTCTTACACAATCACAGCAAGGATATGGCTATGTATTCCAAAGGATGGGTTAAATCTTTGAGAATCATGGCTCTAGTAACTGTCATAGGACTCTAGACAACAAGTAGAATGGATTACACTTAGCTGGAAACCTCAGCTGGAAGATTCATACTTGTGCTAAACTTTCGGGAGGTTGTCAGGAGTACTAAGCCTGTTGATTGAGAAAATATGCATATGCTATGCATCAACAGAAAAGTAGAGATGGATTCCCAACGATGTCATTTGGTTGTTTTCAAAAGCTATTGCAGCTCAGAGCAAGTAATAGCCTTGGGTTTATTGTCTGTTGGCTTCAAGAGATTAGTGCAGAAGCAAGAGACACTGTCTATATCCCTCAGAGGTGCTATGTAATAACACTATAAATGTATTCAGCTATGCTATGACTTTACCCCTAAAAACACAATCCTCATTTCGCAGGCTAGCTTTCAACATATGGAATACTTTGTTTCATGATCTTCAGCAGGGTAAAAATGAAACAAATGTTTTTGTGACTGGCTAAAACAGAAACCTGTGTCTTTGACAATAAAAGGGGATGTTTGCATGCACTACTTCACTTTAATTCAGTTTAAAATACATGGGAGATGACTGAAATAAACAGATTTACACTATATATATATTTCATATAGGTGAGTACCTCTTGTAATAGGAGAAAGTAAATGCCACTATTAATATCTTGGTGATTATGTGAGCTGAGAGTTCATTACAAGGCTCTAGTATGAAAGTAAATTTCTCTAGCCTATCTGCAAAGGGGACTTTGGGATATCTACCTCATGCATAATTCATTGGAAAGCAACTAAAGTCACATATATGAAGGAACATGGTCACTAGAGATGCTGTCTTGTGCAATAAAGGATCACCCAATGAAGAGCTATCACTTATGACAATACTTTTCAGATCTTTATTGCTACTGACATCGCTTTAGCAAACCCATTAGCCCCTCCAGCATAGGCTACAGCAGTAGATAAAATGAATTCTTTTAAATACACAAGTATACTTATCAAATGTTTACAGAAGGGGGCTACTTCAATCCCACTCTCCATGAAAAACATCTAATTTAGACTATTACTCTTCTTCTCTTTTCCTAGGCTTTCTTCACCATGTCTCCATGGATCAGGTCCAGGAAACCATAGAGCAGTGGGGACTGTGAGAGAAGCCTGAAAATTCTCCTACCTTCTGGCTCATTGGCTGGCTCTACCTAGGAAGCAAACTTGTGAAGACCAATGCAGGTAATATCAAAGAATCCACTTGCCACATTGAGGTCAATTTGATCTGAAGCACTGTGACTTTAACATAACAACCCCCCCAAAGGGTTTTTTTCAAAGCATATCACCATTTTTCATACCTCATGAAAAAGGAAGCACTATTCTAACTCTAATAATACCAAAAGTATATAGCCAAATGGAATGGAAATCCATGGAAAGTCCTTGGGGTGTCAGTTGACTCTTGTACAGACTAGTTGACTAGACTTGTTGACTCATCATTGAGCACTTCCCAGTCCTGAGCTGGAACCATTCTTGGCACTGTTCTTGCTCTTGTGCAGCACAGGACAGGTCAAAGTAGGACTAATTGTAAATTGAACTGCTGCTATTGCAGGAAGATGAGCCTACAAGAAACTTCAGATGAAGAAAAAAAGCTTATGGCAAGTTCTGCATGACCTTTCTTTCTCTCCCTAGTTGATTTCCTTATGGACTCATTCACAATCCAGCCAAGACTCATCTGCAAATTATCTAGAACATTTATTTTTCCTAGCCTTATATAATTTTGGAAGGCTCCTTTGGAAATTTTCTGCCTTGATGTTTAAAAGTCTTTTAATCTCCAGCCTCTGCCTATTCATGGTCAATTCATATCTATCTGTTCCTGGGTCTTTGAATGTCAAATGTTCAGATGCTGTGCTTCAGTTTGTAGTACTTTCTTCCCAGTTTCAACACTATCTACTACACAGTCTCTGCTGACTTTAGTCAGCTTCCTAAGATATCATCTCCCTTCAGGATAAGCACTTCTGCAGGCATGTGGGAGTAACCTCCTCCAACCTTTGTTTTGGAAGTCCCATGTGAGGGTTTTTAAGACAATGCAGGCAGTCAGCCAGGGTTCAAAAGAGGTGGTGCTTTCACTGCACCTCTTCCCAATGTCCCTACTTTGTTATGGTTTGAGTGAAAGCAACCCTGTCTTAAGTTTAGGTTTTTGCCAGCAGCTTAAATTCAGGTGACCCACACCTAAACCACCCTGGCTCACAAGTTCTAAAAAATGGCAAATCAGGTCTAATATAAACTAAGTTATTTATTGGATAGACAGAAGATTAACAAACAAAAGGCCTTAAACAGAGTTACTTACTACACGAGTTAAAAGAACTACTAGTAGGTTTACATAAAACATTGCACAAAATAAAGGTACCTATATTATAGCTAGCAAAGACATAGTATAGATTAGCAGTCAATGTAATTTACCACTGAATTTATGGTGGGGTACACAGAGGTTTCCTTTCACACAACCCCTGGGAAAGTGACTCAAAGGCCAGCATCCCAGAGAAGCTTCTCATTTCTTGAGAAGAAATCCCCTCACACATTTCCAGGGAATGTGCAGAAGACTTCTGGTATGTAAAAGATTTGTGTATCTTTTATACTTTGTAAAGTAAAGTGTCTGTCAGTGAGAAATTCAAGGTTTATCTCCCTTTAACCTGCTCTCAAGGCAAGATGTTTGTTTTCAACTGGGAATGGCACCTCAATGGCATCAGAGATAACTCCCTACTGGACAGATGTCCAGCTTGGGTTATCTCACCAATTAGTAGGTTCATGTGAGAGGGAAAATGTCCTGAGCTTTCACACCAGCTGATAGGCAGAACAGATAAGCCCTCCCATGGCAGGGAACATCCTGCTACATACTTCCCTCTACAGAAGACGAGTTTGCTGTCCTGAAAGCATGGTTAGACTACTTATAAACCAAGCTGGTACAAAAATATTCTGTTCAAAAATATTTGTACTACTGTTGTCAGTGTACTCGAAGCATTTTTTTCAGTTTCCTAGTCATGACTTCCATTTTCCTGTTTTCATTCTGGCTGCCCTGTCTCCCAAAGTCATTGGCCTGGCACTTCTGCTCACCACTGAGGCATGTGTTGTCTAGGGTAGGCAAAAACAGGCCTAACTTTTTTCCATGTATATGTATCGCATTATTGTCCATTTCTTTTCTTGGTCTTCCCTATCTGACACCTGAATAATCTTCTATTTCTTGCTTTAAGATTAAAAGTTAAACCTAGCTTGTCTCCACCATGGCAAATTGTTACTGTATAATATATTACCTGATTCCAGCTTTCTCTGGCCATGTACAGATTTACCTGAAGTTTGTTCAGGGATGATGCAGTGACTCAGATCCAGTATCTCTTAAAACTTGCCTTGTCATAGTAATCAGAGTGCATTTGGACGAAGAAGAAGAGATGAGATTTGGGATACATCAGAAGGATGGGATATATCCAGACAAAGGAACTTGGAAATGATCCCAGTCAAGTAATGCAGTCATAGCCTGGCTGATCTAGCCTTTTTCACTCCTTCCAAGCTCTCAGCTTCTTTCGAATACCTCTCTTGGGAAGGAGGGAGAGATTATTAAAGCAAGGAAGCCTGCAACTTGCTTGTCATGCACATTCCTGACTGGTTGTTGTGACTTTGATCCAAATAAATCCTAAATAACTTCAGCATTCTAGTCCCTGGTCTCTGAGGTCATTTGAATTTCCTAATCAGTATTCCCAGTTTACTGAATTTGCTTTCTTTAAAAAGCCATTGTCACTTATTCCAAAACTATCTTCCATGACTATGACATTCTCACAACTCTTGAAAACCACATCTAACACAACACTATCTCAACACTTCCAGCAACTATTTAGTGAATAAATATATCAGATGTTGTACTCAGGAATGTATAGCACTTGGTCCCATGGACACATCTGTCTAGGACACACAGGTCTTTTGTGCCTCTGCTAGTTCCAGTACGGATCAGAGATACAAAGGCTGTGTCTTTTCTTCCCTTGCAAAATGCCAGTGCTGGTGTGCAGGAGTGCTGTTATTGTAAGGGAATGTTCTAGGTGAATTATAGATGATGCTGCAGCAGCCTCAGATGACTGTGATGATGGGTGTGACTAATATGGGCTGGCCTCACTAGTCAAGGATAGCTTGTCTGGCAGTCAGTTATGCATTTAAACACAAAATCCAAGCCAGAATTAATCCTCACAAGAATTAACTTTATTCAAAATATAGAAATAATCTCAGTAGTCTCCTATGAAAAAGGTGTGGGCATCTATTTAAAAAGAAAGGCCAAGCCAATTCAATTCTTTTTCTGAGCTTTTCTCTTCTTCCAGTGGGACAGATAACTGTGTCCTAGCTGTTACTTGTGGCCTGGCTGACCGATGTACCCTTCTGCAAATTAGCTTCCTTTTGAAAGAATAGCAGCTTTCTCATACTTCTTATTACCACTCTGCTTGCACTTGATCAAAATTGAATAGATTATCTTCCACTCTTAGTCCAGTTCCTTGATGAGAATACTGTCCCTGTTGCCCTCACAACCGAAGCAAACTACAACATTCACCTGTTTTCAATTCTGACTGTCTGAGGAGGTGTTCCATGACAGGTCTTGTTCCAGTGAAGTCTGGATGGCATCACATGTGTCTGTCTTCCCACAGCCCCCAGGTGAATTTACTGTTCAGAAGGGAGAGAAATGGATGGGTCTTAGCATGGAATAAGAGTTATCTGTATGTCCTCTTTACTAGAATAATATTTCTTACAGAAGAAGTTACTTTATGCTGAGGGAAGAGATTAGGGACCACTGTTGTAAACACATTAGATTGGGCATTTTGCTGTTGTTTTTAGGACGATCAAGAGAGGAATTTGTTCTCTGCAGAGAGGATTGAGGGAGATGAGATAAATTACGGAAAAGATGGAGAGATTGTGGACCAGGCAGAAACTCCGTGGTGTTTGCAGAAGACATATTGCATTGCACTTTAGTGTTCTTTCTTGCCCCAGAGGTTGTGTCACTTGTGCAATCCCCCAAGCTTGCCTAAGGCTAGGTGGGATCCAGTGGAACACTTGGCCTACCTTCAGCTCACCAGGAGCATGGGAAATGTGCAGCAGGCCATGGTGATGATGTTGTTCTTCACTCAGCCAGCAAGCTGATCTCACAGACAGTGACTTGAGCTACCCAAACACAGAGCTGATGAACTCCTGGCAAGGATCCCTGGATCAGACACCATCTGTTACTGCATAGGGAATAAATTTTGCCTCTGAGCTTAGTATCATCACAACTCCCGCATCAATCTTGTGTACAAGAATAAGGTGATATGTTGTAATAAATGAAGATTCCAGATTTCTAGAATAAATTTGCCACAACTTTTAGCAATGCTTCGGCCCTTCACAATTTCAACAGCTGGCCTTCTACTCCCCTTTCTCCTCCCTGACAGCAAAGTCAGATTATCTTTCCTACAAACAACGCAACAGACCAGAGCAGGATGCTCTTCCTAAATATGTCCAGAGTGTTGTGGAACACATTCAACTAGACACAGCACATGATGTGCACTTCAGAGCACTGTGACATAGTGGACTGAAAAGAGGTAAACCAGTTGGTAAAGTAGCCTCACCAGCCTCTTGAGAATCTTATTTACCCAGTACTGGACCAGGTAAAGACCCTGGCTGCTCCACTGCCAATGCTCACTCACTTCAGCGGCATTATTCCTTCAGAGACTCACAGGAGAACAGCGTGGCCCAGGATGGAGTTGCTGCTACTACAAGATCAGGGTGATTCAGCAGGACTTCCCCAATCATCCATAACCCTGTGACATTTCTACTACCCTGCAAAAGATATTAATTTAAGGGCTGTGGTAAGTGGGATGAGGTACTTAGTCATCCAGTCTTTTGCTCCTTCTTTGTGCTTATGATTCTGAGAATTTCAGTTTCTCCCTTGCCAAATTTATGTCAAATAAATTACGTGATCCTGCCATGGTGAAATGAGCAGAAAGGCAACAGGAGGCTGCAGTCCTTAAATGTTTGAAAGGTGCACAAGAGCTTCTGGGATATATATTGTCAACAGTTTGTTGCATCCAAGTTACAGAATAGCTTGCTTCAATTCTCACTAATTTGTTATGCTTGAAGTATTTTATGGGCAAAATGAACACATTATATGAGCAAAGGCAATAGTTCATTGTTATTCTAATTAGTGTTAATATTCCAGTTAAAAAATCAGTACAGTTATGATGATACTGACACAAATACTTCAAAGTACATAGCATTAAATGATACATAAAAAAGCTTTTAAATTGCAATATTTCTTTGATACCCATCACTGCCCCAGGGTCCTGAGGTTTCTGGGAACTTGCAAACAAGTCCTTGTCCAGCTGAAACGCAACACTGATCATTTCTTCCTTCTCAACCTTGGAACGTTTGGGGTAATTTTTGCATGTTTGCCAAGAAATTTCAATCCTTTTCCTTCACCGATCTGCAAGTCCATGTAATGAGTAAATCTCTCAATATCACAATTTACAATGTCAGATAGAAATCACTTCTAAAACCATTTCACTCAGCTCAGAAGGTTGCACTCCTCTGGTAACTAGTAATTGAGTACTGAGTTAGTACTGGTGACTACTAACTGAACTACTCATAGCCCTGGGAATACATCCTTTGCCTATGTTCTCAAGGTTGTCTCCTATGTTCCCAAGTCTATCATCCTCCAAGCTGTATTTCTTTCTGGACTCAGAAGTCATTCTGCATGAGAGAACTATTTGTTATTACTATTAGTAGATGATATTATAAGTATATATATAGCATAAAGTGTTATACCAGAACTGTGCTAAAGCCAAATCAAAGTATGTTGCCTGAAGAACTGCTGGTATTAACTCAAATAATTTCCCAGGAAGGCCAAAGAAAATCCAGACAAAGCATAAGAAGTGATAGGACCATTGTTAGTTAACAGGAAGCCTGCACTCTGTTCCCAGCAGTGGAATATTTACATATTTACAGTTAATATTTATATATTTACTCAGTTAATATTCTGTGATAGAGCTTCCAACATACCTCCAGAACAGTCCAGCTGTAGAGGATGTCCTACAAGGCAGATGAGGAATGCATGCTTAACTGTGGGAAGAGTTGCCCAACAATGTCTGTGCAGGCTCAGTTTGAAGGACTAAGCACTGACACACAGCCTAAGACACAGTTCAGTTTCTCAGTCACAACTTCTTATGAATTTTCTAAAATAGTGCTTAATGTAGGCATTGTCTCAGTCTCTTGTTGATAAATGGAGAGTACAGTGAGAAACTAAGGGTGCAGGCAGAAGGGTCTGAATTCTTATAGAATTAAATACATTTATGTGCCAGTTTTTAACATCACAGCCTACACAGGAGTGAAATATTTCTGGCGTCACCTGAAAATTCTATATTTAATTTTTGCTTTTCCTTCTGAGCTGGTAGTTGGACTGATTTTCTCCCACTGTCAACTGCCTCTGTCTGGAGTAAAAGTGGTATTTTGATGAGGATGTGTACACATCATATGGACAGGGATTCTTACTGATGTAGCGGTTTTCCCATCTCCATCCTCATGCATACTAAAGACAGGGATGGCACAGAAACAAGAAGATCCATCACCCCCTGAGGCACAGCAGTCCCATTCCCTGCCATAGGGTCAGAGAGACAGGGTTGAGTGCCAAGCTCCACTCTGGCTGAGCAAACATCCTAAAGGTGGCAGAAATGTCACCACTTTTGCTGAAGATGAGAAAATGGGAACATAATCTGTGTGTTTTTAATGAAAAATGATGGTTCTAATTTATATTGAGCATCCACTGAATTAGCAGCCTGTAATTAAAAAAAATCCCAACCTGTATCCCTAGAGAGAGTCCTCAGTATTAAGGTTAAATTAATGCCTTGAACGACAGAGTATTTATTTTTAATTTACATGTCTGTACTAGTTTTTAATACTATTGTGGTGAGAGAGGAAATGAAGGCTTAATAATTAGGGGGTGCTCCACTCTTTAGCTTGCTCTTGTCCTATTACCTTTGGGTTTCAGGGTCTCACTCTGCTTCTGCACAGTGAGTTTTATGATTGACCTCAAAACTAGAAGTCTTCAGTCCTTATTTCATCTGCTATGTTAAAATAGATTCCAAAGACACCGTTTGTTCCAGTACAGATAATTGTTATCTTGAGTAAGAGGAGAGAAATGAATGGATAAATATGGATGGCTGTATTGGTAGTCTCAATGGGAAGAGATTAAGAAGCTTGATGTCACTGCTGGCATGGGAAAAACATCAGTGCAGGCAATTTGAGAATATAAGTGTGTCTCAGCAAGAGGTAAAAATGCATGAGCTTTCTTTGCAGAGGAAGAAAACAAGAAACATGAAGTCCCATCTGCACATCAGCTGTCTTTGGACCTTCTTGAAAGAAGCTGAAACAAAAAGGCCATTCCACTGGTACACACCTAGCTCCTGTCACAACAGCTGCAAAAGGAGGTCCATGTGAGAAGAGTAGAAGAGTGCCAGTCCTCTGCAGAGAGGTGTTGCTGGGGTGAGGGAGAGAGATGGAGCCGATGAGGAAGAGGGAGCTCAAGCACTGCTTTGCAGTGTCCTCTTCAGTGAATTCCTCACTCACCAATTTATCAATACCAATGTATCTGTGGGAATACACACCTGCAGTCCATTGCCTGCACAGTAAGTGCTCCTTAAACTGCATTGCAAGGCATTTCAGAACAGTGCACCTTCATTCTACTATTGGTTCCAAGCTGAAGCGAGTCTTCAGGTCTAAGCCATCATAATTCAAATGGAAATTTCAGGTGGAGAGGAAATTTCTGTCTTCTTTTACATATGTGTTTCCCACATAGGGAAGTCTTGAAAGAAACTTCCATCTTCTTTCACTTATGTGTTTCCTGTGTAAGGAAGTCTTAGAACAGCCTTCAGAAATAAATCCATTCTCTCAGTCTCAGAAGTCAAATGAGCTCATACTTGGGCCCTCTCTTCTTCTTTCTATCTCTTCCTAATAGGTTAAGCTTTTTTCCAGAATGTGTAACACTCCTGGCTCTTTAAACAAGTAAAATATTTACGAGTTCCTTCAATGAGATCATTATTAGGGCAATAATTAAGCACCTCTGAAAATGTCATTGGGACCTTCTCCTTTACTAGCCTTATATTTGTGTTTCCACATCATGATCACCTACTCCAAAGTTTCTCCTGATAATTACACTAATTTTTCATTTCCATGATGTACCCATAAGCAGGAGACATGTCATGAAATATCAAAACTAATGTTCATGTTCATTAACAGGAAACTGAGAACTGGTGAAATCTGTAATATCCACCCACCTACCAATCATGGTGACTGAGTCTCAATTACTCTGTAGCCTGTAGAAAGAGCTATGCAGCATGATACTGGGACACTGATGGAAATGCCATATTGGTAGTTCTTTTGCATTTATTATCTTAGTGTAACTTTCTTCAAAACCTGGAGTTGTCAAAAATCCATTTTCAAAACATTTCCTGATAATAATTTTGCAAAAGTTACTGTTGAGAAACTAGAAAAGAAAATGTCTTGACATTTTTATTTTGGAAAGTTTACAGATTTCAAAATTCTAAATGTTAATGTTATGACATAGAGCTATTTTGACTTGTACATTTTTGTATCATTTTCTGGTGTCCTTGATTTTGCATTTTTCATGCATTTTGCAGTTCACATTTCAAACTCTGACCTGGAGAACACTGCAGCTAAAAAAAGCTACCAAAACATTGCGTTAATCTTTAAGGGCAACAGTTATTTAAGAATAGTCTGACACCCTACACAGGATTCATTTCAGGTGTTATATGGCTAAATTATATGAAAAATCCTCTCATAGTCAAGTTAGAGCACTGTTCAAGTATATTTTGTCTACTTTGTTTTAGACCTCAACCTTAAGAAAAGAAGAAAAGCACTCCTTGAGGGCCTCGTTCATTAAATGATATAGGCATTCTTTGTCATTTGAGAGATACAAGGGTATCTAAGATATCCTGAGGGAGATCTGTTTCCATCTGGAGTGGCAGGATGGGTGAGACAGCCTGATCATCTCAGATAGCATTGGACTACAGAGTGAATCCATGGTGTCTGATATTTTTTTCCTTTTTTTCCTTTTTTTTTTTTTTTCAGTAGAAAAGAAGATTTTTAAAAATTGTTCAGCTACCACAGTTATCCAGAGTGGATTCAGCTGACTAAATTTAGATGTCTACTGTCATGTGGGACATTTTAGGGATCCACATTCACCTGAGCTACCTCTGTGTCTTTTGTTATATCTGCCTGCCCAATGAGGGTTCTTAGATATGCCAGAATAGCTCACATGGCACGAGGTGCCTAAATTTAAGCATCAGGATCCTGCCCTTTAAGTGGCATTAATATCCAGATTACAACACATAATTTAAGTTTCTCTATGTGCACCAAATATCCAAGATTCCAAAGGCTTCAATACTGACAACAGAGCCTGGAGAGCAATCCTACTGTCTAAATGTAGCAGTTGGGATCATACTATCAAAGAATCAGAACTGTTGGGAAAGACCTCCAAGATCACCAAGCCCACTGGGGTCTCCCAGCTGCAGATGTGGCCTGCTGCTTCACAGCAGCCCAGCTGGCCCCTGGGAATTGTGTCCTCCCTGCCTGACCTGTGCAGAGGGTCCAGGGCCTTTAAATGGCACCAGACACACCAGGGGGACAGTGTCTGGAGTTCTGCAGGGTGCACACTGGCACTGCTGACTGACATGTAGGCATTGTAATGTGCTGCTGATGCCCACCCCTATAGCTGGTGAAATAAAAAACATGTCAAGCTATTCACTACTGACCAGAAAAGATCTTTAGATCTAGAAAAAAACCCAACAAATCCAATGGATGTTCATTACAGATCTCCTCAACAGTAATAAAATAATAAAAAATCCAGCAATTTGGATAATATGGAAACAGTATAAAAAAGACCTTGAATTAAGGGAAACCAGAACAATTCAAAATGTTGCTTTATTGTATAAGAAACCTTGAAAATTGTTACATTTTTGCAATGAGAAATACTAAAACACTCATTCAGCTCAGCTACTGAAAAGTCTGTGGATTTCAGGCTGCTCTGCTCTGAGGGATCTGCCCTTTACCTTCACAACTGCACAACTCTTCTGAAAGCCACAGCACGCAGTGATGTAATTCTTAACCTGTTTTCACTGGAGACACCTTCATAAAAATCTGGACTCTTCAGGTCTGAAAAAAGACTTCTCAACTATTTTAACTCAGCCAGAGGCATCAGATCTTGCTTACATTTTGCTGAATCTAGCAGACTCTGGGCTTATACACTGTAATTTTGAAGACACTAATCTTTCAAATATTATTTTCAAAGACTGTAATCCTCTTGATTTTTTTTTCTTTTTTTTTTTTTTTTAAGCTACATCTCCTAATAAATAATCTGGCTGTTTTTCTCTATAACGTTTTTGAGGGTATGGTTTGCTAGACAAATGTATCTGTGAAAGTTTGGATAGATTGTTTGAGTTCGAAGAAAACCAGAAGAGGAGAAAATTGATCTTAGTTACACCAACGTTACTATGGAGGAACTCCTGTCTCTGCAACAAGCACAAGAAATGGTGATTTGAGATGCTGAAAAACTGCTGAAGAAGGAGAAGTTAATGAAATGTGGATTTGGAACACTTACTCATTCTAAACCTGCTGGAAAGAAAAAGAAAGGAAAGGACCTACTTTATACGCAGCCAGCTGAAACATCTCTCCCAAATAAGGGAAAAGCTTATGGATCAGGCAATGTATATTCAGAGAATCGTGGTTATCCAGAAAAAATATGAGCAGTTTTTTAATTTTATATATCTCATAACTGGACCTCTGAGGAAACTTTTGTACAGAATGAGAAAAAACGCAGGTAAAATGAATGGAAAAATGAAGATTTGTTAGTTCCCATTAACCTGCTCAGTGCCAGTATATGGTTCATACTAAAGACTTGAAGATGATGACTTTGGCCCCCAGGAAAATAACAGGTCGAAGAACTTTGATTATCTGCAGATTATTTCAGAAGGTAAAAATTAAAAGGAAAAGAGCTCATTTACCATTTAACATTCCTAATGTCTAATCTATTTTTTTCCATTTCTTAGCCCCATTTGCCTTCTTTAAGCTTCTACTTCTTTCAAGCAGTTGCCCCTTATTAGCTTGCTTTCTTTCTCTTCCCAGGCTTTTCATTGCTTCATTAAATAAGATGCCTCAAATGTTCCTATATCCTCCAGTCTCATAACCTGTGTTTCTGCTTCTTAAAACTTGTTGGCATCCTTCTCCTCTTAGAATGAGTGGAGCATCCTGCCTTAAAGACACTGCTTGAAAATACAGAGCCAGGCATATCGTGTGCTGCGTACCAAGCACTTACATACACAGCATCAATTTGCACAAGCACTTTCAGCTGCCATCACATGTTTAAAATTCATCATCCCTCTGTACATTTCAGCATTTTTTCCTCTCATTTTTTTCTTTTTTTCATCCTGAACATACATGAGATTAGAAGGGGTAGTCTTCAATTGAATGTGGCTTTTAAATCTCTCTCTAAATCCCTTTTATTGTCTCTCTATCTATATTTATGGTACTAAGCTGGTGCTTGATTGGGTTACTCTAAAACAAATTTCTGTGCAATATGACCTGCAGGCTTTCAATATTGTGCTGTTTACTTTCTTATTAATGAGGTGCTCAGTTTCAGAGAAAATTCTCCAATCTTAATAATGTACAAATACAGTGCTCCTGAAACTTATTCTGGCATTCAAAACTGTTTTCCAGACTGTTGATACAGAAGGTATCTTCTGTCAGGGGTAATCTTAATTCTTTTTTCCAGATAAGTCCTTGTGAAATGGGATGGTTAGTACTTAAGTAAATCTACAAATATCTGATAAATTGCTTAATTTTAGCACTTCTAGAAAAGCAAATCTTCTGGCCAGTGTTTTTTTCTTCAGCAATTCATGTATTGTCCAGAATGGGGTTTACTGCAGCCTTATTTAGATTAATTCACTGACTTTTCAAAATGTTTTATTCCACAATTTGCTGAAAGAAAAGCAAGAAAATTGATTTGAAAAGGAGGATCCACTCATGAAATAATAGTGAAAAATTCAGCCCAGTGAGCAGTTTTTTACATGATTTTTTCCCCTGCCCTTAATTCTTAGAAGTCTTTTTTCACAGAGCATTTCCAAAGATTATTCCTTCCTAGTCTGAAGGCCACAGTAGCATCTTTTTATCAACTTCTTCAGTAATTTACCTTCATCTTAGTTTTTTCCCAGCTATTTGTACTTCTCATCTTATAGTTTACTTGATACAAATTATGATTCTACTTAAGTCAAAGTGAAATATGCCACC
The DNA here is from genome assembly GCF_009819655.1 of Sylvia atricapilla. Lineage (NCBI taxonomy): Eukaryota > Metazoa > Chordata > Aves > Passeriformes > Sylviidae > Sylvia > Sylvia atricapilla. Next base: position 87,972,047 of record NC_089141.1, read on the forward strand.
CTTTAACTGGAAAAAGGGGCCCTGCTTTTTAGCTTTAGTTTCTGTAAATTGGTTTTATGTTGCTAGTGAAAGTAATAGACATTACTTAGTGGAGAGCACACAAAGCCAGTCACCACGGCTCAGCTGGCATGAAGCAACTTGCCTACCTGCAGTAATTCAATCATTCTCAATTATGGGGCCACATCATCAATTTTATTGCTGTTACTTTCTAGAGTAGGTGAAGCCTACAGCTTATATAACTCTGGGAGGTGATTGCTCTAAGATATGATCAAGACCAGCTGGATTGCATGCATTCAGATTTCCAAACGTATTTGAGTAAGTTTTCTCTGTACCTAGTATTTCAACATTTTTTGATGTATATTTTTACTGATGACAGGCTTGATACCACTGTAAGTTATCTCAGTCACTTCTGAAAAGTTATTAATTTCATGTCTTCCTAATTTATGAGTAGACCTGGTTTCTTTCCTCTGGTAAGCTTCCAAAAGGCATTATACTGCTTTCATATCTCTGGCACATATTAACTCATTTTGCTGCTTTGCTCCCAGATATCAGTTTTCACTGCAAACCTGCAAAATGTAGCAGCAATCCACTGAAAAGCTGATAATATTTTCAGGAGAAGTAAGATCCTGCTTTCAGTGGCTCGGCTCCCACAAGATGTCATATTATAAAAACATAAACAGTAGTCATGATTGGTAGTACAAATCTAGATTCTTCCCTGGGGTCAGGAGATTTATGAGTGTGGTCTGCTAAATTCTGATGAAACTTTTCATTTCCACCTGTTTTCTATGCAAAAGTAAACAATGGTGTTAATTTTTTTCATAGAATGATAGAATATCTCAAGTTGACACATAAAGATCATTGCGTCCAACTCCATGTTCACCACAGGACTAAGTTTCTATATTTTAGGAGTGTTCAAAGAAAGCCTCTAAGGGACAGGGCAAAATTACTTCTCTCATAACTGAAATGGTAGTTCCTGCAAAACTACACATTTTTATAATGGTTATATGTTGTCAGTCACATTATTTCACATGTGTTGATGATGACCATCAACTTATGTGACTCAGTGCAGATGTTGAAGGGTTTCAGGGGCTGGCTATCCAGAAGGAGTGGACAGACGAAAAAACTTATTTTAAACTCCTTTTGAATACACTATGGTGTTTCCCACAGATAGATACACAATTTGGATACTTCTAACTTTCTCTTCAGGCAATGATATATGTGCCTGTCCTACATCACTTTTCTTTGCCAGCAGGGAGGCCCATCAACTCTGACGTTGTCACAGATATCAGGAAGGATCTGGAAGGTTCAGGAATGATAGGAATGGGAACAGGTCTTATCATTTTCCAAAACCCACATATGGGATCTCAAGGCTGCAGCCAGACCCCCCCTGTGGGCCTAGTCTTCAGTTTATGGTTGTAGAAAATATTCAGCGATTTCTTCCAACCGTGTCTTTTGCCGTGCAGCCTGTATCCCATTGGTTTGAACTGTCAAGCAGTGCTAAACAGTTTGGAGCTGATCTTCCACCTTGATGCCCCCTGTCAGTACAAGCACATTGGTACCAAGGCACAAAAGAAAGCAGCTGGCATCTTATGTCTGCAGTCTGCTTTATGTACTGAGAACCTCTTTTTCTTTGTTTCCAGGAGCTTTTTTGTTTGTCTGGGGTTGCTTTTCTGTTTGGGAATTTTGGTTGTTTGGATTTGAGTTTGGTTTGTTTGTGGTTTTTATTGTTGGTGTTGCTTTTTGGGGGAGAATGAAAACTTTTACTTCTATTTCCTTCTCCTGTAGATTACAGTTAGGAGGATCAATGTGTTTAGGGAAAAAAAAAAAAAAAAACAGGAGATAATTGTGTTATCATTCTTTGACTAGGGAGTTTCCATTCATTTGAATATACGTCTTGAAGAGTATTGTAGCATAATTACAGTGGAATTTGAGTCTCAAGAGGGCCTTACAAGTACCCTTTCAAATGAAAATTGATCAAGGGTAACAGCAGGAATAAAAAATCCTACTATGAAAAGTTTTTAGAGTCTTTTGGGATACTGAAGTTTTATGCACATTGTCTCTGTTGTCAATTCGCTGAGTGCCCAAAGCTTTGTTGTCTTCTGAGATGAAATTTGCTTTAGCTGAGAACCTTAGAAAAAGAAACCTGACTGTATTCATTTTTTAATGTAATTTCAGTTAATAATATGTGATTACAGTTTTTCTTTTAATTCAAACAGACAAAAATTCTTGCTAGTAGTTAAGCAACTTTGTATTGACTGCTTTACTTGTAGGAAAAAGACAGACAAATTTAATTATTTCACTTAGAAAAACAGCAGAGTGGGGGAAATAATATTCCTAAAGTCTTTGCCCTGTTGAATGCACTTTCTCATGAAATATTTTTGTGTTTCTTTTGTTGCCCATCATTTGCTGTTTGGCCCAAAGGCATGCCAAGCGGAGTGTCTCTCTATGATCCCTGTGGAGAAATGACTGCTGTATCATACTCTGCTGAAGCTGAGTACATGCCCTTCCCAATAAATGAGTTTATACCCTTCTCAGCTCTGTGTGGCAGCCAGATGGTCCTGAGAAATACTCAGGCATGGTGAGATTTGTTTCTTTGTCAGGTTATGCCTTTTCCTCTCACCCAGGTTTATCTTACCCCAGTGATACACGAGCTGCATTACCAACAGCATTGACTGAACCATAGTGACTGCTTGAGGTAGTATTTGGATACACAGATGAGAAGCTTAACCAAAGGGCATCCTGCTTCTGTCAGCAGAACCACTTGTGGGGAGAACTCCTTTGCTGGGGGACCTTGGGCTTTTCTAGGGACTTGGAATTACATCATATACGAATCTGTTAAAGCCACTTAAACACAGCTTTTAGTGCTGTCTTGCCATACTTTCCACTTTTCATTCTTAATTATTCCCACTGCTATCCATCTTGTCTTCCATTCTCTCCCCAGTTATAGCAGTTCAATCATGGTGAAATAAGGCTCAAAGCTTAATTAAAGTTCACAGTTGCCTTCTATCTGGAAGACAGTGTGGTCTTAGTATTGGGTATGGTAGGACCCCAAAACCACTTCTCAAGAGAGAATAGGCTGGAGTAGTTCAAAACATCATCAACCCATCATCACTAAACTAATAATTTGCTTCCCAAATTACATATCTATAACATCTGCAAGTCCCTCTGTCTTTAAGTCCTCCAGAGAGGGAAGGTTATAGTTTTGGTGTAAAAGCATCAATTCCGGTGCATCATGAAACTAGAAAGGGTTGGGGTTTTTTTCCCCTGAAGGGAGGAGAACAGTGTCCTTCCTTCAGGGGTAAAATGTCATGGCAAAATGGTAAAGAATGGCAAAATGTCAAAAAGAGAAGATTTCTAATATGATTTTTTTGTCTCCATCAGAATATGGGTATCATCAGACTCTTTCTTTGCCTTCTATCTCTTTGACCATTCAGTATCCGGTCTGGAAGTCTCCTTTGTATTCATATCCTTAGATATACAGATCCTTAGGACTCTGTGAGGAGTCTTCATTTTCTCTTACAGGTTATTTCAGACATTTTGTCCTTCCTTTCCAAGTTAGAATGAAAGCAAATATCTGAGCACCTGGGTGCTCCAAAGCCTTTTTCAGCTTAATTCTTGTACTGACAGTTTGAGGGTGACTAATAAATTGTTTGAGCTTTTCACAGAAAATGGCACACATAGCAGCATATGGATGAGCCTGCACTACCATCAACTCCTTTACAGTTAATAAAGAGAAATAGGCACTTTTGGCTTATGATTCATCTGATCTTTTCCAGCAATCCACTTAGGAGAAGATGGCTTGTGTCCTGTAAGCATTTATTCCTCTCTGCTGAGAAGGCACAAAATCTAAGCATGTCTCAAACTTTAATGCACTTATTGTAGGCATCCATGCAGAAGAGTGATGAATGCCAAAGTATTAGGAGTCTGATAAATTTCTGGAGGACATCTTCTCATGGACAGCATGTCTTCCCTGGGAAATGTAAAAAACTGATATAAATTTGCTTCTTACTTTTCAGCAAGCCCATATATAATGAACCTGCTCCAAAGAAAGTAGACTGGCTTCTGCGTGTTTGCTTTTTGTAATCAGTTTCTTACACATGCAATTTTTGGAGGAAAATTTCCACCTATTTTCTGAGACTTGACATTATTCTTGGCTCATTACACCTAAAGCATGCCCTTCTCTTGAACTTGGATACTATTGTCCTGGTTTCAGCTGATAGAGAGTTCATTTTTTTCCTAGTAGCTGGTACAGTTCTCTGTTTTGGATTCAGTATGAGAATAATGTTGACAGCACACTGATGTTTTGATTGTTGCCAAATAGTGCTTAACCTGGGTCAAGGAATTTTCATTTTTCCCATGCTCTGTCAGTGAGGAGCTGCACAGGTTGCCTTGAGGACATCTGGGACAGCTGGCCCAACCAGCCCAAAGGGATATTCCATGCCACAGAATGCCAAGCTCAGTACACAGACTGGAGGAAGTTGGTCTGGAGGGAACAATCATTGGGGGATTGCTGCAAATGGGGTGGAAATTGGTTATCGGGTGTTGAGCACTTGTATCATGAATTGTTTGGGTTTGCTCTTTGGTTTTACCTCTCCTCTCTCTCTCCTTATTTTTTTATTGTTATTGGTATAATTTTATATTGTTTCAACTATGAAACGGTTATATCACAAGCCATGAATTTTGGCATGTTTTTTACTTTTGTCTGATGCTTCTTCCCATGCCACCATGGGGGATGGTTTGAGAAAGTTGCTCAATGATCTTTAGTTGTGGGCTGAGTTAAACCAAGATACCTATATACCACAACTCAGAAAAAGCCCCAGACACACTCATGCAACTGAAAGGATTATATCCACTTGCTTTCTCATTACCTCTGTGAAACTCATAAACAAAAATAAAAGAGCTTTTATTTCCTAATGGCAACCTCAATACCCTCAAACTGCTCTCCTCTCAGTTATCCTTTGCTGTACTTTTCCACATGTTGTCCCTTTCACCCAGACTCTGAGTGACCACACTATTGCAAATAACCCCCAATCCAGTGACATTAGTGTGGTCCATCATCCAAATATAATCAGATGCATATGTTTGATCTCTTATAAAGACATGTTTTACCCATTTAATTTATAAAGATGCAGTTTCCTAGTCTGATACCTGTCTTTTCACCCAGATTTTTGGCCATGAATGAGATAGAAATTATGTGCCAGTCTGGCCATTGTGAGTCTGATTACACTAAGAAATATTATTTCCTTAGCCAGAGCATCCCTGAAAGGGTACATGATTTTGGGGTAACAAGTGCCACACATATTTCAGTAGATATAGTGGGATTTGGAAGACTGGTCAACATTCTTATCAGCACAGGATGAGGCACACCTCATTTCAAAAACAGTTAAGGTAGCTGACTCAGTTTTGATTCATTCTTCTCATTTCCTCCTTTTCTTCTTGTCAGTTTACCCAAGACTAAACACATCAATTTTTGTCTTTCCATATCTCAAAATTACTGCTTTCTGCTGCCACCATCCCCCATCCTCAATGTATTTCAGTGTGAAAAGGCAACACATTCTCTCTTAGACATGAAAATTGTTCTCATAATTATTTTTATTGATTAACTGAATAGAAAAGAACATGAACACATATGCCCAGTGTCTGACAATCTGTTACTTTCAGTTGCAGAAAACAGTAACAATCTTAGATATAATGACACCAATTATCTTCTCTCCCTCTAAGCTGCACAAGAAAGAGCCCTCATATAACAACTAAAGCAGGACAGTGAGGAGCTATTTCTTCCGTGTTAGGCACTGTGCACTGCTGTGAAGGGCAATGTGCAACATGTGACTCATACTTCACTGTTGCAATGGAAGCTTTGCATAATAGAAGTAACTCGTGCATAACTTTTAACAAATATGTAACCTCACATGGGTCCTACATGGAGTTTTCACGCTTCATGTAGGTATTTGTATGAGCCTGCCTGGAATAGAGTTGCTATTTTCCCAGCAGTGTTTTCGCTTTTCTGCGTACATAGGGAACCTTATCAATGTGTATAAGGATCTGAAGGCAGGTGTCAAGAGGTTGGAGGAAGCCAGGCTCTGCTTGGTGGTGCCAAGCAACAGAAAAAGTGGCAACAGGCAGAAACTGATGCACGGGAAGTTCCACCTGATCATGGGGAAGAACAGTCATTACTGTTCAGGTGACTCTGTGGTCCTTTCTATACTTACCTATTCTGTCATCCTGTGATTCCCTATAAAATTTAGTGGTCCAAGTGCCAGAAGCACACTGAGAAGAGAAATTGAGATTCCCCCCACCACCCAAGGCAAAAGAGTCAGTCTGTACTTTCCTCAGGCCATCAGACCCAGTTTTGTGTTGACTGAGACATTCAGAAGATGTGGTCATTGTACCTATCTTCTTGGACTTAGAATGGGGGATGTTCCATGTCCTAGGCATGTGCTATAAACCACTGAAAAAAGGGTGGCAGCTAAACTGACCCTGATCAAACTGCATCATCGACAAATAAAGTACTTTTGGAAGATGTGTTTAAAGCTGACCATGATATGAACATCAGGAGGAGCCAATGTTTCAACTGGACTAACATGCAGGTACTGACTGATATGAGTGTCTTCAGTGGCATGTTACAGCTATCTCTGCAAGGGGAGATCTTTGACAGTTTGCTCAGGTTTAGAGACACAAAACATTAAATTTTAAATTTTAGGCAGGATTTAGCCCAGCTGTACACACCACCTCTAAAGCTTGTACTGTGTACTGTAGCTGTTATATTACACCCTGTTTCCCTTATATTCTGTCTAACAAGAGCACTTTATATAGAAAACTACTCTTTTACTTAAAGAACAAATTCCAGTGTCTGGTTAGGTCTTTGTTTCAGTTCTCACATACCTTTGTTTTCACTAAATAAAGTCATTAACAATGTGAATTTTTCAGCCTTTTATTCCCATTACTGATTCTTGCTAAGTCTCTTCTCAGCTGTACAAAATACTCCTTTGGTATTTTCTCCCCATGAGACACTCATATACTGTAATCAAATCACCTCTCAGTTTTCTTTTTGATAGCTAAACATATTGAGTTCTTCGAGCCCTTTATATCAACAGAAAAACTATATTCTTAGTATAGCACCTGCTACTCCTGTGTGGCACTCTCACACATAAAAGAAGGACAGTCCATGCATAAAGCTGAGAAAGCTGCATCTTCACAATACTTTGGGCAGTCATTCGATTTTCTTTCTCTGTCTTCTCTTAAAAATAGACAGATAAATAAGTAGTTATTCTAAATTAAAAGGTATTTCAAAATCTCTGTGTCTTCTTACAGGCAGCAGAAAAGCTACTGCTTTGGATTTGAGTGATTTGAGTGATTTTTAAATTGCATTATACCTTAAACAGTCATTTCTACTTGAATGAAACAAAAGTAAACTGTTTCAAATTCGGATCTCTTCTGTGCTGAAATAATTTGCAACATGCTGATGATGCAATTTTAGAAAATTAGACTTTTCATTTACTCCACCCTATTAATTTTAGCATACATTGCAAGAGTTTGACAGGCTGAATCCTGAAACCAGGATTAAAAAATCTTACAACAGAGCCAAGATTAAGTCGCTTAAGATTTTCTCCCATTTCAGGATGTTTTCCAGGTCTTCCTTAAATGGCATGTGAATGTTTCTGTATTAGATTTTCATGGACAAGCTTTGGTAGCAAGGGGGGCTACTGGGGTGGCTTCAGTGAGAAGCTGCCAGATGCAGCTCTGTGCCTGGCAGAACCAATTCTTGGTACCTCCAAAGACAGATGTGCTGCTGAACAAGGCTGGGCCAATTAGAAATGGTGGTAAGACCTTTGTGATAACCTATTTCAGAAGAAAGAAAAACAGTTATGGCACAGTTGTAATTGCATCCAGAGAAGAGGGGTGAGAACAGGTGAGAACAACTCTGCAGACACCAAGGTCAGTGAAGAAGGAGGGGGATGAGCTGAGATTCCTCTGCAGCCTGTGGTGCAGCCCATGGTGAAGCAGCTGTCTCCCTGCAGCCCGTGGAGGTCCAGGGGCATGCAGAGACCCACCCACAGCCCATGGAGGAGACTGATTCCAGAGCAGCTGGTTGCCTGAGAGGAAGCTGTGATGCCATGGGGGGCCCATGGAGAGAGGAGACCCCGCTAGAGCAGCCTGCCCTTGAAGGACTGCACCCCATGGAAGAGTGAATCTGTTGCAGCAGTTTGGGGAGGACGGTTGCCCGTGGGATGGGTTCACATTGCAGCTGTTGGCAGACAACTGTTGCCTGTGAGATGGACTCACATCTGAGAACTTAATGGAAAACTGTTTCCCATGGAAGGGACCCCATGGTCCAGCTGGGGAATGACTCTACTCCCTGAGCAGCAGGGGAAACCACAGGTGATGAACTGACCATAAATCCCCATTCCCTGAGGGCAAATGGAAGGGTTTTTTTAAATGTCTTATTTTAGTTTTCATTACTCCGCTCTGATTTTGTTAGCAGTAAATTCAATTAATAGCTCTATTTCTACCCTGTTTTGCCCATGGCAATGTTTGGCAAGTGATCTCTCCCAGTCCTTATCACAACCCATGAACCCTTCATGAAATTTTCTCTCCCCTGTCCAGCCACAGAATGCAGTGATAGAGCAGCTTCTGTGTGTGCCTGGCACCCAGTCAGCATCAGCCCAGTACAGTTTCGTATTTGGGGTTTTGTTTTGGTTTGATTTTTTTTGTCCTACCAAATTTTGGGGGTTAAGCCTCCTTTTACTATATCCCTACACTTCCAGCATCTGGTTTGGGTTGATCTCAAATTTCTCTGTTCAGTATCTTTCAGTTCTTTATCTCAGAGTATAATCAATTGTGGTTTACTCTTTTCCTTGGATAATAGAGCCAGATCTCTACTAATTGTAAATTATAGTGATACCTTCTGTAAAGCTCCAACACCAGATAAAGAGGAGTTAATTTAAAAATACTAAAGTCTACTGCAAGTGTGATTTTGCAGCCACCTTCATTTCTATTTCTACTGCAAACTTTTTGACAGACCATTAGTTTCAGTAATATTTAGTCGAAGAGTTTCAAGAAAAATTTGATCTCCTGAGACACAGAGTGAGTGAAAAAATGTAACATCAGGAGTCAAAAAGGTGAAACAAAACGATTCTTGCTAAAATGGATCTGACTGTAAAAGAAAACCTGAAGTATAAATCTACCATATGGTAAGTTGAAGCTGTAAGTTGGATTTGTATGCCCTGTCCACATGGCTAAATATTCTAGCCTGACCTAGAATTCCCTCTAGTCCAGTTTTCTGGTCACCAAAAGTTCTCAGAAACTTAAAATATTGCCAATACAGTAAAAATACAACATATTCTCTCATTCTTGTTCTATGAGGGTAACAAGAGTTGGTCTGTTTTATAATTCTTTCCATCAGTGACAATAAAAACTTTTATTGTTTTTCAGCTCATTCTGGGCACAAAGTTCCCCATTGGGGAGCCAAATAAAATTCTTCTATTCTTGCTCAGGGGCTCCATTGGAAATGACTGGGCAAGATTCCCTGCATGCAGTTTAATATTAGACAGCTGTAGATGACCACCCTAAAAGGAAATAAGTCACATTGTCTACAGAAAAATGTCATTCACCAGCCTGTTTGACTCTCCATCCTGCAGAGGCACATGTTTCTGTAGATTACAAGAAAAGAAATTGTTCCTGTCTGGGTTATTAAAATGGTTGGGAGCTCATTGGGGGTTTTTACATTTGGGATAGCCATTGGAACTGCCTCTCTGTGATTCATGGGAGTCATAGGATGTCTCTGAGGACTGACCAGTAGCAGTAACTTTTATTGCATCAGTAAGAATCACTGTAGAATTTTCATTATCATTGCAGAGTTTTCAAATTAGCAATATTTTCTGATTAAATATAGATGGAAACATACTGTTTCCTTTCCTGTGCTCTAGATGTAAAAGAACCACTTAATTAAGCTAATTAGGGTAATTGAATCCCTAGGCCATAAGAGTCCCCACAGTTCGGTTCTTTGGGAAACTGCAAGGTAACTGAAATGGGCTCACATGGTCCCCATTTAGCATGTGCTGTGGAGAAGTGAGGGCAGTGGGGAAACTTCTCGGGACAGTATCTCACATGAATTTGACTGGAATTATTTCAAGAAAAACTCCCTGTAATATTCAAGCAGAGTTGATTTGTACTCATGCTTTCTTCTTCTTTTGCTTGCAAATTACTGTGTTTTCTATCACTGCTTTGGTTTGATTTCAGTCATATCTTTTACTGTATGATAATGTCCCTTTTAATAAATCCTATCTGCATGAAGGTCTGAAGCCAACAAACCACTTTTAAAACATGACTGGTTACTAGGCAAACAAATTCTGCAGCAAAATACCCCTGAACTCTAGCAAGACATTTGCCACTACTTTGCTCTGAGCTTTGGCAAATGACTTGACTTTCTCCTCTTCCCCACGCTTCGATGCATGCTGCTTAGAGCCCTTAGTTCCCTGGACTCTGTTACTCCATGCAGCTCCTGTGAATGAGATGGAGTTTGTAGAAAAAGAAACTGCAGGCAGATTCACAATCACATTACTTCAGCAGCACAGCTTGATGTACTCAGCAAATAAAATATAGTCTTCACTGGTGGTAGAAGAGAAAATTTAGCTTCCACAAGAATGCCCTAATTTGCCCTAATGTTCTTTCGTCTCGGTCTTCCTTGTGATCAGTAGACTTTCTGCCAAGGATCCATGCTGTGCTGAAAAGAAGCATACAGAGTTCAAAGCACTTCAGCCTTAATGCAAAGCCCTCATTAAGATACATGAAATGCACCATTCAATATCATAAAGTTATGGGCAATGAGGAAAAGTGAATGCAATAGCTACAAAAATCATCACAGATAAAAATGCCTTGTCCTTCCAACAGTCCAAATTTACATTCTACTTTGTTATCTCCAAAAGTGACCCCAAATATCATGAAAAAGGTATACTGGGGTGGTACTTGCTTCTTGGGTACAAAAGGCAGAAAGGCCAGGATAGATATCTTTCTCAAGGTGATAATTTGTCATGTCCATATAGATAGGCTTGCATCATAGTCTCTGTTCAGTTTTGCAGATTTTGTAGGGAAAATTTCAGGAGTGCAAGTTAACTGATAGAAGAGAAATAGAGTTTATTGACAAGGTCTGATGAAAATCACAAACAAACACAGAAGAATTCACTTGTGACACTTGTATGAAAGACGGTACACAGTTTTTATTTTGCCTTCTGGAAACTTTAACAGAACTTTGAATCTGCTGCAACTTGTTTCATTTCAGTATCATATTTCATCTCTTGTTAAAGTATTTATGCTAATTTAATTAAGCATAGAAAAGAGAGGCAATGATAAATATGAACTTGTTTCAAGTGGGTCGTGTGTGTGGATTTCCCCCAAAATGTTCATCAGTTCATCATTAATAATTTCTCTTAGTTATCTGTCTGGTAATAGGATCCTTAAGTCAGATGAGCTATTGTGGCAAATTACAAACATTTAGGTTAATTTCATCCTCCTGGACAAAATTCTTTTTCATTTGGCTAACTGAAGAATCACTCCAAAGATTTTAATCATCCCCAGAATCTGCACATAAGCCAAATGGCTTCATATAACTTTAATGGCAAATTAGAAAATGTGTTCCCAGGACTATGCAATGACCTACATCTGACTGTTCACTCGGATGTAATTTTTTTTTAACCTTGGGGATATTTTTCATTTAAAAAAAAAAAGAAAAAAAAAAAAAAGAGTGAGAGAGAAACAAACAGACTCAAACAGGGGGAAAACAAAACAAAACAAAACAAAAAAACAGCAAAAGCCTGAGACTATGGATGAATTCTTTTCAGGGTTTTTTTTTCCTTTTTTGTCCAAATCTGCAGATCCACAAGTCTCATTAAACCAACAGAATTGACACACATGTACAGAAAGGGCACAGAATGAGTTAAAGAGGGGTTTTACATCATTTCTCCAGATATCACAACATTTAATTCAGCTGCAATGGAACATTGTTAAACCCCAGGTCATTTGAATGTTGAAGCAAAATATTCTCTTTAGAAATTTCACAGCTATTAGCCTTGAGTTACCAGTGATGAATGTTTCCGGAGCTGTAAAACTTCTTCAGGCCCAAGAGCACATTTTAGCCTAGTTTATTGTAGTCTTTCTGTCTCCTTGAAGGGGGATGATCATTCTTGATTAGCTGTGCTAATGTAGTGCAGTGTAATAGATGCATACACCAGTGTCTGCTTTGCTCAGATCTGAATTTGGAAAATATTGTTCTTTCGTAATGCTGGATCCTGAATGGATGTAATACTTGAGGAACTAAACCCTGATGAAAATAGGCTTTGAAAAGCAAATACAAGCTGTTCTCCTTGATTCTGCTTTAGCATTCAACATGTTCGTGATATATATGAACATATTGTGTGGATGGGTACATTTCTTCTCTCTGGATTGCACAATGCAAATTATTTTTGTGTTATGGGGAATATACTAAACCTTCTAGTTGGGTTTACACAATAAATTAATTCCTTTACACATTGTCATAGACATTATTAAGTGGATGGAGAAAGGTTCTAATTCCCTTGTACTTTGTCATGCTCATTATTATCTGGCTAGAGAAAGATCTTTTTCCTCTTATAAATATGGTCTGGTTTCCTCTTCTTGGGAAGAGGATTAATATATTTCTCTTGATATTGCATTAATATATTTATGTTCTCAGGACACACAGTACTGCTCTAACATGCTTCTTCTGCCCCACCTCCTATGTCCTCACTCTACGTGACTATTTAAACAATTTTCAACCCTAGATGTTTTCTCCTCTGCAGCCTTTGGCATATCATTTCCCATCCTTTTAGGTTAAAATCACATCCAATTCTTCTCCTCACGAGCATGCTAGCCACACTCTTCCTTTGCAAAACTCAACTTCTGGGAGCCCCTTATTCCGGTGTTTTTCAAGTGAATATACTGAGTGACAAAATGGCTGCTCTGCCATACCTTACCTAGCTTCTAACTCCCAAAAGCTTTATTTGTAGCTCATCTACCCTCTCTGTTATTGCAGTGGAGTAATGGGATATCCAGTTCTCTTCCCTAGCACTCTAATTCATAATGAAAAACCACAATATTAGTAGAAAAGGAAGTTTTCCACCTGTAATTGATTTCCACTACAATACTTACATGGTCAAGATACAGGATGAGGTGCAAGCTTACCTGAAAATTATGACAAAGACAGAATATTGGAAATGAGCACAGATCACCAAGTGCCACTGCTGACAACTCTACTTCCCTTGAAATTAACTAACATATCTTAGTGGAAGATGAGCTTTCCATATCTAGTAGCTGATGTTTTCCTGTCCATGTAGGCACACATTGCATGGACACTGACAGTAGGCAGGAGCTAGGGGCTTTTTCCTTGTTTTCTGTGGAAAGGCAAATCTAGGCAAGTTCTCTGATCTATTTATTATTACTTTTCTGTTGTTAAATGACAGCAAAATCGTGTCTGTTAATGTGGCTTTACACAGAAGTGAAGAAAAATGAACATGAAGAAACTATTTCAGCTCTCATATGGCAAATAGAAGGAGTCTGGAAAAGTTTAATACATTATTCAGTAGCAAGTGGTGGAATCACAGAGCTAGCAGATGTAAGAGATTCATTAGCTGAGATCCCCAGCTCTTGGATACATGCTCTTGAAGCCCATTAAAAATATTAGTATGCAAAAATGGTGATGAAAATCTAAACAAAACTGCAGTCAAAATAAACTTGATTTGGGATTATACCTTTCCACAGAGATTTTATTTGTTTGCTAGTAGTACTTGAATATTTTAAGAACATTTAATTTAGATTTATTAAGATATTTAATTAATATTAAAGAAGTACTTTATAAATGAGAACATGTTTCTTCCATAACAGTAAAACTAAAATACTAAAAACTAAAACTAAAAAAAATGTAGTCTGCTAGAGTGAAAAATTGCTAAAATGGAATTATTATATTATAAAGATTAAGACACATTTGTTAAATCACTGAGTGATTTGCTTTCACATGCAGACTTTAAATTTGCTTATGGATCTGTGCATAGCCAAAAGCATGTATATTCAAATTTGGACCACAGAATGTTTAGTTAGCCCTCTGTTTAGCCAGTTTCTATGCAAGCATGCAGCTTGCTCTAATTCACTATTAGTATAATTATTCCCTTGAAAACTTGGCCAAGTAGCCATCAAATCATATTTGTCAGGCCTTAAATAATTCATATTTACCAACTGTTATCTCATTAACAATTAACAAACATTTACTAAATACAAATTATATTGTAAATTGGATTATGGATTTTAAAGAAGTAGTTTAATTTTGATGGTTGGTCAGGTTTGCTGCCTAACAAGCAGACAGAGAGTGCAGAGGCATTTCAGTGAGGAGATTGATCTCTTCACCTGGAGCAGCTTCTGAGTGTCTAGCTGCAGCTTCAAAGAGCCACCCCAGTGGGTGACTCTGCTACTTGTGGGCACACCACCAGAGCCCTGTGATTTCATGTGAGTAATTTAAAAAGGTCACCCATGGGTCCAAGCAAGTTCTTTTGCTTTCCAGGCTGAGCCCTGTCACTCAGCACCATGTAGAGTTGTCACTGGCCCAAAGATTGATCCTATTGGACTATCTTGTTTAGTGGAAAGTGACCCTTTCCACGTCAGAGAGGGGTTGGAACCAGATATTGTTAAGGTCGATTGGAACCCAAACCATTCTTCAGGATTCTACTTCTTCTGAAGTTCATTTCATTTGTTCCTTGGGTTTTCTCCTATCCCCACATGGTCACCTGTCAGGGATATTGCCTACAGACCCCAGCATGAGGCACCAACTCGCATCCTCATGCTGGTCTGAGACAGGATGGAGGAGGAAATAGACAAAAGAATCACCAGAAAGTATTTACAGGGGTTTTGTAGTCTCTACTGAAGAAGGCACACCATTGTCAGAGGGCAAACTCCTTTTTAGAGTTATCTTTAGGTTTTATTGGATGTCCTGCCTAATACAGAGCACAAAGCAACCCAGAGAGCCAGAACAAGAAAGAGAAAGAACAGATATCCAAATAATATCTTAATCATTACTCAAATTGACATTGTTATTCATGTGGATGAAGATAATGATCACTGGCCTGTGAGCTCCCCTTCTCCTGCTTTTTCTTCTCTTCACAACCTTGACAAGCCTGTCCCCAGTCTGCATCTTCTCTCTGTCCTATAAGACAATATTTTGTCTCCACCACTCTCACACATGCCATTGGCAGACCAAAGGCCTAGGGAAGAGACTGTTAATTTTGCATCTCTTTTTAAATAAATGCTGAGAAATTGTTCTCAGTTTATGTTTTCCTCTAAATTTACATATTTTCTTTTATAGCTGAAAAAATATTTTACCCAAAATCTGGTGTAATTTCTCCAAAACTACTTAGCTGACCTGCTGTCAGACATTGCATCATGTAAAAAAAACTTACCCTGTCTTCCTCTGGCTTTGTACCACCATAATGAAGTACTACTGTATCTAAACCAATAGCTGTGGCTTCCCTTTATGGGCAATAGAGTTTAAGGATACAATTCAGATGACCTGGTTTACACAAGAATGTTGTGAACTGCCATTTAGTAAGAGTAATTCTCTCCACTCACTGTGAACTAAGCCTATAGTGACTAACTCTGATGCAGATGACCTATTCTTGATCAAACGAATCCCAAAGCTATTCTATAGATATGTTGCATCTAAAAGTAAATTATACCCCAAATAGCAGTACTATAACTTTAGCAACTCTTTTTTCAGCAATAACTGAAGTGGAAAGTCACATACTCTTTCACACATCCCTGGTTAAGTATGTTACTGGCAATTTTCAGCTACCTGTACTATTTAATTTAGTACTCCACAAAGGATTTTTTTCTAGTATTATAAGAGAGTCATTTAACATCATGTGAGGAAGCAAAAAAAGTACTGATGAATCTGAGAAGAAAATGTCCAGGAGGATGTGAGAAATTAAGGGGAAGTATTGCTTATAGGTGGAAAGCTAGTAATTTGAGATAACTTGGAACAAAAGAAACACACAACAACACAGAAAATGAGCATATTTCATATGATCATCCTTACAGTAACATGAGCATACTGCACACAAGGGACCTCATCTTTCTGTTGCTAGCCCTAAGATCGCTAAGGGTTTTGAAGTGCCAGGTTTTACTTCATCCTTAATCCACATATGGAAAGTTGACTCTTGTGCCACTACTCCCCAACACCCTCCTGAGACATTTCAGCAAACTAAGTGGATTTTTTAGATACTTTTCTGCTAGATTAGCATGTGTGAATTGCTCTGTAAAGGAATAGGCATGAGCAGAAGCAACAGTGCAACTGGAGAAGTTGTAAAACTAATAGATGAATATATAGGGGTCACACATCAAGCTAAGCCAAACTCTCAGCTTCCACTCAAAAAGATGTTTCTTCACTATCCTATTTCCAGTCACACATTCCTAGCACTTCATCTATATGAACATGAGTTATGTGCTGCAGGACTAAAGCCTAATCAAAAAACATCAGCAAACAATTAATTTTCAGCCAACTCATCATTCTGGTGGACATTGGCTTGGAAGATTTTGAAATCTTTGCAACATTTTTCCCCCTACTCTCGGTTTTAAATGCTAAGAAGGTGACAAGGTGAGGCTTACATAAGTTCAAAATTCAGATCCTCAGTGATGAGAGCAACCCTGTCAGCAAGAACACAGATTTAGATTCCAATCATAAAAAAAATGAAGCCCAACGTCAGGGTCAGAAATGCCAGAGATCAAGCTTGGAACTGTAATCACAGAAATGAACAGTTAAACCAGGTCAAGGCCCTGGCCCAGCCAGAGAAGCAGTTTGTACCTCAGGGAGCTACAAGACAAGGCTTCCAGATTGTGCTGTCAATTTATGCACAGTGAAGTTTAGCGTGTACAAGTTTCATCCATTAGAAATAACTCTCCAAAACACATTTTGCACTTAATCTACAATAGCCTGCCTGCTACAGTATCAATCAACAGAACAGATATTTTGCAGTTTGGTCATTTGTCTTTCAGTCGTAACCTAACAACCTGCGTGTTCATGTGAGTACATCATCCTCTGATCTGAAGATGCAGTGAGGCAAACCACACACAAGAGTCACCTGGATGCTAGAATTTAATTTCCATGTGAAAATCAGATATTCCTACACTTGTTTTCATCCCACATTGCAATATGAAGTCATCAAATACTTATGAAATTAAGAAAAAGAAACAAAACCAAACTTCACTTCAAAAAATACTAAAATGATCATCTGTTTCAAGTTAAATGTGTCCAAGTTGCTCCATCAAATGCTCTCTTTTGGCTTGGTCAAGCCATTTAGAAATGATTCATGACTTACAACAAAAATCTGAACTTGAAGCAGCTTAGCTTGCAAAGATAAGCCTGAGGGAGGATGTGACAACAATCTTTAAAGATGGAAAATGTCACTGAAAGTGCGAAAGAAAACCCAGTTCTCCATGACCATACCAGGCATACAAGAAGTAATGTACTAAACAGCAGAAAAACTGATGCAATGTCGTAGGAACATGTGTCTTTCCTAAGAAGAGGTTAAAAATTGACTGACTTGTTTGGGGAAGCTTGAGGTTCTTTAAGAACATAGGAGATGAACATCTGCCAGTATCATGGATGTGCCTTATGGCAAGGTGATTGCACTGGCTGAGCCAGCAAAGTCTCTTCCAGACATACGAATTTAGTCAACACTGAAGTGAACCCACAGGTGCATGGCAGCAATCAATTTTTTCTGTGGTGGTGGTGCTCTGGACAGGGTCCCTGACTGCCTGGCATTGACACCCCCATTATGGAAATCCGCTGAGGGAAGGTTTGAGGTGAACAGCAAAGAGAGGTATTCCTAAATGGAATAATTCAATGAAATTACTGTCTCCATTCAAAACCAAACAACACACTTGGAAGGTGAGTTCTCACGCAATTAATCTATGTCATATGTCACTTTGAAAATTTGGCTTTTCAGCCTAAAGTGCTTTTTTTTTCTGTTGCAGTGTCCGAGGTTAAATCATTTACATTTTAATATGCCAATATTTCACAATGGCATGGATGAATGCTGAGAGAGACTTTTGTTTTAGTAGAAAGGTGGATAACAACCAGAGCCTTTTAAAATGCAAGGACACACACTTTGCTACAGATGCTGGTCCTGGGAGCATTCAATTTCTGAGAGTCATTGAGAGGTTGTTTTAGGAGGTGAATGTGAGTGCAGTTTTGTTTAAAAAAATCTTTCCAATTGAGAGATTATGTCATTCTTTTGAAAGATGGTAGGTTGCTGTGACAACATGTACTTTGAGGAATAAGCTGAGAATCAGCAAAAGAGAGCTCATCATAGCCTCTTATCTCTGCAGAGTTGTCTGCAGTTCAAGCACAGATCGAGTAGTTTGGTTTCTCCTGCTGTTCCCAAGGGAAGGGTGCATAGTTACAAGGGTGCATTAAAGAACAGAAAACAACACTGAGCCTTTATTCTCTTCAGGGAGAAGATCTTTTCAAATTTGTTACCCAGCAGATCAACTGGTGTGTTGATTTAACTAATACAACCATAGCAATTGAAATTGCAACGTTTGTTGGCATGTCAGTGTAATCAGTCTGGGGTATGTGTTGCCTTTGGGTTTCTCTGGGAGAGAGGTGTGAAAGCTTTTTGCAGCTGGGAATGCTGTGGGCAGGGGAAAGATGGAAAAGAAAACAAAAGACATTTTTCTACACTTGTTATTTCCATGACTGAGGTTGAGGTAAAGAGATATGTCCTTCTGTTTTCTATCACTAAGTTTAGCTAACTAATATGAATTAAATTATATCCACCATTTTCTGCACTTCTTGCACTTGGAATAGGCCCTTGACTAATTCTTACCTTCACATTCATCATCATGTTATCCTGTGAAGGAAGATGCATTTCTTTGCTGCAGTTTGAGGTAAGAAGGTCAAGTAGTGGAGCAAGACTGTCATTCTTTCAGCTGAAAGGCTCCTGAGAAGTGCCCTTGAACTGACAGGGAGGAATATACTCTTCTTCTTCTTCAGATGTATGTAAAAAGTTAATGTTGTTCTTTTTGCAACATAGTTTTCTTAATGTTTTCTGCACCTGCCTTTCCTTAAGTAACAGTAACATTGTGTGTTTAATTGTGGTGATGCATGACCTCTCAGCTAAAATTAGGGGAAATATATATCTTTATGATTTTGCTTCCCTCTCCCTCAGTAGGCATGCCCCATTCTTCCTTCAGCATTCTCTATGTCTATAAAAAAGATTTTTCTCTTTCAGAATACAGGAGGGATGAAAGTAATTGAGAGTTACAAGTGGTTTGCTCAGTGACTAATTCCTAAAAGCTTAGTAGCAGTAAAAGTGGCCCTCATTATACTAACATATGTGTTGCAGGTACGAGAATCTATTTCTGTTTGGGAAGATAGGTCTAAGGTCAAATCCTCTTGGAAACTTTCCAAGATCTATAATGAAAAGTTGTTTGCAAAGACAAAAAGGAAATTGATGCCTTAGTGTCGAGGAAGTATGCCAACCTTTGTTGCGTTATTTGTTGACACTGTCAGAAGATCCACGTATCCAAGAGGCAGTTTTCCTGTCCTGTAGCAGTGCTGCTTTTTAGCAGACTGACTTTCTATCAAGGTGGTATTCTCTGCTCTAGAATCCCCAGGAATACCTTCAGAAATATTTCAAAGCATGCAAGCCCTTTATGTGGCAACCAGATTTAATGAGGTGTCATACTTGTGAGAATAGGTAAGCTCATCAAATTTCTTTTCCTTTTTTTCAGTTTTGTGGCTTTTTCAGTAGCACAAGATATACAGATACATAAAATCAAAGATAACATAGTTATAAGTAGTTCAAAAACTACCTTAAAATCACCTGATCTTGTCTATAGTTCCAAACATTTTTCACCATTCTCATGTCAAAATTTTAATTCTATTTGTCTATTTCTGGAAGCCCATCGACTGCATATAGAGAGGAATGAAAATATACACAGATAAAATATGCTCCACTTACAGATTGAGTGCATTATTTCATTTTGGACAAAATTGTATATGAAAGTGGTGCTTAAGAAAACAAAATATTATCAGTGCTAGCTCAAGCCAGGCATAGTGCCAGGAAGTTGTGGAAGAGCTATAGGGGAAAGCTTGCTTAAGTACCTAATAGTCTGATTTCCAAAACCCCTTCTACTTCAGTCCCAGCCCACTCTTGTTCAAATAGTGCCTAGTTAATGAATTATGATGACATTTATGGTGATCCAGTAATAAAAATGAATGAGGATAAGTATGAGGCCACCAAACCAGACCCAGATATCAGAAGGACTTTTAATTATTCTCAAATTCCTGTCAAACTTTAAAGAAAAAGATTAGGAAATTAAACACTTAAGGTGTCATCAAATCTTAACAAATGAATACCATTAGAGTGTCTTCTTTCTTTCCTCAGCTAGAAATCACATGACACTGACTGAAAGCTGTGAAAAATGCTCTTCCTATCATAGAATCTGAGTTCTTGGCAGCCTTGACTGGCTGGTTTTATTGGCTGTTTCTGCATTGCCTGAAAATTTCTCACACTGTTCTTTGGCTATTTGTCTTACTTTGTGCTCTTAGAAAATGTTTTATTTAATTCCTTTTGAATTTAGATACTTTCAGGACTTTATTGAAAAATCAGGCAATGCATGAATCACTCATCTTTGAGTGCCAAGCTGCCTTAAGAGTGGAAGAGAAAGAGTATTAAGAGAAAAACTGTAGAATGTGATGTGTTTCAAGGCAGAATTTAAGGAGTACATTGGCTAGATTAAGACACCAAAAGAAACCTGCCCTTCTTCATCATCATCTAATGAAATGTTGAGTCAACCATTCCTGCCCTGCACAGAAGAGAAGTGATAAAGTCACTGCTGTGGGCATCTGGCATCCAGCCATGGTCAATCCAATACATTTTCTAGCCTTTTGATGCACTCTAAGGCTTTTGATGTGTTCTGTAGTGAGTAATAATCAAATTAAAACAGAATGATTGATCACAGACATGAAACTCTCATGTACAGACATCTAAAGTTGGAATGACTTTCAAAGATTCTGAACTTGCATTATTGCTAACAGAGAGACCAATACTTGCAGTAAAGAGGTCAGCTAAGTGAACACATACAGGACGCTTTTTTAGGCATTATGGTGCAAAAGACTGACCTCATTTCTCATTTGTTTTGGAATGCTGTGATTGGAATTTTTCAGATTCAAGCATTCAGAGAATGTGTCTTTTCCCCCCAATACACTTCAGGGCAACTACCACGAGTGAGTGCACACACAAATATAGAATTGCTCAACAAAATCTGTCTAACATCTATATATCTATCATTGCATTTCCAGACAAATATTGCATTTCCAAACAAAGCCATATTGTATTTCCAAATATGAAACCTGATTCTGATAATCCAATAGATCCTGAGAAGCCTGGAGAGTTCTTAGTGGTTTTTGGTGTCACTATTGACTGGCAAGAAGCTGTGAAACTTAGAGGACCGCCATTCCTTTCAGTCCCAGGATGAAAATCTATTTCAGGTTGTCCCAGGATAAAGTCTGCCTAGCATTTTCACTACCAAAGGACCATGCTGTGGTGCCAGCTGACTGCCTGGACTGCCTGATGGGAAGTTCCCAACCCCTGACATGTCATATGTGTAACTCATTATGCTTAGAAGTCTCTGCCCCAAAGAGTGAGACTGGAGGAGTCAAGCAGCCTAGACCACCTCAGATATTGCTAAGCTCTAGCTCTCCAAACTGGAGGATGCTCTAGGCTGCAGAATGTGGAAGCTGTTGTCCTTGAGTGACAGAATTCAATGAAGCTTTCATTTCATTTTAATTTGTGTCCTGCAAGCCCACAGCCCCATCATTACAAGAACACTCCTCTTGTTCTGCCTGCCACATCTCCAGTCTCTGCCAATACCCCTCTGCCTTCACCCTCCCACAGCTCCACCTTTTCTGTCTTGATTCCCCTTTAGTTACAGTAAAAAGCACCATGAGTTTTGGCCAGTTTGATGCTGTCTGAACAGTGTACACAAGGAACTCACCACATTCATAGTCATGGTGGGATATTTATTTCTGCAGCACATCCTTTTACTACTCTCGCACCTTCATACAACCACTTTCGATGAAGTGGGTCAGATTTAAGCATCTTTGAGACATCATAGTGAAAGGTAATTGAAATCATGCCAAGAGATTTGAAGGCTATTAGGAGAGGATAAGAAAATATCATTCATTAAACTTTTTTCCAGGAAGACCGGCTAAAACAAGGCCATTTTCTCTAATTTAGCAGAAGAAAGTTATTCTCATATCAATCACTACTTTAGAAAAATCTGGCAAAGCCTGAAATGCCCATGTAGAGTTATCTTCATGTGACAGTGTTTGGAGTCGTGACTACTGTCTATGTAAGGATTTATCTCACCATGTGTAAAAGTTGTCATGGCAACAGCTCTCTGCAAATAATTACATAAATAATAAATGAAAGATTTTATGAGCATACATTAGAGCTGTAGTTCTCATACAGCCAGCTTTTGCTCCACAGAAAAGGGTCACACTGAGTTTTTCTTGGTGTGCATATTTATTTGCCTCACTCAAGGATGTAAAACACTTGCTTTTGGAGGTGAATATTAAAAATTATTAATCCAGAAAATAAACATTGGCCAAGCCCCTGCTGAGAAATAATACAATTGATGTTTCTTAAAGCCAGAGGTCAGAAGCATGGGTTCTGAGTCTCTCCTAAAACAGTATAGCAAATTAAAAGCTGCCTTAACAAGACTCCTGGGATTTCACCTGTACAGACACATTCCCAGCAGGTACAGAATCACCAGAAAGTTGCTTTAATGCCCTTCTTTACACCCCAGACAGAGACTGTGACCATGGAAAAGTTGTATAACTGATGTATCTGCCCTCTTCGTAACTCTGGCTCTCTTCATGCAGCATGTGCTGGTTAAAGTTATTATAAACTAACCTGCTCCCTAACTTTTTCTGATCTTTTTTCAAGTACTCATCTTTGCTCTTATAAGAGGGAATATGAGTAATCGTCCATATATATTCCACATATTCTCAGGGCTGTGTCCTGTAGAGATCCTCCACACAGAGGTCTGGTTGAACACATGCAGGGCTGCCTACTAAAAACACTGAGGAACCAGATGTTGTATATTTTCATCAGAAAGTACTGAAGTCTCTTCCTTCTAACTCCAGGGGGGGTTATGCATAGGAGCACTCTTTAAAACTGAGAAATGGAATCAGTTCTTTGGTAGGAGAGTCAGGTGAACTATTGTTCATCATTTAAAACCATTTTAAACCAGCCAGGAAGATGATGTGCATATGTTCATTAGATGGGTTCATTGGTGATGACTGTTACTTTCAGCAGTCTTGGTGATTCACGAGGCATTATTTTCATGTGCATTCTGATTGGCTCATGTTATTCTGTATTATGCCTAGTATTTTGGGTTAATAGAGAGAAAAAACACAATGCTTGACTCATCAGTTTGACATTTCAGGCAATTTTTAACCATGCTTTTCCTAATTGTTTCTTTAGGTCTATTTATAATTTTGATAAAGCCTGTTGTAGTAAATAGACAGATCATATTTGCATGGAGATACATGTATATTTATACATATATTTATATTTTATAGTTCTGTCATGTCTATATATAAAGTATGTAAAATGTACAATTAATAGAAACAAAAAATTGATCCAGCCAGCCTCAGTCATGGACTTCAAATCACATTGATGCCAATATCTCCGGTCAACATTTTGAGATTTTTTTAGGTTCCTCTGAGTAAAACTAAAGATCTACTTTTCAACATGGTTTTAAGGTATAAAAAACTGGGGTTTTTTTACTAAAGCTGAAAGTGAGTTCTGAGCCAGGACTTTCACAATCCCTGTCCTGAAACCAGCTCCCTCTTTTTAAGCCAGGAGAACAACAGCCTAAATATCTCCATAAAGGAAAGTTGGGTGTCGGTCAGATAAGTGAATCTCAAATTGCAGGAAGACTGATTTCAGCAATGTGTGTAGTTTTAACATAAGAGCAATCTCACTGACCTTATACTCTTAGTCTAAACAAATACATGTCAGTGCTTTCAAAAATAAGCAGACCAGTCTAGAATGTTAAGCATTTCTGCAGTAACCCTACTGGAAAATGGTAGATCAATTGCTTTTCTGGTTCAGACCTTCGAATTAAGGAGTGTATGTGATAAACCGAGACATACAATCATAGCTGACACTAGTAAAGTCTGTATTTTAAACAAAGATGTATATCTGGTTTAATATAGCCTCTGAAGCCATGCCATTTCAGGTGAACAGCATCCAAAAGTGAACCCTCTGAAGTTCATCACCTCCTAATGTCTTGTGGATGATTCTCAAAATGCTCCACCAGTGATGGGTCTAATTCTGTTTGCTAAGATTGCTTTGCTGTGTCACATGACAGTAAGATACCACCTTAATCAAAATGATCCAGATGTCCCCAAACCAAAATTCATTAAACCCTCCTGGTTACATGGGGCCAGGGAACACAGAGACACAGCAAAGCAATCTTAGCAAATAAAACTGTCTTCATCCTTTAGAAAAATAATTAGAATTTTACAAAATCTCTGCCTGCAGGATGAGAGGAATTCCTATTGAGAAATATGACAGTTCTGGGACTGAAAATGACCATATGATCCTAGGAAGGGGACCACAAGACAGGAGGGAAACAAAAGTCAACAGTGTCTGATGGTATAATGACGGAAAAAGTCCTCTCTGTGTCCTATAACACAATTGTTTTAGTCCTGAATGTATAAGCAAGACACATATCACTGACCAAAAGACAATTTGCTAGCACTATAGATGCCAGTGAAAAGCCCCTTTGCAAGCTGTGGCTAGTTTTCAGTCTTCGAAAGGAAGGAAAAACCCAGATTCCTCCCCACTCTTCATCAAAGGAAGTTGTGTATCTGTAGTGAAAAAATCAAACCAAAACCACAAATTTCATCCTGTGCCCTGCATGTGGTCAAGAACTCTAAAACATAGTTTCAGTTTAAAGCACTGGCAATATGTAGAATAGAAATATGTGACCAAGTCTCTTCAACCTTCACTTGCATCTATCAGCAAAGCAATCATTGGAAACCTTAAACACATGCTTGAATTACAGGCTCTAGGATTACTCACCTTATAATAGAACTACTATCAGCCATTTCAGATTTTCACTCCGTTCTCCTCTCATTGGGAGCCTCTTCCAGAAACATGCTTCTTCAGTGTTTATAAACTTTCTTCATCTTTGTTTATCCTTCCTTAGCAATGACCTGCTAGATCCACAGGAAAGACCTATATGGTGATCAATGTGCAGCACAGGGCAAAGCAGATACAGTAAGTCTTGACTGAATGGTGATTTGTGGATTTCTGCATTTTGCTTGACTTTTTGGGATGTTACTGTGGGAGATGAAACTGCTGCATACTTTCTCCACAGCTAAATATGCTGGTCTGGCCTAACTGGCCATTGAGACCACACTATATAGAAAAAAAAAATGCAGATTTTATCAGTACCTTCCCTAAAAATATCACATTGAGGGTAAAAATATGTAAACTTCAGAACAAAAACCATAGAGATTATTTTAGCATAAAAATTGTCTCCACATCTTTTGCTGCTTTCCAGATTCCAGTGGCTCTAAGCTCTGCTAAAATATTGTTGTTGTGAGCAGAGGTCAGACCCTGTGTTAATTGACAGCTCACTTGTCCTCTGGAGGAAGGAAAACTGTGCATGCTCCATGTAAGAAGAAAAACATAACGTAACCAGAGCAGCTTGAATTTCATCTAATCCATCAGGAAGTAAGCTTAAATGCAATACTGAGGAGTTGACCTAAGTCTCATGTGCTCCTTCTGCCTTTTTTTTTTAACTGATCAAATGTCTTTACTTTTGACAGTTTACTCTGTCTGGCACTTTTCCTCATCTATTCCTGGTTCACATACCTTCAGCTCCCCAATGCAAATAAAAATCCCAATACTCTGCTTTAGGGTAGAACGATTTAGATTACATTTCCCAAAGAAGATGTTTCAAAGAGAATCCAGCACAATGAATGGCAGCACTAAATTATTTATTCCTTGAGATTTTCTTCTTTTTATTTGTGATGGTTCAATTTGGTGCCTGTATCATAAAGTTGATTACAACAGATGGTTAGCAGTACCCATGAAACCCACACAGATCAGATAAATTTATACAGGTCTAGATCAAATATTAGCAGAAAGTCAAACAACAACAAAAAAAAAGAACCCAAACCAACCAACCAAAAAAAAAAAAAAAACCACAAAAAAACCACCCCAAAAAACCAAAACAAAACAAAAAAAATATCCCACCACATTGCATAGACAGTTCTTTTTTCCCCTGAGATAACAGATTCAGATTTCATATGTATGCTGCAGCCCAACAAAAAATACATTTACACTATTTCAATTTGCTGAATAGTAGCACATTTGTTCAAATTGTTTTCAAATGTCTTTGCATTGGTTCCCTCACACATCAGTTTTCCAAATAGTTGTGTTGTTCTGGTTTCCAATATAGCTGGATATGGCCCTGGGACTGTGGTCATTGCTAGCCCTAGTGTCTCAAACAAACTACAATAAGCCTGAGGGATTGTTTGTCTGCATTACGGTGGCAAACACATCTCAAATCCAGACATTTTTTGTGCTATCATGGAAGCTGCACATTTTTAATGTATTTAAAAAGACATATAATTTTCTGAAGTCAGGTCAGAAATTTGATCTTCTAAAAGAACAACTAGCATTTGCTTTGGACAAAATTTGTGCACATACAGATGATGGCAATCGAGTCCTAAGGGGAATCACCAGACCCTCTGTGAACTCCTCATCTAGCTCCATGTGGGTCCTTCCAGAACTTGTGAAAATAAGCATGCACACAGCCCACACTCAGTAAGTCCATTAATTCTCTCCTAATCTGTCAAAACATTCTTTGAGGAAAACAACAGCATGGTGCTGCCAGTTTCCCAAAAGTACTGGAATTTGTGTCTGCGCAGCACAATACTTATGGAACAGCTGGATTCCATGCTGTATCATACCTGAAGTGCAGATTTTGACTAGACAAGGTAGACAATAGAGAGGCATTCAGCCTATAACAGCTACCAGATTCTGAGAAAATCTCTTCTAAATACAGAATCCTTGAAATGCTCTAGGACCTTGAATAGGATTAAGAGGAGATGGCATGTAAAAAACCTGAAATGGTGATGTTACCCTGAAAAGTCTTAAATTCTTCTCAGAGATTTGGAGAAATTCTGCTTGAGAAGCAGACATGCTTCACAGAGATAAATTCGTAGAAAAGCTCATAAATATAGGTTCTCCAGAGAACTCCAGATTGTTCCCTCAATCACTATAGGCAGAAATTTTTCTCTTCAGTGAAACTCCAACACCAAGATTCTTCTTGTAGCTGTGAGTTTTGCATGTAGTTGCTGTCCTGGGCTTTTCAGTGCTGGGGAAGGTTTGCCAGAGGAACTGAAGAGATCTGAGAAATTAAAACTGACTTACATCTGAAAACTTCAGGGGCTTTGAAGGATGGTTTCTTTAAAATTCCTTTTAGAACAGAGTTTCAATTTTAAAATATCCCAGTCCAAAGATCTTCTGAGAGGTGAGTGAAAAATATGTTGGTAAACCCTTAGACTTTTTGATGAAACCTGTGAATGTTGTGAAGGAAGACAGGTTCAGAAGCAAGTATCTCAATTTGGTGTTCTTATATGACTATTATGTTAGCTAAGAGATGACTGAGTTTTTAGAAATGACTTCACGTAGAGTATTGCTAATGTTCTAATATGCTTTCTCTACACATTTTGAATTATCTATCAGCTTCTCCCATAATGTCCTCATTGATCTTAGAGATTTGCCAGTGTCTTCTGCTTCATTACTTGTCTTGTTATGATTCCTCAATACAAAAGGGCATAATTTGTACACCACAGAGAATTTATGAAGATTTTTGGGGTAATTTAGTTATTCAACCTGAATTCACTCAATGCCCATGAAAGTACAAATCACTACTCTCAGGGTAAAAAAAACAAACAAAAAAAAAAAAAACCCACAACTGGCAAACAATTCCAAAATATACAAAGCAAGATTGCAGTCTTATCCTGAAACACAACACAAATCTGTAGAGTAGGATTTGGGGGCAGTAATAATCATTGTGGTACCAGTGAAACTGTTGATCTGACTGACAGTCTTTAGAACTGCAAATAAATAACGTGAAGAGACAAAAGAGCCTCAAGGTACATTTCTTCCCTATGTACTTGGGAAGTCATGAATCAATGAATACCTATTTTTAACTTGAGCTGCTGATGACAGATAACAAACCAGTTCATGAAAACACAGACACAAAGATGAAATCCCAGTGGAAAAACAGAAGGGAAGGAAAAGGGAAAGAGAAAAGGGAAAAGGAAAAGGAAAAGAAAAAGGAAAAGGAAAAGGAAAAGGAAAAAAATTTCCTGAATTGTATGATATTATAGACTGAGCTCTGTCCTTGTAACATTAGATTTCAGAATAGATAAAATTCAAAGGTAGGGAAAGCACATTCTTTATCATCATTTCTACCTCCTTCTGTGGGTATCTAAATGTACCTTTTTCTGCACCTTCAGACCACTATATATTATTTTCAATTTTGATGCTACTGGCTGTGATAAGGGAAATATAGAATAGTGAATTTGTCAAGTGTAAAAGATGGAAAAGGATCCTCCAGCTGTGTGGGGTTTATTTTATACTTTTTGGAACAACAAACAGTGAGAAAATTGCCACCTTTAGGACTCACACACCATGCACAGGAATATCAATTGGCCTTACTAAATGCAGCAGATCACCCTGAAAGTTTGCAAGCTACTCCAGAGTGGAAGTCACAGAAAAAATCTAGCTTGTATGCTCTTACTGAGGTCAAGCAGGACTGGAAGCACCCCTTTATCAGAGCTCCATGTGGCATGGCACTTCCAATCCTGTGCAGGGATGGTGAAATGCCACTCTCTTTCTGTGATGATGGTACCCAAACATATTAGCTTTGGAATTGTTCTCACAGCTGGTGTCTGGGTCCTGGTTAAGGACAGAATCTCAGCCATGCTAGTTTGAATTTGCTATAAATTATTTGTAAAGTACCTTTTGACCAACATCTCTTTTCTCTACAATTCAGTCTTTGAGGCTTATAGAGAATTGAAGGGATACATATTTGAGAGATGCTACTTCATCTTCTCAAAAAAGCCTCTGAAATCATGAGCTGATTAAACACCTGAAAATAAACTACATGTCAAAGGCAATTCATTTGCATGGGCTGTACTAGCTAGATAACCACAGTCCTGATTTGGACTCTGTACAGCCAGAAAACACGATCCAAAATCATAAATAAAAAAACAGCTGAAGAGCCAGGGACGAGCCTCATTCTGAAAAGCAGGCTTTATTTAAACTTCCATCTTGCATTTAGCACCCATTTCTGATCCACATCTTGTCTCTACACCAAAATGATAGTGCATGTAACCTTCAGATATGGACTCTAAATTAGCTTCTGTCATAGCACAGAAGGTGGTTTATTTGAAACGAGTCAGCAAGCATTTGAAAATCTGCAGTGCACACTGAGCCCATATCTTCTATTCCTTTGACTTCCACGGAGTGTTTATCCTGTGCCAAGAAGGAGGCATGTGAGTGACTTGAGTAATACCGAGATAACTGACACATCTCCGGGTTAAAGACCTGCCTGGAGAAATTCTCATCAGCACACTTACAACTAATGTCTCTGAGCACAGTCACAACACACACGTGCAGCAACACTGTGAAGGGCGGTGCAGTGCCAGCAAGAATCCACAGACACTCAACAGTCAGAGAGCAAAGGCTTCCCCAGAGATGTTGCTTATGATGCTGCTGTTCCATACTTACCACTCCTGTCCTGCAAGGGGTTGCAGATCACATGGAAAACCCTCAATTAAGGCTCCCCTCTCCTTCCTTTCCTGCTGTCAGGCTGCACAGTAAATAAAGGTGCTAAAGCTGCTATTAGGCTGGAGCTGCCCTTCCTTCCTGCCTCTGTGACTGGAAGGGGACTCCCCACTCTCTGTGCTACTGAGTGCTCACAGTGGGGTGCTTGCTCAAGTGCAGACACTGCCTTGCCTCCAGGCAGCTCAAGAAAGCAGAGACAATCTGTACCAGCACAGGCTCTGACCCTATATTTACAATTGATGCAATTCCAAGCATCCTGAATATTAGTTCTGTGAGTTATGCCAAGAACAGCAAAGTTGAATAAGTAGTTGAAAATATATGTAAGCCAATTTGTCCCCAAAAGTTCCAGAATAGTCCAAGTGTGCTTCTCCATTACAATTGAATGAGAGCTGGAATTATTTATTATATCGGAAGAGGGTGGTGGGCGTATGTGGAGAATAGAAAGGAGATTTATCTGAGCAGCCTTGGATTGGATTTTCTCTATTGTTCAGAGTGGCAGCTATTAGCAGTGTTTGGATGCTGGTGAAGGAGCAGGGAATAGAGCTTCAGGCCCTTACTTTCCTGCCAATGGAAACATCTCTTCAAGATGTACTGGCACTACCTGTCTTGAACCACAACTCAAATTCAAAAACCAATGTTATTGCTAAAAGTAAAACTCCTGTCTCCAGCAGATATCCTTGAGCAAACACATGCTGTTGATCAGAGTGGTTGCTGCTCTTTGCCCAGGACTGACCATCCAAATTTTCCAGCCCTGATGGTACAGATCAAGTAAGGAAAAGCAAATCTTAATTCACTTGTCAATGCACAGGGACTTCTGAATATTTCCTGACTGATCCTCTGCCAGCTCATCTTGATAGTTGGGGCCCAACTCTGCAGCAGGAAGCCTGGCAACCTCAAAGCCTGGGAATAAAATCAAGGCAGGTAAAGACTTCCAGATGCTGAGCTTCTTAGTAGCTCTGAAGCCAGACAGCTGGAAAACCGAGGCAGATCAGGGAATCTTGTCAATTATGGTTAAGATTGTTTGACATGGCATAGCACTTTGATATACTGAAACAAACTGTGAATCTTTTCCTATGCAATATGAAATTCCATTTTTCTGGATATTGCTCTGATGTAAAATTGTTTGGGGCAGGGGGGCAGGACTTTTTGGACTACAGGGATTCTGGTCTTTGCTTTCCTTTAGTGGGTAAGAACCCAAAGTCTGCTGTCTTATACAAATTTCAGCTTCCTGAAAATCATGCTAGGTGTTTAACACTTGGTTCCTCCAGTCTGGAAAAGAGGGGACTGAGGGGACACCTCACTGTTGTCTTCAAAATCCTCACCAGGGGAGGGAGAGGAACAGGCACTGATCTCTTCACTCTCATGACCCGTGATAAGACTCAAGCAAACAGCATGAAACTGAGTCAGGGAAGGTTTAGGTGGGATATCAGGAAAAGGTTTTTCCTCAGAGGGTGGTTATTGCATGGGAACAGGATCTCTAGGGAAGTGATCATGGCACCAAGCCTGTCTGAGTTCAAGAAGCATTTGGGCAATGCTCTCAGGCACAGGGAGAGACTCTTGGGGTCACTTTTGCAGGGCCAGGATTTGGACTCAATGATCCTAATGAGTCCTTTCCAACTTGGCACATTCTATGATTTTGTGATTCTATGATTCCATGAACAAGTCTTTTAAAACATGTTAATACTCTAGTTCTAGGGACCAGAATTATTTTTCTTCAATTCAGGTCCTTTTACACCATTTTGTGAGTAAGCATTTAGCAGCTATTATAAAACCCTTAGGTACACTGATAAAAATAAACTGCATTCAGGTGCTAATGCCATAATTTTAAAAGTAGAAGTATCTGCTCATGAAGGATGGAAATATTTCCTCTTAAACCCAATAGGAAATATGCCTTTAAAAGTTTCTGATTAAATTCCTACACCTAGGCTATTCTTGGTGCAATATTCTGCCGTTGGAATGAATCCATTTTTGCTCTCCTTGAAAACACATAGCCCCATGCTGACTTGCATATTGTTTAGACAAGCCTAATACTCTACTCTTTGTCAGGTCTATTTAAAGAAAATCAATCTGCATTACTCTGATGAACTTCATAGGCTCTGGAGTTAGACACTTGCTTAGACTTGCCTGCTTAATGGAACACGTTCTTATTCCAAGCACCATTTTTTTTTTTAAGTAGTAATGAGACAACCAAGAATTTACCAAAAAGAGGTCACAGGTGAATGACAATTATTGGGTGGGACCAAATCCTTCTTAGGCAGTCAGTGATTGAAGGGAGGAATTCCTTTCAAGGTTGAGCAATTGTCTTAAACACCTCCCCTTGCACACATACAGGATAAGCTACCCACCAGACAAAGAAAAGGAAACAGATGCCTGCAAAAATCAAGAAAAAGAGGAGAAGGAAGGCAGGCAAAAAAAGCTGCTAAGACAGCGAACATCACTTTGTTATGTCTGGGAAATGATTGGGTTAAAAGCAATTCCTGATTTAACCTTTTGAATTTGTGCTGAACTTCATGTCTCCTGACTTCCCCTTGCTAGCTTTTTGTCCATCTGTCCATCCTTTGATTGTAACTCCTGTGGGTGAGGAATCTAACTGTCTGGAAACTGCCTGGATATAATTTAGTCTTTAAAACCTGTCAAGCCTGGACAAAGTAAATTTAGGCCAATAATTTGTGGTCTCCGACCTTTTGGATGAAGAAATTCTCTTCTTGTAATTTGGCTCATTGGGACCAAACAGAAAAGTGACTGCATGCCTCTGTCTGATTGTTGTTTGGGAGTCTTTACATCATGGAATGTGCTGTATATATTACTGCCTCTGCATCTCCACATTACTATACCTTAACGCTATCTGGTAACTGCACAGATTTTAAAAGAAGAAACCTTTCTGCTTTGAAGGCAGAAGAAATTAATTTTGCCTACATCTCTCCTTTCCTTCTGTTTGTTTTCAACAACAACAACAACAACAAAAAAAAAAAACAATAAAAACCAAGACCTCAAGAAAAAATAGCCTATAGGCAAACACACTCCTAATGACATCAAAAGGATGAATACCTGTTAATATCTGTAATAAGGTTTCTGCTCAGTAGTGCACTCTCCATTTCTGGTGGTCTTTTAAAGCCTTCTCGTTATTCCAGCCACATCCACAGTTGTCAGTTGTGCCAGAACCCACGGGGGAAAGAAATTGATGACAGCATTAGAGCAGTGGTGCACTCTGAACCCTCACACTCTCAAGTACAGCAGGGTGGCAGCAGAGCCAGTGCTCACTGCTTCCAGCACAGCTCAGCTGCAGCCACGGATCGGGACTGATCTTGCCATAGCACTGAGGCTGAAGATAAATAAATCTGCAGAGGTGGAGTCATACAGCTCTCTCAGTATAATGTCTGGAGTCTGTTCCTCTCACAGATCCGTGGCCACTGTGAAAGAGAGTTGATAACACATCAGTGAGAAGCTTGTCATCTCCAACGCTATTTCCTATGCACTGCAAGCTACTGCAGCCATAACATGAGCTAAGCCATCAGTAAAAGAGGAGACTACTGTCTCAAGTCTCTCTCTTCTAGTGGATCTTCAAAGGCTTTGCCTTTGGGGAGGAAATGGCAATAAAATTGTGATTTTGCTTTCAAGCTGAATATCAAGGACATGAAATTAACATAAAGGAAGCTGTTTGAAAAAGACTACGTATTTCTGAAATTTTATAGGAACTCTAAGTGGCAGATCAGGAAAAGACAATAAAGTTTGTCATCATCAGCTGAGTCACCTTTTAAACACCAGAAAGCAGTGAATGTAGTGATCATACAAGTAGTTTTTGCATGCTTTCTATGGAGATGATGTTGGATGAGGATCCATTTGATCCATATGAACTGAAAATGGAAGAGTCATAATGTCCTAATTTTCTCTAAGAGCAGAAGTTGAATGTTGCATATAGATAAAGCCTTGTAACATGAGGGTCTTATTACCCATGTAAATTCATGGCTCAGGCCTGCTACTTTGGCTAAGTAGGAAAGGACTATGGGAAAGTGACTCAGCTGAATTAGAAGTAGAAAAGCAAGTTATATAACCATCATATGCTCACATTGTGGTTTATGGTGGTCAGTTGTATTACATATGTCATACTTAAATGGAATGTAACTGATAATGGCTAAGTGCTTAAAAAGGCCTGTTTATTGCAATGAAGGGGCTCTCCTTTGCACCTGCCTGAGGACTCTGTCTCGCTTTGCTTTGTACAGTTGAACAGTGAGAGTAAGTCATCCTGACCGAGTGTTGCCAACATCTAGCTGCTTGGACATTTTTATTCAGTTATATCTGCAC
The DNA here is from genome assembly GCF_009819655.1 of Sylvia atricapilla. Lineage (NCBI taxonomy): Eukaryota > Metazoa > Chordata > Aves > Passeriformes > Sylviidae > Sylvia > Sylvia atricapilla. The sequence continues at coordinate 88,006,297 of NC_089141.1, forward strand.
GTATATGGAAGGTGGCCAAAAAAAAAAAAAAAATAAACTGCTCTGTGTTGACTGGATTAATTTCCTTTTCAGCATTCACAGGATGCACATACCAATGTCTCAAAATGGCAAAATAATTATGTCAGGCAATGGTGGACTTTTCTAAAATCAATCTATTGATCTATTTATCCAACTACAGCAAAGATCTTAGTATGTTTTATTCAGTGCTCTGAGTCAAGCTTGCTCAGTGTTACCAAATCATTAGGAAGGAGGCTTTCACCATGCAGAATGGGCTGCCTGGCATGGATGCATGGTGTCACAGTTTGACACTGACCCAACGCCAGGCACCCAGGAGAGTTGCTCGCTCACCCTCTCCTGCCACAGCTGGGCAGAGGAGAGGAAAAACGTCAACTAAGATTTCACACGTTGAGATAAGGACCGGGAGAAAACATTTCAAGGGCAAAACATGCTCAACTTAAGTTGCAAAGTTAATTTATTACTAACAGAATCAGAGGAGGATAATAAGAAGTAAAAGAAGCCCTTAAAACACCCTTTAAAACACCCTTTCCTCCCAGCCTCTCCCTCCTTCCCACCAACAGTGCAGGGAGACAGAGCATGGGGCTTTTGGTCAGTTCACCACTGAGATTTTCTTCCACTGCTCTGGGAGAGGAGTCCTTCTCCTGTGAGAATGTGGGATCCCTCCCACAGGAGACAGTTTTCTGTGAACTTCTCTGGTGTGGGTGGGTCCACTCGCACAAGCAGCAGCCAAACCACACCTGCTGCAATGTGAGTCCCTCCCACAGGCACACAGCCCTCCCAAAACTGCTGCAGCGTGGGTCTCCCTTTCCATGGGGTGCAGCCCTCCAAGGACAGGCTGCTCCAGCCTGGAAGCAAAGGTCCCCTGTCTCTACCAGGTCTCCCACTGGATCACAACCTCGTCCAGGCATCCACCTGCTCCAGCATGGGCACCTCTCCCGGGGCTGTGGGTGGCTTTCTGCATCCCCTGTGGATCCCCAGGGGCTGTTTGTGGATCTCTGCATCCCCCGTGGATCCTCATGGGCTGCAGGGGGCACAGCTGCCTCACCATGGCCTGCAGAGGAATCTCAGCACCTCCTGCCCTCCTCCTCCACTGACCTTGGTCTCTCCATGTTGTTTCCCTCACATGTTCTCACCTCCTCCTCTCCTCTGACTAGAAGCAAGACTGTGTGACTTCGTTTTGATTTTATTTTTAACTATGTCATCACAGAGGCGTTACCAGCCTCTGTCATTGGCCCAGCCTTGGCCAGAAGCACGTCCATCTTCAGAGCCATCAGAGATTGTCTCTGCTGGATATGGTGGAAGCTTCCAGCAGCATCTCACAGGAGCCATCTTTGTGGGCCTCCTGCTGTGCAAAAGCTGTGGACCTCCACCTGGTCCATCTTTGTGGACCAAAAGCCAGGCTGTGCAAAACCAATGCACATGGGAACCAGAAGAGAATAGACTGGGTGATCTTCAGATAGGTCCAGTTTCTCAAAAGTCACAATCCTGGAGATGTCATGGGCTGCTTTGACCAGAAGTCAGTCCAGCCCCTGTTTGAAGTCCTCATCCACTTACAAGGTAATGCAATTTAACACCTTGGAAGTGTTCAAGACCAGGTTGGATGAGGCTGTGAGCAACCCAGTCTAGTGGCAGGTGTTCGTGCCTGTAGCAGGTAGGTTGGAACTGGATGGCCTTTAAGGTACCTTTCAACACAACCATTTTATGATTCTGTGAATAGGACAAATATGCAGCATGAGAATGTTGTAGGGACCAGAATTGCTGAGAGAGGTCCAGCTACCTGGAGTGAGACTGGGAGAAACAGGTTAATGGCAGAAGTGTAGAAGAAATAGAAAGTAGAAAAAGTGGGGACATTAAATGAAAACTGTGGGAGGAGTAAAAGGTGGAAAAAATACATGCAAGAAAAAAGAGCAAGAAATATCTGTGAACAGGTTACCTCCATCCTGCCCCAGCTACCAGTCACTACTGATCAATATCCTATGCCTGCCAGCAGCTAAGGGGAAGGGCTTTAAGTAAAGGTGAAAGCCACCTCTAATGAGCTATTGAATTGTGGTAGAACTAAAGGGAAGTTTCTTTTTCACTTCAGGCAGCTATTTGCCTACAAATGGCTTTTTTTCCTTATAAATTTGATTTTAACAAGTGTAACCGAATTATATTCATCTTGATCACCTATCTGTGTCCAATCCTTTTTTAACCTTCTGCAAAGTGTTTCCCTTGAGCGATATTTGTCTTGGGGTTACAGAACTGAATTGTGTACTCTGGTTTTAAATGTTGGTTTTTAAGTGTTTCCTTTTCCAATTGAATTTTTTTTTTCATTTTATCTTCACCATCCAACACATATCTTCCCATTCATTTTAGATGGCAGTTTAATATCAGCTGATACATTTCCTCTCTAAACTAATCATAACAGTAGCTGGCCAGGAAAAAAAAAACTTTTCATAAGCAGTATCTGTTATAATACTCCATTTTTGAAAAAAAGTATTAAAAATATGGGGGGCTAGCTTTCTTCGTAGTATTGCACAGAAACCTTTCACATTAGTAATCACTTCATTACTCCATCTGGACCAAAGCTTTACCTTTTAGTGACAGGAATGACCAAGACTGCGTAAGATGTAAAATGTGGAAAAAGCACTGACTCACAGACTTCTTTCAAACCCTGATACATGCAGTACTTTCTTATTACCTGCTTTTATATTGCCTCTTTTCATGGTGCCAATGTTTCCGTCATCTCTCAAGACATACTTTTCATTGCTATTTAGATGGCAAATAAAAAAAAGTCTAGATGGAAAGTGTTACTATTTCCTTTCAATATGAGTTCCCTTCTACTGCTGCTTACGTTTGTCACTATCCTGGATATTTATCAGCTCTGGTAGATCCCAAACTTTCATCTGAAACTTCTGATTTGGTCATTAATAGCATTGATAACAGTGTCATAGAAGGGTTAATTAAAATCAAGGAAAGAAGATAACAGCTGTTTTAGCAGACTGACTATAAAATATCATTGTTTATTTTAATTAAAAAGGGAGCAGGAAGACTGTATCTTTTGCAAAAGAAGGGAGAAGTATTCTGAAGAAAAATATTTATTTGGTGGAATCTAAAAGTTGGGTTAGCTAGGAAAACAAAATTTTCCTATCAGGAAGGTAGAACATTTTTCTCTGTGGTGAATGCAATCTGAGACAGAAAAAATGCAGAGACAAAATCTCTAGACAGGTAGACCTAGGAATGTCTACAGCAAATCAGGGAGCAGAGAGGTGAGAAAAACCCCTTGATTTAAATTAAATAGAGTAAGCAAGTTCTTTTCTTTCATTTCTTGACCTATGTCTTTTATAAACATTGGCAGTCTTGCTGTCAATTCTGCTTAAATAAATCCACCCTTTCTACACTCTCCCCCACCATTCTATCTTAACTTGGCTTAAATTAAGAGCAATTTTGGCTGACAGCAAAGCATTCCTTCCCTGGGGATTTGCAGGAATTTACAAACGAGGGTAGTGGAACACCTCAACCAGATACCTCAACCTCTGCATCCCCAGCACATTTCTCAGCCTTCCCAGTGGGCCAAGGATCCCCCAGACTGTACATCAGTACATGACCTGCTCTCATAGGGTCAGGAGAGACACTAACAGGAGCAGGCCAAGAGCCCTTTCCAGCATGTATCAAGATGTTAAAGAATATGGCAAAACCGAGTCAGGCCGGTGTAAAGCCACCGTAACCCTGAAGCCGAACATCCAGTGTCACTGGCACTTCCTTAAATTCACATTTAAACTCCTGAAAGGAAATACTTCATTGCCACAGCATGCAAATTCAGAACAGAGTACTCTCTATCCTTTTCTTTTTTGGGGAACTACCCAAGAACTGATCCTAGATATACACAAGAGCCATTTTAGCATTTCTTCTTGCCAAGGGCATGCACAAATATTTCATGGAGGACCATAGAGCTATAAGGAAATAGCTTTTTTAGACAAAACAATATAAGTAATTTATTAGGCAGAGTCTTAGACACATTTGCGTTTCGCATCTATGGAAAGAACTGTGCCCAAAATGTATTTATATTGCCCAGCCTGGTTCACTGGTCTAATCAAAGGTATTACATCTCCCTGTAACCCTGCATCCACACATGTCCTGAGACCACTTCAGCTATTCAAACACAGTAATTATTACCTGCCTACAGACAGAGCAGGAATTTATATGTTTAGACCTGAGCTGAGAATAACTTTATTTTTAGGAAGAAATGCATGCTTTGGTTTTGTTCCCATTTGAAAAAAAAAATTTGCAGTTTAAAGATAAAAGAATCTGGGATAGTACTGTACCCCACATAGCTTTAGGAACAGCACCTCACTTGGCTGACCTCCTCTGAGTCCTTCCAAGGCCATGGGCCCTGGGATCTCGAGCTGCTCCGGGTCCAGTCACCCCACCCCTCTGACACACTTCTGGCTAACCAAACAGGGGCTGGGTAAATTGCTATCAAAATTGGGCAGACTTCCACTTGTAGGTTTCAACAATATTCCATTTTATTTAAAGAGAAAATATTTCATTTTTTTGTTGTGTCTGACCAGGTTGTATCATATAGACTGGATAAAGATAAATCTTTGCACTATGTCAGTCTGAATAATGCTCTGAAGCCAAACATCTGGAAATACATATTTTATCAGTGTAGCCTGTGTCAGACAAGTTAATGTTGATACTTTAAGTGTTCCTATCCTTATTTCCAAGACCTGGATCATGTTATGGGAATTGCAGTGCTCATGGCAAAATGACTGATATGAAACTACAGGAATTTTAAGCCCTTGGGGGTAATGGTATGCTTTAGTAATCTGATGCAGAACTGAACTTCATGCTGATTAAGCAGAGTGGCCATCTTAAATTGATTTCCAGAAAACATTTAACTTCTAAAATGCTTTTTGTTACAAGAACTTTGTGGAGGGAGCACAGACTCTGCTTCTGGCATGAATTAATAAAGAACTGGTTGGTATGTTAACAAAGGCACCCCTGTCCTCTTTGTCCCTCCCTTTGGGCATCCCTAATACAAATGCATCACTAGCTAGACTGCCCTTTCTGACAACATATAGATGTTCTAACTTGAGATTATTTTGATTTTCAGTGTTACCCTTCCTTCTCTCCTGTTTTTCAGTGAAGACTAATTATCACTGATATTATAGCTTGACACACTGAAGGATGTTTTTACTTTTTCTGTTGAAATGAGAGAACTGCATCTTCCACAGGGTCGGTGGGGAGCCAGACCCCTCTCTTGATGGCAGCCTATTCAAGCATCCTGAACAAGGCTCCAACACCACCACACCTGCAAATATGTCCTGCAGTTCAGTGAACACAGACACGGGTGAGAATTTCACTAAGTCCTACAGGTAGCAAGTTAAATGACCCAAGCAAAACCTACCAGCCTTGCAGATAGGAAGATCTACTTTCTCTAGTAAGGAAAGTACCATTAATATCTTCAGTAAGCAGAATGTGATTTTCTACTAGTAATCTAATGGCCCACTCCAGGAGAACATTTTATGACTACGTGTTTTAAATCTTGATCAGTGGGAAAGCCCAAGACTTGCCACAAATATAAACAGTGCCAATAAATTAGACACAAGCAGGATGTAATTTTTCAAGATCCCAGGCTCTGTATAAATTTACAAGCTGTTTGCTGAGGCTTTGTGACTACTGGCAATATAAAATATTTTAGTCAACTGGCAAAGTGAGAACTCAAAATGATTGAGAAGTTCTTAACTGGCTGCTCTGATTAACAGCAGGTAAATTACTATTAATGCTAGTAATAAATGCCATTAGCAGTAATTCACTGAAAAGTCCACTATAGGCTACTGTCATGACAAAGTTTAGCTTAAAAGGACTGACCAGTCTTGGCAAGTTTCAAGCTTTATTTGTTTCCTGATGGCTGCTTGAAGATGTTGCAGGATGCAGAGGGCTGTGCACACTTTTGCCTTGAGAAGGATTGGAATGACTTTCTTATCAGCTATTACTCTTTCCTTCAGCTGGAATGACACCTGTGATATATTTATGTTTGAAAGCAAGCAATGCTCCTCTGCTGCCTCCAGTGAGGTCAGCTGCTGCAAGACCTGGGGACCCAGCATTACAGCAAACTTCAGTGCTCTGCTGTGAATTTCAGCCTTTGGGGGAAATCGAGTATGGAGTCTGGTGCAACTTTTGGATCTCCAAAGGGGTTACTCTCTCCTGCTCCCTGCCTGCTGTCCTTCCTCCCCACCTCCTGCCATGGAATACCTTCTTTGCATCTGCCCCAGAGTAGCAATATACAATTGTGTCAACCTCTACCAGCTGAGCACAGCAAATTCTGGCAGTGAATAGACCCATTGTATGGTTCCTGCCTAATATGTCCTTATGTGAAGCACAAAGGCAGTGGTATTATGTATTATTGTAATGATGAGAGTCGTCATTCCCATAAGTTAGAGTGAGGGAGTATGCAGTAAAGTTGCCTCTTTATAATATTTATAAATATTATGTTTAACACTCTATAATGACATAAGCTATTACAGAGGTCACTACACAGATGCTTTACTGGGTCCTCAAGTATTTGTTTCAAATAATTCTATCATACTCTCTCACAGCAACACGACAAAAAGCTATTGCCTTTTCACATGCATACAAATTTGTGATGAATTTTATAATATTGTGTTGCATCAGCTCAGCATGTCTGGTACTGAACTTGAATTACAATATATAAGCCTCCTTGCTTTCCTAGCTTTGGACATTTCTAGTACATATTTTGCTATTTATTTGATATTTGGTGTTTTAAGATGTATGTGGGCCAAATACACTGTACTTGACTCATTGAGTTATCCAGACTCACTGAGCAGGGAACATGGCAGTAGGCACACAAAGGTTATGTAACCTTTTCCTCAGGGCCCAAGACAAGGATTTGGTCAAATGCAATTTCCCCATGAGAAATGAGGTGATCATTTTCTTAATCAAACTAATGAGCCACTGGCTGTTCATAGCCACACACAGCCAGACATTTCTGCTGCCATGGCTCTAGTGAAGCAGCACATGAAACATCAGGCATTGTGGCAAGTCATTTCTGGAACAGGCAGGATATTGGTCTTTCAGAATATTCAGATATTGAATAGCAGTGAGCTGTCAGCTAAAGCTTCAGGACAACCGTAACAAGACAGCCTGGGCAAGGAAGATTTGTTTCACAGACATGAGATGGAAGGATACTGTCAGCATTCTGCATGAATGGTGAAACAAGAGCAGGGAGAATACTTAAAGAAGCACACCAACACTGGAAAAATAACACAGTAATTATTTTAACCTATTTGATGTGCATTTTAACAAAAGAAAATTGGTTTCTATTCCCATACTGGTAGCAATGTATTCATCCATGCTCATTGTATTTCCTATTTTCATTAGAGGAGAACCAATGTGCATGCAAGTAATTACAAAAAAACTTCAGGGTCCTAAAATATGCTTATCTTGCAAGAAGCTGCTGTTAAATAGCTTAATCTAAGTATGCTATACATGAGATAAATACAGTACATTCTTAATTTTATAGCATGCCATGTGAGGCATTTTTAATAAGACATTTTCAATAAGACATTTTCATTAAATTTTACTGTTTCTGCTATCTGGAATAAGTGTTCAGATATGCGACATCTGATCTGCTCCTCAGAGCTTAGTGACAAAAAGGATTTAGACAGGGAGGATTGTTTGTTTTTTTTTTTAAAGGTCTTGAAATGATATTTTAAAAATATATCTGATGCTCCAGCTTTCTCCTCTCTCAAAATTTCATTCATCAGAGGAACATCCGTATCTCTCTAATATTTACACATCCTTTTGCCTGTCTCATTCATCAGCCCTCATACCTTTAATGAACTTTCCTCCTCCACATAACAAGTCTGTCCCACATTGCTTCACATCTTTCCTGCCACAAAGGCTTTTTGTGTGAGTGACCAAATTTCTCAGTCCCTGTTCCCAAATAATTTGGAAATCACATTTGGATTCACTGGGGTTCAGTCATGATGTTAGATGATTTCATGAAAAATTACCTCTATGCAAATGTGAAGTGAAATTGTCATACAGTGTCAGTGCAGCTGTCACAGAACTACACAAGCAAATGAAGATCTCATGGCTTGATCAGTGTTTTGGCATGGGAAGTCATTAGCTAGACATGGGGAGGGAGGTTAGAGAAGGCTGGAGCCTTGTCTGCTTTTGCTATAGAGAGCTGTAGCAGAAGGGAATACAGGTAACTTTGCCCCTGATAATTAACAGCTGTGTTAATTACCCTTTACAGCCTTGCCCCTGATGAGTCACAGCTGTATCCAAGAAAGATAAGTATGATAAAAGAGAGTGGGTTAGGTGGTGAAGTACATTGCTATGGGGGCTCGTGGCTGGGAGAGTCATGAAGAAGGATCCCAAAGAGAGAGCGTGTGAGCCTGTTGTTGGAACCTGCAGTCACGGTCTAGCCAGCTAAAAGCCTGCAGTCAGAGTCTGCAAACTAACACGTGCAGTCACAGTTTAGCAGGAAATAACCAGCAGTGAGAGGCTGTAAGGAAATCTACAGTAGAAGCCTGCTGCAGCCAGAGTCAGTGAATGGTTGGAGTCAGGATGCCTAAGCGGCAAAGGGGAATAAACTATGGCCCTTTTCATGCTGTGATAAATGAGCAGTCTGTGTCTCAGCTCATTTCTACCCTCTAACAAGACGGCTACTGCAACGAAGACCAACACTGTTTTGGGCTGCTTCAGTTGTCATTTAGGTGTATTCTCTTTTTTATAGGCTGTCTCTCTTCTGCAGGACAGCACATAAGAGTTTGTGTTTAGAGCAGTAAGTGGATTTAGTTTGGGTTCCTTAGATATATAAGAGACAAAAATATGTCATGGCTATAATGTAGACTTCTGGCATGTTTCTAAAAATTAGGACCCCCTCTGCTTTCAAGAGGGGATAATGTTACAACTTAATTAAAATGTTTTCTGCGGTATTTCTCAATCCCTCTGTAAAGGCAGTTTAATGGAAGGAAAAGAGATAACAGCTGAATGGAATGCATAAAGATTATAGCTCCTGCTTACACCTAATGCCATTTAGGAGCATGCTAATATGGTTGTTAGATTAAGTTCCTGTATTGAGTCAATAAAACTTTCAAATCCGTCATTTAATTTTTTCATTTTCCTGGGATTTTTCTTGAGGAAAAACAGCGGAGGACATTTACATAATGTGACTTTTGGATGTAAGAACATGTGAGAATCAGCATCTTCAATTTTAGGGTCTTCTCAGTAATTATAATCAATGAGATTTGAAGGACAAGACTTAAGTGTCTTTGTTTAAAATTCAAAAATTCAAAGAAAAATAGAAATTTTTTTTCTACTTATGCATTCCTATTCTACTCTGTTCTGCTAATGTATGAGAACAAGTTATTTGCATAGGTTGGAAATGGATTGCTTGGATCTAAAGTACTAGATGAATGAAGTTAAAATTAGGCCTTTCACTATTAATTCCCCTAAATATTGCACGTTTATTTACTCTTAAATCAAGGGGTTGTAAAATGTTGCTGCTGTCATTGTGTATTCTGATAACGTACGCAAAATATAAATTAATTTGGGGTAATTGAAAGGACCAAAGGGGTTTTTTTTGCTCAAGTCCTATTAGCATATATATGTATGTTTATTTGATGTATATTACTTAAATATTACTATGCCCTCTTGTGTAAAATACTTTCAAAAAATGGACTGAGCTGAGGAGGTAACAAGAACTCAGGTATAGGTGTTTCCAAAATTGAAAGATAAAACTGTTGTAAGTAAAGCGATGTCCTGCAAAGCCTCACATTTTTTTCTCTTAAAACTGTCTACTTTGAAAAGAGGTTCTTGCTGTTTGCCTAAAAAGTAAAGCTAAGAAAGAAATTAGCAGAAGTAAAGTAATCCTTTAACATGCTTCTCTTGCTGTGCCTAAAAATGCAGGTGACAATCTCACCTCTCAGACAGCTTCCATAGTAATGTAAATACAAAACCTAACCTAAAAACAGAGCTGAAGCATGAATATGTGAATGCTCCTACTTATCTCTCATGTACAGCCACCATGGTCTTTCATTTCATGCTCAGCTAATACAAATCTACATATCAAAGAAAGTAATAAAACTTCATAAACCACAGAAGTTTCTTTATTTAAAATTAACACAGTTGCTTTTTTTAATGTAGTTTCAAGTAAATCTATTAAAAACACATAGAATGACCACTTATAAAGAGAGCAATTACTTGAAAAAGTAGTTTACCCTGGCAATGCATGGCTGTACATGCTTTGGAGAAATGTCACTTTTTCAGGAAGAAAGCATTTGTCATATCAAAACAGCTATTATCAGATAATCTGCTATGGACCTCTTAACATGGAAAAGGAGGGAGAAAACTTCCCACTTGCTTTTTGACAGCATCTGGTTTGCAGGGTTTGGATAGAGTATGGCTTCCCAGCCCCTGGTGTGAATACTCTTTTCTTTTGCAAAAGCCTGCCCAGGCCATCTACAGCCTTTGGTAGTCTTGTCAGCAAAAATGACATTCAGATGGAAAAGGCGCTATATGTGCATCGTGTGGATCTTTTTTTTTTTTTTTTTTTTTTTTTTTTTTTCCCAAAATCTAAGCCTTTAACCTGTTCATGTAATATCTCAGGGGGCAGAGTGATAAGGAGAGAAATAAAAAAGCAACCCCAGTTGACACTGAAGTCCAGCTCTCATGTCTGTTGATTCCTCACTCTGTTTTTCATAAGCTCAATGTTGTAACCTGCAAGCCTCCTAAGTGAAAGTGAAATACTACTAAATTAAATTTCCCTATTCATTTTCCCTACTTGCTGTTGCTGTATCTCCTTTAAAAATGTAGAATTCACTGCACAGGAGTGCAGTGTAGAATTCATACCAACATGTCAGTGGTGATCTCTGAGCTGTCTGGGACTTTCCAATGAGTTTCTATATTTGCCTGTTGGACCTTGTTCTGGTGCCTCCTTCAGAAAAGGAGGCTCTCGGTGAAGGTGATTGACTGTCCCTGTTCACATTGCTTCAGAGGTTCTGCCTTTTTCTCACTGAAGAAAGGGGCATAATTCCTTCAAAGGCCATGTGGGATGGACTTGGTGGCTTCTCTGAATTTTGCCTTGCAGAACCAAGAATAAGCCCCATAAGCACTATATGGTACTTGATTAACTCCCAAGCACATTTTGCACTCTGCTTCTGCATGTACACTGTGCTCTCTGGATGGTAGTTAAAGGGGACATCACTGCTCCTCCTTGGATGAGGAAGAAACACTGCTGTTCAGGAAGATTTTTAAACACTCATCTGGAAGCTGCTAATGGTCAACTCCTTGCTCAGATGTTCACCAGGAAAATAGGACTTCTTTCAGGACAGGACAGGGGGATATCAGTAATGTGTTCATAGCCATCCTAGCACGTGATCCACCAGGACTGAGGTCTTGGGACATCCTAACTTCAAAGCAGCACTCAGAAGATACCACTTTGGCTGCAACAGGATTGCTGTGTGGGATCACAGCTGGCAGGTGTCAGGCACAAAGTAATGAACAGCAGATATGCAGTAAGACCAGATACAGGCCATGTTTGTGCATTGTGCCAAGGGCCTCCCTGTAACACCCCTGCCACTGCTTGAAGGGGACCTGCATACCCTGGTAAGTATGCTGTCCAATCAAAGGTGGATATTCAAGCATATTTTTGCTAATGGAAGAAAACAATGGGAACATACCCTATTTCTCTAGAATTCCTATTTCAGTCTGTGCATATGTGTATAGCAATAAATGAATAAATGAAATCTGAGTAGCTTTGCCCGTAATATCCCACACATTTTTTATCCTTTAGAGCTGAATGACTAACTGGAGCATGAAGCTGGACTCCTGAAAATGCATGGGTGACTGCTGGATTTTTGGCAAAGTTTGGAGTTTCCTGGGTTTCCAATTGGCCATGCAAATGTTCTTATGCTTATTTCAGTTTGCTACACTGTGGTAGTGAAGTGCTAAACTTCCTATGTGACCGATGACAGAATTGATGTTATTGAGTTGGCTCTGATCTCTGCAAAGACTTTTAATACCTTGTACTGTCGATATACTGGCAACAATAAGGCCTATTTGCATTTATTAATTGAAAGACTCAGGCCAAAAAGCAGCACATACCAGGCCAGCTGTGATAGGATCAGGTCAGTCTACAGTCTGACTATCCTTTGCTGCTTTGGTTCCACCTGATTAATGCTAAACCACCCAAAGCAGTGAAACGTTCACACATGTTCATCAATTGTTTGTTCAAATATCCCAGTTCATCCAGGAGAACAAGTTTATCTAAAATATAGAAGAAGGCTGAGGTGATTTCTGTACCAGAAATGTTTTTGTGCAGTTAGCTACCAGATGACATACCTTCTGAGCTCTTTCACAAATTCTTAAGGCAGCCAGTCTGGGAGAGGCAGTGTCTGGGCTGAACCTGGGCTCAAGGTGCTCCTTCAGGACACTGCACTTCCCAGAGTCTCTGCAGGCTTGGCTGCTTCCCTAGCTCTGCTATCTCGTCTAGACCGCTCTGCTGAGGTACAGGGAAAGCTCACAGACTGCCCCACAGTGCTGCTCTCTGCTGCTTCAGCAAAACACCCTCTGTGGTGCTGTCCATCCAGAAACTACTTCAGCTTCTGTTTGCTTGGAAAAACTATCTCTTTGCAATATTTTATTAGAGATTACTTTAGTTACATTATAAAGTGCACTAGATTTGTTTTTAAACTGTAGCAAGCTGGAAATTCAAGATTCCTGGTGCAGAAAACATTTCAACATTAGCTTCTTTAGCCACTAGATCAATTTTCCATTTAATGTGGAATAACTTATGTCACTTGATGGTCTTTAGGGACCTTTTCATAATAAACCACTTGACAAGTGAGGCAAGTAAGCTTTGCAAGATTTATAATTGATCACTGGTGCTATTGTAGACATGATGGAAATACCATATATAACACAAATATTTTTTAGCAAAAAATATTATTGCTTCATAATCAGGTGTAGGTGTTAGTCTCTGATTTGGCTTCACTTTGGCATAATGAGCCTGTGGTTCTGCATCTACAGAATATAAAAATAATGATGTTTTTATAAGGGTTCCAGACATCTTGCCTGTATATGAAATGTAAATACTGTGTTCAATCTTTAGCCCTTGAAATTGGGTGTGAAGGAGGGATTCTGTTTGGGCCTAAATACAGGCAGAGCTTTATTTGTGGGCTATATTCCTATGGAAGTGCAGCTGTTCAAATGCTCTTAATACCCAACAAAGACAGCATTGTTCTCTGGGAACACGCTCGCTGGGGTTGGTGGGGCTCTGGCCAGCTGTAGGTGGGACGGCTGCAGCAGCAAGAGGCTGTCACTCAGCAGTGCCTGGTGGCTTCTGGCAGCGACAGCAGACCCTGTCTGGCCAGGGGAGTGAACCGCAGGGCAAGAAACACCTGGCTCAGACACATCGTGGGGTGTGGGCAGGCACTGGCACTCACACAGGCGGCAAAGGAAGGCTTGCAGTGATTCCAGCTAAGGTATGTGGCTGGCGTAGCCTCTGAGCCTTCACCAGCATCACTTCAGTAGTCATGCTATTATACTGATTATGGGTTCAAGGCAGTGAACCACGTTTTTGAGCCACTGGACTTAGGTGCCCCTAAAAGTGTACTGATACTCGCTCAGACCCTCATTTAGACACCGTTTTCCCAGATGCTTCTGGCATGCTCTTCATCTGGTAAAAAATGGCAAAATCTGGGGATAATACATTGATTTAGCAAGAAGAAAAGTCAGTGGCATGGAGTGCAAGGTACAATCCATCTTGGTTTGTGTGTATTCACACATAAATTTCTCAAAACAAGCCACAGGAAAGAAAACTTATTGTAGGAGTCTCAATCTAGCTGGCAAATCCTGGTCTCTGAGTAGCTGTTCAGATTGGAGAATTTCCTACAGACAGGAGGACAGGCAGAAAATGTTATCTATTGTGTATCATTTCACCATAGAATTTCATGCAGCATTTAATCACATTCACAAATAATCATGCAGCATTTTCTTAATGATTTAGTTTTCACTAAAATATCAAGAAACTGTGCAATAATATTATCTAGTGTCATTGCTATGGCAGTTAGAAATTTCACTAGAAAACTATAAATCTCTCATTTTGAGGCATAGAACTAATTCTAGTGAAGGGGAAATAATAGGTGATCACAAAATGCTAACAAGGATTTCTTGTCCATTTATTAGGAATATTTGCCATTTTCTGGGAAATAATATCAGGCTAGATTGATCATTAATAGAATCTGTATTGATAACAGTCATGTACCTGTGAGGGAAAAAAAAAAAAAAGGTGCTTGCTTTGAGCATAACATTTGATTTCCAAGAAAGTCTTCCCTTGTATAGTTATTGAGTCTGCACCAGGAGAGCATCAAGATTAACAGCATTTCCCTGGAGCTTGGCTAAGGCTCTATACAACACTAGTCTGTAAGAATGATAGTCGGGAGGTTTTATTTCTTTGATTGATTATTTCTTTGTTTTCCAGAGACACGTGGAATAAAGCATGCTGATATTGTCCCTCTGTCTTTCTTTCAGGAGTGGTTTGACTTCTCCTGGAGCTTTGACTCTGCTACTGTCTTTGAAGTAATTAATCTATTCTCTGATTATACTTGGCTCATCCTCTCACCTTGAGGTCCTGAGCATCCTGTTTTGCAGCCTGGACCAACCCACCATCATGTTGGCAGCATGAGAAAAAATGCATATTAGCAGAGGAGTAAAGGAGAGAGAATAAAATTAATTTGATCCACTCTCTAAAATGATGACACTTTAGGAGAATTAACTTATGCAGGGATTGAATGAACATGAAGCCCTCTTCAATACCTCGTGTGCCACTTCCCCTAGGGATTGACTTGCTGCAGCCAAGGGCAGAATGGGTATCTTGCCTTTTGGCTGCTGCTATCTCAATACTCCACCCAGAGCCTAAGCCACACAACTCAGCTCCCTGCCCAACATTTTCATTTCTCTCTTTTCCATCATCCTTTCAGTACAGAAAATTTAAAGAGTACGCTGTAAGGTCAGTCCTCTCTTTGACATTTGTTGCAACACCTATGGGGAAGGAAATACAAAATAAAATCTGGGGTTTATGTTTTCTATTAGTTTCAGCCAAGATCAGCCAAAACACCTTTACTAATGTCAAGGCACAATGCTGAAATTGCAAGTTGATGTTTTAAATATGGTTTATTTTACTAGTCTAGACTGCCTGAGGTTTTGAAAATTTCCTTAGTTCTTGTTGATATGTCTGTAGATCAACCAAGCGGTCTTAAAATGTTCTCTGCTAGGAATGCCTCATGTTTCACAAGAAACAATGTGATCAACCCTATGAAATTCACAACTCTATCACTTTTTTTTTTAAGCTGAAATTAAATTTAGTGGCTTCATATTTGTGAGCTTGGAACAGTATGATATAGCTATTGTAAAATTAAAGACATGGGAAATAAGTTTACTCACACACACAAATTGATAGGACTGGAGTTTGAATGGGGTTATGGATAGAAGTTGTTCCCAATATTTCTCTAAGTTTCATCACAGCAATTGCTTTCTTTAGCATTAAGACGACCTCTGTTCACCTGGTTCATACCCTGAATTTATTTCATTTTGAGACAAATCAACCTCTCTTTAGTACTTTTATTCTATTCTTAAGTGACATCTGGCGCTGGTTGCAGTAAGTGGGACCTTTGCTTTTATTTCTAGCAGTCTTGTACACTAATGTTGCAGTGCCTGTGTTGCCTGGCTCAACCAGCCCTGGCACCATGATGACACTGGGGGTTCTGGGCTGACCAAGGGCAGGGACGCAGCGAAGGCAGGAGATAAAAGGAGGGACTCTTCAGAGACAGGGCTACAGAGTTTATTGGATCAGGGGATCCTCATCCCAGGGCTCTGTGTCACGAAAGATCCTGAGAATGTGAGGGGAGCAACTTATAAAGGGGGGTGGGTGTCAGGGATGGGTACAGCGACAAACCAACAACAGGAAAGTAAGGAGTGACTCTTAACATGACATACAGGTGCAACATCAAATCATAACCAACTGGGAGGGGACCCCCTTGATTCTGCCCAATGACTCGACGCCAGTCTTGGAATTTTCTGGACACAGGGAGAGGCCCCAGAGTGACTGACAGGACCAGAGGGTTATGTGACTAATGACTGACACTTAATGACTATCTGACAAACAACTTGGGGATGAACTAAGGGAGAGGAATAGGTTGGGGATACAAAGAACAAAGCATTTTATATTAAACTTTCTAGAAATAACTCATATTACAAGAACAAACAAAGTAAAATCCTAAACATGCACCACCACACACTAAAGGCATCTTGGTGAGTTGATGTGAGCAGGGAAACAATTTCCTTGAGAGAGGCACCTCCATAGTCACAAAGCTGAGGCATGCTTAGCCAAAATGGAGAAACACGTGACTTCTGAATGCTCCCTGGTGGCTCTGTGTGCTGAGACCAAGCAGGGCACATGCTATGCCCAGCGGCTCCTTCAGCCAGTACCAGCCAGCTGAGGAACCAAAGGGAGCCCCTTTCTCTCTCCTTGCTCTCTGCCCTTGC
This sequence comes from Sylvia atricapilla, assembly GCF_009819655.1. NCBI lineage: Eukaryota > Metazoa > Chordata > Aves > Passeriformes > Sylviidae > Sylvia > Sylvia atricapilla. Next base: position 88,022,872 of record NC_089141.1, read on the forward strand.
CCCCTCTCATGCTTCAGCAAGGACAGGGCACCAGAGTAAGGACCTGCTCTGGGTTTGGTGAATTTTAGTCCAGAGCTGGCTGTCTGCTCAGATATGCTTTTTAGCCGGCACAATCACACTAGCTGGGGACATAAGTGAGGAGAAAGAAGTGAACCTGGGAGACTGTGGAGCAAGATGAATGTGTGTGGAGGGAGTACTGCTCCTTTCTGTAGCACATCCTTCATGCCCCCTGAAAATATACAATGACAGTGGGAAGAACACCCTGCTGCTTCACACTGTATCTAAAATGTCACATACACAAATGAGACAAACTAATTTCCATCTCTCATTATTTTACAGCAGAGAGGCTTTTACTTGTGAAAGAAATGCATAAATTAAAAACTAAAAAAAAAAATCTTGCTACTACATGGTCATGCATGCCAATAAAAATTACCTTGCTTCAACCTTGAGGTTTTGTTCCTCAGACTTTCTAGGTAATGTAAGTCAATTATCAGGTGAAGATTTAGACATTTGTCACTCAGGATTGTAACATGAGGAACTTGGGACCACAGTATGGCTACATTGCCATGGCCCCAGTTCTGCAGCTGGACACCAGCATGGTATCGTGCAAAAGCTTAACCTAGGGGAACAGATTGCAGACTTCAGACCTACATTTACCTGGGGGAATTGGTAGCAGTCGTGAGGTCCTGATTAAAATACTTTAGCCAAAACCCTGTTTCTCTGAATTTTCTGATTAAAGAATAATTTGGATTTTGATTGATTATACAATTTATCACAAAAATAGTTTTCCTCTTATGAAAACTCAAGGTAGTACTTGTGATCTACATGTATACTTGGTCTTTTTTTGCCTTTCTTTTTTTTTTTTTTTTTTTGCCTTTTTTGGGTTTTTTTGTTACCAGTTGGTTCCTTCATGCTTTCAAGGGCTTTTATTTTCACAACTAGAACCCCTAAAGCTCTGGAGAGTGCTAGTTTGTCACCTGCAGGTGAGTAAGGAAATGTGCATTAGACTCATGGAGAGAGCTATGTTCTCTCACCAGCACTTGCACGCACATGGCCTCATATGGGTGTCTCCTATCTGGTGGGTACTTTGGCCTAACTGCTATTAGGTTTTAAGAATATATCTTTGACAAAGAGAGGGGCACATCCAGGACCTGGAGCAAATGTGCCTGGGATCAGAAGTGCTTGTGCTGTGCAGCTAAGAAGTGGAGTGGGTAGCCCAAAGTGAGATGGGGGCAGGGTAGTCTCCTCCCCAGTGGATAAGGGTGAAGTTTTAGGCTGCTCTGTCACATCCTACATGTGTTGGATACAATAAAGGGATTTTTATTTTTTTTATTTTCAAGGGATACATGGACAATATTGTTTTCATTGGCTTTCCAGATTTAATTCCGCGTCCCCCTCCATTCTCTACCTTCAATAATGTTTTCTTTGTTACATAGATATGGTGCTGTTACAGACTGAACTTGGTGCTTGCTAGGAGGAAGGATTGCATGACAAAAGTATTTAATTTCCCAGGGACGTGGTTGAAAAATCAATCCAATACTCTTTGTTACTTATACAAGAAAGAATCCTTAGAAAATTAAACAAGTTATTTTTTCTTGACAGTAGTACCTGAAAAAAAGTTACAAAAGGGTTCTTCTTCTCATTCATTTCTCAGTGGAAGGTTACTTCATTGTTGCTTTTGTTAGCATCATTATCATAATGAAATATGAATAATTATAAAAATATACTTCAAGAAACTAAAAATACTGAAAAGAATGAATTGTAAAAAATCCTAGAGTGTTTTTTTTCCTTTGCATAATGTGAAGGAAAGTCATATGAGCCACATCTACTTACTTTTCCAAACCAGCTTCTATTAGTATACTAAAAACACTGGAGAAGTTGCTTCCCAAATAACTTTCTCAGCCAATATCTAATGGGAAAATAAACCCTTATTCACCCAAGTGTCATAAAATGAGCCAATCATAAAATTACAAGTCTGCATCAAGTTCGTTATCTGATCCACTGACTTTTTCACAACAATCAGCTTATTTCTAATCTGGTGATGCATATCAGCTGCCAAGAGTAGCATATAGTAGTATTAAACTCCTTTTACAGAAAAAAAAGCCCCACCATTTTGTATAACATTAGGGAGTTCCATTTGTGTGTTCCTGACAAATGGCTCCCCTGCAGTTGTCTAAGCATTAAGTTTCCAGACAAGACCCATTTATTGCTTCATTTATTGATATGCAAGGCAAGTTATAGAATAAGTATCATATCAGTGAATCAAAAGCAGTAATTTGCACTGTTCTTAGAGACATGATGTCTGGAGAGTCTAAAACTAAACTAACTCCAGGAGATGTTTATGAGCATTGTGAATGAGGGATAAAAAACCCACCCAAGAGCGATAACTTGATGATGGGATTCTAATTTAATTTGAAGTAATGCAACCACACTGCATGAGGGGAAGGAATGGAGGGAACAATCCAGTCTCTTAACCAACACTATTTTATCCTGCCATTAAATTGTTATAATTACCCAGAATTTGACCAGATGGCAAGTCATTTCTAAAGTCGGACCAGGTGTTCAAGATGCAGAGATAATCACAAAGCTGATGACTGTGGTGAAACTAATTAAAAAGTGTGTTGCAGTGGCACAGTGGTGCTGTGGAGCGAGAGAGTGACCAAAAATAACACCATAGAAAAAAATCTGAAGTACTACAACAAATTGATTTGGAAAATAGTGAGCAAAACCAAACAGAATTTAATTAATTTGAATGATCAAGTTCAGAGAAACACTCTAATAAACTATTAGATAGTATAATCTGTTGGGGGCTTTCTGGGGTTTTGTTTCTGTTTTCTAACACAAATGGGAAGACAGAAGTGAAAGGCAGAACTAATAAAGATGAAAACTGTCAACCCAATCAGAAGGGCAAAACACAGGCACAGATGCACATCAAAATGAAATATGGACATAGAACGTCCTTTTCATGCAGATGAACGCTGATTACATGGCCACAGCTGGAAATTACAGAGCTTTATTTATTAAAGACTGACTATCTTCAATTAGGCTTTGCTTTCATGACAAAACAACAGAGTAGCAAAGAAATGAATTGCCATGCTGTGCCTGCAGTTCCCCAGAACACACTGCCCTGCAGCCAGCACACTTCTGTTTAATAGACCCCTTCACCTTTCTGGGACCAAAAATCAATTCAGGCATCAAGGAAAACACAGTTAACTAGAGGGTGGGGGGGAAAAGCAAACTTTCAACACACATAAACACTCCACTATACAATGAAGGAAATCAAACTGTCTTATTGCCAGCTTGGTGCACAGAGCTCTACACTGCCAGCTCTGTACTTAGTGATCTTCTCTGGCTGTCTGCTCTGAAACGTAAGTGTGAAACCTCATGCTGTGCCCACAGCCCTGAGGAGATCACTAATAGGCTCTGTTCTATGTCCATACATGACACCTGATGCTAAGGGGTCCTGGGCACAAGTAAAAGCCGAGACCTATTAAAGACAGCTCTTCATGAGATTTTCCACTCAAGAAACGGGGGCGTTCACAGCTGCCCAGCTGGTCAGTCTTGGCAGAAGAGTTGCTCCTCTCTGTGCTCTTGCAATCTGCTCCAAAGCCTGTGGACACCAATGAGGGAGGAGGGTTAGAACGTCAGCAGGTTGATGAGAGCTTTAAAGTCCTCGTCTTCAGTAAGCATTTTTCCATTTGCCAAAAATGATGAAAATTATATATACGCCTTTACCCTGTGGTTGCCACATTGTGCTGATGATGTATTTTGGCACAGCTGCATGAGGAGCTTTTGCTAGCAATAACAATTAGTTTTCAGAGTAACTCTGCTGCTTGGCTTTTACCTCTGAGAGAGCTTTCAGATGTGTGAGCTGATCACACTTTGAGCAAGGATGCTCAGAGCATTTGCCCTCTCATCAAGCCCTCCATCATTACAGAGAGTTTCTTCTCGTTGCATTTGTCTTTGCCTGAAGAAAGCTGGAAATGTCTTGGTGCAGAAGTGCTATGATTTGAAATAGGAACAGGTAGCAGATGGAGTTGATAAATCTGTTGGTAGTCTGATTAATTCTGCCAGTAAGAATTTTGCACTCACATTAGTTCTAGCAATAACATATTGTTGGCCTCTCTCTTGATTAAGGCTACAGACTGCAGGAACCCTGCTGCTGCAATCAAATGTTTCTTCATACCTTCTCCAGAAACCAGAAAGGATCAGTAAGTCTATTAATGGCTGTGAAAATTTTATATCTGTTGTATCGTACATAGTCATTGATGTCCAGACTGCTAATGCATTATCTCACTCTTATTTTCTTCAGTTCTCCAGCTGACTCAAAAAGAGAAGATTCACTTTTAATCTATTCCTCTTTTTCTTTTTTTCTTTTTTTTTCTTTTTTCCTTTTTTTTGGATCCCATATTTTGGAACTTTTCAATCAACTCTTGTTGTGACATTGGCATTGGGAAGACATTTCCCTCACTGGAATGAGAAAAACAAAGACCCATAATTGGAAACAGGAGTGTAGACTCCAGATAACGGTGGAAGTCTATGGAGCACCGTTTACCCAGTTGAAAATACAACTACATTCATTCTGGCAGTGGTTCCTTAATACAGAACATACACTGCAGGGCATGAGACTTTCCAAGTATTTTTAACCTCTTAGAAAACTGGTATTCTAGCATCAATGTCTCAAGGCATTTCATATTCAGTGCTTTGCAGTTTCAAGTGGATATTTTTCTCAGGACAATTGTGAATAAGTAGACCAAAGACCCTAGGTTCTGTGAAAGCTGGTGCAGGAACAGTGTATTTTACTATTATGGTTATTATTAACAAGTGCATAATTTCCTGCACCAGCTGTTGTTTCTCTGCTGTCTTCCTGCTGCCATACCTGCCCCGTGTTTAAACTAGCAGGGGGATTGCTATTTTTCAGAATAAGGCAAATTAAGATAGGTTAAAGGAACTTGGAAATAAAAACTCATATGTGAATTCAATCAGGACACCACAGGACTGAGGTAAGCATACTGCTAGGGAAGAAGAAGTTTTCCTGTTAATCTACAGATTTTTAATTACAAATTAGAGCATACATATTCGGCCCTCTGACCTAAGGTTCAAGGTCATAGTGAGCTACACACAGAGTTCTTTAAGTACCATGCAATCAGTTTTAAGTGCTCAATATGCCTCGCCACCTGCTCAGATTTGCACGCAGAATTGATGGACGGGTCCCTTTTCCCCCGGCTCTGCCATACAATGCCCTCTGCTGGCAGGTGACACTGCAGAATGGAGGAAGACTGGGTTGAAATCTGCTGCCTTCCTTGCCCAGGGGAAAGCTGGTATAAATGTGTGCTTCTCCAAATCAGGCATGTGCCTTGGCTATTAAGCATAAAAAAGAAAGAAGATAAAGAGAGGAAAGAAAGGGAGAGAAAAAGAAGGTCAAATAAGTGCTTCTTCTTTCATAAAAGATAACTGACCATTTCCTTGTATCAGTAACATGCAAAAATAAAAATCTTTGACTATAACCAGATACATGATATGCTTGTAGGAGTCTTTTTGTTGCGTTACACAGACATGTTCAGCCTCAGACAGGATTTTGGCTTTCCAAACCTCAACCCAAGGACACCTGGAACATTCCACCTCCTCAACATTCAGTCTCATGGCCAACTCAGAACTGATATAACCAGGGAAAGCCCTTATCCCATTTAGACAGTGGTTCTACATATCTCCTGGGTTTTTTCATCCCTGCTTCTACTTTCTGTACATTTTGGGTTTATGCCCAAGTTCCATCAGGATCTCCTTGTTCATCTAGCAGACCTCTTGCCACCATTACTTGACTTCTTTTGTGTGGCAATGGAACATGGAAATTGAGGAAGTGATTCTTGAAAAATCAATCAGCTCTTCTGGATCTCTCTTCTCTCCAGGTATTTTTCCAAACAAATTTTTGGCATCATTTTAAGATAACACTTCAGTGATGACTTTATACCATTTGCCTCACTATTTGCTTTGGATTGCCCCTTTCAAAACAAACAATTAAAAAAAAATCATACTTTGAACAATACAATAAAGTTTTTGTTTCCCATCAGGAAACCTAGAGGCTCTGTGCTGATCCCATGTAGTTTTTGGAAAAATTCAGGATCACTAGCTTTGTGAGTGGCTTCAGTCCTGCAAACCTATTTAGGTGTGACAATTCTGGGCAAATTAAAATTCAATGAATGCTCAAGAACCTCAAAAATCAGTCTCCATGAGATTAAGATCAGTCCAAGTAGATGTCATCTACAGTAATATGTTAATTCTGTCACAGAATGCAGATGAGCATTTCAGTAATAACCATACTAAAGCTAATAAAACCAAGATGTCTAGGGAGGATAATTGCTCTATGACCTTGCTGCTTTCCAGTGAATGACCTTGCAAGATTGGAGAGTGAAGGTGGCTGAAAATGTTCTGATACTTTTTTTTTCTATTAGAGAATGATCCCACAACTGGGACATCACAGAAGGACATATATATATATTGTCCTGAAGAATTTGACACAAAATTATTTACCTTGTTTTCTTGAATAATCTGAAATTTGCAACTTAATGCAATCACAAATCCCTGTTTGAAGTAGTGCATTGGTATTTGACATGCACAAGGAGGTACAAAATAAGTTCAAATCAAGAAACTAAGTATGAAGATTTTCAATAAATTTATTTCAATGTTTCTCACGCTTTTTTATGTGTTATTTGAAAATCTTTAGCTTTCATTCACAACATGAAGAAAGAATGAAAGAATATGATGTTTTCATTTTTTAACTACAGGTACTTAAAGGAGCGTGTTAAGGCAAAACGCAGTCCAGCGTCTCTTAGATAGAAAAAAAATGGTGTCAGGTTTATTATTTTGGATTTCTTTTTAATTTATATAATTAAGACATTGAGATAATAGCAGCATTCTCATGGTTTGGGAAGAAATACCTGCACTCTACAGAGAAAACAGATGTTTTATCAAACTCCGAAGATAATCAGCATATTTACATACACACTTTTATGTTTAAGTGCCAATTTCTGTTTCCCAATTAAAGTGGTTTATTTGACTGTTATCTTTAGCTAATTAGTACTTATTTTAGGGACTGAATACAGAGTAGGTTTCATGGGAAAGTAAACTCATTGGCTTCAAGTAGGGAGAATAGCTTGATGGCTGAAAGAGAATTGCCCCAGATAATGAATTCCTGGGTGTTTTGTAATGTAACCTAATGCCTCATGCAGCTACTAAAGTCCCAGATGGCCCAGCAGAGACACATACTCATCAGGTGACATATTAGCCAATTTAAAAGATAATTAGTAAGCACACCTCTTTCTGTATTCTTTAAGCGTTAGGAAGATTTCACATTCCACTCTTTTATGCACTTGCCTCCAATTCAAAACATATGGAAAATTCTTTTTTTCCTTTTTCCTAGAGGTGCTGCTCTCCTGCTGCTCCCATCGACTTCAGCACACACTTATTTGCTAAAGATGCTGCTGCGCATTTTGGCTCGTGCACCTTTGATTTCCACTGTCAGGGTATCTGATGTTGCAGATGCCTCTTCCAGGTTTCACAGCAGGAGTAATTTATTTTAATTTTTCTTATACCAACAGACGTGATGCTTTACTTCACCAGTAGGGGTATGGTTCAATTACAGGAGGATGTCAGTGTTGTCTAAATGTTGGCATTTTTTTGGTAAAATTGCTCACAAAAACCAGGAGGCAGTTACAGGATGTGCAGGAGACGGATGTAGAGGGTGGCTTAATTATGAACCATCATATGGACCTGGCTCCATCTCTTTACACAAGCATCCAGTATTTATTGGGGCTGAGCCCCAGTGAACTGAGGGTATGGCAGTGCTGTGTAGGAGGCAGGGAAGCCACACACACGAGGTCATGCAGCAACTGCCCAGCTTATTGAGACGGCTTTTCCTTATATAGGTGAGAAGGCACACGCAGTCAATTCCCATTGGCTGAGCCAGTTGCCACCCGGCCAACCAGCCAATAGCAGCCTGAGCCTCCAACGCCTGGGCCTGGTCGCCAACGGGCCTCACTGCTTGAGTTACATAATCAAGGTAATTATATAATCAATTGCATTTCAGTTATAAAATTGGAATTAATTACAACTGTGGGGCCAACAGCCAGCTGTAGGCCACCAAATGGGGGTATGAATGTGTAAATATAGCTGAGTATAGCTCTCACTGAGGATTTAGGCTAGACAGGCCCAAAGGGTATAGCTATTCTGTTCTGCTATTAAGTAGATCATTAGAGTCCTCTCCCCATAACATTCCAGCTTGATTTCCTTCCCAAGAAGCAAACAATGAAAGGTGTGAAGCCTTGGGCCAACACTGTGGGAGGCATGTGCTGAGACCTGGCCCTTCAACATCTGGATTTCAGACTATTTAGCCTGGATCTTTTTTGCATGCCCCAGATTCCCAACCTACATTTAATTTTTCCACAGAATACCCATATCCATTCTAGCAAGTGTTTATAATGTGAAAGGATTTGAAATATGCATGCATATACTTAAGCATACAGGTTAACATACATAGAATATTTGCATATACTGGACTCAGATTTCTGTCAGAAATCTGTTTAGATTTTTTGATCACAGCTGTTCTCTCCTTCATGTTTTCTTCACCCTGTTGCTTTTCAGTCATAAATTTCACTTTTTTTCAAATTTGCTCATACCTCAGTCTCAATTTTCTACAATCTTCTAAATTTTCTTCCTAAATTTGCTTACATCTTCTCCCAGATTTCTAAAATCTTGACAGGAAAATTTGTATAGGTATTATAAAAAGGGAATTTTGTTTTAATAGGTTGTTATGCACCTACCACTTAGTCTCCATAAGTGCTCAAGCAGTAATAAAGTAACAAAGTAACAAGTCCTGAGCCTACCTCTAGATCTGAAATTATTTTATGTTAATCCTTTATATACATAATTTGGACAGATCTTCAAACCTCCCCACCCATTTGCTCTGTAGCATGTGGTTCCTGCCAAGCTCAGTGACATACAGGAACAACAGATGGTGATCCCACCCTTCTCTGCAGGTTCAGGATCTGAGGCTCTTCTTGCAAGACATTTATATTTCTGGATGGTTAGGCCTCCACTCCAGGCAAAACACAGGGTGGGTGACACCCTAGGGTGCTATTTTTCCAGGCTGTGGCAGAGATGGCACCTGGCTGATCAGCCTGGGTGTTTCCATGCTTTGCCATTTTTTATGTTTTTTTTTTTTGTTATATTGCTATGTTTGCTCTTCTTTGTTATATTTTGATACACAGAATTTCTTCTCAGCCCTCAAGGCTGTTCTTCTCCAACAGCCAGAAACTATCTGTCATGGAGCTGGTCATAGCCGTACACTCTGCTCATACAACCTGTGCCCCAACTTTTAAATCCTTGGCTGTTATTCCACACTTAAACCCCATGTCAGACTCAAGAACTCCTGGTGCCAGGCTCTGTTTCACAAAGCAGGGTCTCACAGCCAGATGGTGACAAGCCTGGTAGGACAGGGCAGGGGCCTGGCAGGGTAAGGCAGAGTTAGCAAAAGGCCTGTGGCTGCTCTTTTTACCACTTTTAAAGGCTTAAGGAGAGTAAGGAGAATTTTCTGTCACAGTGATGTACCAACTACATATCTCCAGCCATCACAGGAGGAGTATTCATAGACTGCCCATTACAAACTCTTTGTCCTTGTGTCTCATTACTGCAATGCTGCTGGCATGCAGCAGCTCTTTTTTCACAGTTGGAAAAGTAGGAAAAACGGTAAAAGTTTCCCCTCCCCATCTCCAGAAGCATCAAACCTTTTCTATCCTAGTAAATTGCAATGTGCTGGCAGGGAACAACCGCTCAGAATTTCTGTCTCTGTGTCTTCTCCTGGAATAACCCCCAATTGAAATCACTGAGGTGCCTGCTGTGGATTGCAGGAATATGGGTAAATATCTAGATTCCATAAGTTCCTTCTTCTACACTCCTTCAAATTAAGGACAACCATATAGACTTCTGTGAAACATTGCTGGGAAAAAAGGTTCTGAGACTTAGAGGTGAAATTTTTCACAACAGTGAATGTATGCACAGACAAGTGTTAAAACCTTGAAAAATAGATTAAATGTATAAATGAGAGGCATTTCAAAGAGACAGCAACAGAAGTCTGCACAGCAATAATTAGGAATACTATATAAAAAGTGTTACATTGAAAGAAAGAATTTATATGTCTCTGTGAATGGGCCAAAATTTAAACCATAATTAGTCTCAATGACAGACTAGCAATTTTGCCTGTTGAAAATTTATTGTTTATAAAAACTGTTACAAGAGTATCGTGTTTATCAAGCTAATTATCACAGAGTCAATGGTTCAAATTTTGGAAAAAAAAAAGTTTAACTGTGTTAGAGGCCACATAATAATTATTTGACTTACAATTTACAACAGAATTATTAAACAGGCTTGTTCTTAGATACCTGTGACTATTCAGTGTGAAGAGCCTCAAAGAAAATTTCTGTCCTTAATATCTTCAGGGATCTGTCAGCAAAATTTTTTTGAAGAGCACAACTATCTTTCCCTGAAATCAAAAGATTCACCCACACTGATGTCAGAGGGAAATCAGGCACTGGTGACCAGCTCTAAAGTTCAAAGTCATTTCAACAGTTTTCAGTGAAAGGAGGGTTGTGCAGTAGCTCAGGCCTTAGGAATAAATTCATTTTAATCTGAATAATCTTGTATAATATATATATATATTTGCTCTACAATTGTGAATATCTGTGGAAGGAACCTACAGAGCATGTAGCGATGCACTACCCAGAAGAATGAGGTAATTTTCAAGATATCTCAAATAAAATAAGTTGATAGATGTTCAGGGAGGTTTTGTATAAATACTTTGAAAAATTTGTACAAATTACTCTTTCAATATGGTAAGTATGATGCATACCTTCTAAGGAGTCACAGAATCATAGAATGGTTTGGGTTGCAAAGGACCTTGAAGGTCATTTAATTCAAACTCCTCTGCCATGGGTAGGGACAGCTTTCACTACACTACATTGCTCAGAGCTCCATCCTAGCTGGCCTCAAGCATTTCCAGGTATGGAGCATCCACAGCTTCTCTGGGCAACCTCTTCCAGCATTGCACCACCCTCACTGTCTTAATATATAATTTGAACCTGCCCTCTTTCAGTTTAAAGCCATTCCCCTTTATTCTATCATTACACACCCTTGTAAAAAATCCCTCTCCAGCTTTCTTTTTTCTACTCAGGACAGCCCAAGAGCTTTATTAGTTTTGATTTTTGAGCAAATGTATGGAAAAGTGTTTTAATTTCAAATCTGAAACAAAGCCAAGGCTGGACTCGATTCTGTTGTTTAGTGATAAAGCATACATTTCTTCATGTTCTTCTGATGTTCCTTCATAGCTGCAACTAATGATGGATGTCACATATCATTAGTTGAGTTTCAATACAAGACTGTGCTGAACTGAAACTGAGTTTGAAAAGGCAATCCTTAGGCAAAATTTTCTGCATTTTGCAAGGAGCAAGGCTCTTCATGTTCTAGACCTGACTTGTAATTATAACTGTAGTTTCAGATTCAAGTCAAATGGTCCAATATGAAATACTTAAATTGTGAAGAGATTATACTCTGAGGTTCCATTACTCAGTTCTGCTTCCCTTTCCACATTCCCCTACAAAGGAGTGCTTTGCAACTTTTTTATTATTATTTTCCATTGTAAGTAGTGCTCTTCTGGTTTCCTTTCCCTTTTTCCTCTCATAATTCCTGAATGTATTGCTTTGTTCAGACGTTAAAAACTGCAAATATTATAAAAAATTTCTTAAAATCATAGGTAAAAAGTGCTGGAGTAAAGGACATTGCATTTCAGATCGTAAAACCAACACAAATAATTTAGTTTAAATTGGAAGGACTGTAACTCACTGTTCACCAGAGGAGCCTGCTGCTGATCTATATTTTATGGAACGTACATTTTTAATGAAAAAGGAACAGTTTTCCATTTTGAAATGGAATGAAATACTGATTGTTCTGTAATTTAAAAAGAAAAAAGAAAAAAAGTAAAAAGAAATCTCTTGCTGTTCCTGGTTGCAGTAATCCACCTGATTGCTTATTTTCCTTCTAAGTTAGTTCTAACACCTCATTTCCCTCCTCCCTCAAAGACAACTCTGCACCCCTTCATTTTTCCCTTCTCCTTCCTTATTTCCCCCTCTCCTGACCCCTAGGATACTTGCTCCTTTCCTTGAAAAGCCCAGACTTGCCCACAGTACTGTCCAGAGTGATGTTGCCTCCATGTCCATGGTGGAATAGATTTTCCATCTCAACGCCCAAGGGGGCCAACTGTCTCCTCAGGTGCATCAGGCACGGCTGCACCAGCAGGCTGAGGGAAATGATTGTCCCTCTCTTCTTTACACTGGGGCAGCCTCACCTCGAGTCCTGTGTGCAGTTTTGGGTGCCACAATTCAGGAAAGATATAAAGCTATTAGAGAGCACCCAAAGGAAGCACAAATACAATGAAGGACATTGAGGGGAAGCCATATATGTAGCGCCTGAGGTCACTTGGCTTGTTCAGCCTGGAGGTGAGGAGACTGAGGCCTCATTGCAGTTACAGCTTCCTCACAAGGGGAGGAGGAAGGGCAGGCACTGATCTCTCCTCTGTGGTGATAGGACCCAAGGGAATGACATGAAGCTCTGTCAAGAGAGGTTTAGGTTGGATATCAGGTTCTTCATGCAGAGCATGACTGGACATTGGAACAAGCTTCTTAGGGAAGTGATCACAGCACCAAGACTGACAGTTCAAGAAGCATTTGGATAACACTCTCAGGCACATGGTGGGACTCTTGGAGTGTCCAATACAGGGCCAGGGGTTGGATTCGATGATCCCTGTGGGTTTCAGTATATTCTTTGCTCAGCATATTCTATGACTTGTCTTGGCTGTCTGTGCTGGACACCTCCATGAATTCATGCCCTGAAAACGGGGGTTTTATTCAGAAACCAGGACCCCATTCCACAAATCCATGTGCCCTTATTTGCCTGGGCCACTTTGGACAGGGCAATCTAAAGAAGTTAGTGCTACCCTGGGGTTGGAACAAGTGGGATCTGTGCTGCAAGATTGATCCATCATTGTGGGTTTATTTTGATTTAAGATAGCTACTCCAATATTCTCAGATTGCCTTTTGCTCCTTTCAAGGGGGGTGTGGATTGATGGCATTGGCAAAACAACACAAAGAAAGGCAAACGGCAGATGCCAGCTCCTCGCCTGAAGAGAAACTTTCTCCTTTCACAAGCACAGTACAAATGCCCAGTCATCTATTCCCTAGCAGGAATAAGGGAGAAATTATCCTAGAATATGGCCCAATGCCAGCATATTACAAAGATCCATATACTATATGTAGTGGCAGTACACTTTGTATGTTTTGAATCTCAAATGTTTCTGCAACAGCCTCTGCTGGGTCTCTTTTATCAGCCATGGACGCTTGCAAAAGGGAAGGATTTAGAAGGCAAATCAACAAGAAGCTTTCTCACAGAAAAAAACTTTCCAGGGGCTAGAAACAGATGAAACAAAACTCTTAGCTGCTGCTCTATCTCCCTCTAGCGAAGCTTTAGCACCTGGGAGGGGCAGCTGCTGCTGCCTCATGTTCGTTTTGCTGCATTTTCAGGCATTCATCCACCAACCACAGCTGGTTTTCTTTTCTTCTTTAGCTTTATTGCACATATTGCCATACTCTTCCTCCAAAAATAAACTAACAAAAAAAAAAAATCCAAACTAAAACCAAGCACAAGATCTGCAAAGCACAAAAAATTTTGTTTATAGATTTTGCTCTGTTGTTCTTCTCATATTCCTTTCTTTCAGCTCACAGGAGTGGTGACTAAGCCTTTCCTGATGACTGCAAAACTCCAGGTGTTTGAAAATGAAAAATCACTCCGTATTCATTTCTACTAACAAAATACAAGCAAGATGAATGAATTAATAAATTTTGATGACAGCATCCAGGCAGCCATTGTTATTCCTATATTAAATCTGACTGGTAAATGGGATATCATTATTCCACTTTAAAGAACATGTTGAAGGATGTTTGGATCTGGTCTATCTGTCAGCTGCACCACAATTAATTTTGTGTTATAGAAAGTAGCAGTATGGAGACCAGTAGCCAATGTAATAATTTATATCCTCCTGACACGAACTTATAGTGCAATAGCATGTCAAAAATAGTGATTCACATTATGTATCATATGCCTTCTCTTTGAAATGCAGACAATATATGTACATGGCCATGCAGCACCCTAAAACAGATTAGTGTGGTCCTACTGGTTTAAAGCCAAGATTATCTTAAAATCAATTTAAAGCTTCATATCTGACCAGTAAGTACAGCACATGAGACGGTTTCTATTCTGCACTCATTATAATCTCAAGGTTGGTATTTTTTTCTGACTGCAAAGACAAAAGCAGAATCTGACTTCTTGCATTTGGTGAATTGTTCCTGCAGAAGTAGGAAAGTCAACTTGAAGAAGGAAGCCAACTTGCAAACTCCTCAGCTGCTATGAGGCCCAGGTCCCCATTTTGGACTGGTCCTTCCTTCACACACTCAGCTGCCATTTGTGCACTCTGAGGAGCATGCTCATCAGTCACATTTCAACAGGCCTACACAGAGGAAATCTGTCTCTATCTTTACATCCTACAGAAGCGAAGTATTTTTCTAAGACAATAATTTGAAATCAAGAGGGAATGCTTAACCAGTTCCACAAGGTGGTATCTCTCTCCCATCAAATATGTGATTAACATACAAGAGGAGAGAAAGTGAGTCCCAAGAGGGTAATGAAAGAAGACTAATGCTACCTTTACATCATGGTTAACCCGTAACAAGAATCCATTTAAGCCTGAGATTTGTTGAGCCTTTTCAACTGTGCATTTATTCAGCTGCAGATTGATTTTTAAATATGTTATCTGGCTCTTTCAAGGACGAGTGGTGCTTCTAATCAGTTCCCCCACAAAATTAGATACTGTTTACACACTCTAACTGCAAACATTCTTGACTTCTGGAGATTTGCATTCCACACAGCCCTGTTGGTTTTTTCTTCTGATATTGTTATGGAATTATAGAAGCAGAAGACTCAACATTAGTGAGGTTTTTCTTTTTTCTTTTGCTCTCTGTGTCTGCTTTATATATTCCTGACATGCATCAGATTTTTTTCAAAACCTGCTCACTGATTGGTGTTACTGGTTTGCTCTGCTGCAGGATGTACTGTAAGAATGTACATTTTAGAGACATAAAGGAAATCAATTTCTTTCTAGCAGTCTGTACAAAGTTTTCAGATGTATTCTATCTTACATCCTATTCAATATTCCACAGGAGACAAAAAATGGGTGGAAAACGGGTGGAAATAATGTTACTAACTGCAATATGACATGCTATATATATTATGCTCACATAATATGTATATAAAGTTTTTTAAGAGAAGTCCTCAGCTTCTCTTTCTTCCAGAAGCCCAGTATGGTGGCAAATTCCTGCAGGTGGTTTTGCCAGTGTTGCAGTAGGGCTTGAAGGAACTCAAAACAGCGCCTGCCCCAGGCTGTCTAAAGACAACTTGAAATAAAAATCATAGAGCAAAATGTTTCTCCTTGGATTTCCAAACTGTATCTATTGGCAAAGTTATGAGTCAAGTCAGGTGGGATCTGCAGAAAATTCAGTCTGCTGTATTGGTACTTAGGGTAGTGCTTGAAAGGTGACAGAAAATCAGTAATTTATTACCTGTGTTTCAAATTTCAACTTCTAAAAGTGATAAGTTTCCAAGGTTTGTGACATTTGACTAATAAACACTGTCTCGTTTCTCCATTCTAGGGCACCAGGTTAGCTCTGACTCACGAGAAAAAATGCTCCTATTAGGTAATGAACATCATGACCTGCAACTCTCAGCCCCTATTAGTCACAAGGAAGATGACTCTTTAAGAGCTATATTATTTATTTCAGCAACACCAGTAGAATAGACAGGACAATAAATAGACCTGAAGTGATCGCTTTTAGGTTTGTAGCTAATTAGGAAATTTGGGAACCTCTCATACTTACCTATTTAACCTCAAGAGAAAATTATTGCAGGAGAAAACATTACAGTAATGAAATCTCCTTTGCGTGCAGCTCTGATCGCTGATGGACATGGACAGCAAAACAGTCCAACCTGTGCTGCCTGTCTCCCTCTGCCTCTCACAGACAATTACACAGAATCGCAGATGGAAATATTCCCCATCCCTTTTCAGAGCAATAGGCTGAATCTGCCGGCCGGCAGGTGGAACCCTCCTACTTCTTTTTCTCTCCGAGCGTCATTCGAAACTAAGAGAAAGGCCAGCACTACCCTTCTGCCAGCTCGGCTTTGCCGATGGGACAGCCCTGCTCGCCCTTACCTCTGATCCCATTGTCACTGCAAAAGGGGAGCTAAAGCTGTTTCCCGGGGGCTGCATTTCATTGTCCGACCACAAATGCAACTCTGAAATACTATGAAAATAGAACATGCCATTAAGCTTTTCTGACAAATGTGTGTTAGTTTTCCCCCCTAAAGGGGTTTACAGGAAACCTGGAGGGGTACTCTTCAAAGGGAAAGGGGTAATGGCTTTAAACTTAAAGTGGGTAGGTTTAAATTAGCCATAAAGAAGAGATTCAAAGCAGTATCTGGTCAAAGAATTCTAGGACACCAACTAGTGCTTTAGTTTTAAAGCCTGAGCATTCCACACCTTTCTCACACACATTCTTATTTAAGCAGAGCTTTAATCAACTGCTTTTGCAATACAGTTTCTTCATTATTGTTTTCTCTTTTTCCATGTCCCACACAGAGATTTAACTACTTTGTCCCTTCAAATGCATCACATTATCAGAATATTTATTCTGCTCATCACTAGAAAAATATTTGGTTGGTTAACATAAAATAATAATCAGCTCTTTCCTTTGCTGATTTCACCTGTCAGTTAATTGCTAGTTGATACTTCCGTTGAGTTCTGTCTTTAGTCAAAGTAAATTATTTTTCATATTTTAAAACATTTACAACGAATCAGTCACACTTTCCTATGGAGTCATCCTAACCATGTGTAGCCATCAAGGCCTGGAGCAGCAGGGTCATGTGCAAAGAATTCTGCTGCTTCTTAGCAGTTGATCTGTGTCCTCACATCCCCCCTCTCCCCTCTGGCCAGCTGTGTGCTCCGCCAGCCTTTTCTTTCTAAGTGATATTGCATTGCAAATGCATCCACATCCTCTTTGCTTTTAGCACTACTGGTGCAGAGATTTTTCCTTCCCATTTCATAAATGTGTACTGCTTTATCTCCAGATGGATTAGCTTCATGTTTCCAAGTTCGGCATCACTCTTTCCTCAAAAATACTTGCAACTGCCCCCCAGTCTCATTTCTGTGAAGAACTATCACTCCTAAGGGTTTCACTGTTTAGTGCTCTTACTCCTCCTTTTATAATTAAATTTCTTCTCTGAGACAGACCTTTTCTTTCCTAGCCTGCCTCAAAAGATTACATAATGCAAAGAATGAAAGATGTAAGTTTTAAGTTCTTTTGGAATTTTTTGCTTCATTATTCACTATTCTTCATGAGCTAACAGTTTATTCTCAGATATTAAAAGAGTTATTGCCTCTACAACTACATTAAACACACATTATATAGAAATGAGCTTTACATAGTCTTATATCAAAATTCTCTTTTTCTCCTTAAATTATTTGTTCACTATATTTTCTTCTTCTGTTTTGTCACTGCAGATTACTTCATATTTTATTGTAGTAGGCTACTGTTTATAACTTGCTGTAAGGTATTTATATTTTCTCCTAAAACAAACAGGACAGGCAGCACAGCTAACTTCATACAGATCTGAAAATATTTCCTTTTATTATTTTCATATATATATATATATATATATATATATATATATTTTACTTTGAGATCTGAAATAATTTCATTCATTATTTGGTGACAAAGGGGCTGCAGCTAAGATTTTTTTTTCCCAATGTCTAATGTCTTCTGACTGACCAATGGCTGCACTTAAATTACCACTATTTTTTCTTTTGGCATTTCTGTGGGTTTTCAACTTTTAGAATGTCTCTAACTGGCAGCATCAGAAATGGCACATCTGTATTTGTTCACTTAGCAAGCCTAGCACAAGCAGCAGCATCAGTGCTGCTCTAATGCTGGCTTTGCTACAGAAAGAACAGATCCAGACTCTCTTCTTTTTATGGCAATGTATAAATCATCTCAGCTCCAGAGAGAGACCCACCATGTAAACACACAAAAAGGAAAGCTCATTATTACAAAAGAAAATATATCCTTAGAGTATGTCATTAAAAAATGGTGTCTCTGCTGAAGGTGAAGTCCCTTGTAGGGGAAAGGGGAAGCCACATATGACGGTTGGCAGGAACATAATTTTCCTTAGGAGCACAAGAATAAGATAGCACTGTATAAAGTAATACATTGATTTGTTACATGTCAGGTCTGTTGTGGTAACTCTTTGTGTTTACCCCAAGATAATTGAGAGGCAGTTTATCCCTAAGTGAAACTGAGATTAAGCTGTTGCACATCTACAAATGATGCAGCATATGTCAATGAGTAATAGCAGTAGAATAGCTGATATCAAATGTGGTGTCCATACCTGCAAATACCTCCTGAGGTATGTACAAAGTCCTTGATGATTAGATTACATGAATGTCTAACCTGACCTGGAAGCAAGTGCCCATCTTTAATAGCCAGGTCTGTATATAGTTTTGCTGTGAGGTCAGTGAAGATTTAAACTAACAGCCTCAAGCTTATCTATAGCAACCACACAATGCCTACAACACTTCTGTAGTTTCTGCCTACGTTAGGACTAAATTGTGAATTGGAAGAAAAACTTTTTTTTTCCATACTGACCCTTGCTTTTTTTTAGCTTATTTTGCTGCAAATAGTTGTCTTCTCAGATAAGACTTGGAGACAAAATAGTGTTGTTCTGTCCCTTTTCCATTTCCACCTGTGAATATAGAATATATTTGATGACATCAAAAAATGCTATTCATGAGGGCAGTGAAAAGCTAGGTTTGCAATGAGTAAATCTAGAGACACTTGTGCACAACAACCAAGAAAGAGGCCTGGGCACCTTCACAACAGCTGCAGAAACACTAACAGAAATTATGGCCTCTGCTCAGACCTGAGAGGAAGAGGATCTATTTTCTGTGCTGTGTTTGCACACATATTAATTACCAAATGAAGATTTTGCTTCATGTGCTAGAGAAAAATATTCCTCAGAAAAAGACTTCATTCCTGTTGTGGCCATTCTAGAGAATACCCATTCCCAGAAGTGGATATCTGAGCAGGACCAGACCTGCAGCAGCTTGCAGGACTCTTGAGAATAGCTGGGCTGCAGCTCCATAAGATATTGGTGCTTTCGAGCTTGGAAGCATGTTTAATACAATGAAGACTAGAGAAGGAAAAATGGATCTGAGGAAGACGGTAACCTCTTCAGATTGTAAACTTTGAGGTGTGGACAGTCTGGTTGTGCTTTTACTGGATCTTGCTGCCCTGACCTGACCTGACCTGGTGCCTAACACTGAATAAAAAAAGAATTGTGGTGATGAGCTTGGGGGGTTGACCTAAAGTAATCAGACTCACCGGACGTTTTTGTTATCTTCAGTGCAGATTAATAGAAGGATGATTGTAATCTAGTATAGATTAGCTTCCCTTCACTAACTTGGTTGTGTGCACTAACCAGAATGTTAACCATGTGCTAATCTTTGTAACACTATACAAAAGAGATCACCAAATTTTTGCACACTTTCTATTTAAAAATGACTAAAGTAAAACTCCAAAGAGAGTTGCCTATGAGAAAAGCCCTACAATCTTTTTATATCACAATCTTGATATTTCCAAAAGTTTTTTCTGTTTTTCCCTCAAGAAAGATACAATACAGCATGTCTATATAATCTTGTTATCCCAAGATTAGATGGGATAAAGACCTTAAAAACCTGGTTTTATTTTTCATAGTCTACTTCTAAATAAAAGGCCTGAGGAAGATGTGAAAATAATATTTCTCTTCTTTTTGCTTTTCTTGAATGATCCAAGGGTTAGAAGCCATGACAGTGTATCTCTGACGTCTGGTAAGAGAACTTAAAGAGTGAATATCCTATCCTTGTCCCTTTCACCCCCCTGGGGAAAGGAAGCCTTGTTTCCACCAGATGCTGAGGGAAGCTGGCAAGGGTTTTGTTTCCCCACTGGCTCTGTTGGGGGTCATCACTGCGTGGCACTGCAGGAACCTGCCCTTAGCTGGGGGTGCTGCTTGCTGAGTAATTATCTTCTCTAATTCCAGGCTTTTCACACTCCAGCAGATATCATACTCTTGGCTGTAACCTTTATCAGTCTCAAGTGGCTCTTCTCACATGAAAGGTCTGGAATCACAGTACCTTTAAACTGCTTCTTTCTTTTTCTGCTCTTAGAGGAGTTTGAGATGCAGGCGGATTCAGCTTTGCTTTGTGTTCCTCAGCAAGGGATCCACCTTGCTCAACACTGTTGATGCACAGATGATCTCTGCAGACATCATCCTGCAATGCAGCTCCCAAATAATAGAGCATACAAAGACCCCTGCAACTCATCAGACTCAGAGAAATCTTCTTTGGGTCCAGAATGCAAGCAAGAAACAGGATGAAAGGACCTATGATACCACATCTTGTTGCATTTACTTACTTACAGTGTCTCTAGTACCTCATTGCTGGACCATGCAGGGCCTTACCTGCAAGTGTTTGTGGCAAATCCAAGGGAATAATCTCCGAGATTGCATGGAAATACAGGATTTAACAACCACAGTGTAACTTCCCAAAAAGTATGCCTGAAACACAAAAATATTCTTAAATAAAATGGACAGAAATAAAAGTAATTACGACAGTACAATTCTTTCACCTCTACTCTGTTTTAATTAAACGTCAGTACGACAAAGCAGATCTCAAATGAATTTCAGTACTGTTGCTGCAGGAGACTAGTACTTTTAAAACACCAAATCTCAATGCTCTATCTTAAAAACACTACAGCATCAGGATTCTTGGGCCAAAATTTGGCTCTTTGTCATGTATAGAATACCAGACAGATTGGACATAATACTATTGTTTTTCAGAAAGGAACTTTTCTAAGAAACTAGCAAATTAAACATTCTGCAAGGCAAAATGCCATTGAACTGATTAGATAGATAAGGCCAGGTTGGATGGGGCTTAGAGCAAACTGTTTTTGTAAAAGGTGTCACTGCCCATGACAGAAGGGTTACAACTAGATAATCTTTACAGTCCCTTCCAACCCAAATAATTCTGTGATTCTGGGCTTCTATGGGAGGAAAAATAATCTTTTAAAACAACTTTGCCTTTCTATGCCAAATAGAAGCTGTAGAAATAACCAGATATCTACAAGTAAACTTAATTTCCAAGCACTTCTGGGAATTGTCAAAGTAGCTGAATTATCCCAGTGGAGTTTGGAAGGTACCTACATTTGCTGAGCTGGGAAATAACCACAAACTCTCTTAGCAGCTTCCCACCTCCATTAATATAAAACAGTGTGTGACACAATCAGATCCAGTGTCACACACTATTCCCTTGAGCTTCTCACAATCTCCAAGGTCTGAACCTTCATTAGGGATTCATTTTATAACACTGAGACATTAATTCTCACCCATGATGAACACTGTATGTCCCTGACAGAAAAGCAGCAAGGATTTTGGGGGATGAGATCACACCTATTAATAGATGGACAGCCCTCAAATGGGGTGCCAGCAAACAAAGCATCTCAGCAGCCTACCTAGGGAAACGGGTGGTAGGAAAGAGATGGGGACCCTTCTGTTTGAGGCAAAGGTGGGTTAAATGAGGCAAAGGCATTGAAGACAGATTAAATGAAGACAGAGGGAAGTTGTCCTGCCTGGGACAGGAAATTAAAATTGGGAGAATATGGCTGTAGGGACACAGGGAAGGAGTGACAGGTGGGCAGGCAAGATTCCCTCCCACTGAACTCTCCTCTGTGCCTTCATTCCTGTGCTGCTGAGCAGAGCTTTTCCTGACAATTCCTATTACCACCTTGTGATTTATAGTCATCTCTCTCTGAGATGAACCAAAACACATCTCTTCTGATGGACTGTGCTCTGCAAAGCATGAGGTTTTACAATACAGCTGCTGTGTGTTATCCCACACAGCAAATGTGGGAATATTTATGTGGGTTTTTTAATATAACAAATATATTTCCCCAGATGCTCTTGACTGAACATATTGCTAATGAGAGTGTGTTCAGCTTTTCAGAATAAAATGCCTTTAGAAAGGAGAAAATGCTAAAAAGCTCAAGAGTCCAACGTGATTTTTTAAATGTAAAACAAGCTTTCAGCTGCGCTTGCCATCCTTTCTTGTCAAAACTGCTCTAAAATCTACACTACAATATTTCTCATTAGCTCCTTCTTCTTAAACATGGCATTACCCAGAGGAGATGGATCACAGTAAAAGAGAGGTTTAGATTAGATGTTAAGAGGAAATTCTTTACTCAGAGGGTGGTGAGGCACTGGCACAGGTTGCTCAGAAAAGCTGTGGATGCCCGATCCCTGGACGTGTTCAAAGTGAAATTGTATGGGACACTGAGCAACCTGGTGCAGTGGAAGGTGTCCCTGCCCCTGGCAGGAGGGTTGGAACTAGAGGATCTATGTGGTCCCTTCCTACATAAACCATTCTATGATTCTATGATTTTTAAAACATAGATGCCAGAAACTCAATCTCAAAAGGCATTTTTGAAGATTTCCTATTCAGTACACTTTCCAGATTGCACTAAAGGAATTAGGTGATCAGCTAATTTTAATTTCACCAGATCGACCTATTAAATATCCACTGAAGAAACCAAATCTAAGAGGTGCATGTGAAGGTTTTGTTGCTGTTCTTGCTGTTAAGAGAAATTCCTTCCAATTCAGAAGCTAAAGGCTAAACCAAAAATGAAACACAGTCTAAATGACATCTTGGAGTGCCCTTCTTGCAAATATCCATTTAAAAATAAGAATGGACTCTAATTTTTATATGCTTTCTTATGTATTGGGTAATTGCTCCTGATATCTTCATGTGCTGCAGGAAAGTTTGCATTTCCCAGGCTGTGTTCATAGCTTGAACAGAAATAGGTTTTCAGCTCCATACTTTATTTTCATATCTTCAGCACCACTACAAAGAACATAGGTAGTGTACATCAACAAAGTACCACGAATGTCTTGGAAGCTTGGTAATTTAGAGCAGCAGGAGATCTAATCTTAAATTTTAATTGAATGAGAAAAAAGGGGTCTGATCAGATTTACAAATCTGACACAAGGGAAAAGATTATTGATTTTGTTTCGTATTTCAGTATTTTATAGGCATGAATAAAAGTCCTTCTATAAGCAAACCTATTTGTTAAGAATTGTATCATGATTAATATCTTCTTTACAAATTTATTTGTGTCTCAGATTTTGAGAACGACGATCATTTGTGTTACTGCCACAACCTCTGTTAGCTCAATTGATTGACTTTTTATTGTTTTTCTGTCTGCTCATCTACACAAGTGAAATGATCTTGTCTGTTCCCCTTTTCTGCCTTTCTCAGATCATTTAACAGTGAGGCACACTTTCCATGTAGTCCTTTGTGATGAAATAGGGGGGAAACTGTGAGGAGAGGGACAGAGAACTGAAGTCAGTGTCTGATTCATATGAAGTAATTTACTTGCTGACAGTGATTTTGCTTTCCAAAAGTCTTTTTCTTTTCCAAAAATTTTTGTGTTCATGGTTAGATCCATTTCTTTTCTTTTCCCATGGGGTCATCCTCCAGTGGTTCAGTACCACAGTCTACCTTTATCTGAATCTGAAAATGCTAAGAATATGTTTGTCTTTGGTATAAAAAAAAATAAATAAAGATAAAGCTAAACTACATTTTTATTTTAGTTACCATTTAACACACAGAAACTTACACCAAGTATAAAAAATCACTAAACTCCCAGTTCTTTGACCCTTTAAACATGTTATTTACAATTATATTGCCACTTTATTCCTGAAACCTCAAATTTGTTTGCAACAGACTTTAGTGAGGATGCCCTTGAGCTGTGAGGGGGTGTGCTGGACTGTAGCCCAGACCATCCTGCCTGCTCAGGCAACACTCATTGCTTGGTGTCACCTCCACACACCACAGGTTGGGATGCTGGGGCAGTGGTTGCTGTTCACTACTGACTGAGAAAATAGGTAAGGGATTGGCACATATCTGACACTAACTATCCAGGCATGTTGTGTCTGTTTTTTCTCTAGCCTAATAGCACATGGGAGCAAAGCCAAAGTGGAAGTATGCCTCTGTGGGAGGAATTCCTTCCCTTCTCTGTGCCTTACAATGGCAACTTGCATCTACCCTGACACAAGGAAACTGGCAGGCTCATGACATGTGAGTCCCACAGGCTTAAGCAAATATAAATATCCAGTTCCATGAGTGGCTACATGTTAGTCTGCAAATTATCTCTGCCATGAAATTGTAAATGGTAACAGTAAAGTGTGCTGTGAGTAGCAGTTAGGAAAGCCATAAACAGTTGAATTTTATTTTTCTTAATATATCTGTCACTTACCTAGCACACTGGTATAGGACAGTACAATACCATTTTGCTTCATCTAATCAGCTTCCAGTGGTACAAACCATGACACATAAAATAATATTTCAGTGATCTGTGGCTCTTCCCCTTGTGCAGGTGAACTAGCAATAAATAGAGTGGGGAACAAGGCAGGAGGAAGAATGGCCGCTCAGCATAGGCTGGCTATTGAAGAGCATGATGCAGTCTAGACATAAAATGAGATTGTCACAAACTATTTCCCCTGAAGCAACATAAAAGCAGAAAACCAAAATGTGTCCATTGGTTTTTCTTATTTGCTCTTATTTTAGCTCTGCCATACTCTGAAAGGAGAGGAAATAATGTTGCTAGGAGAAGAATCACATAAAGAGGGAGAGGAGAGGAGAGGAGAGGAGAGGAGAGGAGAGGAGAGGAGAGGAGAGGAGGAGAGGAGAGGAGAGGAGAGGAGAGGAGAGGAGAGGAGAGGAGGAGAGGAGAGGAGAGGAGAGGAGAGGAGAGGAGAGGAGAGGAGAGGAGAGGAGAGGAGAGGAGAGGAGAGGAGGGAGAGGAGAGGAGAGGAGAGGAGAGGAGAGGAGAGGAGAGGAGAGGAGAGGAGGAGGAGAGGAGAGGAGAGGAGAGGAGAGGAGAGGAGAGGAGAGGAGAGGAGGAGGAGAGGAGAGGAGAGAGAGGAGAGGAGAGGAGAGGAGAGGAGAGGAGAGGAGAGGAGAGGAGAGGAGAGGAGAGGAGAGGAGAGGAGAGGAGAGGAAGAGGAGAGGAGAGGAGAGGAGAGGAGGACCTGATCCATTATGTCCCCACACTGGTCAAAATTCTGTTGCAAGGATTGGGAGGTGCCCTGGGAGACTGGAAATGCAACAGCTTTCTTATAATGAGAAGTAATACCCTTTAGTACTAAATGTGAAATTTGAGAATAGATAGAACAGTTGGCTTTTTCATTTAAAAAAAAAAAAAAAAGGCAAATAAATTTTAAAAATCAATGTTTCTTGTACTTTGTGGTTTTATCCACAATTTTCCAGTTTCAAGCATAGATATAACTTAAATTTTCTACCACTTTGGCACTATAAATTAGAAGAAAAGCTGAAAGCTGTAGCAATTGTATGTCTTTCTTTCTATCATTCAAGGAGTTGAGAAAATGGCTTTGGACTATTGGATAAACATCTATTCTAATCTACTGGGATAATTTTTCATTCACTAATGTCATGGAGAGGAGCAGAGAGAGGCTGAAAAGGAGACCATACCATATAAGTCTGTCAGAAAGTGAAAGTGCCTATAGGAGCTTAATTATACAAAATCTCCCATCAATGTGAGGGAGGCAGAGAGATCTCAGTTATCCCAGTCTGTGTCTAGAAGAAAACATTCTTCCTCCTTGGCTGTGTAGTCCGGGGAAAACTCAGCTTTTGGCTCAAGTAGATCTATCAGATGCCTAAAATTGGGTAGCACAATTTCAGACTTTATCCCCAATCTTTATCAGTCATCCAACTTATTGAATGAGCATCCTTCCTATTTCCTGAAGCAGAACTGTTGCTTCAGCTATCTGCATACTCAAGAGAACAATACTGCATTAATTTCTTCTGCATTTGATTTTCACTGGACTGATAAGAAAAAGAGGTTCCACTCAAAGCATATCCCAAATACAAAAGAGGAAGTTTTACTTACTTTCCTTTTAATCGTCTGACCCTGTAATGTAAACTTCATCTCCACCTTTCACTCTATTTTAATATTATACTCACTCTGTATCAATATTATATACCTAAAAAATAAAATAATTTTAAAAGGCAGTTGAACTAAAGCATATTTTCAGATTTTAGCATCTCTTTGAGTAATTTTATTTTGTTGTTGTTATTGTTGAAATGTTTAATGAAAGGGATGTTGAAAAATGAAACAAGCTAAAGAAGTATAACCAGCACCCAAGACAGTGAGGAGAATGAGAAGCTAAATCAGTTATGGTCTCATAAGTAATACTCTTGGCAGAGGCTTATGTTTGAGATATAAAATGCATGCAGAGGAAGTTTAATCTGCAGATTTTAGTCTTTTGGTTGTATTTCAGCAAGAGTGGAAGTATTTGATCAAGTCAGGTACTATCTATCATCTGATGGCATATCCTCCAGGCAAATGACTAGTTGCGTGGAGCTTCCTAGCAGCCTCCCCACCCCTAGATATTTAATCCTCCAAAAGACATTCTTGATGCTTGCCCAGTTGCTTGTACGCTGCTTAGTGTCAGCATTTGAAGGCTTTGTCTGGATAAAAACAGCTATCTATAGTGGATAAGTCTGCTCCTGAAGCAATTCCCCCGGTGATCCCCTCTAGCCTCTAGGAAAAAATAAGATCACAGTTTTCCTTGTCCTTAGCAAATGTCTTCAAAGATTCAGATGACCTGCACCTTTCATTCCAAGTGAGCACACACTTCACTTACCATGAAGAGAGTCCAGAATGACTAAGTCACATAAAGATGTCTCTGAAGTTAGGTAAGAAGTTTCATGGTTTTTGTTAAGATTAGTTCGGTTGAGGCACAGATACTATCTACTGCCACCACAGTACCTGAGTTTGATACAAGCTTACAAGTCACTTAATGGATAATTTAATTATTATCTAAGTCATTCTTGGCTTAGATCAGAATAAAGAGAAATTAAAATCTTTGACAGGATTTTGGTGAGTTTTGAAAGGCTTTTTAAATAAATGAAGTGTCATATACCCCATATGCTTTCACATATCGGTTGTGTGGAAGTCCCACTTCCCGATAAGACTGACCAGTGTCCATTTTCTTCACTGGAAGGGAGGAAGAGAACAAAATTATCTGTATGTTTGATTAGAAGCTATTTAGTACATAATAATTTAATGATTGCAACTGAATAAATAGGGCTGTCATAATTAATATTGCTTACATCATTATTTTCAAAGATGCGTCTCTTATGTTTTAAGAGTATCTGCAATATGCCTGACATTATTAAAAAGAAACAAAACCCACAAACACTCCAAACAAACATACAAAAAGAAACAAAAATGCAGTCCTTACATCAAAGAGTTAACAGTGTCGAAGTAGTTTACTTAGCTGGCAAAGGATGATTTACTCCACTTTTCATTGCGGCGTTTTCTAAGGTCTTGGAACTTACGAGACCTTCACACACCATAATCCTCACCTCCTTGCTCCCCACACAGAGGTTGTTTGGGTGATTGAGACTGATCTATGACACCACTGACAGTCTCCGCTGCAGGCTAAGAGGTCTTTCAGGCAATCAGACCCAGACCTTTGCGAGGCTTTCGACATTCCCGAGGGCGGATCTCAGAGCGCCGCCCGTCACCGCGGCTGCTGTCCATGGTGCTGAGCTCCGACTTCCCTAAACTGAAAGAGAGAGTGGTGGGGAGCAAAACGAAACTAAAAATAATAGTTTTACTGGAAAGGCAACGAAATTGTGGTGCAAATTTTAGTGAGAGGATTTTATTGTAAAATAATTTAACTAATCTATAACAATTCTTACAGACATAAGAATTTAAAACAACTATTTAGTAATTATTCTGTCATTATAAATAATAACATAATCCTTTGTGGCGGTTTATATTTCTTGGAATAAAAACACAAAGCCAGTCTGTAAATGACAAGAAACATGTTTTAAAAATAAGAGAAAAATTAATTCTAAAAGAAAAGTATATGCCTTTGGCTTTTTCTCTTTTTTCCCATGTGTTGATATTTTTGATTACTCTACAAAGAGAAGAATAGACCATTTAAACCAGTATATAAGCATATTTACTGGTTAAGCCAATACATAAGCACAAGGGACTCTACTGAAAGACTAAGTCAGAGTCAGGAGGCAAGCAGGAAGGGCTGCTGAGTTTCAGAAGAGCTTCTCATTCATTGATACAAGTGTTTTGCAGGTAAATCCCTTCCTTTTATATTTTTTGAAAGTTGCTCCAGGATTGCAATCTTCTGCTAAAGTCCACAAGGTCTTTTTCTTGCTCTCATTGCTTCTAACAGCTGGATAAATAGCCTGTATACCACGGTGTGCAATAAATAATCAATCACTTTGAAACATTGCTTTCATGAAAAGTCACATACAAATATGATGTTTACTTGTAATTTGTTTAAGTTATAAAAACACTAGCTGAAAGGGTGACTTCCCAATAAATCTGCTAGAGTACTGGTTAATGAGGCCTAGCTTCTTTCCTTCTCTTATTTTTTAATTTTTCACCTCAACTAATTTATGACCCCTTTCCAAAATCATACTCCAAGGCACATTTTTTAGCAAACTCCCCCAGTGAAATGCATCTATAGAATTGGCACAAGTTCCTCCAATTTTTAATATCAGTTTTTTCCCAGTTTCAATTCAATGAGCAACAAATAATAGAAAAATACCAGCTTTCATGATATTTACATTTGCTTCCATGTGTCAAAACACTAATACTATAAGGATCAGTTAGTGAGCTCAGTTCTTTCTTTCTTTTTCTTCATAAATAAAAAAATAGAAATAATGATTAATTAGTAATTATCCTTATTAAAAATGGAACTAGTCAAAACTGCTAAAGAATGTTGTACCAAACATGTCAGTTTCAGCAGAGCATTAGTAACATGTACTTTAAACCAGATACTTAAGTCTTTTACAGATTCACAAACTAGTTTCACAGCTATGTAATCTTCCTTTTTTCTTGACCTGCTCTGACCCAGGTCTGCAGGAACCACAGATCTTGAAAGGTCACATTCTTCATCTCTTGAGCACATCTAGATTAGCAACTGGCCACAGTTATGATGATGAAGTGTGGGGGGTTGTCACACAGAGAACCTTGAATGCCTTGCCAAGAGCACCGAGAGACCAAGAATTAGTGGTAGGTACAAGGTTTTCTGGTCAATATTGGCCATGCTAAACTCAAACTCTACTTTCAAAATATTTCTGTAATCATATGCTCTTTTGTCAAGTATTCTCTGTCTCACAACTGGAATGTTTTGGTCATTTACACTCTGCTTTGCAAACCAAGAGTCTTGCAACAAATCTATGGTGTTTGGGGACTCAATTTCATTTCTATAATTCACCTTTTTTTTACATACTGATACAAGTTTCACTGAAGTCAGTTACAGTAGTTCTGTCAGGCCCTGAAGGAGTCTCTTTGAATTAGGATTATACACTTACTGATTTACAGAAGACACAAGATATTATTTGTAGTTTTGTCAAAATAGATTTATGTGCCAAAAGCCTTCTTATTACATTTTTGATACATACTTAGATCAGAGAAACAAAAAGATGGGGTTTGGATGAAAGCATTCTTAAATGAAAGAGGAGATAAGACATTTTTGCCCACAGTCAAGAACTTTTCAGTGAAAGCATTTTTCAACTTTGACTTATTTGTTTCAGTATATCTGTAGGTACTGAGATTCAGAGTTAAAGAAGTTGTAAATCTATTAGTGGAACCACTGAAATCCACAGAATTATCATGATGAGCATTTAGTTATCCATAAGAGAACCTGAATTACTGGAAGTAGAGCCAAACTGCTACATATTGATGTAACCACTGAATAGTGATAGCAATGGACATATAATCAGATAACTCTGTTTTAAATAGATGTCATTACAGATACTGTAAATAAGATATTTGTATCTAAGTAGCACTGACTAAAGCAAATGATAAAGTGATAAACACAGAAGAAAGAGCAATGTCTTGAGTCAGATCCATCTGTGTACAAGGGCTACAAAATGCCCAAACACTTCTATTTCTTGAACTGAAAGGAATATGTTTATATTATATCCTTTAAAAGGTCCAGATTATCCTGCTAATCCTGTTGTTTTCCATTTCTGTTCCAAATAATTTGAAACTGCTTCAAAAGGAAGAGTGTTTCTTGAAATTGGAGTAACTTTTTTTATCCCATTGATTCAAATTTGTTTTAAAACATGAAAAAATATTCCAGTCACCTTCAACTAAGTATTGCAGTTCTGTGTTCAATAATATTTCTGAATGCGCATTAGTAAAATAAAATAAAATAAAATAAAATAACCACCAACAACAAACTAATCTGCTTCTCTTAAGAAGTTTGAAACCATTCATGAAATCATAACTTGTGACTAGAAAGAACTAGTGTCACTCCTGTTCTGGTGAAACTGGACTTCATTTTAGACCAGAAGTATTGACTTTGTGAACCTCATCATTAAATGTGTAGGTTTTCTAATTTGACAATTTTACATAAATTAAGGAAAAGTTTAATGAGATTTAACTACCAAACATCTTGCACTTAAACACTACCTTTATAAACTCCTGAATACTCTGTCTAAGATTATGACTAAACCCATCCACATTTCCTTCACATTCCTCCAAGGATATATCTACTATGATATGATTTTCCTACACTAATTACAGGCATTCTTTTCAAATTCCTGGTAGCAGTACATGTGCTTTTAAAATCACCTCCTATCAGTTGACATTGATGAGAGGAATTGCTTCAAAAGTGATAAAATAAGAATAATTTTACTATTTGCTTTAAATTTAGCTGCAAATGCTATTTCAAGCTCTCTGACTTAACAGTAGAGAAATAATAAATTTTCTATTTTTATTTAGACAGATTATTTAATTTGAAAATGCTAAATTGCATTTCTTGTAGATCACTTATAAATTAGATCATAGAATTAAGAAGCAGCTCTGAAATATGCCCTGAAGGCGGTATGTAGCTTACTGGCTGCTAAAAAGCTGACACTTTTTTAAATATTACTGGCTTTTACAGGAAGGATTTCCATTTTTGTTTTTCCTCTGTTCATCCACTCACTATGTCTTGCTCATGTTATTTAAGGCATCAGTATGTAGGTACAGACTTAAATTTTCTTGAATGAATGGAGTAGTGGAGTAAGAGAACGGAGATGAATGTTTGAAGAGACACCGGCCAATTTTAAAAACAGAAATTAGAAGCTCTGTAGAAGGCAGCTATCATGTTTACTCTGAAAACTTTAGAAGCTTCAACAAGCATGGCAATATCATGGTTTAGTGGGTTTCTCCCTGTCAATGGCTGACCATCTATACATGCTTAATTTTCATTGGGAAAAAAAAGCCATGTTTGTTTAAATTACATTTTATGTGTCTTTCACAACAAGCTAAGCAGATGTAGGCTTTAATTAGGTTTCTGTAAATGTTATACAGGGGATTTAGGAATTGTTCTGACAAGAGTTCTATTAAAAGCTAGTTTAAAGCTGATACATTTCTCGTTTCTCAAGATTTGCAATTGACAGACACTAGTTTCAACTTTCCTGTTATTACTGACCATGCACATAGCAACAGACTAATTCATTGCCCAAACAGGGTCATCTGTCTTGTGCGGATATTTCAGCTCTACTACTCAAAAAATAGTGCTTCAAAAATTTTTTTAAAAGGTTTGATTTCTCTAATTTTAAAATCCTCACAAAATCCAATCAACTTTTCAAGATTTTTTCCTCAAGAAATCATTTATCCTTTAGCCAAAATATATGGACATGAGCAAAGAGAAGAGTACCAGGTTTTGACAAAACAATTTACCCAGTGCCACAGAGAAAATAAATTTTTGATGCTTGGGATCAGTTACTGACAGCGGTACCTGGAAGGCCAGTTTTTCACATTGTTCTCACTAGATATTTCCAAGGAGATTGCCACAGTTTAATCACCATGGGATTTTCTTCAATTATTTTTGTGAGTTCCTACTTGGTCAAAATTATGCACATAAGATCATGTTCGTCATAAGAACATGAGCACCATACCTAATAATAATAGTAACATCAAAAGTAAAGATCATATAGTATACCTAATAGTAATAATAGTAACATCTAAAGTAAAGATCATACAGTATCTTTGGATCATAGTTAACAAAATTTAGTTTCTGTATGGTTTATTTACTGCTTAGGATTTTTACTTGTTTTTCATTTTTGTTTAGTTTTAATTCAATTTGATTTCTAATTTCTTAGTAGATAGTGGCATCCATGGATTTATAAATATTGTATTACTCATCTGAAGTTCATAATGAGAAAGAACCCGTCATCAGAGGCTTTTACCAAAATTCTTTAGAAGTTTCCTCTAAAGAGAGAAGTCCTATCAGAATAAAGTTCAAAGCAGCATAATGCTGGGTGGTGCAGGTTTTCTGGTGAAGGTACAGAAGCACTTTTTTCTAAACTCTTGGAGACTTGATTGTCTCTAAGATCTGCAAACAGATCTATGGCCCACTTGTCCACCAGTGTGCTCATGACTGTGTGATTTTATCTGCTGGGGTGAAGCACTGGCAGCCTCCACTCACCACAATTCTCTTTCTGCTCATGGATTTACTTGGTTTTGTTTCCTGTGTGGATGAAAATTACTCATGTGGTTTCAAGATCATTATGCTTATGTAGGAATGTTCCTTCTTTCTGGAGTATGTGATTGGTCACTGACACACTAGAAGTTGTCATACAAGGTGAATTATAAATGGTAGTAGTGCTAGCCTGTAGCTGAGGGTGTTCTGATGCCAACTGTCCAAAGTTCAAAGGCCCTTTGCTGTGAGCTTGATAAATGGTGGATCCCCGTTCAGGCAGATTTATTGTTCAGGGACAGTTTTCCCCAGAAATCCAATAAGCACTTCAATCAGTTTGGTCTCATTTAGTTCATGGTATTCAGATAAAGGGGCATCTCTGGTTCATCTATTCCTCTTTACTGAGTGTAATTTACTGTATTTTTTTAAAAAGTCAAAATAATGACATTCATTACTTTTGAATAGCTTGCCAAACAGATATCTATCATTATGTCTTATATTAAGAACCCATAGTTTGCATTCTAGTTTTATTTTGTTACCGTTCTTTTGCTTATTTCTCATCTTGTTCAGTGACACTGATCAGCAATGCAGGAAAGAATAAAGGAAAATATGCAGCTTCTGCATCAGTGTCTTCACTCTACAATACATTTGCTTAGCTCTTATTGCAGTTTTGATGGAGTTTTGATGTCACTGGTTTCTGGAAACAACTGGGAATATCAGTATTCAATAATTATAATAATGCACAACTCTCTTTACTTTCTTAATTTTAATTAGTATAATTAAAATATAAAAGATCACCATAACGCAGTATATCTTTGATCTGCTTTGCTCTTATTTACAAAGTTAAACAGGAAAAATGCAATACAGATAGTGCCAGACAAAGTAAAATAGAACACGCTCTATTTTGTCTTTCAATCCCATAATTTCAATTTTATTAATGACAGCTTTCTTACAACAGGTATTCAAAATCTAATTCAGCTCAGGTTGCCTGAAATTTCTCACAATAAAAGGCTTATTTTTAATCCCATACAACTTTGCCAGGCACCAGGCTACAAGTTGAAATTTTTCATGTCAGATGTCTGACTTAGATTGAATATTGATTTTCTTTTCTTCAGAACTTCAGAAGAAAACAAAGCAAAACAAAACATTAGTTGCTTCTGAGATTTGCATAAAGCAGCAATAGAAATTGACTGGACCTACCTTTTAAGTATATAAATCTATACAAAAGTGTCACATATTCCCTTAGTGTTCTGTAGATAAAATTATCTGTATTTTTAAAGCACTAATTCTTTGCACCATAGACACTTGGAGAAAATCAGCAGTTTTATTTTCATTGCAATGTTTGAATTGAAGTGTACTTGTAAGGCCACATGGTTAATCAGAAATATAAAAAGAAATAGTGAAGATCAACTCTTCTTGGAAGAGACAGGTAAAGAAAAATTAGTATGGGATCATGCAGTTAAAGACTCAAACAGTACATGGACAGGAGGACTTTAAATTTTGCACACAGTATTAACTATACTTCTCTTATGTTTTTAAGTATTAAACTTTAGATTCTTATAATTCTTTGTTTTGTTCTACTTGTTTGTTTTATACTAAAAGCTGTCTGCAACTACAGCACACTATTAAAAAATATATCACATAGCATTTGTTACAGTACAAAAAAAGTCTGTTTCTTTGACACTTTATCCAGTTTACTATCAAAAGAGTCACACCAGTGATCTACACTGTCTGGAATCCAAAAAGCTCAGACCTGCAGCTGTATCTTCCCAGCACCGTAACCAGGGACTGCAAATAACAATCCAATATATCTTCCAAAAGAGTTCTCATCCAGGTGGGGTTTTTGTGAGCTGTTGAGCAAATGGATGGATAATCTCTTTGGGAACTCCATGGTAATCAAGAAACTGCAGAAGGAATCTAAGATGGATACTACTCCAAAAACCACAAGATGGAGAGGCCCTTTTTTTGAATAATTCTACATAAATCTTTTTTTAAGTGTCATGAAAACTCTAAATACAGGCCTTAAGCTGAGCTGTAGTAAAAGGTTTTTTATTAAGGGAGCACACCTCAAAACCCTGGAGTTGTTTATTTGTTGTTGTTGTTGTTGTTTGTTTTTTCTTAAGAATAATAGTGTTTTTAAGTAACCCTTTATCCAAAATCATAAAATGCATAACTACTTCATGAAAATTTTAAACATAGAAATCTATGAGAAATTTGAATTTTGCCTCAAAAATTTAGATAGCCATATAGATAATTATTGTTTAGATGTCCATCCCGACTTAAACTTGTGACTTCTTTAATATTGCAAGTTACATCCCTCCACATAAATGTTTACTGGCAGTAGACTTCAGTTTCTGTCTCTCACATTTCCTATTATTCAAACTCCTCTGAGAGACCAGCTAGCGGGAAGCATTAAAACACAAAACCGTGTGACTGTTTAGCTTAATTTCCCCTAAAAAATGGTTTTATTTTTTATCAGCTCAGTTAGTTGTATCCAGGGTGACCTTTTCCCAAGCAAAGTCTCGGTGATGGACGTAGACTTAAAAATTCAAAAATTTATGCTATTACCAAGAGGATGTCCAAATAACCATATGTGGCCTCAATAAATCTTGGTAAACATTGTAACATCTCTGCTTAAAAGACAGGTATTGTACATGAAAGCTAACTTGCATTGTTTCCACAAAATACTCCTTATTAGCTGTATCAAAAAATGTGATTAAAAGCAGGAGTCCATGTCTACTTTCAAAAAATGGTAGAATGGTTTGGGTTGTAATGGACCTTAAAGATTATTTAGTTCCAATTCCCCTGCCATGAGTAGGAACAGCTTTCCACTAGAAAAGCGTGTCCTTTCTTAAATATAAATAAAACTAAGTTTCAGGAATTCTTTTCAAACAGCATATTTTCAGGCTATGCTCTATTTAAAAAAGAAAATTATGTTTAGATGCAGTGCAATTGCCTTAGAAGACAAAAATTACCAATGTACTGCCTCTATTCCTGGAAAAGATGACCTCAGTTCTAAGTGTTTCAGCAGCAGAAGTAACTCTTTTTGGAAATGTGGTCAGGTCTCATATGGAATCAGTGTTACAGTTGCAGGAAATATCTCTAGCACCACAGCACATCTTTTCCCAAG
The DNA here is from genome assembly GCF_009819655.1 of Sylvia atricapilla. Lineage (NCBI taxonomy): Eukaryota > Metazoa > Chordata > Aves > Passeriformes > Sylviidae > Sylvia > Sylvia atricapilla. Next base: position 88,058,762 of record NC_089141.1, read on the forward strand.
GGACATAGAATTTGCTGTCCTCATTAGTGCACACCCTCAGATACCATGAGAACTGAGCTCTGTGGGCTGTGGCTGATGGAGGCTGTTGGGGTGCAGCTGGCAGAATGCACACAGGGATCCAGCATAGCACAGTGCTTTCCCAAAAGAGAGCACTAGAAATCTACCTGATATAGTAGTAGTAGAGAAAAGAAGGGATAGTAAATTATTAAATCAACTAATATTCACTAAAATAATTGTCTCAGTCCCTCTCAGCTACATCCTGGAGATGGCAATTTCAAAGTCCAAAGTCATAACAACTAAAGGAACCTAGAGCTTAAATGGAAATCGTATGACAAGATGTGCAATTTAACTTATTTGTAGTTAAGTAACTACAGGAGTAAAGTAGACATGTGAAGCAAAACTTGGACAGAGTTGATTCATTGGGTGGACAGTTGCAAATCATGCTAGAGCATCAAAGATACAAAACTTGTAACAAGAGTCTATATAAATTCAAAATAATAGATGTTCAGTATTTGTTTTAATGCATTTTATTAAAATATAATTTATTTTAAATTAAACATTTTCTTGAAATAATCATAACAAAAATAATTTTCCCAATCCAGTTTCACTAAAAAGTCTTAATATAACCCACTAAGTACAAGAGAAATTGTTATAGTCGTTGTTGAAGATCAGAGTTGGAATTTAATTTCAGAAAGGATTTTTTTTGCCCGTTGGTTAATATTTTTTTTAATTTGCCTAAGACAGGTTTGAGCCATGCTTTGCATTGTCATGACCTTTTTTATTATTAAAGCTGAACAAAAACAGACTAAAACGTAATTAAAACTTTGTGTGAATTTAGTTTAAAATCCATTTTAGCATCCAAGCATTTTCTATTGTATCTTAATTGCTATAAGTTGTTTTTTCTACCTGAGACACCCTCATTGTTTCCAAGAAGATGTATGATTTCTATCTACTATTTACATATTAGCCATATATATATAAATATATATGAAATACCTCTAAATACCTATTTGTGTTTCCTCCATGGCAGTATTTCTGTTTAGGTGATGCGTTGATGCTTACCTGTCTAAGATATGTCTCAGCTGCCAACTACTGGGAGGAAGTTTTTGCTGCACACTCCCAAGGCAAGCATTGCACCAGTAGAATCACTTTCAAACAACCATGAGTCTGGCTGACAAAAATGGTAACATTTCCAACCTTTAATACTTTGGCCAGCTTCATTTGGGTTTCTCAGCTGAGGCCAGACCTGAAAGCAGTCTTATGCACACAATCAATTTATGAGTGCACAATAATAATTTATTCCCCGTGAGGGACATAATGAATGGCTGGGGCTAACGTGGTGTGATGTGCTCAGCAGTTCGTGAGCAGGCAGATAAAGCTGCTCTGCTAGCCAAGCTGGCCAGGCGGTTGGCAAATATGCAGGAAAGTGCCAGCCCTTGGTCATTCTTTGCAGTGGACTGAGCTTTTATGAATTGCTACCTTTCTCCTCTCTGGTCTTGCATCTTCCCATATTGCCATTTTCCTCTTGAATCTAGTATGATTTCAGATTTTTGGCTTCAAGTTAGTTCTTTTGCCAGTAACAGTTCTGTACTCCTGTGGGCTTTTCACTTCTACTTTTCAACTTGCATGAACCAATGGTCCATGTTAACTGCCTCTCAAGAGCTGACAGAGAATGCCACAGATCAGCATGATCTTCCCTTTGTCAAAACTGGGGCAAGGGCATATGTGGGTCCTCTTTGCATGCATACTCTTATTCTCAGCACTTAGAAGCTCACTGTCCTGTATCATCTGGAGACAGAGAGCAAAAGGTGCAAGCACAGGAAAGCTGGTATGACCGTAGCTCTGCAGGTGAGGTTTATTGGAGGCATGGGGAGAAAAAAAAAAAAAAAAATCCCAAAGAACTAGCTGTCCCAGATCTGGGAAAGGCCAATGCATGTTCAGCGAGGTCTGGAAGGGAGGTGCGCCAAAGATGGTCCTGACCAGCCTCTCATAGCCATACCTTGGCTTGGTGCTTACCAGTGCTAGGCCAAGGGGTGGCAAAGAAAGGCTGCCGGGGGGGAAGGGGAGCACAGAGATCGCCTTCCCTCTCTGTACCTCTGCTCTCTTCCCCTTTCTCCATGGCTCTTTTCAATATTTCTTTTTAGATTAGCCTTTTCTTTCCTTCCTCTTTCCCGTTGGTACAATATGATCCTGGTCCTTCCTGTCTCCCCTCATTCCCTTTTGTCTTCTCACCTCAATTTCACTTCCTAACCCTGCTTCCCTGCCATGACACGACAATCAGGCTCCCTTGAGTCATCCTTACTTCCCCCCAACGTCCCCTATCACTCTGACGTCTTTCCCCCTTCCTCCTCCCAGCTCTGACGGACGCGGTCCTCTCACCCCACTGAACCCTCCTCCTTTATAAAGGGATTTTCCTCTTTTTAATCCACGAGACCCCCGTCGCAGCCTCAGCACTCGGCGCACCGTCGGCACCGCCGGCCGACAGACGATCCTTCTTCCCTCGCTCCTTCCCTCCCCCGCCAGCGGGAGAGCCCCGGGCGGAGACAAAGCCCCCGGCGGCTCGGCCCCGACACGGCCCCGGGGATGGGCGGCCGTGCCCCGCGGGCTGCGGGGCGGCGCGGCGGCGGAGCGCAGGTGGGCGGCGGGCGCGGGTTCCTCTCGCTGCCCGACGGCGCGGGGCGGGCGGGCGCTGCCGCCTCGGCGGAGCCCCGGGAGGTAGGGCTGCGTCGGCGGAGCCCCGGGAGGTAGGGCTGCCTCGGCTGGCCCCGCCGGCGGAGCCGCGGAGCCGTCGGGAGCGCGGACGGGTCTTGCCGGCGCGGCTGTGCGAGGGCGAGCGCGGAGCGGCGGGGCCGGGATGGGGAGGGGGCTCCGGGAGAGGCTGGGTACGGGGCTGCCGCTGTCTGCCTGGACCGGGAGTTTTCCCCCGCTGTAGTTCGTGTACTTCAACATTTCTGCCTTCCGACAGCTTATAAGCTTTCCGTTTGCTTCCCTTATTGTGAGAGAACAGATTCATGCGTTTCATCCTGGACAATTAAATGTTGCAAGAAAGAAATCGCAGGTTTTAAAATACGGGAGATGTTTCGAGGGGGAAAAGACTCAGCATGCCAATACAAACACTTAAAAGATGTGGTTTGCTGTTGTAGCTATTACTTGTACATAGTTCTAGTATTACTTAGGGCAGTTTTGTCTTCAAAACTGAGATTTTTGTAATAGTCCACATGGCCAAGATCTTCTATCTCCTGTACCAAACTAGTCTGTGACTGAAAAGTTCCCAGACATAGAGGACTTGGTGATACCAAAATAATTCAGTGCTCAGTAACTGACTTCTAAGGATAGTGTAGCTTTCAGCCACGTCATTCATTCCCCTTTGTGTTCAGGGACTATAACCACTGGTTGTTGTTCCATAGGCGTTTTAATTGGCAAGTGACATTAATCTCAAATGCATCTGAAAATCTCATTTCATAAATTCACCAGAATAGTCTCTTTAATAACCATCTGAGGGGTTTTGTACACTGATTCTAAAAGGCAGGCGTGTTAAAAGCAGACCTATTATTGCATTCTCTCCAGAGGTCTTAATGAAATAACGGTAAAAGAACCAGCTGGGACTTCAACATGGCTTTCCATGTGGAGGGACTGGTGGCCATAATTGTCTTCTACCTGGCAATCCTGGCAGTAGGGATATGGGCTGCTTGGAAAACCAAGAACACCGGCAGTGATGGAGATCGCAGCGAAGCTATTATAGTCGGTGGCAGAGACATTGGTTTGCTAGTTGGTGGATTTACAATGACAGGTATGTAAAAAAAAAACACCTTTTTGTTTCCTAGCCAGAATGTAACTTGTCAGTTTTCCATCTGAATGAATTGCAATCTGCATGTTGAGTAATACAAAGTGGGGAAAATATATATACCTTTTATCCAATTGTTTAATGAACAACTGAATGTAGCATCATCATAAAAAAACCAAATAGCTGTAAATCTTAGAGGAAGAATATATTTTCATTAGTTTTCATGTATTTTCATTCCATATTAATCTGTAGATCAGATATGTTTGAGACAAAAGTATGGAACTAATATAGATTAATTAGAAAGTTTTAAAATAACTGTTATTGTTTTTAACACCATCCATACTTTTGCATTATTCTTGCATTTGTTTCATCTAAATAAAACAAAGTTTATAGGGAAAAAGATTGCTGGGAAGGGGAAGGTGTACAACATAAATTTACTTTTAAAAATAAAATTGGCTTAACTCCAAACTTGTAATTGTACAGATTTCAGCAAACTTATTTTATGGATTCTTTAAGCTTCTTTTTCAGCAGCTGGACAAAATAATGCATTACTCTCAATAGTAGTATCAGTAACAAAAGACTGGGTGAAGGAAGAGCTCTTCACTGATTTTGTAAACAGTGCTCTCTGACTCCCAGAGCCAGTCAAACCAGCTGTCTTACCTGGGTAAAAAGGATATTCCCAATACTGTCCAAAATCTCAAAACTTATATTATGGTATTGGAACAAAAATACATTATAGGATGAGTGAATTAGCCCACCATTATATTAAGGAAAATTAATTTTTAGGCATGCCTTTTTAAAATTATTTATTCTTAATTTATTCTAAATCCTATTCAGGCAAAGCCCTTTCAATTGTCAAATTGAATTTATTTGACTACAGTTGTTTTGCTGGTTTTCCCTTTTCTGTTTTCACAATTATCTAATAAGGAAGAGCCAGGTAAAACTTGGGCCAAAACTTTGCGTTCTTTATTTGAGAGAAATTCACATTGTTTTACAGGAGTGTTTTGCTCATTCAAAGACTGAAAAATTAGATATTGAGTGAAGAATGTTTGTAAAAGTCAATAAAGTTTGAATACAGTGAGATGTTCTACTTTTTGCACTATGCTGTAATTTGCTGTATCACAAATCCATCGGCTACTGGTGCGTAAGATATGACGAGACTCTGCTCATAGCAATAGGTGGTTAGACTGCTTTCTGCTGGATGAAATGTTTTCAAGAGCACTGAAACCAGAATATTTTGCAGAAATATTGGTTGCCATAAAGCAATAAACATTAAATCAAGGAAGTTGAGATGAAAAAAAGCATTTCCCACAGAAGTGGCTACGACTAATGGCTTTGCATATAGAAGATACAAATTCTGGTCTCCTTAATCCTATTTTGCAGGAAAATTTTGTGTAACAGCTAAAGCACAGATGAGATTGAACTAGGATTTCCTATATCTCAGGCACATTCTGTAGCCGCCACTAATTCACACCCACATGTGTTCATCCTGTATTGTGCAAGCTCTAGAGATGGCACCGTATCTCATCTTTGCAGCAGAATATCAGACTGATCTCAAAGCCTTCGGGTAGCTAAAACTGTCATGGACTTTATACTGTCAGGGCTGACATTCTTTCTCCCCTATGCCTTCCTTAAATCTGGCAATTAAAGCTTGATATGGCAACTAACCTACACTTTCATTCATAGCGAGCCACGCCTGGCGCATAAAGCAAGATCTGGGCACAAATCTGCTGAGCCAGGAGTTAGTCCGAGTTCTGTCTCAGTGAGGGTGTTTGGGGCACTCGGTTTATAGTCATAACAAAACAATTATGAAAGTAAGCTGATGAAAATCCACAATAATTTTTACAGGATGATAATTTTTACAAATTGGACACATTATTCGAGGGCATACTTGCTTTTCAAAAAATGATCGATGCTGATTTTGCACCTCACAACCATGACTATTTGCAATACATGACTATTCCAACATCGTCTTTATATTTTTCAGGTTTAATTATAAATTAGAAAGCAAAGCCTACCCCACAAATGAAAACAAGAATTGTTTTAAAGCTCTCCAGAAAGGATGTTGTTTGTATGTACATGAAGCATTTTGGGTTATGAGACAAGGCCTTATTCTTTCTTTTTTGCCTGAGACAAACTCTACAGTGTTCCACGGGTACTGGCTATGAAGGTGGCAGAAGTTTCTAGGGTTATTTAGTGGAGAGGATGACAGCACTTAGCTTATAAATTTAAAATAAAATTCAGAACATAAGCATCGAAGTCCAGATTCCAAAGTAATTATAGTTGATTTTCTAAACAACATTGAAAAATGTTAAAGCACTACCTATGAATAACAGCTGTGTGTATTTTTGGAAATATGCTATGATCTTGAAGAAGAAAGAGCTATATCAACCAGCTACTGAACTGCTGAACACGAAGCCTGTTGAAGGTTGAGTGTGTCTGCAAGTAAGAAAATGGAAAGAGTGAAAAGGTTGAATTGTGGAAGGATCACAGCAGCTAATATTAAAATGAAATAACATTGTACCATAATAGACACATTTATTCTGGGTATAATTTTTACATAATTTGAGATAAAATTTTGCTTTAATTATTAGTCTTCCTTATTTTTGTGAATGAATTTTTTAAGAAGTGATATCTGCAACAAAATTGAATGTAATTTGATTTTGGTTTTCAAGTTTAAACCTCAAAGGACATAGTTGAGATTACATAACTAAATGCTCACAAACATGGCCCGAAAGGTCTATTAATCTATTGATTTAATTTTTACATTTTCATTGGATAGAGCTACATAGTCTACCAAACTAAAAAGAAATACTGCATAATTCTATTTTATTCAAATGTATGGATGAGAATTCTCATTTTACAGAACTTGATGAGTTTATTAAATAATTTGAGTGGTCAGAAAATTGTTCCTGAGGAAGTGTCAAAAAATTCTGTTTCCTAGTATATATCAATATATACCACAAACCCAGAGATCAATTTCTCTGTCTCATAGGAACTAGAAGAAAATTTGCACTCCTTACCCTCAGTATTTGTCTGATCATTTCTTATGGTGCATGTTTTAAATGGATGTTGGTATTTGCTGCATTTTTTTCTTCTTCAAATAGCAGGCAAAGAGAAGATTAAAATAGATTACCACATTATTGCTTCCATAGATTATTAAATATTATATTCCTTTTTGCTGATTTAGGAAAAACAAAAAGAATTTCACCAAAAATAAAGGGATTAAACTAACTTTAAATTGTGGCTTAGCAAATGAGAATCAGAAAATTAATATCTAAGGTTGAAATCCCATCCTATCTTATCCCTTTATTTCATTTCTAATGTATTTACCTGTGTCAGTGTACGTGCTGACTACCCATTCACCTCCTCAGAAGAAGATATATAACACCTTCCTACAGCTCTGTGGTCCTTGACAGATGTTCCAGAACAGTCATGTGCACAGAAAAATTGATTAGCAGCAATTTTTCAAACCCCAATCCAGAAATCAAAAAATAAAATTAAATATAAACACTAAAGCCTTTATGGCACCTTACACAGCAATATCTGTCTGCAGGGCAAACAGTGGAGGGTAATGACTCCTACAACATCACACAGAAGGGAATTGACTTGATCTCCTCCAGAAGAAAATAAAGAAGCTAGGCATGGCATCTAAGTGCCCCTTGGAGAACCTCTGTAGCAACTGTTGGCAAATCAATGCTGGAACTGAAATCCCCTGTCACCACAGCTGCAGCAATGTTGGACATCTGTCATTGACTATGGGATATTATTCCTACCTGTAACCAAGTATATAATTAATGTAGAATTCATGCTTATGCATTTTCTGGGGAAAGAGACAAATATGCTTAATTTTCTAAGTATTTACTTCTTGATATTGTAGACAGTGCCTATTCCATAAGACTATGTTGCTTGAGACACAATAGGCAACACACATCCCATGTAGTCACGGATTTTTTTGTAGGGAGTGGCATCCCTCAGGGCCCCCTCAGCAAGGTTGTGGATGACACCAAGATGAGTGCTATGTTTGATACTCTAGAGGAAAGGGACCCCATACAGAGGTACCTGGCCTCGTGTAAGAGGCCACATATAAGATCCTCCACTTGGATCAGAGCAAACCCAAACATGGATACAGGGTGAGTGATGAGTGGATTAAGAGCAGCCTTGTTGAGAAAAGCTTAGAATCACCGTTGTAGAATCATCAGGATTGGAAGAGACCTTTAAGATCATCGAGTCCAACTGTCAACCCAGCACCAACACTGTAAACCTCTAAACCACTAAACCACATCACCCAGTGCCAGATCCAGACACCTCTGAAGCACCTCCAGGGACGGTAACCCCACCACCTCCCTGGGAAAGCTATTCCAATGCCTGACCACCCTAACAGTCAAAAATTCTTTTCTAATATCTAATCTGAACCTCCCCTGTCTCAATTTAAGACCATTTCCTCTTGTCCTTCCACTGCAGGCATGGTAGAAGACACTGGCCCACATCGCTACATCCTCCTATCAGGCAGCTGTAAAAAGCAATAAGGTCCTACTCTTCTCAAGACTAAACATACCCAAGTGCCTCAGCTTTTCCTTATCAGACATTTTCTAGACCTTTCATGAGCCTTGCCACCCTTTGCTGGACACACTTCAGGACTCAATGTCCTTTTTAAAGTGAGGGGCCCAGAACTGGACCCAGTGCTAGAGGTACTGAGTACAAGGGGATGATGACTTTCCTGTTGCTTGCACTATTACCATCCTGTACAGGCCAGGCTACCATTGGCTTTCTTGGCCAGCTGGGCACACGTTGGCTCATGTTCAGCTGCTCTTGAGCAGCACCCCAGGTCCTTTTGTGCTGGACCGTTTTCCAGACTCTGTCCCCAGCCTACAGCATGTGCCTGGGGTTGCTGTGACCAAAGTCTAAGACTCAGCACCTGGTCTTGTTGAACGTCATGCAGCTCGCCTCAGCCCACCTCTCTAGCCTGCAGATCAACACTCTGACCCAACTTCATGTCATCTGCCAATTTGCTAATGGTAGACTTAATCCCTTCATCCAGATAATCAGTAAAGATATTAAACAGGACTGAGCCTAACACTGATCTCTGGGACAGGCTGAGAGAGTTGGGGTTGCTTAGCCTGGAGAGGAGAAAGATCTGCGCAGACTTGATCGCAGCTTTGCAGTACCTAAAGGGGGCTTATAGAAAAGATGGGAAGCAGGGCATGAAGTGATAGGATGAGATGTAGAGGTAGAGAACTGAAAGGCAGATTTAGATTATATATTAGGAAGAAATTCTTTACTGTGAAAATGGTGATGCACTGGAACAGGTTGCCCGGAGAAGTTGTAGATGCCCCATCTCTGGAAGTGTTTAAGGACAGGTTCGACAGGGCTTTGAGCAACCTGGTCTAGTGAGTGGCATCCCTGCCTATCACTGAGAGATTAGAAATAGAAGCTTTTTAAGGTCCCTTTTAACCCAAATAATTCTATGATTCTAGAAATCTGGTAAATGAAGTATCACACTCCCCTCTATCTTAATTCTCACTGCCAAGAATCACAAAATCCAGAATGTTTGATGGCGTTTTATGTAGATTATGTCTTCTCACTCTTCTCATTAAGAATCAGCCTTAACCCTTGTTCCACATATGGAACCCATATGGGCGTCACTCACCCCTCACCTCTGTAGTACACAATAGCTCTTGACAACAAAAAGTCTACTTGTAACAGGTCTCCTTGGGTCACTTCTTTTGTTTCAGTCTTTCTCTTCATGCACACCCTTCATAAAAGTCCATTATACCATTTCCAACAACAGAATGGTCCATTCCTGTACTTCAAATTGCTGAAAGTGGGTCAACTATAATTCTCTGGTTGCCAAAGATTTTTGATTCTAAAGCCATAGTGCAATTCAGCAAAATTCCCTCTAGTAGTACTTGAGAGATATCACAGTCAAGCGGCAAAGAGTGGTTATTCAGCTCTTAATGAAATTTCTTAAGAAATTTTATTAAATTTTCTTAATTCGTTTTTCTCTCCAATTGTTTGTCTTAAACACAAAATCAAGTTTACTTGTACAATGGTGGGTGATGGGAAAATTCTTAGTAATGTTTAAGAAAAACACATTTCGAACTATTATGACTTTTTACACTCTCATATGAAAAAGTAAAGGCTTCTGACACAAACCAAAACACCATTACAAAATTCTAGGACTTGTAATGGTCTGTCTGCCCTTGTTGAAACTGCAAACTTAGATTTATAAAACTTACCCATTATACAGTAGATATAATTTAAAATTTTTTGCATGGAGTCTGCAAACAGGAAGAAGTAAACTTTATCACTTAATTTGTTATGAAGTATTTTTGCAGATGTAATCACAATACATTTCTTTGTTGGAGTTTTTCTCTCATATATACTGTTGATCCCAAATTCTCAAATGTAGAAACTTCCTTTAAAGGCAGAGAAGCAACTCATTAAGTGTCAAAGGTTAGTATATTAAAAATACTGCTTTTTGGAGAGCAAGATAAAATCAGAAATATTTGAGATAGCACATATCCCTTATGGAATATAGCTCAAGGAAGCATAAAATAAAAGAATCAAAGTTTAAAACTTATATAGCAACAAAAAAAAAAAGCACCACAACTGTACAGAGAAATATTTCAATAACTCAGAGTTTATTGATACGCTTCAAGTAGCAACAATTAAAATTTACCAAGGTTTAAAATGGCTTTTTTTTTTTCCATGAAGGTCCTGGTAAATAATGCATTCATTAAACTTTTGTCTAATTTAAATGTTCTTCTTCAGACTCGCCCTTATACCTCTCTTTCATTTGTACTAACACAAACAAAACAGTAAATAGGTAATGGGGGACTCATTCGCTGTCTATATGGCCTCACATCTTCGTTGACTATACAGAGACTTAGACACCTTCATGATTGCCTCAGTCCATTTTATTTCTTTTTTCATATGCTTCATAGACTGTAAATTCAAATTAGGGCTGCCTTTAATGAAAGGATGCAATTTGTATTGTTCATTTGTATTGTTGTAAAGGAACAATTTGTATTGTTCATTTAATAAAAAATAACCATACATAATGACCATTTTATTATACAATGTGTGAGCTTTTCTTTCTTTGTGGACTTTGAAGACTTTTCCATCTCTTCCTTTTCAGCCACGTGGGTTGGAGGAGGTTACATCAATGGGACAGCAGAAGCTGTGTATGTCCCAGGCTATGGTCTAGCTTGGGCTCAGGCCCCAATTGGATATTCCCTTAGCCTGATTTTAGGTAAGCAAAGATTAAAACTTATAGTCCCTCATTTTAAAGAGTTCTGATGTCAAGTCCATTCTCTGAAATGTAAAAACTAGGGTCTGATAAAAAGTTGCTGAGGTAAACTGGATCCTTTCTGCTGGTACGTTTGGCTATTGAAAGATAACAGAAAATCTCTATAAATGGTTTGATATCTCAAGTTTCCTCAACTCCTTGTCAAGATCTATTTGATTATTATAAATATATTTGGGGGGGGCGGGGGGTGGGGGTGTGGGGCAGGTTAGAGGTTGGGGAGATGTGTTTAGATTATCAATACCAAGTTGTATATATTTAAGTTTTCTTTATTTGCCTATATGATCTGGAATATGACCCAGGTGCCCAGGTATCAGTGCATCTATAAATCTTGGAGTAATACAAATATCCTTTTGAGTCAGCAAAATGCTTATACTTTGTAGAATCTAGGTAGCTTTTCTAATTTTGTGTAGGAAGTATGTATCAATATTTCCTTAAACTGGAAACTATTTCCTTAAAACTGGAATGTGCAAGCTCTTAAAAATAGTACAAAACTCTAAATCACATGTCAGAATGCAGATGTAGAATCCTGATATATGCAGGGTCAGAGTGTAATATACAGGCAGCATTAGAAGTTTTAATGCTGCAATAATGATGCAACTGTTTAAAAAGCATGTTGTTATAGAAAAGAAGATCCTGTGTTTTTCATATTTCCTTAACATGACTGATATACTCCCCTTGCTAATATTGCTTGACCTCTCAGTCTATTCTGAGTGTGTTCTCAGAGTCCTCCTACCTAACCTGTCCCTTTGTTTCCTTTGGTTGCCTATCCAGAGCCTCTTTCACGTTTTATCTTTTCCTATACAACTTGTTTTCTTTCCTCCTTCTTTTTGCCCATTGAAAATGCTTTCCAATGGCCTGTCTTAGTTATCCTCACTTCCCAGGCTGAAAATTTCCCCACTAGAAAATGTTCCTCTCTGGCATGTGCAGGCCAGCTCCAGTTCTGGCAGTGGTTGCCATCCTTGAGAACAGCTCTGCCTCCAGTGAGGGAAGCAGTGACTGTAGAAGTCTGCCTGGAGATCAGATGGTGTCATTATGAGCTCATGAGGGTCACAATCCATCGATGTCATTAACCAACTGCAAAGACTGGAGTCAAAACCATCTTCCTGGCTCTCAGCCTCTGCAGAATTGACACAAATTAACAATAGTCTAGAAGAGCTAGCCTCTCTGCTTGTTTTCAGCTGTTTACAGACACCCAGACTTGTTTTCCTGAAAATTATAATGGCCACTGCAAAGAAAAAGAGTCCATATGTGTAACCATGTATTTCTCTGCAGAGCACAGAGAGTAAAGAATTTCTGTAGCCATGATCTGTACATGAAGGTTTGAGGGGAGGAATTCTTTATCCTTCTTTTAAAAATAAATCATCAAATTTATTAATACAAGGCTGGGAGAAATATTAATGCTTCAGACAGGAAGCATTTAAGATTGATGTAATCTCCCTGTTTGTTCCCCATATAATTTTATTTTCCTTATTTTTTTCAAGCAATTTAGTTTTAAAGGTTAGGATATCTCCTATTTTCTTTGATAGATGTTTGAACATCCTAATAGATTATGCTTTTTTCTTCTTTAATTGTCTTTTGCAATGGTGGCATAACAAATGGAATAGGAAAAGGTTCCATTACCAAACCAATCATCACCAAAAATAAAAATGGTGAAGGGTTTCTGCACCTACCTGCCTAAACACAGCATTCACATAAACACTATAAATTGGGATGTCAGTGACCCAGTACCTTCTGTTCAGGCAAATTGATGAAATGAATATGAGTTATAAAAGGCAATATATAGAAATATGAAAATCTTCTGCACAATATGATGAATGAATGGCATATCTTGTCATGAGGAACCTAACTAAGGGTTGCCAAATGCCATACAGTATATCTTGTTGGGAACTGACAGGGTTTCCAGTTTATTATTATACCTTATACAGCAGTTTTCCTGTGGTAGAAGTCTACTTGGATATAGTCATGTGCAGATCTCAACTATACAGGTTTCATTACCAGGGCTCTTTCAGCTTTCCTGAGATAGGTTTTTTTGTTTTTTTGTTTTTTTTTTTTTTTTTTTTTTTTTGTTTGTTTTTTTTTTTTTTTTCCCCAAGATAGAAGGAATTTGAGGTGGGGACATTTATGTACATATCCAGCCCATATACCAGCTAGGCTGAGCAGAATTGTGATACATCAAAATTCCTGAACATACATAAATGAAATAACTGTATGACAAATACATGTGGAATCTGACATGGGCAGAACTCAGGAAACCTCTGACCTATCCTGCAGGTGTAGTAAAGGTGTTTCAAACATACATAATAAATCTGAATTGTCCTGAAAGAATCAGATTTGCTGTGTGTGTACTAAACCACATGTGAAATTCTATTTCTGATGCAGGAATCTCAGACTGTTTTATTTTTAGAGTAGGACTGTGTGAAACTTCATGCGGGATTCTGGTCAAAGAATCAACAGGATTAGGTGGAAAAGCCATTCTCTTAGACTAATCCAAAATTAGACAAAACTCTGACAGCATCCATAATGGGAGATTACATAAACTGAGCCAGAAAAAGTAAGACAAAGCCTTTTTTTAAAATTATCAGACTATAGATATTAATGGAGCGCGTGTATTTAAGTAATTCTGTAGACATATGTAAAAGTTTCCAGAGGATGTTTTAACTGTACTTTTTACTTACAAACAAACAAACAAACAGTATTAGTGAAATTTTTATATCTTTAACTGACAGTGAATGCTTTATCCTATAATGGTAATGCATTTCTAAACTGCGGCTGGTGTCTTATGCTGCTTTTTCTTTGTAGGTGGCCTTTTTTTTGCAAAACCCATGCGATCCAAAGGCTATGTGACGATGCTGGACCCTTTTCAGCAGATTTATGGAAAAAGGATGGGAGGACTACTGTTTATTCCAGCTTTAATGGGAGAAATGTTTTGGGCTGCTGCCATCTTCTCTGCCTTAGGTAAGGAACAAACAGTATAAATATTAATTTATTACAGGTAGAAATTATTAAGACTATCAGAAATGCATTAAAATTTTGGTTCCAAATGGTAACTATTTAAGCCAAATGAGTCAGACTGCGACATTTCTAAGAACCATGCTAACTAGCAAATAAATCCAGTAATGTTACCCCTTTATTATTTTGATAAGGGAAAGACATGCAAATTATCTATTCATTTTCATGTACCTTTAAGTTACCCCTTTTCAAAGAGCATGAAAGGATCTAGGAAAAAATTTCTGTTAATAGTGAGGGTGACATAAGTGGTTGCAAGTGCCTCTTTTGTGTCAAATCTGACCCAGCTTTCTTCTACATCTCTGGGATGACAGAAGCCAGTCAAAATTTTGCTTAAAAATGCTGATATGTAACAGCATTTCCAATGCATGTAAACAGAATAATCCTTTACATATAGGAGATCTACATATACAGAACATTCCATAACACAAATAATAGAAGTAAACCAGATGCTGATTGATAAATTAAAGAATTCTTTAATTCTAAATGGCTTTCTTCTTGACAAAATGAAGAAAATTCTTTGGATCCAAGAAAGGATTTGAAGAATTAGTGAAACTATGACTCAGTAGAAAATCACTCAACTACTCATCCAGTCCTGAAAAACAAATCAGCTTCCAGGGTTTTTAATTATATTTCAGGCCTGAATTTAGCAACCCCTTTAAGAACAGAGAAAGCTCTTGAGTTGAAGCACCAGTAATTGACTTTTACCAAGTAATCATTCTAATAATGCACATGCATGTGGTAATGCCTTCTAGCATAAGCTATTTTAAAAAAAAATAAACTTTGAAGGTACTCTCCAACTGCGCTCTGATGAACTGCAAAGCAATGGGGAGCTTGTTTACCACAATTTCATCACAAAATCCTTAAAAGACTAAGAAAAATTGCATGCTGAGGTGATAGGAGTTGAATAACTTGAATAACACTCAGAGTATTTGGAATATTTTTGATTAAGCACAAACCATTCTCTTTCATTTCAGCACAAGTGGTGTGAATACCTTTCTAGATTTATATAACAGCCAACAGTTAAAGATTGTCAATGGTTATAAAGATCATCGAAGATTCTGATTTTAACTATTCTGTGGATAATCTAGTTCCTTTTTCACACCTATCCTCACTAATGCATGTTTAATCCCAGTACTCTTCACTACTTGATCTTCATCACGACTCCTTGCTTGGCAGGGTTCTAGATGTGAAACACTGATCTTATAGTGGTAGAAGAGATCTGAGCTTCTAATTCTTAAGCACAAAAACTTTGAAGGCTCATTGTACAGCAAAAGCCACATCTGTCAGCTCCCAGAAGCTCTTATATTTCCACATCATCTTGTCTTTCTTCCAAATACATGATCCAGAATATCCATCTACAATAACTCCAAGCGCTAATAGTAGTTGCAAGATGTTTCATTTAAATCATCCTAATTAGAGGGAGAGGAAATTTTTAAAAATGGTCTTAAAACACTGCAATCACTTGAAATAGCTAATACATCTAAGGGAAATGTATGGCCATCCTGATAGGTGCTGGAGGGGCAGTGCAGGAGGACACAAGCTATTCAGGAGGTTTCTCGAGTGCAGTGGCAGCTACTTTCTAACACAAATCATCAGGGAGCTGATGTAGAGAGGTGCTCTGTTGAACCTGTTACTTAGACACAAGGAAGAACAAGTCAGAGGTATAACGGTCAAAGGCAGATTTGGCTGCAAAGTTCATGAAATGGTGGAGTTCATGGTCCTGAGAAGGAAGAACAAGGCAAATATCACAATGGCAACCACAGACTTCAGAGGAGTAGAGTTGGGCCTCTCCAACATTCTGCTTGGAAGAATCCTGTGGGAGACTGTCCTGGAGTCAAGAAGAACAGGTTGATATTCAAGGATCACCTCCTCCATGCTCAGGGCACCTGGTAGCAAAAGATGTGGAAAAGGCTGAGGTATTCAGTGCCTTTTCTGCTTAATTCTTTGCTGGTAAAACCAGTTTTTAGGAATCCCAGGACCCTGAGGAGCCTGGGAAAGTCTAATGCAAGGAAAACTTGCCGGACGAGAAGCAAGTGAGGAAACTTTAAAATACACTGTACAGACACAGTTTCATGGGACCTCATGGGGTGCATCCTGAAAGTGCTGTGGCAGCAGGTGGTAGTGCTGAAGGAACATTCTCAGTATCCTTCTGAAGACTGTGGCAATGAGGGATGTGCATAGCTGGTTTCCCCAGACAGAACAAGGGAGTGTAGTCCTTACAGACTTGGGCAACATAAGGAAGTGCTGTTGGGAGCCTTCTCTCCCTTGTTTCCTAAGAACCTGCAAAATGACAGATGCCAAACTTAGACCAACAGGAGCATCTCTTTTCCCATTCCCTTCAAAGGGGCAGAAAGGATGTGCAGAATATAGAGGGGGGGAATTGTTAGTGTTGTTATTGAGTATTAGACCAGAACCAATATATGCTACTTACCAACGGTGAGCCTTCTCATCAGTCATGTTGTAATAAACACACTAACACACAGTGCTTTGCTTTTCCCCTTAGGTGCAACTATAAGTGTGATCATTGACATTAATGTCAATATTTCAGTCATTATTTCCGCCCTGATTGCCACTATGTACACACTTATGGGTGGGGTTTATTCTGTGGCCTATACCGACGTAGTTCAGCTCTTCTGCATCTTCCTGGGACTGGTAAGTTTGGGGGGTTATGCCTTATTTTGTCAAGGATTTTGCCCTGAACAGCTAGATTGGCCAAGTGCATCCTGGGGTGTACCAGGCAGAGCATTGCTAACTGGTCAGACTCACAAAGTGCTGACTAGAAAAAGGCTGCATTTGCATCATTGTACAGCCTGTACTTTGGAAATAGTGCTGTCCAAGAGGTCTGATTCTTTGGCTCTTTTCCAGCCAGTCTGGCAGTCCAACCACTCTTGCAATTTTCCTCTAGAGTATACATCTAACTCAGAACAGGACTGGTGCAGACTCCTTTCCTGTCTGTCTATAGGACTGTGACTCAGGCACTGGAAGGAGGCATCATAGGAAGCTGTCAGCAAAGTATTCCAGAAACGCTGTCACTGGACCTGCAGAGTTGATGCTCTACTGCTTCTCTTCTCTGTGGTTATCACCTACACAGCTTAGTTAACCTCCTGTTGACTTAATTAACTTTCTTGGTTTTTCCCCCATTTTCCTCCACCACCCCTGGCAACCGTAATATAAGAAGTCTCACCAGATGTCTTGGCTATTTTAATGTGGTAGTGTGAATACCCATAATCAGCTATCAGCGATATGCTAGTGGGTAGCCTTTTATTTACTGCTGTTCTTTAAGCCCTATATTGAAAAGCATCAGTGTGACAGAGTCCAGATCACAAGGGTGAAATCAAAGAAGCCACCGGCTCTGTTTGCCAGTGGCAGTAATAGACAGTCACAGGTGCTAAAATAAACAGGGTGGCTCAAGATGAAGGAACCAAAGGTCACCTTGGGGGACTGGTGTTCTTTGCTTTCAACAGAGTTCTTGTGCAGCTCTAGGGAAATTGCTTCAGCCGGTGTTTACACAGGGGGTCATTAACCAGCCCTCTGTGTGTGCTTACTCCATGGCATCTTACTGTGAGGACTATAAGTGATTTAAGTGATTTAATAGAAATGGTGCTAAATAGCCTGAAAAAGCAAATCTGAGTTCCAACTGGCCACCTCAAATAAAAAGTTACTCCAGACCTTCCCTCGTATCATTGTTCTTCATCTGAACAGCAGGGAAAATACTGTCTCTTTCCCTAACATAAATGTTAATATTTGTGAAACATTAAGTTTCTAGGGATGGCATGCATTACAAAAGTTCTCAAAACTGGAGATAAATTAAAGTACAGAAATGGTCTTCCAGTGTGATCAACTCATAAACCACTAGAGAGCCTGATCCCATGGGAATAACATTAAAATCAGCATGAATCTGATGGGGGATGGGAAGAAAATGAAGGTTGTACGGGAGTCTTCCAAATTATTAGATCTATAGGTAGTGTTTAGGTGGTATAGATAGTGTTCTGTTTAATTCAGGTTGGGCTCTGTATATAATTTCCCGTTTGAAATAAACAGCAATAATGTAATGCTGAAGAACCCATGTTCATGAACTCAAGAGTGTTATCAGTGTGGCTGAAGAGTCAGTATCTAAATAGCTATGTTATAGGGAGACAGGTTTAGATGAGATGGGCCACTCTCACAGTAGATGTCACAGCAGAGGATGGCACAGGTTCAGTTATCCCAGCTTCTCCTCAAGGCTCTGGAGCAGTTTTTACTTGCACTGTCACGGACCTTTGCTGCTCCTTCCTATAATGTCTGGTTTCTCTCCTGCTCTTATCCAAGACAAAAGGCTTGTTATAATCACCCCTGTTCCTCCTTTCAGCCACAGCTTTTTCCTTAGGCTTCCACAACCTCTACCTCAGCCACTCCATGTGCATCCTTGTTTTATTCTTTATGGTCTCATGTAGCACCTCTCCTTCCTTCCTGACTTTCCTGTACCCACACCTGCAATTCTCATCTCTTCATATTTATCTTTCCTGAGCCTGTATCCCCACTATTAACTACCTCTTCAACTCATCTGTATTATTAATTCCCTATTCTAAACTCTATATTTTCCCAAATAATTCCCAGGAATAGTTCAGGGCTGTCATTTTTGGCAGGAAAAGGAGTCTCAATATACAGGTGTAAATGATGACATCCCAGTAAACTGCAAGGCCAAAGAAAGTGTCTCGATTTGTTTTATTTATTAATGGAAAGGTAGTCTTTGAGACCATAAAGAGCTAGGTTACTGTGAGGAACTGGAATGGTTCACAAAAGGTCATAAAGTATTTGCAATACAGTACTGATTAAATCCTGGGAAGTGGCATGCAAACTCCAGATGGACTTTTAGACATTTATTCTACTGAAAATCTCAGCAGAGTATGGCCAAACTGCATCTGTTCAGAAGCTCATCCCTTGGATGTTTGACAATTGAGATTCAGAAAGCGGATGAAATAATCTGTTTGACATCCTTGTTCCCACTGAATTTCTCAGGAAAGAGTGTATTAATATCCATTAATTTTGACAATATGTTTATTTTCCCCTCAAAATGTCTTGAAGATATTTGAAAAATTTTGTTGCTTTTTCACAGAAAAGCTCAGGCAGAAATTGAGAAGGGAGTTTTTCTGTCCAACTGCTTAAACTGGCAAAGTTTAACTGAGAACAGAATCTTATGGTACAGGATAAAAAGCCTGAATAACAGGCAGTGCTACAAAATATTCCTCATACATTATTGCAATAATGGTGTGGCAAAATAGAGAAAGATGTTTGACTTTTCCCCTCCCTGCTCCTGTTGCCCCTATACACTTAACTGTGATCAGCTGTGATTGTGGCCATCTGTGTGGTTTTGGAAATCACTGGATCCTTAGGGATGCTGTACTTGTGATGATCTAGTCCATATAGCACAAAGCCTGGTCTTCAGCTCGGTTGGAGCTGCTGAGTGTCTCCTCCACAGAAGGTCAATGACTTACACAATTTCAAAATGGCTTTGCAAATAAATGCGCATAAAGTCAGTTGATGAAGGAATTGGACCTCCTGGCAGAAACCATCACTGGGAAGACTTTTTGATTTAGGTAAGAACCAAAGAGACTGCAAATGGTCAAGAGACCCCTAGAAAACATCTGCAAGACACAGAAGTGCTGTAACAGTGGGCTAATATTAGTACTAGAGGAAGAGAGATGAGGCTGCACCAACAGCAATCCTGTCTTTTCACAGTCTTCCAATACTTCATTTGGTATTGAATTAAAAATGAACTCCCAAGCCTTCCTCAGATGTGATGTCTTACACTTGTATGCTGCCAGGTCCTGATGCTGTTACATGAAGATTTGTATGTAAATATTTCTCTGCTATGTGGTCCAGGAAAGAGTGTAAACAGCATATGAAGAGGTTAGGTAAAATAAAACGTTGTATAAATGTGTCTTTGCTGCTGATTTTGCAGTTTCCATTGATTAATTCTCTGCTCACACTCTCCAAGACACAGATGAGCTATCCACTACCAAGATTTCATTACCTGGATTTCAGAGATGTTCCACCTGCACATAAGATCACTTTTTGCAAGTCATATTGACAATTTAGTATTCAATCTGTAGCAAGCAAGAATAAGAAAGCTAGACAAGTGTTAATAATAAAATTTCACAGATTGGGAATATCTTCTTTAGACCTGAGCACATTGTTTCTCTTTGGTTACAGTGGATCAGTGTCCCCTTTGCCATGTCCCATCCTGCAGTAACAGACATTGGGCTCACGGCTGTGCATGAGGTGTACCAAGCACCTTGGCTTGGATCTATCAACTCACTTGACATTTACACATGGTTGGACAATTTCTTTTTACTGGTAAGTTGTGATTTGTATGAGGGAGTGAAGCATTTAAGCACTTACACCATGCTACTGTGACAGCTGAAAATAATAGTCTAGTTAAGACTTTCTATCAAACTGAAAACTTTTACCCTCTTGACTTCTGCTTAATATTTCTGCACTTTTGAATGATTTCAGTGACATATCAGCCAGCATTGCCAGGAATGCAATTTAAATATCATCAGGCTGAAAGAGCTGACATGTTAAAATTAAATAAAAGTGTGCAGCTAATGCTTAACTGATGTCATTGTTGGCAGAGGAACTCATATATTGCAGAAGGCCATAAATACATTATACAAATTATTAAATATGCCTTAGGTATAGGTGAACAAAAAGCTATGCAGAGATAGATAGCAGAATGGATAAATTCATACATGCACACATGCCAGAATGAACCAAGGTCTTTCATTATTTAATACCTATATATTACATATGGGATCAGTGGTTATTAAGTGCTTTCCATTAGAGGATCTAAAACACATGCTAACATTTTCCATTCTCAGTGTCCCTATGCAAATTTACGCTGGTTTTATTATCATGTTGTACTTTGGGATTACATTTTCTGGCTTTTTTTTTTTTAAATCCTCTCAGCCAAAAATTTTCAGGGTTTTTCAATAATTGATCTATTAAAACACATTGTTTTGTTCAGCATTCTCTCAGAGATCCAAAGTATGACATTAGCTCAAATGGCTGTATTCTCTCCTGTAAGCCCAAAGGTTTTATTTCTGCTGTTGAGGAAAGGAAAGGTCTGATATTGCCAAATATGACACATTTTCTTTTCGTCTTGTCTGTTTCATTATAGCTAAAGAAATTTACACATTCTTGCAAAGCTTTGATAAAGGAACATTATTATCAAGGCAGCAAAGAAAAACAGTCATAAATAGCAAGTCAAAAAACAGACTTTTCTGTGAAACATTAATTTAGTCCCTATGTGTGCATGAAGCTATATGAAACACCTGTATACACACTTTCTGGTCCAAATGCCTCCTGCCCCATTTAGTGTATAGAACTGGGTTATGAAATTTTCTTGGTTTTCTTTTCATGCTGTTTAGAGACAGAGATTTGGTTACTTAGTGGAGACTATTCAAATCCTGCTCTCAGGACAGAATTGTTAGCACTCGAGTTTCCAACTTGCGGTAGTACTCTTCTGTGTCATATTTTGCAGAAATGATTTTAAGTCAAATCAGGATCTTTAGTTACACATCCAAATAAAAGATAAGGGTTTTTAACCGTAAAACAAAACTTTTCCTTCTTTTGGCTTTGTCTTCCATTTCTATTGGTATTGTATTTGCTTAAGGCAATGGGAGAATAATTTTTCAGATTCCGGAGTTCAATGTATACAAAATGTCTCGCCTTCTGTAATTGACTACATGCATTCACAAAGTCTAATATCAGAGTCTAATCTAATTTTAGTGGAGGTGGAATATTGGAGGGTAAATTCTTCAGATATGAAATATGAAAAATAGTACTTTTCATAAAGCTTTATCAAGTCAGAAGACTTGGGGGCTATAGAGACTATGAAAGTGCAAAGTCTTGATGCTAATTATATAAAAAAAAAAAAAACTTTGTCTAAAAGAATGGGATTTAAGTGGACTTGCACTGGTTTGATGTTGCTTGTGAGAATGAAAGTTTCAGTTATTACTGGCTGCCTGATATTCAATAAATAAATTTAAATTAGCAATATGGCTTTCAGCATTCAAATGATCCCTGTACATGTTCTCTATTCGGTGATAGTAAAATGATTTAGCTACCTGAAAATCACAGCATGCTGTTGTATTTGCAGACATTAGGAGGAATTCCATGGCAAGCATATTTCCAGAGAGTTCTTTCCTCATCTTCTGCCACATATGCTCAAGTTCTGTCATTCCTGGCTGCTTTTGGCTGTATTGTGATGGCTATTCCTGCAGTACTGATTGGTGCAATTGGAGCATCTACAGGTAAACAATTAAAAATCAGTAGTACAATAAATAGAAAATGAATAGTTCAATAAGTGTGTGAAAATAAATCTTGTGTTAGACATAGGTGACATACAGGTTAGATAGCCAGGTGGCATCATTTTTCAACTCATGATTCCTTCAACAGAAGACTACAGAGAAAAATCATGTTGTAGAATATTTCTCCCAAAGGAAATTGTTCCTACCACAGTGGATGAAATTAAATAATTTTGTGCTTTCTAGATACAGATACAACACTTCTGTTCAGTGTTTGCATTAGATTCTGGTACTTTTGTTTGGTTGTAACAGTAATAATGGGGAATGGCTGAGGAAGCCGTGGTTATTCAGCCTGGAGAAAGAGACTGAGGGAAGACATTTTGCCCTCTACAACTACCTGAAAGAAGGTTGTAGCAAGGTGCATCTTCCATGTAACAAGCAACAGGATGAGAGGAAATGGCCTCAAGTAGCAACAGAGGAGGTTTAGGATGGATATTAAGAAAAATGTGTTCACCAAAAGGTTTGTCAAGCGTTGCAACAGGCTGCTCAGGGAAGTGGTGGATTCACCACCTTGGAGCTATTTAAAATATTTGTAGATGTTGCTCTTGGGGATGTGGTTTATTTGTGGGCTTGAAGTGCTGGGCTAATGATTCAACTCAATGATCATAAAGGTGTTTTCCAACCTAAATTATTCTTTGATTTATCAGAAATTTCTTACCTTGACCAATATATCCTTGTCAAGGTTTTCTTTGTCATAGTAAGAGTGATCTGTCACCGTGATTTTTCAGCCTTCTGATGTTTTACGTTTCTGTACTGGAGTTTCTCACGAATTGTAAGATAAACAAAAAGTGATGTTTTGTAAATAATGCATTCCTTTCCAGGGGGAAGGACAAATTGATGGACTTCTGGTTTGACCAGTGGGGTCAGAGAGGTGTCAACCTTGTCCCCCAGTTGCTGGTCAAACTCCAAACCCTATTTAAACCCTAAACCCAAAATAGACTGCCTTCTTTCTTCTTTCTCGTCTCACAACCTGAAGGTGTGAGTGTAATCTTTTCATATCCATCTGGCAACAGTGATCCCCATCACGGTGACTGTGTAGCTGAACTGTAAAAATTATTCTGTTAGAAGTGTTTACATTGCTTTGAGCCCTGTCTGTAATCCAAAAGAGTAGTTGAATACATCACAAAAATACATGGATCACAGACATATTTTATTAAATAAAACTACATTTATGAGCAATTTAAAGTTTATTTCAGAGACAAGCAAAAATGCTGAGCTGAACTGAATCTGCCTATCAGAAACTAGTGTGACACTGCCTCTCTGAAATGCCATCAGTCTGGTCCTAGTTACACTTTGTTCACTGAATGTGCATGAAAATGTGGTAATGTGAATAGCTTGCTACATGTGAAGTCAAGAGGTGCTGTGGCTGCTGCTGTTACTGATAAGATACTGGTGTCCATATTGCAGCTTGGAACCAGACTGAATACGGTGTCCCTGACCCCAAGAGCAAAAAGGAAGCAGATATGATTTTACCCATCGTGCTGCAGTACCTTTGCCCAGTCTATATCTCACTCTTTGGCCTCGGTGCTGTATCTGCTGCTGTGATGTCCTCAGCTGACTCCTCAATTTTATCAGCAAGTTCTATGTTTGCTCGGAACATCTACCAGCTTTCCTTTCGGCAAAATGTGAGATAATGTTTTTGGTTTTACTTTTAGAGAAAATTTTAGGTGAGACCTTAACTAGGTGATACTTGGACTATTATTTCATAATGAAATACCTCTTTCATGTTCCTGCCTATAACTAGAAAAAAAATTTAATTACTAACAGTATGTTGAACAAACTGAAAATCATAAAAATAATTACGGTTGTGACTGATGACAGAAATGAAAAAGGTGGCTTGCGGAGGGCAGCTGTCAAGACTTCTTATGGAACTGCAATTCATCCAAACAGCTAATTACTGTTGCTACAAGCTTAAGTTCTACTTAAATCCTTCACAAAATGAGACATTTTTCTAATCCTTCATTTATTGAGAAATCATTTGGCAACTGAATGGTCTAATGAGTTGGAGTTTTTCTTAGGAAACAGAGAAGAAGAAATTCTGATGCTGACAGGTTTTTTTCTAGTTGAGCCATATCACAATTCTATTTAAAAGTTATTTCTTACACTGCTGTTTTTTCTCTTTGACTCATCATCAAGCTTTTTGCTATGTTCAAAGAGTAATGGCTTTTGGAATGGCAACCGTAACACTTAGGGCTTTTTCTCTGAGTTTGAGATTGAAATAAGATATTAGTTTGTAATTATTATTGAATGAATCATGAAAAGCTTTCTTTTACAATTCAGTACTTTATATTGACTGTATATAAGTGTAGACATACATGCATAGACATGAAAAAACCATCTAACACTGCCCTTTTTTTTGCAGGCTTCAGACAGGGAAATTGTGTGGGTCATGAGAATCACTATTCTTCTGTTTGGAGCATCAGCAACAGCAATGGCACTGCTGGCTTCGTCAGTGTACGGCCTCTGGTACCTCAGCTCTGACCTCGTTTATATCATCATATTCCCCCAGCTCCTGTGTGTGTTATTTATTAAAGGAACCAACACTTACGGTGCCATTGCAGGATACCTCTTTGGCCTTGTCCTCAGAATAACTGGAGGAGAGCCGTACCTCTACCTTCAGCCCTTGATCTTCTACCCTGGCTGGTATCAAGATGACAACAATCTCTATATCCAGCGATTCCCATTTAAAACCCTTTCTATGCTCACTTCCTTCGTTACTAATGTCACAGTCTCCTATTTAGCCAAATACCTATTTGAAAGTGGGACTTTGCCTCCAAAGCTGGACTTCCTTGATGCTGTTGTTGCCAGATACAGTAGAGAACACATGGACAAAGCGACTCTTGTAAAAAGTGACAATATTGTATTAAATGAACTTGCACCTGTGAATCCACGGCACAGTCAAACTTTGAGCTCAACTTTCACAAACAAGGAAGCCTTCAACTACGTTGATTCAAGTCCAGAACTGTCCAACACTGAAGATAATTAAAAAATCTTGTAACCACAGGCAAAACAATGAGAAGCAGGATATTGTACAAATAATAGTGAGAAGCATTTTGTCAGAAGAAAAGCAAGAATTGGGAATAAAATGCCGCTGCACATTCTTAAGCTGTTTCTGGGAGCAGGACTATCCCATGGGAGGAACTCTTTTCTGCTATTATCTAATATGTTGGATTAGATCACAGAGCATATATTGAATGTATACTAAAGTATACACTCAATTCCATTCCATCCATCCAGAGCTACATACTGTACAATTTAAAAAATATTTAAAATTTAAAATATAGCTAGAAGAAAATGTGCAACAGTTCTTAGCTAGGATATCATATGAAGAGATTATAGTACAGCAAATCTGAAATATTATCACTCAGCATTTTATTGGCATTAGGTGAAAATATATTGCCACAGCTATAAGTGATTTATTACTAAAGAGCTAGTTGCTTGAGCAAAGAAAGATAGATAACTTCCCTGGGGTTTTGGTCTAGTAATTTTTTCCTCATAAAGAAATTTAAATAATACAACCTAGTATTTTATTATTTGTATGAGACAGTAAAATGCACAAATAGTAATAAATTCCTTATAGGACTGCTAAACATGATATATTAATTTTTAAAAGTTAAAATTAAATCACTGGTTTAAAATTTCTATATCTGATATAAGACAACCTCAAGTAAAATATGTTAATATAGGTGTTCGCTTCCTTTTTCTGTGGTTAGTGACTCACCAAAATTCTTAGAGCAATAACTGGAGTTGAAATTCAGCTTGTCAAAAATGGCTCTTATAGAAAAGCGTAAACTAGATAAAACTTTTCAGTCTTGGGAGAAGAAGCCTTATCTTGATTTATCATCAAAGTGAATACAAGCAAAGTAGTCTTACACCAAGCAAATTTACCAATGAAGTAAATATTGAAAAGTAAAGAGAATCAAGAAGGCTTGAAAAGAGAGATGAGAGGGTTTTCCTTGCAAAAAATTCCCAATTTTCACTTACTAAAAAAGCTATTCTTAAAGATGCTGAAAATTCTTTTGACTTGGTCATGCTGGAATTACTCTGGAAATTCCAGGTTTTCCAATAGGAAATAACATTTCCTAATGAAGTTCTCAAAAAAAACAGGCTTGCTGGACAGCTTTTCACGTCTCTAAGTGCTTGCCTCTGAAAGCAGCCTGGAGAGGAGCTGAAAGGAATGCTGAACCCACAAACACAGTGAGAGGCACAGTGGTGTCTTTCCCTAAGTGCTGGACTCCTCCATTGGCCCCTGTCCTCCCGGCCATTGCAGGGAGCCTGCAGAGCAGCAGCCGTGGCCAGGTGCTGACAGGACTTGGCTCACCCACGGAATGCTGGCCAGAAGCAGCAAAGGGGGGAGATGAGGCCTCTGCTGACTGTGCCTGGGCTGGCAGGAACACGCAATGTCATTTCCACTCGCCCACGGCCAAGGTGATTGTGTCTGTCCTCATTGGTATGTGCCTTTCTCAGTGCGAGCTCCAGTAGCTACATTTCTCTACAATTAAGAGTTATGCTCCAATAATTCCTTTTAAAATCTGTGTATGACGCAAAATGTTCCGTTGAAATCCAGATATCCTCCTGTTGCTTGTCACCAGTGAGATTTCTTTTTTTAACACTCACAGCACGAGGAGTTATAGGAGGATAGGAGATGTAAGAATAGGTTTTGCTGCAAAAGGAAGAAGCCATCGACTTGTGCATTCAATGTTGACATAAGCTTTCACAAGGTTGAATCCTTAGATATGTTTTGCTCCTTTTGTGGAGTCTTAAACAGAATATATATATATATTTAATATGTAGAAAAAAATTATTTCAGAGATACTAATTTTTTTTTCTCCTTACACTGCATTTAAAATCAACATTGCAACTCAGTTCTGAATATGCATTGTGATATGCAGTACTACTGTACTTACCAATGTACAATGAGTGTGCTCTGGGTGGAGGGAATCAAAACCAGGATCTGCACTAAAAACTCAGAAGAGCCAATATATCAAAGAAATGAAAAATTCCTGCAAGGTGAGTGAATAGGCTACCAACAAAATTCAGTTGTGCCGAGTATCACAAACCAAACACGAGCCCAGCAGTATTAACTCCTTCATGAACCACAGAAGAGAGATGAGGAAATAGCCTTGATAGAGGAAAGAGGGGAAGAACAGAGCCACTGCTGAATTATTCTCCATTTTCAGCCCAAATCCATTAGTCTGAATCCCTTCTTATGGGAAAATATCAAGTCACAGTTTTACCTGCTTACATAACCAATGCCTTATGCTGCTGTTCCAAATTAAGTTAAAGGATCCCATTTTGCAGTCACCTGTAGGCCTTCCTAAAAACTTTTTTCTTACCTCAGTTTTGTCTAGGAATTGCTAGAATTTCACTATGAGATGCTGCATAGTGACCAGATGTTTTAGTGACCATAATACAGAAACATTTCTATATTATTTATTTCAAAATGCCCAGCTGTGAGGGAAAAAGAAAAGAGAAGGAGACTAAGCTGGAATAATTCAAGAAATTTTGATAAAAAATATTTCTATTTGTATTCCATTATTACCATAAAAATGTAAATGGTTTTAAAATGCTCCAAAAAGGTAGATAAAAAAATGTTAGTCAAAAAATTTCAAACCAGATCCTTTCAACATTATCAGAATGTTTTACACTTTTTATCCTATAGAATTTTTTTTAACTGATGTGATTTTATGCAGTATTCCTGCTTAGATGGACTACAAAAGCCAAACCAAACAGCCCCATGCAAAGTCTGTTTACAGGTTTTATTGCCTTAGCTCAGCTCTCCTACCATTAAATTTGTACAGAGCTGTTCATATAACCAAAGCCCATATCCATTGATAGTTGTGGTGGGAAAAAAAAAAGAAAACAAACCAAACAAACAAAAACAATGTTACTTCTCCAAGCAAAATGCCAACAGGAAGTGATTCTTTAAGCAGATTTTATTTTCAGAGGAATTATCAGTCGTTCTCCTCTTTTGCAATTTGTGGACAGTAGTACTGTGCAGTAAATTGAATTTGTAATCAGTGAAGCAAACAGCTCATTTTCAGACACTGAGGTTATTGTTTCAGAGGCTATGATTTTAAGATAAAATATTCATGACACAATCATACATTTTACTTTCATATTCTTAACATTTGTGAATAACATTTATTTGACAGAGACTTTTTTACCTCTTTTGCATGAGATGTGTTCATAAAATCGAGGTTGATAACATAGCTGACATGTCAAAAAATTATTTCATCTCTGCTTGTCCAAATGGGATAGTATATGTATTATAAACAAACCATACTTTTGTGAAACTGAACTGAATGTAAACATTAAGTGGATCAAATAAAGTCAGATTTAGTCATTTATTTTCATATAGTACAAGAATTTAGGATTTCAAATATAAGTATCATAGGGAAAAAACTGTTATTAATTTTTTCTTCTGCCCTTTAAGTGTATTGGTCAAGTTCCATGTGCAGTTAGTAAGTTATTGTAAGTCTGCTATTAATCAGGGCAGTATTTGTGGATGTAGTTTTAAAAAAAAGTATATTTTTGTCTGTGTCAGAAATGTTATATTAAGATTATACTTAACAAAGCAGATAGGAAGCATTATATAGATATATATGTTTTAACTTCATTTGTATTGTATTCAATAGTGTCCATGCATTTCAGGAAAATACTGTCTGGTTTTGGGTTTGTTTTGTCCATCTATTAAAAATAAAGACGTTTATTTTATTATCACTCAGCATCACCTGAAGTTCTGTCTCACAAGCACAGCCCCACAGAGATGAGGGGGTCATGACAAAATGGGATCTCGGCCTCACCCAGGCAATCAGCATGGTCAAAATGGCTACAGCCCCAACCCAAAATCTTGCTTCAATGCTGGAAATAGAGCTCTCATTTCGGTAATCTCCTCCTTATCCTCACAGTCACAAAGGAGAAGAGAAGCCCCTGAGCTTCAGGATAATCTACACCCAGTGAGAGTCCCTCCTGCAGACCCCTTGCCAAGGATCTTTTTCTTGGGGGTGCCACACTGGGAGAGGGGCTGTGAGTTTGACAATGAGCACAAAATGCACTATGGGAGCAGGAACTCCCACACCTAGGGACTGCAGCTGTGATCCACTTCTGTGTGACCCTGGAGAAAGGGTCTGATAACTCTTCCCTTTGTTGAAGACAAGAAGGCATCCTGGGCATTGAATATTTTATAATTATTTAGAAATACAAAAATTAGTGGATTGAAAACTAAATCTGTGCTTTTATACTCTTATTAAGAGCTTAATCATCATAGGAAAGATACAAATGGGTGGCTTTCCAAATGCTAATGACATTGCCAAATAATGGGACATGCCAAATATACAGAGTATTTATCCCTCAAATGCTTTGAAAAAATGCATGAACAGTACTGTCCACCCACAGATAAGAAAAATAAGGCACACTGGTTTGTTTTCCAGGGCACTGAGGTGTTCCCTTATGGAATAAGCACAGTCTGAGGTTTTCAAAGAGTGTCAAATACTGTAGACGTTTCCCTGAGGCCGTAACGCTCTGGTCTCTTTTGCAATTAGTAGTTCAGTTCTCACCTGCATCTTTGAAACACTGAAGCATGCTTTAAGACAGGACCCCTGATATCCTGTAACTTGTAACTCAGAAAAAAAGCAAGTCCATAATCCTACAGATTCACAAAAAGAAAAAGCCTTAAGTAATGTTCCACTGATGGTTGCAGTGAAGACATTCATGAATGGTTTCGCCATACTACATGACAGAGAAAATGCCACGTGCAGGCCAGCTCTGGCCAAAAACAGCAAAACCCTCCCTAGGAAACTCTACTTAGGGACTTTGGGGATTTAAACCTTCAGGAAACATTTCAAGAAAGAGCACAGTTCCCAGGAGTGAGTTTCCACCTGACTGTCTGGAGCACTGACCTTCAGCCACCAGGACTGGAAAAACAGATAAACAGCCATCAAGGTTGCAGGGGACATGTTGTGACTGAGAGAGACAGATTCTATGTGAACAACTGGTGTTAATAAATAAAAGGGAAAGTCTATGTAAATGAGGATATAGTCAGATATAAGTCTATGCTAGAGAATAAAGTAATGGAGAGCAAGGGAAATAAAGTATTTCAGTGAATGAAAGAATTGATCAGGTTGGCTATATTCAATTGACTTAGGAAACACTGCGAGGTCAAAAGGAAACAACGATGTTTCTGGACTAATGCAGGAAATGTGGGTAATGAGATGGAAGAACTGGAACTGCAAGCAAGATGTCGAAACCTCTCATGCAGAGCAGAGGAATGATGTTAGAATGGCTTTCAATATGGAAAAGGATTTGAAAAGACCATTTTCTGAGGTTATTTAGGCCTAAAGAATTTAACATGAATGTGGAAAAACACACATTAGTATTTTTAGTGAAAGAAACCCTACTTCAACCTGTATGAACCTGTAAACATTTGAAATCTGACAGAAAGTGGGAAAGAAAGACTCTTGCAGTGCCCAAAAAATAGCAGGTTTAGTTCTGTGGGTAATAGATTTCTGCCTCAAACAGACAAAGCAGCAAGAAACTGTGCTAGAATTTCAGCTTTGTACTTAGTGCAAAAACACATTATTGAAAAATATCTGGTGGTAGAAAATCACTTTGTATTGGAAGCTAAGAGTGATAAGATCATCTTTAAATAATCAATGAGAGGAGATATTTAAGATGGAAATATACTAATTAAGAGAATATTATTAGAAATATATTAAGTAAAAGACATATGAGTAAACAATAGTATAGAGTAGATTTGTAATGGAAATTAGAAACAAAATCCTTATCATGTGATTGAATATCTGAAATAATTGGGATACTGCAGACAATAAGCAGAAGTAGTGCTAAAATAGATTTTGTGGATGAAATGGGAATGATGGTCATGTCCTGCATGTCACAGACCTACATCTCATGTTGCTCCTGCTCCTAATGTGCATCTTTCTAGGAGTCTAAGCACACGTGAAGTAAGTTTGAGTGACATCCTTCAGTGTATACTGGCACTTAGCCACTTGTTAATTCTTCCACGTAAGAGTTTTCCATGATTATGACTGAAGCACTAAAATTCACTTACTTCTTTCAAAATTGAAAAGGTCATTTTTTTGCCAAGCTAATTAATTTCATTGCAAGCAAAAGGAATTAAATATATCCTGCCAATTTGCTAATGGAATATAACTATTATCTATGTGTTAATAACAGAGATTAGAATGCTGAACTGCACTTTGTGTTATTCAGCAGTTCACATCCATCAAAACATTGGACATAATTTTCAAAAAGACTGAAAAGGAAAGATGCTCCCAAAGCTTATGTGTCACTGAGGGCATGCCAGTCAAGGCATGGGGCCACTCCAGTTATATGGCTTCTTGTGATTTCAGCATGTTTAGATGAAACACAGATTATCTTTGATCACTGCTATTTTGACAGCAGAGTCAATTTTTATGTTATGCCACTCACCACTGCAGAGCCATGGCTGTGTAAGGCTTGTCCTCCTGTGAGGCTGGGCAGGAGCATGGCCATGGTGAGAGGAATGAAAAGGTGCCTGCTGCCTACCAGCCCCTAAGTCTTTTTGCTGTCTCTCCACCCTTGGGTACTTGCATTGTTCTGGTCTATGGTCAAGCACAGTAAGTCTGTCCTCAGCATCACGAGTTGTCTGGGTATGAACTAGCATGTAGCCTACTAATAGTCAAAAATGGGAGAGAGCCATCTGTAAAACCACATCACCATCCCACAGAAACACACACAAAAATACATCATCAATGAAGTTCTGCTGGGTTTGATTGCATGTTATGCTGAGCAGTTCCACTTTGCTTGTGGAAACTTGTGCATTTCCTTCTTTAACAATGTTAAAGTTTCCTTCTTTTCTTTCCTATATACCAGCATCTTGGGGATCTGGAGTATCTTAAGTTGGCTTCCTCCACAATGTGCTCTTCCCACTCCAGTAATGGTCAACGGCTACTTTTGCCAACACTGAAGTGCAAGCCTAGTTGCTCAGCACATAAGAATGTAGGTAGTTAACAACAAAAAAAGATTTCTATCCTCTACAGATTTTCTCATACCCACAAAGATGAGGTGAAAGAAATGTGACAGTGTAGTTAACTGAACACCAGAAGTAATACAATTTCTCAGGGCTTGTGTATCAGAGAGCTGTGTAAACTTTATTATTCTCTGAGACTGTTAGAAAATATTATGATCCAACAGAGCAACGAACTAATAACTTCTGCTTCATTCTTGTTTCCTGCCCAACAGAAAAGTAATATTTGAAGACATGATATTCTTTTACATCAATTATCTGTTCCGCTGGATATTTTTAAATGTACATTTTAATTATTATACACTTTAAGCCATATACTAATTGTAGATTAGTGATGAACTTCAATAACAAAAGGTAAGACAGCCAACCTGAAAAGGACAACTCTATTCCTTAAGTTTTAAGGTAGGCTATTAAAGTTAATTTTTCATCTGTAAAAAACTATACACAACACCAGGCTCTGGCTTATGAAACCAGGAAAGAAAAATAACTGTGGGTCCTAGTTAAGACAGGAGATTGTTTTACTCAAAATAACACCAAAAAACCTGACAATAAAAATGCAAATATCTGGAAAGTCATCTTATACAACCTCTGAATTGTAGCCATTACAGACTAATGACACCTCCCTGGTGTTACACATGAGAACATGCTGTTGAACAGAATCAGCTGTGTGAAGGCAGAAGGTGTAAAAACACCTACCATAGGAGACAAAAAAAGGAATATTTGAACTCATGGACTTAAATCTCTAATTATCCAGCAATCATGCAGTTGTTGCTGACAGGGACTGATTGGTATTCTACCGTGTAAGTTAATATATTTGCATGTTGTCTGATATTTGTCCATGCACTCAGCAGCTATGCAAGCAAGGTGTCCATGTTGAGGAACAAGCAGCTACCCAATTTTAGGACTGACAATAAAATTTGTATTTCTCATCAGTTTAAAATCAAGTTTTCTACTTCTGGTGAAGCGTCCTCAGGGATTCACTTAATCAAAACCGCTTATAATATAAGTGGTTTTGATTAAGCATAACATATTATTTGAATAAGGAAAATGAACTATTATATTTTCATAAAGAGCTTATTTATCTTCTTTAAAAAGGAAAGATGAACCCTTCATTCCTGAACAGGACCTCTCACGGGATTTCAATGCTAACATTTTAAGGGGACCTCATTTTTAGAAAAAGTTGGATGTTTGCTCCTTGAACACTAAATCAGCTCAAAGCAGAAATACAAACTATAAAAACCTGGATTGTACACACAGTTTAGTCCCATGCATGATGAACTGAATAAAGTATATGGTTAGCTTATCTTTTATGAATGCTTGCATCAAAATTTGGGAAACTTTGCACAATTTTTATAACTAATTTTCATTTACAAGCAGTTTCTATTCAGGTGTACTATGAGAAAAACACATGCACCAGAGTAAGGCAAAAACAGAAATTAGTTTTCTTGTAGCCCAAGAAAGAAAGGCTTTGTCTGAGGGATTTCTCATGTCATTCCCTTTTACTTAACCTAGCAAAGCATTTACAGCTGCACTGCTCATCCATTTCCCTCTCAACATTTCTTGTAGATTTATGTCTCTTTCCAACAACCTAAGGAATTCTGCAAAGGTTTTTAATGAACCTAGAGAAACTGTCAGCAAAAAGATTTATTTACCAACATGTTTCAAGTTTAAAAATAGGGACATAAAACAAGCAGATGTCTCACAGCTATTACAGTATCTACAGTCAAGAGAAGAAACATTAGAAAAAATAGGCATTTGGCAATATGACACTGAATAACAATACCAGGACAATACAGAGCATTTCCATTACTCAGTTTAGTAATAAAGGTTAATGGTCCTGTCTCTACTGTCACTGTATGCCAGAGTAATCCTGGAAACAAGCAGTGGGGATGCAATTGAAGAGTTACCAACTATAACAGAATATTCAAAAGTAAAAGTCACATTAGTAATAGATTCTTGTTAATCACACAATGAGCCATTGTGATAGGCATTATCAGTGAGGAAATTCTTGTTTACAAACCCACTTGACATGCATGGTCTGGGATGGTTCTCAGCCACACAGAACACCATAGGGTAACAAGACCAAAATAAAAAAATATGGTGCTTTACTAAACAACTTATGTATGGAGACAAAGCAAGTTAGGAATAATGGTAACTACTAATAGCAAGCTAACATTTGGTTCTAAATCAAGGCACCACCAGCAAATTAGGATGGGAATGGATGAGTTAGATGTGTTTGTCCTGCACCCCATCACACCTATGATGTAGCCAGCAATGACTTGTGTACAAATATTTTGTAAGGAGATGTACCAAACTGCAGGAGGAGGGAATACAGGTGACTTGTTCCTGGTAAGTAACAGCAGCATTAATTACCGAATACAGCCTTGCCCCAATGAGTCACAGCTGTAGCCAGTAAAGATAAGTGTGATAAAAGAGAGTGGGTTAGCTGGTGAGAGGAGAATCATGGAGGATCATGAAAGTGATGATCAGGAAAAAGGAGGTGCCTGGGGCAAGAGAATCACTGCTATGAGGTCAGTGTGGGTCTGTAGTTAGTGCCTGTTGTTGGAATCTGCAGTCACAGTCTAGATAAGTAAAAGCCTGCATTCAGAGTCTGCAAATTAACATGTGCAGTCATAGTTTAGCAGGAAATAACCAGCAGTCAGAGGCTGCAAGGGAAACCTTTCCATGTTTTGATAAATAAGAAGTCTGGGTCTCAGCTCATTTCTACCCTCTAACAAGGGCGCTTGCTGTAACACTAAACTTCTAGATAAGTAGCAGGGTCTTTGTAATTACCAATCATTAAGCCAACAAGAAATTACTTTTCTAAGTGCAGGTCTACCACATCATATATATGCAGATGGAACTGGGGATCTGTGACAAGGAGGACAAGAATAGGACTCACATAGGTTGTATAATTTAGATTTCACTACATGATGTATTCGAAGTAGCTGAAGCAGGCCTCAGAAGCATGTGACCTCTTCAAAGTCTTCATACTGCTTCTTTCCCATCTTTTTCTTCCTGATCTGTTACTAAGGGCATGAGATAATGAAAAGGTTTGGATCTGTTTCCTGGATTTGCTTTTTCTATTGTAACAAAGATTTGCGCCAGACTATTCCTCTGGGTTTGTCTAATTTCTCCTTATATAACTTCTCATTAATTTATGTTGGTTTATACAATTATTACAATGGTCAAATGGCTGCAGTTTCACTGCCCTGAAGAAAAACACAAATATGTAGGGAGACAATCCACATTCTGGCCAGTTATTCCTGTACAGCTGAAGAAGATGAACATAAAGTAAAGCTACCAGGAATTGAATGGAAAGAGAAAGGCAAGTGTTCATACAAACAGGGTGGGTGCACAACTCCTGAGGTTCAGTTTATAGTTTCTTATTAAAAATAAAATTATAAATGCCAAATTAAGC
Organism: Sylvia atricapilla; assembly: GCF_009819655.1. Classification (NCBI taxonomy): domain Eukaryota; kingdom Metazoa; phylum Chordata; class Aves; order Passeriformes; family Sylviidae; genus Sylvia; species Sylvia atricapilla. The sequence goes on from NC_089141.1 coordinate 88,094,663, forward strand.
TACATGCCTCTTAAGTGTCCTGTCTTATAACCAGTGCAGTGGGATCAGGAAGGGAATGTCATTGTCTGTAGAATCAGCAAGTTGGAAGGGTGACAGATCCATCCAAAATATCTTCTTGGGTGTCTCAGACCATCTTGGGCACGTTTACACAAAGAGTGTTTGATGCTACTCTTCTAGTTCAGGCCAGCTGGGCAAGCAGCAGGGCAGAGCAGGTGAAGTAGGGTGTCCTCCTATCTCTCACATGTTGCCTGGTCAGAAGTCACTTCACCTCTTTGCTTTTGCTTGTTCTCCACTTGTTTGTTTTGCTTTAAGTTCTCTAAGGCAATGTCTCTTCCTATGTGTCTGCAATGTGCCCAAGAAGGCTTAAAGTTGTCTAGAATACTTATATGCTGTTATAACATAAATAATGATAGAAATAATGAATACATCCCTAGCCTTCTGCTTCGACAGCCATTTCCCCAGTACATTATTAGCAAAATTAATTCAAAAGCTGACTGTTCTTTGACTCTCATTTGTTCTGAGTAATGTCTGGCTGGTTTTCTACGACCTTGTAGTGCGTGCAGTGTGGTGTTGGCAATTTGACATGCAAAACCATCTCCTGTAGTAGAGGATTTATAAAACTCTCATGTTGCTGTTCAAAGACACTCTCTTCCAGGCCAGCACTGTGTTTAGCACAGTATTTACTGCTAAATTAGCAATTGCTAATTGTTTATGATAATGTTATTGTTTAAAGAGTCATTTCATTTCACACAAGCTGCCTACCAGTTTCCAACATTCCTGTAGTGGATAGGAAAATTAGAAACACCTCAGAGGCTTATAAATTCAGTGCTCTGTCTCAATGCCTGAAATCATCTCCTATTTAATGAAACGTGAATCCTGGAGGATTAGAAGGTAATGAACTTCATAGTTGTTCATTTCTCCAGCCTGTTTTTAAGGTCTGTGCTATGGCTTTTCTAATTTATTTGTGCTTTTATTATCTAAGGCTCAAGGTTTTACACCTGATCTAGAAGATACTTGAGTTTCATTGCTGGCACTTTCAGAATAAACAACTCTCTGCTCTTTCAAATATTGAAATATTTCTTCGAAGCCAATTATTAAAGAAATCCTGGAGTAACAGAACATGCCCTAGACAGCCTGTCAAATGTATACTGCCAATATCATATATTTATACTAATCCTGTGTTAGAAAGCAACCATTCCTTGGGTTTCATAGGATAAAACTCTAATGGTAAATGAATTTTCCATGCCAATGTAGGTAACTTTATGAAGAGCTTCAAACTTTTAAGCTCTTAAAGCCAGGACTTATGTTTATACTTGTCTCCTGTTCTTGGCCAAATATTTTTAAAAGACCCCAAACCCTTAACACAATACCATTTTTTGCATGGGTGACAGATTAGTTATCCAACTAGCTAAGATCTACCATCTCCTCTTGGTAGACTTTGCTTGAGTTTTGCAGATGGATGGCAATATAATAGCTAAAAGACTTAAGTTATTTTAATAAAAATGTAGAGAGAGTGGTAAAAATTAACTGCATACATACATGTAATTTTTCAAGTACATATACAGTGAAATAACTTAATTAGAACAACTGGAACTTACATATATGTTATCTTTAAGAGACCTGAAGCATGGAATCTTTGAAACACATACACTTGCAATAACAAAGAGAAATATTTCATTCACAATCCTTTCATCCTATAGTTCTAGTTCTTGTAGACTTTTAAAATTATTTAAAGAGCAGTGTAAGTGTATGTAAAACTTCAGGGGAGCCTTCATGACAACTGTCAGGAATTCCATAGTAAATGTGCTATGTTTGAAGATACACAGATATATATACTGGACATATTGCTCACTTTAAACATTGTTTCATTGTTGTGGTATTCCCTTCATCTGAAATTGTAAGAATCATATGCAGATATTCTTTTTTAAGCAAAAACTCTTAAATTAAAAACTTAAAGCAAAAAGAGCAATTATTTGTCTTCACTCTCCAAGGCCCAGCTGAAGAAGAAATACTTTGCAAGTCAATCATTTTGTCCAGACACCAAAGTGAAATCAAGAAGTAGAGTGAAGTAAATCACCGCTATCAATTCTGATCTTGTTGCAGGCAAAGTCCCCAGTGCAAGGTCATTACTGGGGGAAATGAAAAACTTTAAATGCTGAAGGCCTTGCTTCCAATAAATAAAATTCCCAGATGCATATTGGTCCCTTTCCACTTTAACATGTAATGACTGGCATGACTGACTAATATTAGGGGGCTGCCACCAGCAATCCATGAAAGATTTTGAGGGATAGTTTAGTTTCTGCAGTGCTTTTGTCTGACCATACTAGTATTAACCAGCTCTGTCAAACCCTAGGCTCTCAGGCAGATAAAGTTAAGCAAAAGCAATTTCAAAATCATTCTGAGCAAAAGTGTGACCATTGAAAGGGCCACTGAAGTAAGGAGGGGTGTCAGCAGAACGGCTACCTGTGACTTGCACAGGAAGACATTGGCCTGCTTAAGATGCTGGTTGAGTGAATCCCTACCTTGGGAGGCAGTCCTGAACAGTAAAGGAGTCCAGGAAGGCTGGACATTCTTCAAAGAGAAAATCTTATAGGCACCAGAGCAGCCCATCCCAATGTGCTGGAAGATGAGCCAGAAAGGAAGACCAGCCTGGCTGAAGAGAGAGCTTTGGCTGGAACTTGGGAAACTTTACAACCTTTAGAAGAAGCAGCAGACAACTCAGGAGGACTGCAAGGGTGTCATGAAATTATGCAGGAGAAAATTAGAAGGGCCAAAGCCTAGTTAGAATTTAGTCTGCTAGTGCCAGAAAAGATGACACAATATCTATAAATACATCCACAACAAAAGGAGGGCTAAGGAGAATTTCCATCCTTTATTAGAACCATAGTGACAAAGGATGAAGAAAACTATGAGGTCTGTAATGCCTTCATCGCCCCAGTCTGAAAGAGTTGTCTGGGTACCCAGCACCCTACACTGGAAAAAAAGTGATGGGGAGTAGAATGATGAATCCATAATTCAGAAGGAAATGGTCACAGACCTGATATGCCACTTACACACACCCAAGCATATGGGACCAGACGGGATCCACACACGGATACTTAGGGAGCTGGTGGAAGTGCTCGCTGAGATGCTTTCCCTCATTTATCAGCAGTCTTGGCTACCCAGGGAGATCCTAGGTGTTTGGAAATTGGTAAATATGTTGACCATCTCTAAGAAGGGTTGGAAGTAGGATCTGGGTAACCATAGGTCTGACAGCCTGACCTCGTGCTGGGGAGGTCATGGAGCAGATCATCTTGAGTGCTGTCATGCCGCACGTACAGGACAGCCAGGGGATCAGGCCCAGCCAGCACAAACATGGGTTTGTCAAAGGACCAGCCTGATCTCCTTCTGTGATAAAGGCACCTGCTTAGTGATGCAGAGTTACAGGCTGGGGGCAGAGTGTCTGACGAAAAAAGGGCCTGGGGGTCCTGGTCAACAGTAGCTGAAGATGAGCCAGCAGTGTGCCCAGAACCCAAAGGCATCCTGGCCTGCATCAGCAATACTGTGTCCAACAGGACCAGGGCAGTGATTGTCCACTTGTACTCAGCAGTGGTGAGACCACACCTCAAATCCTTCTTCAGTTCTGGGCCCCCACTGCAAGAAGGATGCTGAAATACTGGGGAGTGCCCAGAAAAGGACAGCAAAGCTCATGAAGAATATGGAGTACAAATCTTCTGAAGAGCTGGGGGCTGGGGAGTGGGAGCTGGGATTGTTAAGCCTGGAGAAAAAGAAGCTCAGGAGAGGACGTTACTACTCTCTACAACTACCTTAAAGGAGGCTGTAGCCAGTTGGGAGTCAGTCTGCTCTGAAAAGTGACATGTGAGAGGAAAGAGTTTCCATTTGCACCAGGGGAGGTTTAGATTGGACATTGGGAAAAACTCATTCACAGAAAGGGTGGCTAAGCGTTGGAACAATCTGCCCAGGGAAGTGAAGGATACCATCCCTGAAGGTAGTTGTGTCACTTGGGGGCATGATTTGGTAGTGGACTTCACTGTGCCATGTTAACAGTTGGACTCAACAACCTTATGGTTGATTCTATGACATAGATCAGAAGGAAGTCAAAACAATATAGTAATCTACTATTTCAATGAATTATATGTTTGAATAAAGCACTGAGGAAAGGTGAGGCTATGTTACATCTCTGGGGCTGCTGAATGGGTAAAGAGAATGAAGGCTTTCAAGGTTAAGGGTTGTCTTGGCACAGGTTTCAAATCGCCCAGTACCTTTTTTGGTCCTAGACTATAAAAGTACTGTGATGTCAGTATTTATGTAGGACAGCAAAACACATATAAGATCACATCCCACTCATATAGCTAAGCAGTAATAAAAAAGAAGAGGAAAAAAAAGGAGTTGTCATAGTCACTTCAGCTTTTCCCAGTCTAAAGGTGCCAGTATGTTTTAAAGGGTTTTCTTTTGTTGTTGTTTAAACAAAAGAAAAATCGTTTAATGCTGCAAAAACTTTGCCATTTGTCAGGCTGGCTGGTCCAGGGTACACTCAGCTATGACAGCTTCTCAGCAGACACCACAAATTGCTTGTTAGCTGAAGCTGGAAAGATATTTAATGTCTGTTTTTTTAAAGAACTAATAAGACCCTGAGACAATGCATAGATATCAGTACACAGAATAAATAAAGCGATGTATAGATTCATCCTTTTTCACATACTCTGACATTTAGCTTGCAAAGAGTTTCATCTCAGATCTGAAAAATGGGTTCTGAACTAATCTAAATTTAAGCATAGGACAATATGAACAGTAAAGTTCTGTTTCAAAAGACTTATTTATTAGGGAGAATGGAATGGAATAATTCATCATCTTACCACAGGCAGAGCTGCAAAAGTGAGCTATTAGAATGTTCAGTGAAGAAGACACTCAGAAGCACAACTGCAGAACTGCAAAATATGGTATGGAGAATGTGTGGTATCAGGAACTCAGTGATGAAGATAGGGTCATGATGTTGCATTAAAAAAAAATAAAATAAAATAAAAAAGTTATTATTTTTAGTATGCATTTACTGCAGCTTAGTTTTCCCCATCAGTGAATGCCTCTAGAAGTAGCTTCCTAGGAATTCCTTCAGGGGCCAAAGGCAAGCTGCCTAAAACTTTGACGTGGCTATTTTAGCATTAGTTAAATCCTTCATTCACATTCAGGATAGTTGCACTCTCGCAGCCTTCTTATATACAGGTCCCTGCAACTGTGTCTTTTGGAGCTCTACAAGCCTGGATGTATTGCTCACTTTAAACAGCTGCTCTGTTCTCAGTCTGTGTCAGGATGATTCCAAATCCTTTTTTGGTGCTTTTAAATCCCTTTACATAAAAAAGACCTGGACACACTGTCTACTATTAACAATAGGGAGATGGAATGCTTCTTGCATAAAGTTGACTTTTTTTTTTTTTTTAAGTTAGCTTTCTGTGTTTCTTAGTAAAATATGTATTCTCTGAATGAAAGCATCATCATACAGGAGACTTGCCCTAATTAGGGAGTTACTGCATTCTAATAGTTCTCCTATTCTATCATGACAGAATATACTTGGCATTTATAAGCCTTGTGCGCCAGTTTAAAATGATGGCAGACTTATGCCCAGAACTTCTATTGCAGCCAAAAGTTTTCATTTTCTCCTAAAATCATCTTTCCAAATGCTTGTGTCGGTGACATTTTCCAAAGATGGTTTCTGATTTTGGTTATCTCCTTCTCATGAGTCCAATTTTGTAAGCCACTCTCCATCCCTTCTTACAATTTCTCCTCGTGGGTGATCTGCACATGCAAACACAGGCCTTGACATTCCTGTAGCCTGCAAGAAAATTTCACGGCTAGACAACTGAAAATACAGTTGTGTTAAAGCAAATAAACTGTCATCCAAACAAACATGGTAATATTGTTAAAAGTTCTGGAACTCTTTGTTTGATTTCCAAAGCTGATTGGCCAACATGCATTAACCATCCTCAGGAAGATATTTGTGTTATCAGTCCAAGGTATTGATATTATTCTGATAGCTGAGTGACGACATTGCAATAAATTTTTTGCAGTTACAGACTTTAAATACAGAATGGCAAACAGACAAATGTCCCTGAGGGGCTTTTAAGAAGCAGAAATCCTAATGAGCTCATCACTTACAAAAACTGAATACCTGCCTGGGGACAGACAATGTGAATGGTAGAGGAATCATGTGGTTATATTTCTCTTCAAGCTTGGCATCCAGCTAAGCTCATCTTGTGTCTGTTCTTGCACAATGAAACATGCACTGAAGCAAGACTGAGCTATATGGGTTATGTTAACCCAAAGTGATATTTTGTTTTCTAGTCATTCCTGTAAAGGATGAGAATGAACCCTCCTCAAACAAAACAGGTTTTCTTCTTTTCCAGTTGATTACCATATTTAGTCTTTAACTGCAAATATGGCTTTTAGAAATCCTAAGTATTTCTGCAGGATCTGAGTGTGTAGAGTTTGGTTTGTAACATTTAATCATGCCTGGTCAGAAATACAATGTCCACTAAAACACTAACTTTTATCACCTCTCAAAACCTATAAATGCAGAATACTGACAGTTTGGAGTTTGATTCTTCACCAAAATCAGCTTATTCTTTTCTTAGTGGGTTCTGGGAAGTACTTATAAGCCCTTACACATATAAAACTAAAAATATGCATATGTGTCTCCCAGTTAAACAACCTATTAAATGTCTGTGACAAAAACTGTTTTAATCTGGAATATTTCAGATGTCCTCAAGTCTTCCTTACAAATCTATCTATCCTTATAAATGGGATATGTTTTATTGCTTTTCTGTGAGCATTGAGGTAAATCTTTCAAGCACTTGGATAGATGTTTCTCCAAGGGCCAGTTTACCCTGCATGATGTGAATTGTTTTTGTTTTCTTTTTAATTTCTGCTCAGCTATCCAGGGACTCAGTACGTCCCTTTCTCCATGAGATGTTCAGGATGGTGCAGTCATAATTCAGATGTGAGAGAGGGAGTCTTCTTTTCTTAGTAAAGAGACTCGGGAAAGGGAAGGCTGTCTCCTACAGAAAGCAGGTAAAGGTCTTATGACTTCAATGCCAATTCCCAACTGTGTTCTAAGCCAAAAAAGGGAGAATTACCCTTGCCCAAGCTGTTATGCATTAATAACAAGAAAGGAATGTGACTGCACAGAATATATCTTGGAGAAACTTCTTCTGGCTAGCAACATGGTAAAATTGCAGCCTAAGTGTATGTCTGGCTGTTTTCCTTCTCCAGCATCACTTACCTGTGGGTAAACAGCAAAACCATGACAGACTCTCAGCTCAGGATTCAGAGAGCAAAATCACTTTCATTTTCATGTTACACATTTTCCTGCTGGCTACTGGCCTCTTAGCACAGTAAAGTACTAGTTAGGCATCTCACCACTGCTCAGCCTCACTGTGTGATACCTACCCTCCCTGGGGTCTGACATCAGCCAAAAAAAGCAGGTGTCTTACCCCGTGGTTAAATCACCATACAGCAGCATCCTACAGACACTTCAGGCTTCTAGGAGCAAACAGATGGGCACTGGCTTCCCAGATTTGTGCTGAGTGCTGCAGGAGCACTCCAGGTATGGCTAGGCTAGAGGTCATAACTATGGACAAGTGTCATGCAGAGGCATAAACAGTCCGGGGGTTTCACAACATTTTTGTAGGGTTATATGGTATAATTTTAAATTGGCCTCTGTCAACAAAAAGAACCACATCTGGCGATCAAAAAAGAGAGAAAAGAAAGAGGTACATGGGACAGAGCAATCTACCAAATGGACACATGAGCACCGCTGTAGGCACCAAACATGCATTTCAGAGAAAAAAAAACGAAGAGAATAAAAGCTTTTTTTAAAATTAGTGCTGTGTTCTGTTTCTCCAGCTGCTTTCTTTGTGTCTTGGATTTACAGCAGTGTTGCATGCAGCCTTTTTAAATTTTTTTACCCCCCATCTTTCCTATTCTCTTAGCCTTCAAACTCCTTTTGCAATTTCATTTATGTGCTCCAGCTGGAGACCTGAGCTATCAATGACTAACAACCATAGGAGCTGCTTTCACATAAACTAGGCAAAAGTCCAGCATGTGACTCAGAAGCAGTCATTGTACCAGAGTTCATGACCTGCAGGAGCTCACAAGCTCCACTACTTGTACCTACAGCACTCCAGTTATTACGGGTCTGAATGCTGTACTCCAGCACAGGACAAATTGGCTGAACCTTGTCTCCCTTCATCCTACTTAGAGCTAAATGGAATAAACCAGCAGAGCTGGAGTAAATGAGCCATAGCAAAACTGATCTTAACCTCCACCCCCCTGATTTGGCAGTCAGGCACTAGGGCAGGAGACAAGATAATTTCAGTCAGCTCCAGTGGGCTTTGTAATTCAATTTTACAAATCAAATAGATAGCTTTTATTAATGTAACTAAATGAATTATTGCAAATGGGAGATGTGGACATTGATCTGTCTTCATATATGCATTCTGCTTTGGGGGAGGGCAGATATCCTTTAAATTCAAGCTGCTGCTGCCTGAGGTAAGAAGTCACTGTAATGAATCTGTTCTGCAGTTTCCTGTCCCCAAACTGCCCATTTAACACCAATACCAATAAAGATGAAAGGGAAATACAGAGGAGTACTGTGCAGGCAGGGCTATCGATCTTCACACTTGGACATACAAGTGACTGTTCAGGGCCAGATTTTCCTAAATATGAATGTCTGCTTTGATTTTCTGGTGATTAAATGGGACTAACAAGTCTTGTTGAAGAATATCATACTAATGAAAAACAAGGATAGCTGGACTATATTCCTTAATAATAACTCTTCCTATGTAAACTGCTTAAATAATGTGTATCACAGCACATATGTTGCAAATATACAGATGACTTCCTCAGTGAAATCATCCAAGTCCAGGTCTCTCAATTCAGGCAAGTAAATTCAAAACCTAAAGAAACCTTAATATTCCTGCCCTATTATCAGAGCTGTGATGGAAGAACATCCATGGGAAAAACCTGGATATTTTATTTGAAACACTACTTTCTCATGTTTTCATATTCTCCAAAATTAGATCTGAGAAAGCTAGAGGGTGACTTGTGTTCTTTCTCTCCTCTCTTGTGTGTACCCAGAGTTAAAATCCCGCTGTGCAGACGTCAAGCTACCTATGCTGGCTGAAGCATAGCATGGAAAACCTCCCAGTACTGGAAGTAAAAGCAAAATAGCATAAGCAGAGCAAAGGCTTGATGATTTAGCATGCAGTAGAGGAGTCTTCTTGGAACCATTTAATGTGATGAACTTCTGGGAAAGCAGATTAAGGAACTCTTGGCTTTGTACACATACCACTTTCAAGATAGCAACACAGTTTGTTGAGCCACTGAGCTGAACATGCTGGATTCTCTCAAGTGTTTCAGCTAGAATGGTTTGGCTTTCTACATACTGTGAACTGGGGATGAATTTTGTTTTGTCACCATCCAGTAAAACACTTTCCCTATTCAGGCATGCAAAAAATATTTGGGTTTGGGTTCTTTGGAGGTTTTTATTCTTACCAAAAGAGAGAGTTTTCATTTGCTTTGCTTTTATTTAATTAATTTGGCTAACAGTGAGTAGTTGATTTAAAGTTCTCCTGGAAATTTTTTACTATTTGTTCAAAGTCTTTTTAAAAACCATTCTCCTAGCATCATAGTGGAAGAATGTTAATGTAAACTTAGAGTATGCCATGTACAAACAAAACCTGTGTCTCACAAGTATCAGGGAAAAGTGTGACTGGGATTGCAATTATAGTTTAGATTTCTTTTTCTAAAGTTGTTTGAAGGTATCTAATTCATCCCCTTATTTCCACAAGGAACACTATCTATACACCAGAACAGAAACTCACATTGTCACCAGTTTTGAAAGTTCTGGATAACAAGGGTGCTAGGTCTTCCACAGCTTTTTACCAGTGCCAGTGCCCCCCTTCTAAAGCCAGAAATCCTGGCTGCAGAGACAGGGAACATCACAGCTATCACAAAAGCAAATCCTCTCAGTACCGAGACCCTTGGTAGTACAAAGTCTCCATCAGCCTGCAGGTTTCAGATAATTTCAGTAGGAAGTTGTACAAAAAACCTAAGTAGCAGGTAAGTCTCTGGAAAAGAAAGCATTAGTTTCCTTCTTTCTTTTTTCTGCCTTTCATTGGAAAGGTATTACAATGAGCATTAAAATACAGACTTTTCAGGATTATAGCGGGAGAAAAATCACAGCTCTCAGAGCAGGTCCATGAAACAAACCTGAGAGTTGTCCTGCTTCCCCCCTTTTGCATTTATGATACAGGAATAGCAGTTCTGTCACACTCTCCCAATTTTGAGAAATATGTGACCATTACTTTGCAATTGCAGCTGTTTTTTCAAGAATGAGTTCTTGATATCTGTTTGCTAATCAAATATACCATGATATAATACACCAGAGACCTTGGATTACTTCTGACTTCATCTCTGCTTTATGTTCTGTAAAGATGCCTCTTCCCTCAACAACCAGTGCTTACAGACCTTCCTAAAATATTGCTGGGCAAATTGCACAGCCTCCCAAATTTAATTAACTGTTCAAGTCAGCATACCTCAAATTAGTTTCTAAAAGGCAGCTAGGCAAACACTGAAGCAGCTGAATGACAGTGTTGCTTACTGCAGTAAGTCATCAGTGTGTACAGCTCAAATTCCAGCTCAGGTTGATGGTACAGTACAAATCACTCTTGCTAGGAAGGGTATAAAGGAAAAATAAGAAAAAAAAAAAACAACCAAACGTGATTCTCAAGCACTACTACTGGTTGTTCTGGAAATAGGAATAAAACTATGAATCCATCCTCTTCCATTACGCTTTCCTTTGGGAGAGATGCCATTTTAGGCACAGAGGCTCTTGAGGTATCCTCATATCCCGGAAAACTGCTGAGCAGCCATTGAGCAAGACCACAGAAAGAGGAGTCCCAGCAGCACTTATTCTAAAACATAAGAGATGCAGTTTACCAGAGCTGGCTTTGACTAAGAAACCCAAGAGAACACTAACATTATAGAGATCTTTTGTATTCCCAAGTACTGAAAGTTCAAGTAAGCAGCAAGGCTTTGTCTGAATTGGCAAATGCATCTGAGTAAAGAGAATTAGGTGCTGTCTGCTTTGAGCTTTGTCTAATACAAGAGCATGCAATAGTGAAAGCATACGTAAACTGGATCTACAAGACTTTAGATGCCTCTCTGATCTGTGGTGTCAGGAGATTACTTCCTAGAACATTTACAGTGTTTTATGGCAGTGAATCATTTGTTTTTCCTTGTGTTACTGAGTTTAATAAAGCTTAAGCTTTAATAAAGCTTAATACTTAAGCTGCATGATGTGGATGGATATCTTTTCTCCCTCCCAGCAAAAGCATTACTTTAACAATAAATTACATGGAAGAGAGTGGTTTTGATGACATATTTACTCAGAAAAATGCAAAAATCAACACCTAAGATTTTACTGGCTTTTAATGCCAGTCAGAATGAAAGAGCAAAAAGAATTGCTCTGGCTTTATTAAAAATCTTTATTGTTCAAAGCATGAGAAATTGAGACAGGACAGAAGCAATAATCTGTATTTTCATTGGCCTACAGGTTCCCTTGGGATGAAAGTATGCATGTGTATTTTTTGTGATAATCCAGGGCTGAGCTCAGTGTTGTGCCTAGGGAGGCAGCATCTGGATAGCTTTACTCCACTGTGTTTTTTCCTCTTGCTCACTCTTTCCCTCTGCAAATAACATGTACTATAAAAGTTTGCAAATTGCATTTGTCTTCTTGTTCTGTGTTTTACTATGTAGGACTAATAGTCCAATAAGGCATTAAAGCATATTACTCTTCATATTAAGCTTCTTGTCCTGTCTTATCTGATGGACTTGGAAACTCTTCCAAGTATCTATACTCTGCTGCCCATGCCCTCGTTGACTTCTGCATATCTGTAAAAGCAAGATTCATGCACACAACTTACCTGCCCTCCACTGTGCATGATTACAGAGAGAAAATAAAATTGCTCAGGATAGACAAGGATAACATACCCTTGTCCTAGTCTCATTGCAGATGGCTGAGAACTCTGTCCTCTGGGATGTACTTCAGCACACAGCCACCCCTCAGTTATGGTGAGAAAAAAGATGTGTTCATTGGCTTTAATGCAAACAGCACATCCTTAAACTGTCTATCCTTTGAAATGTGGGGGATTTGTTTTCCTTAGGAACCTGTAGCCATTCTACATCAGCTCAAAGGTTTTGGAGGGTCAGCTGGTGACATGCCAGGCCTTCCATTTGCTTTGAATTCTTTCTTCTCACTCAGCTGAATGTGCCAGGTATGTCCAGTACCTCTCTAACTCACAGATATTAGCAAAACCACTCTCAGCAAAACAAAGGATTAAAGAACATCACACTTGTTTGGCTTGCCCCCTGCCAACTGTGGCTCCTTGACCATCTTAACCACAAGTTTCACTCCATACTAGAACTACCTTGCAGCTTTCCAACCAATCAAGCGGCATGGTGAGCAGCAAAGCATTGATGTATTTCTGTCCAAACTAGTGGGATCCAGCCGGAATCCAAGGTTACCAATACAAAATCTATTTTCTACCACAAAAAAAAATATTAAAAGGCCTAATACATTATAATTTGTGTTCACTAATTAGTTTAAGAGTGTTTGTCCATGAGTTTCACACAGAAATATAAAAAAACTCACACATCTGCTGGGCAAATATCCTTCTAGATATTTGGAATTCTGCCCACATACAAGTACTTTCATGGAAATTTGCAGATGTGATTTGAGGGATGCCAAGGGGCTCTGGTTTCTGTTAGGCATGTCAAACCTGACAGGGACAGTATTTTACCACAGTGCAGAACCTGTCAGCAGAGGATGACATTGCCTCTATGAGCTGTCATGTACAATTTTTGCAATTAAATAGGCTCAAGTCTATTTAGAAGTACAAAAGGTTTTTCAAAGAACACAAGTCTGTTGTTCCCATTGCGTGTCCTGCAGAAGAGAAAGCACCTGAAGGGAAGAGAGTGGTCTGAGGTTTGGATCTCTGTGGCACAGAGTTCCAGAGGGACTCTGTACAGATGAAGAGAGCAGCTTAGAAAAGCTGTTGTTTTCCATTGTGAAGCAGAAAAAAGCAACCCAGAGGCTGTTTCGATATGAGAGAAATCAGCATAGCTTCTGTACAGTTAGAATATAAATGCTGCCCTGGAGACTTAAGGGTCAGTGTGAGATCACACTGAAGCAGAGCCAGCAGAGAGGAGCATCCCAGTAAATGCTCCATCACTCTAGATAACCAGAAAAGTGATGGAAACTGCACTGACCACAACGTGTTTCCAAAGCATATCAGTGTCACTACAGCAGGCATTTGTTTTGCCTCAGCTCTCAAAGAGGAACACAATTTGCTCCAAGGAAAGCAGTCATCTTTTCATGCAGCTCCATTGGGTGAAATACCTGGAAAAAAATGAGCACCGGAAATTTTCCTCTTCTTTTTACTTGCATTTCTATGCTTAGATTTATGTTTGTCAGATAGTCACAAGCTAGGAGAGCCTCAAAATGCTTTATCACCAAATAAAAAAACAGAATTATATTCTTGGGCAAAATTTTTCCACTCATCAGCCTTCCAAACCATTGGCATTACTCCTAAGGAGGAGTCTAGACATGAGTCTGGAAATAGCTCTTCATTTGTACTGTATTGCTGCAAATATGAGGTAATCTTCATGTATTCAGCTCTCTAACAAAGTTTTACCAACTTTGAATAAGGCTATTTTGGACAATGTGATGATATGATGACATGTTTCAGATAGACTAAACAAACAGATGTGGCAACAGAGGCAATGCAGATGTACCTTCACAATCATAGCCTGAGCTAACTAAACCTGGTGCTGGGTTACAGTTGCTTTCAGCAGTCTTGTTACCTCTAAATCTAATATCCCTCCCTTATCCCTGGAGGTAAACCAAGTGCTGTTACCCAAGAAGCAAGACTAGGCAAGGGAGTAGGACCCACAGAAGAAGCAGTGGGATGGGACCAGATGGTCGAGTGGAGCAGTAGAGCTTGCTCACATGCAGCAGACAAAAAAAATCTCACAAGAACTCCAAGTGTTTCTCTGCAATACTGAGACACAAGATGAAGACAAACCAGACAGGTCACGACACTGTAGAACATAGAATGGTTTGGGTTGGCAGGGACCTTTAAAGGCCATCTAACCCAAACCTCTGCAGTGAGCAGGGGCATCTTCAACTCGGTCAGGTCGCTCAAAGCCTCATCCAGTCTGACCTTGAATGTTGCCAGGGATGGGACAACCACCACCTCTGCAGGTAACCTGTTCTAGGGTTTCACCATCCCTCATCATAAAAAAATTCTTCCTTGTGTCTAGTCCCTTGGATTTCTTTCAAATCCAGTTGAGGAAGAGGCTGTTACAGTAAGCTGAGGGTTAACCTCAACTCACTAAAGCTCATCTCCCAGAGGCTGGAATTCTAAATGTTATTGTCTCTGTGATTCATTCTGCTGGACACAAGACATCACTCATTACACTGACATAGTGCAACCACCTCAGCATCATTGGCTCAGAGTAAAAACCCTGAAGGAGAAGAATGGAAACACTAAAGCTGAAAAATTAACCCTTATAAAGAGAACATTATGATAAAGCTCAATGCTTAAAGCAGAGCAAACCTATTTGAAAGCATAGAAAGTTTCAATTATGATGAGTCAGTCAGTGGGAATATTTTTACTTCAATGGACTATGGCTGCTACCACTCTCACGTGGTATTTGCAGTTCATCACTCTAAATTAATTAATTTACAGACCTAGTGGATGGCACCATTGCTATGGACACACACAACTGAGTGAAAGGAATACAAATCTGAGATGGTCCAACAGGTACTTCAAACAGATACTCTTCTGAAACACCAAAAATAGAGCATAAAAATTGTCTAAGTAATCTTAGATTTGTTGCTCCTTGGGCAGATTTCCTATGACTGGGTGCTTTCTTGAATATATGAGAGGATGAATGACAGGAAAAGGGATTAGTTTATAAAGACTGTGCTAGTAACTGGTTTCCAGACTCCTGAATATAATGAGGTGTCACCTACCAGGCTTTCACATCATCCCATCTTGTTACCCCTCAGGCTTAAACTCCTGAACCATTAAGTTGCCTGCATTCACTTCAACCACTCACTTCAAAACAAGCAGGTATTTCATAGTTCCTTATGGCATGTGTGCTTCTCAGAATACTAGGATTAACTTCATTGTCACTGTACAAAAGCAAAATGCTTTTCCAGAAGCCTGTATCAGCCACCTTACTGAAATGTGCATCCCCTAGCTCTGTCAGATTGAGCAGAAGGGATTTAATACACTCATTTGATAACATCCAGCCAGCCAATATAATAATGCCATTTATAATGCTGTAGCACAAAGCTCCTGAATTACTTCAGAATACACACTGGCATCTCACAAGGGAAAAATGCATAAAAGTATTTTACTTCTTGCAGTTCACTTTCCATTTCCTTTACACTAAGGACTATATCCTTGTTTATAGAGAACTATGTACATGTATCTTTGTAATAAATAATCTAATCCAACATACAACACCAAAGTACAACACTACCATAATATGGAGAATACAGTATTTCTCAAGCTTATCCTGCTAAAATTCAGATTTCTATTCAGTCATAATAGTGAAATTATTTCATCAACAAATACCTGTCTCCCAAATATTCATGAGGCAATCTTTCATCCTTAGGATCAAATACATGTCAGAGATATAGCTGGGATTTTCCTCAAAAATAAAGATGTCTAAGATTTCTTGCATTCATCTTACAGGGCTACTTTTCATATTTAATTATTTACCCCATTTCCAACTAGCAATTTGTCTCTCATCTCAGCTTATCTGAAGGTCAAACATTAAAAATAAGACTAATATTTAATCCTGATAACATTTAAATATTACAGATAATTATTACATTTCTCCAGGTCCCAACATTATTTTCCAAGCTACTAGTGTTTAAACCTCTGGCTTTCCCTTAAAATCAGTACTTCTCGTCCACAGCTAGAAACTTCAGTTCCACCAAAATACTACTCTCAGCATTTCAATCCAAAATATTAATGCTATCATTAGCTAGAGAAATAAGGAATTTACTCATATTCCATTCAAAATCAAGACACTTTTATATTATATCATATTCTCTTTTGTCATAAAACCACAGGACTTCATCAATTCATACCTAGCAAGGACCACTACAGTTGCTCTATTTTATTGTTAAAAGAAATGTGGCAACTCTTGCATATTCTAGATAGCACACACTTTTGCGTTTTGTGTCTAGTACCATTAACATGAATAAATCTGATTGTATGTAAAAAAAAATGATTAAACTTTATTTCCTAACAGTAAAAAAAATCAGTTCTGTGTTTTCATATATATTTTACATACATGCATACATACATACATACATACATATATATATATACATATATGTATGTAGACACACACATACATATATGTTGTACAGCATGTAGTTTTCCTCAATGTGAATAATACACCCCACACTGATCAGCAGTCTTTTGTGCTCCAGTAACAACAGCTCCTGTCATTAAGATTTAAGTTGCATGGGGCACTTGTAATGGAATTATAAAATCTATTTCTAAAAGAATGATTGATTCAATTCATTACCGGCTTTCAGTATACAATAAAAATTTTCTGAACCTTAGAAAAAAAAGTTATGAGGCAAATCCAAGTGGTAATAAATCACCTGTATAAATGTTAACAAAATGGACTCAAGACACAAAATTCACTATGCATGGCCGCAGTGAATGCTGTATAAATAAAACATATTTTCTTTTTCACTAAGTAACAATTCAAGGAGTTAAAATAATTCACTGTAGTAGAAAATGGGTAAAAGCTGGCTGTAGCAGAGTGCACAGTAAAGATCCTTATTGACTGATTAGCAATTTGTTTTTACAAACACTGCACAGCAGTTGCCCTACTTTGCAGCAGGCTATCAGAGCCTAATGAAAAATGTGCATTTTTGTTAGAGTTAATGGTCTTGAACCGAAGTCCTGTGCTTCTATGAGGCTTTATTCTGTACTTAAATTATGGATTCATGTCTGTCATTACAGCTATTGCCCCTTGTTTGTACAATATATGCACATTACACAGGTTTGTATTTACAGAGTGACTCCAGCGAAGATGAGGAACAAACCCCATCACTCTCAGATGGCAAAGGCACTGTCCTGTGAGAACAAGCAGCAGGACTCTGTCACCAGATGGGCTGATGCCTGAAGAGCAAATTTAGCTGGGTGTTTCCTGCTTTTGACATTTTAGGCTTTTGCTTAAAAACTTCAGCACAGGGAGTGGTCTGCTGTGCATGGCAGCTGAAGTTACAAGGACTAGCACTGTAGAGGAGGTTCTGGATTCATTAGAGATCAGGGCACTGGCTGGGGATTCCACTGCCTGGGAGAGCACAGAGCTGTGCAAGGTGCAGGCACCACAGCAGGAGGAACAGGGACAGGGCAGTGTCACATGGCAGCCTCTCTGCTGTCACCAGGCATGGAGCACAGGGTGCCAGCACAGCCAACAGCTGGGCCTGTTGTACAAATCCGCAGCAGCAAAAAACTAAGGGTGACATACATGGACACACAGCCTGCCCTGGTCCTGGAAGGTACAGCAGCTGTTTCTTGGCCATAAAGCAGAAAGTGCTGGAGCAGACTCTCAGCATAAATTACTCCAAGACAACAACAAAGAAGTTGAAGACAATGATGATGAAAATGAAGACGATGAAGAAGAAGAAGATGATGATGATGATGAAGCAGATGAAGCTAAAGATGATGAAGAAGATGAAGACTAAGAAGATGGAGAAGACAAGGAAGAATAGTTTAAAAATACATAAAAGAAGAATTGTAATAAGAATTTTAAAATAGAAGAAGAGTAATAAGCATTTAAAAATACATAAAATAAGAAAAGTAAAGGAATAAGAACTTAGACACATAGTAGAAGCAGAGAAGAGTAGTTAGAATGGCAAAGAAGAGTAATTAGAATAGCAAAGAAGATTACTTGGAACAAGGAGAATAAGAAAAAAAAATAATTAAAGAATACAAAAATGAAGATAAAATTTAATGAATAAGTTAAACTAGCAAATTCATTTTTATTACACATTGTATATTTATATTGCAGTCTATGAGATAAAAACATGAACATACAGTATACTACATTTTTATTTTTAATATTCCTAGTAAAGAACTGTTATTCCTATTCCCACATCTTTGCCTAAAAGCCTCTTAATTTCAAAATTATAATAATTAGGAGGGAGGGAGTCTACATTCTCCATTCCAAGAGAAGCTCTGGCTTTCCCTAGCAGACACCTGTCTTTCCAAACTGAGACACACCTGGACAAGCAAACAGGCCCTGCCACCAGCCAAGTGCAAGCGTCACTGTGACAATGTGTGACTCTTCCAGCCAACCCTTACAAAAAAATTCACACAGTTTCTGCAAATATTTGTGTCTCCGTGAGCTGTCTGTTTTCCTCCATTTTTTCTCTCTGATCATCCTGAGGGATGATTTTGGGACTGTTTTTTATTTTTTTGTCCTCTGTTTATTCATTTTGCTATCCACTTCTTTTGTTGAAACAGGGTTTGTGGTGATAATGATGGTAACAACAGCACAATTGAATGTGGTGATTTTTTGTGTTGTTAAGCTTTTGCTTCCTGCAAAAAATTGCTATTGATTGTTCATCAAGTTATGTGCTGCAACCCATTATTTATACCCACTTCAGTTCAGACTTTTGGGACAGAATTACGTGTCTGATGATGTGAACAAGTGCTCTGTATATGGAATGTTATTTTTTGATTGCTAAGCTTCCTATAATTTCCTATAAGAAAATACATTATCAAATTTTTAATTCTTATGGGGTTTGCTAAGAGTCAAAAATTCCTAAAGCTGTTCTCAATTAAAGAAATATCTATTTCTTAAAATAAAAATATTTTCTAAAAACAAAAATAAAATAAAATAAAATAAAATAAAATAAAATAAAATAAAATAAAATAAAATAAAATAAAGGAAAAGGAAAGGAAAAACATGTTCTCCCTGTCTGCACACATTGATCACTGATCACCTCAACATGTTACAGTTTCATGACTACCATCACATAGTTATAAGCCCATAAACACAGTCCATGTACTCTAAGTTTGGATATTACAGAACCTGTTGATATCATATCTCCTTTCTCCCTTTCTCTGTTGCATGTGTGGAAACATCCAAAACATTCATTTTCTCAAGCCTCCTGAAAGTGCTGAACAGTAGGGGCTACACTCTGGTCAGATGATTGGTAGTCCAAGTACTACTAACCAGGTGTACTGAGTTGTGTGGTGTAGCAACTTGTCAGTTCCTTATCAGTGAGCCACAAGAGTTTTGTAGGATTCATAATGGTTTGTTGGCCTGGAAACTTGTACTTCAGGGCAAGGTCATTCATAGTGAATACAAAAAACCCTGGGCCAAATCAGTGCCCACTGAAAATACAGCCTCCTCAGATCTTTTCAGTTCACTTCCACCACAGCAGGCTACTGCTTTGCTTCTGATTTTTGTGCACTATAGATAATAAACAAAATACAGCAATTTTTCCTCTGAAGCTAGGATCCCCAAAAGGGTTAAATCTCCAGTCTTCTCATCCTGCTGCTCAGCATGTTCCCACTACTTCAGATTCCACTCACAACAGTAATGGCTGGATTTTTTTTCAGCAAGCGCCTATGCAAATGTCATACCTTAAAAATACACTGCAGGCAGTTCACAGACAATCACATTAACTGAAAATATAAATTACATTGAGAGAACTGATTTATTCATTCTGATTGCCTAAGTATCACCTAGCACAGTGCTTCTCAATCTCTTTTAATCTTTCTTAATTAGAAGGACGACTGATCTTTATGAAAATTGCATAGGCTAGTTTATTCCATGCTGTCTCTGTAGTTTTTATTTACACCAAATGGAAATTAGATTTACACTTTAAAGGTCATAGGTTGCCTACAGTTGCTAGCTTACTTGCAGATAAGAGCCCATGTATGGAAACATGTCGACAATTTTATTGGTCAGTCAGGTTGCAGACTACCTGACAATGTCTCATACAGTTTATTAAATACCAACACATGGCCTCCAAAGGCATGAATAAAAAAATATTTACTGGTTCAAATAATTTGTGATAAGAACACAGGCACAGAGGTCTGGCACATACCAGCAAGACTACAAGAAAGAACACATGGCTGGAACATAAAGCATGCATATAGCACAAGCAGGAGTCAACATCTTAATTTGGGGATGGCAGGAATTCTGACATAACAAAGGCATGTCAGTTTTCCCTAGTTTTTAGAATCAGCCATGACGGTTTGTGATGAAACGCAGACTTTTCTTGCCCACTCCCATCTCATCAGGTTGTATCTAGTCCCACCATTGCAAAAGGGATCTTTTGGGTTGGCTGAGAAGTGCTTTGGTTTTACTCCAAATACAACATGAAAATTCTGGTTTTTTACTTTGGAAATAAAGGGAGTAGATCTCTTCCAGGTATTATTATTCAGAGTTAAAAGCATATCTAAAGCCTTAGAGGGACATGAAGAGTATTCTTCTTTGCCAGCTAATGCCTGTTCAGAGTTACTTCTAAAGCTTACTTTGCCCAAGCTACAAGGCTTAACCTTCTATGCCTAGGGAATTCTGTATTTCAATAAGTTTTGTAACTTAAAAAACAAACTGCTAGAGGCCTTTTTTATTTTTCTGCCTAATAAATCCATTGAGAAAACCTGTACATTTGAAAACTTTACGTTATCTTGAACCCAGTGTGATTTTTTTGCTTCTAGGAGGAGAATCTCTTCAGCTCTACAATACCTATTCTTTCAGGGACACATTTTTCTCCATGCTGATGGCACATTACATTTATTGGAAGCTGCACATCTCAGAGAAAACTGACATGATAAATCTGACTCTGCTGCCGCCGTTTCTGAGAATGTAGACTTTTTTTGCTTATAACCTCCATTAATTTATAAAAATAAATGAGAGGGGAAAAAAAAACCTATTGCTGTATTTTAACCCATTACATTTCCAGAAACTGAAATCTGGTTTAATGCTTTCTTAAAAGAATAAGAGTCACAGAAGAATCTTCCCAGCTGGGCTGGCTTTCAGCAATGAACTTGGCTGACCTTAGAAGAAAAACAAAATTGCATTATGTCAGACAGAGTCCAGATGCCCTGCCTTTTTCCACAACAGCTCTTGTATACAGAAGCTTAAGGACATGAGGCTGTTAAAGGAAATCCTAGAGACATATGATCCTAGGTAAAACCTAAAAATATAGAGGAGGAATGAACCCACTGTAATTTTTTTCACAAGCATATCTTCTGCGTGGTTGATATTGCTATAGTTCATCTTAAATTGCTACCATTAATTTAGTGAATTAGTCATCAACTATTTACAGCTAGACACAGAAGCATTTGTCATAAACATCAGAAGAAGAGAAGAAAAATAGCTTTTCCTAATACTATTGTGTGTTTAATTTTGCCATATAATGTGACTGAAGCCATTAGTCACTGACATATTTCTTTCTGGAAAGGGCAAAAGATCAGTTATAGAATTGTCCAAGAAAATCAAAAAATATACATATTTTCTGCTGCACAACACAAGCTGACAGGAGATACTGTCTTGCATCCTGAATCTGTAAATTTTATCAGAAGACCAGAAAAGCCTGCCTCCTCTAATGTGGTCCTTTTCCCCTCTTCTCCCTTGTCTTCTCCAGGATGAACATTCCCAGGTCTCTCAGCCTCTCATCGTAGAAATGATGCTCAAATCTTTTTAAACGTCTTTCTGACTCTTTGATGGACTAATTCCGGTATGTTCGTGTCTCTCTCATACTGGAGACAGCACTCCATGTGTGCTCTCACTAGTGCTAAGGATGCCCTCCCTCACCTACTGGCCATGCTCTTCCTAAAGCAGCCCAAGGTAGTATCAACTTTCTTTGCCATAAGGGCACTTTGCTGGATCACAGCCAACTTCTCTGCCCTACAGGACTCCCAGATCCTTCTCTGTAAAGCTGGTATTTTAGGCAAATATATGTGACTGTCTACTGTGCACCTTTTTCCTCCACACATACTTGAAAACCAACAAGAGAAAAATTGACACAGGAGGCATAGGATTCTCGTAATATTCACAAATTTAGTTGGTGCTCTAAGTCACACACAGTTTTTATTCCCTTCACTGTGGAAGAAACACCAAGTAAGTGGTTTCTCGTGTATACATTTTGTTAGGACCCAAGCTCAGCACCTGTGGGTAGAGCTGGATGGGGATCTTTCATCTCTCAGTAAGACATTTACGATGAGGCATGAGTGGTAATTTGCTATCTTAAATAAACATGTAGCTGAGTGATGACTGTGGAAAAAGGGTGTGCAAGTTACAGTTTGCCTGGAGGGATTTAATTTCTCCACTGAACATTCTCATTCAGCATCTGAGCTCTGCAGCCTGGTGATTAATCTTCCTGAATACCAGACTGCTTGTAACAGGTTCTGGAGGTTCCTATTTGGAGTGTGCAGCACTGCTAATTAGCAAATCCACAGAACATCTGACATGTGTGGTCCTAAATGAGCCTAACTTATTAAGTATATTTATTAATGCCTTTTGCAGTCAGATACACAGAAATATTATGGGTTATGCTATTGGATGCACCTAGGAAGAATAATTAATCTTGTAAACAAACCAGCAGAGAGTCAGACATAAATCAAGGCAACTGATACCTTATGTCACCTTAAGTATGAATGAAATTTCTGTTGTCTTTGGTTGAATGCTGTGTGATACCTTAGCAAAGCTCATCAGCATGTTCAGAGCAATGTTCAGATACTGTACAACAAAGAAGGAATTGATACCCACGTGTATGAAGAATTAAATGTAGCAGGGATCAGATGACTGGTTTTTACAGACAGATATCAAGAAAAGATAGTGTATTTTATCATAATACAACACTAAACCTTTGTCTCAGTGTATGATGGATGTTGTCTGTGGTACATAATATCTGCCCATTGAGGGACTGAATTTACCCCTGCTTTTATTCCAAAGAACTACATAAGGATTTGTTTATGCTAAAGGAGTTTAGAATGCCTCTGACTGAAAAGCAAACAAACAAAACAAAAACATAGAAACAAATAAAAATATAGTTTGATGTTAAACCATTAACATATCATAAACAGATTAGGCAGACAAACATATTGATAAAAGTGTACAGAATATGAAAGACACAACTCTAAATGTCTCCCTTACTGCATTGATGAAATTCAAGTAGCAACCAAGGAGACTCCTTGGATTTCTTCCTATACAAGCTTCCTGGAATACACCCCTGATGAACCCTGAATTAGGTTCTGGTCAAGTTCTAAGGCATGCTCTGATTCTGATGGAAGGCAAAGTATTTCAGCATTTTTTTTCAGACAAAAACAGCTGGCATCTGTTGGCTAGTTGAGGCCATAAAGGACTAAGCTACTTGTCATCAGTGCAAGATGGCTGCCAATGACAGTGTTCGTATGCAAGCTATACAAAATACTCCACTCTGATGCTTTTCAGAAACACTCTTCAGAGTCCCTGAACTCTCACTGTCAGTGTGACTGTGAGCT
Organism: Sylvia atricapilla; assembly: GCF_009819655.1. Taxonomy (NCBI): domain Eukaryota; kingdom Metazoa; phylum Chordata; class Aves; order Passeriformes; family Sylviidae; genus Sylvia; species Sylvia atricapilla. The sequence continues at coordinate 88,118,284 of NC_089141.1, forward strand.
TTGCTTCAAACTGGAAAGAGCATTTTCTGTCTGCTGAAATCTGAGAAGGATGTGGCTTTTGAGCACACAAGTTGCCAGTACCATGCCTGCCCCTTGCAAGGAGATCATACAGCCCCATACCATTATTAAAAAGACACTTGTTTACTTTGGCTGCTTTAAGCTTTCCTTGCACCCTGTGTGAGGACAGAGTCTAAGGAGACCACATGCTGCTCTGTGCTTCTTTTTACAGTAGCATAACTCAAGCTGTGTTCTTAAGCAACTCATGTCATAATTTTATGGGCTGTGAATAATCTGAGACTAACTAGAATTTCAAGTGTGATGTAGGTATTGCTTTCTGGGAACTTTTACTCTTACTACCTGTCAAACCTCCTATAACTCATGGGGATTTTCTTAATATAGTGAGCTGAAATGGAAGTTATGCATTAATATTTTATCTAGAAAACAAGACAGTAACTGTTTATTATTACAGTCATGACCTACATTAAGAGCATTAAATAGTATCTGTGTATTTTAAGTGTTTCAAGTTTTCAAAACAATTTTTCACAGAGTTAAAGCATTATAAGAACTACTAGAATCTGTAGGCTTTGGAAGAAAGAAATAATTTATCCAACTCAGGTGATGATTTCTAGAACTTTACAGTGGCAGGATGTACCCTCTCCTTCATAGTTTGGGCTACAGCTTCTTAGTGAAATGCAATGACAATTAATCTCTGCTCAGCATTCCCACAGCACGCTATGTATATTGTCCACTACATCTCCCATTTGCAACTAAACAGCATCTGCAGGACGCACTGTAAATGCAATGTTTGATAAATGCAAACTTTTTTGTGATCTTTATATGGCACCAAGCCAATCACCTTCTTCCTTTTAAAGTACAAAAGCTCCTTCAGAAAACACTGAGTGACAGAAACATGAGCCAGGACTGCTGCAAACAATTTTGAGTGGACTAAATTTTCTTTCCATTATCCTGGACCAACACCTTCAGCTCAGTTATAAAGCTTTCCTCATCTAGACCACTCCTTGTGTCCAGCTCCTGCAAATCATCCTGTCACATCAGCAGCTTTTTGCTCGACCCCCCAGTGGAGTTTTCCAGCACAAATGAGCAGTTCATATGTTCAACATGCCAAACTCCCCTCCAAATTTGACTTTGCTTTCTCCAATGTCAGCATTTCATTTTCTGTGCTCTTCAGCAGCTCTACGTTGTGTTGATGTCATGTCCAATCTGAACAAGAATTTCTGGAATTGAGGACATAGCACACAAAGTTCTCAGTGGGACTTGTCTTGAATTCAGCTTCATTTATGTTTGATTTTAAAAGATGGATAACTACATTTTTAACAAACTCTCTGTTACAAGTTGAAGATTAGATCCACAGTACAATTTTAAGCACTTCCAACATGTGCAGTGCAACTTAGAAGACAAGGTCAGACATCCTGGCATCTTTAGATAACTAATGGAGAGAATTAGGCACAGATCCAAAGGGCAATACAAAAATATCACATATATGCCTAATACAAAAAGCAGCCAAGAAATTTTAGTTTATTAAAATTTTACCTTCATCCTAAAGAATAGGCATGAGCCCTTTCAGTCTTGACTGAGGTACCTTCTCTCAGCAGAAGGTATCTTGAGATGCTCTCAGGAAGAAGATTTAGGTCCTGAACTGTGTTAAAAATACATGTTTCTCAGGAGTAGCTCCTCCCCCTGTACCTATACAATGTTCTGAATATGAAAAACACCCAAGAATTCCCTGCAGCTCAGCAACCAAGATCAGAGCTTTCAAGGCTGAGAAGAGAAATGTCAATACTTACTTTGTAGCCTCCAGATTATAACATTAACCTGAAGGATGAAAGGCTTGGGCTCTGGCTTGCAGGGCAACTAATTCCTAGTGGTCTTGACAAGTAATCTCACAGTGTCTGGTCTATACACACCTTGTAGGGCAGAGTAAATTAAAAGGAACTGTTCCATGGATCTTTACAACACCAGCAGGAAAGTTTTCTGCAACTCTAGGCAGCACCTGGTGCTCTGAAAATACCTTGGAATTCAATGTTATCCCACTGTGGAAAAGTAAACATTATTATGGTGCAAATATGGTGTGTTGCTAAGGTCACATAAATAGATTATCTCTACATCTCTTTACCAAAGCAGCACTTTACAACCTGAAGTACTTGCTTGAAATATTACATTAAAAAAATTCAGTATCTCTATTACTCTCACACTTACCAGATGTAAGGAGAAAGACAGATATTTGGACAGTGGCAATTTGTCATACTGCCAGTAAGAAAACCTAAAATTAGAAAGCAATAACTGGTTTTCTCAGTAGCTCCAAAACTCTTGAGTTAAATTAGTCCTTGATTAAGTCTGTTGCATTCTTTTAGTAAGCAGGATTGTTCTGCTTAAATTAAACCTTCTCATTTGATAAGCTTTCAGCCAAAGCACTTAAAGATTTTTTTAAAAAAAGAAGAAAAGAAGCACAATACTGTTGAAAGACCTGATGTTCTCTTTGTTTGCAAGTGCAATGAATAACTGGCTTGTGTGTAGGCTGTAGAACAGGTTTTAAATTACCTCTGCAGAGGCTAATAAAGCAGCATTTTTCAGTATAAGTAAATTTACATTAATTCAAATTCACAAAAATAATTATGCCTATTTCTTTCCCTTTCTCTGCAACCATCATTGATTTTTGATGTGTATATCAGCAGCACGATCCAGGACACTCTTTTATCTTTTTTTGTCTGGCTTTGCAAAAGCATCAGCACTCAGATTCCAGGAGGGCACTCCTCTTCATTCCAGTGCATTCTTCTCTAAGGCAAGAAAATGGCCTATAAAATGTTTTGAAAGTTAATTTTGAACCAGCATCAGAATGGCTCTTAAAAGCAAGCCTTTACTATAAAATCCTGCTTCCAGCTACAATTTGCTTTGGTCTAATGGCCACCTGACAATTAGACACTCTGTACCCACATATGAAAGAAAGCAGCTATACAAAGAACTCTCGGTATTTCTGTATCTCAGCAAAAAAAAGCTCCAATTCAAAATGCAGCTCTCCAAGCATATGCCAAAGAATGGGGAGGACAGGTCAGAGGGCCAGTTGTTTGCGTCACCAGAGGTTTCACTAGACAGAATGCATTAAGAATATTTATGAGTTGGACGAGCAGAGTTGCCCGTAATGCAATTGCAGCTCATTTAATTGAAAAAAGGGAATGAAAAATGCTTACCTCAACATGTCTGCTTAAGCCGTCATCTGATTTACTCCATTTGTATCAATACAGGAAGTCAAAGAGGCAAATTGAATTTATGGACCAGTGGAAGATAAACCAATTTTCTCTGGAGAAACCCAAGTATCATTGCTCATACCTAAGTCTCCTCTTCTGTTTTCACATCAGTCATAGTACACAGCATTTTTACGCAGCAGTAAACCAATTTAAAAGATCCATACATGCCAGCTATTGTACTGCTCACACACCATCCCTCCAGTGCAACTTTGCTGTCTGTAAGGCTGCTGAAGTGGCACAACAGAGTATGCCCAGGGTGAGGGTCCTAGCACAGACATCCCCACTCCCCTCAGGTCTCGGTGGCTTCAGTAGGGAAGTGCTAAGATGCAGGACCCTCCTGATCCCCTCTTCTCATGAAGTCTGTTCATTTGCAAAGTGGTGCCCGGCTGTCAGGGCTCAAAAGTGCTCCCAGCCACTGCTCAGTACCAATTTAGTGACAGTCTTGTTCCCTCATCACCCCAAGTCCTTTTGTTATAGTTGGCATAAATACATGTGCCTTTCAAGGCTACTTTCAAGGCTACTAAGCAGCTTTTTCAAATATCTCAGTTAATTCTAACTGAAAAGCAACAGGGTGTCAAAGACAAAGCTTTAATGTAAATAGGCATGTATTTGAAAATAGAGCTGACATGGCTGAAGTTTTTCTAGACTTGGCATTTCTCTGACAGAAAATGCCATACACTTCAGAGCTGATATATTTCAGGAGATACGTTGACAAAACATCCAACTAACTCAAGGACATTCCCATGGAAATCTGCTCTGTCATTGGGCCATGTAACCTCACCCTCTTTGGTCCCCCCATCTCTGCAATGGCCAACATGGTGGGAAGTCAGGGAGCCAGGAATGAAGCAGCAAACACCTCCAGAGTAAAGGAGTTCCATTTCTAGGGAGCCTAAGAGGTGAGTTTTGAAAGACAGTATTTCACAGGGGTCTGTGATAGGAATCTAACTCAGGACCTTCATACCCACTAAAGCTTCCTCCCTTTTGAGTGAGATGCAGGGAACTTTGGAATGCTCAGGTTCTGCTACATTTACTGAAAGCATGACCTTCTCTGGTGCATCTTCCCTCACTCTTCAGTATAAATTGTCTCATAGTAGGCCTTTGGCTGAAATCCTCCACTATTTGAAAGAAATGGATCCAAGCAACAAGCGACCTCCTTTGGGAGCAGGGAAGGTTGTGTTGATGACAAGGTCATTTAGCAGGCACCTGTTGTAACCAAAACAAAAGTAATCATGAAATTGCCTCAAGGACTGGAAAACTTACAAGATCCAGGCTATTTCCCCTTGATTTGGCCTCTTCTACCTATAAAGGGAAATAATGCAGAGATAACGAGCAGTAGAGTGCACTGAAACTCAGTAGGAAGGACATCTGTGAATCTGGGCCAGTCCCCTGTGTTTTCACTCTTGGAAGCAGTTGCTAAAGTAGAGTGTGGGCCAAGTTCCCTAAGAGCTGCTTGGAGAGTTAGAAAAGGCTTATTTGACAACGCCACTTATTTGACAACGCAGACTGACCTAAGCTTATACTTCGCATATACTTTATACATACTTTTCATATGTAGTGTAGACTTTCTAACTGGGGTTCAGATGACTTTTGGCTGCCAGGTGACATCTTGTTTTTAGGATGGATTTCCATGCTGCCTGTACCTGAAGTTAGACAGAGTGGATCTCACTCACAGTGCAGAGCATTTCAGTGTGCATTTTCAAACACATTAAAAGTGGGGTTTTTCCACATGAACATAAGATCATTCTATCCTTGGTATAGCTTGGAACAGTTCCACCAAATCATTATAGAGACATGATTACATGCAATTCTCACTGATCATTCTCCTTTTTTTTTTTTTTTTTTTTTTTCTTAGTCAAGATCAGGCATGCAGGATGGTTATTTTCCTATTTGATGAAGTGCTTTCAGATCACTCTGGGAGGAGAGCTAGATGCTATCTCCGTGCCCTCAGGAGATTGTGACTGCCTTCCCCACACCATGATGAAACATAGGAATCTTGAGCAGTTCAAGTCTTGTCAACAGTGGCCACCATTTGGAAAATATGTATTTGTGCACTCAATTCCAATTCTTTAAGCAAAGCCCAGCAAATTGCAAAGGGCACATGAATATTTTTGGTGCTTACAGCTTAGTTCCAAGATAGATTACTAAACCACTGAATTTTACCACCATCATAAGCTTACAAATGGCAAAAAGTGCTAATACACATGGCTTTCTGCAGTTCATGATTAATGTTGAAGCAGAAAAGCTCCAGGGTGATTTAAATTGGTCCTCATCTTGATAGACATTAACAAAGAAGGGGCTTTCTTTTCTGATTTTTTTTTGAGGGGGTGGAAGTATAGTTATATAAAGTTTTAATTCAATAACTATAACTGCCAAACTCAGCGGGAGAAACAATGTGAGAAGTAGAAGTTAGAGAAGAATGATGCAAAAACCGTCAAGGCTGGAGCTGTATCATTTATAAGCACAACACAGCCTGGAGAAAGACTGTGTATGTTCTAAGAGGGTGACCCCAGAAACTGGACTTATATAGAATTAATGAACAAGCAAGTATAATCTGTTGTTTATGGCGAGTAACACATAGACAGCCTTGGCAACAGAGTTATTTACTGAGGACCATGGATAGCACAGGAAACACCACCAACAATAAACCATTTACCACATCAAACAGAGCTGTCCACAACCTTACTGGAAAAGGATCATACTTGAAAACAGATAACATGACTCTGTCTTGATGGTCCTTTTCTGGATACCTATTGACTGATGATCAAGCTTACTAATTCAAAACTACAGTCTCTCCACTCATTCTCCATTGCCATCAAAGTCCAAATCTGGACTTAAATTGTATTATTCTTCTGTCCTTATGTTTGGATTCATCATTTGTGAAATTCAAAATACCAACACATCTTCTGTATCAGAGATACATATACTCCTTTTCTTCTGTGACAGTCAATTTCTTTTAGTAGATCCCATAGCTGTCCCATCTTTGAGGTCTCCTTTGCTTAGACCTGCCGTTGTAGTAGCTGAGCCAAACTTTTGGCCTTCTCATGTCCTTCTTTATGACATTCTTCATGAAACAGGTGTCTTTTATTTGCTATTTAACAGCTCCATAGACACTTTTCATGTATGACTTTGTAAGTAGTCCTGATCATGGAGGGGTGAATGTTGGGAGGCTCTATATCAGGAAAACAGAGAGCCAGTAGATCTGTAAAGAGTTATTTTGTTCAACCAAACAACCCTTGAGAAAAAAACTAGTAAATTGCTGCTCTATTCCCACACATCCCCAGTGCATCCCAAACATGCCAAAATAAGTGAAAAACACATGCTGCTCTCACTCTGCAGAGCAATCAGGCTAGGGCTCTTGAACCTCTGACAGGACACGGTCACAGAGCAGATACACACAGAAACAGAAAATGTCTAACCAAGTTAAACTAACTCTAGTAAGTTCTCGGTTTCTCCTGTGCTTGCTTCAATGTGGATTCAGTCACTACATGAAACTTTAGTCACATGAGCTGATAGATGGCAAATTAAATCAAAACCACAGCATCTTTCACAAATGCTGCCCTTAACTTGTTACCATTAGAGAATGCTCCCACTGACAACAAATTCTCATTTTTAGTAGATTCTGGATTTTGTTCATTTTTGGGTCATATTTATAAACAGTCTCAATATTTCTGAACAACTGCCAGTCCAAAATTTTCTCTTCTGTTCTATTTTGGTTGTGTAAGAGTATTTCATATGTTTGGCTCATTAACTTTATGCTGTCTTGGAAGTGAAGGCAAAAGCTCTGCTTCAAGGCATATTTTGCATGTAGCTGACAGCAGCAATTCATCAGGTTCTTGGACCCTAATATATATAAGAATCTGGGCTTCAGTTTAATTTCTAAACGAAGTAAATCTCCAAAGCTTTTTCAGACAGCATTTTCTAAAAAAAAAAAAATCCTTATTAGTTAAAATATTATAATTGTCAAGGTATCACTTCATTATGTAGGATATAAACAGGGCTATATGCATTTTAAATCATAAAAGCCTCATTGCCTAAGGTAATCTGTGACAGAATATTATCTACAGATTCATACACACATATTCACCCTTTGATATCAGACCTCAAAGTCTACCTGGGGAAAGTCTGGGATTTCTCATATGTAAGATATTTCTAAGAAGGCAATCTAAAAACTCTATACTTTATGAGCACTTAAAATTATGTGTTGGTTTATTTTACTTACACTATACTTACTTTGTATTTTATTTAGGCAACCTTTCTTTTCCAAAAAGGTTGAAATCACCTCAAAGAGAATTAAACTTTCCAGGTAGAATATTAAACTTACAATAAAACCCAAACATCTGAATCGCTCTCTCAGATCAAGTTAGCAGAGGAGCTACCTCTGATTTTGATTCAGGTACATTTTAACTGTTCAGAGCCAAATGCACCCAAGACCCAAAGTAGGAGGAATATGGCCAACTGAGAACATCATCACCATCTAGAAATGTCATCCAAAGACCTCTTTTTGACAGTGCTAGAAACTGTTTACACCTGTCACAAATGTATTTGTGCTTTTGTCCTGTGCTGATTGCCAAAGTCCCAGTTCAGCCTTACTCCCATTTTGGCAGACTGATTTGGATCTCATACCGAGGTGTCTCCTATCTCAGCTCTGAAGCACTCCCACACCTTCCTCCTGTCACCCCACCAGTTCAAAATAAGTCTAGCCCGCACTGGTAGGTTCAGATTTTGCCTGAGGTCAGTGGAGTTAAGGCCACTTCATGTCCAAGAGCAGTCCCGATTTCTCAAAAACTCACAAATTTTACTTTTCTTGATTGTTTGCTTGTTTTGTTGGGTTGTGGGGTTTTTTTTGGTTTTTTTTTGTTTTTTTGTTTTTTTAATACAGCTTATGCACTGAAGCCTAAGATTTGTGGGACCTACATTCTTTATTTACCTGAAGTGGTTCAAATTCACGCCAGCTATCAATGGAGGTGTTGTGTTGAAGCTCTGTGCTGTGGCCAGACTCTGACTCTGCCCTAGCCAGGGTTGTCGTAGGACATTTGATGAGAAAGGCAGCAATCCTGAGCACTAGCCACTGCAGCCAGTATCTATCTACTGAAATACAGAAACTGTGTCTGGAGCAAGGACTGGACTCAGCTTTTCGTGCCTGCCTGCAGCACTCACCACCACGCTTCCGAGTGTTTTGTTCCCCCTAACCTTATTCTCCTTTCAGCTGAATATTAAAGTACACACAGGCCCTTCTCTAGAGAGCAAGTTGAGAACATCCCCACACAAAACAACCTCCTAACTGTGGACATGGTACTTCTGGAAAGTTTTAACTTGCTACCAGCTCAAGATAGGCTCAGCTGTGTTTGCAGGCAAGGGCTTTGGTTGTGGCTCACATTTGCAGTTGCAACAGGTCCCAGGAGATTTCTGTTATTTTAACACATACCAAGGATTATCACGGCAAATGACGATTATGCCAGTTAGCTGAGGCTCAGGCTTGTGGTCTGAGATGCAAAGTGTACATGGCCATGTCTCAACTGATTATGCTAAGTTTTAAGAAAATTGTAATTCAGGTGTCATTGTTAATCAAACTTTCCCTTTAAAAGCAGAAAACCAGGAGAACTCAGTGGTATAATCAACACAATTTGACAGTACAGTGTTTTATTGATTATCTGCTGCACTGACAGATAAAAAAAAAAATAGGCTGTTTGCTAGTTAATTCAATCCTTGACTAAGTTTTGTGTTGTGCCTTTTTTTCCCCTTGTGAGGACATAAACATTGGATTTGTAATGGCCAGTTACAAACTCCACTGTTAAAATTATTAGAAGTCTCATTTTTTCACCTGCTTAATTTTATTTAAAGAAAACAATATAAATAACAAATAAGTTACTAACAAGTTTCAGTTTGAAAGAAGCTGAAATTAACATTTGTACAATTTTTATGTTCTGTAAGGCCTTTTTACTAAGCAATTAGGAGGTCTGAAACCGCTGATTTACATATATTCTTTTCATCAAACTTACATTTAGAAAATATTTGCATCATTTTTATACATTTATTTATTTTATGAAATCTAAAAGAGGAATTTGTCTGATCTTGCAGTTTATTCTTTACTTCAGTCTATAATCTGAAATTACATTCATCTTCTTTGGTAATTTGCCTAAAAGGAAACAAACTGAACTTTCAGGAAATAGTAGGACAGCTCTTTGGGAGGACAAAAGTGAAAAGAGATGGAGATCCAGCTTAAGGCACCATAATTAGTTGCTGTTATGAAATTAATTAACATCTGGCTGACACTGGCAACTACTGACATTATTTTGGTGTCATGTTACGTGATAAGTAATAGAAGACAAATTTCTAGAAGAAAGAAGTTCTATTTTTCTGGGCCTGTTCTGACCAACTAAAAACATAGGAAGAAACTCACACAATGTATCTGTTGTCCAGTTTATAAATGTTTCTATCTCGGATGATATCTACTTCTTTTCTTACTGTTTTTCTGAGACTAAAAAATCTCTTAAAAACAAACCAAATGTACTCTGTAGTCATGTTTTTGTTTACACTATACATTCCTATGCATATTCAATACCACTAGTGCTATTAAGGTTTTACCTGCTGCTCAAATTAGCAATCACTGGATATGTTTTCCATGTGTTGAGGACTGTGGTCTTGATTTGAAATAAAGCTGTAAAATCCAGTCTCTGTTTTCCTTAGTATATGCAGTTTTTCCATATTTCATCTATCTTTCCAAGAGAGTTTCCCAAATTAAGCAGAAAAAAATATCACTGTACTGTACACTGTGTTAATTACTAGAATTGAAGTTACTGTCATTGCAAAAACTCTACTTGTTTAATAAATTAATGCCATCTTTTTTCCATGTCTCACTCATTTGTGATTTATTTGTGCATTATTTGTGGTAATCTTTCAGGTGACCCTTTCCCTGCTTAGTATCCATATACTAACCTTTTGGAAATCCAGACTTGGCAATGAAAGCAAAAGAATGAGAAAGCTAACCTGATGGAAGAAACCTGTTAATCACAGAAGCACACCTTTTTCTGTTTTACTGATGCAAAACAGTTCTTAAAGCCATCCAGATGTTACAATTTCAGAGAAGCACTAAAGTAGAAAACACTCCAGAGCATTTCAAGTCCAGGAGTGATTAAATGTAAAGGAGGTGGAGTCTTTAACAGGAGAATTACTGTGTTTTTTTAAAACAGAACAGATCAAACTCTGAACCATAAAAAGCTGTGCTTGTGTATCCCTGCTTTTCCTTAAGTAGCTGCACTGTGATTATAAATTCATTCTAATTATGCTTTCTGCTTGGTAGCATGCCAAAAGGTCTCTTCTTCATCTACTCTGCAATGTTCCTGCTTCCTTCTGTTCTGCCTCAGTAGCTTCAGAACCTGCCATCTAGGTACACACACAACAGCAGATGCATATAACTACACTCTGCACAGAAAAACTTCTGTCTCCAAGGCAAAAATAGAACAGATTGATGGGATCAGTATTAAACTGCTTCCCTCTAATGAGTTAAAGACTCCCATCTGTTCCATATACTAATGTGGTTGAAGTCTGCAAGGAGGAAAAAAGATCAATACAAATTTATGGGCTCTTCATAAGCATTAAATTAACAGCAGAAAAATGCAGGGTTGTGTGAAAGGGATGCTCATGATCCTCCACTGAGGCTTATAAAGCTAACTGAGCACAAAATTATGTAATTATGGTGTTAAATAAGACTTCTAGGGTAAAGTATCCAGAGGATAAATAAAAAAGATGCTTGCTACAGCTTTGACAATTAAAAAAGCCTTTTCAAAAGGAAGTCTACTCTATCATTCTGTTTAGTATCACCTACCCCCTCACTCTCTCCCTTTCTGTTTTTGCAGTTTCTCCTTTTAATCTTCAGCATTTCCAACTCCCCATTTAATTCCCTGCCCCTGTGTGTTTCCCCAGATCTTTATTTCATCAAGGCACTATTTTTTGGTACACAGAGTCAAAGGTTTTTACTTTTCCCCTTTGGACTTTTGACCTCTTTCAAAGATGCTTTCAAAGTCCTAATGATTTATTGTGTCTTCCAGCTGTTAAGTCAGAAAGTTCCCTCCAAACTGCAAAGTAAAAATGGTACATATTGAGTCTGTTGGCATGTAAAGCAATAATAGTCAACAGACAAACTAAAAAAGGCTCCAGTTCCTGCTGAAGCCAACCAAAATACAGACAAGCAGTCGTGCTGGGCCAGACCCCCCAAAATTCAAGTCCTCTGTCTTTGCTGTTTCTCCTTTGCTGAGCCCAGGAGCTGTCCACCAAGTCTGGTGGTTCCCCTAGACACAGCCACAGAGCCTCTTTCTCTCCACCCAGCAGATCTTGCAGGGCTTTTTGTTTCCGATAGATGAGGTCAGTGATGCCATGACCTAGCCTAATCTTATAATCAGAGCTTCTAGGAGATAGGATACATAGGTGTAAACCCTCCCTGGCTTGAAGGGGAAGTGCTCAAAAGGCAGAAATCCTCCTGTGTGTTAGAAAATGCTTCAATCACTGGCAATTCAATTAAAAAGAAACACCATACCTATTTCTTGTATGTTATAAAAAGAAAAAATTGTAGTCAAGGCTGCATTTTTAAAAATGTCTGGGAGAAGGTGCTATGAGTTTCATAAACAGGCTTATGAAATCAAGCCCTTTGGAGGAATATAGGCAGAAAAAGACCCTTTTCCCTCTCCCCAATGGTCACTTGTGAAGTCTCTTTCCTGCTGAGCCCAGGCAGTAATACAGATGTGAAGAACTGTCAGTCAGCAGAGCAGCCATGGTAAATCATTAGGTTTCTAGATCTATATACCTTCTCAATCTCCCTCTCCTCAGCTGAAGAAAAGGTTGCTGTACTGCAGTACTCTTTCTTGGTTAATGAGTTAGAAGTATTTTTATAAATATTGCTTCAAGTACTGCTCCTAGATTCCAGGGGCATAAATAGAATTTTAAATCTTAATACTATTATTACAGTGTTTTCAGGAGTCAGTATTTTCTTTGCTTTTACAGAACTACATAATTCTCAATACAAAGGACTACTTTCCATGTGCAGTCACAGCAACAAATGTGGACAAAAAACATTGTTTCTTGGAGATATGTAAGTTTAGAGAGGGGCTTTATTTTCTGTTTTTAGTAAGATGCTGATAAACAAGGCTAGTCTTTATTGTAGTCTAATTAGCTTTGGTGCTGAACAGTAACATACAGATTAAAAACACTGAAAATAAGCATCAACTGTGCATCTATAACTTGGAAGTTAAGGAAGGCAGCTTCTCTAAATTAGAAAAAAAAAGCAGTGCTTAGTTGTCATTTTTTGCAATTTGGTCAATTTTTAAAGTTGGTTCTGCCTACTGAGGTAGCAGAATGGCTGTGGCTTGATTTGTAACACCTTTTTAGGGTTTGAGGCTTTTCAACTCAATCCATTTCTTTTCTCCTTGTCTGCTTTGGAAGAAAGTACTATGGACCTTTATCTATTCTTCCAAGTTCTCAGATTGCAGAGAAAAAAAAAATATGTACAGCCCCAGTGAGATCCCTGCTAACAATCTGCATTAGATTAGGAATTCAGAGAGGGTGGAATAAGTGAAACAAAATCTTTTCATCAGATAAACACTGCTGAAAAGTCTCAGCATTCAGAAGTCTTTCATGCTTTCAGATGCTCGACATGGATGAGGTTCAGTCTGGCTAAGAATCACCATTACTTGTGTAAGAACTTTATCAACATTTTCCAGGTGCCCTCTAATACCCCATGGTTATAAGCAGTCTAATGTTTTTCTGCTGCTAAAAGACAATGAGTGAGTGAATGAGTCCTGGTAAGCAGAAACAGAGGGAAGAGTGGAAAGTTTCCACATGCTGTTTTGAGCCATTACATGTGTCAGTATTTCCACTACGAGTAATGACTCAGAGCCAAAGGAGATGACTGCAAAACATATCATCAGAATCAAATTACAAGGTGAACATAATTTGTTTCTGGGTACAGACATAATTTCTATGTTCCAGTTTACTGGGAAGCTCTTTGAATCAAGACATTCAGCTCTGTATTCAGACGTATTCACAACCTTGAGCAAATGTTGGTGTTTAGAGATCTCTGACCAAGTTCAGAAAAGTTTGTCCCTGTATTTAATAAACTCCATAAAACTTTGGGTACTGCTGTCATTCTCCTTGCAACCATTGCACATCAGCTGTGACCAAGCTGCTCCCATAGTAAAGACCCTAGGTCCCTTTCAGATCTCAGCTGGGCCAAGACCTGAGCTAAGACTGTGAGTCAGGTTAGCAGGCTGCACACCAACCCAGCAGAGAAGCTTTGAGTGCTGCATCCAAGCAGGCTATTCCTGAAAGCCTCACAACTCATTCCAACCTGATTTAAAGGTCTTCCTCCTTCCAAACTGTTCCATATGCATGCATCTTCCTCCAGGAGTTGTTGTGGTTTAGGAATGTTCCAACTCCTTTTGTTAGGTCTTGTCTCCCCATTACAATTACTGAATAATAACAGAGTTACAAGGTACTAAACAAGCTGGTTTGCATCCAAGCTCCAGGAGTTCTGCACAGACCAGCCCAGGCCTTGGCTGCCCAGTTCTCTTGTGCCTCCACCTGTGCTTCCTCATCACTCCCCCTCACCAGAGCTGGACCAAGCCCTCCACACAGTCCTTTCACTACAGTTTGCTTCTTATCCCCTTCCCAGCCTCAAGTGGCAGCAATCTTCCTTTTCCTCATGAACCCATCAGAGCAGAGGTGGTGAACAAGCAAGGTTATATGGGAATGAATGGGTGGGAGAGGAGGACAGCTAGTGCAGATACAGCAATTCCCATGCTTCAGGGAAGGTGGACACACTCCTGTGGACATCCTGCTCCACCATGGGGTGAAGCTTCTATTAGGTAATGGCTATGGCCCCTCTTGTCATCCAAATGACACAGAGGAGTGACTGAGACCCAAAAAAGGAGAGAGGTTCATGTCTCAAGTCATGTCTGAAAATGTGCAGATTCCTGGATTAAAAGGTCCAGTAATATTGAAATATTAACCAGTGTGTGATAATACCATTCTCAGCACAGTCAGTGATGCTACAGCATCCCTCTTCACTAGAACAGGACATCTTTAAAAATCTGATCAATCCTTGATTCAGAAGGAACCACTGAGTTTTAGTCTAAACCCTGGAACCAAAACTTCACCTATTGTATATTATCCCCGAACTCTGGCTGAATCCAAATCAAATATTTCAGAAATATGTCCAGCCAGGTTTCTCAAAATTCTAGCAGTGGGAATACACCACATCTGCCTTGAATTGCTCCAGGAGATAGGTATATTCATCACTTAAAATATCTGCAACTTGTTTAAAATTTTTATTTGCCTAGCAAAGATCCTAGTCCTGAGTTTTCTGTTGTTGCATTAAAGAGCTGCTGTTTTTCTGAAGCTTTTTCTACATAGGTAGGTATCTGTAGACAACGAGGAAATCACATCTGCTACTTGAATAATTTAAGGAAATTTGTTCAGGTTTCTACATGTTCTCCAGACTACAGCTTGGACTCTTTCAAAACCTTTTCAGCTTTTTAGAATAATTCTCAAAATTAGGACCTCAGAGCTGAAGGGTTCCAGTGATGCAGTGGTGCCTGTGTCGCCTGTCCGGCCAGCCCTGGCACCACAGCAACACAGTGGTCTTGGCTTGCCAGGAGCGTGGCTGTGGCAGGAGGAATGAAAGGAGGGACTCTCGAGGGGTAAATCCAAAAGGGGTTTATTGGTGCTCCAGACGTGGATTCCTCACCTCGGGACACCAGCCTCAGAGAGACCCTGAGGGTCTCTGCATCAACTTTAACAGGGGGTGTTACACAGGGGAGGGTTCAACCAGGGGCCAATGGGGTACAGTAAGGGTGTGGCTCTTAACATAAAAGACAGGTGAAACAACCACACAGGGGACAATGGGAGGGGGAAGCCTGGATCCTGCCCAACCACTCGATGCCTTCCCTGGAACTTTATGGATGCAGGGAGAGGCCCCAGAGTGACAGACAGGACCAGGAGGTTATATAACCAATGATTGACATATGACCGAGACTGGGGAAAACCACATAGGGAGGAACATGGGGGGTTACAAAGAACAAACCATTACAGAAAACCAAATCAAACAAATCATGAATATAAAACATGAATAAAAATGCACCACCACACAGTGATGGCCTTGTCATGACACAGGCACCCTGCCTTTCCTCCTGCCTGTGCCTTTGCTGATACCTCCCAAGGTCACACCAGCTCGTTGGCTAACTGCGTCAATGGAAATGCCTATCCTGCTAATTGTATCTTCCTCTTAACACCTTGTCAGTGTCAGCAAAACTGTGGCCTATCTCAAAAGTGGGATATATATTCTTTGTTTCAAAATCCAGTCTTCAGTTGTCTTCAAAGGCCCACAGCTCAGATCAACCCACCTGCAGAATAATCCAACTCATTCCATATGCCTAGCTTGTCCCTCTCTTTCTTTAATTACCCAGTAGCTGGAGGGCGAATGCAAATTTTGCAAGTGATAATTTTCTATTTTCTCCCAGATGACTGATACAAGTGTCAATAAAGGTATTAAGAATGCCTTTAGTTTACTCACAAGGTACACGTTTGATAAGAAAAAGCACATTTATAGAGAAGATTAACAGGAAAAAAGACTGATGCCTGCCTCTAATCCAAACCAGTATTTTGATGTTCAAAAGATGCACAAGAGAGAGGACCAACACAGAATTAAGCATACCCTTCTGCTTTTAATCAGTACAGACAATCCAATTCAGATACTGCAAACAAAACATTTTAAATTCCCAGTCCCTCCACCCCCATGCATAACTCCTCTACTAGAGTTCCTCATTCAGAAATAGCTTTTTGTCTTCATAAGCTACATATTCTTACTCTTTATTTAAGTGAGAGAATCCAGTTTCAAAGCAGCAACTCAATTTCATTTTCTGTAAACACAATGGAAATTTTCCAGAGAGTGCATTAGATGCAGGATGAGATTAATGAGATCCTTATTCTTTCTTGTAGTTTTCCAAATGTGTATTTATAAAGTGTGTACTAAATTTCAAAGTTGATTGTTTAAGCAGGACCATTTTGGTATCTCTGGTCCCAGACAGAGGTCCTGAGACCTTCACGAGCTTAAAGTAGGAAAAATATATAGGCAAATTCAAAGGCAGCTAATGTTTCTTTGTCATTTTTCCTGTTGTGTTCAGCTAGTACACAGAAAGCTTGAAAATCTCTTGATTAGATCCAACAGATCAGCTCTGAAAGCAGCAAGTAACTGTCACCGTCCACGCCCAGACACACAGCTAACCACGCTGACCACTGGCAGCCCCAAAGTGATCTGCCCAAAAGTGATCAGCCCTTGAAAAAAATCATCTTTCAGTCTTCCACCCTCCACATTTCTCCATGGCACAAGTCCAGCCTTTGTGAGGTTATCCTGAAAGTAAAACAAAAACATGGCAATTATTCAGGCATGCTGATGTAGAAACAAATGGTTCCTCCCTGAAAGGAGAAATCAGACTCCAATCTTATAAAACAAGCAAGCTGCTTCCCTCACTTGCAAAAAGAGAAACAAGGGGATCAAAAGAAACATCAGCAGATGTTCAGTGCCATGAAGGGATAATTCATGAGACTCTAATATTCTAATGAGACCCTAATATTCTATTAGGAGAATATACTCTACACTACACAGCAGAGTCAAAGTACCCTACTATTCACATGGAAAGAAATCAGCTAATCCATCAAAAGCCAGCATGGTCATGTATTTTATTCCCCTGAGCTGAAAGGATTCAAAACACTTTCTTTCCCCATCCAAATTTTACATCAATATTCACAAATGACCTGGGGAAAAACCAAAAAAGTTATAGAATTTTTTTAATTGAGTAAAATAGTGAAATGAACCCCTGCAGTGAGTGGCAGGGAAGTTAGAATGAAGACAGAACACAAAAATCACTAGAATACTGGAAAACAGAAGGAAATAATTATGATTAAGCAGAGAAAAATACTCCCAGTAGCACACATAATAATGAAACCATTTACAGATTACTAAGAAAATATTTCCTGGCCATAATTGAGGGTATCTATCATTTTGTGGGTGCAAAATTTGGAATATCTGCAGCAAAACCTTAAGAGGGTAGAGTTCAATCTCTTTTGAGTTGAATGCAGTCTCAAAGTACCACATGTTCCTGTTATAAGCTGCTAGGAAAGCCAAACACACATGGCAAGCTTTCTCTTTTCCAAGGGAATGTTTCATTCATCGTTGGTAGCTCTGTATTTTGAAATTCTCTATTTAAAGTAAATAATTAATTTACACTGTCCAATATTTCTGCTCTCCTGGCATTTATTGTAGATTTGTATTAGGAGTAAAAAGTGGGGATTGGGTTTGCATATTTTTATGCTTGTTACTTTACACAGACTTCTCTCTGTGTAGACATGATAGCTCTGGTATTCAGTAGATTATTTTGCTATCACACCTGTGCCCAGAAGTGCTAGAAAACTGCCGTGTTGTTTGTGAGGAAGATGGTTAAATCTACTCATGGCCCTACAGAGCAGGAGATATCATTTCTCATCTGGAGTACAGCAGAGTTGCTAGGATCACAGCTGTTCTAAACATAAAGCACACAGCTTCACCCTTGGCATGCATTCTTCCATTTCTCCTAGAGATAATTTTTTTTACAAATCAGAGTGGGAATTGTGGGAACTCCATTTGTATATCAAGTGTAGGATTCAGTCAGCCAGCCTCATGTCCCTCGTTTGACTCTGAGAAACCACCAGTAATTAAGAAACATTTTTGCACAAAGACGTGGGAGCAGCTGTTTAAAATCTCATTCTGTAGCAACTCAGTTTCCAGCCCTAGTTTCTTTCTCAAAGGTATTATAGAAATTACAAGTGTCAGAGGTTTGAACTGGCACAGAAAAAAATTAACTAAGTAGTTTTTTCATTTATTAATTTGTCATATGTGAGAAGTAACCCATTTGCTGCATTTTATACAGCTAGGACACTCTAACTGCTTTACTACAAACAGTTTGAAAGCAAGTTAAAGAAAGAAATGCATACTAACAGAGAAATGCTTTAATCAGAGATTGTAAAACAAACCAGAATGCCAGATGAACCAGATCTTGTTCATCTGTAAAGTCTGCAGTTATGCCATTAGCTTTACCTCACTACAATTTGTTCAAGGCAATGGGGAGTTTCATGTAAAAAATCAATGGTTCAATCTTACCCTATAAAAATCAGGTAGCCTAGCTGTCTACAGCATTCTGGCAGATTTGGGACAAGATGGATGATTCTTTCTTTGAAATTTGCTCTGTGAAAGCAGAAAAATGACCAGAGGGTAGCATATTAAAAACAGCACAGTCTTAAAAAAAAATAAACAACAAAACTGTCTAGAACAATTAGAAAAGTGAAGTATGTTGTTTACTTTTTCTTAATGCAAACCAATAGCCACTCCCAAGTGTAATTTGTATTGTCCAAACTCAAAGAATTATCAAGTAAAGCAGTAACGAACACAACCTCCACAACAGAGATGAAGCGCCCCAGAATAACCACCGAGGCAGCTCTCTGCAAGCAAATATCAACCCTCTGGCACCCAAGGCAGGGGAAGCAACCCTGGCTCCTCCTGAGGAACTGGGGCAGATCATCATAAGAGCAGGTATTGACTGCTGGGTAGAAAGAGAGACAATGGCATTGATTTGAGTGTTTAAGCACTATCGCTCCACTCTTACTGAGAGGTGGAAACCCCTGAAGAATCCACTGACTGCTCTAAGGGCACCATGAGAGCTCTGGACATCACAGTGTCACACAGGATCCCAGTGTGACATCCCTTGATACTGGTAACAAGGCACAGGAGGTGTTAAGTCTCAGTTAAACTCACATGTAGGTGGAAAAGAGAGTGATGACTCCAGCTCTAGCCATAGTCAAGCAGATGAAATGTTCAGTACTGCGACTGACTTATCAAATATTCCCAAAGAAATATCCCTTTAAAACTGTGACCCTTCCCTTGCAGCATAAAGATGATAGGTGGTCCTCTGCCTGTTACACCCTCATTGTCCAAGATGTGCTACATAATTACTTCAGATTGATTTATGTACAGGTAATGAATTACAACTCTGTAGCCACTTTTCCCCTTCTATTTAATGTCTCAACATTTTGTACAGTATGCTTCCAATTTAATTGAAAAAAGTTACTGTTGCTCAAACAACATTAGTAAATCATTTAGGTGCAAACTGCAGATTTATTCATAAATGGCAGGCACAATGGCACCTTTCTTCAAGATATGACTCATGATTAAGTCATGGCTCATAGACATAAGAGAAATGCTTAAATGCCTTATCTTGTGCTCACAAATGTGCTACAGTCATGGTGCTCAGTGCACCAGCAAGGTCGCATACTTTGTAGACAAACAAGGGTATTGCAGAGTGCCTGAAATAGCATCTGTACCCCCTTTTCACTCTGGGAAATCAAAAGGGAGTCTTCCGATATAGCACCGCCCTCCAGGCAATGGATGGTGTGCAGAGGTAAATCCAAAATAATGAACTTAGAGACATTGTATCTTTTAATCTGGCCATTAAATGCTTCATGTAGATATTGCCCAAAATCTGTTGTGTCTCAAAACCATACGTGGTTTAGATGCCCATGGGAATTCTGTGTAGGGGATGAATAAGTCAGAAGTGGAAATTCGACCCTTTATGGAGTAACAGAGTGTAGCAGAGATGAGTCAGCCTGTAAGGAACTGCTACAACTCTGCATTCAAGGTCACCATAATGAAATTACAGTGTACATTTGAAGTAATCAGAAGGCCACTCCAATGTTCATTTGGCACAAGACACTCTTTTATCAAAAGAATCCAACTTTGAGAGCCCAAAATAGACTTCTCACATTTCTGTGCAGCTTCAGTTTAATACTCTAAATTGCTCATGATTGTCCCACAATGGCAACGTAATCAAATAAATAAAATTTATGCTCTAATGTAATTTATATAAAAAAAAGTTCCATAACAACTCCTGCACTACAAGAGTATCCAAGTACATGAAGTATCTTCTGAACTTGCAGGTGACTTTGAGTCACTGTCTTGATGTCAAAAATGGAAAAAGGAAATACATGCTGTTTTGTAAATTAGAGAAGAAATAGTGCAAAAAGCATAATGTCTGTATATCTATGGAAGTCTTTTACCAAACAATATCAATATACATGTAAGTGTATAGGAGCAGAAAATACTTATGTGGCTGAAAATTTTTTTCAAAGAGGTAATTCAGCACTAAGTAACTTAAACCTACATTTCTTTATTTCTCATGGTGAAAACATAGGAATTGTCATACCACTGTCACTGGTGGGGTCAGTGGCAGAAAAGGCCTTGACACTGTGAAACCCTGCTCAACCATTGCTAAAACCTCCTTTTTGTTATCAACACTGCTTCCAGCAGGAATCAAAAATACAGCCCCTTCATAGATACTATGACAAAAATTAACTCTGCCCAAGGAAAACCAATACACATACAGAGTTTGAAAAGTAGTCTTCTCTAGAGATTTTTGTTTCTTTCCATTTAGGAGTCAGAGCTTTTTTGGGTAGTGAAGAGGTACAGATAAAGCTGTACATCTAAAATGAGTACACAAGCTGATGAGCCTGGAGGTGTCCTGCACACATTAACTCACATAGCAGGAGCAGTCACTACAAAAGTGCCTTCATTGTGAAGGCTACTATGAAAAGGCAAATTCCCTCTTCAAGGGAATATAAATTTAGTAATCTTTGACTTCTGTTTTAGGCAGGAGCTGTTTGTGCAGATGTAGAAAGAATAAGATTTCTGTTACTTTAAAAAGCCATATTTTTTACTAAAGACTAGATAGCTTTAAGGTGTGTTTAAATCTCACTTTAGCATTGCTTATCAAGTTGTTCCCCGGAATATATTTCTAAAAAGAAGTGTAGTTGGGGGCGGGGGGGGGGGGGGGGGGGGAGGGGGTAATGCATTAATTCTGCATGGCTTTACATGTCAGCACTTTATTTCAGCAAAATGACACTTAATTTTCACTGATGTCTTTTTGTAAGGATGGCAATCAAACAAACAAACAATTTGGTGTTGGACTTGAGTCACAAATGTGTATTATGTCTCAAATACACCCCTGTGACTTTCTTGTCTGGAGAAGAGATGTCCTTGGGGGGAGCCTAACAGCAATTTTCCAATAGTTAAGAGACAGAGCCAGGTTCTTTAATAAGGGAATGTGGGAGAAAAACTGACAGTAGTCTCTAATTTTAACAGAGGAAGATCCAACCAGTTATAAGGGGAAAAAAGTACAATGGCATTTCAAGCTTTCAGTCACTACACAGAATATCATATTTGAATGCCCTAGCGACAATGAGGTCTTGAAATTCTCATGAGAAAAGTTGTTTTCTGGCTCACCAGTACCTCAAAACCACCTATTCTCTTTCTCTATTTGTGGAATTTCTGTTATGAAGGTTCAAAGTGCATCACAACAATTTATTATCATATTTATAAATGGGTTGTGCCTTTTTTCTGCTAAGAAGAATTAAACTACTGTTTCCACAATAAAATTATTCTTCCTTGAAAGGGAAAATCCCATATAAAAAAAAGTCTGCTCTGTAATCCAGGTAACTTCATGATAAAAATGCCTTCACTCCATGAGTAAATTTCCAAAGGAGAGCAGCAGACTTTCTGCTGCTTTTATTGATTTTGGGCTTTGCTGTGCTCTATCTAGTTTGTACACAGAGTCAGTTTTTCACTTTATCTTCTCTCTGTGCTAATCTAGTGGAAGATATTGTACAAATTAGAATTGAGATCCTTAAGATTAAGATTCATAGTTATGGGCTTTGTCAGTGTCTTTAAGAAACTTAATAAAGCAGTGTATCTGTCAGATTGATGGACATTGTTCAGATAAGTTCAGCTTTTGAAGATACAGCAGACTAATTTCTCCAAGTGAAAACCACATGGTGCACAGACGAAGAAGGAAAAGAAATTAATATTCATAAATATTTCAAAAAGGAAAAAATTTGACTGTGAGAGGACATTACAGTGAGGGAAATTTATTTTCTCTTACATGTCTTTAAAAAGTTCTCTTAATTGAAAGATGTATTTCCCTTTTTTCTTTCTTTGTTTCTTTTTTTTTTTTTTACCTAATATATCTCTTCCAGTTACCTGAAAGCATACAATATTTCTTTTTTATTGCTTTACTGGCAACAGAGAGTAAAGGAGGACAGATGGAGCACTCAGCAGTATCCCTCAGCACAGTCCATAGGAAGCTTTGCTACACCGAGACTGGCCCAAAAGAAGAGTCGAGTCATAACTTGGAGGTCCAGCATTCCAAAAGCAGGACTTTGACCTTTCCCATCTTCCACTCCTTTGGTAAGGAACAGTACAGAAAAAGTTGTCAAAGGTCTATGGAAAAATGCTTTATCACAGGTAGCTGCCCCCTGCTTAACCAAGATTCCGTTTTCCTTATGACAACCCCATTGGTACAGAAAATTAAGCACTTCCACTAAGAAATAATCATACTACACAGTTATTATGTGCACTCGAAGAAAGGATTTAAGTCAAAATACGGCTTGAAAACAGAATTTACCATAGCTTGTGGGAAAAGGCATTTGTGGGTAAATACATCAGTAATCATTTAACCATTCACTCATTTTAGTGTGTTCAGATGGCTGCTGCATTCAAAGCAATCAAAAGTTTTCACCAATTAGACTGTTTATCCACAGGTATCCAGAGCATTTTGTGAAGTCATGAAGTAAAAAACAAATGACCCTGTGTTAGATAACTGGCTCCTTGCATTTTGAGGCCAAGTGGTGTAGTTTCCAAATATTTTATACTTGTGCATTGCTTCACACACTATTTTGAACAACCATACCTGTGACTCTCCACCTGGGGAGCCAGAAAAGCTCATGGCTAAGAGTGTGGGAACTATAAGTCATTCACCTTGGTGGCTCTAGTTTTCTGCTTTATATATCAGAAATAATAACATCACCATTTTTTTTCTGAATCATTTTAAATAGTATGGGCCTTATCAACAGGCAACTAATTCTACAAGCCATATATTGCTTGATGAGGTCCATGTGAAAGTTCATTTCTATTTCAGAAAGGACATATTTTTCATTCACTGACTTGAACAACAGATCAGGCCCTGTTGCTAAGACAGAATTTAACAATTATTACTATTTTAAACTCTATTGGTATTTACTTGAAGCACAAAACAACTTGCTATGTCAATTCTATATCAGGAGTGTATAAGCATAGGCTTAACACCTACAGTTGTTGGCAGAGTTTCAAGTTTCAGGTGGATCTGTAGGTGTCTGTTGGAGCAGCATATCGATCACACTTCCTAGAAGAGATGTAAGAGGCAGCAGACAGTGTTTTCTTGAACTGACATATTACAGTTGTATTCATGAAGTTGTTGCTTACACTAAACCCTCAGAAAATATCCCTTCTAGAAAGTTTTGCCACTGTTACAATATCTTTTTAGACTATGGTATAGTTTCAGCACCAGCATGTGGGAAAACTCTCAGCAACTAAAAGATCTTACATGATCACTGACTAGGTATTATTAGATTCTTGTATATCCACTGATGTTTCACAGAGTTCTGTGGCATGCCATACAACTTCATTTTAGATGACTGAAGATACCCCATTCTGATATTAACACCGTATGGCATCTAGCCACTTACCAAAATGAAGATGAGTTGGCTTCTGTCAGGTTAGAACAAATATAAAGAATGACATTACTCACCATTTATCACCATGAGACATTTTATATCTGATGGAAACTATTTTGATAATGATCCATTGCATTAATTTCATAATTATTCCCTCTTCCTTTTATAAGGAGAAAATATCACCTCTCTGGCAACAAATGGAGAAATAATAAATTGGGGCAATAATTCGAATGAGAAGAACACGCTAAAATCTTGGCTAGCATGCCTAAATCCAGATACCTACAACTGGATAAAGTCATATCCAGCACCTCTGTAGAGGTACAGGTAGAACCTGCACTTCCTCTTTACTCCATTGGCTTTTGGAAACAAATCATCCTGCTTGAAAATTAGGCCTTTTGTTATACAAGCATCATCTCAGATATAAATGACTGATTTTAAGAATATGGCTATAGCATATTTCTTCTCCTTTCACTGGAAGACAAGATTTAAACTAAGAAATAGGTTAGAATTTGGCACAGTGCAGAAATGTATTTTGAGTCAAAGATTAAAGTGGGAGCAAAAACAGTTGAACCAGTTCAGGGAAGATTAACCCACTGGGAGATTTTAAATATAAACAGCCTTCAGACCAAGAAGTCCCACTATTACCTATGCTCAGAACGTGAAAAAGATACAAGAGTCTTAGAATCCTAGAATATTTTGAGTTGGAAGATACCCACAAGGATCATTGAGTCCAACTCCTGGACAGCCCTAGAAGTCACACCATGTGTCTGGGAGAATTGTTCAAACACTTCTTGAACTCTGTCAGCCTGTTGAAGTGTCCAAGCACCCTCTGGTGAAGAAACTTTTCCTGATATCCCCTGACTCAGCTTCATGCCTTTTCCTTGGTCACCACAGAGTGACTTCATCAGTTGCTTCCCCTGCACTTTCCCTCATGAGGATATTAAAGACTGCAATGAGGTCTCCTCTCAATCTCCTCCAGGCTGAACAGACCAAGTGACCTCAGCTGTTCCTCATATGGTTTCTCCTCAAGGCCCTTCCCCCTCTTTATTCCACTTCTTTGGACACTAATAGCTTTTTGTCTTTTCTCTATTGTGGCACCCCAAACTGTCCCCAGCACTGGAGGTGAGGCCACCCCAGTGCAGAGCAGAGCTGGACAATCCCCTCCTTTGCCCACTGGCCATCCTGGGCCTGATGCTCCCAGGACAGGGCTGGTTCTCCTGGCTCCAGGGCACTGCTGACTCATGCTCAGCTTGACATCAACCAAGAAAGCTTGCTGTTTCTCATCACATTTTCCTAATCATTTTTGACTGAATGTAATGGTGGGGATTTAATAATGGGATATTTAGTGTGACCTAATTCTTTTACTCAATCTTGAGATCAAGAGAGTAAAAAAAGGAAAAAAATGGCTAAACAAATGAAAATGCTGGTAGTTGCAGCCTTCAATGTTCAGTGACCTCCTCATGGCCCAAACTTCGACCCGATTTGTATTCACTACTTTTTCAACTGAAATTCTGCAAAATGTTTCAGAATTAAATTCAATTACTTTAAAAGGATCAATAATGTTGTAAGACATCTCAAAGTGCAGAGTGTGCCTGAAATAAATTCTTAACTTCTGTTTTGGAGGGAAAGATATTTGGAATATGCTTGCATGTATGTTCAAAAAATATTAAAGATGTCCCTGAATCAGATTAAGTGCTAGCTCTTTGGGTCCTAATTTCTTGGCATGCTGCCAGACAGCAATCTTAGTGATTGAGTCATTTTGTATGGGGAGATGTTCTTCAGATAATGCCCAAGTGAGTCATGGGGTCTAATTTCCATTAAAAAGAGTCATGAGGCCCACAATCTTAATTACATTTACTCTACTAAGCAGAAGAATGCTTAATGGAAAAGGATAAGAATAACTCATTTTAAGTCTCTTCCAATGGAATCAGAATAGAAGGAGCATTTCCCATACCTGAAATATGAATTTCTGCAGTCTTCCAGCTCTGAGCTGCACAAGAGCTGGAATGGTCACATACCATTAGTGAGATTAGAAATGTGGGGTGTGGGGTAGAAGATACTAAAAGTGATGGTCTGATGCTTTCCAGAGATTGTAACCTCTGCCTATGTCACTCTGAATGAAATTCTCTTAGATAAGTTTGCATGACAAGATAAAACAATTTAATAATTGCTAAGTCTAAGTAAATATAGACTCAGGCACCACTTCCATTACTCATGCAGGGCAGAATCCACGTTTTTCTGTGCTAATCAAAGAGTAGCCTTGTTTTCTAGGTCAGCTGGATGTAACAGAGATGGGGTTTTACTTAGACAACATAAGAAAAGAAAGAATTGTATACCACACCATGTTAAAAAGCAATTATTTAGAAGAGCTACCTCATATTTTCACATCTCCAGGACCCAAAAGCCCATGAGCAGAACTCACTGGGTGTGCCCCTGCAGCACGACTTTGAGTGACAGGCCAGCAGAAGGACTGCAACATTCACAGATCCTTGAAAATTAGTGACATAGGGGACAAAGGTTCAGTTAGCATTTCCATTAGACATGAAGTCAATAGTTTAGTCTCTGAATTCCTCAATTACAATGTTGAACATAATTACTGCATGTTTCTGCAACTAATTAAAAATAGTCCTCATTAAAATCTGGTAAAACACGCTTAATTTACTACTTCCTACCTGGTCTTGACTGAAAAGGTGGTTTAATGCTTTGACATAATTAAATTGGTTGTAAGTTCCAGACTGCTGAAGCAAGCCTCCAATAACAAGATGATCTGTCTCAAAGTCATTTTTGTCTTGACAGCTGCAGACAATAATTTCATCAAGTCTAGAACCAAAATGCTCTATTTTCTTCTCAAACAAATCCTAATCTTTTAATTCCAGGGGGAAAATAGTGTGAAAAGGTAGCACTTAAATCAATGAATTTAAAAAGGCTTCAACATACAGTGCTTGCGCCAAAGCAATTAAATTCTAAAAAGTCATAGCAAACAATGAAAGAGATTGTTATTTCATCACTGATGTAATCTGGAAAATCATCTTTAATACCTTTAGTTTCTTCAAATTAGATTTAATTTCTTCATACTACTCTGGAAAGTATGCACAGATTCATATTTTATTGTCATTCTGCCTCCTGATATTGAGAAGACAATCACACTGAGCAACAGGCATCTCAGGTTGAGACTATGAACAGAGAGGGACAAGAGGAATGAGTCTTTCATCTGCTTGGTATCCCAAAGGATATATACTCTAAAACTATATCTCTTGCAAAAGCCATACAGGATGATTTTCCCATCTTGCCAAAGCTAGCCTGTAGTAGAGCCAGATATGGAGCCTGTTTCTCTCAGTCTCACTCCTGGGTTTTAATACCACCTTTCTGATCCAGTCTTTGCACAATCACATTTTACTATTTGTGAAAAAATTGTGGGATGTAAACACAAAATCAAATTAAATCACGGGTTGTACTAATATCAACAGAGATATCTGCCTTTCTTCCAGAAATTAGTTGCCCTCTTGATATCTAAAATCTTGTATCCAATATGCTTATAGAAATGAGACCAACATAAAAGCAAATAGTAATTCAAACTACTGATGTCAAGAAGTCTCTCTTCTTATTGATACTTGAAACCTTGATACTTATTAGTACAGCTGACTGAAACATAAACCTTTCCTAAGGATGCCCAAATATATCTCTTACCTCATGCAATTAATTACAGTTGTTGAAAAAATACTCACAGAAATGATTAGGAACATTTACACATTATGGTATTTCTTAAATCCTTGGACAAGATTTTTAGTTCTGTCTTTTCAGATAGACAGTCTAGTGGAACAGAGAGGTCAGAAAGTCCTGCAAGAAAATACTAAATAGAATCTAAATTCTTCCCAGTTAAGAACAGTCCACCAATTCCACTTGTGAGCCAGTGAGCTCCTAAATGTTGCCAAAATGGTGAGCTCTGTCACACTCCCCCACAACGACCTTTGCAGGACATCAGAACAATGATGGGAGACCTGCCACAAACACAGCCACAATCTGCTTAAAATGCAAGGAAGAGGCAGCAGTTGAAAGTTTGTGAAAGCATCCTACAAAAACACAACCCTAAAGCTGTGGTGTTATTTTGTTCTCTCCTCCAACACAGTTTTCACTGAACAGTAACTCGTCCTAATGAATTCATAAGATAAATGGTCATTGGTCAATCAAAGTAAAACCCAATCTTTCATGGCAATCCAGAGGAAAAATGTAAAAAGAATGTGAAGGGCTTAAAGATTAATAACAATTAAAAAATTAATTAAACAGCTTAAGAAAAATCTCTCTAAGCAATATTCATTTTTGTCTGCTCCAGCAAATTCATTTTTAAAACTAGCTATTAAAAAATAAACTGCCCTGTGAAATATTTTCATCATCTCCTCACAGCCCCTTCTTGAATTTGTTCCAGCAGAGCTATTAGCAGTGATTGAAGGTGAGACAGACAAGACAAAATTCTCCAGAGAACAAGGCAAGAGACACCTTTCTGCCCTCAACCCATCAAGTATAATGAATGATAGGCACAGTGCATGACAGGGACTGAAATAGGAGACTGTGACAAAGACAGGCATCAGAATGCTTCAGAATAATTCATTCAGTTGCATTTGGCAGCAGAAGATCATAATATTTTTTTGTGTAGCTACACTGTCAATGCAAAAAAATAAAACACGGAATGGCATTTGCATGCTGATTCTCTTTCAGTCAGAAAGAAAGGAATAGTTAATCAAATGTTTCATTTACATTCTCCCTCCTATTTCCGGCTGCCCATAAGTACATGGGGCAGTGTGGGACAGACACATGAGGCTGACTGGGCAGCAAGGTCTAATTCACAATGTGTTGACTACAGCTACTTCTCCTCGCTCCCTCACAAGCTGATCCATGCTAGAAAACCCCACACATTTATTCATCAGCTGTGTTTGGAGTCTCTAATTGTCCCTTTGCTAAATGAAGAGTTGGAAACATGGCGTCACTCTTCAAAAGAGGAGAGGGAACAGGGAAAAACTGAAAGAGAGATCCAGACCTGATTTGGAAATCAGACTTCAGGAAGATAAATCACAACCCAGCCACAAGCCCACAAATGCTATCACATCACGGTGACTGTGTGTGCTTTACCTGTTGAAATCCATGCACCCAGGACCCCAATGCCTCTCTGTCCACACAGGCTCACAGGCAGCATCTTGTCACAGCCAGGCAGAGCTCCATTCAAGCAGCATGCGGTCCAGTCTGAATTCAAGAAAATGGTGTCAAATGCTTGGTAGAGGATTTCTGCAACATGCTGCCATAGGGGATGGTGAGGGCAAGACAGTATTGTGTGTTCCAAAGAAATGAGACCCGAAAATGGACCCTGAGAGCAGGAGTACTCTCCAACACCCCTAGCACAGGCCACTCTGGACAGTCAGGAGCCATGGGAGATGGAATTATGAGAGACAGCCCAATTATGGGCTCACAGTCCAAGCCCTGGGCCACACAATTCCTGTCAAACCCAGAAGGACATTTCTTATGTTCTTCAGGTTCTTCTCCATCTCTGAAGGATTTTAGCTAAAAAGTACACATCAAAAATACCAATTTCATGACACCCAGAGCAGAAGTGACACAAATACCTTACTGTCTTCGTAACCAAGGCATTCATCTAGGATATAGAAAAATAAATATAATCATTTATTCAATGACATAAACTAGTTCAAACTTTCATTCCCCACTCCTTGCTTATCACTAACACAGAAGTCATTTCAGAAGACAGAAAATTTACCACTTCTCCTTTGGAAAAACCAGCACAGAGAAAAGAAGCAAGCATTATGCTAAACAGAACACTCACCCTCCTCTGAGGCTTGCTTAGGAACATCTTGATATTATAATGAATAGTCTCTATACAAGAGGTACAAAATGTTTTTATGGCAGGGGCTGGTACAACCAATGGGCTATGCAAGGACTTTCCTTAAAGATGGAGGATGTGGTTTAGAATTCCTATCACACAGGAGAGGGGACTGAAATTCTGTCTGTCACATCACAAATGACTGCCCTGAATACCGAGCTTATTGCTAGGGAGGAGGAAACCTGCTTCCTCTGTAGCACTATACAACCATGATCCCCTGCTGTATTAGGTATAAAAATGAGCACAGCACTTACTTTCATGAGTTCTGTTCAAGGAGTCCCCAGTGGAGAAAGGCAATTTTCTGAGGCAGAGGACAGCCAGGCTCAGCAGGCTGTTTGCCAGGCTCATTCTGGAGTTGAATACTCAGGATCCCCATCCCCTGCACAGAGCTGATCACTGTTCTAAGAGAGGGCCAATGACCATTTTAGGAGCTCAGCACCCAATGCTCCCCTAGGACATCCCCTGACAGTGACATCTAACAGTAAATTCTTCCTTCTACACACTAACACATTGACTGAGACAATCTGCAAACCCCTTCCTTTGATCTAAGCAAAAAAATAAATGATGGTGGACCACAACAGGTAATTTATGAGCTTTATAAACATTTTTGGTTCTGTCTAGCAATTCAAATTGTATTTCCTACACAGTTTGCTACCAAAAAGCACTAATTAATTTAAAATAATAGAACACAATCTCTTGAATATGAAAATACAAGTATGGCTTCACAATATGTGCACACAAAAAGATTTGGATTTTTTCTATGCAAAAATATCCCCAAACTATCAATAAATAAAAATGCTTCCACAAAGTTAGTTTCAACATATTACGTGCTGCTACTGAAGAATGAAAAAAAAAAACCCCAGCATTCCAGTGAAATACCTTTGGCTTTCAATGTACCTTCATGAGATGAAACAGAGACCTTCTATGTACATTTATCAGTAAATGCCACTGTTTACCTGTCTATTACAGTTACCAAATCTCACCACTGTCTTTCACTGGAGACACGGTATAATTGTCAGTAGGAGCTGGAGCTGAAGTACATCTATAAGAACAGAATATCTCTTTGTATTTATCATTTCATTTAATTGGCCAAGGAAATCTTTTTAAATGGCACAACAAAAAAGTTGCTGCTAATGGCCATTGAGTTTGGAAATGCTCCACAGAGGCATCATTTCTACTCAAACATGGGGATATTGCAAGGGGTTTGACTTAGGGTCTCAGTGTGGATGGAGAAGTTCACAATGAGCTTTCCCCACACTGAAAGCAGTGAATGAGAAAAGATGAGTGGTCACCCCATGTTATGTGATGAGTATTTAGACTTTTCAAGGCGACTTCAATCATAAATCCCTTACATTCACATACTAGTAAGAAAAAGTAATCTTCAGACTTTTTAATTACCAGGAATTTGACACTTTATACCCACTTAAAGAGAGAATTTGAAATCTTCATAGGGAGATGAAAGAAGATTCGAAATCTTCTATCTGGAGTAGCAGATCCTGTACAAGTTCAGGGCTGACTGGGAGTTTATCATTCTCACAACAATGGTACTCCAGCACAGGGCCCCAGGATCTCCTTAGCCCATCACCAGTGTGGAAAACAAAGAAAGCATTAAGCAGCTCTGCCTTGTCTATGTCCCTGTTTGTTAAGCGACCATCCTCATCCTGTAATGGGCTGATGTTATTTCTGTCCTACCTTTTGCTATTAACATACATATTTATATGTGTGTGTGTATTTAAGTATACAAAATACAACAACTACATTTTATGAAGTTTCAATCCAGTGCCTTTTAAACTGTTACCTTTGAATCAAATTATAAGTTTTCAGGGAACTAATAAACCAATTAATTTTATGTCACTCTGTTAAGCATAGATTCCCTTAAACCAGGCATGAGTGCTTTACTTGAAAAGGTCATCCTGTGCCTGCTTATGAAACTCATTTGAACCCATGCATAAACTCAAAACCAGAAGAGTCTCTTCCTTAGCTGGGACAAGTGGCACAGGCTGCCTGGGCTTACAGCAGCTCCTAATTAAAAAAAAACAGGGTGTGTAGAACATGAATATGTGAGAATGCTTGATAAATATTTACCTTTCTGTAGAAACTACTACTCTTTCCAACTAGCCAAAATCCTTCACACAGGTGGTACTTCCCAGGAAACAGGTAACAAATTTTTCTGAACCTGGAGGGTTTATCTCCTCCTGCAAGAAGTTTTACTGATTTCAGGGGAAATATTTGCAGAGGAGAGAGCTGCCTGGCATTAGGAAGAAAGTCATGTGATCCCAAACAAAATGGGAGACAGAAGTTTCCAAGCATGTGTTGGTAACAGAGTGAAGTGAGATACAGCAGCTATGACTGGCTACCCAGAGAGCCTGGCCAAGTCAGCTCACCTGGAGCCAGACTAGGGGTAGAGTTCAGTTTAAGATGCAGGCACTTAAATTTAGGCATTTGCATGTAAATGTATTCATACGAGCAAGGATGTGAAGCTGGTACTCTTTGAGTAGGCGGAGACCTTGAGTTTAATTCAGCTGCTGAAACACCCTGCCTGTCACAAAGCCTGGCTACTGAGGTCTCCCTGGGAGGGCTGGCAAACAGAGCAGGCACAGCACCTGCCAGAGGCTCAGGCCCCTCCAGGGCAGCCACCAGAGGCCAGAAGAATAGCTAGGGTGTCTCACCAACACTTAGACAACGGAACCATGTCTTGGCTCACATGTGCAAAACTGCTTACTTGTACCTAAATGTAAGTGTTTTAGTCTGGAGCTGA
Source organism: Sylvia atricapilla (assembly GCF_009819655.1). NCBI lineage: Eukaryota > Metazoa > Chordata > Aves > Passeriformes > Sylviidae > Sylvia > Sylvia atricapilla. The sequence goes on from NC_089141.1 coordinate 88,150,808, forward strand.
TTAGGACTCAGAATCCGCCTATGGTACCTCTCCCATAGTACACTCCTGCCATCCTTTTTTCTGTGTCCATATGGGATGCAAAACATGAAAAGCAAAACTGTTGCTGCATCCACAGGTTCTGATATCTGTGCATGCAGTATGACACATCTCTGCCACTATTTTAGCATTCACAGGAATATAACTTTGGGCAGAAGAAAAGAAAGCTTTCATTCAAGAAACCTTACAATAATGACAGTCTCTCTATGTATACAGCACTTTTTTTTTTTTCCCTAGAAAATACATTTACAGGTGTCCACAACATGTATACAAGCTACTCCTCTCCCCATAGAACACTTCCTTATTTTTCAATACCTAGCAGTTTAAAAGGTTTAACAGCATTTTTACAAGCAGAAAAAAATATAAAACTTTTTACTATACAAAACTGAAATAAGCATATAGTTTTGCATATTGATTCCTCTCAGAACACTATGAGGCTCACAGAGAGCTTGAGTAAGAAATTCTGATGAACGCTTTTTCTCATTTCCCTCTCAGAAACTATACAACATATACAAAATCAATAGCAAAGCACTCTCTTTCTACTGCATGGCACACAAGCAAAAATGGCATAAATCATCTTTAAGATTTCCATGGGCAAAGTTTGCTCAGGGCTGTTTGACAGTTTACAAATGAGAGTTCAATCTTTTACATGTCAAAGGTAAAAAGTAGGACATGGAAAAGGTTTATTAAAAGTCATTATCAGTTTGCTTCATGTCTGAACAGAATCTGGTTCTTGGAAACTTGTTGAAAAAATACTCAGCTGATCCTTTCAGCCCTAAATGGAGAGACCCTGAATGCAGCCTAATTGGCTTCTCCATTTACACACAATGCATTTGCAGCTTGCTGTTGCAGCAGGGCAGAGCCAACATTCCCGGCTTACCGCACCCAAATGCCTTGTTTATAAACCAAAATCTGAATTTTATCTGTGTCTAATACTTGATTTCAAGACTGTTACACCATCTAATGTCCTCTTTTTTTACCCTAAATTACTGCTCTGTAGCCTCAACCTTAACTGCACGCTGATATGATTTGTATGTTGTGGACTGTCAGAAGACTGAATTTTTATTGCGGGTGAGATGACTGCAACAAATGTGTGACTCATCACCACATCTTTTATTGATGGGGCTGGGGGTTACACTGCAGGACATTAGCAGAGAAAGAAAGATGATTTGCAAATTAAACTCCATGGAAAGAACAGCATCTTACCAGAAATTAGGTGCCTCCTAGAAGGGTTGATCTTTTGCAATCATATTCTCACTGGTTTAGCATTTTTCAATCTTTAGTCTGATTTCATTTCTTGGTAACAGTCAATTTTCTTTCTCTTTGCCCAGCCATATTGTCATTGCTTTACACCAAATAAAACCACTTAAATACAAAACACACAGTGAAGGCAATTCACTGTTGATCTCTTCTTGAAAGCACTCTCACATACAGTCAATCAACACAGAAGTAAATCACCACTCCTGAATCTCTCTTCTTTAAACACCTAGATACCCTGATTCTCTCACCTAAGTTATTTTTCTTCCCTGGCTTTCTAAACCAAACCAACATCTAGGCACTACCTGTGGCCATGTTCTCATAGAACACATACTGCTTCCTTTATGTGAAGTAAGTAATAAACAAACTCAGAGCCTGATGAAGACCAAAGGTTTGACAAAGTCCATGCATTTCTCATGAAGTAACACGATCTTTCTCAGCTCCCCATAAAGCCACTCTCCCCTAAATTTCCACAGGCCAAACAGCAATGAATTAACAGAGCCACGTAGATCTACCATTTAAGTCAGCAACCTACAATTCTCTCAGGTGAGACAGGCTCCCTAAGGGCTGCAGGTAATTATAAAATATTCATGCCCTTTCCCAATGAAAAGCTTGTTCAGGAGCAGTGGGATAGTTAGGAGTCAATTAGAGGAGTTGCTGTTCTGGGCTTGGCTAAAAACACTTATTCAGAGGATGTTTTGTCAGGAGCTGTTTTAGCAGTGTGTGAGAGATAGAAAGTGAATTGGAGAGGATTGAGGATGGGATAGAATCACTGAAGCTGGAAAAGATCTCTGAGAACACTGACTCCAGCTTACAACCAAACACCACCATGTGAACAAGAACATGGCACTGAGTGCAATGTCCAGCCTTTCCTTAAACACCTCCAGGGACAGTGACTCCAGTGACACCACCCTGGACAGCCCATTCCAATGTCTAATCACCCTTCCTGTGAGGAACTCCTTCCTAATGTCCAACCTAAACCCCTCCTGGTGCAGCTTAAGTCTACATCCTCTTCTCCCATTGCTGGATGCCTGGGAGAAGAGGCCAGGTTTTGATAGCTGGGAAATACAGGGGTGGCTTCTGTAAGAAGTTGTTAGAAGCTTCTCCTGTGTCCGATGGAGTCAATGCCAGTTGGCTCCAACATAGACCTGCTGCTGGCCAAGGCTGAGCCACTCAGAGACAGTGGTAGACCCTCTGGGATAGCAGATTTTAAGAAAGGTGAAAATTACCAGTTGCAGACGGAGAGAAGAGTGAGTGTATGTGAGAGCAGCAGCCCGACAGACACCAAGACCAGTGAGGAAGGAAGAGGAGGAGGTGCTCCAGGAACCAGAGCAGAGGTTCCCCTTTAACCCGTGTTGTAGCCTACGGTGAGGCAGCTGTGCTTCTGCAGCCCAGGAAAGTCCAACCTCTGGAGGACCCCATGATGATAACTGGTGAGTGATTGTTCCCTGTTCCTTACCTCAACCCACAAGCCTTTCATTGTATTATCTTCCCTCTGCTCGGCTGAGGTAGGGAGTGACAGCAGCTTTGGTGGGCACCTGGCATCCAGCCAGGGTCAAAACACCACAGGGGAAAGTAATACTAAACTTGTGGTAAATTACTTGGGACTGAAACTTAAACATAATGGAAATCTACTTAATGCTTTGGGCCATTTAAATTAGATATTAAATAATAAATTTCAATGTGATGAGTAGTCTGAGACCAGATAAGGATCCATAGATCAAATAGGCAAAAAAAGCTCATGTAGAGCCCCAGGCAATTGTCAGGACTCTTTGGAGCCATCACATATGCTAACTGCTTTGGAAAGACCAGACACAACTTGACCTTATCTATGAAGTCTTCTTTCACTTACAGAAAATGATCCCACAGGTCCCATCATGGAAGCACTTTAACTGGAATAAATTACACTACTTGAAACCAACCACACTATCCTAAGCTTCACTCAGTGTTCACAAAGCCATGAATACTATGTTGTGTTGCCAGACACACAGCTCTTTAAAAATTACAATACTGAATTTTGCCATTCCTTTATTGCTTGTTGATTATTTCACCTTGCTCTTCATTAGCATATTTTTGAAAAGTTTTGGGTAGCTATGTGCAGTTGTCTTTCAATTTATAAGTACAGATAAATTCATAAATAATTTTCCAAATACACTAGTGTCCAGAAAAAAAAAATAAACCACCTCAACTAAACAATAAACATACTGAATGTCTCCTGAGTTGCTTGTGATCCAATATTTAAAAGATGAAATGAGCAAGTTTAAGGCAGAGGTACTTAAATTAAAAAAAAAAAAAAAAATTAAAAAAAAAAAAAAAGGAGAAGAAAGCAGTATTATTTAACATGAATTATTTTGGCTATGCCTGGATGAGCACACAGGGCTAACCACTCAAGGCCATCACTAGTTTTAAGCATGTGCATATGCTGACATCACCTCTCAACGTGTTCAATGAAGCGCTATAATTGGCTTAATTTTGGAGGGGAAAAAAGTTTGCAGTGTACCTTTAGCAGCAGTGGCCTGGTAACCAGCTCATCAAAGTAGTGGCACAATGTAGACTGTCTTCACAGACAATGAGGTACTGTCCATGACTTCTGTAAAATTGAAAACTAAAGTGAAACATGCGGCTCTGATGAATATCTGAGGCATTTCACTTAAAACAGCTATTATGAGAAAGACTATCTTGCCATCTGTTGAGGGTATGTATGTGGCAGATTAAACATATGTTTCTGGAGCACACTAGGAGCTCACTGAAACCCAACCAGCCTATAAATGACATGCAACCTTCTTTTTTTTTTTTCCTAATGCTACCCATGCACGTCTCTTTGAATGCTTTTTAAAGAACTATTATTTTAGCCTACAAAGGATTTTTACTGCTGTCAGCTTCCACAGACACTGCACAAAGAAAGAATAAACCCATTACACTCATGTTTTCCTGGCTTTTATCCTTTGATGAGTTTGGGGAGGGAAAAAAAGAGAGGAAAATCTCCCACAGGCAGAAAGTATTCCTAACAACTATGATCATGTGCTTCTAACAGGAACAATTCACTCTCATTTTTAATGATAGTTACTTCTCATGTGCCCTGTTATACTCACAACTTTATAGTAGATTTCAGTATGACTTTCAGTATAAATTTCAGTAGACTTCATTTTACCACAATGAACCCTCAAGTTCTTACCAGTGTACAAAATTCATGTGTGCAAAAATTTAAATTATTCCACAGCTTCCCTTGCTGAATAGCATCACATTGAGACATGTTTTATTCATCAACCACAAGCCTGACTTTTTAAAAAAATTCTTCCCAGCTGTTTAAAACAGCAAAAAGACCCTTTATGTCAATCATCTGCTTAATAAACTGCAGAGGAAAGACCTTGGCTTGGATAAGTGCATCTTCATGGAAGTCCATGTAGACATTGTATCAGAAAGCTGCTGTAAACCTGTTTCTGACGAATCCTGTCATCAGAAACAAGATGGAAATGGCAATGCCTTCTGCCACAGAAGATGCAGTTTTTCTTACCAAACTAGAAATCTTTTCTGTAAACATGCTCTAATTTTTGGTTTATGTTCTCCACACCCACATTCATTTTATTTTGTACCCTAAAGTCTCATATGGCTATGTACACCTGGGTTTCCTCTTATTATGAATGTATCCAAAGGCTTCTGTGGAAAAGGCATCATCACTACAAGTGGTTTTGTTAAGTGTACTGTGGTGGGTCAAACAAAAAAATATGGACTTCATACAATTTAGAAATAAAACATCAAGAAATGCAGCAGCAAGAGGGAACACCTCATCTCTTCTAGGACGAATGGTCAAGAATGGATCTCTGACCTGAAGATGCAGCTAAACACCTAAGAAAGGTGTCTCAAGCAGCCACAGCTCCCCCTGGCTTGTTTCTCAAGGCTCACTAATGGCATATTGGTATTTTGATTACTTCTGTGCTATGTGTGCAATAAATCCATAGCTTTGCAATTACCCCTGATGTACTTAGTCAGTTGTATAGGCAAAGTTCTAGAAAAGGCAGAGACAAGATGTATTTCTGATGTATCTGCACAATAACTGTATCAAAGTGCAAGAAGATAGAGGAGGCAGGATCCCTTGATCCTTTGGTGTTTCTGTGTGCATGGGCTGTGTGCAAGCCACAATCTTTGGTTATAAAGTATGGGAAGAATGGACATTTAAGGATGAAAAATGATTCTATGCAAATTTTAATACTTATGACTGAGGATATATCTAGGACAAAAATAAATTGTGCCTAATTACTACCTGTGGAGCCATGGCAGTGACTCTTATCTAAGTTAACAGCAGCCACAAATGGACAATCAAGAATAAAATTTGGCCAGAAATCAGGATGAGAACCTGTGGGGAAGTTGTGTTTACCACATCACAGGCAATACTCTAGAGTTGAAAACAGCAACCTTCATCAATAATTCAGCCACCAGACAGATTTGCTTCTGCATCAGAAAGCTCCTGCAGGACAAATCAAATTCATACTCTTTATTCTGGCATTCAGTAATGTTTACTGCTTTATTAGAGATGGCACTAGGAAGTGTTTTCTCTCTCTCATCTCACACTCGTGAATATGTCTTTCATAAGGAATAAACTGGAACAGCCACCAGGTTGTTGCAGGTAACTGGTCATTAGTGCTGACTAGGACTGACTTTGAAACCACAAAGCTCCTAAGCTCCTTCAGTTCCAACATCATTTTGCAACAATCCCTGAACCATATCCAAGAAGCTGAGAATGTGTAGCTCTCTTGGCTGTAATGTTTAGGGGGGAAGTTTATTTTTCATGGCGCCTTGAACAGTCTGTCCCAGCAGGCTCTACTAAACGAAGTAGCAAAGTGCTTTGGTCTGCTGAGGAAAAGCAAACTTCTTATCAGCACCTTCCCGAGTCTCAGCCAAGTACCTGGTAAATTGCTCAAAGAAATAAAAGTCATATGGCCACCAGCTGCTGGTGGATCATCCTGCATGGGGATACATGACAGTTCATCTCATGGAGACCATATGAGCCTGGTGACCTCGATTGTGGACCACCTGCACAGAGCTGACATGGTTCTGGATATATTAAAGTGAACAGAATTGAGATGCCAAGTTAGCTCCACTGCAGAAAGAATTCATTCACTTTTTTAGTTGCATTTCACTTTTTTCCTTTCCCCTTATGCAGGCAATTACACCTTCTGGCCTCGTGTGTGACAAACCAAGAGCTGGGGTTTTATAAATTATTCCAGTAAAGAGAAGCCAGTGAAACTGTTAGCCTATTATATCTGTTATATCATTGATATAACTTTATTTAGAAGAATTCCCGGACAGAAAGAAAAAGTCTAGGTTTCTGTTTCTGCTTTCCATCTTAGATAAATAACATGGAGGTAACTATATTAGACCCTAAATCCTCTTAATTTATAATTCATACTGCTACTTGCACCCTTCTCTTTCCCATTTCAAGGTCCAAAGAAGATGACACAAAATGTTTCCACTCTGCTGGCTACAAGAACTAGAAAAACTAATTCAGCTTCTTCCTTCTGAGAATTACCAGCCAGTGGTGTATGATTCAAGGACCTTATCCTTGCAGAGAGGCAAAATCTGTGGAAAGATTTCCACTGAACCTCATTAGAGCCCTTCTTGGGCTACTGAAAATTATTTGTGAAACAGTTGAGCAATGAATAATGTGCAATAGTCAAGCTTCAAAGCAGCAGCTTCAGAGGACAATCCATCCCCAAATAGCTTCGCTGATGCTGTTATCCCAGATTAGGGAACTCACCAATTCAGCCTCAGGACTTCGTCTCTCTCTCCCTCTCCATCCCTGAACCTCAGGATGCTGTTGCCGCAGTAACTTCTGAAGATGTTCTAGGTTCAAATTCCAATATTTGCCTGTTCAGTGTTTGTCTCTCCCTTCACTCCTTCGGTAAAATTCCCTCAGCAAATTCATCTGCTAGGTATTTACCAAACACCCAGGTGAAAGGGACATGGTCATGGGTGAACAGACATTTTTCCTAAAGTACAAGATATCTGTGCAAAATAAGTTCAGCCAGCTACAAAACTTCAGCCTGCTCATCTCATGATGCATGGTGCTTTGTACCGCCAAACCACACCACTCCTGCCCTGACAGCTGGTCTTAATCATGTTGGGTTATTTTCTGCTTTTCTTGGACCAGGACAGTTTGGATACACACTGAATATTAACACAGACATGGGCATTACATGCATGAAAAACTGAGCTACAAAAAGTGTACGGGTTATAAAAAGGCATTGGAGCCCGGGATAAAAAGGGCCAAGGTCACCAGGATCCAGTTGAACAGATGTGATGTTTTACTTCATTAAAAACTTGGTGATTGCCTTAGGGAACTCTGGGTTATTTTGTAATTTTGTGCATTCACAGTGATGTAACACATCAAACTTCCACAAAAGTCACATGAACTGAATGCTGGATGTTTTTTCCCACTCCTTCAATCCAATATCTCAAACATTGTACACTCTTGTCATGACCATACCCAGATGCTATATACAGTATTCATTGTGATTTTTTCCTTTATCCTTTAGTGTTATTCTCTCATCCACATACCCTGTACTGCTAAAATAATAGATGATCATCTGCACTTACATTTTCAAGATGCCTTGACTGCCTCTACTTGAGGCTGAAATTTATGCCCATGATCTTCATAAACCTATCTTAAATGAAAGATCTACTCATTTCAGCAAAATTTAATCCAAGCCATAATGAGACAACCTACTCTCTCAGGCAATTAACACATTTTGAATGGCCAAACTGCACCTGAAACCTCCTTATTCTAAAGAAGACTGGTTTCTGACTTCAACTAAATAATTCACACCTGCTAACACAACTAAAATTGCAGCCTAGAAACTCTGATAGTGCTTGTTCCAGAATTAATATCTGAGACTTATTGTCAAGCCCAAAGGCAAACACATTTATTATGTTTTGCAATTGGCAAACACAGACACAAGAATTAAAAACTTCTCTGAAGAAAAACCTTTTTGAGCTTCACCTTTTTTTCTGGGATATAAAATTTCTAAAGAGGAAGGAACAGAAATGACAAAAGAAAGACATCGGTGTTGTGCATGTTGCAGAACCACAATGAAGGAGCAGTTAAAAACATATCCTGCTGTTCAATTAAGGAGCAGAAGAAAAGGAAGTGCCCATAGGTTTTAAAATGTCATGACATTCAGAAAAAAAAAAAAAAAAAAAAAAAAAAAAAAAAGTAAGAACATGGTGCCCAGAAAGGTCTCTGTTTTCACATTCAGGCAAAACTGCAACAGACCTTACAAATTAAGGCAACTAAATATATCATTATATTAAGGATCAAAGTGTCTAGCAAAGGCTGGTGGGGTTTGCCTCATCCCTTTATGATGCATAAATTCCAACCCTGCGTTAAATACATTTTTAAGAGAGCATTACATTGTGAGCCTGGTCAGTGGAGGCTGTGTCTTGATTGGTAGAGTACTCTATTCCCCAGTGGCAATGGCTGCCTTTTTATATTTAATTTCCAAGCCATTCTTTATTGCAGTATATATCTATGAAAGCACTCAGTTGTGCAAACAATAACAAAGCACAAAGGGTGTTTGTATTTTAAGCCATACATTGTAAATACAGAAAAGATGACCTCAAACTACTTAACTCAGTAGGAAATGGCAATGGACAATACTAATATTTACTTGTCTGAAATTTTGTTTTTAGGGAATAATATGCCTGGGGTAAGAGATGCGTAAGAATTCTGTGTTTCCTGATCTCTGGCTGGTCTTTTTTTTTTTGAAGAGTAACACACAGCACAGTAAGCCAGCTGTTCTGTGTGCTTGGAAAACAGCAGCTCAAATTCCCACTGAAAGTTTTTAAAATAAAAATGTTGCAGGAACAAAGACTGCTCAGTGAAGGCTATTTTTCTTGAGCCTTTAGAAGGTAAGAAAAAAGTGCCTAAATTATCATTCTCCCCCACTAAAGCCTGTGCTTTAACCCAATTCCAGTTATGCAGCCACCCTGAGCACAGTCAGTGAAAGCAACACTCCCCTACCCACATATCTGGCCAGCACCAACAAGATGGAAATCAATTCACAAATAGCTAAGTGGGGTTGAGCAAAAGAAATAATGGACATGGTTGCCAGGTTTCTCCTGTAACAGATATAATCCCCAGAACCTCACAATCAGGGAATGTGTCCTTCCCAGAGTGTCTTGCCTGTGGGGGTCTATAAAAGAGATATTTCATTCAATTTTGTTTTTCCTAGAAGTCAAACTGATCAGGTGAAAAATAATTCTGTTTCCTTCAAGAGCCTGCTGACTTGCACAGCACATTGCCAGCAAGTTTCCCCTGGGGTCTGCTGATGGAAGATGAAAAAAATGGGAGGAAAATGGGAAAACTGGGATTTCTAAGTCTTCCATTCAAGAACAGAAATAAAAACAGATAGTGGCAAGAAAAAAAGAAAAAGAAAAAGAAAAAAAGGCCACAATGGATACAATGAAGGCTGGCACCTGCAGAAGCAAAGAAGGCTGGATCTCACACAGGGTTAAAAGCAGGAACTGTGAAAACATGCATGCTGAGCAGGGAGCTGCCTGAACTGCACAACAGGAGCTTGATAGAGAAAAGTAGGATTGAACCTCAAGTCTGCCACCAGCAGTCTTCCTCACTCCTTAAAGGACACAACAACTTACAAGGGAGGAGGCTACCCTCACCTCCAAACAAATTTTCCTTCCACTTTCCTGAATCACCAAATCCTGGGAAGATTTCTTCCTGCCTTTCCAACCATGTATTGGAAAATTCAGCAAGGCTGTAGAATTGTCATCTTCCCAGTCTACTCGTTCCACTTTATATTATTTGTCTTAATAGATGTTGGCCCAATGGCTGGAGAGAATAATCTGTGCAATAGGCTAGTGATTACACCAGTCACACAGCTCCAGTTTTTAGTCAACCTGTCAATGACTACCTCACAAAAAAAAAAAAAAAAAAAAAACAACAAAAAACCAAAAAAACAAAAACAAAACAAAACAAAACAAAAAAAAAAAAAAACAAAAAAAAAAAAAAAAAAAACACTTTAAAACAGCACTTGTTTCCCAGCTGAGGAAGACCGGGTCCAAAAGAAGCAAACAAATGCAAGAATTCCTCATGATGTTCTCAGACTGAAGAGAATGATTTACCCCATAAAAAAGGGTTCATCCCAGATGATTGTGGCAACTTGCAGAAAAATTGCAGATTCTTCCAACACAAGGATCCAAAAAGTTTGTGGTTTGCTATACCCAGGGGAGCAAGAGGGAAGAGATCTATTTTCAGAGTTCTCATCTGCTTGATAACAAGAATTAACTAAAAGTTAGGTCCTTCAAATTACGGAATCCTAGAAAGGAAGCTGTGTACTCCCTTCAGCAGCTCATATCAAAGCCGTTCCTCATGTTAATGTCTACTTTCCCTACAGCTCAGAGGTACTGAAGGCATTCACAATTCCCCTCCTAGAAATCAGAGTAACAGCCAAAGCCAGCAGTCAAAGTTATCCCAAAAATGTCTCTGTTTATTAACCTAAAAAGAGCGGTGTGTTTTAGGCACCAAACTTGAGAAGGGAATTCACCAATAAAAAATAGGAAACAAAACCAGAAAAGGAACTCTTCACCCCAAATGCGAACACCATGTCCAGTCTAATGTTAAAAGTACTCTCATTCAAGGAAGCCTGAGCTTCTAATCAAGAACAAAGGATTTTTCTAGGCACTAGCGTATCTGAAAGTTAATTTTTCCAGTCCCTGAGGGCCTTTGTGGAGGGAGCATTTAGATCCCTGCTTCCCTTTGTGGAAGTAAATCAGCAGCATACGCACATCCAAGGGCAAACTCACCCCTCAAGAGAGGCACAATCTCTCAAAGCAACTCAGCCGGCGTCAGGAAGGGACATTTCCTATCGCTGACACCACCACCAGTAACTCGACACAACGAAGGCTGAACTCGCCGAAAACCAAAACGGGCAGAGGGAAGAGTTATCACAAAGTGAAGCAACAGGTGCAAGCAGCAGCCAGCAAATCACGATTACAGCAGTGGATACAATTTTTTTTTTTTTTTTTTTTTCTCGCTAGCAACAAACTCCTGATCAGGCTAAGAAAATACAGCAGAAATCTCTCCGGAGAGTGCCGAGGCCTGCCCCCGCGGCCGGGAGCGCCCTGCGGGAATGGCGGGCTGCTGCCCGAACCGCCCCGAGCACCGCCACCTGCCGGAGCCGCCTGCCCGGGCCCGATCCCGGCTTTCCTTCGGGGTTCGCTCCCGTTTGGAATTCATTGGGGCGTTTTGATGGACGACATGACGGCTGACGAATGCTAAGGATTTTAGAAGCACCCTTTGCATTTCATTAAAATGCGTCACAAAATGTTTTCGAAAGGTTAAACTGCTCTGTGTGGTGCTCAGTTTCCTTAGATGTTTTGAGTCTGAGGGAGACAAGAGACTTTTTTTTTTTTTTTTAATTGATACTCTCCAGCACAATAAAAGCTCAATCAGATAAACACTTAAGCAAATCCTCACCTTTAAGTGATTTCTCTGATGGTGGTGGAAATAATTGCAGGTCCTCAAAGACCTGTAGAGCAAGGCATGAGATCAGGGAAAAGAAAAGAAAAAAAAAAAAAAAAAAAACCACAACTTCAAAAGTACCTGCCTCTTATCTGCCAAAGAAAATGTATCTGTCTGCTGTTTACCAAGGAATCACTCAGACATATTCTGGGTTCAGAACCATGCACAAGGGGAAAAAAAGCAAGGGGGAGAGTATATGAAGTAAAACTTTTACTCTTATATGAAGAAAATACTTATACTGCAAAATCACTCCACTGCTTGAACTAGAACAAATAGACAATGGAGAACTTAAAGTCATTAACAAGTTAGTATTAAGAAATCCAAAAATTATTTTCTTATGTTTTAAAATTAGTTATAGACTTTTAGAACTGATAACCTGAAATTCTTTCTGGACTGTTAAATACACTAAAAATCTTTATCTACTTATCTACATTATCTGTGTGTTTAAGAGCTTCAGGAACAGTAATAATGCTAATTTTACAACTTGTATACCGGGTGTACTTTTATACTTGAGAAACTCTGACACAGAGAATGTCTAAAGCTAGAACTTAAGCTGTGTGTGTGTGTGCATCTTGGGTGACCAACCTGGGTTCTCAACAAAGCGTATATAGCAAATATAAAAAAATATTTGCCTTTTTGGACAGTACAAAGAAGCTGATAAGGAAATAATTTTCAAAAGAAAAATAAAGTGAAGATTTCTTGCTTATGTTTTTAAAGAAATATAGTCTTCTAATAACTTATACTTAAATTTTGGACTTCCGTGCAACGTGTTGTTAAGTGTATCAAAAGAATAAAAATATGCTCCAAAAGTATTGTCTTAATTTATGGATTATAACTCCCCTAAAGAGTTATAAGTGCCACATTCTTTTTTTTCAAAACTGCCTTTTTATAGTCTTATGTGTATTTAAATCACATTTGCAAACAGCTCCTGATCCGTTGTGACTGTGCTCAGCACAAATTTTTCCCTAGGTCTTTCCCATTGTTCTCCACACAATGTGACACACATCATTAGCTGTGATCATTTTGCCTTGCAGCTTACTGCCACATCTACAGAAAGGTTTTGAGCACCCATGGGTAGTGTGATGGCCTGCGTTGGCACCCAGGGAGTCCCAGAGTGGTGGAAGTTGCTTAAATCCCCAGCATGCAATTCTAACCAGCACATTTGCCTAAACCCCACTAGGATGGGATTTCCTCAAGTGCCGGTGACCGCTTCAACATATAATCCAACAGAGAGCATCAGAGCACTCTTCTAGGGTAATCTTCATGCTTCAAAGAGGAACCATTGCTCTGGAAGTAAAAAAACTTCTGAAAGAAGGCTGGTTGGTTTAGGACCTGATGAGTGGCTACAGCTGGCACAGGAAGATGTACAAAGTGAGAGAAATCAGAAACATCTAATATCTGTCCTGGCTGCCTGCAGGCCCACAAACACTTATTCCCAGCCATGCCAGAGTCAACCAGCAGTGCTTGCTGTCTGTACCAAGTCCATCAGAGACTGGTGCAGCATTGCAATTTTGGGGATTGGAAGTCTTCATCTCATTATCAAGTTTCTATATCAACTCTCCCAGCATCCTAAACCATAATTAAATAGCTTTTTAAAGATGAAAGCAGGGGGTTGTAAATAAAAAGACTGAATTTCATGATGAAATAATAAAGTATTGAAAGCAGCTCCATGGTTATGAAAACATCTGCACTGATGTAAGAGCAGAGGAAGAGTGCAAGCAAGAGAAGACTCCGGCAGAAAAGCAGATAGAGACAGACAACTCTGGAGCTCAGCCAGTCTTTCTTATTGGAATAAAAAATATCTCATTTCCGTCTTGGAGGATGTGATTGTTCCTGTGGCTTGCCACCACTGTTAAGTGACAATAAGAGAGCTGGATGAGTGGCCAGTTGACATGGGAGGTAATATGAAATTAGGTTTTACAATGAGAAAAGTGAACATGCAGTGAGGACAGTTGTCCACTAACTGAAACACTTCTGAGCACTCACATAGCACTGCTCAAAGGACATTTCTGCTGCTTGTTACCCAAGCAAAGTGCATAGGTTTGAATCATTTAGTTGCTGAAGCACAGTTGTTTTTTACCAAGAAAGGAAAAACCAAGTCCTTTTGACTAGATACCAAGAAACAAGCTGAATTTAGAATGGAGAATGTGCTTATCATTCCTTTCCTTTAATTTTGTATTTTGCACATAAATTGCATGATATTGTACTTTATTTCATTCTGAACTACAATACAGAACTGGCAGGAATATCTTTCTTTGGAATCTAAGCACAATGGGAGTCCTGAGGCATCCTTCAGTCACAGTCATACACCAAATGTACACATACATGTACACAGTCATATGAATACATACATGTATACGCCTATATTTTGAGACCAATAAATACAGACTTTTGAGACTACTAGTATGACAGTATCTCTTAGCATTATTGCATTGTGTCTGGAGCAAAAGGACAAGATTTTAATTTATTTGTAAGATTACTTCTTGCATTGTGCAACATGGCTGCAACAGACTTTTTTAATGCAAGGAAAATCACACTACTGTACAGTTACATACTCCATGCTGAATTTATTCACATGTAGTTTTTATGCCTGCCACAAATTGATAGGATTATTACTGGGAGACATCTACAGGCAGGAATCTAATGTGTCATTATCTCTTTAAAATGAGTGAGCCTGTCACTGAGGTCCTAAAGTTTTGTGCTGAAAGCAATGCCTGGTTAGCTCCCTACTAGCTCTCCATTACTCCACTCCCAAGGCAGAAGACTGTGATGCTAAGGATCATTTTTAGATCCCTGGGCTCAACAGAACCCTGAACAATCGACATTCTGATTCTAGGGACAGTCAGTCTGAACAGATCTTGGGGAGTACAGCCAAGGACCAAGGACAAGCACTTGCTGGTGCAGCCTTGCTGGTCCAGCTCTAATATGGAGGCAGGATGGATGATGGGATCCAGGGCACATGGAGGCTTCTGGGTTGCTGCAGAGCTCACTTCCTCCATGAGTGCAATTCAGCCTCTGAGTACAGGCCTCTATTTGCTGGGCCAGGAATCTCTCTCTCTCTCTCATTCTCTCTTACTTCTGTACTCCCTCAGCACTGGATTTAAATAAGGCTACAATCAAAATACGACACAAACATAGCAAGATAATCTGCTTATGGATTTAGTATCACATATCCAACTGATATATTACAGAATCCTAGTCCTTTCAGCAGCCCACAACTAAGTTAACCTCTTGCAGATACCAGGGACAGGACAGACAGCTGGTGGGTGCTCAGGTCACTGTAGATGGCATCAGGTGAAATGAAGTCCTTGAATTTAATTAAGACAGAATGTTTCTTTCTGCAATAGTCCTCATGATAGTGCTCCAACCCACTTCTGACATGTGGGAGACCTAGATAAGATGGTGCTGTTGGCTTTTACATGCTGGCAAAGGAAACATATAATACATAGTACATAATCCTACTGTATAACAACAAAGTTCAAGTATTTATGCCTGTAAAAATGTTGGTGGAGGCCTTGCCAGTTGCTTAAATAGAGGTGATCACTTGGCTTCAAATTTTGAGTGAGCTTCATTAAAAGTAAATGTTTATTTATGACCTACTTCTGCATTTGTATCATGAAATGCTCACACTTCTAACAAGTGTGAGAGGGCTTCTCAAATGAGGGTTTCCTGACCTCGATTTCTGAATTAGATTTGCTGCATATTGGCTGCCAGCTTACAAGTGAATTCAGTCATCTGTTCCTGCATTGGCTGTTCTGGGAGAGCAGCTTCAGGTGCTGAGTCTTGAAATTGGCTCTGTGCAGTTTTAGACAGTAATTGAAGGGGTTTGTTACATTTTCTATCTATAACTCTCACACACAATTGCATTTCCTACATCTATTGGGATGTATCCACTGTCTTTGCACACAAAGGGATCACTGAGTTACATACACAGAGTCCTTCAAGCAAGTCAGATGCTAATTTAGCATATTTCCAAGATATTTGCCTATGTCTGACAGGCATGACCCACAGGAGATTTTCCTCCCTGTTGAGAAGGAACTGGGGGTCAGACTGGGTGTCCAAGGGGATTAGATCCCTATTGCTTAGGCAGTCAAATTCACATAACCCTTATGCTCTTTTTGCCCCTGAATAGCCCATCCCTACACGCCAGGAACAGCCCCTCCACAGCTTCACCCCCCAACCACAATACTCCCTGGAGCAAGCAGCAGCTGCCATCTTCACACACCTTTACAACCCTCAGTGAATTACAAGAAATTCCTGTAAATTAATCTCAGAATTTTCCAGTTTGTTACAAGCTTACACCAGAGATCAAACTAGGAGATCACAACGAGCAAAAGAAGTCATTCAAGTGATGACAAACAAACTAAAGAAGTAGCTACAGTTATCTAGAAGTATGTCTTTGTGGTTGACAAAAATGAATACTTTTTAATAGAAAGGTGTAATCATTGATCATATTTAGTAGCCCATTTACACTAAAAGTTTTATTAAAACTCACCAGCCATGCGAGAAAGAAAACGAGACAATACCTTTGAGAAAAAAAATAAGAAACTTTGTTCTCAAACTTTTGACCCCCTTAAAAAACAAAACAATTACACAAATGCTTGGCTTCAATCATATGCTGAAATTCCCATAATTGGTGAAATAAAACAAAATGCGTCTTCAGAGTGCTTTGAATCAAGTACAAACTTAATTTCCCATTGAATTCTGTTTCAGTTATATTTCATCACAAAATAAGAAGGTCAGAGGAGGGGTTTTTAAACTGGTTTTGGTATTTTTAAATAAATTTCTTGAATCAAATTGTAAAATATGGGTTTCAGAATTCCCTGAGTAGTCGCTGAAAATCACAAAGCTCCTGTTATGATAAAAGCGCAGTTTAGCATGTTGGAAAATCCAGGTCCAGTTTATGGAGAACAGTATTACCAGTATTATTTAGGTTATATTTTTTTGAATGGTTTAGTTTATCTGAGAGATTTTTTTCCCCCTCGACTAATTTAGAAAATTTCTGTGGCTGACTGTAAAGAAAGGGTGCAAAAGACATTGTTGTACATAAAACTTGGAAATAAGCACAGATACATGTACAAAGCAAACAGGTATTTTTCCTTATCTTAGTTTGCCAAATTTAAAATTTAGTATACATGTCAGTACTTATCTTGTAACTACTAGCTAGTGTTAAGAATAAAATGAATGATCAGCCTGAAGAAAACCACCTTCACAGAGTGAACGTTTAGCCACCAAAACTCACGATCAATCATGACTCACTAGTAGAATGCCATGTCAATTATGGCATAACTCAAAAACATTTAGAGGCTTTCTTACATGTGAAAACACCATGCCTGAAGAAACAGTGCTGTCAGGTAGGTCACAAAGCAGTTAAGGGTTCAGAACATGGAGAAGTGAGCAGGAACTCCAATCTCAAAGCTCCACAATCACATGATAAAAATGATTGATATTCCACAAGTTGAACTCTGAGCATCATGTGCAAAGATAGCCTCAAGAATTCAAAGCTTAGACAAGAGTCTTTGCATGTTGATTGATGGCCCTGTGTCACTCTGGTTTATGGGTTATGACCATTGGAGACTTCAAAATGAACTAAGGCAAACATAACAGCACCCTTGCTCAGTGAAGCAAGGATGCAGGACTCAGAAACCAAACTATTCTGTCAAAAAAGAAAATACTTAGCTCAAAAAATCTGTCAGACTTTCAATACTTTTGACAGCTTCTATATTCAATGCATACAAAAGAGACTAAGATGAACACAATCAAAGCATCCAACATATGTCTTTCACATTAAAAATCCCTAATTTGGTATAATAGCCTTAAATAATTCACACATTTTTTTATCTAAGTCTCCTTGTCTTGGTTGCTTTTTAGAAGAAACATCTTCATTAAAGTAAACAAAAATAAGCTATTCTTATACTGGATAGCAATGGAAACTGTCCTTACATACAATACAAAAGTATGATAGTACTTTAATGACAATGATGAACAGTGTATTTTAAAATATGCTGAAAAATACCTGTGAAAAACACAAATATCAAGTGTGTTCATCCAGTACTAGGACTATCATTTCTTATGACAGGAGGAATTTTTCTCAGCATCTAAAATGAAATGTGTATTAATGGTGATAATTACCGAATCCATGAAATTGAGGCGTAGTTGTTGTAAGGACACTGCTTTGTAAGATATTTGCTGTTAATTTGCAATCTTATGTTCCTTAATTTCATTAGATATCCACATGTCAGACATCATTCTAGTTGAAAAAGAAAAACCACATAGAACTGGATTATTAATATGTTGCTGATTTTTTTTACCATTTAGAAAGCTGCAAACAGCACAATTTATGAACTCTCACTCCATTCAACAGAAGAGTTTTCAGCTAGACATAAATGATCTAAGGAAAGACACCTATCAACATTTATAAAAAAAATAAAAGGCCATATTTTCTTGATTTTGTACTGAAGGTATACTTAATAGATTTGAAGTGAGATTTAATCATCAGTTGTGACTTTATAGTATATTTTTATAGGAGATTTTCAAGACCACTAGAAGAATGAAAAATGAACATTGTTTAAATGTAACAACTTTCTAAAAACTCAGAAACCATCCTATCACACTTTTTATTCATACAGTTTAGGTCAAAGCACAAATATCTGACTGGTCTTTTTTTTATTATTTTATTCCTATAGCATTCTTGCTTTATATCTGTTTTGACTTTAAACTCTGCTTTTCTTGTTGGGAAAAGCTGACAGCTGGATCTTGTCTTTCTGTCTTGCAGGTGACATGTGCAATCGTGTACCTCAGCATCCCAAAGAACAAGGCTGGACCTACAGGAACAGAAAGTATGACACAAAGTACACAGAGAGCCAGAAACTCATGTACCTGCTTTACAATCTCTGGACAAGAGAGCTGCTCTCTATGAGAAATACCATGAAGCAGAGTTGAAAAAGTATCTTGTGCATTGCAAAATTTTCAGATGCCTGTAAGATTTTTTTAAAGACTTACACATTACTGTCATTTTTGATCCCCCACCAAGCATATTAGCATTCAAAACCAGCCCTTCTCTCACTAAATTCATAGATACATTACCCTACATTTTTATGGAAGCAGAGCTGTGGCACTTACTTTAGAAATTATACTATTTGTACAGCTTTTTTTCCAGACCTTCTGTTCAGCACTCAGGAGGACAACGAAGATTTGGACTAAAGAATTTCGTTTGTTTCTAGGTAGACATTTGCTTTTATATCATTTACTATTCCTCATATATCAACTTGTGGGTGTGATTACTTAATATGCAGTTCCAAATCCATTTTATTGATAGCCATAATTGAGTCTGGATTTAGCTTGCCTGACTTCAGGAAGTCAAATTGGTGGCTACATAAGAATTCTAGTTGCCTTAGCTGGCTGCCTTGTCAATAAAGAGAGGTAACATCCACCAAGGCAACTCAGCTGCATTTGAGTGAAGATACACCACATGTGGTGTTTTGCACACACAGAGTGAAACCTTACACCTGACAAAACAACCAGTTGCTGCGAAAAAGGAGAAAGTCTTGCCCAGCATATCTCAGTTAGTGCAAACTTTACCTGTATAGTAACCCATCCTGAGAGTCCGTGATTGATGTCGCACATCTGTAGTACCCTGATGTAAAAGTCAGCTTGACAGACTCTGCCAAGATAAACTGGCTGTTCAGAAAAGGCTTTACTAATCATCTTTTCACTGCACAAGAGTTACAATAGAACAGAAGAAATGCACACACAGGCAGTGTAAATACAGCATGCAACACCTAAGGATTTGTTTTTGTTGCCATTCTATCTTCAGGGAAAAGTAAGAGACATTTCAAGCACAAAAATTACATCTTAAAAGCAAAAGTTCCTTCTCCCATAAAGCTGCCTCAAGTAATAGCATAGACTTTAGCCTACAGTGTCACACTGAAACACAGGAAATTTGCTTCAGAACACTCTTAATTCTTCAGAAACTGTAAACACTGCTATTTCTTTCTATGCCAGTGGACAGTAGGAAACCAGTAAACTGCTTCATCGACCTTTGGGAAGGAGAGGTGAAACGAGAAGATTCTCATATGACACCCCATGCACATGACTGCTCATGTAACTCCCATGGAAGCACTGGATGTCTGCTCCTACCTGTGGCTCCTTTTTATCTAGATGCAAATGGCTTGGCTCCTCCTTTCTGGGAGGTAATGGGACGGTCAGCAGAGATAAAACCAATGCCCCACACTATTTTCACAGCTGGCTTACTATCTGAATGGCTGCTGCCCCTCCCTCCTGGAGTTGTGACAGGTAAGGAATAAATACCTCCCCAAGTGAGTTTCACCAGATAGACCTGAATTCAGGTTTCCTGCCTGAAACCTTGAGATAGATTTCTGCATTGTATTTAACTGAGAGAAGTCTTTTTACAATTACACACAAAGATGTGTACGGCCAAGAAGAAATTTTTATAAGCCTTATTAATAGGACTTTCTTATACCTTAAGCATTTAGTATGCAATGTTCTTTCTGCTACTTTACAAAAAATTGTGATACAGAGACTTATTGAAAAAGAAAAACAATATGTGTTCCGATTTTTCTTCTTTGTAACACCTGGATTCTGTTCTTTAAGTTTGGAAGTACTCATTTAATGTTTTGTCAGAACCAAGAAACTCTAGTGACACTGCCCAAGCTGGTCCAGTAACACTTTTCTCCTTGGAACTACCCATGTGCTGAGCACCTCAGCTGTAGCTAAAGACTGCTTTTGCTGCTGCACTTAGGGTTAAGGTTATGCTTAGGGTTAGCGTTGAGAAAACCACATAGCCCAGATCTCCAGGGATACTTCAAGAGCAAAACAAATGTGTGAATGAGGGAATGCTGGGGCAGTGTCCTGCTCTCCTTAGCATGCCTTTTCCAGTTGCAGTGTACCTGGATCCTCAGCTTTGAGGATTTTTCAACCCAAACCCATGCCAAAGCATGTAGTGCCTCTGGCAGGGTAACACTGCAGCACTTTTATATGTATATTTTATTGGGAAAAGTACTTCAAAAAGCCACAGGATTCCAATTATACTTTATAGTTGACTACACATGCCCACAATAATGAGATATTATTTATACCATTATAGTAATAAGAGTGTGACCCCAACACCTATGGAGCTGGTCAAAGTTATACATGCTGTAGGCCCTAACACTTCCCTTAGCAGGAAAGTCTGCTGGAGAAAGGATACTTAAAGCGGAGAAATTTCTGGAGCGTGATGGCAATGGAACATAAATGCTTTACTGATAGGGATTTCACTTCGATATTATGCTTAAATGTGTAGCCTAATTAAAGCCTTAGAATTTTTCATTCCATGTTTACACTTAAAATATCCTTAAGCACCTGCTTTGCTACTGCATAAACGTATCTGTGATGATTATTTCACCTGTATCTGGCTGCAACCCAGACAGTAATTAAATACCCATCACAGGATCCGTAGTGGTGTTCCTATTTTACAGATACCTGCAGGGTTGTTCTTCACAGCATATGGAGATACCCAGGAGCCCGTGACAGGATGTATTTGTGATTTAGTCTCAATGCATCCCACAGTACCCAAAGCTTTGTTTGCCTAAAGTTGCTCACTGACTTACAGTCAGATCAAGCTCAATTCAGTCATGAACGCAGTTTTAAAATTCAAGCCTCAAAGTGACACCTTGGTCTGGCCAGAGCATTCTTTCTTTTCTCCAAAGTATGTATTTTTCCTGAATGCAGAATATAAGTTGGTATCTAAGGATAGCAATAGCTACCAAATGTAATTTTAAACTCAAAATATTCTAACGTCTTTTGGAATAAAGAGATTGTGTTTTGTCCAGCAGAGGGAGACTTCGGTTTTAGAGAAATGTAATACAAACATTTAGCATAACACAGAAACACATTCTTTCACTCAAATGTATCAGATATAAATTTTAATTTATAAGAAATAGTACCCTATATTGCATAGACCATTCAGTGTAGGAAAAAATATGAAGTTAATCAAACTTAAAACCATATTGTAGTCCTTGATACTGATGTAGGATCTGTAGCCTTCATCCCACTTGAAGTCTGATAGTATGGAAATAATAAAAGAAAACACAGCCAAGGAAAAAATCAAATTAAATAATAAATAAGCACAGTGTTTTTTTGCATGAGGAAACACTTGCTACCAGTTTGCACTCAGGAAAAGGTCAATGGAAACCTGGAGGAAACTCTTTATAGAGACTGCCTGGTCTGTTTTTTAGAGTGTAAAAAAAATCTGTAATTTTGTGTAAATCACTGTAAATCACGACTCCAGACCAGAAATCCAGTTCCTGGACCAGCTAGTTCCGCCCTCATCTCCTTGATTCAGAACCAAAGAAATTCATCACTCATTGCCTACTCCAAAAGCAGTTTTAAAGCTACAGGAAGTGCTTTTTGACCTCACTGCAGCTTATCTGGCACAGAGGATTGTTCAAAGGCCAGTCAGATTCACAGCTGCAATAAAAAAAGAGACTCAGTAAGCAGTCTTAGGTTTTCCTTGTCACACACACAGATGATATGCTTTGGGGGATTACTGTATTATCAGGATGGTTGTATAGCTGATAGTGCTGAGTAACATTACAAACCAGTAAATGAACTGCCAGGTATGAGAAGAACAAGCAGAACCAGCACAGGCTTAACACAGAGAGGAAAATGGCAAATCTTCCCATGAGAAAACTTGAAAGTAAAAAGAAAAATATTGTACCTTACCCATATATTCTCTGTTTGTTGTGTTTTAATTATTCATTCTGGTGTTCTCAGCCTTCAGAAGAAAAACTTGGGATAAGAGTGAGAAAAAGATCAAGTGATTGACCGAAGACTAAAGGAATATTCCATGACATATGATGTCTGCTCAGCAATAAAAGCTAAGAGAAAAAAGGATGAAGAGAGAGAATTCCTAGTTTACGGTGCCTGCCTTTTGGAGCAACCACTATGTGTCCTGAAGTCCTGGTTCCCAGGAAGTGCCATACAACACCAGATGCAAAGCAGAGAATAAAATATTTTTCACTTACATAACCCTTGCATTTACATTAGTAAACTGCCTTGTATCAACACAGAAGGTGTTTTCCCCTCTTATTTTTTTCCCCAGTGTCCTGCTGAGTAATGCAGTGATAGACCAACTGGATGGGCAGCTGATATCCAAAGTCAACTCACCACAGTTGTTTTTGGCACCCAACATAGGGCTTAAGATAACAGCAGTTTTATATTAAGTGTACTGTAGCTATAGCAGGTATTAAGTGGCAAGCCCCTGGGCAGGTCACAGCTTGTTGGCTGCACTGCTTCTCTCTTTATTTTATGAACAAATAATGTCTCTGTGTTTTGCCCTGGAATTGCTGGCCTTGCTGTACTGTATCTGCCTTGTGGAGACAATGAGGAAACATATCTCTCCTATCTTAGACTGATATGGATGGTTTATTTGTCAGGCTCACAAGGTCCTTGTTCACCCTCACGTGAGCTTTCATACTAGTAGTTAACGCTGTTAGCATATTATGGAGTTTGTGGAACCTGGTGTCTTCCTGGCATCAGAGAAGACAAATTTTGGATGAGAAAAAACTGTGATGTGTCCTGAAGTGATTGTCCCTGAATGACAAGGTGTGTGGAAGGATTTGAGCAGATTCCCAGGATACTTATCTCCTCTCAGAACCTGGGACCTTATGCCTGAACAGACAAATTACTCTAGCAGACCGAAAATCAGCAGCCTCTAGCACTGTACTGGAGCCTGGCCTGTGCCCATTGAGCCACAGCTCAATACTGTCAGAGGACTGTAGTTGAGGCAGGGACACAAAATGTGTTGGAAGGCACCATGGTTGAGACAGGGATCCAAACAACAGCAGTAATTCTGAAAAAGTTGACAAGGAGAAGAATAATGGATCCAATTAGAAAGGGGGCAGGGAAAAGACAAAGTTTTACCAAGAAAATGGTTTTTCAACAAAGAAATTGGAGCAAAGAGTGAAAGAATTCAAAAAGAAAGAGGAAACACTACAGTCTCTGCTCTCATCAGAACTTTGAGACACTCTAAAATATTACAGCCATAAGCCAAGTGAGTGGATTTTTGTCTGGCTGCTTCAACACTTGAGTGCTTCAATCCAGGGAATAGACAACCCCTACCAGAGGGGATGTGACACTGTGGGGTGCTCAGCAACATAAGCAAGCTAACCAGGATGAGAGGCAGCCTGGGCTGAGGTGATCATGCATTGGTGGAATTTGCATCCTCAAGGATATGAGTCAGGTGAGGAGTAAAGTTAGTAAAGTGAACTCTAGGAAAGCAAACTTCCGTTTCTTCAAGGAAATAGTAAATAAGATCCCCTGGGAGAATGCCTTCAGGGACAAGGGAGCAGATCAGAGCTAGCAGATCTTTAAGGAAGGCTTCCATAGAGAGCAACAGGTATTGATCCCCAGGAGCAAGAAATCAGAGAAGGCAAGAGACCAGCAAGGATGGGTAGGAAACTGCTGCTCAAACTAAAGGGAAAGAAGCAAGTGCAGAGACAGCAGAGAAAAGAACAGGTAACCTGGGAAGATTATTGAGATACTCAGGTTGTATGGGGGTGGGGTGAGGAAGGTCAAGGTAAAACTGGAACTGAACACGGCAAGCAACACAAAGAATAACAAGAAGGACTCCTCTAGGTATGTAAACCAGAAAAGGAAGGTTAAAGAAGGTAAACTCCCAACAAGAAACAATGATGGAAAACTGGTAACAATGAAGGAGGAGAAGACTGAGGTGCTCAAAGACTTTTTGCCTCAGTCTCCAATGGTAACCTCTCTTCCCAGATATCTTGAGTGATGGACAGCCGGATGAAAACTGGGGGAACAAAAGTGCCTCCCACTATAAGGAAAGATCAGGTTCATTACTATCGTAGGAGCCCAAACATACCAAAGTCCATGGGACCCAAATAGATAATTCCCAGAATCCTAACAGAATTGGCTGATGCAGTTGCCAAGCCACTCTTCATGGGAGTTAGGTGAAGTCCCAAGTGATGGGGAAAAGGACAAAATTGTACCTGTCTCTGAAAAGTGTAGAAAGGAGGACCCTGGGTCCTACCAGTCTGTCAGCCTCACCTCTGAGAAACTTCCCCCTAGAAGCTATGCTCAAGCACACAGAGGACAGGGAGGTAATTAGGGACAGCCAGTATGACTTCACCAAGGGCATGCCCTGCCTGACCTACAGGGTGGCCTTCTATGACAGAGTGACCATATCAGTGGAAAAGGGAAAGGTTACAGATGTCATTTATCTGGGCTTATGTAAAGCCTTAACACAGTCCCCCACCAAAATCCTTCTCTCTAAATAGGAGAGAGTTGGACTTGATGGGTAAACTGTTAGATGGAAAAGAAAGTGGTTGGACAGTAGCATCCAGAGTGTCAATGGCTCAGAGTCTTGATAGCCATCAGTTACAAGTAAGGTCCCTCAAGAGTCCATACTGGGATCAAAGTTATTTAATATCTTCAGATCTTCAGTACCTTCATCAATGACAAGGACAAAGGATTGAGTGCACCCTCAGCAACTTTGCACATGACACAAGGCTGAGTGGTCCTTTTGACCACACAGGTATGTCTTTTTGACATACCTGAAGGACAGGATGCCATCCAGTGGGATCTGGACAGGCTGGAGAAGTGGGCCTATAGGAATCTCATGAGATTTAACAAGACCAAGTACAAGGTGCCACACCTGGGTCAGTGCATCCCCCACTATCAATGCAGGCTGAGTGGGGATGAACAGATGGCAAGTAGCCCCGGGGAAAAGGACTTGGGGGTGCTGATGGATGAGAGCCAAGACATCACCCAGCAATGTGCAGCCCAGAAAGCCGAATGTGTCCTGGGCTGCATCCAGAGGAGGCTGGGAAGTGCATTCAGGGAGGTGATTCTCCCCCTCTACTCTGCACTGGTGAGACCCCACCAGGAGTGCTGCATCCAACTCTGGGGTCCCCAGAACAGGAAGGACATCAACCTGATGGAGCAAGTCCAGAGGAGGCAACCAAGACAATCAAGGGGATAGAGCACCTCTCCTATAAGGAAAGGCTGAGGGAATTGGAATTGCTCTACCTGGAGAAGAGAAGGCTTCACAGTGACCCAACTGTGGCTGCGCAATACTTGAGGGGAATCTACAAGAAAGATAAACTTTTGAAAAGGGCATGTAGTGACTGGACAAGGGGGCTTCACACTGAAAGAGAGTAGATTTAGATGAGTTGTTAGGAAGAAATTCTTGACTGTGAGGGTAGTGAGACAGTGGAACAGGCTGCCCAGAGAAAATGGGGATGCCTCATCCATAAGATGGAGATAATTTCCCCCATAGCACCCTCAGAGTGCTAGTAAGTATAAGTGCAGTAGGCTTACATACAGCAACCACCTGTGGGCTGAAGCTCTGCTTCCTGGAAGGTGGGTGGATCACCTGCTGATGGGAAGTAGAGAATAAAAATATTGGGTGGTTCTTTCCCTTACCTGCACACAAGGGATCTTTGCAAATTAGATTAGATATTAGGAAGAAAATTAATTATTCCAAGACTGCTGACAATGAGAGAGACTAAAATAATCCTGCTGGAGATATTGACTGACATTTTATGTTGTTGGGAGTAAAGAATCACACTTTAGATAAGAATTCCAAGTGCTTTTCTTCCACGGGGTTAGAAAGGATTACATAACCCACACCAGAAAACCTGCTCAGCTGCTGGCTGCTGCTGCCCTTCCTTCTTTACTCTCCTCACACTGATAGGAAGAATGGAGTCTCCACCCACACAAATTTTAAACCTACTTGTGCCCAAAGATTTAAGTTCCTGCATAGTTGTCAGTACAGCCAAGGACTGAAGACATTTAAGCAGGAAAAATTCTCTGGCAAGTTTTTTTTCTTTCATTTTCTTAAAATTTCTTGAGTCATTGACCAGCCACCAATCCAACATCTCATTCCGCTCAGCTGAATCTGTATGAAATTGCTGTGAGTAAACAAGAAAACTAAACAAAATACTCTAGCAATGTTTGCTGTCGGGATCGAAATGTCTCTTTTTCTGGCTGATGTTTTTAACTAAGGTTATTTCTATAGCCTCCTCTTAAGCATAGCTTTCCTCTGATCAGACTCTGGAGCTCTGAAAGTTATGCCTAGGAAGTCTCTCTGGGAGAAATCCAGAAATCAATAACTAATTATTGTAAAACAGATTGATTCATATAATTAAAGTCTAACAACCTTTAGTTAATGATCAATCTAGTTCAGGTTATTTATGTGCAACATATTTCAAAATACAGCTGAGATCCAAGAACTAAAAGATCCAGGAAGGAAACTCAGAAAAGGTCTGCAAATACTTTTGTAAGTATAAGGCACAAAAGGTGTTAGCAGACATTTCTGTTTATTTTCTCTCCAGAGGAAGGGTTGGGTCCTGTATGCTGATTTCATTGCCAGCTCTTATTCTCTGCCTTCTTTTGAATCCCACCTCTGATTTTTTTTTGTTTGTTTGTTTGCTTTTAGAAGCCCTCATACCAACCACTGAAATTTTACATAAATGTGTTTGATATGAGAATAATGATGTTTCTCTTTTTGTATCTGAGTAAACAGAGTGAAACAGAAAACTACCACTAGCAATATACCATGCACTTCTGAAAACGAGATTCAGTTTTAAGGAATCTACATATGGCTCCAGATAGACCAAACCATGGCCAAAGAAATCAGGACATGGAATTTGATGAATAGGAGAGACTTCAAGATGAGTAAATTCAGATTTTTTTTCAGAGCAGCCATGTTAATTCTAAGCCTTTCTTAATGCAGTTCTCATTGGCCATGGATAAAATGAAAGATCTGAGTCTGGGAGAGACAATTCTTCGACCTGAGTTAACTGAAGTGGAAGGCGTTGTCCTCACACAACCAATTGCCAGCATTTGGGACCAAGTGTGGAAGTTCAAAGCCAGGCCTGATGATGTGCTCATCGCAACCTATGCAAAAGCAGGTTGGTGTGGGTAGGAAACAGAAAAGTTTGGCATAGTACTTATTGTTGGGATTGAGATCTGTGTTTTTTCTATTGTGACGGATACTGGTTTAACTCCAAACTAGACATATTTCAAAGGCATGGAGCTGTGTCAGCTGTGACTAGTAACTCCTGTCTTCTTTGACAGATGAATCTGTTACTACTGAAGTACAAATCGCCAAAATCTAATGACATATAATTGTTACCTTTAATTGAGATTATACGCATTTATATTAATGGTAACAATGTAAGTTTACTGCCAATATGTAGTGATTTAAAAATGCCTAGAAATAAGTGATTATTACAAAGAAATAATAGAAGTTGACTGTATGACTGTGGAACATATTATATATTTGGGGAATGATTTCTTCTGTAAACTAGTACCGATTTCTGAAAACTGATTAATTCTTTAAAATAACCAAATTAATTTAATAATTTTGGCCAATAAAATAAAATCCCATCATTAATATTAGCTATCTGGCATCTTACTCAGTGACTGGACAATATTTCTTCTCTTCGTCAGACCCTTTATACTAACCACACAAGAAACAATGAGTAACAAGCATCAATATTAATTCTGTATGAATAAATACATGTGCAATTTTCCAGATTCAGGAACAGATATGGGAGAATTTTATCATGCTAAAAAAAATTA
Organism: Sylvia atricapilla; assembly: GCF_009819655.1. Classification (NCBI taxonomy): domain Eukaryota; kingdom Metazoa; phylum Chordata; class Aves; order Passeriformes; family Sylviidae; genus Sylvia; species Sylvia atricapilla. Next base: position 88,179,243 of record NC_089141.1, read on the forward strand.
TTTTAATTAGCAACAATTTTTAGGGCTTTTTTTTTAGGGGAAAAATATGTTTTCAACAAAACAAAAACAAAACCAAAAAAACACCATTAGTTTTCTAAAACCTTGAAAGCTTTTGATTTACTACCTGTATACTGAAGGAAAAACTAAATTTTTTTTTTTCCAGCTGGGATTAAAACTTCCCAGCCACTGAACTGAAAATAAATAAAGTTAGGATTCCATCTGACATTATGTCATATCTGTGTGAAATGCATAACACAAGCATCTTAAGAAGGGCTGAAACTCCTGCTCAAATTGCTTTCCAATTTATCCTTCAGCCTGTTCTCTAGCTGACCCACTCCAGTACCTCAGAGGAGATGCGGTTGACACAGCGATGACAGCTATAAAAGAAAAAAGACACGAGATACACTATACTGTAACTCTTGCAAAATGTTGCAGTCACTCAGGCAGATGAAACTGTGTACAGACCTTCATTAAGGTGTTTCAAAAGGAAACTTTGCAAATACTGAAACTTTTTAAATATTTCCAAACTGTGTGAAATTTTTACTCTCTTGAAGTTCAGGTATTGCGTTTTTTTTACTCAAATTCAGTATAAAAACAAAATTGAAATACTTGAATTTTGTGAGGGATGAAAGGAGGATATTTCATTCCTCTGAAAATAGTATAGTCTCCAAACCATAGTGAGTTTATCCCAATGTTTTTTTCTACACCAGTGTGGGAGTTATTTCTTTAATCAAGAAGTCTGTCTAAAATGGAATTCCTGAATTGAGCTTTGGGAATTACCTTTGTTGCTTAACTAGACATTTTACTCTCTTTCCATTTTGTCAATTATTTTCTATGCTATTCTTTCCCCCATTAGCACATAGTCCATTACTCTGGCTTTCAGTTACTTGTACAAGAAACTCTTGACGATATTGGAGGGAAACATCTAAACACTCGATATTTTCAGGTACCACATGGACACAGGAGATAGTGGATATGGTTCAGCAAAATGGAGATACTGAGAAGTGTAAACGTGAGACTACTTACAAACGCCACCCTTTCCTCGAGTGGTATTTGCCAGAGCCTGCGTCTGCACGTTACTCAGGTGAATATTTTTTGTATTTCAGACAGAATGGAACAAAACAACCACATGGTGCTGATGCCACAAGTTTCCTGGAAAAGGTCCCACTTGCTGTGTTCTTGAATAAGCACCATTTTGGCTACTAAGGACCAGTTCAGGTGCTTTAACATAAACATTTAGTGCTACTCAGGGTGCTGCAGGGCTGACAGATGTGATCGCTTTGGGTGCTACTGAAGAACATGATGTTTTGGAGTGGTGTCTGAAGCTGTGTTTGATACTCCACAGTATTTAAAGCAGCAGCAGATATGTATAAAATGGCAACATGAGCGCAATTGAATGTCATTCTGTGATCACAGGCCTTCAGGAAGAGAAACCTATGTCATGGACTTATTTTCAAAAGCTGCATAACATTTTCAGCGGTTTTGGTACTGTTTCAAGGACCTGCTGCTCAGTTCTAAGGTCTTGTCATCTAAACAAGCTATGGAAAATTCAGGCAAGCAGCAGGCTTCACTGGTTTGCAGTTTCTTAAAAAAGTCACCCCCAGCAAGGCTCCATTTCCACACAAATCATTGTCAGACTCTTACATCTGAAGTTAAAAAGGTTGATTAGCTCTGCAGATCTGCTACTTTTTTCCTTCTAAGTTAGCCTGTGTTGACATAGAGAGAGAAAAAAATAATTATAGATGACAGATGATGATAGATGATGACAGGGAAAAAATTATGGACGTCATGATAGATGTTTAAAAGGGAGAAGGGAGGAGATAACACATCTTCAAATATCACCAGAAATTCCCAAGTAGTCCCATATATCTATAGCTACTGAAAATCCACTGGCATCCTAATAGTTTCTCTTTATGTGCTATCCACAAAGTCTAGTCAGTCATCATATTCCTATACCCTAGAAAGAAACTAAAACTTCTTACCTGTTAGGTGGAAGGAGACCACTAAATATTGCTAAGGAAAAACTTTTTAAAAATATATTAAAAGTTTTAAAAATATAAAAAAAATTTAAAAAATATAAATCAATACTCATCATTATCCCTTGGAGAGAAGGAGTTGGGTATGAGCCCAAGAAAGCAATAAGATATAAATCAGTGTTTCCCCTTTTCTGCTAAAAAACGCTGGTACATTTTTTTCTAGAAACATTGAAGATGGTTATGTAATGTTGTACATGTTACCCTGCTATGCAAGTGCTTTGGAGATGAGTGATCCATGCAAGGTGTAGTGCTGAAAAGTCACAGTCACAGTAACAATCACATGTGAGCATAGGAAAGAAGTGCTAATGCAATTCAGAAAAGAACTCACATTGCATAATTAAACATCCCCCAGGTCTGGAGCTAGCTGAAGCCATGCCATCTCCACGAACAATGAAAACTCACCTGCCAGCTGAGCTGGTGCCTCCATCCTTCTGGGAACAAAACTGTAAGGTAAGGCTGAAGAGCCCTACTCTACTTCACAGACAAAGAAAGTCACGTAAACCAGGGCAGAAGATGTTTTCCAGAATCTCTGGGAAATCAAAAGGTCTCCAAAAATATTTTCCCTTTAATGTGCAAAGTCTGTGAAAATCTAAAGTCACAACTAAGTTACCTGAGCTGGATTTTAGAAAATGACAGCTTCAAAGCAAAATACCTTAAACCTCTACCAGTAGGCTCCAAGAGGAAACACCAGGAGATGCTCAGTATCTATATTTGTATGTGCAAGTTAATTTCTTTCTCTCTCTCTTTTTGTATTAATGAAGATAATCTATGTGGCAAGAAATGCAAAGGACAACCTGGTGTCATACTACCATTTCCACAGAATGAATAAAGGATTGCCTGATCCAGGAACCTGGGAGGAGTATGTGGAGAAATTCATGACTGGAAAAGGTGATTAACTGCAATCAGTTGTTTAAGAGACTTTGATAATTTTAAGAATGCATGGCATTGATTTATTAATTTCAGTTATGGTTTGAAATTGAGTACAGACGCTGTGGAAGAATATCTGCTGAAGGTGTTTCAGTCATAATTTTTCTTAATTCACAGACTTTTATTATTACCTAAAGGATTAAATCTATCTTTATGCTCCAATTTTGAGAAAAAATAAAAACACTACTCTTTATACTGTTATAATTCAGAAACATACATGACAATTTTCAGGTTTCATCTCTTCTCTCTGAGATTAAAAGAAGCCATTTGAAAAGGAGCAATGGTTTAACTGGTTTTACTTTAACCTGATAAAATCTGAAATTTAAAAAAGAAGCAGAGAGTTAATTTTCAGCACGAATTTGAGATAAGGGAGTCTTTGTACCTAAATTAATGTATCTAAAAATCAGGCATCTGAACAAAGACAGTTATCTGACTAAGGGCAGGCAACCCCAGAAGCTGATTCCTCCCTTTCTAAAAGAGGTGCTGATATCACAGGATATCTAAGAAACAAAACCTGGTCAAATGAATGGCAGTTTAAAGTTTGGGTTATTAAAGCTTCCTTATGTCATTTTTCCCACCATGTAGGCCTAGAAATACCACTGTCTGGACCAGCGTGAGAGTCACATGTCCAAAGGAGACCTTATGTCTTGTGTTTGGGCAGCTCAGTCTGGGAGTCACCTGTTGCAGTGCAGACATATAGAACATACCTACTTCTGTCTTAGCTAATTTTGACACTTGCTTGAGAGAAGGCGGCACTTCTGATAACATAGCAAATATTATAACCATGTAGAATCATAGAATAATGCAAGCTGAAATGGATTTTTGTTGTCCACACTGTCTCAACCCCTGCCCTGCTCAAAGCAGGGCCAATTAAGACAAATCTTTTTCAGCTGATCAAATTAATACTGGAAATGTGTGTTTCCATTGATTATAATGCATCTGCATTTGTTGCCCTTTAAAGCTACACAAGAATCCTGTTCTGAGCATGCATAAAACTGAGGGATTAATAGCAAAAATGCTGTAATAAGCACAGAGCACAGCCATACTGATTCAAAACCAGCTTGGAAATTCACAGGTACTGGTTAAGAGAGAAACATGTGTTCCACATGTGTTAAAGACAGTTCGAGCATCTATAGCTGCTGATGTTACTTCTTTTTCAGTCCTCTGGGGTTCCTGGTATGACCATGTAAAAGGATGGTGGAAGGCAAAAGATAAGCACCGTGTTCTCTATCTCTTCTATGAAGACATGAAGGAGGTAAAAGGAGAAAATATTTTTATAGAGCTCTCAAACCTCTAGGTCTAGTAGATACTAACTACCAGCCACAGTTTTATATTATAATGCCAGTATCAGTAAACCACACAATAACCTGGTCTTCTCTGTCTGCGAATTGCAGCTCTTGTTTGACTTCTTTGCATTTCCTAGCTCTGTATCTTATCCCATGTAATCGTCTCTGCAGAATCCAAAGCGAGAAATTCAGAAAATTGCAAAGTTCCTGGAGAAGGATCTGAGTGAGGAGGTTCTAAACAAAATAGTCCATAATACCTCATTTGAGGTAATGAAGGAAAACCCCATGGCAAACTACACTAAAGACTTTCAAGGAATAATGGATCACTCCATTTCCCCATTCATGAGAAAAGGTACTGAGGTTTATTACTGACATCAACTCTCTCTGGTTGTCATTCTGTTTTGAAATAAGCATTAAAGTACAAGCATCTGATAAGTTGTGCATAATGAGCTTCAGAAAATACTGGTAAACCAATCTCTTTTTTTTTTTTTTTTTCTTTGCCATTTCTTAGGCACTGTTGCAGACTGGAAGAATCATTTCACTGTGGCACAGAATGAGAAATTTGATGAAGATTATAAGAAGAAAATGTCTGATACCTCTCTTGTTTTTCGCATGGAATTGTAATTACTTGCAATGGAAATTAATGATCTTCAGCCTTTTCCATGTTATATATTTTGCTTTTCCTTCACAAAATGTCAGTGTCCCTAAGATTCCAAGATCTCCGTTTCACACATCACTGATTTTTCATTATTGGGAGACTGCTCAAATTATGGCAAAGTTTAAGTCTCCCTGAAGAAAATAATTCCACTGGACACATCTCAGTCAGCCCTACCACAGTAGTTTTCAGCATTAATAAAAATATTTCAGACAGGCTGTGGGTTTTGATCTTTGTAAAATTGCAGTTGATAGTGCTGATACTTTTTAAATCAAACTCTAACAGAAACTAGGAGCCAACAGGAAAAAAGGTGTTAAAAGAGTGCAACAGGTTGTACAAACATTAATCAATAAATAACAATATACAAATTTAAAGGTGGTCAAGTATAAAGAAAGGAACAGAATTACACAAAGTAGAATTAATTTCATTTTCTCTCATTTTAAGCTGGACATAAGAAATGCTGTTGAAATAAAAGCAGCATTTCCAAAAAACACCGAACACTCATTACTTCCTTTGATAAAACTTGCTGAAGGGCTACACAGAGCCATTTATCTACAGTCTAGCTGTGGGCACAGTAGTCCTTATTGCATCTCACATTTGCCTTCTGAACTGGATAGTGTTCTCTTAATATCTGGAAAATTCTGAAAGTTAGTATGAACCAGGTGGAGAGTCAATGCTGCAAATGCCATCCTCTTCACTGTTGTAAAAGCATTCATCAGATGCCTCAGGTCATTGTTTTCCCTTTTACCTTACTCTTAATCAAATATGTAAACATCTTGTTGACAGCTCTCAGTTGCTATATGGCCTGGTAGATATTGGAAAATAAAAACCAGAAAACTAGTTCTGCTTCAGCGTTAGCACCATAACTACAGCCATACTTTGAGTTTCTGCAAAGTTAACTGAAGCAATTCATAGGTCATTTAATTATAGGCAACTGTTACCAAACCACTTTTGGATTTAAAGTGCCATCGTTGAGCTTGGCACAAAAAAAAAAAAAAAAAAAAAAAAAGGCCACAAAGATTTCCTGTCTAACTGAGTTTGCACTCCGAATGTTGGAGGGAACAGAATGTAGATTACAGCAGCTAAAGGAAAATACTGTCTTATTCTCATTTAGTCTAGTTTAGTCTAGTTTAATACAAAAAAATGTTTGCTGGGGATATTTTTCTTTTTGCTCATGGACAGTTAAAAGTAAGTTAAAAGCTGTAGCAATATGAGCAGCTGTCAAATGCAAAGTTAATTTCAGCCTACCTATTTAATCCACATATCTAAAGTGAACACAGTCATAAAGGACAGCAATACCTTGCACCAATTTGAAAACAAACAAAAAGTTGCCTGTTAAATGCAGGGGTTCCATTGTCCTAGCCCACAGAGTCTTCCCCAAAAATGCAGGAATCACTGAAACTGGAAGCATGTATTTACGATATTAGTGTAATTTTTAATTTTTTTTCCAAATTGACAGATTCCTGCCCGCCAGACTTCAGGTTGTCCTGCCCACAAACAAAGGACAGCTCAGTAAAATGACTGCCTGAGAAAAAACCAATCTGTCAGAGGCACTGCTGCTCATGACAGCAAGGCTAAATACCAGCTTGAGGTGCTTTCTGCTACTTGCTTGGGTTTTGTTTCATATTAACTTGATTTACTGTCTCACTAGTATGAGGAAAAGGTGTTGCTCTCTCAGATACTTCCGTTCTCTTGGGTTGCTCTATGAAACCACATAAGTCAGCACAGTTGGTCAATATAATCCTCATTCAGTGCCGCAAGGGGTATCAGTAAATGGAAAACATGCTTAACTCAGTAGTTTGGTGACATTTTATGAGCAGTGCTGTACAAAAGGTCACACAGATGACCTGTTTGCTTCTCCCTTGAAATCTCAAAACTATCAGAAAAGCAAAATGCTGACAGTGGCTGAGCCTGATTTGAAAAGGGAGTTGCATAGCAACTGCGAGGGTAGAGGCGCCGTATAATAAGGGTCTTGTATCACACTGGGAAAGTCACCTTTGCTCTCACTTCCTTAGGTAACCAGCTGCAATTCAGCTGCTGTGAACAACAGATAGAAAGTACCACAGTGTTGCTTCGTGTGGCAACAGTGTTCATCGTGTCGAGGAAGGTGCAGCCGCCGGCGGGGAAACAGACGAGGCAAGTCTCTTTTGTTAAGCACAAGAGTTCATTTTATTTCCTCCCCCCAGCCCTAGTCGGGGTGGGAGGAGAAGGCGAAGAAAGAGAAGGCGAGGGGCGAGAGAACCGAGAGAGGGAAGCTCAGCTCTGCCTCCCCTTAAGGGGAGGGTCCGGGGCCGGGGCAAAGGGCAGGTTGAGGGCATTGACCTGAAGCCAGTGGCGACACACCGAGGGGGAAAGGAACCACAGGCCAAGGTCACTGAGGTGAGGGCAGAACCGACCAAACCACTGTGTACAGAGATTACATTGAGTGGCTGAAAGCATTCCACACCACAGGTAAGACTGCAGTCCTAGAATAAAAAAGTGAAGAACTCTTGATGTGTGGCTACATAAACAGTGGCTTTTCTTATTTTATTTATATTATCTTTCTATATATTCAAAGACAGAAATCTTAGATATTTTGACAAAATACAGCTGGCAGGAGGATAGCAAAGTGGGCAGTTTCTGCTTTTTATGCCTTCTCAAGCCACGATAGCTGAGAGATCAACTCATGGATTCAATTATGATTTGCAAAATGCTCATAATTAAACTAGAAGAAAACTAGAGGGAGTAGTTTATTGTTACCAGTGAAAATTATTTTACCTGTAGTTATGAAGATAATCTGGGTAAAAGGTTAATGGGTTGTATGCATCCGTCAAAAGACATAGATTCTACCATGGTTTGGTGCCTATTTTGGCTGTATGTCAGTAGATATCTGCATATGCTTCTGGGCTGGAGGGTGCCCTCATCCAGAGTGCCTTTAGTTTCCATATCTGTAGGTCTGTCAGTGTGTATGGACAGAAGAGCTTTAAATGACGTGTTTGTATATGGAGATTTTTTACTAATACTAACAAAAGTTGGTAAGAGATTTACTATCATTTACCTAAGATACCATAAATCAATGAGCACCTGCGAAGGAGATTGTACATGTTTGGCAAAATTATTTCAAATAATTTATACTATAGTCACAAACTATTCACCTCTGTTTCCTACTGCAATTTAAGACCAGAATTAAGGACTATATATACAGTCTGTTTTTTTAACACCTAGCCAAATCCTTCACACACAAAATGGTACTGAGATAAATAACTCTTTTTTCACTGTACCATTCCATCCTGTGGGAACCTACTGCACCTCAACCTAACCTGACAAAATGACCATAGTCAGCCAAATAATTTGCAGTTCATCTGCACAGGGGGTGTGCTTTAAGTTTCCCAACTGAGGAGAATACTACAAATTACAACTATAGTTACAATACTATAAATTCATATGCTATTTTCCTTTATGTTAACCTGGCATGAAAAAAAAGGCATGTGAAAAGAAGCAGCTCAAAGCAAGTACTCGGACTGGCCTGGCATGGGTCACAACTAAGAGTCTGTGATCCTCAGAAGTTGTTGCAAAGACAGATGCTACAGTGGCAAGTATTTCAAGCATCTGCTCCTTTATGCTGAAAACACATTCCCTGGTAGCAAAACTACAGGCATTTTCTCATTCTGTGCTCTTCAGAAAATTCTTCCAGGTCTAATAATTCCAATGATAGTGAACAAGCATTTTTACCCTGCCTTGATGTAAGGGCTAATTACAGCCCTGTGGGACTTGGCTTCTCAATGAAAGCAGAATTGAAAATTTGTTATGCTCTGCTCCAACACATCTCATAAATCTCTTGGCAATCTTGTTTTACATAGACAATGCTATTTAGAAAGATGAATTAATTACCTTTTACAAAGATAATAAAATCATGGGATATATGGACTATGTAAATTATTCTTGTTTTTCTCACTTATCTTGTCTCAAATCAGCTGCACTTATTATTATGTATCAGCTTACTGTCTCCTTCTAGATAGGTAAGACACAATTCATAAATTGTTTAAGAAAACTTTATCAGACTATTGCAGGTACAAATCAACATTTTTCCCCACAAAATTCAGAGCAACTTGTGCTTTATTGTAACAAACAGAAGCAATCAACAGTCAAAATCCTCTACCTTTTTTCTTTTAGTTATTCTAGAAACTTTTAAAATTCTTCTACCATTCCTTAACCAGGATTCTTTGCAATTGCTCCTGCGATTCAGGACTGGAATGAAAGACTGTTAAGACAATCTCAAATGTACAATATATCTAAGTCCCATTGCATAAAATGGAGGGCGGGAGGGGAGGTTTGGCCTGTCTCTGTCAAATAAGTGTCTCACAGGAGCATGGAGCACAGGGAAGGCGGGGCTGACTGGTCCTTAGCCAAAATCAGCTTCAGAAAGCCTGCAATGAGTGAGCCTGAGTTCATTGTCTTCAGTACTAACACCTCTGAAAACTCTTTTGTGTCTGCTTTGGATAAGCTCCAAAATCAATTCCTTTGTAGCTAAATCATGAGATGACCCAAGAGTTGGTACACAATACATATTTTCTGAAGACAGAACAAATTTGCATGAAACATTGCCTTCTCTGTGGTTTCTCAAAAGAGAAGGTTAGTTTCCTACAGTGTTCTTCCCAAATATCCAAATTCAGCTGGAGGCTGACCTCAAAGCACAGAGCCGTGCATTATGGCATAGTTTAGGACGAAAAGCTTCTGCTGTGGAATGGTTTTGGAAGGACTCTATCTCAAAAGACTCTTCTAGAAATTATGTGAAATCCCCATGTTAGACCAGAGCTGCACAGGCATAGGTATCCAGTTCAGAGTACCCCAATGCAAAAGGAGAAAGAAAGAATTAATCTGTTTAATGCCCTCTGAGGTTTCTAAAAAGTATAATAGAAGAAATGAAGAAGCACCATCATGCTGTTTGGTAAGGGACATCTGTTCCTTGCCAGTAACCTATGTGAGCATGGAACCATATGTTCCTGCTACAGTTGTTAGCTGCATAAAAAATATATATATGAATACATATAATGGACAGTGAATACAGTGGAGGGGGAAAGAAATAAACACTTTCTTAAGTATATGTAAAGAAGCTTTCTGTTTTTTGTCACTATTTGCTGTTTGAATTTTACAAGAAGAATGACAGGAAGCAGACTTGGAAAAATGCAATAACTCTTCCAAGACAAGCATTTTGACAAACATGTTTTTTTATTAAAATACATACTCTCTCATGACATTATAATTAATTTGGTGATATTCAGTATTCACCCAGTGAACCATAAACAGAATAATATGTCTAAATTGTTTTTCCCAGGCAACTTTTCATTAAAAATCAATTACTTATAATGTAATGTGAAAAATTATTCAAGCACTACCAAAGTGCATGCATGGTTACAATGAAAAATGTGCGCCCTTTAAAGTAGGCGTTGCTCCCCTCAAACACCTACTCAAACAGGCATAAAAAGTCTCTTTAAAAACATGTCATTACAAGCCATAACACCTAGGTTCTGCTATTTGCTCTGGTAGTCCTTCACATCCATTTTTGAATTTACGCAATCATGGAATTCTTAGGGTTGGAAGGGATCTCTGGTGATCATCTCATCCAACCCCCCTGCCAAGGCAGGGTCACCTAGAGCAGATGACAAAGGAAGGCATCCAGGTAGGCTTTGAATGTCTCCAGAGGGAGACTCCACAAGACCTTTGGGCAGCTGTGCCAGTGCTCTGCCACCCTCAATGTAAAGCTCTTCCGCATGTCGGGGTAAAACTTCCAGTGGTTTTGTTTAAAGCCATTGCTCCTTATCCTGTTGCTGGGAGCTGACGAAAAGTCTGGCACCATCCTATTGGCATCTGTCGCATTTGTTTGATAAATAATCGCTACGTTTCTGCGCGAGCCCGTCACCCTTCACTTCATGCCCTCCTCATGGAGGCAGTGAGAGAGGCGCCTGCAGCACTTAGGAGCCCCTCATCAACGTAGAACAGCGAGGGGCAGTCGTGTTGCAGCGCTACCTCATCCCCTTTGCCCTTTTTATAAGGCGGAGAACACGAAGTCGGCAGCGCCGCCCCCGGCCCGGCTGGCCCAGCCGCCGAGGCCTGGCTCAGCCCCGCCCGTGCCCCGGGGCGGCGCTGGGTGACGGGCCGAGCCCGGCGTGCCGGGATGACGGAGGCGGAAGCGGCCCGAGGAGGATGTAGCGGCGCTGGCAGCGGCTGTGGCGCCGCGCTCTCCCCGCCCCTGCAGCCGGCCGGCCCCGCCATGGAGGTAAGGCGGCCGGCGGGGGCAGAGGGGCCCGGAGCTGTCGGGGCACCGCAGCGGGGGCGGTGCGTGACCTTGGCGGGCGGCGAGGGGGAGCGGGAAGGTGCGGCCCAGCCCCTCCCACCCCGCGGGCTCCTTCCCCTTCCCACGGTGACGGGAGGAGCCGCCCGCGGGCCGCTGGGGTCCTTCGCCGCCGCCTCGCAGCCCCGGCGGGCGGCAGCGGGGAGGGAGGCCGGGGGTGGCGAGGGGCCCTGCCGCTGCCCTGCGGAAATGCGAGCGCCGGTGCGGACTACAGGCGGCTTGTTTAGTGCCCCTCCTGCTTGGAAGGTGGGGACGTCGCCCTGTTGGCCCGGGCTGGGGAGAGCGGGCGGTGCTGACTCGGGGGGAGCGACCCTCGGGTGACTCACGGCCCGGCCGGGGCGGCGAGCGGTGACTGTGTGAAAGCACCCACGGGCGGACAAGGGTTCCTCTTCCACTGAGGTGACCCGATGTGTTAACAGTACGTCAGCTGTGAAACACCCACCAGCACAAGCAAATAAAACCACTGAAGTGTCTGTGTCTAGTGTAGCTTTCGTAAGCACCAAGGCAAATCCAAAGGCAGCGTCGAAAAGCTCAGACAGCAAATTAACTCTCCTGGTAGTGTCTGTGCTGCTCGCGTGCCACATTCTAATAGAGGTTCAATGCCAGCGTTGGTTGAAGCAATCACAATTATTCGAAATGCATTTTGATGTAACTTGGTACACTTAGAGTTGATGGTAGCTGCACATTGCTCAGAAAATTGCTGTTAATGATGGCCATTACTGTCACATTTCACAGCAAAGGCTAATATATTGCATTTATGCATTGGTTAGGCTTTCTAAGTGTATGTTAAGCTATTGCAAAGTAAGGGATAGATAGCAGTTAAAACACATAGAACATCTTTAAGTGTGGCATGGAAACCCCTTGTAGTGTAGGTGGTAAAGTAGGCTTGAAATAAAATCTAAAAAAAGAATATATGTGTGTATGTATATATCAGTAAACTATGGAAGCATCCAGATTTCAGAATGGGTGGCCTAGAAACCATGCAGGATTGTGTTGGGCGTAAAACCATACTTAGTAGCTGCTGTCTCACAGCTTGGATACAGCTAATCAAGGAAAATTCAGGGTTTCTTTGGTAGCTCATCTTATTTTTCTTCTAACGTATGTGGGTGAAGCCTTCTACATGAGCTGCCTCTGGTTTCTGTTGCCAGAAAAGCAAAACTGGATGCATTATTTTACACAGTGTGTGATTCTGCCTCTGTATGTATTAGCTTGAAGGAATAAAAGTATTGAGAGAAGAAAATTCATCTGACCTTGTTGTAGTACGGAGAGTGGTGAGCTGTCATTTTCTGAACAGTATATGCAGCTTGTTACAATTCATTATGCTGCCCAAGGGCAAAAATATTAGGAATGTAAATGCTGGCAAAGTTTTACAAGCTAAGAAAATCTGAAACTTTAACTTTATAGCTGTTTTTTTCCCTAATGCTGTACAGCACATTTTTTTCTAATAAGTTTGCTTTTGCCATCTTAAAAAAAACAAAACCAAACACTTAGCATATGTGTTACATAGATTGCTATAACTGCCTTTGTCCTTGGTCTGTACTTGAACTCATAGTTCTAAGGGTGATGCTTTTTACTATCTATATCACGTGTTCTGTCTAAATTATTAGGGATTGTTCATTCTCATATTGTTCAGATCCAGTTTGGTTCTTCCTTTGTTTCTACTATAAGGGTTTTAATTTTTCTGCAGGATGAAGAGAGTAGCAAAATAAAAGTGAAAATATGCGTGTATACATGCACAACTATATATATAAAAATACAAATATGCAGATACATACACCACTTTTATACTCATGCACATATGATAGTAAGAAGAAAAAAGCAGGGTAAAGGTCAAGGCTTGGAAATGCTATTCCTAATATATTGGAAGCATCTGTTCCCTTTTCCTTTGCAGTGTCATGGCTGCACACATTTCTTTGTGTTCCTTATTATACGTAAGCATATCCCATATAAACCACTGTAAAGCAACAGTCTCCCAGATTAGACCTATGGAAGTTTACAGTAGAAGGCGTTTTGCATGTATTTTAGGGGGAGGGAGCCCAGAATTTGCAGAGCCTTTTCAGATAGGTTTGTCAGGCCAGCAATCGGAGTAGGAACTAGGATGTTTTTGAAAAAAGCAGAGGGGGGTTATAATTTGTCCAAATGAGCCCTGACTTTGCTGAATCTTTTGGAATAAATTTGGTAGGCTAACTATTGTAGTGATAAACCAGTGTGTTTAAGGAGGAAACAAAAAAAGATAGGAGCTTATGTGGTTCAAAAGTTCCCAAGGTTTGATTTAACTGCAACTCTTCTACACATTTTTTGGGTTTTTGTTTGTTTGTTTTTGTGGGGTTTGTTTGTTTTTGTTGTTCTTTTTGTTTTGGGTTTTTTGTGGTTTTTTGTGAGGTTTTTTGCTTTGTTGGTTTGGGTTCTTTTAGTTGTTCTTGCTTTTCTTTTTTTTTTAATGGCTCTTTTAAGAACAAGGTAGTGAGTCATGCTTTTGAAACTGCTTGTAAATAAAATTATTTTGCAATACTGTATTGGTTTTAGATGTCCATTCAGTAATGGAATCATAAGATCATACTGGTTTGGACATTGGGAGCTTTCTATTCTGCTGTTCTAATAATCACAGTAGATAATTTTCCATTATGTTTCTGACTAATCCTACAAATTCATGTTGTTTCAAATTTTTACTTTAATTCTTTTCTTGTGCATTTGCTGTATTCAGTTAATCTCTCTTTGAAGACTTTCAATTAGTTCTTTTGGTAGTCTTCCACTGAAAAGTTCATTACTGCAGATTGTACTTCATTTGTTGTAGGTTCAAGATGCTGGGCAGGAGATGGTGGCGTCTTCTGGCACGCCAGGATCAGGCAAATCAAAGGTAATCAGTCCTCACAAACCTAATTTATTTGGATTTCAGTAGTTCCAAGGGTTACAGCTTAGCATGCAAGCTGTGACTAATAGGAAGACAAAGATATTTTTAACTTCTCTTCTAGACAGGATAAATTAACTTAAAAACATTAAGATAAAGTGTTTTGGAAACCATGAGGAAAAAAAAATCTCTTTTTGGTATGTTCACTTCCTGTTATTTTTGATAAATTATTAATAGCATCCAGTTTTGGTAGCAGTCTGTTTCATAATAGACACAGATATCTTTGCATATGTTGGAAGTAAATTTAAACAATGACAATGTTAGTTCATGAAAATAGCATGCTATTTTCAAAATATTGTTGAAATTGTATTAGTGAATTGTAATCCTTCCTAACTGAGTTTTGCTAACTGATGCTGCCCAATTGTGTGCTCCAGAATTCTTTCCTGAAAAAGTACAGAATGAGGAGTAGTTTCTGTTACAGTAATTGAAATAACAGAATTGGATAACAGAGCATCACTAACTTGGACTGTTCTTTGAAATGTTATTCTTCTTGCAAATGTATTGTAAGAGTTTCTTGTCCTAAAATTCAGTTTCTTGGAAGTCAGATGCTAAAATGCCTTGTTTCTGTTTCCCTCTGGGTTAGAGGAAACTGATTTCTCTGATACAAATATTTTTTACAGCTGGACACATTGCCCAAAGAAGACCTCATCAAGTTTGCAAAAAAGCAAATGATGCTTATACAGAAAGTGAAGTCAAGATGTGCAGGTATCTTATTGGAAAGTGCAATTTCTGCCTTAATGCTTAGCACTACCTGTCCTTTTCAAATATCACTGTGTCTTTTTGATAGGTAGTTTTAAATTCTAGGCAAAAATACTAGATTTTATTTTTCTTCAATTTGGCTATGTATGGTGGGAGGATAAGGACTGAAGTAATTTGATTAAGAAAGAGAAGAAAAGAAGCATTGCTTTTGTCAGGTATTAAATTAATTTTGGTCTGATAGTATGGCATGATGTGTAGCTTGTGTAAAAGTTTAAGTGGGATTTGTCATTGTCTGTTCCCCATATTGATGCAGGTTGTCTATCAGGAAACAAATGGGAGGAGGAATGTCTGATTTAATTTTTTTTTTTTGCATAATTAGTAGAGTATAGTTTGTTATAGAGTTCAATAGCTTCTTTAAGTTAGTTTGCTACTTTATAGTTGATCATTTGTTGCTTTAACAAGAAACTGTAAAATATGCCAAACAAACCTTTGTGCTTAACACGTAAAAGTACGTGTAAATAAATTTGTGCTCTCATGTGCTGTCCTTCTCCACTCTGCTGTCCCTTTTCCTCCAGTGGCCCACCACTTGGACAGTGTCACTTCCCTTTGTTTGGGATGACAGTTATGCTGACTGCTGGTAGCTGCCCACTGAAACAATAAGGATACAGAGATGGGCTATCCTCTGTGTGGTTATTCATATGATTTTGTTCTTCTGCTTGATGTCTGTTTTTAGAGAAACAGTAGAAACTCTGTATCTTTCCTCTGCTTTAAATTGACCATGAAATAGGAGGTAAGATGATAATCAGAAGAATTTCTATCTGTTGTCCCTCCGTCCAAGCAAGGAAGTTTTGCTTCCTCAGGAAACCATGTGCAGTGTCAGGACTGGAGAAGTAGTACCGAATATATGTTCCCTTCCTGTTAGTCCTGTCTATCTCTCAGTAACAAACAAAAATTGATGAAGTAAAAGACATCTCTGATTTGAATAGAAGTATTGTCAGGCACAAGATTTACTAGGAATTTGCTACTGTGATGCAGCATCAATTCATACTGTGAAATTTGTTTACATTTTAAGAACTGGAGAAAGAAATTGAAGAACTCAAATCTAAAGCAGCTACTGCAGGAGCTGATGATATTATTCAGGTAGGAATATATAATGGGTTTCTATTGTATTACATAAACTTAACTGAAATAAATCCACAGAAATAATTTGATAAATAGCAAATAGCTTGAAAACCATTATTCAGATTGAATGCAATCTTCAGGAATCCAAGACACTTTATAAAATCTTTTTTTTTTTCCTTCTCCCCTCATGTCCTTACTCCACTTGCCAGCAAACACCATTGGTTCTGTGAGGAATAGTCTAGAGTAGTACACTTTCCAGGCAGGACTTGCCTCAGCACTTTAGTACTTGAAGGGGGCTTATAAGATGTGGACAAACTTTTCAGCAGGGCCTGCTGCAATAGAACAGGGCATAGTGATTCTACTCTAAAAGAGGGTTGATTTAGATTAGATATAAGGAAGATGGATTTTTTTATGGTGATATATTGGAAAAGGTTGCTCAGAGAGGTGATAGATTCCCCACCCCTGAAAATATTCAAGGTGAGGTTGAATGAAGCTCTCGGTAACCTGATGGAGTTGAAGATGTGGTTGAAGATGTGCTCACTGCAGGGGGGGGTTCGACTAGATGGCCTTTAAAGGTCCCCACCCACCCAAACTATTCTATGACTATGAATGTCCCCACAGCAAGACTTTTCCTTGTGTGGCTGGTTAGACCAGCTTTTGTTTATTTTGGAGTGACCATTGCAGAAATACTTCAGCCATTTAGAAAAAATCTGAGACAGTCATTTGATGAGATTAGAAACATGTAATTAAAATGTCATGTCACAAAAAATACTCTGAGGATCTGTCTTTCTCAGGATAAGGGTCATAGCATATGAAAGTGAAAATTGGTAGTGAGGAGGAATTTCTCAGAGAATTGTTTTGAATAATTTGGATAGAGATTACTTTTCTACAGAAAAGGAACTTCACCACCACCACCTGGTAATGAAAATTAGCTGATCACAATTTTTAAGAGAACCTAACGTCATTGTTTTAGTCTACCTATTTTATATCAGTTGTATTTGGGCTGGAAGCAATTTTTAAAACCAGACTGATGTGTTTATTTGACAAAAGTGTCATAATCAATATGCGAGTACCTGAATTTTTCAGAAATCACTGTTTCCATTGTTAAGAAACTCTTTTTTCTCATTTAAAACTAGGCTCTCACAGAAAGACTGGATGTTGTGCTTCTGGAAAAAGCTGAAAGTCAGCAGCAGTGCATAGCACTGAAAAAAGAAAATACTCAAATAAAGCAAGAAGCAGAGGTACTGAAATGAGCCACAGAACATTACTGAAATATTTCAGAATTGTATTTATTTTCTAGGTTTGCTTGGCGTGTATCTAATTTTAATCTTTTTCTTCACTTACCTGTGCTCTATCTCTTAAAAAATTATAAATCAATATAATTTATATATTAAAGCATTTTATCTCTGTACTCCCTAGTTCATAGTAATAAATACAAAATTCTTACATACACTGTCTAGTTCCACGGCTGCAGGAGGAAGTCAGTCTGTGCATTAAAAGCCTACATAGACTTCAATCAATCAGCTCTGTCTTTCTATGGATAGCACAGATTTACCTTTATGAGGTAAACCTTTAGATATTCATATGAGGTTTACCTTTAGATATTCATAAGAAAGAGCCTATCAGACAAGGCATCTATATTATATCAATAATCTCAGTTAATAATAAAGTGAAGACTGAATTGCTTGCAATTGATGGACATTGTTATATTCCAGATACCTGAGTTCAATGCACTTAAAGTAATCTGATCTTTAATACATTATCAGAATAGTTCCTGAAGCTAAACTGTGGCTTGACCATGTTGTGAAATTATGCTGGTAAACATGATTTAGGACTTAGTTTTTCTTTCTCATTCTGCAAATGTTTTTGTATTCTATGCAATGTTTTCTGAATTGAATTGTCCTAATACAGTTAGATATTTAAAAGCTACAGAAGTTTATAAAACTGAGGACTACTGCATTTTCTAATTAATTATTGTAAACAGTTCACTTGGAAATTCTGTCTTCTAAATTACCAGTATTTAATAATTTGCTTGTTTGCTTAGGCCGCGGTGGCTAAAACAGAAGAATTGCAGAAGCAACTGGAACAATCAAGAACTGACTCTCTGGAAGAAGTAAAAGCTCTGAAGAGTGAATTAGCAAATGCACAATGCAAGCACGATGAGGATTTAAAAAAGCTGAAGATGGAATTAGATAAACAAGTGAAGAAACAAATGGAGCTGGTGGAACAGGTTGAATGTTACAATGATAGTCAAAAAGAAATTAAAAGATTAGAAGATGATGTCCAAAGAATTAAATCTACTTATGAGGAGCAAATTTTGTGTCTGAACAAGCAGTTGGAAGCCGTGAATGAAGACAAAAACAAAGAAGTGATAAATCTGCAAGAAACTATTAAAAGCAACTCTCAGTGTTACCATAATGAAATAAAAAATCTGAATGAAGAGCTTAAAAACTTTAAAATTACCCATCAGGAAGAGGTGTCAGAACTAATGCATCGGCTTGAAATATCATCTAAAGAAAATGAAGAAAAGCAAAATCAAATAAATCAGTTACAGCACAATTTGGCAGAGAAAAATGCCAAGGATGAAACACCTGCTCAGACTGACCAGCGTGAATACGACTTGGAGCAGCTGAGAGAAGTCTTAAATAAAAATTTAGAAAACAAGATAGATGTTGCAGATACACGAGAGGAACCTTGTGTAGAAGCAAAAATGGAAGAAAAAATTAGGTACCTGGAGCATAGTTTAGAAGAACTTCAGTCCCAACATAGTATATTAAAAGATGAGTTAACTTATATGAGCAATGTCAAGATAAAACTGGAAGAAGAAATCCATCGTATGAAGGATGAGTACTTTCATGAGCGGGAAGACTTGGACTTCAAGATAAATGAATTGCAGCTTACTAAAGAAGATTACTGCTGTGTAATTGAAAAACTAAAATTGGAGCTTCAAGCAGCAGGACAGCACTATGAAGCTGCTGCAAAGGAGCACAAATTAGAGATTCAGACTCTGAAAGATCAACACGAGAGAGAAATTTCTGATTTAAATGAAACTTTATTATCTGATTCTGAAAAAGAACAGATGGCATTAGTTTTTGAAATGCAGGAACTTAGAGAACAGCTTGAAAAGCTAACTCAGGAGAAAGAAGAAGCAGTGTCCAATTACAACAGCCTGAGAGAAACAATGGAAACTCTACAGGCTGAGCTAGGTGAATCTGCTGGAAAGATCAGTCAGGAGTTTGAATCAATGAAACAACAGCAAGCTTCTGATGTCAGTCAGCTGCAGCAGAAACTCCGGGCTGCTTTCAATGAAAAGGATATTCTTCTTGAAACTGTAAATAGCCTCCAGGAAAAAGTAGAAAACTTGTCATCTAATCAGTTAGAGATAGAAGAACTTAAGTGTCAAATTGATAGTCTTCAGGAGGACAATAACACACTGATAAGCTCCATTAACCAAAAAGAGATTACTGTAAGAGAACTGGAAGAGAAGATCATTGCTCTTACTGATCAAAACAGGGATATTTTAAATGATGTAAAATGCTTGGGTGAAGAGAGAGAAACCCTTCAGGAAACATGCAAGCAAGAGCAAGTTAAAATTCAGGAACTTCAGCGGGAAGTAGATGTTGCTAACCAGTACAATAATGACCTGAAGCAAAAGGTAGAGGAATTAACAGAGAGACTGAATGAAGCTTTAACTTCAAAGGGTGCAAATGCTCAAATGCTAGAGCAACTAGAAAAGCAGATTGAATCTCTGGTGCGTGATAAAGAGCAGCTTTCATCTGAAGTGTACACTCTTTGTGAGGAAAATAAGAAACACATTCAGGAAAAAGGTGAATTAAGTGAAGAGCTGGGAAAGACTACAGCTGAAAAAGATAGTTGTTTAGTATTGAAAGAGCAGTCTGAAAACTTAGAAAAGAAACTGCAAATGATGACTGCAGAAAAAGAGCACATATCAACATTACTTGAAAATGAACAAGAACACACATCCCTTGTAAGAACTCAGCTGTACCACCTACTTGAGCAAGTGGGGTTCAGCATTTCAGATTCTAATGAAGAATACGATTCTCTTAACTTGTTAAAAATTGCAAATGAATGCTTGTCAAAAATTAAAGAAGAGCAGTGTCGTGCTCTCCAAAAGGAGGAGGAAGTAATTAGTCTGCAGCAAGAAGTTGAGAGATTACAGGAAGAAAATGCAGCTCAACATAGAGAACATAGATCCCTGATTCAGGATTTTGAAAAAGAAAAAAATCTCTTGAGAGAAGAACTGGAAGGAGTGTTGTCTGAAAAAGAAGCGCTTCAACGTGATATCCAGGAGCTGAGGGATGCCAGTGAAAAAACAAGAATTGAAAATCAAGATCTTTTAGCTGTTACTGAAGAGATCAGTCAAAAACTTGCTCTTTATGAAAGTCAAATACAAGAACAGCAAAAAGGATCTGAAAAACAAGATGACTTAAATTTCATTCTGGAACAAAAGGAAACAGAGCTTAGAAATGTGAAAGACGAACTGAGTTCTCTAAAGGTTATATTTTGTTATTGAAGTATAAAGACTAAACCTCTAAAGTCTTCAGAATTAAGGTTCAAAAAATACTTTCGATTCTCTCTTTTCTTTTTTTTTTCTTTTTTTTACCTTGGCCTGAAAGTGAGTCTCCCTTCTAGAAAGCACATATTTCTGAGTTTTCTAGCGTCTCAGAATTCCCTTCTTTCCCCCAGGAAAAAAAAAAAAAAAAGGAACCCAATCATAATGTTTTTTTAAAAAAAGTTGCTTGTACTTGAGCCTTTCTTCCTGTCAATATCCCTTGAGGCAATCAATTGACTAGATAGAGTAACTGACCTGGTAATCTTTCACCTCTAACTTTCTGTGGTTCCATCTCAAACAAAACTGCTTGATCTGCATTAGCTTCAGGTCTTGGGAATTGCTGGTCATGTAAAGCTGACCGCTGCAGAATGAGGGTGTCTCCCCTTTTTTGTCCTTGGACAGGATGGAAAGCAGCTCTTAAAAGATTGGAATGTTCTGCTTTCAACATAACTTTCACCAAGCTGTTACAAAGTGGCTTATAAATGGTAGTAAGAACACAGACAGTTTTAGCTGTAACTAAAACTTCTGGTGGCTCATTAGGGACCAAACCAGTACCACAAGGAAATGTTTTTAATATTTCTTATATCTTTGTTTATAATGCAGAATTTAATGGAGACAATGACTGAGAAAACTGATCAACAGTCTTCAGTAGCAGAGCTTCAAGAAAAAATTGGTATCTTTCTCACTTTTTTCTTTTATATAAGTGGTTTGGCTTCTTTGGATTGTTACCTTTTCGTCATTTGCCTGATTGTCCTGTATTTCCACAAGCTGAGGAAGATGGGGAAGTAGTTATTAATGCATCTTCCTACAGCATTCCTTCCACTGGGGATTTAAAATGTTGTTAGCAATTTTAAGTTATATATGATTTGATACTTTTTAAGGCTTTTTCTTACTCTGTACATCTGTCTATAAACAGTGTAGTGGATTTAATCTTTATTTTTTAAAAGCGGGAAATGTATCAGTAAGAATCTCTGAGGCTACCAGAAGGAAAGGGAAGCAACACTGCCAAAACTACTGCTTTATTGCAGTTATCCCAACACATTAACAGGAAAATGCTTCTGAGTTGTTAAATTTATGTAGAAGTAGACAGGAATATGGCTCTTAACTGTGATGGAAACTTCTGATGGGGAAAGATTGTCCAGGGAAAGATGGCCCCTAAGCTCTTTGTGTGTCTGGATGTTTTAGCTTCAAATTAAATGCTTAACTGAATGAAACACTTGAACATTTCCCCCTCCTTTATATTTTGTTTGGTTTTGAAGTCATGCTGATGTTTGTGTTCTAATTGAATTTCATTTCATTTCACTTCTTGGGAAGAAATGGAAAGGTGTAATTTTTAATTTTCTTATGTATTTATCTTAGGGATGCTCGAAAAAGAATCTGCCGAAAAAGGAGAGAAGCTAAATAAAATTAAAGTGGTTGCTGTGAAAGCAAAGAAAGAATTGGATGCCAGCCGAAAAGAGGTACCCTGACTACTTTCTAATATGAAGATGATTCTGCACACGGGGCTTTGTTATAATGACACAGAATTCTTTTTAATAAGATGCAGACTCTGAAGGAAGAGTTGGAGTTGGTTCGATCAGAAAAAGATCAATTGTCTGCTTCAATGAAAGATGTAATTCAAGGAGCTGAAAGCTATAAGGTAAGAGTAGTGCTGCATTCAGAAAAGACAGTAAGCTGTCAGAAAATACTTTGAGTTTGAAGCCTACCCTGGCTTTGTTGCTATTTACTTGGGCAGCTATGTTTGGCGAAAGAAATTGTGTTGGTGCAGTTCAATACCAGCCAGAATCAAGAAATGTAAGGTTCTCTTAAGGGAGCAATGCAGCTGCTGTCTGCAGCATGCAGAAGAAAATGAGACACTTCCTTTCTACTGGAAAGCTATTTTTAAACCTTTTGAATCATAGATACCAAGCAGTATGTTGCTAGGCAAAGCATAAATCCCTGTGAATTCTGCTAAGTACATAAAATTGAAGATCAGTTTGAAAATCCTTAAATGATGAAGACAAACTTGTACTTCCCTGGGAGCAAGACTTGTTGGAGCACATCTCTGGGTACAGGAAGCAGAAGCAGGTAACTAGTCAGGATTGCTTCCCTAAGAGAAAGCTGTTCCCTGTAAGACTTAGGAGGAAAAGCTGTGGGAACTGGGATTATGTAGTGTGGAGAATAGGGCTCAGGGAAGCCTTTTATCACTCTCTACAACTGCCTGAAAGAAGGTTGTAGTCAGGTGGGGATCAGTCTTTTCTCTCAAGCAACAAGATAGGACAGAGGGAAATGGCTTTGAGTTCTGCCAGGGGGGGTTTATATTGGATATTAGGAACAATTTCTTCACCAGAAGGGTGCTCAAGCATTGGAACAGGGAAGCAATGGAATCACCATCCCTGGTGGT